>NC_139044.1:110748907-112163073 GCF_965140915.1 Aythya marila
GATTTTGGTCACTGTCAATAGAAAACTGAACTAGACTGACTTGTGGTCTGACTTTTTATGGCCATTATTGTATTCGTAAAATTAAGGTGACAGTCTGACTAAAACCATTTTCTCAACCTCCAGGTCTTGGACACCATGAGCACTTTATCTTTCCTCCAGGTTCCTATATTTTTCAGCTATCAATTCAGTACCAGAGTGATCACAAGGTGAAAAGAACACTATAAGAACCTGAATTGAACAGTACATCGGACAATTAACATCCGGACAGGTACAGACTTTGCTGAGGTAAAAACTGACTGTACGGCCAGGCCCAGAGAGTGGTGGTGAACAGAGTGAAATCCAACTGGTGACTGGTCACCCACCAGTGGTGTTCCCCAGGGGCAGGTGTTGGGGCCCATCCTTTTCAATATCTTTGTTGATGAATTGGATGAGGGAATTGAGTGCACCCTCACTAAATTTGCAGATGACACCAAGATGGGGGAAAGTGCCAATCTGCCAGGAGGTAGGGAGGCCCTGCAGAGGGACCTGGACAGGATGAGTCAATGGGCAGAGTCCAGTGGGATGAGGTTCAACATAGTTAAGTGGTCCTGAACTTTGGCCACAACAACACCACGCAGCACCACATGCTTGCCCAAACATGAGCTGACAGTGTGCCCAGGTGGCCAAGAAGTCCAACGGCATCCTGACTTGTATCAGGAAAAGTGTAGAGAGCAGGACCAGGGAGGTGATGGTTCCCCTGTACTCAGCCCTGGTGAGTACTGCACCTCAAGTACTCTCAAGTACTATTTTTAGTTTTGGGCCCCTCTCTACAAGGACATCGAGGCCATGGAGCAGGTCCAGAAAAGGGTTACAAAGCTGGTGAAAGGTCTGGAACACAAGTCCTATGAGGAGCAGCTGAGGGAACTGGGGTTGCTTAGTCTGGATAAAAGGAGGCTCAGGAGAGGCCTTATTGCTCTCTACAGCTACCTAAAAAGAAGGTGTAGGGAGCAGGAGATTGACCTCTTCTTACAGATAACTAGTGAGAGGACTAGAGGGATTGGCCTCAAGTTGTGCCAAAGGAGGTTTATGTTTGAAATTAGGAGACATTTCTTCTCAGGAAGAGTAGTTAGGCATTGGAACAGGTTGCCCAGGGAAGTGGTGGAGTCACCGTCCCTGAGGGTGTTCAAGGAAAGGTTGGACCTGGCACTTTGGGGAATGTCTTCATGGGTGATATTGGTGGTAGGGTGATGGTTGGACCAGATGATCTTGAATGTCTCTTCCAACCTTAATGATTCTATGATTGTTTTTCTAAAGCATGACTGGAAACACTGGTAGATCTTACAGAAGGTTATTCCCCTTAGAAAAGGAGAATTTTCTAAAAAGAAAAAGAAGTGAAGAGTTGTAATATGTAACTTAATGTATAACATTCCACTCCCAGTGTTCTGAAAATGTAAAAGCTTTTTATGAATAAATGTTGAAAAACATATGCTGATCTTTTTACCTTTCTGGTGTCTGGATAATTTTGGGTAAAGGTTTGGAAGATAAACTGTAATTTATTCTCTCCTAGTATCTTGGACAGATAGAGTGCTTTGTTATTTGCCTTAGTAGTGTTTTGTGTTTGTTTGTTTGTTTGTTTGTTTGTTTTGTTTCATTTTTTGTTTTTTCCCCATATAAAAGAATGGAAGGATTGGCTGCTTTTCTGTAATATTTTTGCATAAAGGAAAAGTTTTTTTTTATCAAGGTGATACACTTTGATTTCATAGTCAGATGCCAGATTATGAATTGAACTTGATATTTTGTTTCATGTTCATTCATGATAAAAGTATGTTTGATATTAAATACCAAAGCTTTCTGTGAAATTTAATTTTTGTCACAATCTTTAAGCTTTGCTATACAGGATGCTTACCTTTATGAATAAATTCATAGACTACCATACCTCACTTCTCTCTATCTACAAAGGAGGGATAATAACACTTATCTATGCGACAAATGAGATAAGCAGCTTAATTTATTAAAGTTTGTAGACTGCTTTGAGATCCTTTAATAAAAGTTGCTGTGCAAGGAGCAAAGTAATAGCAGCCATATCATAAAGGAAACTAAACTTTTAATTTTGCCAAAGTTCCCTGGGTGAAAAGATAACTCTAATGAGATTAAGGATGTGTTTGAGATTGGCAAGTTTATAACAACTCCTCAGTGGATACAAGCATGTAAAGCTGTTTGGCATAACTTTTTGCAATTGCATTTGTAAAAGTAATTGGATATTATGAGACTGTGAATAGTGAAGAAATGCAGTTGGGAGTTCTAAGTTGTGAATTATGTGTCATTTTTTATTGCATAGACGTGCATGTTGCTGCTGTTGTAGCATTTGAATGGGTTTTCTTTTAGATGATTTATTAGCATATGTACAGTATTTGACTAGCATTATGTTTATTTACCGATACTCATAACAGCTATTCGATCACATGGTAATATGAAGAAATACTTGTAACACTGTGATTTAAATGCATATTTTTTCCTGTTTGAAATAAGCCTGATATACCAGAACATTTGTAATCAATTTTTAAAAGACGTAAAGACTCAAAAGGATATTGTTGAACCTAGGATGAAGAAGCTAGAAGTTATACTTCTAATTGGATATTAGTTTTCTCTGTATGTATGGATGGAAAGAGCTGAGCTGTTTCCACATAACAACCAGAGGCAGGTCTCATTTAAAGAGAATCTTCATTATCTGAGATAACCTAATACGTCTTAATAGAACAATAGGCTCAGAATAACAAGTCTGTGTCCAAATTCTCATTTTGACATTGATTTTGTTTTTCCAATTCTGAAAGTTTAAAACTGAAGAAAACATTTTAAATTTCTATGGAATAAAAGTGCACATCTTTTGAATATTAGATATTTTCAAGCAGTGTTACACCTGAGAATTGTCTTCTATAGAAAGAATAAAATTAAGATCCATGAGGTCAGGAATGACCCAAACCTGTATTGTTAATAGATATGTATATTCAGTATATCTTATGTCTTAAGTATGACTGCTCTTGTGCCATGACCAAATATAATTTCAGTTTAGGGAAATAAAAAATAACAAAAATACAGCAGGATTACAACACTTTATTATTATTAGTGGCAGTTCTGATGCTAGTTGTCGTGCTAATATTGGTGTTTTAGTAGGAAACCAATTCAGTCTTCAGGAATAGTTTTGCAACTTAGAAATCCACTCTTGTTCTCAGAAGCAGTCAACATCTTCAGGGTCAGCTGAATTGTGCCCGGAGTGGATTTAATGCTGCCTCTGTCTGACAGAGCTTTGAGCAGCCATAGTTTCTGTTCCTGTTCATGGGGTCAGGTGCCCCAGCTGCCTGGCTCAGATGCTTCTCCTGATGCTAAGTGTTGGGGTGAGGGTGAGGTGCCTTCTTGTCTCACTTCTTCATCAATCTTTGCTCTGTCAGAAATGTAGAAGGCCTTTTTGCCCCGTTAGTCTAGACACCAGAAGCATGAATATCTTCTTACACTCTGCTAGCGTAAAATGACCTCAAAACGCTCTTAAATTACAGCAAGCCATATATTTACACCCAGTTTAAGGTTCTTTTTTAAGTTCTCTGCCAGTGTAGTGCCAAATGTAAATCAGAGACAATATAAATCAAGGTCCATTTAACACTATACAGGGTGGAAATTAGAAAGTTTAGAATTGAGCAACAGTCTTTTTCTCTGTTATAAAACTCTCGTACAAATTTATATTCTGATCAATAACACATAGCATCATTTGCCCCCTGTTATAAAGAGAATATATTACCCCCTCAACAAATGTTTTCCTTTTTTTTTTTTTTTTTGTAGGGTTAAATAATTTCAAATTTTCTGGGTCAGAATTTCACAGGAAAAACAAAACCTAAAAAACAACAACAACAAAACCACCTATTTTAATAATAATAATTAAAAAAAAAATGCAAAAACTAGATTATGTTAAAAGAGGAAAATAACTGAGAAGAGGGAAAGGAATTTATCTCTTTCTAGTCACTGCTGCAATCCATCTGACTGTTTCTCATTTACAAAAACTGCAGCATGAGTTATAAGCTCAAGTTTTATAGTATAACTTGAAGGCAGACTACAGTTTGCTCTTTTGTGTTTTGTTAGCCTTGTTAATCTAGTTGGATAATTGAACAAAGACATTTAAATCTATATCACAACCAGGAAGGGCTCTTCTTCCATGGTTTGTTCATGTAATATAACTGAATTTAACACTGTCCCATAACAGCAACTCATTTTAAGTGGATCTAAATACTGATTTTTTTTTCTTATCTGGTTACTCTAACTGGATTCCTAGATTCCTGGATTCCATTGCCAGACTTTAACTCCTCTGTGAGACTCTGCAGTCCATGCATCTTCAGCCTTGCAACTAATTCTGCACATATTTACCCTCCTTCCTTCCCAGTGATTAGTCTCAGTTTCTTCATGAAAGCTGTGGGCTTCTCTTGGCTTCACACCAGAAGAGGGCAAACAAAGCATCAAGAAAATCTAAAGTCCTTAAAAAAAAAAAAAAAAAAAGGATTTCCTAACAATTGCCATTCTTTTGAAAACCATTTGACCACAAGAAAGTCAAGTCTTTAAAACTGAGGCAAAATAAAGCATTTAGGAAGTCATTTTCCTATATCTGATTTTACCTTTGCTTTTAGTCTAATAGGCCAATGTTGATGCTGGAAAGAGTATTCTCATCCTATCTCCTTTTTTTTTTTTTTTTTTTTTTTTTTTTTAATTTGCGGAGAAAGATTCTTCCTATAACAAAATGACATAGAAGAAAATGTCTCTTCTGTGGTATAGTATACAGTATGTTCCTGTCCTCTAGTTTTATTCTCTTATTAAAATATGTAGTATTACTTTTTAATTTTATCATTTTTTTTACTTTTCAGATGATTCATCAGCAGTTCCTGTGCTTGATTCCACTACAAACAAATTCCCCTAGGCAGTATCCCATATTTGTTGTTTCAGGATACATTCAGTTTAAATATATGTACTAATTACCTTCAACTTTAAGCCAACTGTTGGATGCAAAAATTTTCTCAGATATATTTTGAGGAGAAAGTTGGGGAAAAATTCAGGTGAGGAAGATTTACCAAGAAATTGACAAGAATAAATAAAAGACAGATTGAGGTAGCCAGATCTGCTCCAAATGAAAAAAAAAAAAAAATAATAATAATAAAAAGATAGGTATCAATCAGTTACTAAAACTACTAAAAATATAAAGGATATATATTCTTTTCACCTTTCTGAAGTGATTTTATTACTCCCAAACTTTGGCAAAAACCTGTGAACCTTTGTTTGTCATCCAGATTATCCCATATGGCTGTTTCTTTGTCTTTTTTGTTTCAATATTTATTATTATTATTATTATGTTTGTTGTTGTTGTTTTTGTTGTTGTTGTTGTTTTTCCATTTTATGAGAGTTATAGAGTTTTAAAACTTATTTTATTTTTTTTTTCAAAGGTATAACCTTACCTTTACTGTAGCTTAAGACCATTTATCTGCAATGGATATCAGAAACACTTTCCTACTCTCCTCTTTCTAGTACCGTCACATATTAAAGCCTGTTATCATGTTTACCCTTAGTATTTTCCACTCTAGTCTTCTAATCTTCTCTCTTCTGGTGTATTGCCATGCCTTGCCATTGAATTCCGATTATGCAGACTCCTAAAGACGTGAGGATGTTTCAGGTAGGCTGTTTGGATAACTAGTAAGGCTCTTGTATCTTCTCTTCCTAAAGGGTGAAGGAGAATAAAGAACACCGGTATCAGATTTTTATGTCTCCAATTCATAGACTTCTGAGATCTTCAGAATTTACTTTATTGAAATCAGAGGCTTCTTCAATATTTCACTGTGTAATTCTTTCTTATTATGTTGAATTCAGCCTGCTTGCAAGCTGTCTTGTTATTATTGCATTCACAATCAGGTCAGCTGTCACAAAAATCTGATATAGGCAGAATTTCCTTCTGTTTATCATCCATATTTTACATCTCAAAAGTCTTTTTGTAATAATCCACTACTTTTATAATCAATATTGTCCTGACCTTTTTTTTTTTTTTTTTTTTTTTTTTAATCAAAATAGGTGCTGAGGAAGTTAACCTCTGTGAATATAAATTCAGCGAACTCAGACGACAGGAGACCAAGTAACTCTTACATTTCTTTCAGGTGTATCAGTCATTTGATTTTCTTTTATATTCATTGCTTCCTTCTAATTCAAATAACTTTACCACTTTTATTTTCCATATATATATTATCTCATGATAAAAAGAGTTTATTATTTAACACAATAACAAACACAATCCTTGAATCTTTTTCTTATGGTGAAACTCATTTTCAAACCCTAATCAGTTAGAATTATGACCAGGGTTGACATATCACAATCTTCTTTTCATAGCACAGAATCATATAAAGGCCACAATGATAGAGATCTACAGAACCTGAATCATGTTAGAAATAAATTTGTTACGTAAATCATCCCAAACTTGTCTTGGTTCTAACCATTGGGCAGTAATTACTATTGTTTACCAAGAGATTGAGTTCCTGTTGTCTAACTTAGTCTGTACACAGATGTTATTACCCCCCTTTTTCTTATTTCTTCTATCTCCATTGTTCTGGATGTCCTTATTTTTACTACCACCTTCTGAGTAAATCCATGTCTAATATTCTATTTGTTATAGTAGTAGGCAGTGTTCATGGGCTATCTAATCAACTCTAGGAGACAGTATTTCCTTGCAATACCAAACTTGGGAATATATAGTATGTACAAAAACAGGCAGTTATGAGATGAGAACATTGATAACTTCAGATCCAATTATCTCTTTTTCATAATCAATATATTTAATATTACATATAAAAATTACTGAATGTAAATACATATACATATATCAAATTAATGTATCATAAAGTTTTTATTATCTGATTTGAATATTTTTGACAAATAAAGAAATGTTGAATTAGAAAAAGGAGTGAGAATGTAGAATTTTACTACTAGGTTGCTCAATATCATTTAGTAAAAAATGTTATGGATTTTTAGAGTACTGATGAAACTGGCTATAGATGGGGATGTAAAGCAAGCTCTTATTTCATTAGGTCTAGGAAAGATTGACTCCTAAATATACAGATTTATTTTTCCATTGCTTTTCATCTTATACATCCATTTATAACAGTGACAAAAATTGCAAAGCAAATATCAAATACCAATAGACAAATAAAGAGACCAAAAAGAATACTGAAGGCAATAGGTGGTTTGATATATACACAGGGAAAATGTTCAGTTTTCTCTTTCTCTAGAAGTCCCTGAGGAACAAATAAGTCAGTTATTATACATAAAAAATCTAATGTTGCTTTCTTTGGTATTCTTTATATCCTATTCTTCAGGGAGCCAGGAACTTCTAGGCTTTGATTCCACTTGCACTGCTACATTCAGTATAAGTTAGGTCTGAAGATGCAGAATGCCCCTTCATTGTTGCAGCCATGAAATGAAACGATATTGGTAATGACAAAAGCTATTTAAAATATATCTATGTAGTACTTAAACACCTATCAGCAATTAGAACTTGCATAAGGTATTTTCTACAACAGTTTAGCTACTTGAGTAGCCAATAACCTGGGTATGTATATGTGACATTATTCTGAAGTCATTCTGGTGCAGGAGAAGATTCTGAAACATTCATGTTCACTTTTCATTTACACTTGCTTTTGACAGAACACATCCATCACATTTAATGAAAGCATTTCTATCTCTTGTAAATAGATGGCAATGCCTGTCAGGAAGCAAATTGTCTTCAGACCACTTTATCATAACCAAGTGAAGTAACTACAGAAACACTTGGACTAATTCGCTACTGAGTGCTGTTGAGAGATTTAGTCACACAGTTGACAGGCCACACTGTGGTCCCATACATCTGATCGTTAATTTATTGAAAAATACATACTTTTTTTTTTTTTTTTTTTCCTCAAGTAGTATTGATTATGAGGTCTTAGTACTTGTAGTCTGTGACTGTTCTATCTCATAGTTTTGGTGTTCTTCATTTGAACTGTGCTTAGCCAAATAATATTGCCTTTGCTCTTCAAACTTTGGGCAAAAAGAGTGTATGAATAAAACATTGTTAACTCAGTTATTTCTAAGAGATTCCAGACTGAAGAATGTTGTGCATGTAGAAAAGAAAGAGACAGAGAAGGAAAGAAAACTAAAAGTCTGTCTTGGCCTCTTCTCTAAAGGGCAATACTGTAACCAAATTCCATATTGAATATGTTTGATTTCTTTCATGACAGAGGAAAAAAGAGAGACATGGATTTTGTTAAGATGAGTGACCTTTCATACTGCTCTTTTTTCTCTACCTCTGTCTGTATTGCAAATGCTTAGCTCACAGCTTTTAGCTGTGTGTTAACATCACACCAGTTCTTACTCTATGTTTCCTGATCTGAGCAGGTTGTTTTATCCTGTCTCATCCTGAAATATCTCCAAGGATGGATACCAACCTCTCTGAACAATCAGCTTTACTGCTTACTCTAGCACTGCATCCCTTCTCAATATCAGTCCAGAAGTGTACTGTATTTCCCCTTTGTCTGAGGTTGATATCATCCACTACGAGAACAAAGGCACCTAACAGAAGCATTAATGAGGGTGTATAGTAAAAGAGCATTAAATCTGCATTATGTATCCAGGCTGGGATCTGACCTTACAGAGGTGTAAGTAAAGGCTTATCTGATCCCCAAAGTGCCATGGTCACAGCTGGAAATGAAGGCTTGAAAAATAAAGTTTATGATAGGTACTAATATTACAAATTGTAGCACTATGAAATAAATCACAGGAGCCATGAAACACAACATACGGTACCCTGTTTTCAGCCAAATGATTTATTCATGAATGTACGTAATTCAAATGAATTGGCCATGAATATTCATGGATTCTCCTTTGTAACTAGATATTGTAAGGAAATCTAGGCTAATTACAACAGAAGCTCTTTGCTAGCATTTGCATAGTGGCAGTGGGAACATTTTGGAAGTTGGAATTCCTTATTGCAGTCCCAGCTGCAACCACTTCATGTGATTGAATGCATACAGAGGTCAACAAAGCAAATATGCAGTAATGCTTGGATGTAGTCTGCTGGCACCTACCCAGCCTATTTGTAGAATAGGCACCATTAAACCACGAATATTACATAACTTACTGCCAGTAAAATAGTAGACATTCATGCAGAGCAAGCCTTAAGCACAAGCAAGTCAAGTGCCTTTTGGGCTATGTTCCAGTAGGCACAAGAGGTCAATTTCTGCTCACAGTTACATTAGTGCAAATTCAGTGATTTCAATTAAGTTACTTTGGTGTGAATAAAAGCCAAATTTGGCCTTGTCAACAGACTAATAACTCACAAACTGGTAATTTTCTCTTCCAGTAACAGCACTACGAAACAAATCATAGCATGATTCTTTATCTGTTTTCAGTGACATAGGCTCAGGTTAAAATGTCATAGATCTGACATTTCATTTTTTCTTGTTCTCTCAGGAACATCAGCAGGAAAATATATTTATTTTTTTTCTTTCTCTGTTCCTCTCACACTTTCAATAAATAAATAAATACAGGAGACATCCTGTATGGAATTGTCTGCAAACATAATAGAAAAAAAATCTATAGAAAAAAAAAATATAGAGAAAAATCTGTATAAAAGGGAGCTTTAACTTTGACAATGATGGCAAGGAAAAAAAAGAAGTATGAAGCAAACATAATACTTGTGTCTTTGTTCATCTTAAGTATGACAAGCAGGTAAGATCCTGAGGGTATTCTGAACTCGTATGTTCTAAGCTCAATTCTTATAATTTGGTTTCCTGAATCATAGAATCATAGACTGGTTTGGGTTGGAATGGGCATTTAAAAATCTTCTATTTCCAAAAAGAGAGACAGCTTTCACTAGATCAGGTTGCACGAACCCCCATCCAGTCTGACATTGAACACTTCCAATGATAGAACATCCACAATATCATAAACAGCATATTTTTTTTCCCAATGATTGTTGTACCATGGCTGGAACTTTTGATAACCTGACTTAATATAAAGATACAGAAGTTTGATCCCTATGAGTCAAATACCAATATCTGATCTAGTCAACTAAGGTATAAGCATTACTAGGGTATAACTCATGGGACAGATGTTAAAACAGGGCATATAAATCATGCCTATAAAGATTTCCTAAATAATAAGAAAGTCTCTATATATTTGTCAATGCTTACAATATCTTAAAGTTAGTTAAGATGAATCTCATCCCCTCTATGATAGAAAATTCAGGATTTTCCTCAGCAAATCATTCAGACATTTATTTCACTGGTAAAATGTGCAACTGAGTTCTGATGTAAATATGTCTTGCTTCAGCTTTCTCTCAGAACTGGCTGAAATATTTGTAAATAGGAGTAAAGACAAGAAGGCGGGAAGGGGAAGGGGAAGGGGAAGGGGAAGGGGAAGGGGAAGGGGAAGGGGAAGGGGAAGGAGAAAAAAAGAAGGAAAAGAAAGAGAAAGAGAAAGGGAAAGGGAAAGGGAAAGGGAAAGGGAAAGGGAAAGGGAAAGGGAAAGGGAAAGGGAAAGGGAAAGGGAAAGGGAAAGGGAAAGGGAAAGGGAAAGGGAAAGGGAAAGGGAAAGGGAAAGGGAAAGGGAAAGGGAAAGGGAAAGGGAAAGGGAAAAGGAAAGAGAAAGAGAAAGAGAAAGAAAAAGAGAAAGAGAAAGAGAAAGAAAAAGAAAAAGAAAAAGAAAAAGAAAAAGAAAAAGAAAAAGAAAAAGAAAAAGAAAAAGAAAAAGAAAAAGAAAAAGAAAAAGAAAAAGAAAGAAAAAGAAAAAGAAGAAAAAGAAAAAGAAAAAGAGGGAGAAAAAAAAAAAAGAAAAAATATATAACTTTCTCTAGAGACAATAATTCTTGCAGCAAATGTTTCCCCTTTCTCTGTATTTGTTAATAAATGTCCATCCTTAGCCATTGCCTCCTGTTATGACTTTGTTCACTTTGTCCCCATGTGGATCATGATTATATCACCTTGTAGCCTTTTCTGGGATATACGCTCTTGATGGAGCCTTTTAAGCTTTTCACCAATAGAAATTTTTCAGACCATACATTATTCCTGTAGCTTTCTTCTGAACCTTCAAAACTTTCCAGTATTGTTAGTGAAACATGAACAATGGAAATAAACATTACTTTTTCCCTCTAGCGCTGTAAGCAAAAACTGCTCTCCATAAAATGTATATGATGCTACATTTGACTTCCTTAAGCTTAATGGGCATTGCTGAGTAGTATGACTTCATATTGCTAACAAACATATTTATTCATCTTACATTCTTTATGTTATCCTTATCAGTTATGATTTTATGTTTTGCTTGCAGTTCAATGACAAAATAGATGCAGTTCAGTGACAAAATAGATGAGAATAAATGCTCAGATAAATGCTGTTATGGGACATCACTTGAGCTATCCCCAGCTGAATGACATTCTTTTCTTACCACTATTTATGGGTTACTAGCCAGGTTTCAATTAATGCATTGTGTGCAAATTTGATGCATATTGAGACAACAGGAACAGAGGGTGTCTTGGCAATTTGGGTCAGGTCAAATAAGTTAAGTTCCTTTCCTAACTGCTAGATTGATATTATGCAATTATGGGGAATGAACGATTGCAAGGAGCAAGAAGGTGCAGAGGATCCCTGTTTCTCACTTTCTCAAAGTTTTAAGGGTACAAGGTGGAAGTGAACTTTGGCCGAGGAGGGTGTATGTTAAACCAGCACTAAAGGAACTGAGAAAAACAAAACTGAACAGAAGATAAAGGAAGTACAATCAACAGAAACACAGCAGGAGAGTCTTTGAGTGCTTTGGATAAGAAAAAAGGGTGCTCTTATTCCAGAGCTTGTAGAACAGCAGTTTTGCTCTGTGCTTGATTTATATTGTGCCCCTCTATGGAATCAATTGCCTGAATGCTGGCAAGAGCTCCGTACTTCTCCATTAAATGTAAGACCCACTGTGCTACTGGGTAATGATTAGCATGGACGGAACAGACAATAGTGCCTAAAAATTCATTGCAGCCATGTTTTTAAAAACTATCAAGTCAAAACTTAACAAAAAGCCCAATTAGTGCCCAAATATCTTGTCTATTTTTTTCTATATATGGTATTATCATTGTTAAAATATATCAAAACTAATGTATAATTCCCAGAGTATAAAATGATATTACAAAATAAATATTCTAAATGAACTGTTCTCTATCCTATATATGCAACCCAAGACGTGGAAATACACAATTGTATAGATGATAAATGAAAATCCTCTCAGATTTGTGAAATGATCATTATATATATATTGCAAATGAATAATGAAATAAAATTTTCCCACCCACATGCATATGATCTATTTCTGATGAGTTGAAAATTACTCATTTCAATTATTCTTTTCATTTTTTTTTTTTTCCGTAACAGATTATTACTGGGATTTGGATGCATTTAGCAAGAACCAATAATGTATCTTAATGTGTATTTGTTGTTGTTGTTGTTGTTTTGTTTTTTGTTAACAAAGGAAATAAAAAGAGAGCTAGGATTTTTAATGTCTTTTGGTCTTTGAAATAAAATTACTAAATACATACTAATGTCTGGTATCCACCGAAACAGGATTTCACAGGTATTCAAGTGAAGACATGTAGAGCATGCTGATATTACACTTCTGAACTACTATTCTAGTTCTATTTCATCTTTTTTTTTTTTTTGATGTTTTCCTTTTCCTTTCCTTTCCTTTCCTTTCCTTTCCTTTCCTTTCCTTTCCTTTCCTTTCCTTTCCTTTCCTTTCCTTTCCTTTCCTTTCCTTTCCTTTCCTTTCCTTTCCTTTCCTTTCCTTTCCTTTCCTTTCCTTTCCTTTCCTTTCCTGGTTGGGGGGAGAGAGGGGAGTGTCAATGTTCACAAGGCGAAGGGTTATTTTCAGGATTCACGCTGGACTTTGAACTGGATAGTGATGCCTGTTCTAGTTTGGTCACAGTTGCCTGTGCTGCATTTTGTTTAAAGGATGCCAGTGAGTAGCAGTTAGGGTGACTACCTCCTTGTCTTGTTTAGTCTGGAGCTCTTTGGATCTGTCTGATTCTCCTCTAAAGAGTGAAAAAAATTATGATAGACTTATTCTCTGAATAAGTTTCACCTAAATGAAATCCAGGAAGTAGCCAGACTGAGAGTAAAATAGGACCTGCTCTTTCTGAAAGCAATGGAGAAATGAAGATGGCTTCACATCATTCATTCAAAGCTATCTCATGCAAAAGAATTGAGTTTTCTAATTTCATAATTATAATCTATTTTTTATTCCAGTAAAATGTAGCAGTGGAAATTCAAGGCCTTTCAGGTGATTTTCGAATGATTTCTTCAAGGAAATAATTCATACAGAAACCCCTTAGACATTAGCACGTGCTGGGTGCCACCAGTTGCACACTTTTGATTCCCAAGCATCATGAAGGAATAGTCCATGAATGTTATTAGGATTGTCTTCATGTTGAAAGAAAAAAATAAAAAAAAAAATAAAAATAAAAATAAAGAAAAAAAAAGATATTTATTACATTTAAGTTAGACACAAAGAAAAATAATTCTAATGATCAAGAGAGTTCAAAACAGGAACAGATTGTCTGAGAATTTTGTGAAGTTACTGGAGGTCTTCAAGAGACAGCTTGGCAGCCAAAAGGCAGGAATGACACAGACAAATTTGATCCTGCCGTAGGGGGACATGATAGGTTAGGGTATAGGATAGTTCTATAAACATGATGACAGCCCGAATGTATTATAACCATCCTACAGACTAATAATAGTAGGCAATTACAGGCACTTAGTAAAAATTCAGACATTCACTTTCAAGACAGTTAGTAAAAAATTAAACATCCTGTTCTGAAACCTTCAGCTAAAATGCAACAGAAAGTGGGATGAGCAGAGATGAGAGTCAGATCAGAGCTGGTCCCTCTGCCTCAAGATTCTATGCTAGAACATACTGATCATTCCCCCACAGAGCCCATCTCACTGCTAACGAACGTGTTCACTCAAAATCAGGAATACATTATTTATATTAAATAATTACGCTCTTATAAAAGACAGGGATTTCATATGAACAGAAGCATACCATAAAAGGTGTCATAGTATGGCTGTGAGAAATGACTACTTAGTTACTGGCTTTACTATAAAAAGCATTTGTTTTTTTTTTTTAATCATCAACAAGCAGTAACTTTCTCATTTCAGGTTGTCTCTGTTAGGCATTTTCAAGGATTTGCATGTCTGATTCTTCCCTCTTCAGCAAAAAAGTTATTACAGTGTTTCAGTGAAAAAAAAAAAAAAAAAAAAGAAAAAGGAAAAAAAAAAAACTAACCACCACCAACAACAAAAACCCAACTACTTAGATTTAATATGAAAGCTTGAAGAGAGCAACTTAGGTGATCCTACAAATACTACCACCTTTATTTGTCCTGAGTTGTATCTTCCCTGACGAGTAGATCTGCTCATAGTCCTTGTGATTATCATTAGGACAGACTAAAAGTAGAATAAAGTGCTGATTGTGGTGCTAAACTTGGCTTTTCTTGCTATTCTCCTACCTGCTTGTTTTAGTTTTCATACTGCTAAAGACAATTACTCTGCAATATTTAATTCAAAAGTTCAAAACTGAATCTATTGCAGGATGTTTTATTGTATTTCTCATTTCATTAATCTTTCTCTATCATCTATTTACTGGATGTGAATTGTAAGAAGCACTGTGCCACATTTGTGTGCTTCAGAAAAACAGTTTGCATGTGCAGACAGCATATGGCAAATGTATAAATGGTTATGAATAAATCATGAATCATCACAATTATTAATAACTGATAAAGTCTTGAAAAAAGCCTTTAGCTGAGCAAAGTGAAAGAAGAAGAGAGTGCAAAATGCCTTGGAGAAATGTGTCTTCACTTAAGAAGTGAGCACTCCCACAGCCTTGAACACTGGATTTGGCAGGAGACTGTGTGGAGCCAGCTATCAAAATGGTTTTAGCAGTGATGACTTTAACAGAGGGTATGTTCTTCTGGAATCTAATGATAGAGGAGATGGTGAGAGGAAGACAGGGGGGTAGATTGCTCAGGGGATTTGTAATGGGAACATCAAGATAACACTTGCCAATTTAATTGCGCTTTTCATCATATGATCTCAGAGTGCTTTTGTCATAGATTCATCGCTTTTATGGCCAGAAGGGACCATTAGATCATCCCTTCTGACCTCCTGTTTAATTCAGAATTTCATTTTAAAGAACCCAATATCTTGAATGCTTTGGAAACATTATGAATTTAATCCTGTAACTCTTACCCATGTTGAGAATAAATTACATAGGATAGAAGTCCTAATTTAAATGGAATAGGATTTCTGTGTTACTACTGCAAACTGAAAGAGGTATAGAATTAAATCCAGAACAATTTAGAATGGAAATGAACCGTCAGAATATAACCATGGGCAAAGACATTACTGTTGGAGGGTCTGCTGGAATGCATCTTTGTGTTTTCCTCTCTTTCTCTCTTCACAAACTTCCAACTCTTACACTAAGATTTACCTACATACTTAAGCATCTCATATCTGAAAGAACTGGGTCTTCTCTACTACATATGGTTGGGGAAACCATTCTACTTTTCCATTCTTTTATGGACTTGTGAGAACCCAGAGAACCTACTCAGTTAGGAGAAAGAATAAGTATTGAAGTTACTTCCTAGGAAGAAAAAAACATTAGTGTGGATCTGGCACAGATATATCATAGAATCATTAAGGTTGGAAAATACCTCCAAGAGCATCTGGTCCAACCACCCCCTACCACCATCAGGGGGATGAGGTGCTGGTGAGCAGCCCCACAGAGAGGGATTTGGGAGTTTTGGTTGATAGCAAGCTGAATATTAGCCAACAGTGTGCCCTGGCAAACAGGAAGGTCTACCGTATCCTGGGGTGCATCAAACACAGCATTGCTAGTCAGTTGAGGGAAGTGATTGTCCCACTCTACTCTGCGCTGGTGTGGCCTCACCTCGAGTACTGTGTGCAGTTTTGGGCACCACAGTACAAAAAGGACACAAAACTATTGGAGAGTGTCCAGAGAAAGGCCACAAAGATGGTGAAGGGCCCAGAGGGGAAGACATATGAGGGCTGGCTGAGGTCACTTGGCCTGTCCATCCCGGAAAGTGGAGGATGAGAAGGGACCTCATCATGGTCTACAGCTCCCTCACAAGCAGGAGTGGAGGGGCAGGTGCTGTTCTGTCCTCTCTGGTGACCAGCGACAGGACCCAAGGGCATGGAGTCAAGCTGTGATAGGGGAGGTTCAGGATGGATGTCAGGAAAAGGTTCTTCACTAAGAGGGTGGTTGTGCACTGGAACAGACTCCCCAGGAACATAGTTATGGTACCAAGCCTGTCAGTTTAAGAAGTATTTGCTCTTAGTCATATAGTCTGAATTTTTGGGTAGAGGTGTGTGGAGCCAGGAGCTGGACTTGAGGATCCTTATGGATCCCTTCCAACTTGGGATATTCTATGATTCTATACTATGTCACCCAGCAAACCATGTCCCTAAGCACCAAGTCCAACCTTTCCTTAAACACCATCAAGGACGGTGACTTCACCACCTCCCTGGGCAACCTGCCCCAATGCCCAA
Organism: Aythya marila; assembly: GCF_965140915.1. Lineage (NCBI taxonomy): Eukaryota > Metazoa > Chordata > Aves > Anseriformes > Anatidae > Aythya > Aythya marila. Next base: position 110,765,530 of record NC_139044.1, read on the forward strand.
CCACCCTTTCTGAGAAAAATTGTCTCCTAATTTCAAACCTAAACTCCCCTGGTACAATTTGAGGCCATTCCCCCTAGTCCTATCACTAGTAATCTGCAAGAAGAGGCTGACCTCCAGCTCCCCACAACTTCTTTCAGGTAGTTGTAGAGAGCAAGAAGTTCTCCCCTGAGCCTCCTCTTCTCCACACTAAACAATGCATTCCCCCAGCTGCTCCTCCCAAGGCTTGTGTTCCAGACACTTCACCAGCTTTGCAGCTCCACTCTGGACATGCTCCAAGGCCTTGATGTCCTTGTTGTAGTGAGGGACCCAAAACTGAACACAGTAGTGGAGGTGTGGCCTCACCAGAACAGAGCACAGAGGGACAATCACCTCCCTGGCCCTGCTGTCTACACTATTCCTGATACAAGCCAGGATGCTGTTGGCCGTCCCAGCCACCTGGGCACACTGCCAGCTCATGTTCAGTTGAGCATCCACCAGCAGCCCCAGATCCTTTTTCTCTGCACAGCTTCCCAGCCACTCTGCCCCAAACCTGTAACGCTGCATGGGCTTCTTGTGGCCAAAGTGCAGGACCCTGAACTTAGCCATGTTGAATCGCATTCCATTGGCTTCTGCCATTGATCCAAACTTTCCAGGTCCCTATGCAGGGCCTTCAAATGTAAACCATTATGAAGTAGGACTGAAGTTAGTATGAAATCACTCCCGGAGTAACATGACCCATGGCGTCCTGGGCACTCACCAACCACAGCCACCTTCCAGGGCCATAAGCACCCCCAGGAAACCTCACTGGGACATGGGCACCCTGCCACGATGTGGTCTCTCCTCCTGGCGCATGGGCGCCTGTAGGCCACCTCACAGCTCTTCTCTCCCAACCCAGTTTCCTCATTCCTTTCCAGGTGTGTTCTCTAAAACCTGCAAGCAGCGGCCTTTGCTTGCCCCACTGCCTCCTGTGTGGCCACTGCCCCAAGCCCCTTGGTACCAAAAGGACACAAGTTCCTCTACAGATGTTCTTTATTTATCTGGTAGAAGTGGTCTGCTACCAGAAGAAATTTTTGAGTCCCCCACCCAGCTCTGCTGCACACACATGCTCCTGCTGTCCTCTGTTGAGGAATGAAGCAGTCATGTCCTTTGGGATGCCAGCAGGCCTCAGCAGTGCATTTGCGAGGGCGCAAAAGGAGACTCTCCTTGGAGGTCCTCATCTGATGGATGCCGAGTCCCTGCTGGCTTTTTTGCTGGCTGGGCAACCCACCAGCGGACAGCTGGCATTGTCAGTGATGCGCATGCAAGGAGGTGATGATCAGGGCGATGTTGGCATCCATATGACAGAAGAGGGTGGAGTCAGTGGAGGTGCCTTCACCACAGGACCCTTCAGAGGGCTGAGACGTTTCCTACTACACTGGCTGTCTGTCAATCTGAAGAGAACTGACTGTCAGATAGGTGAAAATGCTGTGCAGGAATTATTAGCCAGGCACTTCCTTCCACCTGCCCCTTTTCCTGATGCGATGCCTATCTTCACATGGGCCTTGGAGGTCTTAAGTCCAAGGCCTACCCCAACAGGTCATGGGCATTCCCTGGCTACTGCTATCTTACAGAGACATGGGCGGCCACTGGGACATGGGCCCCTTCTCCTGGGACATGGACTCCCACAGGGCAACCCACAGCCATGGGTGCCTGTTCTCTCCTAGCTCCTCTCCCCCATTCTCTTGGAGCATCAGCTTCCCCAGACCCATAGACAGCAGCACTCACTTGCCACACTGTCTTTCCTATCGCCAGTCCACAGGATGCACACTCTAGATGAAGTTGCTAGGGGAACACGAGGGGGGTCTTCTTTTCTTTCTCATGTCTTGTGCCTTCTTCCTCGGCTGCAGGCGCCCAAGCTCTTGCAGGTGGAGCTGGTAGAGATGTTTCAGGCACCTCACAATGAAGGCAGCGTTGGCCTCCATCTGGCAGAGCAAAGCGTAATCATCTACAGCATCCTTTCCCCAGCAGTCTGTCCCCATGGAAGCTGAGGCTGACTGGCCCGTTGCCTAGAAGCGACAAGCGAAGCAGCACAGTGAAAAGCATGGATGAGGGCTCAGAGGGTAGAGAATTGTCCTGCTGTGCTCGGCTTCCTCTGGAGCATCCAGCCTCAAAGGCCTGCTCTGAGCAGTAAGTGGGACTCACACCACCACCTGCAGGCCCTGGGCCATGCCAGGGGTTCCCAGCAGCTGTCAGCGCTGTGGCTGGGTGAGTCTCTGGGGAAGAGGCAGAGGGCCTTTCAGGGCCTGCTAGGGCTTCCTTATACCTGCTGGGTTGTGTTCTTTCCTGGTAAGCCTTTGTGGCCAAGGTCTTTGTACTTCCCTGCTCCCTGCAGGCTGGCTCTTTCCTGCACTCTGCGTCTCCATCACTCACCTGTCTGCGGCATCTCTTTACTTTTCTCCAGAGGCCATGGGCAAGCAGCATCATGCTGAGAAAGCAGATAGCCTCCCATTTGCTGCATAGGATCCAGACTCTCCTGCCCTGGTCAAGGTAGTCCCAAAAGTGGCCCAAGGGGTAGGGCAGGGCAGAGGGCTGGTGCTCTGTGCCGACAGGCTGTTGTTTCAGGCCCTCTGCAGGGACCACCGTGCTCAGCCTGAGCCGGATCCAGCTGGGGCAGCTGGAAAGGCCTAGGCTGCAGGGCCAGTTGGGGACCTGGTGTTTTGTGCCAAGGCTCCTGCTGACCCTGACCCTCTCCCAGCAGCGGTGGCTGCAAAAGCCAATGCTACCTAGGATGAATGAAGCCAGGGCCAGAGCAATGGCCAGGAGGAGAGTCTGGGTAAGCTTCATCCTGTTCTCTCCTAAGGAACAATACCAATAGTGGAGATGGCTGTCACACTGAGCAAAGCTCCAGCAGTGACCACCAGCAGTAGCAGCTGTGACAAGTCGCAGCCTGATGTTATGCCTGGCCCTGTCAGGTCACAGGGCCTGTCAATGGGAGACCAGCAGGCAACAAAGGCCGCAGTGAGGCTGGGGAGGACGCAGCAGGCAGTCTTCAAAGTCTGCTGCTAACTCTGCAGTCTGCTTGGGGGGATTGCCTGCCCAACAAGGCAGTGGGCCTGAGCCCTCTGTGTTTTGGGCCATTTCCTGAATTTCTCAGTGAGAAAAAGCCACTGCCAGACCACATCCAAACTGGGCAGCCATGGCATGATTCTCCTCAAGACCCTCTTGGGGGCAAAGTGGAAGCTCCCATTAAGAGAAAAGCCCCAAATTGGCTGTTGGTTGGATAAAATCATAGAATCATTAAGGTTGGAAAAGACCTCCAAGATAATCTGGTCTAACCACCTCCCTACCACCAATGGAGGATCATCTGAGGGATGAAATGCTGGTGAGCATCGCTGCAGAGAGGGATCTGGGGGTTTTGATTGATACCAAATTGATTATGAGCCAGCAGTGCACCCTGGCAGCTAGGAGGGCCAACCGTTTCCTGGGGTGCATCAAGCATGGCATTGCTAGCCAGTATAGGGAAGTGATCATCCTGCTCTACTCTACAATGGTGCATCCTCACCTTGAGCCTCTCCCTTCTCTTCCTCTCCAGATCTTGCAAATCAAGAGCTAACACACTATTTCCAATGATACCATACCCTACACTACAGCTAGTACTTGCTTCTATTGCTGTTTCCCAGAGATTAACAACTTGGATGCAGAATCAAGTTAACACAGCTTTATGCGTTTTGGAGGAGACTTAATTCCTATCTGACCAGTTTGGAGCATGATCAGATCACATCTGTCTGTATCTACTCATGTAAACAGACATTTATATTCATCCACCTCTGTGTTTCTTTTTGAGAGGCACACACTAGTCAACAAGGACTAGAGAGTATATTCATCTAATGACATACATGAGGTGACTAAATCCAGATGTTGTTCAACTAAGGCAAAAATATTCACTTTATGCTGCTGAAATGGTGCAAACAGATGGTAAAATTTATCTTTTGGTGACTCATGTATCATGGGAAAAGAATATATACGAATCTCTTTCTTTCTGACCAGACATGTTGCAATCCATCACCAACAATCAATAACTATATTATTTGATTATTTTTTTTTTTCTGTATAACAACATCTCAGCTCTCAGAAAATATTCTAAGGTAGTATCACTAACTTGTATTGTTCCAGATAACTGATTTTGAGAGCTATTCCAACCGCAGAAAGGATCCCTATAGCAGCAAAATGAGAGGGGCAAATAACCAAGCTCTCAGATGGCTTAATTTGGCATTTTTAGTCCATCCTACTTTTAGATCATTAACATCCATAATTCACAGAGCACATTATATATATAAGGCATGCTAAACTGGCAATAATCACTGACAGTTGGCTTATTTGTGATTACATCATGGTGAAAATGATTAATATGATTTTTCCATTGCTACAGATGGAACAAATGGCAAAAACTTTGGGTTCCATCCTGATAAATATGGGCATAACAATATAGTCATTTTCCTATTTTTTTTTAATGACAAAGCTATAATATTTTCTGAAAAAAAAAATGAGAGTAGTGTTTCTTGAGGCCATTCCATTAGCTTTTTCTCCTGATTGAATCAGATATAATGCTGTATACAAAGGTTTTTACACAGAATTTGGAAACTTACATGCCAGAACCTTAAGAGATGCAAATGTTGTAATTGGATCCATTATTACCGAAAACTTGTCTTTTGACCTATCTTAATGAGAAACATCATGCTTTTATACAAATCAGGAGCCTGCGCTTGCATATATTAGGAATATGTATATATATATACGGTAAAATATAACAGAGTAATGATCAGCAGGTTGAATTTCAGACAGTGGGTGTTTTTAGTAGCATTTCTGAGGTGTCTATACTGAGACGGATACTGTTAAATGTAATTATCAATGATGAAGATGACGGGTTGAAATTTACTGTCAGCAAGTTCAAGGATGACACCAGGTGGGGGGTAGATACTCAAGTCGTGAAAGTTATGACATCTCAACAGGTTAGAAAAATGAGTTGAGAGAAATCTCATGAAGGTCAACATGGGCAAAGAGAGACTCCTGTGATTGGGATGAAATAACCCTATGCACCAGAGCAGATGCTAGCCTCAGCAAGGGGACCTGGAGTCTGTCCCAGTGGACAAGAAGTACACCTATACAGAGATCCACCTCGCACTGAGGTGCATTAGCCAGCAGATGGAAGATGGAGGGGAGTGATATCTGGCACCTGTGAGATTGCACCAGAGAGCACTATAAGCTGTTTTGTCTTCCTCCTTCCCTGCATGATAGATGCTGTTTGACTGGAAAAATACTGTGGAGGGCCACCAAAGTGATAAAGGGGATGCATGAGGAGGGGATGAGAGAACTGGCTTTGTTTGCTCCTAGGAACAGAAGCCTAAATGGAATTTTATTGTTATCTACCATTTCCTAATGACTGGTTGTACAGAAGATGCATCAGAAGTTCCTGTATATATTTTTTCTATAGTGTACAGGAAAAGAACAAGAGAGAACACAAACTGGAGAAAAAAAAATATGTGATTAAATGTAAATATTCTTCACCTTGCATGTGATTAAACACCAGTACTGTTTGCCCAGAGAGGTTGTTACATCTTTGTCCTTTTAGGCATTAAAAACTCGACTGGATAAAGGTGCAAACAACCTAAAATAACCTTAATGTTATCCCTATTTTGAGCAGGAGGCTAGATAAGTTAACTTCTCCAGATCTTTTTCAACCTGTTTTGTTCTATAAATCAATAATATTTCCTACTAGAAAAAATATGAAAATATATTAAATATTTTTAAAAGAGATTACGGTGATGATGGCTGTATTCCAAAGAGTTCCTCTCAAGTAAAATTCAGTGTTATTTGGGATTACAAATATTTTTAACTGCTATTTATTAATCCAATATTAATGGTGATATACTTTATTTAATCTATTCCTTTTTTTTTTTTTTTTTTTTTTTTTTTTTATACTAGCTTGTATTTTTCGGAACTCCTTTGAAGTATGAACATATTTAAAACATCTCTTTCAATGCCTCTAACATAATGAAATCTTGACCCTGTTAAATAAAGGGAAAATACACTATTATGTGTTTACTGGTTTCAACATATATATATGTGTGGTTTGTGGCAAAGAATCTGTACATGGTCCATGAACAGAAGCTGTGTTTTGTGTTGTTTTGTTTTTTTTTTTTTTTCATGTACTCAATAGGATAAATAGCATGAAGATGATTAAAGAGCATAAAAGATTCCATATGGACTTCAGTAGAGCGAAACTCATCTAATGTGTTATTTTATGAACATATAAAGGGACAGACTGCCCTTGGGTAATTCATTCTTCCACTGAGTTGGTGCAGGAATCTGAGTGACATTTCAGGGCATGCTCTGAAATCTGGCACTGTAATGTCTCAATTTTTTCAGCATATAAAGTGCAGGGGGCAGGCCACTATTTACTATACAGTCCCCAAACAGGAATAAAAATAATAATAAAATAAATAAATAAATAATATTATTAATAATAATTAATAATAATAATAATAATAATAATGTTAGTAACAAGGCTTTGATTTCTGTAAAAAACTTTAAGATCAACTTTTTATTTCATAAACAGAGAGATAGTTCTAATCCCACATATCTTATGTAAATGCTCATAGATATGTGGATTTATGGTTAGAATCATCAAATCGCAAAATATCCTGAGATGTAAGGGACCCACTAGGATTATCAAGTCCAGCTCTTGACTTTTCACACCACCACCACCACCCAAAAATTGGACCATATGCCTGTGTGTGTTGTCCAGATACTGCTTGAACTCCAGCACGCTTGGTGCCATGACCACTGCCCTGGGTAGCCTGTCCCAGTGCCTGACCACTTTTTCAGTGAAGAACCTTTTCCTAACACCCAGTCTGACCCTCCCTTCTCCCAGCTCCATACTGTTCCCTCAGGTTCTGTCACTGTCCCCAGAGAGCTCAGCGCCTGCCCCTCCGCTCCCCTTGTGTTGAAGCTGCAGGCTGCCACAAGGCCTCCCCTCGGTTTCCTCTTCTCTGGGTTGAACAAACCAAGGGACCTCAGCCTCTCCTCATACATCTTCCCCTCCAGACCCTTCACCATCTTAGTTGCCCTCTTTTGTATGCTCTTTAATAGTTTCATGTCTTTCTTATATTATGATATCCAAAACTGCACATGGTGCTCCAGCTGAGGCTGCACCAATGCAGAGAAGACCAGGACGATCACTTCCCTCGACTGATTAACAATGCCATGATCACAGAATCACAGAATTTCTAGGTTGGAAGAGACCTCAAGGTCATCGAGTCCAACCTCCAACCTAACGCTAACAGCCCTCCACTAAACCATATCCCTAAGCTCTACATCTAAACGTCTTTTGAAGACTTCCAGGGATGGTGACTCCACCACTTCCCTGGGCAGCCTGTTCCAATGCCTCACAACCCTTTCAGTGAAGAAGTTCTTCCTAACATCTAACCTAAAACTCCCCTGGCTCAACTTAAGCCCATTCCCCCTCGTCCTGTCACCAGGCACGTGGGAGAACAGGCCAACCCCCACCTCGCTACAGCCTCCCTTGAGGTACCTAAAAAGAGCGATAAGGTCACCCCTGAGCCTCCTCTTCTCCAGGCTGAACAAGCCCAGCACCCTCAGCTGCTCCTCGTAGGACTTGTTCTCCAGGCCCCTCACCAGCTTTGTCGCCCTTCTCTGCACCCGCTCAAGCACCTCCATGTCCTTCTTGTAGCGAGGGGCCCAAATGATGGATGATGGATGCACCCCAGAATACAGTTGACCCTCCTGGCTGCCAGAACACACTATTGACTCATATTCAACTCGCTGTCAACCAGAACCTCCAAATCCCTTTCTGCAAGGCTGCTCTCCAGCCTCTCATCCGCCTCATTAAATACAAATAAATTACCACTGTCCCATCAGATCGGTGGCAATAGATGATTACAAGCATGTTCTTAACCCAATCCAGTGGTGAAGCAAAATACACTGTTTTTTATTTCTGTACACTTAACTTTGCACTGCTGTGGACTAAGAATTTTCATATTGTCAGCTATCACAGCCTCTGTTGACAGGCAGTAAGACATTATTCTGCAGTATTTCAAAAATTTCCTGTCATATCCCTGTATTCTGACTACACAATACAAATCTGGTGTATGAGCCCTGTTTTAGTTGATACCTCCCGACAGCTTTCATGGCTGATGGCCTAACTCAGAAATTCTGATTCCATATATATATATGTATATACACATATATATATACATATATATACACATATACATATATATGAACAAAAGTAATATATAATATATATAAATATATATTAATATATTTTCATATATTAATTTACAAATAAAGGGAACAAAAAACAGCCACCAAAATGGTGTCTAATTATTCCAAGTTATTTACCATTGCATTATGTTGTGGATTAACCCCAGCAGGCACCTAAATCTCACATGGTGGCTTGCTCACTCTCCCCAGGTTGGATGAGGAAGACAATTGGAAAGGTAAAAGTGTGAGAACTGATCAGTTGAGATGCAGAAAATTCACTAGGTAAAGCAAAAGCTGCATTCACAAGAAAAACAAAACAAGGAGTTCATTCACTGCTTCCTATCAACAGCCAAGTGCTCAGCCACTTCCAGGAGAGCAGGGCTCATCACCTGTAACAGTTTATTGGGAAGGCAAATGCCATCACTCCAAATGTCTCCCACTTCTTTCTTCTTTACCCCAGCTTCTATTGCTGAGCACAATGCCACATGGTGTGGGACATCCCTTTGGCTGGTCTAGGCCAGCTGTCCTGGCTGTGTCGCCTCCCAGCTCCTGGTGTACCCCCAGCCTCCTCACTGGTTGCACAAGAAGCAGAAAAAATCCTTGGCTCTGTGTAAGGGCTGCTCATCAATAACTGAAAATATTGGGGTGTTATCTCCCTTATGTTCATTAAAAATCCCAAACACAGCATTGTGTGAGCCTCTACAAAGAAAACTAACTTTATCACAGCCCAAACTATAACAAGTAAATTACCTGTGACATGCTGCTCTGATTTCTCATGGCATCAATTAGGTAATACTATATGGGAAAAAAAGGACAATTTAAGAGGAAAAGCCCTGTAAACTTATTTGTGTTACATTAGAGGTAAGGCTGCTATGCATTCAAATTAATTAGCCAAAGACCAGTAATGTTGTAAAGCTCCTCAGTTTTCCTGAATTCAGAAAAACTATCACCAGCATTTTAACCTTTGAACTGAACATATGGTCACAGACGTCAAGGACACTACCTGTGCTTGGATTTACCTTATAGCAGAAACATTTTCCTAATGAAATTTCCTTACAGTCTAATGCAAACGGATACCCAAACATATGTTCTCATTATGCAGTACTTTGTTTCCCACATAATTTCCTTACCTTTGAGAGAATAACACCTCTCTTACCTGAGTGAGATTTTTCATTAAAATAATGAGCTATATAACACCTTGAATGGTGCAATTAACCAAAGATCACAGAATACTTTATAAATCAGAATTTCAACTCCCCACAAACAAGAGTTTTTATTACCATTATCCCCATTTTCCTGAGGCATGGATTGAAGCAGACTAGAGTTCACACAAGTTCCTACTTGATAAAGCTCTATGCAAACCTTTCCCTGATGAGGCTCCAGTAGAGAATCACTCTCTTCACTGTCTACATATAGTTCCCTGGTGTCTTATCTAGAAAGAAGTTTTATCCACTGCATACTAATGTAACACCTATGCCAGGCACCTTTAATAGGCAATTTGGATATTTACTGGTGACTCTAGTCCAGATGTTGTCCACGGGCCTTGAGTGGCACAGGTGAGCAAGTGCCTACAAGCATTACATACATGACACGCACCTCTGAGATATCCCAATCTCCTTTTAAGGAACAGTCCCCTTTCCTGGGTATTGTAGTGCAGATCCATGATCTAATCCACAAATTTTTTTTGACTTCAGGTGGTAAGAGAATCCAGCTGAAAAAATAAATCTTTTGTACTTCTTCTAGAGTACTTGACAACCAGACTGATTTATCTCATACATATTTATTAATTTTAAGAGCGTTTTGGAAGACATTTGACATTTCATTTAACATACTTGTATTATTAGCCTTGAATGCTTATTTGCAACATTAAAAATCACTGCTAATTGTTACAGGGGCATAATTAAGATTATGCCAAAGTCATCCTACATATGAAGTCAGACTGTGTATAAATGTCAATGTGAGGAATATGTCAATATGTATGTAAATATGCATATGCCTCTAAAATATGTATGCACGCGTATATTTTTATTATCTATCATGCAGTCTTGATTTTTTCTATTTTAAGTAATATTCTGGAACTCTGCATCCCACAACAATAACCACTTGAATTTGCATGGGCATATATCAAGAGACTGAATTCTGGAACAGGTTTCATTTCACAGATCTTAAGATATCTAGAGAAAAGAGCTGTATCTGAGCTAGTTTTTTAGACTCCCTTTGAAATCAGTAGAGACAAAGCAACATCTTCAGGATAAAAAATCTTCATTATGTCAATGCATTATTTAAATTAATCTTCAATTAAATATACCTGCTTCCTTGGACAACTCTCCCTTTACATGAAGTCTACGCAACTTGTTGGAAAAAATACATAAATTCTTTGCATATGACAAAGTCCTCTTTTGGACTTTAATTTAACTCTAGTTTTCAGTCCTACTGAATTATGATTTTCCAGATTTGTAAACATACCTTCAATGGCAATAGACTTCAAAATTAATCAAAGAATTATTATTATCTCTCATAAAATAGTTTTTCAAAAGAGTGTGCCTATTGGTATGAAAAGTCACTGTGAAGGTTTCTAGTCAAAACAAGAGAAAGAAGAAGTGAGATAAAATATAAATAGGTAGAAAATGAGATGGGGAAAAAAAAAAAAAAAATGACTGAAATGAGTAAATATATATATATATATATATATATAATAGGTAAACAAATAATGTCAACACTCCAGAAAGAAGAATGTCTGGATTTGAGTTCTGAGCAAAAGACAGTTGTTTCTGCCTCTTTATACTGTCATCATAAAGGACTGTAAAATGCTTGAGTTTCCTAATGTTGACATGATAATAATAATAATGATTTTTCACTCAAATGTAGGATGCTTTCCCTTAACCCCTCTCTCACTTTTTGAGGATTTGAACTCTTTGAGGATTTTTAAACAAAGCATTTATTTTGTGACTCTTATAGTTTTAAACAGAAAAACAAGTAAAATGTAAGAAAAGAGAAACATCCTGCATCTTCTACAAACTAAAAACTAAAAAGCATTTACACTTGGAAAGCCATCCTGTAACATCATTATCCACTCAGCTACTTTCACTGGCATATAACAAGAAAAAAATGAAACAGTTTTGTGTTGATGTCACTATCCTGTCTTTTTGCAGATAGCTAGTGCTATCCTAAATAGATGTATGTGCTTGAAAGATTAGTCCTGTTTTTATATGCATATCAACATCATTGCACAGCTCCAAGCCTAGTTAATTTTTATTTAAAATGAAGAAGCATAATGAAGACTATGTGCTGGAAATGTCATAAGGAACTGCTTGTGTGTATTACCCACTTTCAATTTCTATGATTTATGTGATGGAAATCAAAAGCATTCTGTGAAAAGTGAAGCCCCAGATTAGAAACATACGAAGCTGAATACTTTGGCATCCTTTTGCAAAGGACTTTGGCATCTGAGTTGCTCTGGGAAATGGTTTGATTTTACTGTTATGAAGGTGAAAGCAAAATAGCTTTCCTTACATTTATGCTTTGATTTATTGTAGCATCCTCACTTACATTGTTCTGATCTTGTTCTGATGTTGAGATAACAATGGAAATCTAGTAACTTTAACTTTAGCACACAATGCTATTTCATTTATTAGGAAAATATATTTTTTAAGTAAATATAGATTATGTAGTGTATCCATAATCAGAATACTCCTCTGCATCTGATTAAGCTCCAAAAAGCCACATAATATTGGGATACAAAGGTCAGCTTTGTCAGTCTGCTTAGGAATCCTGTTACATGCACTAAGGAGGTAAAAGATTTATAGGTAGTTGCTGTAAATCTACTTCTTTGAGAAAAAGATATACTCTTGGAAACCTGATATTAAGAAATGTGTTTCATAGTGATCTAGCCTATGAAGCTAGATCATTATGAAGGTAGACATGACTCTTAGGATCAGGGAGACTGACCACCCTTAATTACAGAATTATTTCCTGGAATCTGAACAGTGGGTGATTGTGCAGGCACTTGTTACTAGAAATTCAGATATTTATGGATACTTTCTGGTAAAATTATAGACATAGAAGAAAAAGCTAACCTCAGTGTTTACCTCTTTCTAATGAAGACTCAAGTTGGTGGTGATGCCCATTTAAGACCACAAAGAAACAATCTACCTTTATACAATTCATCAAACAGATATCAGTCATGAGAAATGGAATATTCATGGAAGAAGGAAGGAAGGAAGAAGGAAGGAAGGAAGGAAGGAAGGAAGGAAGGAAGGAAGGAAGGAAGGAAGGAAGGAAGGAAGGAAGGAAGGAAGGAAGGAAGGAAGGAAGGAAGGAAGGAAGAAAGGAAGGAAGGAAGGAGATAAAGAGCCACAGAAATTCAAAAGAAGAAAACCAACAAATATTTACCAGAGTAAATCAAACACCAGAAGAAAGGAACAGGAGAAGTTAATCCCACATCCTTTTAAGCCAAAAGTCTTTTGCAGGTTGCCTATGTAGAGGGCAGGCTTTAGTAAACAAGAGGTTTTAGATTCATCATTGGGGTTATTGAATGAAAGTCCAAGGCTTGTATCAGACAGGAAATCAGATTAGTTGAACCTTTCTGAGCTCAAAAATATTTGAAAGCTGTCCAAGGAGAACCATCTATCAGATGAACTGAAATGGGCAGACTTCATAGGAAGATCAATAACACTTAATGTAATAAAAAGATGTATGGAAGTTGAATCAAATTTGCTTAGGAAAACATGCATCTGACATTTCAGCATTTATTTCACTAAATGTAGGAAGATTGCTTCACAGTAAGGCTTTTTATTATTATTTAATATCAGAGGCAACACAGTCTCCGCTAGTATAACACAGCACAGCTCCATGGAAATCAACAGAGTTATACTGATTTATAGCAACTGACGATATCATCCAGTACTTTTACATTAATAAGCTTAGGAAAGCTATTTCTTCACAAATAGGAAAGCTAATTGTCTGACCTTTCAGCCTCATCCCTTTTTATAGTTTTCTTGGGGATTTATGAAGAAGATTTATGAGAAACAACCTGTCTCAGGACAGGGTTAGCTGAACCTCTGTACCACTTAGGTTTCTCTGAGCATGACTACATTATCCAACAGGGCATGATGAAGGAGCAGCTGAAGTGCCTTAGTTACTGAAGTCCTTGTATTTCATTTTACAGCCATGAGACAGCTTAGAAGCTGAACCTCAGCATCTGGTGTACAGGTGGGGCCTGGGAGCAGAGGGGGCACCATCTTTGGTCTTTCTTGTCAGTGTGGAAACCACAATTCTTAGACATGGTCATGCTCTTCTTTTTACCCGTTTTTCATGTTATGGCCAGACTGAATGAGTTCGTATGTAGTTATGTTTTGTTCCATTCACATATGTCAGCTAGTAGGTTTGACCAACTTCTTCCCTAAAACTTTACTAACATACATTAGAGAATACAGATTTTAAAACAACGATACATTTCATATTTTATCTTTCCATCCATGCATGCATACATGCATCCATCTTGCAATCACTCACAGTTAATCTTATTTATTCGAATGAGATAAATTATCTTCTCAAGTTTCTGCGGCAGAGTTAAATCAATCTGCATTCCTTTAGCTAGGTCATATCCTGCTGTATCTTTGGATCTTTCAGTCTGGTTCCCTTTTATTCATGCTACCTTGCATTCTCCCCATGAGAGTGGCCTAGAGCCATTAAGACTGTTATCTCTAGTATTGCCTCGTAATGACCCTTAAGTGTAAATTGTTAGGCACCAATTAGAAAGGCCTCCTCCCTCTTTCTCTAAGTGGGTAGGCTCTATTAACTTGACAAATCCTCAAGTTGAAATATCTATTGGGTACAGATTAAAGTTGTTTAGGAGTTTTTTGTTTTGTTTTGTTTTTTCTTCCCAGAAGAAGCTGATTCAGCAAGACCAAAACGCTTATTAGGAATAAACTTTTGAAAAATGAGTGAAATCCAGCCAGAGCTTGATGAAACTGCTCGCTTTTCTGCCGATGCATTCAGTGAGAAAACCTTATTTGCTTTACCATATGCACCAATACAGGAATCACGCTATGAGTATCCCTGGAAAATCTTACTGCTTTACTAACATGGAGTTGAGAAATTTGAATTTTTTAGATCATCTTTTTCAGTCTTATGAAGTGTGTATTGATGAGTTCAGTGATTTTAGACCTCTCCTCTTAATAGATATATATATATGTGTCCACCAATTTGTTGTTCTATTAAACACTGGCCACTCAGATTTTCCCTGCTGTCTGTCATACAAAAAACTACAAACTACTAGGAGCCACAAATGATATGAGAATCTTTATTTTCAGTTTCAACTCTGTTTATTTTTAAACATTTCATTATCATAGTAAAGATTTTCTTAAAACTGCATTGAATTCTTTTTTTTTTTTTTTTTTTCTTTTGATGAAATAAGTACTTCAGTCTCTCCAGATCTTGGAATTTTCTGAGATCAGGAATTACAAGTTTTTATTTCAGTTCTAGTATTACATTGCTGATAGGGGACTTGGAACAATCCTCAATAATTATCAAAGAACACTCCTATCTTTATTATACATCTCAGACAAATCTTATGAAAAATAATTCTGTGACGCTGTTGTAGAGTATTATCTGCTTTGTGCCCATGACATACAGATAGAAGAAAAATTTCTATCCATCATAGTTGCATCTGTTTGCATCAAATATGGATCTTTTTATGCAAATAAGATTCCCCACTGCTTCTATTACAACTTTCTGCTAGAAACCAGTACCTGTAAATTTTCTTTTCCTCAATGTGTTGGGGATTTCATTTCTATTGATGACAAATGCTATTACACAGTAAGGGATTATAGGAATTGATTTAGAACAAAAAATATGACAAGGATTATATATGCAAATAGGAGAAGAAAGGCCAAAAGGGTAGTTTAGGATGTAAGAAATAATGGAATAAAAAGCAGAAGTAAGAACATACCTACAATAAATGGATAACATTTCTGATAGTGACAATTAGGCTGTATTACAGACATCAACCAAAAGTGAATATACTTAGTATCTGAATCATCTTAGACATTAATGCAAGATTTTGGGGGAAATAAATAAATAAATAAATAAATGTACATATATATAATCCCACATAGCACGTGAAGAGTACTAAAACACCTGAGAAAATAGAAATATTGCGTGCAGATGAGACTCATCCTTCCTACAGAATTTTGTTAGAGGATATTTTGGTGTTCCAACTATGGTTTTACACTAAATGTGTACAAGTAATAAAATATATAGAAAAGTCACTGTCTTAAAAAAAAAAAAAAAAAGAAAAGAAAAAAAAGCCACTCTCACAGCTAAAGCCAAAGCTGGAAGTATAGAGTGCAACTCTCTGATGTTTATTCTTTTGGTTATGTTTTGAATTCTTGCTTTTCGTGAGTTTTCGTGAGAATTCTTGAACTTTCCATGGACTGCTAGTGGATGAATGTCTCACCAAAGATGATCAACTAATCAACCAGTAGTCAGAGAAAAACAGAAGAACACACAAGAAAAAAAAAAAAAAAAAAAAAAAAAAAAAAAAAAGAAATCTTGTTTTTCTACCTTCATACACACAGTAAGCATTTTTAATAAATAAATTGTTATAAGTACTAAAATGGGGGCTGACCTGCTAGAGAGCAGCTCTGCAGAGAGACCTGTGAGTCCTGGTGGACAGCAGGCTGACCATGAGACAGCAATGTGCCCTTGTGGCCAAGAAGGCCAAGGGTATACTGGGCTGCATTCGCAAGAGTGTTTCCAACAGGCCGAGGGAGGTGATCTTGCCCCTCTACTCAGCTCTTGTGAGGCAATATCTGGAGTATTATGTCCATTTCTGGGCTCCCCAGCAAAAGGGGAGCTACTGGAGCTACATGGAGCTACTGGAGCAAGTCCAGAGGAGGGGTACAAAGATGATTAGGGGACTGAAGCACCTGTTGTTAGTACAGGCTGAGAGAACTGGACCTGCTTAGCCTGGAAAAGAGAAGACTGAGGGGAGCCCTTATCAAAGTGTATAAATACCTGAGGGGAGGGTGTCGAGAGGATGAAGCCAGTCTCTTTTCAGTTGTGCCCAGCGACGGGACGAGAGGCAATGGGCACAAACTGAAGTACAGGAGATTCCAGCTGAATTTAAGGGGGCACTTCTTTACTGTGAAGGTGACAGAGCACATGAACAGGTTGCCCAGAGAGGTTGTGGAGTCTCCTTCTCTGGAGATATTCAAAACCCACATGGATGCCATCCTGCACAACATGCTCTAGGTGATCCTGCTTGGCAGGGGGTTTGGACTAAATGATCTTCAGAGGTCCCCAGCCTCAGCCATTCTGTGATTCTATAACTCTGTGAAAAGGTTGCAAAAAAGGTTTGCAGAGAATTGTATTGGTGATTATTAAAGAAGCTTATGTTTCTCTTGCAAGGTGCCACATTAGTTGAGGAAACTTCTTAGAAATAATATTGTACATTCCTTCCCCAAAACTCAATAGTATTTTTCCTTTGTTATTTTTCCTGTGTTTCCTTGTTTTCTACCTGCCTGTGTTACATATTCCATCAAAAGTGAGAGAGAAGTTGTTCAGTTCTTCCAAGAAGAGTGGTCATACATCTTCCTTATAGATGTACAAGATTAGGTAATAAAAATCAATTCAAATGTTTCCAAAGTAATAAAATAGCCATTGGTTGAATTTTCACCTGACAGCAGAAAAGTATAACATATAGCACTGTGTAACACAAACCGCTATGTTTTATAGCAGGGATACAGAGTTGTTTTTCACAGAAACTAACTCTTTTCAGAGATAATTACCTTGTTTATTTACTAATCATCACTCCAAATACAAAGCTATGTCTGTTCAAAACATAGAATTTTCACAAGTAATAAAGTGCTGGTAATTTCAGAAGGAAATTTTGTATCATTCTCTATATTTAGAAATCATTAAGCAAATCATTTGTCAAATTGCATGTAATACATTTACTTTTATTGATGTTGATCTTTCACAATATTGGGAGAGAGAAGTAATAAAGATAAAATCTGTGAAAGATGCCAAATGGAGAACATTTATTTCTATTTTTCCTAATTAAACAAGCTTTGTAAGTAAATAGTCCTAAACTTTATTGCGACCTCTCCTTAGTCAAGATGAATATACTTATAAGAACTGCCATAATAATCTTATTTAGTACTCTCTCTGGGCCTGTTACATAAAACTTTAATGAATAATTTGTCAACAGTAGACATAAATCTCCTTGCTGATGCATATCTTAATTTTTTCATAATTTCCAGGTCAAAGTCTGTTATGCTTAATGCAAAAAAACCTGAGCAATATTAAAGATACTATGTTCAGGCAGGTTTATTACACACAGATATATCCACTCACAATGGATGTTTCTCATTGTTAGCAAAGATATATATATTTCCAATAGTAGATTCAAATTGCACATTTTCTTTCATTATCCAGCTGCATTATAAGATTTCATGGGCTCCATTTAATTTATTGCAGCTTCTTGTTATGCAAAGAGAGCATCTACTTAAAAAAAAATCTACATATCAGATTGTATAGAGACTTCATACTGGGAGAGAGATTATTAAAATTTGATTTATGTTTCTGAATCTGAAGTAAATCATCTGATTGTGAAAGAGTTTCTAAAAGAAGCTAATTTCACTTGCTTGTTTTAGGCATATTGTAATTTAAATTAAAGGTAAGTTTTCTTGTATTTTGTGACTTTGCAAGGCCATTTCACAAGTTTCCTTTGTGTTGTTTCCAATCTTTGTGTCAATGTAATAATTTTGTTTATTTCTTGTTCACATTCCTTTTTAATCTTTTTTCTTTTTTTCTTTTTTTCTTTTTTTCTTTTTTTTCCCTTTCTTTTAAATAGACTGAAATTAACAGTCCTCCTTCTATTTTAGGTTATTTTACTGATGTTTTTGCACCAATTAATTTTTCTCAGAAAAGTTTTCAATTAAACCCCTGGTGATAGGAGGTGGAATTCTCCAACCCTAACCTGGAAATTCCACCTCCCAATCACTGGGGGGTTAATTGAAGGTTTTTGTGTGGAAAGAATTGATTGGTGTATAACCAATCAGCAAAATATTATAAGACTGCAAGGAATATGGTTAACCTTGGACTATTTAAGGAGTATTACTTTATTTGAAAGAAAAAAGAAAAACGTAAGAAACATACAAAATGGGTCAGCATATTGAAAAAAGATTTCATTAGTGAGATCCAAGACAAATTCTCATTTGCCTTTTAACACAACACCTTCCTGAAATGGCACTTTAATTTCAACGAGGTATTGTGTGTTGTATGCTTTCATTTCTTGTGGGATAAGCTATGTGAAAAGGACAGCACTCTTCTAAGTCCTTCCACAGTGTTAATTGCCAAATTGGCTTCTTTGTTGTTGATCTATAGATCTACCTTGCTTAAAAGCAGTGAAGGTTCTGTTTAAAGACTTGTACAGTTCCAGCTAGCATGCATGAAATTTCAAGAAAACTTGCTTGCATGAAATTTCAAGAAAATAGATAGTCACTGCTCTGAAGAAATTTGATTGTTTTATTGGGTAGAATACAAAATACAATAAAGTTTCAAGAAATGGAAAAGATGCAGATTTTGTTCTGAATAAAACAGGATTCATCAAACCCCTGGAGATGGAGCTCCAGAATTATTGAAATATACTCTATTAAAAGTAAAAGAGCATTTATTCTCAATCAATAGCAAATCCTAGTAAATCAAATCCTGGTCTGAATGGGTTTCATAGATCACATTGCAAACTCAGGGTATTCATCTGCCATTCTTTGCAGGTCTGCTACTTTAGTTTAATGCATTGATCAGCTAATGTAATATGAATTTAAAAAAGGGAAATAATACTTGGTATTCTTGAGGTTTGATAGCTAACCAAAAATCAGGTTTGCTTATTCTGATCTACTAGGCACACCCTAAGAAGTCTTTTTCTGCTTTTCAGCCATTTTTGAAAACAAAACAAAACAAAACAAAAATAAACAAACAAACAAAAAATATATGGCAGGAATGAGGGTGGTGCCTTTTTTTTTTTTTTTTTCTTCAGGTTTTATGACTATTTTGCTTGCATTAAATATATAAACAGCTTAGGATTCTTCACCGTCAACTGAACGAATTAGCAATGGATAGTATATATACTTCTTGCTTGCTCCAAGGTTTTCATTCCTGTCTGCACAGAGGGACCAGTTAATGGGAGGAATAGAAATACATTTTTCCATAATACACCACAGTCAAATGACTAATGTGTTTATTCATCATATAGATTTTAAAACTTGTGGGATGACAACCTCATCTATGCTGCTATTCAAAAGGAAAGCACTATTGCTAACACATCATCCCTATGAGGAAACTGATCAGCTGACCATTTCCTATGAGGAAACTCTGACCATCACTTACTTTCCAGTTTCATGAAAAACTAACAAACCTGAGTTAGGTGTTCCCAAAAACAAGACTCAGGGTTTCTAGTACCTTTTGTGGTGTTTCCTAATGCTACATATTTCCTAGTGCTCGGCAGGGTAGGTATTGTTGATCTCAATAAAGACACCAAACTGCCTCCCATCTACATATAGAAAGACCTTAAGAAATGTGCATTAATCTGATGAATTCCCCCCCTGGAGTTGAGCATGTAAGGGTTGTAGTGCTGGTTATAATTTCATCCAGCAAGTTTTTTTATCAGCTGAATGGGCAAATAAATATTTTTTCATATAGTATTTCTGCTAACTTATATCACCAATTTATTTATTTATCTTTTGTTTGTGGTAGTGGTGGTGTTTTTTCCTACGTGAGACTGCTTCATTATCAAATTGCTTTGAGAAGCACATCCCACATATATTGTTTAAGTCATGCTATGAGAATAACCAGACCTGATGCTAAGACTGGGAGGTTTTAGAGGCATAAAACAGCTGCAAAATGCGAAGTTTAGCAAAGATCTTGAAAGCTAGCAATATACAACCACCTTTTTGTTGAGGCACTAAAACATTATTGGAGAGATTTTCTGACTCACCGTTATAAACTAAATATATTTCAGTAACACCAGTTAGAATATTATTCTATAAAACACATGAGGAAACAATGATTTATTAGTATCCTCAAATCAATAGAAGTAATCATATTTCTTAAAATGCTTCAGAAGTTATCCAGGGTATACAGTTCATTAAACGGGCTTATCAAAACAACCCCTGATATATATAGACAATAAAGTACATTCAATAAATATTTAACCATCCATCTCCCTTTATCATTCAATGAGAACAGGATGACAAACTCTCATTTTCCTCCTAAGAAATTCCAGAACCAGATACTTCAAAGAAGGAAGGAAAAATTGTGTAAAGACATTTGTCAAAATGATCATTAGCTTGCATGACAAAAGAAATTCACATCCTGGCTTTGAAGACATGCATCATAACTTCTGAAAAGTTGAATAAAATACACTGGCATTTCATGTATTTGCTGATGTGAATGTAATAGATCTGATTCTTTAATTTACTTGGATTTCTTTCTCCACACATATTAAAGAGTGTGTTACAAGCTAAAAGCATCATTAATAAAGTTACTTCTAATCAATTGAGTCCAGTTATGACATTACTCCTTTGATATCCATAATTATTTTTTTTGATGGATTTCAGAAAGATATCTGCAATCCTTGTTCACTGTTAGGTTTTAGATAGGAAAAATGTTCCTATCAAGAAGCAATGGATTTACTCGATTTATACTCACCATGCACAAATTAATTCCAGGTTAATTAGACAAACAGAAGGAGTATGATTCTAATTTATAAAAATATTTGCATATAGATTAAATCTAAAATATTTGACCAGCTCATCCAGTTTCAACCAATACTACTTCTCCCCAGATCAGTGCACACACACTACTTTGATAAAGACACCTTGCAGCTTCCTACTGTTCTTCTGTTAATACTTGATAGCTATTCTATTCTCCCACATGCCTGGTAACAGGATGACAGGAATGGGCTAATGGGCTAAAGTTGTGCCAGGGGAGGTTTAGGTTGGATATTAGGAAGAACTTCTTTACTGAAAGGGTTGTTAGGCATTGGAACAGGCCACCCAGGGAAGTGGCTGAGTCACCATCCCTGGAGATGTTTAGATGTAGATGTTTAGATGTAGAGCTTAGTGATATGGTTTAGTGGAGGACTTGTTAGTGTTAGGTCAGAGGTTGGACTCAATGATCTTGGAGGTCTCTTCCTAGATGATTCTGTGATTCTGTGAGTGTTTCAAACCCAGATCCTTTGTTCCCAAAATAAAGTAAATTATCTCCACAGTATGGAGAGGTAAGGCTTGAGGTGTCATGGGGTTTAGTACTGCATGGGGAGTGAGGGAGTTCTGGAGTAAACTTATCCCTATTTTACTACCAAACATACGTTGTTTGTACTATTAAATGTCAGGATTTTCCCCAGATAACTGTGAACTATGCACTCAAAAAAAGGGTACTGCAAGAAATCAAACATGAGGCTAAGACTGGACATAACATTATATAATTTCACAAGGTGTTACTTTAAATTGCATATCTCAGAACACTTTGATCTCCAGTTAATATTTAGTTCTCCTCCAAATGTTATTTTGATTTTCAGGCTACATTTACTTGAAATCATAAACTCAGAAAAATTTATAATGGAAGGGATGTTGGGGGTCATGTGACCCAAATTCCTGCTTAAAGCAGGTTCAACTTCAAAGGTTAATCTAAAGTCTTAGTTCAGTCATGTCTCTTTCACCCTTATTTTGCCTGTTTCTGATAATCTTTAGGAACGGATGTTGCACAAGCTCCAATTGCAATCTTTACTTCTTTTGACACCCTTCATTGTGTTATAAATTCTGAGTCAATTTAGCTTTATAAGATTTATTTATGGGGTTGATAAAAGGCAAGTAAACAGCGCTGGGTGCGTGGGGAGTCTGGGCTCCTCCAACATGCACTCCCGTTACATCAGGTGGCTGGTTTTTATGCTCCTAGGCTAATATGTATTCATTACTACTTCTAGAAAAGGCAGGGTTATTGTAATTAGTTCCCAGAATCCGAACCCTCCCACTGGCACATGCATATCAGTCTCCGGTGGTCCCTCTGGGGGTCTCTCATGATGAAGGCTCATAGTCTTCCTCCCAGGCTTTGTCCTCATCCTTCTCCTTTGTCCATCTTGGCCAGATATCAGACTTGTGCAGCATCCCATGCAAGCTTTGTCTTTTAGTCATCCTTCAGTTTCACCTTTCTCCTTAATCTCTTGGCCAGATATCAGAGACTTGCGTAGTGTCCCATGCAATAGTCACAATAGTTAGCAGTTATTCTGAAACCCCTTTGTTCTCTTATCCCTGGATATCAGAGACTCATGGTTTACCCTTCAAGCCCTCTATTGACACAAATTGCTGGAACATTCCTTACAATTGTTAATAAAGAACGTTCTTAATATTGAATCAGAATTTCCCTTGCAGAAAATTGTTTCTGTTGCTTCTCATCCCACAACAGTGCACTTCTTAACATAATCTGGTTTTGTTTTCTCTGCAGTTTTCCATGATGTATTTAAACAAAAATAAGATCTCCCTTATACAGCAATATCTTCATTTCTCATCCTTCCTCCAGATCTTCTTCCATAACCAAAATTTTATGTAATTGAGTGATTGTAAAAGAGTTATTTTTATATATATATCTTTCTGCAATAAAGTCTCCAGGTGTATGAAACCACAATGTATTGCTTGAATTAGATATAATTTAAAAGTTAGATATAATTGTTCAAATTCAAGTGCCTAAAGTGTCTATGATCAGGTAGCTGTTACGTCTGTGAACAATGAAATGTATTACTAAAATAAAGATATTATTTTGCTTTGTTTTGTTTTGTTTTCAAATACCTGTATGCATTTATTCTTTCATATGCAAAAATGACATATATTGAAATACACCTGAAAGTGTCAGCTCATTGTTGCTTAAATTCTATTAAAAATTGTAATTTCCAGGAAGCAAATGACAATTCACAGTTAATGTGATAGTAGTGACTACAATTAGATATTCTCAAATGTAAATTTCTTATTAATATTTTAGATTAATATCCCTGGCTATGTTTTTTAAAAAGGTTGTATTTGAAATTCAAATCAAAGATAAGTTAGCTGCCTTCTCTGAAAATCTCTAATAAACAATAGCAAATTTGTTATTGTTATTGTCAAATAGAATTAAACAGATGCTGACAATATTGTTTTGCATTTTCAAAGGTAAATGCAAAGTAACCTGTAGTGATAGGTTTATTATTATCTGGGAAATAAAAAATATTCTTCTAAATAAAAATATCTTGATTTCACCTTATTTTTCAGGTTGTCATTTTCCATTACCAAAGTTATAACAAAAATATAATCTAACACCATTGACTATTTTGTAGAAAGCCCTTATTAAATGTTACTGCAAAATAACAGCTATTTTCTTGACTGAAAATAGAACAAATCATACTTAATCCAAGCAATCTTTCATCAAATCTATTTAAACAAAAATTTACCATCAATGAGCCACTCCTTCTGCAGCTATTCACAAGAGCATGCTTCTTCTTATTTGGAGAAAAAATAAACAAACAAACAAAAAATCTTCCTGTGAAAGTTGTTATTGCTACCAGTCACTAACCAATGTAGATCTCATTTAAATCTGACAAACACAAATAAAATGGACAAAGTTGTGGTCGTAGTTATCACCCATCTTAGCAATATACTGTGAGACTCAGCATTAATGAAGGACAGCTACTCAAGCCTTATGGCTCTCAGTCTTTCTAGAGCACTGTTAGTCCTAGTTCCTTGTTTCTCAATGACAGCAAAGTAAGTCAGGATCAATCTGGAAATTACATTAAAATATATGTTCATATATACATACATATATACACATATATATATATTATATATATAAAAGTATGAGACTGCAACACTAAAACCAGACATGAATAAATAAAATTTAAACTGAAAGGTTTATGGCAATGTCAAATGTATCTGTGTCTATAACAAAAGTACTTTCTAATGTTTTGACAACTAAAAGCACCAGAATAAAGACCACACTTTTATAAATTATTAAGCTGACCTACAGGATTTTATCGCAGGAAAAGAAATACAGCTTTGGAAAAAGTTAATTATTTCCCTATTTTGTGACTTTTTTTTTTTTTTTCCTCTGAACTGCAATATAAGAAAAAGTAACTGGTTACAATGTTTACTTCTTGCATTTTGGTTCTGGTAGGATGTCCCACCAAACCTACCTCTGGCCTGCCCTACTGAGATCCTACAATACCTACAGGTTAGCAGATCAGTCCATTTTGCAGCTTCTTATAGCAAATCACAGCTGGCAACCTTGGGTTTCTCTGAATTCTCAGCACAGAGAAGACATTTATAGAATCCTAGAAGGGACCATAGAATCATGGAAGAGACCTTAAAGATCATCTAATTCCACCCCCCTGAAATGGGCACAGACACCTCCCACCAGACCAGGCTGACCATCCAACCTGACCTTAAACACTTCCAGGGATGGGGAATCCACAACATCTCTGGGAAACCTCCTCCAGTGCCACATCACCCTCACAGTAAAGAATTTTTTCCTTATATCTAACCTAAATCTACCCTCTTTCACTTTAAAGCTATTACCCCTTGTCCTGTGGCTAGGAGAAATAGCAAAATGAGCTTGGAAGTGCCCAAGGACTTACACTGAATTTTGAGAACTTCAGTGATTATAAAAAGAAGTATTAATTTGACTAAAAACTAACGTCTCTATTATAAACTTCAATATCAAAGACAATTGTTAAAATCACTACTTCTAGTGAATAGAGGGAAAGGGGTACTTTCAAGGTGTGTTTCAACTTATATTATTATTAATATCTACAACAGATAGATTTATTGCCTCCCCCCCCCAATATATATTTTTTCTTCTCCATAATATGGAGTTGATGAACTCAGACACTGATGTTAGACAGGATGAATCCTACCCTCTATAGTAAACAAATAGTACAGTATTCTGATATTTATGTACTGAGTTCACACAGCTCTGTTTAGAAAGCATTGTCTATATGGAAAGTAAATCTTCCCATCTACGCAATTTCTCATTTTTCTCTATACTCAATTTCTAATTTTTTTTCTATACTTTCCTATAATTATAGTGCTGGATAAGGGACAGTGCTCAGGATAGAGATTGTATTTCTATAATAATTTATTACCATGGAATATCACTGGGGCCAAGACCACAGCAGGATCAAAAGAAAAAAAAATAACAAAAAACAGCATAAGCTGCTATATGGATAACAAGAACATCCGCAATTATATTAGATTAAACAAAAATTCATAAGGGATATAAACCTTCATGCTTCAGAGCATAAGCTAATCACTAACTGATGGGAATTAAGAAACTTCTGTTATGGAGAGGTTAATCCCTAATTGCTCACTACAGTATTTCTTGCAACATCATCTGAAGCAAATAGCACTGGCACGGGATCCTAGACAAAACAGACAATTAGTCTGATGTTACATTGTAATGTCTATCTTGCTGTCTTGTGACTGTAATGCACAAAATGTAAATCCATATTTAGTCTTGTTTCCTAAAGGAACGAAACTTATGATCACAATATCTGCTGTCTGCTATACCCACCTAATAAATTTTGAATCCATTAGCCAGTTTCAACAACATTTGTCACAGGAGTTGAACCTTAGAAGATAATAAAACTCCAGCACAATTTGCTGAATGGAGGAAGGCTCAGATTAGTGTCCCACTGTCAGAAAATTCTCAGGAAAACCTCAACATCAATCTGATTTCTTGACTGATGACCATGCATCCTGGCTGGCTGACCAGCGTGTGCACCACTCCAAAGAAGCTTGTTTGTTGTGGTGTGCTTCACTGACAGTACTCAGGAAACAGGAGGACAGTAAGGGAGGAACAGGTAGAGATTAAAGACACAGAGAAGATGTGATTTCATTCTTTTTTTTTTTTTTTTTTTTTTTTTTTTTTTTTTTCTCATTGAACAACTCATTTGAATGTTCAAGGAGAAAAAAATATTCCTAGATCCTAAAGATGACATAGGACTGTTCTGAATGAGTCAGTACACCCTCAACCTTCCCCACGTCTTGTGCTCTACCTTATTCCCTTTTATTCTGCATCAAAAAAGGGAGATCCACTGTGACACTGTCACTTTTATATATTAACAAAATATTCTGTCTTGCCTTCTTTCTTTGTATAAAAGAAATATGTCATGGATCTCAGCATACGGCAGGTAAAAAGTTAATACACAAGAGTTTGCTTTGTTTTGCTTCATTCTTCAAAGCTGTACAATTAAACAGGGTCAGATTCCTGTAGTCAGAAAGGAAGATATGATAGCCAGTAGTAGTATGGCCTGATTTAAAATAGCTTGAGGGCTCTTCTAACTTGCAGCATTTTTATGAGACCAGTGAAAGACTGTCTTTCTACTCTGTTATTCATCTTGTATATGTCCATCCCAGAGGGTTGACATGACATTTGTGGGAATCAGCTGTGTTGACTTCATACAAGTAAAGAATTCTCTCTGCTGGGAGCACTCTCCACTTGCAGATGAAATGCATTCACTGTACCACAGAGCAGTACAAACTGATTACAGCTGAACCAAGACCTTAACTGACACTCATTATTATGGTATGTTTACACTGTAAGAAGATGTGTGATTGCAACATGTATCAGCATATTCACACTACCTTTAATTTAGACAGTGAAGATAGCCTGACATGGAACATCAAGCTGAGTTTTATGAATCTGTTGAGTCCCTTTGTTCTTATACAGTTCTTTGTTTTATACGTGCATATATGAACACATGTACATGTGTAAATATGTACAGAGAAAGGTATATATATATATTTCAGTATATACTTAGGGTAGACCAATAGTAGTAAATTAAATCATATTGGTGCATAAGCAATAGATTCAGTTGTCCATTGTGGTAGATTACTTGAATGGTTCCCGATAGTGTTGACCTGAGGTACATGACTCGTCCAATAATTTCTGAGACTTGTACAGGAGAAAATTTGGGTCAAGAAATGTAGCTAGTAGGCAGCACAGATGTTCTTACTTTCTCCTCCCTTCCCCTGATCCCAGTGTTTCCTCTGTTTTGGAGGTTAATACAGTACAGGCACAGTCAATATGTGGTAACTGGCCTAAGAGTATCAGGAAAAGCTCCAACACCATTTTACAGGTATGGATACAATTAACAACCCTTGGATGGTCATGGTCCCCCCAAAAAACAAACAGGCACTCTTGATACACCTAAAACATAACTGTTTTAATCACTAAGCAAGCAGATTCTTGACTACATGAGGCAATGGTGAAAATTACATTGTTCTGTTCTCCACATGCATTCAAAGGATTGTCTTATTAGTATAACCCATTTGCCTTACATCCTGGTTGCCAGATCACCCTTCTCTGATTTGTCTCTGTGGCAGATGAATTGCCAGCAAGAAAGAAGGAGGAAGGAATTGATTTGGGAATTAAATAATAGATTCCTATTTATATATTAAGTTTGCAGTAAAGGGAATTTAGTACTATTCCTTCAAGATCACTGAAAGATGTCCTTACTTTTCACTGAATACCTAAGTTAGCAGTCTTCAGACAGGAGAAACAATACTCTTTCCAACAGTCAGAAACAAATAATAATAATAATAATAATAAAAGAAAAAAATCAACTTTAATAGAAACATGTGCATAGAGGAGAGCAAGTAACCAAGGAACATATGTATAAATTTTAAAGCATATGGGCTTCTCATTTTCGTAGTAATTAATATAATCATGTGAGTGTATTTATGTTCTCTCTTTTTTCTTCAATAAACTGTATATAGGAGGCTGTTGGGGACATAATTAACACTTGCTGCTGTTATGCATTATAAAGGACACTTGAAAGACATGTATTGGTAATTGGATATATTAAATACCAGAAAGTGATAATGGAGCAGTAGATTCTGAACAATAACATTATTAAAGAACAGATAATAGTTACTTCAAAGTACAAACCATCTACCCAAACTTTAGAAGTAAGGAAACACCAAATTATAGAAGATAAATTGACTCAAGGTTTCCTTTGCAAACCACATATCTCATTATCTTCTTTTGATGATATGTTTTATACAGATACTGAAAACTGACTACTGTTTCTAGAGGATTTATGAACAGTCTCGATTCTGCAATATTTTACTCTGTGCAAATATTTCATCTAAATATAGAAAAAGCAGCAAAAATATTTTGAATCACCTTTACTTTAGATTAATTCATGATGTGAAAAATTTCTTGTAATAATGATTAAATACTATATATATATAAAGACATTTTATGTATATAAGAAGAAAAAAAGAAAAAAAAAAAAAAAAAACATTTAAACTGACCAAGAGGTGAGTAAGAAATGTTAAAGCTTTTAGTCTGAAAAATGTTCTTTTAAGAAAGTAGTTTAGATAAAAATCAACTGAAAATAATCCCTGGTTTAGGATTATTTTTGTAGCTTGAAATATACAACTTTTAAAGAAACATAGATTTTGAGTTGAAATCAAAATTTTGTCTTAGTTAATGTTTAGATATTTGCATTGTGAAATCTACCTGTTTGAAAATTTGAGTTTTATTCTCTGCTTTCTACCCTCCTCCCTCTACCTCCACATCATGTAAAATAATGGAAATGGGACTTGCATTTTCCACACAAAGTTTTCTGGGTTTGCTTTCTCTTGTTAAATGTAATTTGCAAGTCTGTCTTGAGACTAGTAAAAGTTTGGACTATCAGAATAAAAAATAAGATTTAATATTTCTGATATGGTTACTTCTGACTATTGGAAACATCTGAGAGTATGAGACAACCACTAAATGAAGGAGTTTTGGACTGGCCAGGTTATAACATAATTGTACATAAGAGGATTTCTCATTCTTTATCTGAAGTGTTCGGTATTGGCTTTCTGTCAGAAATATAATGTCAGACTACCTGGACAACATTTGCTGTACTATAGTAATTCCCATGACCCTGTATTATCCTCCAAAGTTCACAAATTCCACGTACACATGTATTTCTGGTAAAAGTTATGAAAATAAATTTAAAAATACCTTATTTTGTTTTCTAATAATAGAACTGAAAGGTGCTAGTTACAACAGCATTTCTGATCATTCTGTAGAGTGTTTTTGGTTTGTTTGTTTTGTATGTGTGTGTGTTTGTTTGTGGTTTTTTTTTTTTTGGGGGGGGGGGCAGGATGGGATGGGACATAGCTGTATAAGGTTTTAGGCAGCATATTTTCTGATATCAGGGTGCAGGGTTTTAATCACTGTAGGTCTTTGATCATGGATTGCAAACATGAACTTAGATGTTACTTTGATGCAATAGCATCCATTTCTGTTCAAAAGTGTTTCTTTTGTCTTCCATAACCATACTACTCCCACTTTGTCAAAGATTGAGGGACATAATTTTTACTTATGTGGTGGTGGTTATTATGATGGTTTGGTGAAAAAGAAAAAAAAAATGGAAGACTACTAACATCAAGTTCATTGAAAATATTCAGAACTACAATGCTAATATTTGCATCTCCAAATTCAGTATTTATAGGCTCAGAATATTCTCCAATATTTGCTTAAAACTGGCTATTATCACATGCATTCTGCCTTAAATTCACTTCATAGAATATTCACAAAAGGCAAACACAAAAGGAGTAAAAAAGCTACTGAGGAGAATTCAATTATTTTACTTGAGTGCATACCCAGAGAAAGTGCTCATTCAATATTGGCACCCATTACCATATCAGTAAAATCAAATCATATTTAAGCAGCATCATTAAAACATCATCATTTTTACCTTGCCAATTTATAATTGTAATTCTCTTGGCTAGGTTGGGTCAGTGGTTTACATGGGCTGACTGCTATTCAGGAGCAAACAAGATTCACTATTGCATCTTTCTTAATGAAAATGCAAAAATGATGCACAGATGTTCTCAATACAGGGATCGGAAACCACGGCATGGGAGGTGGAGTGTGCCTGCTCTAGTGTTGAGAGATGGAAAGGAGAATGTTAGTCATTGTTAGATGGCAGTATGGGTACCTTTTCCTTCTCTGGGAAAACAGGAGTTGGAGTATGGAAAGGCTTCATATCTCTGGTGTAGCTCATGAGAATTACCCAAACCTACCTTAAAAATAGGGAGGAAATATCATGGGGAGAGCATAACTGTTTTTTCTGGAAATAGGTTGCAACTGGAACTAGCAATAATCCAGTGAGGTTCTTGAGTTGTTTTAGAACTTACAGTCTATAAAGCCGGAATGGTGAAATACAAAGAAAGATCTCTGTATGAACTTGTTAAACCCACAAACTCTGAAACTCAGTCACTCTACAGAACTACTGGGGAAAAGTAGTCTTTACAGATAAGTGGAGAATAAGCAGACTCGTTGATCTACTTCTCAGAATATGAAGGAATTCTAGAAACTTTCTATAGCAAACTAGCAATTTATTAGAAGCAGGAGATTATATCTTCACAAACTTCCCAACACTCTAAATACATGTTTCTCTCTCTGAAGATCTCTTTTGTGACTCCACAGTTGCCCTAGGGATGAACAATAAAGCATCTCTTCTCCATTCAGTGTGCTACTCTTAGTGCTTTTGAATCTAGCCCATGCAGAGAAAATGGCCTTTTGCCTTCTCTAACTTTCTGAAGTTCATCAACTGACTGTTGCAGTATAATAGGTCCCCCTGCAAAGAAAGGTGCTAGAGAATTTGTGACTGTAAAGATGGAACCTCTAGACAGTCATTCAAACAGGCTTGCTAAAGACCGTGTCTTTCACTTTACTAGCAAATTACCTGGCATCCCAAGGGGCTCAATTTAACAACAGTGATCATCAAGCCAGTTTATTGCTACCTTCTCTCTGGAAGTTAAAAAAGCTCTTTCCTCTTTTCTTCTGTGAAACTCTTTAGCTTCAGAGTGTCTGGTTTAACAAGCTCAGCTCAACGTGGAATTAGCTATAGATGTATTTCTCTATTCCTCTCCTCTCTGCCTCCCCCCCGACCTTATTAAGGGACTAGAAACTATCCAGGATTAACCACTGTCTCTCCACAAATAAAAATTACAGGAGAAAACTGAGTAATTATTTGGCAACATGCTAGTTGCCTTATATATATTTGCTTATCTTTTGTGCAGAATTCTTCCTATGTGTACACAGGAATTTCAACCTTATGGCCCATAAAGGTTGGACTTTGAAAAGCTAAAATAATTCTGCCATAATTAAGAAATTGAAATAAAAATAAACTGTATCCAACATCAGTAAAGACACAGTAGGTGGGCTAGAACACTAGCTACTTCTATCATTTTCTTGAGAGTATGATAAATCCTCTAATCTTTTAGGCTTATGGGACTATTAATACCCATTTTAGTCAAACCAATCTCTCTTCTAGTTGCTTTTAACATCACCAAAGTTCACTAGATTTTCACTTGTGCACTGTATCAAGTGTCACCTTGTCACATTATCCTTATATCGTTTATATTAAATAAATAAATAAAAAAATAAAAACCCATGAGGAACCCTAGGGTATATGAAATTCAGCAGAGTAGCGTGCATACAATATACACCTATGATTGGAAACAGGAGCTGCCTTATTTTTCTGGCAGAATCAACTCAATAACACAAAAGTAGCACATTCCCAGATGTAAGCATAAGAGACGTTCCTCCAGGCTATGGATTATAGCTCATGTATTTGGGTTACATTAGCATTTCACACTATAGAGACTTGATTCAGCCATAACTTCCACCAGTGTAACAGAGGATGAAGGGTCTGAAGGTACAAAAAGTTTACCCAACATGGCCTGCACTACTTTCTTATTAGTTTGGTACAGAGGGAAGTACCACAAATGCATAAGAGCAAGGCACAGATGAAAGGAGTACAGCCCACAGGTATATTTAAATATATGCCTTCAGTATGGATCCTGTTTCCTCACAAACATCTAGAGGTTTCCAAACCCTTTACCTCTAGGTTAGGAAATAATGTTATTAAATGAGCACATCTTCATTTATATCCCACATTGCTGATCTCCAGAGCAGGCTCCTAAATCCTTGAAACAGGGGAGTATGTTTCTCAGGGATGTATTTCTTTTCTCTCTCTAGTGTAGCAAACCATGCATATTTCACTCTACAGCAATAGATGGTCATGTCTTTGTTTTCCTTATGTATCTTTCCATTCCTTTTTCACAACTGAATCAGTCTGATCTTTCTTTGCATTAGAGGGGGCAATGCCTGACAGTGAAGTTATGTGGCAGTGACTACATTCTTCACTCCATATACTAATGATGCACCCTGAAAAGACTCATGGAGAAAATGAGATCACTGCTTCCCCCCTTCTCCTCTCCAAATCTCACTTATAAAATCTGCACCTGGATTTATTTTGACAGCGTAACACCATTGTTAGATCCTATCCATCAGGTACTGGTACTGTGAGATGTTGATTATTACATTTGGGACTGCTTCTTTTCCTCTTCTTCTTGCAGGAGGAGGAAAGGTTATGTGTAGATGAACTCAAGAAGTAGTAATTAACTGTCACATAAACCTAATTTCAGCACTAGAAAACATAGTAGCAATCTTTATATTCATTTCCCTGTTTTCAGATTGCAGAGATGTGTTTGGAGGGTGTGTATTTACTGAGGGGTAGTGCAGACAGTCTGCCCTAAGGCCACGGATGATGGGAACCAAGGAGGCTATAGCTCTTGGGAGTGCAGTATAGTAGGTCTGTCCTGAGGATGCTCAAAGTTGTGGATCCTTAGCCCTGGGGCAGATAATTTTGGCAAGTGTGCCCTGAAGCCAAAGACCCAGAAAGGTGATACTAGCAGTGAAGCTGACAAGTTACATCAAATTCAATGAGCAGTTGCACAGTCCCAAGGACTTTTGATTCATCAGAAACTTGAAAAAGAAATACCTTGGATTTACATATACATTAAAAAAAAAAAAAAAAAGAAAGAAAAGAAAAGAAAAAAAAAAGAATTAAATGACTTTTTTTTTTCTTTTTTTTCTTTTTTTTTTTTCTTTTTCTTTTTTTCTTTTTTTTTTTGAGACTCAGAAATCCTTTTTATGCCTGTGTGAACCTGGATCTGCTTAATAGATTTTAATACTGATAACATCTCCTACTTTTCTGATTTCTAGATTAAATTTTTGTTTTATTCATCTTTTTCTCACCATTCTTTCCTTGATGTTTTTTTTCCCATTGTTGGTTTCTTCTGGACTCTACAGACTACTTTTTAATGAGTACTACAAATACCATAAACTTGCACTGTGTCAAGGACATGGAGGTTTTCAAGGCCAGGAAGGATGAGGCCCTGAGCAACCTGGTCTAGTGAGTGGCATCCCTGCTTATGGCAGAGTGGTTGGAGTTAAATGATCTTCAAGGTCCCTTCCAACCCAAGCCATTCTATGATTCCGTGACTTTAGTAATTTAAGCATAATGAAATAATTACCTTTCTAAATCCTGAGTACACCTTGAAATTAGTACACTTCAGAATGATATTGTAATATCATTATGTTAAATATGTTAAATATATGATGTCTTGTATCATCATATATTTAACTCATACACTTTATAGTTCACTACAACTCCCAGTTTCTATGTTACTCTTCTTCAGTTCCCTCACACTTTTTAGTATTTGTATCTTTTTATTTTTCTTTCTTCAATATACTTCTTTGCTGTTACCTTTCACAAATTTCATCTTATTGATTTCAGTCTAGTTCTCTAATACATCATGATCTCTCTGAGTTATTGTTCTGTGAATCAACCCCTCCCAGATCCATATTCTTCAACATTTCTTAAGTAAGTTTATTTACTATTCTATCATTTCTGTCTGTAATGAAAATAATAAAAAATACTTGATCTAGAATAGCCATATATGAGGCCAATTTGAAATATCCTTGGAGTAAGGCAGAAGATTAGTGATAACTCTGCTCGGAGTATTTTAGTATTGTTTTTAACCAGTTATGCCTTAGCTGCCTTTGAGCAAGACCTCGTTTTCCAAATTTACTTGTAAGAATGTCCCATGCTTCCACATTAGAAGCCTTACATAAGTCAGGTTATCAAACATCTCTAGTGCTTATTCCATATCTGTTTGGCCAGTTAACACGTCAAGTAGGAAATTAGAGTGGCTTGGCATGTTTTGTCAAATCCTGATAAATTCATATTGCTCTTTTCTCAGCACCTTTTTATCTATCGGCTGAATAAAAGCAAACTAACAGTTTTGTCCTATTTTTTGGGGGTATCAAAATGAGGTCAAAAGTCCTTGGGATCTCCTTTCTCCCATTCCAAATATGAGTATTTTACTGTTTGCATTTTTCCTCTGCTTTGCATCATTTATATATTTTTTCATAGATTTGTGGAAATAATTGCTGGTTCTAATATTTTAATCTGATTGAGGGTATCTTTCACCAATAGAAACCCAAAATATTCAAATAACTCTGACCTGTTTTGGCCTTTTTCCCCATTCTACTATAACTTAATCACATGGAGTTTATTTTCATAATTATTTAAAATGTAGGTGAAAACCAAAACAAACCAACCAACCAAGTGAAAACGAAAACAAACCAACCAACCAACAAAAAACAAACAAACAAAACGCATAAAAAACACAACCAACCCAACAACCAACCCTCTGAACATTTCATTTTTTTCTGTATTCTGTACTGTTTATTACTATCTACACATTCTAAAACAAACCTCTCTCTAACACAAGGATTTTTGGAAAATATAGCTATAACTAAATGGTTAGTCAATAAACTAGACTGGGAAACGGCACTGGAATTCAGTCATCTTTGCTGCTGAAATGTTATAATGCTCATGCTTTTGGCCAGAGCCTACTAGCCAGACAATTTCTGAGGCCTGTTCAGGAGTTAGTACAGGTCAGGGACCATTCCCAAATGGCTGTGCAGATGTGACCACGTTGGGCTGGAGGCTAAGAGAGTTTAATAGCATGGATGTGACTGGACCGTGCCAATTGGCCTCAATGTTAGAGAATGATCTCTGGCACTGTTCAGTTTATTAGTACAGATCTAGTCTTTATCTCCTGATATTTTCCTTATCCATCAGATGTTAAATTAGTTCAAGTTCCTCACTCCCACCAGACCTTACATTTAGCTGTCACTGTTATGTGGTTAATAAATTGCCATCAACACGTTCTCTGGATTTGATGTTTTATAGGAGTCACATGTGTCTTTTATCTTTATCCATGGATATTTAATAATTCAATGTCACTCTTGATTTTGTGTTTAGATTTAATACATTTTTGTCTTGATATATAAGGCAATACCTTCTCCATTTTTATTTTCTGTAGTTCCAGGGCAAACAGTTATCTTCTCCATCTGTCTACTTTTTACTTCAAGACAGACAATAAGAATTCCAGTAGTTTTCCTTAGTGATTTGATGAGCTGGGGATACATCCTCCAATAAAAGATTCACTATTCATTTTTTAAAGATTTTTTTCCTTTCAAAAAGGCAGATAAATGGGATTCTGAGAAAATTACTTACTTTTTGGATTTGATATTTGATCCTTTATTGCTTTTGAAAAATGACAGATATGAGAAATCAGCATTTTTACCCATTTGATCATTGTATGTAACTGTTTATTAGAATTAATACAGTATTTATCTCCGTGTCTTTTTCAGATATATTAAGTATTTTGCTTTGCTGGTTTGGAGGCCCCTCTGAATATTTATGGGGATCTGCACAGGTACAACATCCTACTTTAGCACAGCATTTTGAAGGAAGGAGGCCTTGGACCATTTCATCAGGTTTAAAAATAAGTAATGTAGTGTAAATGCATGCTCTGGAGCCACTAATTAGCAAAAAAAAAAAAAAAAAAAAAAAAAAAAAAAGTCAGAATGATATGGAGGGGAAAAATTACAGCAAAATATACAGAAAAAAAAATCCAAGAGTTTATTTTTTCCCACATCCTTACACACACTGGAATTTACACACACTGGAATATATATGGTAGAAGAAGAGAAAAAACCCCGGGCCCTCTGTAACTGCTGAGCCATTTGGTTTTCACAACATCATAGATAATTACAATTATCCTTCTCTTAGGGACTTTGGAGCTGCCAATTTTCTGCAATTGAAAATAAATAAATAATTCAGAACAGATGTTGACTACTCATCCCACTTTAGTAGAAACCTTTAGGCAGGCATGTCAGCATTAACTTAAAAACAATGATAGAAGTTTAAAATATTTCTTCTTTTTCCTCTTTTTGTGATATGTTCTAATAGTCAGGCAAGTTTTCAAGTTTGTTGTAGGGTTATTTAGTCCAATGGAAGGAAAAAACAACAGTAACAACAACAACAAAAAAGAGGTGCTCATCAATTCCATTTGGATTAGAAATGTAAGGCAAGAACTTGCTTAGTAGCCAGGAGAAATAGCAAGTGCCTGTGGGTGGCACTGTAGGTACTTTGACTTGTAGGTCATTAATTATTAACATTAGCAAGCAGTGACAGCTCTGCTCCTGGCACATCTGTACAGTGGAGGTTCTTCAGCCTCTAATCTAAAGTGTAATATAACTGTGACACTCATTGGAAATAAGACTCACACAAGCTAAAATCATTTTGCTCATTTATTTTGGATAGCAAAGGTTATCAATGGATTTAATTGACTATTGCCTGTGATATTTGCAACTGTATCTTGCTTCTAAAGTGGTGCTTGTGTTTGTTTAAGTCAAGACAAATATTCATTCAGTTCTAAATTGTGCTTGCTTCCAACAAGAAGTAAGCCTCAGCATTTGATATATCACTTATCTTTACCTGATATAAAGGTATTATGATCTCCCCTCCCCTCCCCTCCCCTCCCCTCCCCTCCCCTCCCCTCCCCTCCCCTCCCCTCCCCTCCCCTCCCCTCCCCTCCCCTCCCCTCCCCTCCCCTCCCCTCCCCTCCCCTCCCCTCCCCTCCCCTCCCCTCCCCTCCC
Organism: Aythya marila; assembly: GCF_965140915.1. NCBI lineage: Eukaryota > Metazoa > Chordata > Aves > Anseriformes > Anatidae > Aythya > Aythya marila. The sequence goes on from NC_139044.1 coordinate 110,802,667, forward strand.
CTCCCCTCCCCTCCCCTCCCCTCCCCTCCCCTCCCCTCCCCTCCCCTCCCCTCCCCTCCCCTCCCCTCCCCTCCCCTCCCCTCCCCTCCCCTCCCCTCCCCTCCCCTCCCCTCCCCTCCCCTCCCCTCCCCTCCCCTCCCCTCCCCTCCCCTCCCCTCCCCTCCCCTCCCCTCCCCTCCCCTCCCCTCCCCTCCCCTCCCCTCCCCTCCCCTCCCCTCCCCTCCCCTCCCCTCTCCTCTCCTCCCCTCTCCTCTCCTCTCCTCTCCTCTCCTCTCCTCTCCTCTCCTCTCCTCTCCTCTCCTCTCCTCTCCTCTCCTCTCCTCTCCTCTCCTCTCCTCTCCTCTCCTCTCCTCTCCTCTCCTCTCCTCTCCTCTCCTCTCCTCTCCTCTCCTCTCCTCTCCTCTCCTCTCCTCTCCTCTCCTCTCCTCTCCTCTCCTCTCCTCTCCTCTCCTCTCCTCTCCTCTCCTCTCCTCTCCTCTCCTCTCCTCTCCTCTCCTCTCCTCTCCTCTCCTCTCCTCTCCTCTCCTCTCCTCTCCTCTCCTCTCCTCTCCTCTCCTCTCCTCTCCTCTCCTCTCCTCTCCTCTCCTCTCCCCACCCTGTTCCATTCCTCCTCTTGTATTCCATGCAGACTGTGCTTTCTCCTCCAAATGTGCAATTTTCACACAGTAATATCTTCTTTTCTTTCCACTCAGTGTTGCAACGTCAAAAAGGTAAATAAATGAAAATTATTTCTTGGGCTTCTGATAGCAACTTTTTTGTCCAAATGCTTTTTGAACTCCAGAAGGCTCAGTGCTGTGGCTCCTTCTCTAGGGAGCCTGTTCCAGTGCTCAATCGCTCTCTCATTGAGGGTGACACTTTTCATAATACCCAACCTAAACTTCCCTTGATGCAGCTTCATACCATTTCCTCTGGTCCAAAAAAACACTACCGAAAGCTTTGCTGAAAGATTTCCCTTGGTTAGATAGGTAGGTAAGCTTGTCATAAAAGGAAATTAAGTTCATTAAACAGGACTTTCCCCTTGAGACCTAATGCTGGCTGTGACCAGTGACTGTTTTGACTGTTTTGTCTTTCAAGATTTTTTCAATAACTCAGATTAATTCCCTCCATAATTTTATCTCTGTCTGTCTGTCTGTCTATCTATCTGTCTGTCTATTTAAGAGAACTTTGCAGAGCTAGAAAAGTAGGATCTTTTCTTTTTAGACAGACTTTAAAATGTGTCAGTTCTAGTAGATATTACAATTAGGAATTTTAAGTATTATTACCTTTTTAGATGTTAATATAGCATCCTTGTAACTTTTGAAGCTAAAGCCAGACTACTGCTTGTAAGGTTACGGATACTGAAAATATGAGGTTGTTGTCCTACAGACCCACAGTTCCTTGGTTCACATGGCAATTCTACTGCTGGATGATTGAGATTTTGTTCTGAATAATACATATATCATGTATCCTTCAGTTGTGATGTGGCATTAATTAAGTTGTGACAGTTTGCTACATGCTCTTAGGGGCTACATCTATACTAGGAAACTGAACAGTGCTTAATAACATTTCTGAGCTTTCTAATGCATTCATCAATATTACCTACACTTCAACTATTAAATTGTTAGAGTGATTTTTATCATTCTTTAGATTTGTCATAATTAGCAATTTCCCATACAGACCTTGGGAACTTCTAGGCACAATTCCCAACAGGCATTTTGCATGTGCCCATCCTGTTTTCAGTGGTTATGATAGATGTAGTCTTGTCCCTGCCAACTGGCCCCAGTGCCCAGAAATGTTCTCAAGAACATTTTATTGATATAGACGTATCCATAGGGAGTCCAGTCTCAGAAATTTGTTTGAGATATTTCTTCATGTGAGATAAAAACAGCCCTTCCTCCTTCTGTTTCTTTTTCCCCTCACTCCAATCCTTTAGTTGATATAGGAGAGGAAGCATGACTTTAAGAGAAACTTTGAATTCATTAAATGAGTGCAAGTTTCACTATTTGAATATCTGTTTTTAGTTTAAATTAAACATCATAGTTCTGACAGACAAAGACAGATTATGTAAACTGTCTATGAATTTCCTGATTAATAATAATAATAATAATAATAATAATAATAAATAAATCCCAAAGTATCCTATCTACAATGAAAAATATTATTAGCAAATATTCCTGAAGTATTTTATGTGAGTAGATCAGAATGAGTCCTGTGTCTTCTGATGAGCCCTCTGATCACCTTTTCAGTCCAATTACATCTCCCCTCTATCTGCTTTTTTGCCAGTAGCAGATTTGCCAATATTCTATGGGTTAGTCCTTTTGGGGTGTGTAGTAATGTAGGGAATAGAAGAGAATGGCACACTCTCTGCCCTGTGTAATTCAGACACCATGACTGGGTGAGAAGTGTTGTAAAATAACCTAATGTATTGACATAGTTGTACAAGCAAAAAGATCCTTTTTGCTTTCAGCTATTTTTATTATAAATTGCAGGTGACTTAAAATTGGAATTAGATTTAAACTTTGATCTAAACAAGAAAGTATTAAAAATTGTGTTTAAATGCTTTAATTTAGTCCTTAAAGAAATCCAAATATGTGCAGAAGGTCGAGAGATTAGATCATAGACTTTGCTTGTGCTAGGAAAGTAATGCATACTGACAGTGTATGTTAGAGCAGTACTGCTGATACACTATGTTTGCTGTCAGTGATTAACAACAAGCAAGAAGCATTGCATATGACTTCCTCCTTGTCTTCTCTCTCACGTTTGAAAGCACATTTACAGCACCTGCTTCTTCTGTCCAGGATGCTTATGCTTCAAACTCATCAGGCCTATATCCATAAGGAACATTTATATTTATTAACTTGGATACTTTATTAAATTAGGTAGTACAATACTTTCCTTTGCAACATTAACAACATTTTGCATACATTTTGAGGATAAGTCATGTTTTGTAGTTATAAATTACCTGCAGACTTTTGGCAAACAAAAATCACCAACATGCAGAATGCAATGATGGTGAAATGTGCCCTCTGGTATTTGGAAGTGTGCCCTCCAGTGTGTTGACTTACATTACTCTGGATACACACTGGAATGATTGTACAGCTAATGCTATTTAAAAGGTCAATATTTATCACACTGTGCAATGTTCCCACTGTCTTAAATACTTGTATAGCCCATACTGTGACAGGACATGAGCCTTTTCAAGCTTTGCTGTAATTATCTTCAGAACACCCAATGGGATAAGAACAAGCTTCTACCCCATTTCCACACATCAGGAGTGAAGACAGGAAACTAGCTCAGATTGTTAAGGACAGGTCTGCAGCAAGGTATGTTTGTATGGAGGGTACCCTTAACAATGCTCATGTGCTTTCTTCACTATATCTCTCAGATCTTACCTCCCTATCAGCATACTGTCTCCAGACCTTTCATCATTCCTGATACCCAGTGAACTTGCCTCAAATCCCCTAACTGGATTGCTCCTATCTGGAGCAATAGCTAATAATATCAGGGTATATTTACCTCCATGCTCCTTCTAAATGATACATATAATATCGCTAAATATTCTTTCTGTGTAAATATCCTTCGTGACCTACACATCTGGCTTTTGTTTTTACAAAAACAAAAGTATGAGGGAGCAAGAGGAATAACTCACACTCACACCACATCTGGACATACAGATGGGACTCCAGCCAAGGCATGCAATAAGACCTGGCAGCTAGAAGCACTGTCACCATCTACAGCCAGAATGCACCCCTCACATCAAGTTTGTCCTCCAGTCATTCAAATTTAATAACCACTGTACTCATAGACAAAAAGGCTTATGATTATTTGTTAATTTTATGAGGAAACAGAAGGTGTACTGGGGAATGACTTGTGTTGCGTCTCCAAGAGCTGGAAAAGGCAATTCCAATTACAATTGTGTAATATACTAAATAACTTTTAGAGTGTAAAATCTTTTATCCAAATTTAAACAAAAATTTAGATGGAGAAAATGAATTAATTTTTATCCTCCACTTTCTGATAAAATGTACAGATTTAGTCACAAAAATGTGATGTCTTGGTCTAATATCTCAATATTATGTTTCTTTAACTTAAAGATAATAGTATCCAACTTCTTTGTCTTCAGAATATGTATTGGTGTCATCAGTTCATTTTAAGGAGATATATTACTATTACAGTGTCAGAAGACATTCTGGGAACACCCTAGTGAGGATTTTTATTAAATCTCATATTCTGAGAGTGGTACAATATATTTAAAGAATTATGTAATTATAATTAATAATAATAATAATAATAATGACATAGGAGAGTGATCTGAACAGCCATAGACCCATTAATTTGGATGCCACTTTGTTCAGGAGTTAGATCATATTTTAAAAGAAGGAATAATTAAATACATGGAAGTAAATGGCAAATGAGATAAAACGTGACAGGAATTCACCAAAGATAGATCATGTTAGCTTCAGCAGATATTTCTCTTCAATGAGTTAATTGATTTTCTAGATAAAGGGAAGGCAACAGGTTTAATCTAACTGGACTTCAGTAAATTGTTTGACAGGTTTTCATACGGGAAATCATTGGTTAAACTGCAAAAGGTATAGATTATTATAAGAATTAGATGCTGGATAAAGAGTAAACAAATGGAACAACATAAGAAGGTAGTGAAAAATTATTATTGACTTTAACAGGTTGAGGATAACTTAAAAGTACAGTCAAGTATTATTCTTTTTATTATTTTCCAGAAGTAATGCTTAAGAAACTAATCATAGTATCTTCATTACCAAACTTGGCATAAGACTATTGGTAATGAAAAATATTAGAAGCCATTGTTGGTAAGAGGAGCTTGAAGACTGTATTAAAAAGAAACAGAAATAATTGTACATTTGTACAAAGTGCCAGATAATGCATTCAAATTTAAACTCAAATTGTTTCTTCTAGCCCTTTCTAAGAAAGGAAGAATATGGTGTCTATCATCAATTAGAAAATGAGGAGGAAACAAAACACTTTGGATTTCTGATCAGTCACAGAAAAAGCACAGAGTAAATAAAAATTGCCATACAATGTATCAGGACAGGTATATCTAGGAAAGAAAAGAAAAATTTGATGTCAGTTACTGAGGGACAGCTTAGTGTTCATCGAGAACACTGTTCAGATTTTTAGTCAGTTGTCCTGAAGAAACAGACAGTGAAACTGAAACAGAGAAGAAAACTGTTACTGACTAGATTAAAGAACTGCTCAGCAACAACTAACACATCAGTGTGTTATCAGCATTATTCTTGTCCTAAATCCAGAATACAGAACTATACTAGCTACTAGGAAGAAAGTTAACTCTATTTCAGCCAAAACCAAGACAGCTTGTAATTTATATTCCAATAGCCTCAGGGATCTCAGTCACATACCAGTGTTCAGTCCTGCACAATAGAGAAAGTGAAGGTTTGTTTCCTTACAATCACCTTTGTCCAAAAAAAAATGTACAGCATTTCAGATTAGCTAAGTCCCTGTACTGCAGATGTTGTTTTATACAATGATTCTTATGAAGTGATTTTCATAACAGAAGAAAGATGTACATTGCCATTTTCAAAAAAGTGCTAAAAGGACAATCTGTGGAATTAACAGCCATTCAACATCATTTTGGTTCTTGGTAAAATCATTGAACAAGCCCTCTTGTAGCACATTTCTAGTCAGATGAAGGAGAAGTTGACTGAGAACAGTCAGCATGGATTTAACAAGGGTAAAAAATGCCTAACAAACCTGAGTCTCTTTTAAAATAAAATATATGACTGGATTTGAGGACACACTGAGAAAAGTAAATAGCATTAGTCTTGATTTTTGCAATGCTTTAAATACTGTCTCTCACAATATTCTTATATTCAAATTAGGACATTACAGTCTGGATGGGTAGACAAACAGATGGGTAAAAACTTGTTTGATGGCTGGATCCTGAGGGCTGATAGGTTTTATTCTATTTTGTGGCTGATAGCAAGTGAAATACCTTGGGTTCTCTCCTGGGTCCAGTTATGGACTTCATCAGTGACTTGAAGGAGTGCTTGTTTATCAAGTCTGCAGATGACACCAACTCTGGGGAAAACAGAGAATATGCTTGAGGGCTAGGCTGCCGTCATATGGAGAACTGGATCAACTTGATGAAACTAAATAAGAAAACATGCAAAGTCCTGTGTCTGGAAAGGAATAATACTTTGCAACCATTCAGGCTGGGGAGTAGCTCTGAAGAAAACGCATTGTGAAGATGGGTGAGCAGGTATTGGTACATGAAAGCACTGCACCCTGGCAGTGACAAGGGCCACCAGCACCCTGGACTGCATGAACAGGGAGACAGGAGATTGGATTAACAATTGATCAAATTGTTAAATAGAAGCTATAGCACACCCACTGGCTAACCATAAATCAAGAGACCCGGTTTCTTGTTGTCCTGTATGTTCAAAATTCAGATACACCTACATTATATAAGACACTATCAATTCAAAAACAAGTGTTTTGCACAAAGTCGGAAAGGATGTAAATCACTTTCTGGCCTATAGGCAAAAAATGAATCAGGGCCAATGGAATAGCCTCATTGCTTTATTTCTAAACATCAGCAGCTTTTTAAAAATAAAATAATAAAAAACAAACTTCAGGAACTACTTAATAGAGTAGTAGGTTTCCTCAACCATTTTTCTAACCAACCAGACTGATTTTGTTCCATTTTTTCATTAAACAGATTGCTTCAGACTGTGTGTTCCTTTGCCAATTTCTAGCCTGCAGTGAATTTTAATGGCTGAGTCATAAACCCCTCAAAAAATGCGATTTGTAATGGAAATTCTGAGGGACCCTTAACTAGAGTAAGTGCCGTGTTATGCTGCAATAATAGTAAACAATAATAGTAATATTAATAAAAATAACACAGTTTTATGTGAACCCATAAAAGGCCATTTATATGATCACTGTACAAATATTTAAGATTCCAAAATACTGCATTTTTCACAATTATGATGATGTTATCAACTTTATAAACTCTTTCTTTTGGATTGTAATGTGTTGTATGCTTTCAACTCTTAAGACAGGTTCCATTAAGGCCATGCATTGTCAGGCCTCTTGTCCTGAGACTACTGATAAGCTAAAAAGATTTTTTAACTAAAACTTTTTTGACATCACTACTATGAATATTTTTAACATATACCTCTTAATAAGCAACTAAAGAGTTCACAGTTTCAGGATGTCTGAAAAATCCCCAAATACAAATCAACAGTAGCAACCTATTAAATATATTGTGAACCCAAAAAATAATCAGTTAAGATTCATTATCAAAAAGGAAATTTCTTACAAAACAGTTTCCTTATGACCCTAGGCCATAAAAATTATTCCCTGGCTTCCCACTGTGGAAATGTTTCAATTAGAAATCATGTTGAAATGTATGTTTACACCTTCTTATATATATTTTGGTAATGTCTGTTTAACTCTAGCTGTCACAACTTGGAAAGGATATTTTTTTATTTTCCAATAAGCCAGTTGGAAAAAAGAGAGGAAGATATTGAATGGTTCATAAATATATAATGTTTCCCATTTGTTATATTCTGCAATCAGAGGCAGCAGCTTTAAACTTGCATATCAATGCATAATTTCACAAACTTAAAAAATTGATCTGCCAATGTCTCCCCTCTAGCAATCTTTTAATTAAATGAACTTCACTCACCTTACTGCTAAACTCCTTAGGTTGATTTTATACTGAGATTCAATATACTTCCCTGTGAAGTTTCTTTTTTTTTTTTTTTCTTTTCAAACTGTAAAGGTTGTTTAGTAAACAAGTGTTTAATAATGTATGCAAGGTAACTTATCATAGATCAATGCCAATTATTTATTCACAATAAAAAACTTGGAAATAATGAAGTTCTGTATTCTTGCCAGCCAAAGCCTAGAGTGGGCCAAATTCTCAGTTCAGTAAACTAAATTGATCTTTTAATGTTGTATGAACATGTGCTGATTTACACCAACTAGAGATCTATTTTAAGAAGTCTGAAATACATTTTTTACCCATATGTTTATATAGGAATTGAATGTTGTTGTGATGACAATGCTGCTTAACTACATTGGTTAGTTAGTGGATGGTTCAACACAGCTGTCCATCATAACATCAGTAAGAAATTAAAATATTGTGGATCTGTTGCTATAAATCTACAAAATATATATATCTAATCCAGCCCACTTAACCATTCAGAATGTGGAAGTGAAGGCTGAGATACAGATAACAGGAGTGGCAAGTCTACAGCTCCAAAGGGTCAGGATACAAACCCTAATAATAAATAGTATAATAAATAATACAGCAGTTGTACAAATTCAGACTTTAGAAATGCTTCAGGGGAATGCTTAAATGCAAGAACATTAGGCAAAAACAGCTCAGAAAAGGTATGCAGTTCTCCCAGACTTCCGATTGACATGACTGCAATTCCACTACAACCCCTGGACTTCAGGAACAGATACACAGGTCTGTGAAGAGAAAGAGGAGATGCGAACTACGAGTGTACACACAGGGAAATCCATTCATTGTCTGCATCCAGACTGCTACCAATCCAGTCACAGCCAGGGTACCTTAAATAAACTCATTATTGGAGACTGCTCTACTGTCTTATGGTATAGCGTAGAAAGTATAGGAAAGCTAAAAACACCCTAGCTTTTCCCCATGTAAACTACACGCTGCAGCTGAGTGAAGAACTGGAACTTCATCCAACTTCATGTCTCACTAGTTTCTTGTTGTTCTCAATTTTTCACTGTCATCAGACTGGAATGTATGGAGAGCCTCAAGGGTCAAGGAAGACCATGATATTTTCCTTCTCTACTAAGATTTTGAGGTCCTGTATAAGAAACTGTTTAACAGTTAATGCTGGAAAACAGCATCAGCAACTGAATTTCTCTCTGCTCTGTATTATAATGCTGCCTAAAGTTCCACCACCATCCAAAGGATATTTATGTTTGTAAGCATCCTGTATGCTTGTAAATTGAAACAGCAAAAGCAGAATGCACCTGCCAGTGGCTTTCAATGCTCATAGAAAATATTGCTTCATTTCTGCTTTCCCTCCCCAAAAGCCATTGCTTCTAAACCATTTGCTAAGGAATTATAACTGCTAAGGAATTATAACTGCAGCACCAGACATTACATGACAGCTGTTTGAACAGAAATACTAATTGCTTTCATATTTAATTAGCTATTGTTTAAATTAAAAATACCAACAAAACAGCCACAGCAGGCTCATTTTAACAGAAGGCTTATTGGTCCAGGCACTAGCTCAAAGAGCAGCAGGCACTGGATTCACGCACTTTCTTTAGTCCTGAGAAACTGCCAGCGCATTCCTCACTTGACAGCTGCTGGTTCATCCCACCAGACCCATCTTCTTCTTAACAGTCTTTTACCTCCTGAAAAGGCTGAAACTGAAAGATCTCATCCAAGTCAGGGAGTAGTAATCTCACCTACCCTCACAAATTAGTAATGTAGATGCTTGGAATCCCTTTATTAGCAGTGGGGAGTAACAGTCCCATTTATGTTTCTCGGGAGTGTTGTATTTTGATGTACTGGGTTTGCCTAGCTTAGAAGAAATGGTCTGTTTCCATATATCAGAGCATTTGGTCCTAGAACACTGTGACATTGTGGTGTTCTAGGGCCAAGTGTGTGGTCTGTTACAGGAAGATCGAGCAGATTATGCCCTCTGTGGACAGATAGAATGTTTGCAAGCCATGGTCCTCATGGTGGACATGAACCACCGCAATGTCTGTTGGAAGGACAGCACAGCAAGGTATAGGCAATCCAGGAGGTTCCTGGAATGCGTTGATGATAATTCTTTCTCCAAGTGACAAAGGAGCCAACAAGGAGGGGCACTGTGCTGGACAACATTCTCATCAACAGGTAGGGACTGATGGGGAATGTGAAATTCAAGAGCAACCTTGGCTGCAGTGACCATGAAACAGTGCAGTTTAAGATCCTGAGGGCAGCAAGGAGGGTTCACAGCAAGCTCAGTACCATGGTCTTCAGTAGAACAGACTTTAGCCTCTTTAGGAACATGCTTGACAGAATACCATGGAACAAAGCCCTGGAGAAGAGAGGGACCCAATAAAGCTGGCTAATATTCAAGGATCAACACCTCCAAGCTCAGGAGCAACTCATCCCCCAAAAAAGAGGAAGTCAGGCAAGGAGGTCTGCATGGATGGAAAAGGAGCTCCTGGCCAAACTCAAACACAATGAAGAAACCTACAGAGGGTGGAAGCAAGGACAGATAGCCTGTGAGAAATACAGAGAAACTGACCAAGAAACCAGCAGTTTAGGAAAGCTAAAGACCTGATAGAATTGAATCTAGCCAAGGACACCAAGGGCAACAAGAACAGCTTCTATAGATATGCCTTAATATCATAGAATGGTTTGGAAGGGACCTCTAAGGGTCATCTACTTCCAAACCCCCCTGCCATGGGCAGGAGCACCTTCCACTAGAATAGGTTGCTCAAAATCCCACATGTTAATGATAGAAAGAAGATTAGTGAAAATGTGAACCCCCTCCAGAAGGAAATGGAAGACCTGGTTATGAGCATATGGAAAAGGCTGAGGTACTCAATTATTTTTTTGCCTCAGCCCTCACCAGCAAGTGCTCTAGCCACACCACCCAAGTCCCAGAATGCAAAGACAGGGACTGGCAGAATGATGAACCACCCACTGTAGGAGAAGATCAGGTTCAAGACCATCTAAGTAACCTGATGGCATGCAAGTCCATGGGACCTGATGAGATACATTCACAGGTTCTGAGAGATGCAGAGAGATCTGGCAGATGCAGTTGTTAAGCCACTATCATATTTGAGAAGTCATGGCAGTCCAGTTAAGTTCCCACTGACTGGAAGAGAGGAAACAGAACCCTCATTTTTAAAAAAGGAAAAAGGAAGACCAAGGCAACTACAGACCAATCAGTCTCATATCTGTGCCTGGCAAGATCATGGAACCTCCTTAAAACTACTCTAAGGCACATGGAAGATAAGGAGGTGATTGGTGATAGCCAACGTGATGCCACTATGGGCAGACTGTGCCTTCAGTGACTGGGTTATAACATTGGTGGATAAGGGAAGAGCAATGAAAATTATCTACCTGGACTTGTGCAAAGTGTTTGACACTGTGTTCTGTGATATCCCTGTCTCTAAATTTGAGAGACAGGGATTTGACAGATGAACCACCTGGTGGGTAAGGAACTGTCTAGATGGTCTCACTCAAAGAGTTGCAGTCAATGGCTTAATATCCAAGCATAAATCAGTAAGAGTGGTGTTCCTTATGGGTCAGTACTGGGACCAGTGCAGTCTAACATATTTCCTGGTGATTTGGACAGTGCGATTGAGTGCACCCTCAACAAATTTGCTGATGACACCAAGCTGAGTGATATGGTTGACACACTGGAAAGAAGGGATGCCATCCAGAGGGACATAGACAGGCTTGATAGATGGGCTTGTCTGAGCCTCACGAGGTTCAACAAAGCCAAATGCAAGGCCCTACATCTGGGCAGGGGCAATCCCAACTACAAATACAGCCTGGGCAGAGAATGGATTGAGGATGCATTTTCCTGATGAAAAGAACCTGGGAGTGTTGGTTGATGAGAAACTTGACATGAGCCGGAAACATTTACTTGCAGCCCAGAAAGCCAACCAGAAAGCTGCAACAAAAGAAGAGAGGCCAGTAGGTTGAGGGAGGTGATTCTCCCCCTCTAATCCACTCTTCTGAGACTCCAGAAAGAGTACTGCCTTCAGCTCTGGGGATTCCAATATAAGAAGGACATGGGCCTAATGAATTGAGACCAGAGGAGGGCCATGAAGATGATCAAAGGGCTGGAGCATCTCTCCTATGAAGACAGGATGAGGGAGTTGGCGTTGTTCAGCCTGGAGAAGAGAAGGCTCCAGGGAGACCTTACAACAGCCTTCCAGTTCCTAAACAGGGCTTACAAGAAAAGTGGAGAGGGACTTTTTACAAGCACATGTGTTGATAGGTTGGAATTGTTCAAGGCTGGGTTGAATGGGCCTTTGAGCAACCTGGTCTGGTGGGAGGTGTCCCTGCCCATGGCAGGGGGGTTGAAACTAGATGAGCTCTTTCAACTCAAACCGTTCTATGATTATTTGTTCATTTCCCATTCATGGGATTGGTTTCTGGAAGCAAAGCATGAAGCTAAGTTATTTGATCATGAAGATGAAGACAGGGACACTTATGAAACACAACTCTTTCCTTCCTAAGGTCCAATACAGTTCTGAGAATGGCAGCCTATTTTCTCTATTCACTTTTCTCTATTCAGTTTATTAGAACAGAAAATAATGGAAAATAATAATGATGATAATACTACTAATAACAACGTGTACAAAACAAGCGGTACACAATTCAATTGTTCACCACCCACTGGCCAATGGACTGACCTGCCTATCCCCCAGCAGCTGGTTCCCTCACTCCAGCCAACAACCCCATATAACTGTTCAGCATAATGTCAGATGGTATGGAATACCCCTTTGGCCATTTTGGGTCAGCTGTCCTGGTTCTCTTCCCTCCCATCTCCTGCTGCACTCCCAGCCTGTCCACTAGCAGGACAGAGTGAGAAGCTGAAAAGTCCTTGGCTTAATGTAAGCTCTGCTCTGCAGCAATTAAAACATCAGGGTGTTATCAACATTATTCTCATCCTAAATCCAAAACACAGCACCATATCAGCTACTAGGAGGAAAATTAACTGTATCCTAGCCAAAACCAGGACAGCAGGTCACTCTAAAATGTCCAGGGTTGTTTCCCTGAAAGTGGGTATTCTACCTTCTTATGTATTTGAGACATCACCGAATGGCAATTCTGGCATTTTTCAGCTGAATGTGGTGTTTTACATTGGCTCTAATCCCACCTTCTTCCGAGTGACATACATAGAATTTATCATTAATATATCTCAAACTACTTTGGCAGCTGCATGACAATTCACTTCACCAATTCTCAATGATGTTGGCAAGTATATTGTAGGTACAACTATTTACTTAAACAAATATTTGTGTGAATTTTCATGTGAGATTCTTTTTCTGCTGAAATTTGTGAAAAGAAAATTGTCTCACCCAAGTATACATGAAAATCAAATATTTAACTGTTGCAAATACTGCCAAGGACAATTTTGTTTAAAATGTGTGCAAATATTCATGACAAATGTTTTGTGATATTCACTCAACTCTGAATAATTAACAATGCTTAAATTGCAACACATGTAACAAAACCTATTAGTTCTAATAAGTCAGTACAGTGGAATTAATCAGGTTTTCATTTAAGCAAATGTATTACAAACTAAATTGTTTCATAATCTGTCAAATGCGTAGAAGCACGAAAGTTTCTTTCATTTTAACTACCAAGTACCAAGGTGGGATATGGTGTTTGGGGTTTGGTTCAGGTTCTGAATGGGAATCCAGTTTACATGTGAGGGTGGTGGTGCTTGACAAGGGACTTAATGGTGGGATTGCTTACACCTAACTTCAGTTGTCCAGAAAATAAGCACGGAAATGAGTTGGTCTCAAACTTCCTGTAAAATCACCACCGGCTGCAGAAGCTCTCACTCTTCCTGAGGACAGGTGTGTATGACAGGTGGAAGGAATTTCAGTCTGGCAGTTGCTGTCACTCTCCATTAACTGTAGAGGAGCCTTAGCAGCTCATTTAGGCTAGACACCTACAAGACAGATAGAATTAGGTGATACGAATCTCTTCCATTACAAATTCCAAACAAGAAACTTGGATTAGGTGAAATGAACTCACCTCTATCTGGCATTTCCAAAAGACTATAAGGGAACTGCAAATCCTGCTGAAAAGGATTTTCATTACAAATCCATGACTTAGTTATTATTTGGCATATTTCTTTGCCTGCAAAGATATGACAACCCCCTTGCCATGGTCATGATCTTAGTATGAAGGTCAAAATAAATAATGATGTATTTATTCAAATCTGACTTTTAGAATGAAATGTCTACATAAATTTTAGAAAGCTTTTTTTTTTTTTTTTTTTTTTTTCTGTCAAAAAACAAGATTCTGGTGGACTCCATTAAAAAAAAAAAAAAGTTTGAAAACAAAACATATCCCAAGTGCCTTATATTACTTAGAGTTGTATTTTTTGTTTGTTTGTTTGTTTGTTTTTGTTTTAAAAAAGGGCAAGAAAAAAAACCAAAAACTTGAAAATTACTGTAATTTTTCCAATCTTCGTGTATTCTCAAGACACCTTCTTGACTTCTGTGGACTTGACCCATGATGTTTTAGCACTTATGGTAGGAATTATTAAGACTATAATCCATTTTCCTTCCTCATTGTGGTTTGTTAGGATGCATTCATTTTCCCGAAGCAAAATATATGTGCATTATATTATTCATTTGAAAAACAGAATAGACAGAATTAAGGAAATGCTCTGGCGCTGATGCATGACTTCATGCTGAATGCATACACTGTAAATCTTCACACAATCCATGAACAGAGTATATAACGGAAAGCAAATGTGAAACATTTTTCCTTGTACTGCATTATCATTACCCTGTGAATGTTTCATTTGGGAACGCAAACATTAATACAAAGTGGGCTCTTCTCTATTCAGCCCACAAACACCATGCTAGCTGAAATGTATGTTAGTTGGCAAGGGAACAAATACTGGATGCTGGAGAAACCACTGGGGAAACAAAATAGCTGGTAATGATAAGCTTGTCCCTTTGAGTCATGCATTATAGTCAGCAAGATACAGGGTGATACCATGATTTCTGCCTAGTGCTTTTTGAGAAGTTATGGCAGAATATAGTTAGATTTCAGTTAACTCTAGAAAATTGTATGCTATAGGTGTAATCCCAGCAACAATATCCCAGTTGTGCCTGCTCTGCCTAGAAATGTCATACACTGAGCATCTGGTATAATCAGCAAGCTCTTTCTTGGCATGTCAGAAGCATATGCAGCCACATCATGCTTGTCTTCTCATCAGAGAAAGTGCAGATAAAGCACAGGCTGCAGCTTCTCCATAATGTGATTCCTAAACAGCCATGGCAAGATTTAACACAACTGTGGGTAGATGTGGATTCCAATACAGCTAATTCCTTTACTTGATTATTATAAACACAATGGTTTCTGATTTTCAAAATAGCATCTCAGAAGTGTTCAGATACTATTCTGATGAAAGTTTTCTGCCTAGAAATGTGAGTTGGTGATCTACTTTTTAAGAATTTGTCTACATGATACATATTTTTCTACAGTTTTGCTAAACTTTAAAATGTCTTGCAAGTTTGTTTTTGTTGAATTAATTTCAAATATGCCACCAGCAAGACTTCAACTCAGTGTAGTGTTAACTAATTTGTTTTTCATTAAGTTCTTTATTAACAAAGAAATCCCCTGATTATTACACTTCTCTGACTTTTTGATAATCTCCCTTGCAACCAGTCACATAATGCCTGAACACTTTTCACTGAAATATTGTTGAGCCAAAGGAGCTGATGGGGCCTATAATTAACTTCTAAATAATACCAAAGTAATAGGATGTTGTAAATACTAGGAGTCAGAAATGGATTTGTGCCCTGTTCCGGAGACCCGTGGCACTGCTCACCGCCTTTGAACTAAGGCTCACCTGCCTTTCCTTCCTGTTCTTCACTCTCACTAACAGCTGCTACATTTTCAGCGCAATGCAATTTACATTTTACAGTGCTTTTCCTGGCTGCACCCTGGGATACTTAGCACATTCAAATGACCACAAGCTATTCAGTTCTGATGGGCAAGATGAAGCACAGTGATGCCTCCTCAAACTTACTTCCTTTCCAATTACAAAAATAAATTAGCTGAACCCAACAGCACAAACCTGAGAAATGGATATTGCAGAGAAGAGAGTACCTTCAAGCTGGGCTGAGAGTGATAATAATCTAGCCCATAATTAAGAGTAGAAATATGCTTCAGTATTGAAACAGCCATTGCTTCATTTGTAGTTGATAGGAAGAGAGTGAACTCATTACAACAGCAATGTAAGTCTTTTCATATAAGTGCCATAAAAAGACATTGCAAATATAAGTTAATTAGCCACATAACATGTCTTGATGACAAGAAATTTCTGACATAATCCATTTTATTGAGACAAAAGCAATGCCAAAACTTACTCAAAAGTGGCAAAATAGCTGTAGGATCAGGAATATGTCAGGATTTTCAATTCACCTTGAAGCCCTGAGGGTTCGTTGCCCCTTACATTCTATGTCAAAGTGCAAGTGTCTTCAATAATTGGGTATAAAAATGGGTTTAAGTATTTTTCTGCTGTAACAACAGAACCTCATCATGGACCATCTGTGGCAACTTTGCTTCCAGAGATAGGACAGAAACCTGGGAAAGGAGCAAGACCATTCACTTTGGGCCACTTAAAGCAATTGTACTGAGTTCACTCCAATTATGTACATGGAGACAGCTGGAGAGAAAATGCAAGCAAGGTGGTATGTGTGGATCAGGAGCAGTAAAGTCTTATTGACATCACCCAGCAGCAACCTCTGAGAACCTTCTGGACCTGAAACTCGTGGTTTCTTTAGGAGTTCACAGCAAATGGACTTCACACAGAGGGATTTATTTAACCAGTAAACGTAAGCACAAGCAGATTTTTTACTGTTATAGGGTCTCTGTCTTTGGCTTTCATCACTCTTCTTTGGAGCAATTAGACCCAGGAAACAGAATTAAATATAAAATGGAAGCCTGAGGCACAGGTTCAAATGCAAAGTGAAATTCAGTAATGTTTAAGATAATTTCTTTTGTCTGCTTTTAACTTTTCATACCTTACACAGCAGACTATGTTCATTTTAAAGCTGAGATTTTTAGAATGAAAATGTAAAGTTTCCCATTTTCAAAATGTGAATGACATTTTCAAGAGTCCTTCCTCTGCAGCTCCTTCTGCAGTTTTAAAGCAAATGTAAAGCTGGCAAAAATAATCACATAATGAAATTTGAGAGAAAAGAGACTGAGAAATGGAGAGAGAAAATATTTTGTTCTATTTCTGACTAGTTCTGAACTGCTTGTTCATATTTTCTGTACTCTGTCAAAATGACCGGCCAGCAATATTTGGTATTAATAACAGGTTATAGATGGTTCATAAAATTACTTGCTTTTCTCAGAGTAGTTCATAAACATGAGAAAATAATCTGATTCAGACTCAAAATTTTGCTTCCCATGAAGGATTCTGACTTGTAATAATATATTTTTTCAGCAATTTTTCCCGTCTATCAGACAAGATTAAACAAGACCATAATCCATTCAGATCAAGACACAGTCTTCCACTGTGTATTGTAGGTAGTAAAGTCAGTCTGTTTCTTGCTAGATTTCCCTATTCACCTGCTTCCTAATCTGTATACCTAATTAAAGGTAGCTCCCTATCTGAGCAATCTTTCACTAGAAATTTGTTGATTGTATGAATTAAAAATGGAAATATTTTTAAATATTAAATGGAAATATTTTTCTTAACTTCAGCTAAGTCATCAAACCTACAGTGAAAGCAGCAAACATTTTTGGATTGATTAATCTACAGAGATTCTTAAAATCCTGTAAATACCTTTAACACATTTCTAGGGAAGAAATAATAAAAATAAATAAATAAATAAATAAATAAGCATGTTAAATGAGCCTGAAGCTTTTAGGTACTAGCCAGGCTGATATTATCTATATAATAGGTTATATAATAGGTTAATAACATGACTGCTAATCACTACTTGGGTTAATAGAAGTCACAAAAGGCAATGAATTTGCAGACCATAAAATAAACGTTTGCAAAGCCTGATCTCTGCCTGGATCTAGCACGTGTAAATAATCCCTTATCCTCATAATCATTGGAGTTCACCAAAAGGTACCAAGGGAAATGAAATGGGAATGGGAATGAAACTAATCTACTGATGTGACTCTGATTTGAGAATAGGGAGCTGAGGCAGAACTGTAAAGTATCATAGTTCTGAGAAGATCTGTGGAAGTGCACCAAGAATAGCTAGGCATACCCTCCAAAAATTTAAAAGCATAATATTTTCCTTAGTGTGTAATTACCTTGTGCATTTTCCTATAGTAAACAGAGGTTTTCAGAACCTGCATATCCTCCATTCATCTAATTACTGTCAACTTCTTCAAACTTCCGTTTCCTTTGTTTCTGATTCATGGTCTCTAACTGTTATATTTGTAACTTCTCAATTCTCACACTCTTCTCTGCTGTTTTTGTGTGTTTTTTTTTTGTTTGTTTGTTTGATGTTTTCTCTCTTTTCTATTGTTATATATATATATATATATATATTATTTTGCTCAAAGACTAAAAAGAAGGTTTGGAAAACTTTCACTAGGACACCTCCAAGTGGATGCTGGTCTCTCAGTAGCTGCCTATTATCTCTCAACCCTGCATGACACAGACAATGAATGCAGAGCACTCAAGCTCCAAAACGTTGAGCACAGTATTGAATCATTGCAACATCAGTTCATTTTACAGTGACAAGAATCCTTAAGATAAGGGTTTAAAACTTCCTTAAAGCCAAACAACATAGGTACCTGTTTCAATGAAATAGAAGCTTATTTCTAAGTCTTTTATAATCCTTCTCATTTCTCATGATCTCCTCTTCCTTCATCTTTCAATCTCTTTCAACAACCTTGTATATGAGAACACAATAAAAATGCTCTGATATCCCCATTGGTAAATAAAAAGCACAGTGAAAGCAGGTACATATGTGTGTAGTTTACTCTTAGTGTTAAGTAAATAGAGCGTTCTGGGAAAAAAAGTAATTATGAAATTATTGATCTGCTATCAGCTATATGGTGTTAATATTTAGTCTCAGGTTTTGAAGGTGAGCAATAGTATTTCTAGGAATGAGTTCTAATATGAGGCAGATTATTTTAATTTACTGGTTAAAATTAATAAAGTATTAAAAGGTAATAAAAAATAATAAAAAATAATAATAATAAAAAAAGCTTTTATTGTCTTCTCTATTGGGACTGGAATACCTTCACTTAATCAAGGTGACATTCATGTTCTGGAGTTAGTCAGCAGATGGAAACCTACAGCAGCCACCCCTTACTTTACTTCAATTTGTTAATTAATGTCCACTTATACAAGTATTGCTCTTTCAAAGTACTGTCTTCTCAGAAAGAAAGTCAGAAAACAGTCACTATTTTTAAAGGCTTTGGAAGTCATAAGTCATCATAACAGCCAAAGGCAAATCAAGATTAAGTCACTTTAAACTCAGTGTTTGCCCATGTACTTGAAAGTTTACTTACCTAAAAAGAGAAGTTCAGTGTCATTTTAGCTGCCTGATGGTGTTTTGTCTTCTAGTTTTCCAGAGATTCAAACTTCTTATAGGTTTCTTATGACACCTGAATATGAGTTCTGGAGATCTCTTGGATACCCTACAGCAAAACTAATTGAAGCTGGATGTCTGTGTTGGTAACTAAATGACAGTATTGGTTTCTAGGCTTCCAGTGCAGATTGTGGAGATCTAATTAACACTCTGAGTAAAACTACTGATCTGCTGAACAGCTCTCAGGGACCTGTACTATTGCTCACACATGTGACCACCCAGGTGACATCTGAGAAACTTTCACATGTCTTTCCTTGTCCAGGATGATGTTTTGCATAGGTGCTATATGATCTCTACCAGCCTCATCAGGATGTCTCAGACTCTATAGGCTAGCTCAGTTGGTACCAGGCACCTGTACGTATGAGTGAAACAAGTGCTGGATGTTTACTGCAGGATAAGCTGAGTCACTGTCTGATAAACTTGAGGTTGTCTGAGTAACTGTTAGCTTGTTCCAGGGCTACCCCTGGCAGGGAAAGCAGTTACAGCCATGTTTGTTGTAAGAAAAAGGCTATATGGAGACTAGTTGCTCCTGAGAGTTGGCTTCACTGCCAAGAAACCATTCCAGAAGCTTCTGCATTGCTAGTATAGGCATAGTCTTATTGGGTAGATTATTATTATTAGTCTTTTAGCTTTACAGTGTCTCTGTTGTGCAAACTAACTTGAGACAAGTTCACACTGATGAGGATTTATTATTAGGTCCACAGCTGATGTCACACAACAGCTCTAATGCTGAAAAAAAATAAGAAAAGAGAGAAAGAAAGAGAAGAAAAGCTGTGGGGGTCCCAGATGAGCTGCACTGGGTGTCTTCTTCCCCATAATGTTTTTCCCACACAAACAATATAGTTTTCAAAAGGATTTGCTCAACTCTGCCACATTGGTTGTTGCTACGTTGCTGCCAAGGCCAAAAAAGAAAAAAAAAAAATGTAGGAAAAGAGATACAGAAGAGAGAATGCTCATGCTGACGGCAAATGTTTTGAGAATAATGACATGAAGACAATGACAGGAGAACAACAAAGGAAAAATGTTGCCACAGAGCCTCTGGGACAATACTGCCATGGCATCTGGAGTGAAAGAGTGTAGAACAGCAAAGAGTCAGAAGAAATGCAGGTGGAAGGTGGAGTTTATGCTGAAAAAAAACAAGGTACATACGTGCAACCGCTTCCTCACCATGATCAATAATGGTGCACTTCTAACTTAAACCAAAGAATCACTGAATTCAGAATGCCATAAACTTCCTTCTTTATTCCAGAAATGCTTCCCAATGTCAATTTAAAAAAAAATTATGGTTCTTATATGAAAGTCATACTGTTGTGATACTCTCTAAAATGACTTAGAAAGTGAGATCTATTAAGTGTGTGGTGTAGTTTACATAAAACAAATTGTATTAGGGATCTGGGAAAGTTTACACCATTTCATGGCTCTCATTTACACCTTTGTGAACTTGAACTGTGTAAATCAGTACCAATTGAATTACTCTTGATCCGTCTTACTGTGAATTCACCAGCATAGTCCATGAGTCAGCTTTTTAATTAGAAATCCTAAGGAGACTGAAGCTGAACTGGCATTTTTCACATTAATTACGTTTTGTCAAGGAGACTTGAAACTGAGAAATACATCATATGTCATATTAAAATAAAAATAACATTAAAAATATAAAATTTGTTCATTTATAATCTTCATTGGTGTAAGTAGTCCTTATATGGTCTTGATTATAAGTGCTCCTGCACCTGGATCAAGGCAATCCCAAGCACATTCTCTAGGCGGAGAATGCATTGAGAGCAGCCCCAAGGAGAAGAACTTGAGTGTATTGGCTGATGAAAAATTATACATGACCTGGTAATGTGCATTTACAGACCAGAAAGCTAACCGTATTGTGGGCTGCATCAAAATAGTGTGGCCAGAAGGTCAAGGGAGGTGATTCTGCCCATCTGCTCTGCTGTTTTGAGACCCCACCTAGAGTACTGCCTTCAGCTGTAGGGACCCCAACATAAGAAGGACATGGGCCTATTGGAGTGAGACTAGAGGAGGGCTATGAAGATTATCAAAGGGCTGGAGCACCTCTCCTATGAGGAAAGGCTGAGGGAACTGGGGTTGTCCAGCCTGGAGAAGAGAATGCTCCGGGGAAACCTTATAGCAGCCTTCTACTAACAAAAGGGGGCCTATAAGAAAGGTGGAGAGGGACCTTTTACAAGGGCCGTGAGGTTGGTGGGGCACAGGAACAGGTTGCCCAGAGAAGTTGTGGATGCCCCATCCCTGGAGGTGTTCAAGACCAGGTTGGATGGGGCCCTGGGCTACCTCATCTGGTGGGAGGTGTCCCTACCAGTGACAGGGGGGTTGGAAGTTGATCATTAACATCCCTCCAAACCCAAACCATTCTGTGATTCTCTGGCAGCGAAGTTAGAGTATAAATGAAAGATCATTCCAGAGGCTACAGAAACAACAGATTATAAAATAATAAGTCCAAAGAAAGACAACAAAACTGGTTGAGGGGTCTGGAGAACAAATCTTACGAGAAGAGGCTGAGGGAGCTAGGATTGTCCAGTCTGGAGAAAAGGAGGCTCAGGGGTGGCCTTATCACACTCTACAGGTACCTTAAAGGAGGCTGTAGCAAGGTGGGGATTGGTCTATTCTTCCACGTGCCTGGTGACAGGACGGGGCGGAATGGGCTAAAGTTGCTCCAGGGGAGGTTTAGGTTGGATATGAGAAAGAAGTTTACTGGAAGGGTTGTTAGGCATTGGAATAGGCTGCCCAGGGAAGTGGTTCAGGCACCATCCCTGGAGGTCTTTAAAAGATGTTTAGGTGTAGAGCTTAGTGATATCGTTTAGTGGAGGAATGGTTAATATCAGTTCAGAGGTTGGGCTCGGTGATCTTGGAGGTCTCTTCCAACCTAGATGATTCTATGATTCTGTAAAACATTTGCAATATAAAATTAATTAATATTACTGGAAATTAAACTTATTAGACAAGGTCTTAATTCTGCATTTAGAAATAATATGAGACAGAAGTCAACATGAGCCTTTCAATTGATTTGACTGTTCTGTCTTGTCTCATACTCAACATCATAAACAGAGACTTTGTACCAACACTGAAATATGTGCTGCTGAATTTCTGTGTCTTCAGGACAATAACAACTAGGTCAATTTCAGCATAGGAGGAGAGACTTTCAATGAAGAAATAGACTTTCAATTAAGAAATTCTATACCTACATACAACTTTCATGCAAGCAGGAGGATTTTAATAGTTGCTCCCACTTTTGAATGCTATATGCCTCTCCCTCTGCACCAATGTAGGCTCTGGTGTGTCTCTCTCAAGTGTTTTTTTTTTGTTTGTTTGTTTGGTTGGTTGGTTGTTTTTTGGTGGTGGAGGGTTTTTTTTTTTGTTTTGTTTTGTTTTGTTTTTTCCTATGATTTCATACTTCAAGGAGACTAACACAAAACAGAAGACACAATGGTGTGTGAATGACTGTGCCCAATACAGCATGGTTTATGGCCTGGAATTGCCTGGAGACAAACATTAGTCTTGTTCAGGAAAAGATAGACAGAATTTCAGCAGGAACATCCTGGGCCTAGTTAATGATCAGGCCATAAAAAAATAAACTGTAAAAAAAAATCTCTGAAGAAAAGGTAATCATAAAAACACTATCATGTACAGATGAGAATAGAAAAAATCCTTAAACCCCTTAACCATGTAGCTGACCAAGCTTAACTCCAGAAAAGTTGTTCAAAGGGGAATTTGTATGATCTTTGGTCTCTGCATAAAATTAAAAGGTATATTCCTGTCTCTGTCAATATGGATGATGTTAAAGGATTTTAATAAAGCATCTCTTTTTGTCTTTCTAACTGCTATTGCAGTCTAATTTCCTGATGTAAAAGTCTGTGGATAGGTTTTCTTTAAAAATGACAAATAAAAGGTCTTGCTTGAAATAGAAACTCAGATCTAGAGTTTCATCAACGTTTTATTTATTTATTTATTTATTTATTTATTTATTTTTGAAAGATTCTATAACAAATATAGAAGATCAAGTGGTCAGGAGAGGGCAGTCAATACAGTAAAAAAACAAGTCCCAGTAACTTGAAGATGGAAATGTACATGTGACTGCTAGGAAGCCTATAGCTAGAACAAAACAGTATTCGTTAAAAAAGTCAAAACATGGTTAAAGACATGCTAGGCAAAGATGCTAGGCAAACAGAAGTGATCTTTCAACAGCTTAAATGCAGTCCTCTTGTCCCTTGTAGAAAAAAAATGATGTACAGATTTGGTGGATGTGATGGTATTCTCAGGCAGTGTAAAGGTGGGTGATGAATAAGGCACTGCCCATTAGATCTGTAGGAAGAGTAGAAACAGCCATAAAACTACTGAGTGGAAAGGTATAGTTGCGTCTGGCCAAATAGTATCTGTGATCCTAGCAGATTCAGCCTATGTTAAAGATCCTGATATTCTGGTGAGAATACATTTTCCATCATTCCATATCTTCAGACTTCTAGGACCAAGCTGACAGCCAGACCAAACCATAAGTGATTTTCCTGTATAGATTCAAACACTCTATGTGGGAATCCAAAGAAGTCCAGGTTCACCACTGACTTTGAAATATCTAATGTGATTTGAACGCGGTCATTATACCGTGCATTTGCTTACAACTATTTAGAAGATAAATTGTGATAAAAAAAAAACTGAGCAGTTAAGAGAAATAAGTGGCCAAACTCAAGAAGAAGGGAAATATGCATGTGGGAAAAAAAAAAAAAAAAAAAAAAAAAAAGTAAAACTGTTTAGGAAACAATATTCTTCCTGCATTAGTCCTTGTTTAAAAATTAATTTATTATTTAATTAATAAAAATTAATGAAAATCCCAAATCTTGAAAACAGGCAATGGTCTGAAAATCATTCAGTATCGGTCTTTCAAGCTTTCAGTTTTATGTTCAGTGCTTGGGAGAAGTTGTTTTATTTTTATATTAGTTTTAGTGAACATTTCAAATGACATTGTGGACTAAAAGTTATAGCTCTCAACTAACAAATGCTTACAATGGCCAAATACATTTTTTTTAACTTGTGGTGTACACTAAGCCTGTCTTCAAGGAGATATCTGCAGCCTATATCCTGTAATGTTTCTCCCATTTTTATTCACCTTCTGACACAGATCACATTGCCTATTGATCTGATCTAGTGAAAAACATTTACACCTTCGCTGAGTGTCAAGACCTTTATTTAGCCACCTACTCTAGGTCTCCAGGTTCTTCTTCTGCAGAAAGCCACCCAGCCAACATTTAAGTTGCTCATACAGAGTGTCAGATGAAACAGGAATTTTATCCTGACTAAGTTTTTAATTTTCAAAGACATTTACTTCTGGTAGGTGAGTTTCAAAGATTAGAGAGCTGGTGTTGGCAAATTCTTGCTAGAATGTGCTTAGTGAAGTGAAATCTCAGATTGGAGACCATAGGCATTGTTTTAGAACTAATAATAAATAAGACAAATTGTAGCTGCTTGTATTCATCCTGGGACACATGATCTTTATTCCATTGCCTGTGGTAAAGGTTATTGACTACTTCTGTAGTATTCCTTACCAGTTGCAGAGAGGCAACTTTATGGACACAACAGAAATTAAGTTAAAACAGACAACAAAAAAACCTGCATGCTTGTGAGTAGTGTGTGTTCTTCAGGTTAAATTAATCCCCAAAGAAAAGTATCAATCTGCAAACAGCACTTTAGGTTAGTGCTTGGGTAGTGGCTCCTGAATTCTCTGAACTGGAAAAAAACAGAAGGTCTCATGGCTTTAAAACTGTAATAGAAGGACTATATCTCAGATGGTAGGAACTCATTTGATCTCAGCTGCAGCCGACACTATTCAGCCAAGGATAATATGTTATGATTAAGTAATTAAAGGGATACTGTTAATATAAAAATCATACTTCATTCTGAAAATGTTTTAACCACTGTTATCTGAAGTAATACTTTTACTGTCAGGCATTGGAAGAGATTAGGGAGTCTGCCTTTCTTGCTCTCATCCATATATCAGACAAAGATTTTTTTGTACCACAGCTGATAAGAAAATTTCTGTTGTGCTTGTGTTTCTACACAGATCTTTGTTGAAAATATACAAAGTTTGATTTACATTTTGTAAGAAACCTCTTCAAGAACAGTGTGTGTTTTTAGAAACCTGAATACCCATTTGCATGTTATGTGAATTTCTTAAAAAGAAAAATGTGCAAAATATTCAACTTGCTTTTTATGACACAGAGACAGTTCTGTGGACACCTTTTGTATAGTTATTCATTC
The DNA here is from genome assembly GCF_965140915.1 of Aythya marila. Lineage (NCBI taxonomy): Eukaryota > Metazoa > Chordata > Aves > Anseriformes > Anatidae > Aythya > Aythya marila. The sequence continues at coordinate 110,828,239 of NC_139044.1, forward strand.
TGTCACTATCTCTCTAGTGACTTTGTCTTTCACACAGCAAGAGCAAGAAAGAAATATGGTTTAAAGATAGGAAAATGTGAATCCAAAAATGTAACACTGGCAGGATGTCTCAAGGTAAATGCGTTGGCAGAAACTGCATTTAACTTCCTTTAGATTGACTAGATTTCAAGTTGAAAGTTTCCCATTAGTGCTTGAAATTAATGTGTCATTCAGTTTTCAAATGACAAAACACTGTATAACTAAGAAAAAAAGATGCAAGAAGGAAGGAAGCAGTTTAAAAAAAAAAAAAAAAAAAAAAAAAAAGGAATAAAATCCACCACTTCACAACAACTTTTGAGGCAGTGAATCGGGCTGCCAACTGTCAGACTGTATAACCCTATGGTTCCTGAGATTTAAGAAGAGAGAGGTGGTGCTTCAGTATGACATTTATGTCAAGAACAAACCAAGTCTAAATCTACCCATGCTATTCTACATTCACCTGGGAAATACATCCCTTGCTAGGTTGTTCCTGGTGTTCGTTGTATCAGAATTAACATGTACGGAAATGAGTTCTTCAGTAAGAGCAAAACTTGTACGAAAACAGATGTTATAATAAACAATGTGATCTGGTAAGTAACATCCAGTCATAATCCCCATGCTTTGAATATGCAGAAGTGAAGCATACGTGGCTGCCTCCTTTTCTCCTTTTCTTTTATTACTGAGAATTTAGCTCAAAGGAATGACCTATATATAAGGCTATATATAAGTTCTATACCAGTTGAAATCTTTATTTTCAGACTCTATCTTTATTTTTTTTCCCTTAACTCAATTGACTGTAGCAACAACCACCACAAAGCCTTGCAAATCATTTTCAAGAGAGTAAGAAAATAAAGAAAAGAAGAAAGAGCACACACAAAAGAACTATTGCATATCATGTTAGAACTGGACAACTGCCTTAAAAAAGTCCCTCTCCACCTTTTTTGTAGGCCCTCTTTTGGTACTGGAAGGCTGCTGTAAGGTTTCTCCAGAGCCTTCTCTTCTCCAGGCTGAAAAACCCCAACTCCCTTAACCTGTCTTCATAGGAGAGGTGCTCCAAACCTTTGATCATCTTCATGGCTCTCCTCTGGACTTGTTCTAATACTTCCATGTCCTTCTTGTGCTGGGGTCCCAGAGCTGAACACAGGGCTCCAGGCAGGGTCTCACAAGGGCAGAGTAGAGAAGCAGAATCACGTCCCTTGACCTGCTGGTCATGCTTTTTTTGATGCAGTCCAGGAAACGTCTGGCTTTCTGGGTTGCAAGGGCACCTTGCCAGCTCATGTTGAGCTTCTCATCCACTAATGCAGACAGTAAGGTGAACTGAAAACTGTCTGAATGACTAAGCCCTGAAGGTGGCAAAAAGTCTTGGCTGCTACTAATTAAATGATGTACCCCAGGGGTCAATACTAGGTCCAGTTCTGGTTAACACCAGTAATGATCTGGATGATGGGGCAGAGTGTACCCTCAGCAAGTTTGCAGGTGGCACCTAACTGGGAGGAGTCGCCACAGGGTTGTGCTGTTATCCAGAGGGACCTGGACTGCCTGGAGAAATCATCTGGAGCCTCACAAAGTTCAAGGAGACAGTGCAAAGTCCTGCATCTGAGAAGTGACAACCCCCAGACACCAGGACATTCTGGGGGCCACCCAGCTGGAAAGCAGCCTGACAGAAAAGGACCTGTGGCTCCTGGTGGACATCAAGTTGAACATGAGCCAACAGTGTGCCCTTGCTGCAAAGAAGGCTAAAGGTATTCTGGCTTGCATTAGGCAAAGCAGGGCAAGGGAGAGGATCCCTCACGTCTGCTCAGCATTGGTTAGACTGCACCTGGAGAACTGTATTCAGCTCTGAGCTTCCTGGTACAAGAGAGACATGGACATACTGGAGAGAGTCCAACAAAGGGCCACAAAGATAATGAAGGCATTGTAGCACTTCTATGACAAGAAGCTGAGAAAATTGGGACTGTTCAGCCTGGAGAAGGGAAGGGTCAGGGCGATATTATCAATGTATATACTTGATACTTGAACAGAGGGTGCAAAGAAGACAGAGCCAGGGTCTTTTCGGTGGTTCTCAGAGGCAGGACAAGAGACAATGGGCACAAAACGATACTCAGAAGATTCCATCTGAACATCAGGAAATATTTTTCTGTGTAGGTGGCAGAGCACTGACACAGATGTCCCAGAGAGATTGTGAAATCTGCCTCCCTGGAGATATTCAAAAGCTGTCTAGACATGGTCCTGGGCAAGCAGCTCTATGTGACCCTACCTGAGCAGGGAGGTTGGATTGGGTGACCTCAGGTGACTTTCTGACCTCAGCCATTCTTTCACTCTCTTAAATAGCAAACTATTAAGCACTATCACTTAGTATATATTTTCTTGAGCAAAAATAAGAAGCTACTATGAGGACTGTAATTCAAGAGCCTTTTACTTTGCTCACCTTTTCTGATGTAAACCAGAAGCATCTTCCTTTAAATCAATGTATTTTCACCATTTACATCAGGGAGATAAATCATGAGTAGCCCCAAAAGGCATAACATGCATAAGACTAAATCCTGTCGACTCTAACAGTACAGATGTTTGGAGTACACTTCTGTGCTTAGGACGTGACCCACAGGAGTTTGCCAAACCAATGATAGCAGCAGCACATTTGAAAAGAAAGTAATAGCTTCATGTGTCTCTTCCTAATCAATTTTCTTTCTTTGTAAATCTTTTAATCCAACTAGAATGATTTCTGTGGACAATCCCTCTTCTAATATGTTTGCATTTTGAAACATTATCTAAACAGTGTTGGCATCTGGCAAAGTTCGTCCTGATGAGGTCTCATTTCAAAAGGAACTGACAAATATTAACCATTAAAGCACCCTTCCCCATTTTTGCCCCAAACCTGCCTATTCTCTTAATGATGAAATTAAATAGCAATAGATACAGCAGCACATAATGCCACTTAAATTATTTGCAGCTGATTCTGACCCATTAAATCAGAAAACATACCTCAATGAAAGATTTGTATGATTGTCTCCAAAGAAGTGAGGGAAGTTGAGGTCAGGAAGCAAGCTGATATGCCCAATATCGTTCAGAGCAGCAGGCAAGGCAGAAACGAACCCTGTGAGTAAAACTTTAGTCCCATAGATTTCATTTATGGCCAGAAATCATATCCGTATCTCACAATTCCAGGCCAATGTCTTATACAGAACAATAAAAAGCCATTTAAAGCGAAAAAGTGAAGCAGTGAAAAACTACAAACCTCATTTTATGGGTGCTTGTACTATGTGGAAACTCACCATACAACAGGAACATGGAAAAGCACATTGGAAATGATGATAGATAAAAAGACTGACTTATGAGCAAAGACATGTTTTGACAGATTTAAAGAGGACTAAACAGGAGAATTTATAATCAAGTATATGTTGGACATATGTAAATATAAAGGCAGCATACAAGCATTTAGGGGGTGTACATGTAGAATAATCTAACCTTGAGGAAAAAAAGAAAAATAAAGGAATTTTCACCTGAAAGGAAGAAATAAAACTTTCAATATGAAGATCAGCTGTGGGGGACATATATACCAAACAAATAAGTAAAACATTTTTCTTGTCAGAAAACTAATCTGAGCAAAAATGGTATTGAATTCCACAGTCTTCAACCATCTTTGCACTCATTGCAGATCTCAAACAGCATCAGCTGTGCTTCCAGTGGAGGCATGTGGGACACAGACATTTCTGGGTACAGTTGGTGATACTGTACAGAAGCAGTGGGCGGGTGCAGCTCTTGTCAGCCTGAAATGGGTACTGACTAGATGGCACCAGAATCTTGGATCTATCCACCTGAGTGTTTGTCTTACCCAGCTTGGTATGGATCCCCCAGATCCTACCAATGGCACAAGCAGATTTGGCTTGCATGGAGTTGACAGGAAAAAATATTTGATTTATTGTCGTGATTTAAGCTACAGTGATCAAGTGCAGGGTTGGCCAGCATGTACCCACTAACAAGGTTGGTCACAAAATTTGTATACTGTATTGTCCTTCTTTTCATTTATTGACCTTTTTTTTCTTTTTTCTTTTTTTTTTTTTTGTCTTTTTATCTTCCTTTTGTAAGGGTATGTAGCAGGATAGTACCTGCTCTTCTAAGGGTATCTGGTCAACAACATTTTCCAAGGCAAAAAAAGGTATAATAAGAAAAGGAGGAAGTGATGGGAACCAAACCTGGTCAGAAAAGGGATGGAATGTGTGAATATTGATTCAAGAAGTGTTGTCAGAGTGATGTTTTCTGGATCAGGGTGATAAGAAGTGAAGGAGGGGCAAAAATCATCTTCACAGGCAAAGGGTGCTTACCTTACCCTTACCTTACCTGATCCTCAAGGCAGAATGGTGGGCACTCATCTCAGCTGCAGGAGATGGTGAGAAAGCTGCACAGCATCAGGGAGGCTGAGGAGGAGTTAGGCAGCTGGATCCTAGCACAGTCTGCAGGAGACCTGCAGCTCACAGCCAAACAGCCTGAAACTCCCTCAATGGCAATCGCAAAACAGTGGGGAGCCAATAACATAGGAGAGTTGAAGCTGGCAACAAAAAGGACCATCAGGAGCAAGAGGCTTCCCCCAAAGCCTGAGGTGCCCTTACAGAACTGCTTCACCCCTCTGCAGACAGAAAGGAAAGACCTATTGTAGAGGGAGTGGAACTGAGTAAGACAGCCCCCACATAAACACTAGTCCAACCAAGAAAATGCCATGGGTGATAGTAGTAGGAGACTCTCCTGAGAGATACAGAAGCACTCATTTACTGACCTGATCCGCTCTTGAGGGAAGTCTGCTGCTTACCAGGGGCTCATATCAGGGATGTTACCAAGAGACTGCCAAGCCTTGTACAGCCTAAGGACTATTATCCACTGCTGCTGCTCCATGTGGGTACTAGCGATGAAGCCAGGAGCAGTCTGAGGAGTATCAAGAGGGATTACAGAGCCCTGGGAGAAGCACTAAAGTACTCTGAAGCACAAGTAGTTTTTTTATCAGTCCTGCTGGTCAAAGAAAAGAGGATTGAAAAGGCTAGCTGAATATGACAAATCAACAGATGGTTGCAGGACCGATGTCACAGATAGGGGTTCGGTCACTTAGACCACGGGACTCATTTTGAGAAATCTAGTCTGCTGGAGGCTGATAGGGTCCACCTGTCAGAGAAAAAGAAAAACATCTTCTGTCATAAGCTTGAAAGCTGGTGAGGAGAGATTTAAACAAATGTTGCTGGGGGAGAGGAACCTCAATCCACCCCACTCCTCCCAGTTTGGTGCCAGTGTCAGCAATAGATGCCCAGAGCCTGGAGAAGGCTCACAGGTCAGCAGGAGAACACCTGAAGAGCTTCATAAAGGAATTCCAGCCACTCCAACCAGTAAGTCACCTTCGTCAGGGTCCCAACTCAAATATTCCTATGCTAACACATGTAGCATAGGCAATAAACCAGAGGAGTTGGAGATATACGCGCATCTGCAGGGCTATGGTCTCACTGGTATTACAGAGATGTGGAGGGATGGTTCCTAGGACTAGAGTGTCAGAATGGAAGGATACAGGCTCTTTAGAAAGGATAGGCAGGGAAGGCGAAGAGGGGCTGTTGCCCTCTACATCAATGAGCAGCTGGAGGGAATGGAGCTCTGCATGGGCATGGAAGAGAACCTGGCAGAGAACTTTTGGGTCATGATTAAATGGAGGGCAGGGACAGGGGACATTATAGTGGGGGACAGCTGCAGGCCACCTGATCAGGAAGACCAAACAGATGAGGACCTCTATAGACAGAAGCAGCCTCATGTTCACAAGCCTTGGTTTTCATGGGGGACTTCGACCACCCTGATATCTGTTGGAGGCACAACACAGCAGGGCATAGGCAATCCAGGAGGTTCCTGGAATGCACTGATAAATGCAATCCCAGTAATAAAGGAGTCAATGTGGAGAGGTGTTATTCTGGATCTCAGTCTCACCAACAAGGAGGGGCTGGCTAGTGGGGAATGTGAAACTCAAGGGCATCCTTGGTTGCAGTGACCGTGAAATGGTGCAGTTTAGGATCCCGAGGCCAAAGAGGAGGGAGCGCAGTAATCTCCAGTGTTCTGCTTGCCAGAAAGTTTTCAATTACCTGTGAGGTTTTGCTTTTTCCCACATAACTCTTCCTTAAGCATGTGTGGACTCCATTTATTCCTCATGGACCAATCTGTAAATTTTGTCAGCTTCTTTCACTGTTACCTGTCACATCCAGTGATTCCTCGTGTCATGTCTAGTTACTCATCAAGTCCTAGTCATTTAACTCACCCTCAGGTCAGAGCCTATTTGGTAGCCAGGTCATTTGCTTAACAGATACAAAGCAGATAACCAAAATGCAGTGCTAAGGATTGGCTTTCCACCATGACCCCTTCCACCTCCCTCAACACATCTGTCCATGGTTTCATCCCCATGGTCTGATCTAAATGGAGACCAGTGCAGATAATACTATGCTAGGCTTGGTCACTGATCCTCTTTGTTGTCTTCTGCAGTTTATTTAGTCTCCTCAAGTCCTAGCTCATCTATTTATCAAGTAGGAAGAAATAATATTTTATTTTCAATATCCAAGAATATTTTGAACTTTCATTTGTTCAGTATTAGAACATTATTGCCACTCTTTAGAAAAAGGTGGTCATGTATATTGAAAGTGATACTAAAGGATCTAATTCCTTTATTTTCTCAAGCATGGGAGTTTCTATGCAGGAGCACAAGTTAGTCACTGGAATTTGGTCTAATTTAATATTAGTTAATTTATGAACTGTACTTAATTAATTTGTTTATTGTACTTATTCTAAAAACTTAGATTACAACTACTATGTTTGAAAATATGTGATAACAAATTCTGAACAAACTTAACCAAGGTTGACAAGTGTGTGTTGTAATGTATGATCTTATGTCCAGTGTATTATTGTTTTTTTTTACTAATTCACAGATGTTTTGCAAGTGGTTTTCCAGCAAATACGACACAAATTAATAAAATCTCACTTTTTTTTATTATTATTTCTAATTGACAAAAACTGTTTTATTGTGATATTATAAGTTTTACAGTTGATTTGACAGTCAATGGGGAAAAATTCCCACTGTCTTCTCCTTCTGACCATTCAGATTAACATATTTATGTTTGGACTTATCTTGAACACTTTTAATGTTAAAGATTAACTTCAACAACTGGTTGGAATTCTGTTATTATTAAGGATGGAAGCTTAGCCTCTGTAATGACCCTCAGTCTGAAGGATAGAGAGAAAAATAAAATGCCTTTTAAAGTACTATCTTTGCTAAAAGGAATATTTGTTTCAGATGAGATATGTCATATGTCTCGTGTGCAGCACTGCTTCTCTGATATGTCTTGTCACATTATTTCTTCTGTCATGTGTCACGTTATGTAAGGTCATGCTGCTTTTGCTAACAATACGAACAAAGAACTACAATACCAGCGAATTTCTTGCTAAAGACTCTGTCTTTACACTTCACCCTTTCTCTTGCAAGGAAGAGCAAATCAAGAGCTACAGTACCAAACTACCATGGCACCCGAAAAGAAGTAGAAAAAGAAGTAAAGAAAGTAAATTACCAAATGCTTTAAGGACAACAGTCTGTAGTTTGAAAGCTCATTTAGAGCCCAATACAACATTCCTTACATAGGCTAACCTCCCATTAAAGGCAAATGAAAGTCTGCACAAACTAAAAAGAAAAATACAGTGTCTCCTCCAAGGAGCTTAAAATTTGCAAATCTTATTCCTATCTGTATTCAGGGCATCAACTGCCACATCCTAGACTACAACACTCTAGATGTAATATGTATTTCTTTTACCTTTTGTTTCAACTGCCATTGCTCAGGACTAAATCCGTTTAAATCACTACCTGTATAGTGGTGGAGAAGAGAATGAAGCATCTGCCTTTCTTTCCTATTTATAGCATTTCAGCTACATATCTATTTTTTCCAGAAATGCAAACAATAGCAAACCGTTAAATAATACACAAAGCAGAAAGAAAAATTCCTGCATCAAAATCTTAAAAGAGAAGAATTATTGTGGGTCAGTGTTATACAGTTATGGGAAAGGTTTGTTTCTGAATTTGCGATCCACTTCACTATCATGCTGCAGTAACAAATCCTTTTGTTATCACATTACAATAATTTCCATTAGGACAACTGGTAACTTTCCTGTGTAATTATCTGTGTGGGAATAGAAATGTTGTTTTTGCAGAGTTACATTGTTTAGAAGGAGGGAATGTGGTACTGAGATATGCTTACAGTGATAAGAAAGTTTAGCAGGCGACCTTGTATGCAGACAATCAGACTCCTTAGGACAATTAGGTGAAAATCACGGTGTCAAGTCAAGTCAGATAAGTGAAGAAACATTACCACTTCAAGCAGTAAAAATGTCAAAAGAAATTTGAAATTTAACAGGCCGGCGACTGAAGGCCATGCATTGTTTGTGAAGCATCAGATAGATTGTGAATCTGGATTACCCACTCAGTAGGGAAACAGGGGAGGGTCCTGCCATCAAAAGGTATATAAACTGTGTTTTAGAACTAGTAGATGCGCTCTCTCCTGCTTGTGGGGCACCTGCCATTGCAATCGCGAATAAATTACTACTTCACTGAGATCCTCGCCTGAGCCTAAGTTATGGGCTACGGAGTGTTTCTCACATCTGGAAATCAAATTCTGCCACAGTACCATTAGTAGGAAACTTCCAAAATCTGCTTTGTGATCTGTGATTGAAATTGCAAGAATTGGTAGTTGCTGAGGTTTTGCTGGTTGTGAGTAAAAGGGAAATGTTAATTGAGTTACCGTTATCTCAGTTGTTTAGTCTGAGAATACTCCCCAGTTGTAGTTGCTTAACTACTGCTCCTTTTGTAGGTAATTACATCTGGGGAGAAATAACCTCAGGCACCAGTACACAGGAAGCCATCTGGCTGGAAAGCAGCTCTTTAGAGAGGGATTTTGGGGCCCTGTTGGACAACAATCTGACTGTGAGCCAGCAATGCATCCTCACAGAAAGAAAACAACAACAACAACAACAACAACAACAACAACAACAACAACAACAACAACAACAACAACAACAACAACCACTACTGGATTGCATTAGGAGGAGTGTTGCCAGCAGGTTGAGGAAGGTGATTCCTCCTTTACTCAGCACTGTTAGTCACATCTGGAGTGCTGTGTATAGTTCTGGGCTCCACAGGGCAAGAAAGTTATGGTGTTGCTGAAATGAGTCCAGTGCAGGGACACAAATGTTATATATGGAGTGGTAATTCGTGTGAAGAAAATGGTTGATATTAATAAAGAAGGGGGAGATTTGGGAATGTGGCCATGGGGGTTGGAAAGCCCCATGGTTGAGATAACATTAGACTCTTAACAATGAGGCCATCAGGAATATAAAAGAGTTTAGAGGGAACAAAGAAGGGTGATTCAGGAAACTCCATGCAGTCTCAGGTTTCTTGGTCTCCAGATGGTTCTCTTGTTCTCCAGCCATTAAGGCATGGATGTTTCTGTGTGTTTGTTCTTGTTGTTACATTCGAAGTTGTTTGACCAATGAAAAGTTGTTTTGAAAAGAACTGCTGTGGAGAGAAGGGTATAAGAAGGGAGCCTGCCCTCAAGAAGATAAAAAAAAGAAAGTCAACACGATGAAGTTACATCAATAAAGAAGTGTGGTGGTTTTACCGTGCTGGGCAGCTAAACCCCACAACCGCTCTCTCACTCCCCCTCCTTTAGATAAGGAGGGGGAGAAGTAAAGCAAAGAACAACTCACGGGTTGAGATAAGGATAATTTAATTAAAGGGAAATAATTATAATAATTAAATAAAGACTACCATGAACTAAACAATTTAACTAAGGGGAAATAAAAGGGAAAGGGGAAAAAGGGAGGAAAACAAACAAACAAAATAAATGAAAGCTATATGGAAGTGCAGAGGAAAGAAAATACTCTCTACTTCCCACAAATGAGCGATGATTGACCACGTCCTTGAAGCAAGGCCTCAACGCACGCAGCCGGTGTTCGAGAGGAGGACCGACGTCTTCTCAACGAGAGCCCACCCCTCCCCTCTTCTTCCTGTTTCCACCTTTTATTGCTGAGTGTGACACCACATGGTATGGAATATCCCTTTGATTGGTTTAGGTCAGCTGCCCTAGTGATGTTTCTCTCCTCACTTTTTTGCCCACCCCCTAGGAGGGTTAGAGAAAGGCCCAATGCTGTGCCACTGCTGCTCAGCAGTAGACACAACACTGGTGTGATAACACTGCTGTTCCAGCTACAAGTACAGAGTACGGCACTGAATGGGCTGCTGCCGGGAAAGTTAACATTCCAGCCAGACCCAGTACAACCTCCACCCCTTATTCCATAACATTTGTGTCACACTCAGATCCCCATACTTTAGCATACAAGCATTCTTATCATTATCCCTTGTCCTTTAACAGGACAAGGATTTAACAGGACAGGATTAATAGGCAGATGTATCTTTTCATTCCATAGGTCTTTCTTGGAAAATGTTCATAAGAACTGTTGATGATTAGGTCTTCATCTGCCAAAGTGGCCACTCAAGGCAGGCGGAGTTGGATGTCTGGACACCAGCACCAGCTTAGTTCAAGTCCTTGTTGCACTGCCCGGCTCCTTGCAAAGTTGACCTGTCGTTGATCCTACAGCATCTTCCTACAACATATAACTTAGATTATAGATTAGTTTTCTCTCAATGTCAAATCTCCTTGAGGCACACACTTGATATCCCCATTCTTTTGCATGACCCACCAGGTATACCCTGGTCCTTGGGCGAAGACAATCCCACGAGTGGGTTTGCCTTTTCCCGAGGCAGGAGCAACCCACACTGCCTTCCCCATCCACCTTCCTATATGCACTACGGGAACCTTAGCTCCTTTCACAGTGTGTAGGGGTTTTGTTTCGGCAGGACCAGCACGGCTGTCAGACCCCCTATTGTTAACTAGCCAAGTGGCTTCTGGTAGATTTGTGTCCCATTGTTTCCACGTCCCAGCACCTAATGCTCGTAACATAGTCTTTAACAGTCCATTGTACCTCTCAACCTTCCCAGAGGCTTGTGGGTGGTAAGGGATGTGGTACACCCACTCAATACCATGCCTCTTTGCCCAGGAGGTAACAAGATTGTTTCGGAAATGACTCCCATTGTCAGACTCAATTCTCTCTGGTGTACCATGACGCCACAATACTTGTCTTTCCAGGCCCAAGATAGTGTTTCGGGCTGTGGCATGGTTTACAGGGTATGTTTCCAGCCACCCAGTAGTTGCTTCTACCATGGTGAGTATGTACCGTTTGCCTTGGCGAGTTTTTGGGAGTGGTCCGATATAGTCAATTTGCCAGGCCTCACCATAGTGAAACCCTAGCCATCTCCCCCTGTTCCAGGGAGATTTTACCTTCATGGCTTTCTTGATTGCAGCACAGGTCTCACACTCATGGGTAACCTGTGTGATGGCCTCAATGGTCAAGTCCACCCCTCGATCACGAGCCCATCTGTAAGTGGCATCTCTCCCCAGATGTCCTTATGTTTCATGGGCCCATCGAGCTACAAACAGCTCACCCTTACGTTCCCAGTCTAGGTCCACCTGAGCCACTTCAATTTTCGAAGCTCGATCCACTTCTTTGTTGTTCTGATGTTCTTCAGTAGTGCGACTCTTGGGCATGTGGGCATCTACATGACGTACTTTAACATCCAGGTTTTCTACCCGGGCAGCAATATCTTGCCACAGGGTAGCAGCCCAGATAGGCTTACCTCTGCGCTGCCAGTTGCTTTCTTTCCATTGCTGCAGCCACCCCCACAGAGCATTTGCCACCATCCATGAGTCAGTATAAAGATACAATACTGGCCAATTTTCTCTTTCGGCGATATCTAGGGCTAGTTGTATGGCTTTTACTTCTGCATACTGACTCGACTCACCTTCCCCTTCCAAGGCTTCCACAACTCGTCGTATGGGATTCCACACAGCAGCTTTCCATTTCCGATGGCTCCCTATCACACGGCAGGATCCGTCAGTAAACAACGCATACTGCTTTCTGTCTTCTGGCAACTCATTGTATGGTGGTGCCTCTTCAGCACGGGTTACCTCTTCTGTTGGCACTCCGAAATCTCTGCCTTCCGGCCAGTCCATAATCTCTTCCAGGATTCCTGGGCGATTGGGTTTTCCCATTCGAGCCCGCTGTGTAATTAACGCTATCCACTTACTCCATGTAGCATCAGTTGCATGGTGTGTAGTGGGAATTTTCTCTTTGAACATCCAGTGTAACACAGGTAGCCGCGGTGCCAAGAGGAGCTGTGCCTCTGTACCCACAACTTCTGAAGCAGCTCGAACACCCTCATATGCTGTGAGTATTTCCTTTTCAGTTGGGGTGTAATTGGCTTCTGATCCTCGATAGCCCCGACTCCAGAAGCCCAGAGGTCGACCTCGAGTTTCTTCTGGGGTTTTCTGCCAAAGGCTCCAGGTGAGCCCATGCTCCCCAGCTGCAGTGTACAGTATATTTTGCACAGCTGGTCCAGTACGGACAGGCCCAAGGGCTACTGCACGAGCTATTTCTTGTTTGATTTGTTCAAATGCCTGTTGTTGCTCAGGGCCCCACTCAAAATAGTTTCTCTTTCGAGTCACTCGATATAGAGGACTCACAAGCTGACTATAGCCTGGCACATGCATTCTCCAGAATCCCACGAGGCCTAGGAAAGCTTGCGTTTCCTTTTTGCTAGTTGGCGGAGACATTGCTGTTATTTTATTGATCACATCCATTGGAATATGGCGACGTCCATCCTGCCATTTTACCCCCAAGAACTGGATTTCCTGTGTAGGCCCCTTGACCTTGCTCTTTTTAATGGCAAAACCAGCTTTCAGGAGAATTTGGATTATTTTCTTCCCTCTCTCAAAAACTTCTTCTGCTGTGTTGCCCCACACGAGGATGTCGTCAATGTACTGAAGGTGCTCAGGAGCTCCCCCTTGCTCCAGTGCAGACTGGATCAGTCCATGGCAAATGGTAGGGCTGTGTTTCCACCCCTGGGGCAGCTGATTCCAGGTGTATTGGATGCCCCTCCAAGTGAAAGCAAACTGCGGCCTGCATGCTGCTGCTAAAGGGATGGAGAAAAATGCATTAGCAATATCAATTGTGGCATACCACTTGGCTGCCTTTGACTCTAGTTCGTACTGAAGTTCTAGCATGTCTGGCACTGCAGCACTCAGTGGTGGCGTGACTTCATTCAGGCCTCGATAGTCCACTGTTAGCCTCCACTCGCCATTAGACTTTCGTACTGGCCATATAGGACTATTAAAGGGTGAGCGAGTCTTGCTGATTACTCCCTGACTCTCCAGTCGGTGAACCAACTCATGGATGGGAATCAGGGAGTCTCGGTTGGTGCGATATTGCCGTCGGTGCACCGTTGTGGTAGCAATTGGTACCTGTTGTTCTTCAACCTTCAGCAATCCTACAACAGAAGGGTCTTCTGAAAGGCCAGGCAGGGTAGACAGCTGCCTAATCTTCTCTGTGTTCAAAGCAGCTATGCCAAAAGCCCACCGGTATCCTTTTGGATCCTTGAAGTACCCTCTCTTGAGATAGTCTATGCCAAGGATGCACGGAGCCTCTGGGCCAGTCACAATGGGATGCTTTTGCCACTCATTCCCAGTTAGACTCACTTCAGCTTCCAGTACAGATAGTTGTTGGGATCCCCCTGTCACTCCAGAGATACAGGTGAGTTCTGTCCCTTGGTAGCCTGATGGCATTATGGTACATTGTGCGCCAGTGTCCACTAAAGCTTTGTATTCCTGTGGTTCTGATGTTCCAGGCCATCGGATCCACACAGTCCAATAAATCCGGTTATCCCTCTCCTCTACCTGGCCAGAGGCAGGGCCCCTCTAGTCCTGGCTGGAGCGTCTGCCACTTAATTCTTGCAAATGCACAAATTCTGGCAAATGAGAGGTAGAGGTCCCTTCATCGTGGTCAAGAATAACATCAGCTCTTCTACTGCCTCTGGGGTACTGCCCAATAGAAACTGGAGCAGCATTTCTCTTAGGAGCCCCTCTTCTTGCTGCTGTATTTCCTTTCAGTTCACGTACCCGAGCAGCTAGGGTTGAAGTAGGTACACCATCCCATTTCCTCATATCTTCCCCATGGTCACGCAGATAAAACCACAAGGTGCCACGTGGTGTACGTCTTGGGTACTCTCTCTCTTGAGCAGGCGAATGCTGATTCTTAGTGGCTGAAGTATCACTCTGTCTAGATGAGGGGGAATATACTTTCTCCACAAGCTTGTCAAGTCCTTTAGACAATTTCTCCACAGCTGAGACACAGGACTGTAGCGGAGCAGAGAGATTGTCTTCATATTTTTGAAGTTGGCAGGAGACATCATACATTGTTGGTCCCATCCCCTCATCCCAGTGAATTGCTGCCAGGGTACTGGCATGTGCTGCTGGTGCACTCCGCACAAATTTACGCCACATGGATGTTGTGCACTGGACTTCATCGGGGTCTTGAGGTGTCTGGGCATTGTCCAAATCACTATAAATCATCTCCCGCACAGCTAATTCCCGCAGATGTTGGAGACCTTTATCCACAGTGGTCCACTTGCCTATGTGATATACAATATCTTCCTTATGGGGATATCTTTCTTTGATAGCTGCCAGGAGTCGTCTCCAGAGGCTGAGGGCCTGTGCTCCTCTCCCGATTACTTTGTCGATTACCCTTTCTCTAGAGAGGGATCCCAGCTGCTTGGCTTCATTGCCTTCTAATTGTAGGCTACTGGCCCCAGCATCCCAGCATCGGAGCAGCCAAGTGAGGATGTGTTCACCTGGGCGTCGACCATAATCCTTTCGTATTTCTCGCATCTCACTCAGGGATAAGGATCGAGTGATTTCTGATTCCTTTATGATTTCCGTCTCGTCTTCCTGCTGTTTTTGTGATGGCTCTGCTTTAGAGGTACCTGCCAATTCCCCTTCTCCCTCCTTCTTAGGAGAGCCTTCTTCCCTTACTAAACGAGCTGACCTCCGTTTCCATTGTTTTGACTTGACTATGGGGGCGACTGATACCATAGTTGGTTGGTCCTCTGGGTCAGCCACAGCATGTGTTACTTGGTCATCAGATTCAGAGACTTCCTCCCTCTCTTCAAGTTGCTGGATGATGTTAAACAGTGTTTGATAGGAATAAACCAGGACCCAGAACAATGCTTGTTCTCCGGCATTATCAGGATCAGGACATACAACTCTCAAACATTCTACCAAGTTTTTAGGATTTAGCACTTGCTCAGGGGTGAAGTTCAAAACTATTGGAGGAGACACTCGTGACAGGTATCTGCTAACATCATCCCACACACCGTGCCACTCACCACGAGACTGTTTCGGGACAGATTCCCAAATAAGTTTTCTAAACAATCGACTAATCTTAGAGAGAAAATGAAACCTGTTATTCAGAATTAGAAATAGCAATACATGGGTTACAGATGGATCTTCAAAATACTCCCAAACTGTTGTAATTAGCCCACTGTGAAAGAAGGGAAAGGTACCATTCCTGATATTATTAATAAACTGGTGTCCAGATGAGAAAAGGAAGGCAGTGTAGTTCTGAATATTCTCTGAAAGATAGTTTCCATGGGACCCAAATGATAACAGCGCAGAGCCTGAATTCCAGAGTAAAACCAAGGTCAGTGCTTGGCAGCACAACGAATTAAAAAAAGTGAACACAGATTGTAGCACTTGGTCGGATCGGATATATAGGAGAAAGGAGAATATGACACGAATTGCATGACATATGAACAAAGCCATTATTATTAACAGGGCAAGGAACATGGTTACTAGCAAGCAAGTGTGTTAGTTGTATGCGTTTAATCAATTCTATTGTTATCTCAACCCTTCGAGCCCCACGTTGGGCGCCAAAAAGGACTGTGGTGGTTTTACCGTGCTGGGCAGCTAAACCCCACAACCGCTCTCTCACTCCCCCTCCTTTAGATAAGGAGGGGGAGAAGTAAAGCAAAGAACAACTCACGGGTTGAGATAAGGATAATTTAATTAAAGGGAAATAATTATAATAATTAAATAAAGACTACCATGAACTAAACAATTTAACTAAGGGGAAATAAAAGGGAAAGGGGAAAAAGGGAGGAAAACAAACAAACAAAATAAATGAAAGCTATATGGAAGTGCAGAGGAAAGAAAATACTCTCTACTTCCCACAAATGAGCGATGATTGACCACGTCCTTGAAGCAAGGCCTCAACGCACGCAGCCGGTGTTCGAGAGGAGGACCGACGTCTTCTCAACGAGAGCCCACCCCTCCCCTCTTCTTCCTGTTTCCACCTTTTATTGCTGAGTGTGACACCACATGGTATGGAATATCCCTTTGATTGGTTTAGGTCAGCTGCCCTAGTGATGTTTCTCTCCTCACTTTTTTGCCCACCCCCTAGGAGGGTTAGAGAAAGGCCCAATGCTGTGCCACTGCTGCTCAGCAGTAGACACAACACTGGTGTGATAACACTGCTGTTCCAGCTACAAGTACAGAGTACGGCACTGAATGGGCTGCTGCCGGGAAAGTTAACATTCCAGCCAGACCCAGTACAAGAAGCAGGAAAAAGAAGTGAAGAGGAACAAGCTGGCAGAATGGAGACCAAGACGGGAACAGGCATTTTGATTGCCACATGAAGATAGTTTCGGCCAAACTCAGCAAACTGCTCAGAGAAGCTCGTACTGAAAGTCGCTGGAAACAGGCGCACTGGAGCTGGGAAGAAGCTCGAGCTGAGAGAAGCAGACCCGTGCACACAACTGCCTCTTGCTGGTAAGCAGTTGCTCATTATGGGGAATCATACGTCCTTGGGAACAAAGACTGTCCTGGTAACCTTACAGCTCATTCTCCTTATTAACAATCAGACAGTTTATGATCCTGAAATATGGGACCAAACTGAGGTCAAGGTGTGGGACTCTGCAACTAAAAATGACAAGGTTGAAGTGGGATTGCTTGGCACCTGGCGAGCACTCTCTGAGGTCTTAAAAAGCCCTGTGGGACCACAGAAGCATGTGGTTTGACAGATAGGGAGCTGCGAGCTCCTTTACTGATCTGACTGCTACATCATCGGTCATCGCCATCGGCCCCTCTACTGCCACAGCCATTGAAGATTTTGCTGTTACGCCCCCTGTTTACCTGAACGTGCCTTTTGACCCAGGCCTATTGGCCTTGAAAAGGAGATAGATATGCTTTTCTTCCATCCGGGAAAAACGGGATACATAAGGCCTGAAGATCGAGTTGCTTGACAACGTAGAGAGAGACATATTGTTCAAAAGGAATGGAAAATGGAGACTATTAAGTCATGGAACTTAAAAGATTGTTTGTTACCTTTTCTGATTTTACATATGTATAGGCATACTCGGGTGTAGTATGTAAAGCGATGTTCTTTATATTTATAATGTTTGATGTTCGTGTGTGCGTGTTGGTGGAGCGTAGACTCCCCGCACACCCGGCACTGTTTACTTGCCTTTTATACCTTTTATAGCTTTCATACTTTTTAGAAATATTTGTTTTATAAATATTACAAAATTCAGATTGAGTTGAGACCTCATTTATAACACAAAGATAACAAAAAGATTGGAGCTCCTCTTCTGAGAGATCTGGGACTGTTCAGACTAGAGAAGAGAAAGCTCAGAAAAAAACTTATCAATGGTATAAATATTTGATAAAACTGGATTTTTATTTTTTCTGTGATGGTGATCAAACACAGGAACAGATTGTCCAGAGAGATTGTGGAATCTGGATTTGAGAAAACCCAACTGAACACAGTGATGGGCTGACCCTGCTTAAGCAAGGGTTTTGGAAAGGATCTCAAGAAACCATTTCTGACTTCAATCAATTTATGCTTTTTCATCCTTCATGTTGTAGTCTTACCTGTTGTAGTATTAACTTACATTTTACATTCTTTCTAGGCTTTATCAGGTCATGCTTGCATTTTTTTTTACTGAATTGGTTCCCTCAGTAATTTTTAATGAGAAGAAAGAATGAACACACAGAAAGCAACAGCATTTGAACAAGTCCTAAGTAGTGAACACAGACATTTTGACCTCTTGTTCAAAACTAGAACAGACGTAATGCCAGCATCTGACTGTGATTTAATGCATAGACAAGCTGCAGCTCAAGTTTTTCAGACCTGACAGCCATATAATGACAAAAGCATATGTAAAGTTTGCCCTCAGTATATCATAACACCTTAGGTAGACTACTACAGTTAGAGCTGCGAATGGCTGCTGGGGCAGCAGAAACCAGCCATTGAACTCTAGCACAGGACAGAGAACAACAAAGGAGATTTGGTATCACAGATTTCACACTGGGCAATTGAAGATGAAGAAAACTAAAGTTAAAATATCTTCTAGTTCATATAGATCATTGAAAAACTGAGTCATAACGGCATGTTTCCTTGTTATCCTAATGAGTTGGGGAATATAGAAAGTTCAGCTGAAAGTAAATCTGCTGAACTGCCTATCTCCAGAAAAGACTGACAGGCTTTGTGGGGTAGGAATACATTATTCAGAGAAAGATATTGTGTATGATCCCATCAAGTCTTTTAAACAAAAGTATGTTGATAGATGTCTACTTTTGAATTCAAATGCAATACACGTTACTGCACAGGCAGAGGGAAGGAGCGGACCAAAATTTCCCCTAGGTGCATGCTGGCTGCCAGGTGTTCTTCCTCCTCTTTTTGGTGCAGTTATTCCCTGTATTGGAATTTGACTCTGCCTTTTCTTCTGACTGTCAGGAGGAGACAGAAAAAAAAAAATAAATAAAAAAATAAAAGCTAAAGACTATGGACATACAGAAAACTTAAATGAAGATTGGGATGTAACACATTTGTGCTGAGGGGGAGGGAAAGAACAAGAGCAGTACTGTAGCAGAAGATATTCATCTAAAAGATGTTCACCTGCAAACACAAAGAAACCTCATTTCCTCCGCAGCATGTTTAGTTATTTTAGCCATGACTATTTTACATAAAATATGGAAAAATTCTGGACAACTGGACAAGAGAGGTCAGAATTTGATGTTGTTAGTTCCTCCTCTCCCCAACCCCCCAATGTGAGCAACATAAAACTGAGCCTACAGATTTAGTTTTCTATAAGCTATTTCTATGCTCATATTCCTTGCCTGTATGTTGATTTTATTTCTTGTACTATTTAGAATACAAGCCTTTCTGAAGGTAGACTGTCTTCCAGCAGTACATAACTCTGTCAGAATGGGCTCATGAGGCTGTTTGAAATGCAATAAAATGTAATAAATAACAACAACAATGGCTAGCAGAATCACCATTTTATAAACCTGAAATATACTAAGCACATTGTCTTGAATACAAGAAGTTTCTTTCCCCAACTGCAAATCATCAGGTTTGTTGCTCCTTAATTTTAGTTTGAAATGTAAAGACTTTTAAAAGCAGAACAATATAATTGTGAATGCTTAACATATAAACTCCATGTTTTCTTAATCAGATAACTCACATATATCACTTCAAAAAATCAGTCTTCTAAAGTGAAAAAACAGAAAAACAGTGTTTTTTTTTTGTTTGTTTGTTTTTTCACTGAAAACAGTAGAGTAACATGCTGACTAGAATTCCCTTCACACTAAAAAAAAAAATAAATCCAAATTCAGTATTGAAAATAATGTTTTATCATCATACAGGAACTGTTTTTTAATTAAATATTGCTTTAATTACATTATTTTGGGAAATATTAAAAAGTAGCTCAACACTTGCCCCTGGTTATTTTCTTATAAAGCAGCTGTGGAAAGCTTTAATCTTTTTTTAAAATGCCATATATTATAAGCCAGGCATTACCCATTTTAAACATCCAAAAATAAATAGAATTTTTAAACCAAGGATCTGTCCTGACAGGTCTCAGCTTAGATCTGTACCTTAGCAAATATTTGATAAAATATACATAAATTAAATATTTTAATTATTATTTTATTTTATTTATTTTATTTTTTCACCAAACGGACTCTTGTATATACATCTACCAGCTCTAGTGGGATGACTATTAATGTCACCAAAATAACACAAAGTGCATCATGTCATTCTTGCCAATGCAGTTCCATTGGGATTAAGAATCTAATCCTGTAAAAATTCATTGATTTTAATGGGAGTAGGACCATGGTATTGTTGCATTAAATACCTAAAGCTGTTATGGTTTTTGTACTGGCACTATGTTCATCCCTTTCTAATTGATGTTGCTGAGTTAATTTTGCACTCAAGGACTTTCACCTTAAAAACAACAAACATTTCATATACTTTTCTGAGACAAAAAAATCCTCAATTTTTTTTGCAGCACCAAGGAAGTTTATTTTCACTTTATTTTCACTTGCATTGCTACAAATCATAAAAAAGTTTTCTTACATGCATGAACGTACTGTAGATTTTGAGAATCTGCTCAAACTCATGCTCAGGTCAGAAGCAATATCCCACTCGCTGAAGTCACTCAGCCTATTCTCAGGATGGCAGTAACTCATATATTTGGGGGTGTACAGCACACAAGCCTTAAAGAGTCCATCCTTTTCTATTTTATTTTTTTTCATCAAGCAAACACCTTTGCGTAATAACCCTTGTTCACTCTCTTTTCTTAGACAATCTTTTTCTTAGACACTTTTGTGAGAAGGTTTCATATTTCCAAGTGCAGAAGTTCAGCCTCTGAAAGGTCTTTGAGAGTCCTTTTCAACATTGGCTTGACAGTAGCTCCTCTTCTGGCCTCCCGAACTTGCTTTAATTTAATTTTGCTTGTCCAAATTACACTGTTTCCACAGTAATTCACACCTATCATTTTTCAGCAAAGATCAGGGGGTGTGTCCTTACGTGTAGTGGAGTGTGGTGAATTTGAAATGAGGGGCAGAATAAACCATAAAGCAAAGCATTATAAAGGTAACAAACATTGATACTTGAACAATATCTCATTCTTGAACAATATCTCTATCTTGAAAAATTTCCAATCACAGACTCTCATTATTTGGAGGGCATATTTTGTCCTTCTTTTATGCTGCAGATACAAATTGACAGTGAAGGTAATTGGGAGCCTTCAATCAGAAGGATTTTCTTGTAGAACATGCCCTTCTTGCAAAATTGATTTTTTTTTTTTTTTAATTTATTTTGTGAACAAATATTCCATTTTTCCACTGGGAAAAATCAAACTGACAAGTCTCCAGGCTCTTCTCCTGGAAGGCTTTTGTCAACTTCACTTTCTGCAGGCAGAAAGTAAATTTGACAATTGTTGTCCAGTCAGGTTGTCGAACTGAGCTATCTGCTTCCTCCAAAGGCTGGGTCACCTTTTCTCACTGGTACTAGTAGAAGGACTCAGAAAACCTGAATGCTTCTGCTTCAGCTGGCCTCCTGGAAAGCCACTATCATAGTAAATCTGACAAGGGTAGCAGGATACAAGTAAATCTGACTCAGGGTAATAGGACACAAGTTGTAATTTTACTTCAGTTCAGATGGAAAGGAATTTTTCACTAGTTGACTTTGTTTGTTTGTTTTCACTTTCCTGGAAATGTTTCCTGTGAATATAAACATGTATTTTATTTTTTTTTTTACTTCTTTTTTAATTCAGGGCAAACACTATTACATCGTATTAAATATCATTACATTATAATGTGTATTACTAATAATATATATGTGATATATGTTAGATAATTGTGTTTCTGTATGTATCTCTATGTAAACGTATAAAACAACTATGCAATTTTTTACAATCACTGTTGTGATTTCCTCTTACAGATCTTGTTATGTCCTTCACTTTCAAGAGTACAGAAAACTTTACTCCTTAAATTTGTTACAACGTATGACATAAATGAAATGCATCAAACTGCACTTTAAATTATGAGAAAACAAATGAAATTCTGCATTTAGGAACACTAACAGAACTAAAATCTTTATCACTGAATAAAATGAATTGCAATTGAAAACACTGGTGGCAAGGTCATATCTATCTTACGTAATAGTTTACATAGCTGCAAATAATTGTAACATTTACCAGCATGCAAACCTATGTATAGATTAAGAGGCTTGCTGCTTTTCCACCTTTACAACAGTTTCTTCAATTCTTTCAGTAAAAGCTGGCCAATTTTCCACTTCTGTCCTAAGATGATCAATACTCCCTAAGTGAGCCATCTTTTGAAGTACTTCAGGACACTTTTAGCTCCCTCTTTGATCTTTCCATGTCTCCTTTTAAATATAATGGATTTTCCTCTAGTGAGGCTTTATCCCACCAGCTCTATTTTTATTATCCTTTAGCTGACTTTCTAGAAGATGAAAGCAAGTTAAAAAGATAACTTTTCTTAGCAACAAAAATTAATCATGCATCCCCATTTTGTGGAGCATCAGAAATCTTGGAATTCCAGAGAAATTCCCCAAAAGAGTGCTCTTTGCAACATTCCCTTTTGTGGTTGTTCACATAAATCCAGACAAACAAGCAGACATTAGGGATTTAGTGTGATCAGTTTTAAAGCTCAGCACTCTGTCCTCAGTAAAAGAGACTTCACAGTTATATGAGCCTTAGAAAATACCAAATGGGTAGTTACTATTTCAAGAATCAGCATCTTCCTTCTTTTTCCTTTTGTACAGTTCTGTACTGCAATTCCTCCATGTCCTGCTCCATGTTCCTCCCCCCTCTCTCTGCCAAGCCTGTAAGTAATAGTCAAATACAGACAAGATTGCAAATGGAGAAAATTGGAGCAAAGAGGGTTACTGAATACTACATGTGGTATAGTATCTCCCTGTTGCAGACTCAGCTTCTGCATCTGTGGTGGTTTTACTCGGGTGGGTGACTAAGCTCCCCCACAGTCGCTCTCTCACTCCCCCTCCTCAAAGAGGAAAAGGGAGAAAATATGATGAAAAGGGCTCAAAGGTTGAGGTAAGGACAGGGAGATCACGCAGTAATTATTGTGATGGGCAAAACAGACTCAGCATAAGGAGATAGTAAGATTTATTACTTATTACTAACAAGCTAGAGAAGTGAGAAGCAAAGGAAAGAAACCAAAAGCACCTTCCCCCCCATCCACCCTCTTTCACCTCTTCCCCCCAAGCAGTGCAGGGGAACAGGGGAATGGGGGTTATGGTCAGTCTACAGTGCTTCTTCTCCACTGCTCCTTCTTGGTCACTCTCATCCCCTGTGCTGTGGGGTCCCTCTCAGGGGATGCAGCCCTTGGTGAACTGATCCAGCGTGGGCTTCCCACAGGCAGCAGCTCTTCAAGAACTGCTACAGATATGGTCCTCATCCCACAGGAGCAAACTGCTCCAACCTGGATCCCCAATGGGCAGCAGCTCCTGCCAGGTCACCTGCTCCTGCGTGGTCTCCTCTCCACGGGCTACAGGTCCGGCCCAGAATCTGCTCTGGCAGGGGTCTTCCACAGGCCGCAGCCTCCATGAGTGCAGGTCTACCTGCTCCACCATGGTCTCCTCCATGGGCTGCAGCGTGGAACCCTGCTCCACCGTGGTACTCCATGGGCTGCAGGGGGACAACCTACTTCACCATGGTCCTCACCACAGGCCGCAGGGGACTTCTGCTCTGGTGCCTGGAGCACCTCTCCCCCTCCTTCTTCACCAACCTTGGTGCCTGCAAGGCTGTTCCTCACTCCTCTCACTCTCCCAGCTGCTGTGTGATGCAGTGGTGTTTTGTTTTTCTTTTTTTTTTTTTTTTTTTTTCCCTGATTTAAATTTGCTCTCACAGAGGTGCAAAACAACATCACTTATTGGCTCAGCTCTGGTCAGCAGTGGGGCCCTTACCAAACATGGGGCAGCTTCTAGATCCTTCTCACAGAAGCCACCCGTATGGCCCCCTGCTACTAAAACATTGCCACGTAAACCCACTACAACATTCCTTGCTTAAAAAAAAAAAAAAAAAAAAAAAAAAAAAAAAAAAAAAAAAGGGACAATACTTCTCCCTAATTCTCTTGATTTTATCATATGAAGATTAGGGTCTCCAACAAGCTAGAGTGATGCCTGCCCAAATTTTTCTGCTGTGGCATACAACAAAGCAGCACTGTATCTGAACTCAGACACAACTGAAGGCATGGCTGCGATCTGTCTCTCTATGACGATAAGGTAGTATCAGCATGACATACATTCAGCTGGGTTGAAGACAGAGCATTTGCTGCACCTGTAAAATGACATCTGCCCCAAACCTCAACAGTGCCCCTGTCACACTGGAAGGGAATTTCCACTGTGAGTCTTCCTCTGCCCCTCAGCTCTGGACTGAGCCATTCATAAACCCTTGATGAGATGCTCATATTTATCAATCTGCATTTTCACTGGGGTATTCATATGGTCCTACTTACTGTGCAAAACCAGCTAAGTTTTTCTAAGTAGACAGCTGTTTTTTTTTTATTTTTCTGTTTTTGTTTCTTTTCCCTTTTAAAACTAGAATGCATACAAATACTGAGATGAAAATACCTACAAGAAAATCAATAACAGCAGAAACCCTGAAAAAAAAAAAATAAATAATAAAATAAAAAGTAGAACTGCTGGTTCAAATTTGGGAAGATGAAAATAATTTTTTCTCCTCAAGAAAATTTGGGAAGGCTTAATTTCCAGACAACCTGGAGAAATTTGAAAGTTTGGTTTGCTTTTCTTTGTACATCTGATTGTGTTTGCTATTAGCAGGAAGAGTCTAGAGCCTAGAAAAGAAAATCACCTTGAATCAGCTTGAATTTAAATCCATGATAAACGTCAACATTGCTGCAGAAATAGAAGGTAATTTTCTGAACAATATCCCTGCTCACCCAAATCACAATCTCATTAAAAAAATAGTAATAGCGTGGTGAGGCAAATCTTTGCATAAGATTAGTGAGAACATTAGAGAGAGAAACAGGAGAAGAGGAAGAAAAAGTAACAAGTTCAAAACTATGGCCCACTTAGCATACTGTTATTTTTTGTGTCAATGGAACTGAAAAAGGTGGGAGGGAGCAAGAAAAGAATCTGAAACAATGGATGAAACAGCAATAAAGCTAACCCATGCGCTATGGGGATCAGGAAAATGTAAAGTCTACCTCCATCCTCATGCCCAAGCCTGGATCTGCAAAGGAAACTCTCTTGGAGTTATACCAGCTCTCATGCCTGCTAGAGGATCCTCAGAAATGCCACCAGATAAAGTCTGCTGAGACCATACACTGCTGCAGAACATGCCTTATAAGTCCTAATCTTGACAGACAGGTTCTCCTTAACAGTTTAAATCTGTATTTAACTCACAGAGCAATACATTATTGTTTATGAAATCTGCACACAGATCTGATCTCAAAACTAAATTTTCTAAAAGTCAATAGCATGTGGGTTCACTCTGTGTGTGTCCATGTGTGTGTGTCACTCTTCACAAACCATAACAGAGGCTCTTCAGTAGCATTTTCTTATGTAGACAGATATACTGAATTAGCTGTAGAACACAAGCTATAGCTGAGATATGCCTTGTGTCTCAGACTGTATTTAAGGCTAAAATCACAATATATATGTTGCTGATTTTCAGTTAAGGTCCTTCTGTGGACGCAAATCTCTGCAGAGAAATAATACTGTGTATTCCCATTTCACTGCTTGAAAAGGCAGTTCACCTGCAAAAAAATAGGAAGGAGAAAGTTGATGTGCAGAAAGCCAGATCAGAGGAGAGGATTCAATTCACAATGAAGACATCAAAAGCAGATATCAAAAGAGATGAGCACAATCATGAGCTATGCATCTAAGCTGCTACATAATCAATAGAGACATAGCCAATACAGTCATTGCTTTTTAGTGTGAGATTGTGCTGACAAGCTAGTAGGAGTACAAATTGGTTTCCTTCACACGGGTACAAATGCCACTTGAGAAAGCCTAGTGTATGCAAAACATCCACCTAAGGCTGGTAGATAAAACACACAGGACTTAAATTAGATCCATGGCTTTAGGAGTGGTGATTTGTGGCCAAGCAAGATGCCAAACACACCTTGATTTTGACTGAATACATCTCTTTGAACGTTTGAGTCATATAATAAATATCTAGTTAACAGTTAGCTGAAACATTATCCTGTCTCCTCAGACTATAACAGTTAAAATTGGTACTCGATACCCAAAACAGGATGCGGATTTATTTTAGGCATCAGAAGTTATCTTACCTGGCCTGCAGCTTCTTCTGTAGATGATTTACAGTCTCCCAGACTCCTCTGGCATATCTGCCAGGTGTTTTGAACACCTAAGGGCATCTCAAACATCACCAGATTCCTGTTACGACAGCTGAAACATGCACCTAGTGGGTCACTGACTGGGTCATTCACTGGGCTGCACATGCATGGCTTTCCAATGACTATAGTATGAGCTAAAGGCATATGTCTACACCTAGGTTTAGTTGACATAATTTTGAATTGTACCTGTAGCGAGACAGATGAACTTCATTTCTCAGTATGAAAATCCCTCAGTTTTGGAATTTTAGATTAAAGAAAAGCTACTTTATGGTTGAGAGATCACTATCAGTGATAGTCTTCACTATTCCACTGAGTGGTTAAATTGTAAAACTTCCCAGAAATGTCATCATACAACAAACCTCTGTCCTTATCATGGATAAGTCATTATGGAAACAGTCGTTATCAAGAGTTTTTTGTTGTTGCTGTTGTTTTCTGTCTGAAAAGACCTCCTCATCCTTTTCTCAGTTCTGGAAGATGCTCATATTTCGTATCTGAATAACACATTCAAAGAAACTCATTATATATAACACTCTGGTGTTGGCAAGAGATTGGCAGTTTTATCATGCTGCATCCAGCTCCACATTTGCAATACCTCTCTCACTTCATAAGGTCCTATCACAGGTGTCCAGGATCAGACCGGCAATAGGTATGGCTTCACATTTTGAGGAGGTAGAGGCACTGTAAGAACCCATTTTTAGTGCTCTCACTTTCTCTTGGTTCAGCAAGTCTAAATGGGCTATATCTGCCCCTTCTGCTCCAATGACTCCCTTCTGTTCCTTTGATACAATAGCCATGGCAATACTATTGTTCTCTAGATCTATCTCAGTGATTTAACAGCTCCTCCTGGTTTACCTTTCCAATCTCTCTGTCACAAAGGGGCATTCAGTCATTTGACACACTCTATTTCAGATGCAAGAAGTTCATTTTGGATCTTTCTCTCTGACTCTTTAGGCTCCAAAGGAACAGACCCTGCCACTGAGGGAAGATATTTATCTTATAATCTGTAGGGCTGTGTCTGCTGCAAAGAGCAGTTCTGTCCACGTTCTGCTTCACTAGTAAAAATGATGTGACAGGCAAGCAGAGTTGTGGGAAAGAAATCTTCTGTATGCATTCAAAGTGATCTCACTTTCACAGTGACAGCTTCTGAACTAGCTATTACTGTTCTGGAAAGAAATATTGAAGTTACAGCAGGTAGCTCTGTAAAACTATTAGCTCAGTGTTTAATAGATGCCCAAAGCAGACAGAATTAAGAATTATTTGTAAAGGGATAAAAAAGAAAATAGAAAATGTTGTTATGCCACTGTTTAAATCCCTCAGATATCTTTAATCTAGTTCGGTGTTCCCTTGTCTCCAGAAGAATACAGTAGTATTGGAAAAGATTGAGAGACAGAAAACAGTGAGGACCAAAGACAGTGAAAAACTAAGCAGAATAACACTCCTCATCTTGGAGAAGTCACTGAGGTAAAGGATACAACAGATGTCTATAAAACAGCAGTAACATATAGTGGATGAAATGAATAGAAACTATCTCATCTATACAAAGACCATCAAATAAAACTAGCAAGTAGGAGATTAAAAACAAGCCACAGGGGTGCTTTCTCATATGTGTGGCTGTCACAGGACATTGTGGATGCCTAAAGCTTATCTGGGTTCAAAAGTGATGAGCAAAATTAATGAAATAAAATTGACAGGATTCTATTAAACACAAAGGTATCACCTTTCATTTGGGAAGTCCCAGAGACATAAGTCACTGCTGGCAAAGGAATGTACAAGGAAGGTGTCACCATATGCTGCCCTGTTCTTACATGCCTCCCTATGCATCTGTTGTTGGTCAGTGTTGGAGGCAGAGCTGAATGGATTTTTCTCTGACCTGAGAACAGTGCTCTTATGCTCACACAACTAGTGTTACCCTTTGGGTAAGGGATTTAGGACTGATACTGTAGAATGCTATTGTAATGCTTAAAATGTACATTCAAGACCATGGCAGCATGATTCAGAAGACCTAAATTAGGCAGAGTTATCCTATACTGTCAGTTGGGCAAGACTGGGACCATACCAAGGCTCTTGAAAATTTTAGCACACTCTTCTTGATTTTTAATTGAAAAAAAAATCACATGTTAATAAGAATATTTATTGTAAAATGGATGTGGTTTTCAAAGAGGAATACATAAAGAAAAATATATTCCTGCTCCCCCAAAATGATCATTTGCTAAGTGGAGACTAGAACTTTTAATTTTAGATATTATTGTATCAAACAGCAATATAATACAATATTATCTGGTGCCACTTTTTCATCTGATATTGATGATTCATACAAAGTCAGATAATTTCATCCCAGATAATATGAAACAAAGTTGTTACTTGATGAGTCAGTTTCCGGTAATGAAATACGAACATATACCAGAATTCACTATATAACAATATTAGATCTGTAAGCTGTAATACACTTCTCAGGATATCCAATATAGACTTGGAACTACCTCCCATGTTAAATTAAAATGCTCTTCTTTTGCTGTTGCTCATCATTAAATGTGTTGAATACTGTGTTCTTACCTGGGGGATTGTGGAAGCTTGTAATATTTATAAAGGGAAGAGCCACTCATCTCAGGGCCATTTCTGTTGTATGTATTATTTATCTCCTGATCTATCCCCTCCCATGTTCACTGTCTTTAAGATATATGATTAATAATACATTCCATGCTGAACAGTGTGGGTTATATTCCCAAATATATATATTCAGGCCATTTCTATGCAAATGTCACAGAGAAGATTTTTCATCAACCAAAAATGTACATATTCTCTACTTCATCCATTCATTTTACATTTGTTTTTTTAGATTAATTATTCTATTTCCCTACATGAGAAATTTTCAGCTGGGCACTCCCAAAGGGATTTTGTAACCAATGTAGACAGACTTTGTTCTTTAATACATATGAGAAGTAACTGTAGAAAATAATTTGAGAGTGATTCAGAAAAAAAAAAAAAAATCTCCATTTTGTTATTTTGTTTCCTTAGACAATATTTAATTTATCATTAATATATGAAAAAAATGATAAAGAATGTTGTAAACTTCTTACAGTATACCATAGCTGTGTCAGAAGGGAGCATACATTGGCTTCGTCTAACTTTAATTAATATTCAAGTACATTTGGAAATACTTTTACTACAAACAGAACCAAAAGTCCTTATTGTGGCAATTCTCCTCTTGATACGCTTTCACTGATGGAAATAGGACTGGGTGCTTTTAATCTCATTTTCTGGGAGGAGAGGAGGGGAGGGGAGAGAAGGGAAGGGGAGGGGATGGGAGGGGAGAATAAGGCATTAGAGATGGTTAAAGAGAACTAAAACTGCCTGTTCTATTCTTTGCTGGTGCAGCAGTACCTTGAGTACTGTGTGGAGTTTGGGGCACCACAATGTAAGAAGGATATAAAACAATTACAGGGCATCCAAAGGAGGGCAACAAAGATGGTGAAGAGTCTACAGGGGAAGACATGCGAGGAGCAGCTGAGGTCACTTGGTATGTTCACCTTTGAGAAGAAGAGACTGAGGGGAAACCTCATGGAGGCCTGCAGCTCCCTCACAATGACAGCAGAGGGGCAGACGCTGATCTTTGTTGATCCCAAGCTAACAGCATGAAACTGTCAGGGGAGTTTCAGGCTGGATATTAGGATAAGGTTCTTTACCGAGAGGGTGGTCAGGCACTGGAACAGGCCCCACTGTGAAAACATCCCAGCACCAAGCCTGCTGGAGTTCAAGAAGCATTTGGACAGTACTCTCAGACATATTATCTGATTTTTGGGTGGGCCTGTGTGGAGCCAGGAGTTGGACCCCATGATCCTTGTAGGTCCCTTCCCACTTGGGATATTCTATGATTCAAATTTTGTATTATAAGAGAGGTCAAAGTCTGTAACCTGAAATTTGTTGTTGTCGTTGTTTTGTTTTAGATCTACCACTCCCTCTTTCCAGGCCACCTTGTCCTAATACTGCAACTTGTTGCCCATTTTCCAGCAATATACATCCATTTTACTGAGAATACATCAGTAATAGTCACTGAGTGTGTTTACTTTCAGCATAGTTTTCAGGAATAGCTAATGCCCCCAGTAAGACCAGTCCTTCTGTGGCAGCACTACCCCAGCAATGCACAGACCCTCATAATCAGAATCCAGACTCTAGGGCTAGAGAAAGAAGGGGGTGAAATACAAGGACTGTAAGATAACTGTAGAAGAAAATGTATAAGCATATTTTACTAAAATAAATTAAAAATCCTTCCATTGGATTCAGTAAGCCTAGATATGCATAATAATTTATGTATAAGTAGTCATGACACCAGAGGTACATAATAAGGTCCCTGATAAGTTGAAAAGGCCCAGTGCATATGGTCTTAACTCACTTTTTAAAGCAATTTTATTCTCAGATAGTTTAATTAAGCTGATCTTCAATCTTGAATTTTAATTTAGATTTTCACTCTTGAGTCAATGATCAATTGAAAGAGGATACCAAACATCATAAATGGAAAAAGTTTGAGAGAAAACAACTGCACTTGGTCTCCAGTCTGAAACGTGAGTCTCTCTTTAGAGTGCTATTACAGATCCAGATTTCTCCGCTAACATCCCTTGTTTAGCAGAAGTGTGCAGCACATTCTTCAACTGTTTAAGAAAAAAGTGCTAAGAACTGTAACCCATACAAGAAAAATCTCAGTGAACTCTCCTTATGGAAATACAAACCTTATGAGAGACCTCAAGCCACATACCCCAAATAACTGTTGACTCATGAGAAGCTTGTTCCTTGTCTCCATACAACTGCTAACTCTCTTAGGTCTTAGAAGTTAATCACAGATTACGATGCCATTACAGAAAAGACATCATTTGACAGATAGGCAGATGTCAAGCTAACTTGAATGACTTTTTATAAAAGCCATGAGTAGGGATAAATATTGATTCTCTCAACTTTTCAGCTGATCTCAGTAGGAGTTATACATATAGAAGGACTGCAGAACATGACCGAACATTGCTGGACTGGACATAAGATGAGCAAAGAGCTTATTGTAATGATAAGAAATTACCTGGCATAGAAATGGGACTGCCTGATAAACAGGGTAGGAACAGGACAGGAACAGAACACCAGTTTCTAGAACTCTTCCCAGAACAGAAGAATTATTTGGCTATCTCATCCCAGGAGCTAAATCAGGTGGATGTTATCAATTCTTTCCCAAGCAAGTCTACAAGTGTAGAGATGACTCACAAAGACTAAGGAAAACAAGGAGATTCTTATAAAGTGCTAGCTCATTCTTTTTCCTCCTTAATAGCAAGTATTAAAGCAGAGAATAATAGCAGAGAATATTTATAGGGGGAGATATTAGCTGTTCTTATTAAACCAATTTGTGTGTGTTTGTAGGTTTGCATTAAAGAATGTGGATGTGTTCCTCTGTTAGAGATTAGTAGACTGAGAACAAGGTAGGTACTTAATCTGTTTACAAGTTCACCATACACATCTTGGGTATCCTCTTCTGTAGTCTAACAGCTGAACTCTTCAGAAGTTGCAAGATGATAAAAAGAAGACTGATGACTTTGTAAAGTTATATATTTTCTTAAGTGATCCTTCAGCATCACTCTTTTGGTCTGAAAGGTCAAGAAAAGTTTTCAATACTAGGAAAAAAAATCATAAACTCTACTCTCCATCAGTGTTTTGTTGTTGTTGTTTGTTTTGTTTTGTTTTGATGGGCAAGAATATGAAGATATGAGAAGTGTAGATTAAATTCTGGATGCTTAACCTGATTTGTAAAAGGGATCTAATTTTAAGAACCTGCTTTTGTCAGACTTTTCAGCAGAAAACATAAGTCATTTTTGACTTATTGACTGAGTCACTGGTCAATTCTCCTGTCACAAAATTTCAAATGGAAACTACTAGGAATGAAAAAAATAGCATTCTGCCTTCCCACGTTTTGAACTCCAATACTGGTCTAACAGATCATTTGTTATTCAGACTTTTATAGAAGCAACTCTGTTTCAGCCATAATATTTTGCCTGATTGTTTGTGACATTCATTTCTAGATTTCAGAATAGCATGGTACACCTAATATTCTTGGTTTGTAGTCAACTCTGTTACAAAATTCTGACTCTCTGCATATGACAGATACTCATTAAGGAGGGGTTTATGGCTTAGCATTGCAATTACAATCTCTAGGGGAGCTTGTTTGGCCTTTCTATGAAAACATGGCCTGGTTAATAAGCATTGTTAAGGCAGAAATGTGAGTGTCTGTAGCTGAAACACACAAAACTGCCTGGATGGCTTTTGCCCAGACTGGCATTGCTAAAAAGGAAGATGACCATTATATGGTTTAATTGCAAAGGGACTTTTGAAATAAAAAATTCATCTTGAAAAAAGTATTAAAAATATGAAAAAAAAATAACAGTAGTGGGGTGAACAGTGAGTGTTCTGACTATTCAGTCTGACTGACAGACAGAAGAAGAAAAGCAGGAAAAACCTGTTTTAGTGCTCCCAGAAGCTGTTCCACAGTACCTCCAACCTGTCCAGGCTAGTATGAAAATCCTTCCCCAGGATACCATGGGGGGCCAACAAGGGGCAGCAAGCAGGGAACCCAGGGTGTGACCTGCTGGGGTTTCTCCCCTGCATATACATAGGGGTTGCAGGGAACAGCATGGACATGCCTAAATTGGGAGCAACAACATCTACCATGGAAGAGGGATGCAAGTAGGTACTGCAAACCCTGATATGCATGACTAAACCCCACACTATTTGTGAGGAGATGTGTAGCTGTGAGCTTCTGTACATTTGGGTATGATCAAAATTTTTTTGAGTTTAGTCTTTGAGTTTAGTCTGAGTTTAGAGATATGTAGTTACATATTAAGATTTATGACTGATACTGCAGTTTATCTGCTGTATTGATGATCCTGAATGCACATTTCATTGAGTGTTAGTTCATATGCTAACTGCTTCTATTCTAGTTTTGTTCAAACAAGTTATATTGAGATTTTTTTCCCCTGTGACACATACCTGTTTTATTTTTTAGGTAGCAACTTGAAAATATGGATAGGAACCTCTGATTACACGAATCTTGAGGACGCATTAGGTGACAACACTGTTTAAATAATAATCAAAAGCACAGCTTGAAATAATTAGAATTATCAGTAAATAAATAAATAAATAATAATAAAAAAAACAATAACAGCAAAACACAAACAAAATAAAATGCAAGCCAGTAAAGTTGAATACACCTCAATAACCTGAAGGCAAAAAACATATAAGAGTCATAAATCCAGAACTAACAATGTCATAGTGCTATTTGAACCAAAACTTCATTCTAAGCTTTCTTCCTGGGAACTGATCCCTATCACTTTCTATCAAATTGCTGTTATGATAACACTACATTAGTAACAGCCTAGGAATAGAAGG
The DNA here is from genome assembly GCF_965140915.1 of Aythya marila. Classification (NCBI taxonomy): domain Eukaryota; kingdom Metazoa; phylum Chordata; class Aves; order Anseriformes; family Anatidae; genus Aythya; species Aythya marila. The sequence goes on from NC_139044.1 coordinate 110,861,820, forward strand.
CTCTAAACATTTACATATTTTATCAAGAGAGTTGATCACAGCGACACGCTCCTTAACCAAACAATAAAAGACAGGAAGAAAAAGGCCTGCTGTTTTCTGATCTCTTTTACACATTGTCATTCTTGCTTTAACTCATTTTTCCATAAAAATATCTCTGTGATAGGGAATGCAAGATGATGATAATGAATAAGCACAAACCACTGACTAAATGACAAATTGTGTGCACTCAGCAGACCAGGCTGCTTTTAATTTTTTTGGCCAATTATTTCAATGTACTGCAGGAAAGGACATCAGATATGTGGCCGTACAGCTGTGATTGTTTCCATTAAATATGCAAATGGTTTATTATCATATGTCATAAACTCCACATCATCTTCAGCACAAATATGAACATGGTACTGCAAGGGACTTCATAGATTAATGAGTTCAGTCTCTGATTTTACAGGCAATTATGTTACACATCCCATTTCATAAACTAATCAAACTTTAAAATTAATTAAGCTTTTTGCCCAATTTGTATTGGACACTTTTCCAGACTCATGGTTCTCAGAAACATTATTTTAATTTCCAACATAAATTTTATTCAGCTCCAGTTTATTTTCATTTATTCTTATGCCAAATAGCCTTTCCCCTCTTGGATGTTTATCATCACTGATATATTTACAGAAAGTTAGAATAATCCCTACTTAACCTTCATTTCACAAGGCTAACAAGCCAACCGGTTTTAGTCTCTTCATAAGAGAAGTTTTATATTTCCTAGTCATTCATGAATACCTTTCTCTACACTTAATCCGATCTGTTATTCTTTGTCAAATAAAGATTGTCCCCACTACTCCTGTGGGATATAGGAACTGGGACATCCAAGGATGTTGTCTTTTTTTTCTTAGTTACATCATATTGGTGACAATCAGTCTGAGATCAGTCAGCTCTACAAGCTTTATCTCTTTATCATTACTATGTGATGAAATCCTACTTTACAGCAAAACTGTTATAGCAACAGTGCATGACTTTGCATTTTGTACTTTGGAATTTCATCTCGTCTTTGTTCTAATTCTCAGGAACGTCTCTCATTTCTTCCTTCCAGTACAATAGAAAAAATATTACTTTATATTAATGATGACTCCAAAACTTGCACTGTTGGTAAATTTTATTACTATCTCCCCATTTTTTTATTTTTGCATAGGGAACTAAGGAAATCCTTAAAAGCCACTAATAAATTCTTTTCATTCAGTATTTTCTGGGTTTATTACACTTCAGATATCTACCTTCTACTTTTTATGGTTCTTCACTTTCTAATTTAACTCAGTATTTTCTTTTTGTCACCACGTCAAATACTTTGACTGAAATCCACGTGTATTAGAGCTACCATCTTCTTATTTGACTGTCAAATTTCTTTCAATAGCAGATCAGGCATGATCTATTTTTGCTAACCTGGCTTTGTGCATCTTTCTGTATTCCGCTCACCTTCCTTTCTGTGTTTTTTTGTGTTTTTTTTTTTTTTTGCTTTCTTTTATTGCTGTTGTTTGTTTTTGTTTGTTTTTTTTTTTTTTTTTTTGCTTGCTTGCTTGTTTTGTTTAAAGAAAGAATCCCAAAGCCTTCTGTATTAACATTACATATTAACATTAGCTTGTAGTAGGGTAGATCATTTCTCCATCCTCCCTTCCTAAGTATAGGTGTTAATTTGGTATTCTCAAACAAGGCGTTAGATTTATCTTGATAGATTTATTCAAAATACTTGCTTCTGGGCCTGTAATTTCATGTCCCAGCTCTTTCAGAAATGTAGGTTAGAAATTATTCAGTCTCCCCACTCTTGAAAACATTCAACACTGTTAATTTTGCTTCTCTTCACCTTATTTCTTTCCACATTTTCTTACCTTTTTATTGAGCAAGGAGACCTTTGCTATTTCTTTTAATAGTTTTACAAGTCTATCAGAACTTGCCTTTGGGAAACCTCGTTTTTCCTCTCTATGTGTCATGTCTCCTGCAACGCTGCTTTTATCAGCCCCTTTTTTTCCCTCATGTTTTTTTTTTTTTTTTTTTTAATTTCTTGATATTATTTATCCAGTTATTTTCTAAGCTATACAGTTGTATGTTTTCTGCTTTCATTTGGGATATTTTGTCACTGAATTTTTAAAATTCCAAATCAATATTTTATTTTAATTCCTGCAGTCTTAACTCCAACTGATTCTACTAGTTGTCTTAGATTCTTAAAATTTTCTTATTTAATATTAAGAACCTTATTTATTCATACATTCAGTGCAAATAAAGTTAGCTTGCTAACATTGATTCAGTTGCATTTTCTACAAACAGATTAGTATATAGTGTCCTCATTTCACATGATAACTATTTCCAAAAAAAAAAAAAAGTATCAGCTGTTAAGGGCCAGGGGCTATTAGGTGAATATAATCTTCTAATTTTCCCATTCTTGAATAATCAGACTTTATTAGTAGTAGCAGTATTTAGTTTCCAGTCATATCTGGAAACTGAAGTCTCACATATTAACACAGTTCAAATAAATATTTGAGTATATCTGTGACACTAAAATGTCATAAATGGTGACACTAAAATGTCATTAAGAGGCAAAATATGTGAACTCGGGAAAAAAAAAATCCACTCCTGTACAATTTTAGACACCACATCTGGTGTAGGTCTAGCCAGCTCAGAGTGTGGAAGAGGAATGTCTGTCCATTTGTACCTGCGCAAAAAGTCATACTTTTCATTTAACCAGTGCTGTTACAGTGATTTCTGTTTCCATCTGTATCTGACCTCAAGGATCAAGAGGAGTCCCCCAGAAATAATATAACAAGATATCTTTACCATCTTAGATAATTTTCACCTAAACACACTCTATTTTCCAGAGGTAGTTGGATTTCCTAATTGAACCTCCTGGAACTGGCTGCAGAGTATACAGCACACCTTGACTGATGGTCAGCTGTAAGATGGCAGTTTAAAGCTAAATAGTGTGACATCCTACTTCAAAATGCACTGGAAATTGAGATTAATTTCAGTCCATTTCTCAAGCAGATCCAGGCTGTATATTATGCAAAAGAGGATCCCCAGGAGAAACATAAAGAAGTAAGACTGTCCAAATTGCTAGTATGATGTGGCCTGGTTTCCTTGAAGAAGAGACTTGTTAAGGTAAGTTTAGTATAATCATTAACATCTTTCACCTTTATGCATTTATTTTTCTATGAAATTGATGGTATACACTGTAGTGGCTAACAATACATACAAAAATAGCAAGGGTTTCCCTGGTGAGATAATGATCACACTAGCACCTCTATTAAAAACAAAAACAAAACAAAACAAACAAAAAATGTGTTGAAGTATTTTCAAGTTCATTCTTCAATGCAATCAAGAAGCATTACAGTTAAGCCAGTGCTCCTACTGAATGCCTAAAGAAAACAAAACAAAACAACAACAACAAATTATTACAGATACCAGTAGTATATCTCTTTGCCTACAAAAGAGGCTGATTAAACATTATTTTTGTCCAATTTTCACATGTACTTACCAATTTAGAATGCATTAATCATGTAAAAGAAACATAGATGGAATATATCAGGTTTCAGACTTAGAAAATAGACAAAACTATAACTACCTAAGAGTTAGTAAGAAAATACTCACCAGAGATTCGACTGGAAATAAATTTTTACCTTTGACAAACACATGAGAACGGGAATTAGTGGATAGTCCATTTTTATGCTTCAGTGTGTCAGTTCATAAATTTTTACTTCTATGTGCATGTAAGTTAATGCACTTTAAATAAGCCTAAACAAAGGCAGCACATTTTCTGTGGATGGTGGTTCCAATCTGAACATACAAAACTAAGAAACCTTTCTTCCTTTCTGTTTTCTTTATACAATTATTCACTTGAACAAGTTTCTTAAGTAGAATATACACTGTAACCACTAACTTGCCTTTTTAAAGTGTAGTCATGGGAATCCTGAACAGTTAAGTGGAAGTATTCTCTCTAGAAATCAAGTTACAGAAGCTATATGCTTCATTTCAAGCTACAGAAACAAACACTGTGACCTCTGTGTACAATCACAGTAACTAGGATTTGGTATACCCAGAATGAACTGCTCAAAAAATCATCAATCATACAAGAATCCTTTGGAGAAATTGTTATTGAGTACAATCTTCAAAAACACATTCTGCTTTTGCCTAATACTGCATGTGGAAACTTAAGTTTTATTGATAAGGATTTAGAGATAAAGTCATAGAGTGCTTACTCATAAAATGCTCAGCTGTCTCCCCTGTTTCATGAGCCATTTCTTCACTCTTGCATATTTATTAAAAAGTTTAAATACTTTTATCCCATGCATTTTGATCTATTCATATGAAAAAAATACAATAACTTTTCAGCGGCTGCACCATTAAGTACTGAAATTCATTCAAACGCATTGTATAACTGCCTATAATAAAAATCTCAAAAATTAGAGGGTAACAGATAAAATGATTATTACATGAATTTTAAAAATGTAATGAAATGCAGCTGATTCTTCTATTAGATAACGTCTGATTTTACAATGAATTCAGACCACTACTATGACTTTTATAAGCTCATCAGCTGATGCTTGAACCACACTTTTGCTACAATTTGAAAGCTTTTTTTCTGATGAGTTTCAAAACAGAAACACATGCAAGCCTGCAGTAATCTCATTCCCATGGAAATCACCTGGACTGAAACACAGACTCTAAATGAAGCACTTACCCAAATATTCTCTTGACTATTCTCTTCCTAAAGGATAAAATTAGGTATATGTGTCCCAGGGTTACATGCATGATTATGTGCCCCTTTGAGTATTTAAACTGCTGAATTCCAAGTATTGGTCTTCATTGATCTGCTCCTTAGATTTGCAATATATTTCTGTGGAAGAATGGCATAGACTATTCAGATGTCTTCTGAAGCAGGAGGCAGTTTTATGGGATGCATCCCAGGTAAGAAAGAATGTGGCCCTGCACTTCATCTATGAAATAAGGATATTGGTGGGGTTCCTACAAATTACTGGAAAATAAGTGTAGCGGTTTAACCAAGCTGGCAGCTAAGCACCACACAGATGTTCGCTCACGCTCCCCCCACCCTTGTCTCAATAAAGACCGTTTATTAGGATAGAAAATAAAGGAAAATAATAATAATAATGATGATGATAGTACTACTACTAATAATGTGTAATAATGTGTACAAACAAGCAATGCACAATGCAATTGCTTACTACCTGCTAACCAATGACCAGCCTATCCCCCAGCAGTGGTTCCCCCACCCTGGCCAGTCACCACATATTAATTGCTCAACATGATGTCAGATGGTATGGAATACCCCTTTGGCCATTTTGGGTCAGCTGTCCTGGGTCTGTCCCCTCCCAGCTCCTGCTGTATGCCCAGCCTGTCCACTGGCAGGACAGAGTGAGAAGCTGAAAAGTCCTTTAGCTTAGTGTAAGCACTGCTCTGCAGCAATTAAAACATCAGGGTGTTATCAACATTATTTTCATCCTAAATCACAGAGCACCATACCTGCTACTAGGAGGTAGTTCTAACGTAGCCGAAACCAGGACAATATGGTGCAGAAGCACTTAAGAGGCCATATGGTCTATCGCTTTGCCAATGATTGGCTAGCAATACTGTGCTTCATGTACCTCAGGATATGTCTGGCCCTTTTAGCTGCCAGGGCAGCCTGTTGACTCGTATTCAACTTGGCTTTGACTGAAAGCCTCAGATCCCTTTCCATGGGGCTGATCTCCAGCCTCTTGTCCCCTAGTTTGTACATGTATAAGGGTTGCCCTATGCCAGGTGCAGAATCTGGCACTTTCTCTTGCTAAAATTTATGTGGTTGGTCATTGCCTGAGCTCTCTAATTTGTCAAGATCTTCCTGCAAGGTTTCTCCAACCTCAAGGGAGTCATCAGCAAGCTCCATACCTTCCAGCTCCTCTGTTACATACAGCATCAACCCCTGCCTTACCTGCTCTGCCTGTCCCTTCTGAAGAGCCTATAACCATTCATCATAACACACCAGTTACAGGACTCTTCCCACCAGGTTTTGCTTACACCAATGGTGTTGTAGTTCTGGGACTGAGTCAAGGCTTCTTGTTCCTCTTGCTTGTTCTTCATGCTGCATGCAACAGTGTAGAAACATGCAAATGTGCTTCATTGTACTCAGCACCTCGTAGAGCAGACTGAGGGATCTCACTAACATGCAGTTTCTCAAATTTTGGTGTGCCATCCCATAACTCTTCAATGGTGTTTAGTTTAGTTTTACCCCTTCCCCCTCTAAATCTAGTTTAAAGCAGTCAGTCCTGGTAACTCCTGCACAAAAATCCTTTTCCCTTTCTGTGAAAATTGCATCCTATCAGGCAACAGCAAGTCCGATGTTGTGTAGACCATCCCATGACTGAGAAAATGAAAATTCTGATAATAACATCAGCCTTGGAGTCATGTATTGACCAGCTGCATTTGCCTGTTCCTTTCAGTATTGTTCCCTGCTACTGGTAGATAGAGGAACACGCTACCCGTACCCCTTCTCCTCTGACCAATTACGTTAAAAGCCCTGAAGTCCCTTTCGCTTTCTTTTGGACTTTTCTATACTACTTCATAGTTGCCAACATAAAAAGCCAACAATGAGTAATAATCAGAAGGCCATATAGTGCTAGTGAGTTTTCTAGTAATATGTTTTACCTGAGCCCCAGGAAGGCAGCAGACTTCCTTCCCTATAGGGTTGGTGTGCTTGGTATATCAGCCTTCTGTTCTCATCAGAAGGGAGTCACCTATGACAACAGCATTTCTTTTTTCCAGCATGGAGGTGGTTGTGATACAGGGGATAAGCTGACTTGCCCTAGGTAACCCCCCTTCCAACCTGGACAGACCTTCATCTACATCATCGTTTGCCTGTCCATCAAGTTCCTGAGTCTCACGCCTGCTGTGTAAGGGCACCAGGGAAGGCGAGGTAGGAAGGGAGGGGATATACAGGAAGGTGGTTCACCTGCTGCCCTGAGCTGCAACTAGCTTCCATTCCCCACAGTCTCTTAGATCCTCTCCTGCCAGCTGGCAAGAGGGTAAGGTATCCTTCATTTCATTTGCTGTGACTAGCTGATGCATCTGTCTCAGGGATGATTCCACCAGTCGGTCTCCTTCTCTGACTCTCTAATGCTCCTCACTCAGCCTGCCCACCACCTTCTGAAGCTCTGCCACCATGCTGAACAGTTCCACCTGGGCACACCTCCCACAGGTGTGCTCACTGCTGCCATCTGACCCTGACAGAAAGCTCAGGCACACCCTGCGGCTTGGGACCGGGGTAGTCCCATGTTCCCTTGGGAGCTCCATCTGGGTAGTTATGGTGATTCCCATGGTTGGAGTGGCCACAGGAGGCACAGAGGACATGGCTTTCTGCTGGGGAAGATGCCATGACTCCACATAAGTGGGTCACAACCACTGGTTGAAGAAGCAGTGACAGTGCCCTCCCTGCAGGCCCTCACACACAAACCACTGTGCCACATCCTAGCTGCCATACTGCGGCCTGTTAGCCTGCTCTGGTCACTCATGCTCCTCTGCTACACTATGGGACATGCCTGCACTGGAGCTGATCACCTTGGTGAGTGTTTTAAATATGATTACGGAAAAACAGAGCAAAATAAAACAAACAAAAAACACAAAGTGTTGCAGTATAACAAAAAACTTAAGTATCTACCTACCTTTGAACTTCTACTTAAATATACTTTCATTTGGTAGTCCTGGAATTACTACATCTCAGAATTTGTATTCAACCCATGGTGAAATTCCAACAATTCTTGTGTCAGTCAAGATTTTGTTACTGATTTCAATGTTGGAAGGGTTTCACCCTCAGACCCTAACAGTTGGCAGCTGAGAAAATATGTGCTTATCTTAAAAAAAATAAAATAAATATTGTCAGCATTTCATCCTACTCTCTTCTGATCTGCCCTTATTAATGAAATCTATATTCTGTCTCCATCAAGTCACTATTCTCTCAAATCCTTCCTGAACACTCTTTTGTTCTTTGGGGCCTACAAGAAATGAGTTAACAATGTTAGAAAAGCAATTTATTCTTTCTTTCTCCCTCTCTCTCTCTGTGTATACATATATACACATAAATGTGTATATGTACATATATATACACCAATATATATAAAATATCTAGTGTATGGTATTTTATATCCTGTGGTTTCAATGCACCTTACCTTAGCCATGTCTGCCATGTAAGTGCTTTCTGATGATATCTGTCTATATTTTGTGTCTCGTGCAGGGGAAAACAGCTCTCACATTGCTTTACAAAAAGAACAGGCCAACTATTATATTGCTCCTAACTACTTGAGAGCTGAGTGACGGGATATGCTTTATTGTGACAGGGACATCCACAATTCCAGGATGCTCTGGCTGACATGCAGAATTATGGGAGCATAGCTCCAATACAGCTGGCTTGGCTGTGCTAAGTGTGTTTTTCCACAGAAAGAGAAGGACCTGACACGTGGGTTGTATGCTGTTTCCTCTGTGATGTGTATCACATTTACAGAAACCTTCTTCACTCGATAGTGCTGGAAGTCACTCAGTGTCTCAGGAGTATGGCTGATGTGAAGACTAATTATATACATACATAATATTTCTTTGTTAAGCTCACAGTGTGGCAGGCCAGGTATGGTGAAAATTGATCATTCTTTGTACTGTATGCCTTGTATTGAATGATTTGCAAGTATTTTCTGACTTAAAAATAAAACAGTGTTTGACATGAGTGGAGCTTGAAAAATGGTGCAAGAAGGAAGAGGAACAAGACACTGACTTGCTTGACAATAGTCATATTGAAACTATACATTAGGTTTCTAGGCTACTTTGTCTGTTTCTTAATTATCTGGAACCTGTGTTCCTTTCCGTGGAAGGGGAAATATCACCTACACCATCTCATTGGAACTTACATGGCAGAAGCTTCTGAAGTACCTTTAAACATTATGCAGAAAATTCTCATTTCTGGACATAAAGAAAATGCCTGTGGCTGAGTCTAACCAAAGCAATGCACTTCTTTTTCCATGTGCAAATGACATTGCCTGGGCCACTGGAGTTCATAATTAAACTATTCCTTATCTCTATTAGGATGTTGTACTTTCTTAAGTGGTTCCAGCAGGAAGAGCCTAGGCATGTCTCTGAACAGCTGGTCCATAGACCAGGCTGACTCCTGCCAAAGACTCTTTGACCTTCATCTCTTAAACAGTCACACTCTAGCCTAAACTGGGTAATAGTACTGCTCCTGCCAATGCACCTTTTCTGAATATGCCCTTTTGTTGCCATACTGAGTAACTGGAGCTCTGTTTGCTTTCACAGTATCTTATAATTTTACCTAGCCTTTGGGATTAAGAGCTGGGTGATGAATAGAACAATATCTCTTACCTATTGTGAACAGAGGTGCCCAAACTGTATCCTGTGTCACAGTGTCTGAGCCTGCGTAGGATCCCATATATTACTTTATTATGTTTGAGTTACAGTTTCTCTTTTTACACATGCCTAGTGATACGAGTTTTCATAGAAAAAAAAAAAAAAAAAGTGTTTTTAAACAGGAAAACAAATATTTTCCAGAAGGACAGTTGAATGCTGAAAACATGGTGAAAAATACCACATCTAAAACTAATTTTGTATGATCTATTGTTCACAGAGAGCAAGCATACATCATTTGGTTTTATTTTTACCCTAGAATTTAATGCCCTTTGTGCAAAATGTAGAAGTTAATTGGTAGCTAACTCACTTTGATGGTATGTTTGCTGTGCTTGAGGGACATATTTTCCCAAATTGCCACATTTTAAATAGATTTTACCTTGCAGGGCTTACTTTTAGCTTATCATTACAACTTGGAAAAATTCACTACCTTTGCTCCATGCAGATAAGCATTCCCAACACACTTAGTAATGAGATATCATGTATATATGTGCAAAGAAAAAGAGTAGAAGGAAAAACAAAACAAACAAACAAACAAACAAAAACACACAGAAAAAAAAAAAACAAAAAAAAAAACACAACCCCAAGAAACTTCTACTGTGAAGGATGTAGCAATTAATTGTTGTTGGACATGGACATTTAATTTTTGATGATGCATGAGGTGTTTCCTTAAGAAAAGGTTGAAGGTCTCTTTCTGTATGTTCAACGCACTCATTTTTGTCAGTTGAGAATCAGAAATGTAGAAATCCTGCATGAATGACAGCTTCCTTCTCTCACATTTTGTTAAACATTTGGTAGGAGTCTTTTGAACATTCAAAATTTAGAGCTCTATCAGAAAAGATGATGACCTAGCACTCTCATCTGCTCCAGGAAAATATTTTGGTTCAGACCAAATTGTGTCTTACTCATAGAATTATAGAATGGTTTGGGTTGGAAGGAACTTTAAAGATCATTTAACTCAAATCCCCCTGCCGCAGGCATAGGCACAGATGCCACCCACTAGATCAGGTTGGCCAACCACCCATCCAGCCTGGCCTCAAACACCTCCAAGGACAGGACATCTACAACTTTTCTTGGCAACCTGTTCCAATGCCTCACTACCCTTACAGTGAAGAATTTCTTCTTAATATCTAATCTAAATCTATCCTCTTTGTGTTTAGCTTGCAAAGATCCATTAACAGAGGCTACTGGCCAGTTGTTAGAGTTGGATGTTAGAAAGAAATTCAAAATATAAACTTCAGTAACTAAAGTAGAACATTCTTCCAGGAGATATTAGTATACAGCCCCACATTTCAGAGGTGGTTACACTGCTAATTTATAATTTACAGTAATTTCACTACTTTAGAACTACTGCAGAGAGCAAAGACACAAGGTTCTGTCAGGCTGTTTGTTTTTTGTTGTTGTTGTTATTGTTTTTAAGTACGCAATACAAATCCTGAGTTCCTTGCTAGGCCTTTATTATTATTTATTAGCTGAGGTCAATCACATCTTTTCTTTATAGTCTTAATAGTAAATGGAAGAATACATTAGAATGTAGTTATTTATGAAATCCATACTTTTCCATAAGAATTTTACTCCTGAGCTAAAATTTATTTAACTAAAATAATATTTCTTTTCAATGATGGTGGAAATCACAAAACTGGTAACAGAAAGTCAGCTGTTTACAACACAATATTCTTCATTTCTACTTAAAACTGAGAGCAATCTTTTTAGCAAACAAACAAAAGCAAACAAAAAAATCAACCAACCAAAAAAATTTGACATATGCAATACATCAAGACATATTAGAGGTGTTGCCCTGGAGTGTTCTGCACGTGCAAGTGGAAAGTGAGAGTTTAGTGTGCCAAATATCTGAAACACAGGCAAGTAGGTAAAAGACAAGGCTATAATTCATTGTGGCTTCATGCCATGTTTGTTTGCCTCTGTATAAAAACGAAACCCTCTAGGGGTATTCAAACTTTGAAAATAAAGTATTTTAACTCCAAAAAGATGATGGTAATGTGAAAGTATTGGTTTGAAATGACAAAAGCCCTAAGCTTTTAAATCTTTACAATGTTAAAGTTTAACTAATTTGCATGAAACTGCCATTAGTTTACCATAACCATTATTACTGCTAACAGCAATTCAATCACATCTTAAATTTGGGATTTCAACAGCACAGGGAATTTATCTTTCCAAATAAATAATTTGAGTAACATGCTAAGTAATTCTGAAGAGCAGTCATCCCTCATCTTTTTGGAGATGAATTCTCCACTGGTTTCCATGTAGTTTCCCATCAGATGGCAAACATGCCTCCCATATGATTTTCCCCATCCCCAGTAAACCCTGAATGTGTTTTTGAGCCAGTGCATCCCTTGATGTGAAAATGTTACATAAATATGGCTAAGCAGACTGGTGTGACTGCCTAGGTTTACCTTCCCACAGGGCTCCTGCAGAAGTCCAGCAGATGTGTCTCCTGGCAGAAAATCAGCTGAGATAATGAGAAAAGACTTCAACTTCCATATGCTGGTATCAGCCCAGATTTAATGTGCTCCTCTGAGTGCTTCTCTTCGTCAAAACTTCTGTAGCACTCTGGCAGGTTTTCTCAACCCCTTCAAGAGAAGATGCTCACGGAAAGGCTGCCGGTCTATAATTACTCTGCTGTGTCTGCTTTTCTGCTCCTTTCCCATCAGCCCCGATGAGCTTAAATAGAAGTTATATTCTGTATTTTCCCTCACCTCTCAGTGGCCAATATCAGTGAATACATTTGATTGTATGCTTGTTGCTAAGAAATGTGGCCCTGGCTGCCCTTTGGAAAAATTATGACTATGTTATAGATCCAAAATCTAGAAGAGCTTGGGTTTTATGAGGGATACTGGTAGGAGACCTAAGTATTCCTCTTACATGATGGTTATATAGGATGGGGTTCAAGTCTTCACAGGCAGATGGGCAGCAAGATGCAGATGACATAAACAGAATGCAAATATGGAAGGAAATCTGGTGGACCTTAGGTTGCTTCTGACGCTACCAGTTTCTTCTAGCTATCTAGAAATCTCTGGGATTTCAACACAGAAAGTTCTTAAAAATTATATATATATATATTATTTTATACTTTTAAAATATTTTAACATTATTATCATTATTATAAATTATTTCAGAAATTACTGTGTTTCAACCCTTCCTTTATCTACATGATTCTTTTTCACTGATATATTTTCTCAGTAGAGAAAAAATATAGCAACTATTGGTTTAGACTACCAGTCTGGTGGAAATCTTAATCAATACTGTCTGAGTGCAGAAGAGCCCCATGAACAGCATTCATAGAATAATGCCCTCCTGAGAGAGATGCAAACTGTACCAGAAATTGTTGTAACTCCATTGCATGGTTTATACTCCTCTGACGTTCTTAATATGACTAAATGATTGATCTCAGTGCCTTCTTGGTTTTGGAAACTTTTACTGTGGGGAAAAAAAAATATTACAGTTTCCTTCAACATTGTGTAAAATCATCACTTGATTATTCACTTTATTATTTTTAACATACCTCAAGGGATGGAAGAAAATATAGAAAGGGACCAATAAACTGAGAAATATATTTTCTATGTACATCTTACCAGATCATTGTCTTGCAAAAGTGTAATTTTGACAAACAAACAAAAAAGTGCCACACTCTCCTTGGTATATTTACAAAGTTTAAATCTGTAGGATTTAAGAAGAGCCCTCATGCTTCAACCCTGTATGGATTAAAGAGTTTTGGTGGTTTTGTTTTGTTCTGGTTGGTTGGTTTTGATTTTGTTTCTGTTTGTTGTTGTTATTGTTTTTGCCTTTCTGAAACAAAAAGAGGTCCTGCCTTAGCAAGGTTGGAGGACTAGTTGCCACTTATTGCCTGAATGGTTGGCACCAACAATTGCAGTTCCTTGTTCCACTTTCTTCCAGAGAACTCAGAGTGTCTTCCAGAAGTATACTACATGTGAGGAAACTGAAACTTGGCAAAGAGAGGTGATATGTCCAAGGTCACAAAGTAAACCAAAGACAGAAATAGGACTTCAGTTATCTTTTAAGCCCAAATCAGACACTTAACAAAACTTAGGATACAGTTAGTCCGTGTCAAGAAGAGATGCTAGCTGAACATCAAGCTGTTGTTACTTTCCCAAGATGGCATGCAGATTCATACTGTGCCATTTCAATATGAACTAAGTTTAAGGAAAACATGTTTTGCAGAGCTGTTCTTTCCTGATGACATGCTACTACATCTAAGCAAGTATTTACAGGAAAAAAGAGTGCCTTAAAATCATCTCATCCAAGGTATCTTCAGTCTTGCTGTTAGCTCCTGCTATCTTCTTTCCCACTGCTAAGTTTCCAGTTCTTATTTACTGCAGTCAGGGAGATGAAGATAATTTGTTGCATAAGTGGGAGGCTCCCACTGTGAAGTCCTGTCTTCATCACCTAACAGAGTGCAATGGGTAGGTACCTTTACAGCTTGTAATAAGAGGAGTGGCTGAAGATTGACCAACAGAACAATAGTACAGGTAGATTGACCCAATTCTGTTCAAATTAAAATTCAAATTCAACAACTCAGTCTACAAGGGATTCTAACAAACCTGCTTTCAAACTGAAACATGAATTGTTTGTTGCTTCCTGAACAGATGAGAACTACATCGAACGGAATCATCTTTCTGATACAAGTCAGAACTCTGTTGGCCGCCTTGGCCACCTGAGCACACTGCTAGCTCAAACTCATCTGGCTATTAAACAATACCCCCAGATCCCTTTCCACCAGGCAGCCTTCCAGAAACTCTCCCCCCAGCCTGTAGCATTGCATGGGGTTGTTGTGCCCCAAGTGCAGGATTCGCCACTTAGCCTTTTTGAATGTCATATCTTGGCCTCAGCCCATGGGTTCAGCCTATCTAGATCCCTCTGCAGAGCTATCCTATCTTGAGCAGATCAACACATGCACCTAACTTGGTGTCATCTGCAAACTTACTGAGCGTGCACTCGATCCCCTCACCCAGATCACTGATGAAGAAGATACTGAAGAGAACTGGCCCCAGTACTGAGCCCTGTGTGACTGGCCTCCAACCGGATTTAGCTCCATTCACCACAACTATTTTGGGCCTGGCCACACAGCCATTTTTTAACCCAATGAAGCGTACACCCATCCATTCTTCTTCAGAAGAATGATGTGGAAAACAGTATCAAAAGCCTTAGTGAAGTCCAGGTAGACCCCAACCACAGCGTTGCCCTCATTCATTGAGCACCTCCCCTTTAGAAGGAGTTCATGTTTATCAATCAGGACCTGCCTTTGATAAACCCATGCTGGCTGGGCCTGATCACCAGGTTGTGTGATCATATACCAGTTATATAATACAGGTATGAATGCTTCACTTCTGTACAGAAATTTCAATAAGCAGAGAAAGCCACTTTGAGTTGCTTTTTTTTTAAACTACCAAAATTTAGCAAGACCTCATCACAAGGTTACTCTAACTACCCTGCTGCCTAATAAAGAATGCTATTTTGATACCTTCTTAAAAATCACTTACTAAAGCAGAGGAAGATCTATTTAAGGTAATCAGAAAACCTCTTTTGATTTAGAGTAAATAAACTGATGCAGTGTAAAAGCAATAAAATCTGTTTTTGTTAATGCCATGAATGCTGGAAATTGGGTATAACATAATATAAATATATATTGTAATCCAAGACTGTTGCTTTCCTACCTTCATACACAGGGATGCAAGAAACTTTACCCTGAGCTGGTGGAAGGGGATGGTGAGCAGGATGCGGCCCTCACTATCCATGAGGAAATGGTTGGTGACCTGGTACGGCACTTGGATGTGATTCTGTGATTCTGTGATTCTACAAGAAAAAAGTACTAACTATAGACTGTAATACTCGGGAGGATATCCCAACCTGCAGTCAACCTGCAGTTTAAATGGGTTCTACCCATCCTTTTAAAATTAGTCCAGAGTACCGAAAGTGTATTGTCAAGATTGAGAAAGCAAAGAAGGAACCTGTACTTAGACAACAATTTTGTTTTTGCAGGGTTCTGATTTCTATTCAAAATATAATTTATCTATTCCCTCCTTACTATAAAATACAGAAGTGTCTGTATTTTTCAGGGGGGGAAAATGAAATGAAATGAAATGAAATGAAATGAAATGAAATGAAATAAAATAAAATAAAATAAAATAAAATAAAATAAAATAAAATAAAATAAAATAAAATAAAATAAAATAAAATAAAATAAAATAAAGCATCACAGAACACAATAACAATAACATATTTGCTTGCAGAAGACAGATGAAAAATGTTGGAAAGTATCATAAGTAAGAATTTGTCTGACACTGTTGTCTGAAAAGTAGACAATAATGTCTACTTTGTAGTTAAAAAGGAATACAATACCTTGTATTGAGTGTTATTCATTTATACTTCTTTAAAAAAAAAAAAAAAAACATTTTGAAGGTGTTAGAAAACTTCTTTTTGTAACACTACTTCTGTTAACTCAGTATTATGTAGATAATGGGAAAATTTTCAGCATAATATTGGACTTGTTTTTGAGATCAGTCATAAGCCACTGGCATGGATGGATTTATTTAGGTATTATGTGTGCTATAATTAAGAGCAAAACTCACTAACTGTCAAACTTCATTCTCTGTTTTTAGCATCCTGTGTCACAGCTATTGCTAAATGTTTAAACTTTTTTTTTTTTTTACCATTCTATATGTAGATCATTGAAGTAAATGTTTATAGAAAGATCCTATACTAAAGAAGCACTCATAATGTCTATTCAAAAAAAAAAAAAAAAAAAAAAAGTATATGAGTTAAGAACACTCCTTGTGTTACATATTTATTTGATTGTTTTTAACTGTTAATTGTAGAGACAAGCTGGATGTTCTTTTTGTTTGCTGTCCTTCAAGGAAAAAATATACTCTGTGTGGACTGTGGCACTAGACTGCTTTCACATACACGACCTTGAAGACTTATGTTTCTGATTCTATTGTTTTAAACTTGGTTATATGTTACAATCAAAGCATGAACTAGCAGTGAAAGATTGTTTGTGGATGGAAGGATAAAAGGTGTAGTTTAGAAAAATTAAGCAAATATTTTTTGAAGACAGTTGAGCTCTATTAATATTGATACCTAAATAAGTGAAGCAACTGTCTAAAAACATCCATAAAATGAAGTATTTTTCATTAAACAAACAAACAAACAAACAAAAACCAACTTAAGTCATTAAGTCATTAAGAAGAATTGCAATAATACAAGCAAATATTTGATTTGTTAGTTTTTCCCCATGGTATTCCACATATTACATGAAAGGAAACTAAACAAAACACTTGTCCCTCATCTGATAAACAGTCTCTGAATGGTAAATTAAAGCAATAACAAATGGTAATTCCAAAGAAGTTTGAAGTCCGAACCCATCAGGTACTGAAAAGGAATTACAGTGCTTGAATCGTGTGCAAAACCAGAAGCTACATCATTCAAATGCATGGTATTTGTACTGTTGACTTCAACAGAAGGAAAACTTTTGCCTGAGTTTAGTAAGATTTTGATATATGCTGAAAAATTACACCAAAGACTCTTTGAGATTCTACTCTGAGAAAACAAAATTCTGTTTGTGTCACAGTTGATGTGGCACAATGTGAGTGGATGGGGACAGTTAAACTCTTGTGGCTGAAGATGTCCACACTGTATATATGTTGAGGGGTTTTACTTTAGACTGGCTCTAGTTCAGTCTGTGTATGAATGTGTGTTCAGTCTATGCACTGGCAGTCAGACTGCATTTGCTTGGACTGTCAGATTTGTGTCCAAAGAAATCCAGCCCATGCACCCAAAGCTGCTCTCTGATATGAATCAAAGCGTGATGGAGGGGTAGCTTAGAAAAGCCATTTCAAAAGCACCCTGAACTCAATCAAAACAGTAATAAAGATGAATCCATGATAGATGCCTTTATGTTCTGTACTACACGTCATTTATATGGAGAAAGTTTGCCTACCCTAGTTTGCGTTTGCCTTGCTCTGCTTTCATGAACTGTTTTTTTTTTTTTTTTTTTTTTTCCCTTTTTGGTACTCTTATATTCTAAAATGAAATGAAATATTATATAACACTTTTGAACATATGTTCATTACATATAAATTGTTATATCATTATGTTCTCTGCATATATGGATGGGGAAGTTGAAGCGCTTTGAGGATTAATCACACTGAAGTGTACAAATACACCCAAATTGCTTAAGAAAGAGCTAGATCAAACACCTAAGGTAAATCCAAATTATGTTGCACAGAGCTCCATGTAAATTAGTATACTTGCTAGTATAGAGATACCCTAACTTATGGCACTGCCAAAGCAGGTGGTGATTTCGGGTATTTACAAATCTTTGTTGTTTCCTCAGCCAACTCACTCATGCTTCTGTTCTGGTTGGTGCTAATATGCTGATTATAATTGTTCTCCTTCATGATGACTTTTCTTTCATATACAGATGCTTACCTACAGATCTATCACCAGCCTGTAGCTTCTTTTAACGTCCTTTTGCTTTTGCTAACACCCAGTCTCTGAACTCCATAGGATACTTAAATAAATGCCTGCTTGAATATATTGAACTATAGCTGACTGTCGTTTTATTAAAGCACAAGAAAGAGAACTGTCAAATATTGATCTCACAAAATATTAAACATTACTTATTTAGAATTATACCTAAGAGGTGCTTTTTAGATAAATGTTTAAAGTAGTGTTTTTATATCTTTGCATGAAGGAGGTTGTTTTGAAAGTAGTACTGGGGACCTAGAAAGACTAAAGTTTTTCTAGGGGATATTTTTCTTTTTGATTGTGTTATGTCTTTTCCACCACTGAACAAGGACCATTTTAAGAAAATAACTGAATTGTTCCCCCCAACCATGTAATGTATTTCAGATGAGCTTTCATAGTGGGACAAATATTGAACTCCAAGTTGTTTGGTGTCTAATGGGACCTGTTGAAAAGAAAGTATGAAAATAACGTTTTTACAAAGGCTGACTTAATCTTGGCTTCATCATAATTTATTGTATATATTGATGTATTTGAGGACTAGACTAGTTGATAAAGTGTGGGTTGTTCTTTATTTATTTTTTTTTATTCAGCAATGACTAAGGGCACCAGAGGTGTCTAGATCTTATGTCTACATTGATATTAAGCAAGTGAGTTGCAAGACCTGGATTTTATTGGTATGGAGAACACTGGTTTTATCCATTACTATGCAGTGTCTGTCTTCAAAGACAGCTTCATCAAAGACAGCTTCATACTCTTTTTTTTTTTTTTTAATTCCATTTGTTATTCTCCCATGTGAGTTTGGCTATCAAAACCTAGCCATCGCAGATAGTATGCTTGCATGATGTAACTGCTTGCTATAAATGCCATAAAAAGTAAATCTAGATTCTTTCTACTCAACTCACTTAGTCTCTTTTTCTCTCCCTATCTCTGAGAAAGAGCCCAACTATTTTAAATTTAAATGTACACGGTCAATTGTAATATAATATTCTTTCTCTGCAAATGAGATTATGATATTATTCACATGTTCTAGTAGTCTTTACTAGTAGTCTTTAGAGAATTAGTTTTTTCTAATGTGCTTCCTTTGCCATCCTTCATTCTGAAAAAAAAGAAAGCTCCATGAATATTCAGGCTTCTTTTTTTTTTTTTTTTTTTTTTTTTTTAGCAACATGGTTACAATGACATAATGACAATGACATTACTTGAGTGACCTGAAACATATTTGTATTGCTCTTATGTCTCTTCCAAGCTACTCTCAACTGTCATAAGGTGAATAAAATAATTGCAAATATTGGACTGCAGGATGTTTAAGTTCAGGATGCTTTTTTATGAAAAAAGAATAATCAAACAGATTGACAGAAAATACTAGAAACCATATTGTTATAAATTATGATAAAAAGAAAATAACATGGAAAAGAAATTACTCTGTTCACAGATATTTGAGAATTTTGCCTTCAAACCAGAATTGTTGGAACCTGAGATTAGAGTACACGCAAAGTCCAAAGAAATAACTGATTGCTGAGAATGCATGGAAATGTATTGCAGTATCTATTACTGAAACAGCTAAATACACTGATGATTTAAACAAATGATTTTATGGTTTTATAAATCCACAGCTCTTTGCCACAAAAGCAGCCTCAACCCTTTTATCTTAAGGGATGAACTAATCTTACTATGAGATTTAATTACTTTCAAAGTTTTTGTACCGTTACACTTACATGTCTACTGCATTTAGCTCTGTAGTAAATACCAAGAACCAGATACTAACAGCCTCAGTTTATAATTGCAAGGTTCACAAATTCCTTTTTCATGTTTTTACTTTATTTGAAACAAAAACAAGTATTCTAAATAACTAAAAAGGAACAATAAAAAAAAAATAACACCCATAAACAACAAAACCAGAAAGAACAGCAAACCATTAGTACACAGAACACTTAGTCCATTGAGGAACAGGTTTTGCTTTTGTTCAAGGCCTGTTGATTATAAGCTGTCTATACTTTTCAAAATTCTACTGTACTTCAGTGGATACCTTACATTTCGGATTCCTAAATTTCTTGTATTGATTTTTGTAGTCTTTGCATTGTCAGTACTATAACATCCTGTTATCATTATTTTTCCCAACTCTCCAGTGCGGTTATTGCATTCATGTATCACTTTGAAATTTACAGCCTACTTAGTAGCATTTTTATTTTTTTACGATTTTGTTACTCCTGCCTTTTAAAAGGATCTTAGGGAATATGTTTTAGTTTTCTTCAAAGTAAAAACAAACTAAAAAGCTACCTAGCCAAATTATTACTTTTATTTTGACCACAGGGAGTGATGAAACAAAAATTATATTAGATAGGTGCAAATTACAACATCAGAATAGTATTAACAATGAGAACCTAGTTTTATGATCTGCTCATTTCATTTACTTCTGATCACAAACAGAGAAATGCAACTACGTGCAATGCTGCAATCATTGCTTTCCTACTTATCAGAAGAACAATCTACTATTAAAGTATACAGATGTGATGACATATGTTAAAGAAAGACAAGAGAGGGTAGGAGGAGAAATAAGAAACAGATGTTGCTATATGCTAGTGATAGACTTCTAAAATGATAACTTCAAGTGTTTTGGGCTGCAGAAGTCAGTGTCACTATGACATGCTATACTAACCGAGTATCTAGGTCTTACAGAATCATAGAAGGGCTTGGGTTGGAAGGGACCTCAAAGATCATCTAGTTCTAACCCCCCAGCCATAGGCAGGGATGCCAGCCACTAAATCAAGTTGCTCAGAACCTCATCTAAATTGGTCTTAAATACCTCCAGGGATGGGGCACTGACAACCTCTCCGGGCAACCTCTTCCAGTCCCTCACCACGCTCTGAGTGAAGAAGTCACTTATTATTCCAAACGGTGGATTAGAATACTCATTTTTACAGTAGCTATCATGGTTTCAGAACGTTTTTGTTTTGCAGTAAAAAGAAAACAAAACTTTGCATATAACTCCTTGTACCTGGAAGCTTTTTGCGTAGTTAGTTACCCTAAAAGGTACAATATCTAATGCAAAGTTATGTTCAGCTGGATTAAGAACATTATCAGTATAGTTTAGGTGTAGCAAGAACTTCAATATGAAACAATACCAAATATACCAGAACAGTGACCCAGGTATGAGACTATTGAGTAGGGTATAGAATGTTATTCTCTCTCTTCTTGGTGAAGCTGTTATCACCTTAAGAAGCATATCAGATATGTTCATCTTTAGCTAAATCTCATTTAATTTTTTTTTTTTGACCCCTTCAACATCGAGCTTTTCATCTAAATGTCTTTCTTTCATGACAGAGACAACAGTACACTGCCTGGGTAGAGGCATTCTCAGCCCTCAGGAGCAGTATTTCAGGCCACTGGGAACACATCAAAGCCTTCTCTTCCCAGGTTGCACTTTCTGTAGGTCAATCTCAAGGCACATGAGTAGGACAAATTACATAAGTGTGTGCTGACTTATTCTTGTAACACCTACTCTGAGGATAAGGACAGACTTGATTTACAACTTCATCAGTCTAGCATTTCACAGTAGCACTAAGTGCACCTCTGAGAAGACAGTTTTCTGCAGGGATTTTTCTTGTTTTAGAGGAAAATGGCTATTAGGAGTATGAAATTTAACATTGGTTCAGAAATTCAATATTGTCTCAACCTCAACAGTGTTTGGCAGAAGTTAGGAAAAGATCATTTGCCAAATTCTTGAGTGGTCTAGCTGTAATATTACTACACAATGAAACCTGATATAGGGATATATGTACTAACATATTATCACCCCAAAATACAATTACCTGTGTAAGAAGCCAAGCCTTTGTAATACAATACAACTGAAAATCCAATGTATTGGGACAGATGAGATTTTTTTTTTTTTTTAAATCAGGTGGTTCTGGGTATAATACAGTAGGTTAGAAACATCTACACCACATGCACTAACCTGAAGATGTTGAAGGTGAAAAGTAGCATC
The DNA here is from genome assembly GCF_965140915.1 of Aythya marila. Taxonomy (NCBI): domain Eukaryota; kingdom Metazoa; phylum Chordata; class Aves; order Anseriformes; family Anatidae; genus Aythya; species Aythya marila. The sequence goes on from NC_139044.1 coordinate 110,883,739, forward strand.
GCCCCCCCCCCAAAAAAAAAAAAGCAAAAACAAAAACAAACAAACAAACAAAAACACTATTTCTGTCTACATGACTGAGGAGTTATAAGAATATGGCAGAAATGTACCTCTGGCTTCATTTAGTGGAGTACAAATACTACCTTTATATCTGTCTCATTGCTTAGCAAGCTGTAAGTTTTCCAGATGGAGTCTATTCAATTGAGAAAAAGCCATGTGCTGAACAAGACTGTTACTTTGCAGTATTGCCTAACAAGCTAAATGTATTATTTTTTATTCTGAACTCATAAAATAATCCATCTGAAAAATTTCAGTCCATTTCCCTAAATGTAAGTGATTCAGTATTTTACAGTAAGAAATAATGACCATTTTCATTTATAAAGCACTCCCTGCCAGCACGCTGTAGGTGCCACATGGATTAACTCTAATCAGAACAACCACCAACAATTAAAACATCATTAAATATTCAATACACAAAACCATCCCAAACAAACAGAGCAGCATTATCATAAAAGTCATCTAAGTCTACAAACACAACATTAAAGTTAGTGTAAATCTGCTGTCCATATATGTCTTTCAATTGATTACATTTCCTAGTAAGCTGCTAATCAAGCAAACATAAAATGCTGAAATCGTTGTGTCTTGGTCTGACCACAGAGTGCTGCCCAGAGGCTGTGTAGAAAATGGATAAGCATGTAAGGGATGACTCTCTTCAGTCCTTTACCTCCTGCACTTGGCCATCCCCTCTAGTCGGGTCACGGGACACTGTGAGCAGACAAACTGGACTCACCAGGTCTTCAAACACAAACCCTGTGAAATCAAAGCAACTAAACAATCTAGACTTCGGGGTCATTCCGTGTATTTTTTTTTATTTTTAAGTTCTGATTCTCTGGATTTGTATTTAAGAATGAAGTAAATAAGGGTTATTTATTAACCACCTTCCCTGAGGCAGCAGAACATGGTGCCCAGAAGAGGTGTACACAGCAGGTAACGTTGCCTTCGGTGACAATATCTTTTAATTCCAGAACCTGCTTTGTGTTTCCAACTAAACACTGAAGCTTAACCCAATTGGCAGGTTGGATCAGCAGACAATTTTCTTCCTTGAGTCAGACTAATGATGACCATTAAGAAGCCCTCTTCTGTAGCACTTCATATTTACTGGGCTCCTTAGTTTTATAAGAGCTTGGAGATTAACTTGAACTCTCTCTCTATTGTTTTCACTGGACTTTAAATAAGATGATCAGATCATAGAGGTAGCTGACAAGAAATTTGTAAACAAAAAGATGTCTGCTGTGAGTTCTTCAACTATATACTGGATCTCAGGGGGAAATTTTGCCATTGTAAATCACAGTGAAATTAAAGAACTGGATTTCATGTGGTTGGCAAAATACCAAAGTCTTTTTCAGCATTAAAGATAAAATTCGTGCATAAACTCAAGATATATCAAGAAGTTTAATTTAAATTCTGCAGGCTTCTGTCCACTTCCACTTTGTGCAGTCATACTACACCTTTCCTTTCATCCTTATGAATTGGCCCAGAGCGTAATGGATTTTCATTAATCATGTTGGATAATTGTCAGTCATTACCAGTAACACTGAAACACAAAGCAAATAACGTACAAATCTCCGTGTATTTTCTTTCTCCCTAGGGTGTTACAAACTACTGTAGGACTTAGTATGAATGACATAAGAGGGCTTCCAAGGGTACGACAGGTGTACGGATTGTAGGAAGAAAATCCAAGAAAACCCTCATGGGTGTAATGCTCATCTTGAAAAAGAGCAACATTTCAGTATAATTTTAGTACAATATTAGTTTCTGTGTCTACCTGAATACAGAATGCCCTATGGTCTTCCCTGTATCTGGAATATACCACCCAAAGAGGCATTAGGTTAACAGGTAGAATAACGCTTATTACACTATAAAATAGTTGATTTATCACTTGTTTGTTCCATGTCAATATAATTAAAGCTGAAAGGTGATGATAGCTTTTGAACATCTGTCTTTAGTTTCCATATTCTTCACAGTCTGTTGATTGGGTTATGTTTTGTATTATTTCAATGTCCACAACTGTCAAGTGAAATGGGAGAGTGCTTGTATGAAGTGGTGAGCTGAAGTCAGAAGCAGCACTTCATTTGTTTTTTACATTAATAGAGTATGACAGCTCCAGCTCTGAACAAATTGTTTTCAATTGTTTGATGGGTCTCAGCTGCTCCAAACTGGAAGGTGACCAGATTTTTTTTAGTTAAAAAGTAAGGATTGTTAGAATAGAGTTGTAGGCTTTCCACTTTTTCCTAACATATTAAAGTCCTTCTACTCTTTTAAGACACTAATGCACAAAATCTCATGAGAAATTAGAGGTTATATTATATATTATACATATATTAGAGGTTATAATATCCACACACAGAAAGGCCAGTGATCTGTAGACCTAAGCATTACAGAATTATTTTTTCTTAAAAATAATAATAATAATAAAATGGTTTTATTTTATAGGATTTTTGTTCATAAAGATTGCACTATCTTGATTTTCAGGTGGCTGACACTGATATATTCACCAATAATTAATGAGTCATTTCTGATTTGATTTTTTTTCCCAGTTACAGGAAAATATCTTGTTACATTTTGATGTGCTATGCAATCAATTGTACATATATTACCATATGTAAATTTGCAGCATGAACAATATTTTACTTACTATTTTACTTTACTATTGGGTGTTCAAAACAAGGATTATTTCTCAGATTCTGCAGCAGTAGAATTGTAGGAATTTCTGGAAAGCAATATGCAAAATAATGAACTGAGGTATTGAAGAGAAGTGGTAAACAGATTTCTTCCAAAGTATTACTGCGCTGACTAATATTAGAGAACAATATTTAGCTGATGTTCTTCTAGACTGTCCGTGAGTGGTAAGCCACTATGTGGCATTGCTATTAGAGGACCACTCTACAAGAATTAGAAATAGTAAAACAAACAAACAAACAAACAGTAAATGCTTGAAAGGAGTCTAAAATATAGCACAAAACTAACAAATATGTTTTACTTTTGTTTAAACAAAACCAACACTACTGCTTTTAGACATGCACAATAGTCAGTTCTCAGGTAAGTCTCTCTTTATGGCTCATTATTTGTGTAGCTTATTGCCCATTATCAAGACTATGGACAAAAAAAATAAAAAAAATTACCTGCTACCCTATGAAGGATTTTATCTTTAACACGTACTGTATTTTATTTTTTTTCCCCAAGGAGTTTGTATCAGTGCCTCTTCATAAATAATGGGAAATTCACTGAGCTTAGGAACAATACTGTTTACTGCTAACCCTAATAACCCCATTTCTATGGCTGTCAGCCAAATTTATTTATTGAAATTTATATTGTTGTAGCAGCTTTAATACTCACCTCAAGGTAAAGTTATGTTAAAATATAATTAACCATTATATTGCAGCTCATAATTGTTTTTACTCAAAGTAGGAAAATGTTTTGGTTTCAACAATAATTATAGAGGAGCAACCTACCCTGCCTGGTTCTGAAGTACATGAATTTTCAATCAGATTGGGAGTGCTTGCAGATCCTGCGGTAATCTAATTTTTTACCATTTTACCATTTGAAACCTTCAACAAGATCAGGAAGTATTCCAGAAAGACATGAAAAATCAAATACTCGGCTGTACCCATAAGAATATTTGTCATCTTTACCATATTTTTCTTCCTTTAAGGAAGGATTTTAAATTAATATTTTGGAAGGGGAAAAGGATTGCAGATCATCATCCGTTGCAAACTACAGATTTTATTTAATTATTATTATTTTTAATATTCTGCATGGATATGCTTAATGAAATATGTAATACAAAAACACTAAAGATGGAAAAGATTTTTTGTTGCTCGACTTTTTTTCTGTCATTTTATTGTTTGATACAGATATGAGATTTTAGTTTGCTAATAGACTATCAAGTGCATAATTCACTTTAACTTAATTAGTGTTTATCAACACTTCTGTGTTAACACTATTCACTGAAATGATATCTTATTGTCTCTAAAGATAATTCAAAACTCCAGAAAGAACCCAAGAAGGCTGTTACTCTATTTTTGTTTCAGTTGCTCCATGAAACTAACCATACGATGTCTATATCACTATAGCATCCTCAGACGTACGGAAAAGCAGTATTTTGAAAGAAGGAAAAATACAACAAAAGGAACCCAACAACAAAGAATCAAAAGAATCTAAAAATTTAAAAGAAATTAGTTTCTATTTTGGCAGGTAAATGAGGACACATGTATTTTCACAATAGTTATGGGAGTGCTGCTTGGCAATATTTTGAGATCACTAAAATAACTGTGTAGGCAGATTATATACATGTATAAAACAAACTCATAAATTGAGTACTTACTGCCTATTTTCATTAGGGAAGGTTTGTTTGTTTTTTAGTGGTGGTGGTGTTTTATTAGTTTTGTTTTAATTTTAAGCTTTTTTTTTTTTTTTTGTTAGGACAGATAACATGCAGGACAAAAAGGTCAGCTGAAAATGCAATGTTAAAATAACTCCCAGTTTATCACAGCTGATCCACATAAACATGGTTAATGTTTGGATTGATGCTGAGTTCTGAACAGGACTACATTCATGCTCTGGAAAACATAAGTATTTCACTGTCAATCTGGACATCAAAACAAAACAAAACAAAACAAAAGAGAGAGAGAGAGAGAGAGAGAGAGAGAAGCAGATCATTTAGAGCACAAACCTCTGCAACACAGTCCTTATGGGACTATGATATATCTGTGCATCTCAGAAAGGAAACTGCTTGTTAGTCTCATTTTTACAGATACTTCAAATTATCAGTGACTACATTATTTCTGATTTAAGACATTCTCTTGTTACAAAACATCCAGAGAACAAAAAGATATGGTTCTGGGGCTGTTCTGTGCTCTTCTAGATTCTCACATTTCAGAGAACCCACAGGAAAGGATTAATTGCAGCAGCACTTGGGCTCCAATCTTTACATTTATTTCTAGAGCCAAGAAAATGAAAACAGGAAAAACACAACAACAACAACAAACTACAACAACAAAACCCCACTTATTCTGGGTATTGGTATGTAAATGAACACCAAAGCATCCCATGTTGCTTCTAAGAGTCTCATATTACAACAAAAACGTGTGCCTATTAAAAACATAGCAGAGCATCTATAAAAAATGTAATTATATATTTGGAAAGGGAGGAAAGGGACTGATGTGTAGAATGGTAAACAGCATACCCTTGTAGCCAACTCTATAGATTTCAAATAACTGATCTTGTAGGAAATAATGAGCTATCTGCTAAGAAATAAAAAAAACAGAGGAACTGGTAATAAACAAACTCCAGCTCCCGTGTGTGACCCAGTACAGTACAATACAGTTTAATTTTATTACTTGTCATTCATACTGAAAACAAATTTGCAATTTTCTGCAAATATAATGGGAATGCTCCCAGAATGTGTAAGTGCAGAGGAGAATGGGATATTTCTGTCAAATGAAATTCTGCATTATTTGTCTCCAAGCAGAAAGCAGAATGACATGATATTTTTGCTCAGGAGAGATGTACGATTCACACATTTTTAGATCATAAGTCCAGAAGGGACTTATCTGGTCTATTTTCTTTGTAAGCCAGACCAAGGGACTTCTCTCAATTAACTCCTGCTCAGGTTAGGCCATATGTAAAAGGCTGCCATAAAACAGGACAGTGGTCAATTGCTGTTGGTATCCATGGAGGGTACAACATCTAGTAATCAGCTTAATTTGTAACTAAGACACAGATCAAATATTAAGAAAATCCTTTTTACTGTAAAGACAGTTAAATACTGGAACTCGTAATCCTGTGATCCTTTTGAATCTGCCACCAAAGGTTTTTTAAGAACTGTTAAGCATGGGGTACATATAGAGGATGTTGACTCATTGCCAGGGTTGGAGGAAGAGGATGAAAAGATTAGATGTCTCTTTAGACTCTTTCCAGCTCTGCATTTCAATGGAAAAGAAGCTTTTGTTCATCAGTAGCTGTGGAACACTGCATAGAGTGAATTCACTCAAGGATTTGGCTTTAGAATTTCTGAGAAGGCCTTCCTCTCTCCTTAATTTTGCAAGTTGATGTGACCTCACAGTCCCATTGAGCAGCAGTGCAGCATCTAGATACATTTTTGTCCACTGATGTATATAATGTCTATCATTGCAAGGAATAATAAGAATGTGGTTGGAAATCTGAAGTGTAATTTTGCACATACACTGTTTCCTATAAACTTTCCTAAGCAGGTACCAGTTATAGACTCAGCAAGGTGGTTTGTTAACATAGCTGAATTTGTCAGAGAACCTGTCATAGCCAAATAGTCCTTGTGAAAACACAGAAATTTCCATGCTGTGGTTAGAAATTACTAGTATTATATGCTGCAGAGATCAATTATGAAGGAGTCCACATGTAATGAGTGTCAATCCTTCATTCCTTTTAGTCACCATTAGGTTTAAACAAAAAAAAAGAAAAAAAAAAAAAAAGAAAAAAAAAAAAGTGCAGTGTTCATTGGCTTTACTTTACTTTTTTTTTTTTTTTTTTGCATATTATTTTTCATAACTTTGATGCACTACCCACGTATTTTCTTAATCCTTTATTGATTCCCTGTTTTTCTTTTGGTCCTACTGGTATTGTACAGCTATGGATTATCCTAGCTGCTGTGTCAAAAGGCTTCTCCCTTTAAAGTTTTTTTATCACTCAGACTCATTACATGTCCCTGTGGTCTTGAAAAACAAGGGAAGAGTGAACAGATGTACTGATTCAACCTCTGTATCTTTCACAGTTTTATAACATCCTAATATACGTCAAATTCAACCCTAAGTCAAATGAAAACAGCACTAACAGCACTAGTCAATTCATTTTTCTCTCTCTTTCTTTTTTCTTCAGATAAGAGGCCTGTCCAAGACTATTTTTGTTAATTACTGTGTCTGAATCCTTTCCAGTTAAAGCATACAGTTTTGAGATAACATGTCCAGAACTAGTGTGATGGATGAGGACAAGCTTTGATTTATAGAATGATATTAATGTTGTCTTTACTACTATGTGTGTGTGTGTGTGTGTGTGTCTTCTCAAATATACTTATCAAAGCCATTTTAGGTAAAATTGCATATTTAAAAGAAACTACATCTTCCTGAGTAAACATTGTAATGGCTCAGCCTTTCCAAGAGAGTCCTCTGCAAAGGCTGAATTTGTTGTATTTTAAGTCTGTGACAGTTTTTGTTCTATCTTGCGGAGTACAAGAGAGTAAGTGAACTCAAAAGATGTCCTCTCCAGACCATACAAATAAGTTACACTAAATTAGTCTCAGTAAGTGTTCTTGGGGCTCAACATACAAGAGGGAACTGGAACAGAATTTTAATGAGTTGTAGTTAAGCACTCTGCCATTACCAGAATACACAGTCCCAAATTAAGTGTCTATATTCCCTCGCTGTTAGTGGAGAGCTTTAGGTACCTATCTCTACTTGTATTTACAGCCATTAATCTTCTCCTAGCACCTAAACTAATCATCCTTTCTCTGAGAAGTAACAGAGATGAAGGACACACAAGCCTTAGACCATATAGACCACTTTTAGAGGGGCTGTGCAAGCTGAGTTCAAACTCTTCTCCATCCCCTTATCTCATAAGTGTTAACTCCAACCCATAGTTTGCTCCATCAATATCTGTCCCAATGAACCTGTAACTCTGTGTACCATATAATTAGTCATTCACTGAACTGACAAGAAAGAAATGAACTGCAAAAATTCAACAGTCCAGCATTTAAGGCATTCATGAACAATATGAGAAAGGTAAGTTCCAACCTCTGTTTGCTGCTTATCTCATTACTTACTCAACATAAAACAGCTTGAGTGGGGAGATTAAACAGATACAGCCTACCACAGAGAACAGGTTATGTTCCTGGGAGATGAAGTACTTGAGTCCAGGTCCAATCCCACTGAGAAAGAATTTGAAGGCAGGTTTTACATATATTAGATGAATGACCAAATCAGAGGACAAATGCTGTTACTTCTTCATTATACTGTGAGGGAAATTAAATGTATTTTCCTACAGGAAATCCAAAAAATAAAATCAGCAGAAGAACTCCAAAGTTGTGTCACTGGCTAGATGTTAAGCATGGATAGTTACAAGTAGCTGAACACAGACAATACTTAGAAGCAGGAAGTATCTTTTCTTATTCTGGGAAGCATTTTACAGCTATTAAAAACAACAACAACAAAAAAGTAATAAAAATTTCCAACATGCACTTTAATACCTAGCTATTCTTATAGTGAGGACTGAAAATAACAATAAGAATTAACCAACTTTCTGTAATAGAATGTTTTTGCTACCTAGACCCAGAAATCCTAAGGAATACTGAGGTATGATCAATTTCAATCCTACATATCTTTCACCTTCTCTTCTTTCTGCACCGCTTAAGGAACACATGTAACTGCAGCCTGTGAACATCAACATAAGTCCCCAGATTCTCTCCCTCTGACACTGCTGCAGTCTTCTCTTCTCTTTTAAACCCACAAATAGAGAAAAAATCAGAATGGGAGACAATTAATTGCAAACAGCTTTCTGAAGGGATTGCACTTAGCTTCTGATGGAGAACAGCTGTGGTGCACACTTTAATACATGCCATGGATGGGGAAGCATGGTTCCAGCTGGCTGAGGACAGCCACAAGGTCATTCATCAGTGAATACACTTTCTCTCAAGCTGTGTATGACAGACCCAAAATTGTCAAGAGTTTTGAGTGGATCTGCCTGTACCTTTCCTTAAATAAACAGTCCAAATCTCAGAGGTTTTCATTTTCTGGAGTTACAATGCAATAATTTTGAAATAGTGAATACTCAGATATGTTTGGGAAAAAATAAACAAATTGAAACTATACCTTCTAAACAGCTTGAGCTTTTGCAGGGTGGATCTTTCCTGCCAGTCTTCCTCTCCAGTCCAGAAGTTTTTGTTGCTTCCGTGGTTTGCAACAAAAACTGTTGGACATAGAAAATACCTATTTTGTATGTGGATGTGTGCTTACATGGAGGCAAACAAGTCCCCACCTTGGCAGTATCCTGTTCTACTACCAACAAGACAGAGCTTTTTGGTTTGCAGTTGTGCAGTTTGGTTTGTAGCCTTGTGACCAGGTACGTAGAGGCACTCACACTCATCCTCACTGGAGTTCTGTCTTTGCAGCTCCTTCAGAGCTGAAATTTGTCCCACAAGGAATGAGACTTGGTCCTTGACCCTTGCCTCCTTGCTTTCCATAATATGAGAGCACAAATGACTGCTAGGAAACATAATAGTTCTTTTAACAGAGGTGATAAATGATTGCACTCTGCCAGATCTATCTCTATAGCTCTCAGATACAATTCCTCATCCCTCTCTGCAGCCCTGTTCAAAAATGACAAAGAAAGCCAACAGGTAGCCTTCCTTTCTGTCGTTAATCTCATCCTTGTAACGAAATATTGTATATAATGAGCTCTGAACAAAGTAGCAATGAATTGTATGTAACCTTCCATAAGGGATAGTTCATAGCTTAAATTGTAGTGGTTGCTCCTTCCCTTAAATATGAGGTGACACCATTTAATCAAGTCAGCTGGAATCAAGAGTAAAGGGATATGTTTAAGAATTGGTTACATTTAACACCTCTGAACTTCAGTTTACTCAATTATTAAACAAATATAATATTAAACATTTAACCAGTACAGATATTATTGTTTTTATTGTCATTTATTATATTCTGAGGAATTTTGATATTCTGCAGTACCAGCTATTAAAAGAATGCAATTGTTATTACAGAATCGCAGAATCACAAGATGGTTGAAGTTGGAAAGGACCTCTGGAGATATCCTAGTCCAACTCCCCTGCTCAGGTGGGGTCACTAAGAGCAGGATGTCCAGGATCACTTCCAGGCAGGGTTTGAGTATCTCCAGAGAACTCCACAAACTCTCTGGGCAATCTGTGCCAGTTCTCTGTCACCCTCACAGTAAAGTTTTTGCCCACATTCAGACAGAACTTCCTGTGTTTGTGCTCATTGCCTCTTATTCTGTTTCTGGGCACCACCTAAAAGAGGCTGGTCCCATCCTCTTGACACACCGTCCCTTAAGATATTTACAAACACCTATAAGATCCCCTCAGTTGTCTCTTCTCCAGGCTGAATAGGCCCAGCTCTCTTAGCTTTTCCTCATAAGAGATGCTCCAGAACTGTAATCATCTTTATACACCTCTGATGGATACTCTCCGGGAGCTACATGTCTCTCTTTTACCAGGGAGCCCAGAACACAAGGGAGCCACAATATTCCAGATATAGCCTCACCAGGGCTGAGTAGAGAGGGAAGATCACCTTTCTCAACTTGCTGGCAACAGTCTTCCTAATGCACCCCAGGATACCGGTAGCCTTCTTGGCCACAATGGCACAATTCTGCCTCATGGTCAACTTGTTATCCACAAGGACTCCCAGGACACCAGGACTCACAGAAGGCAATTGGGTTTGTTAAAGATGATTTCCCTTTGGTGAATACATGCTGACTACTCCTGATCATCTTCTTTTCGTCCACATGCTTAGAGATGACAACCAGGATGAGCTGTTCCATCACTTTTCCAAGGATGATGATGTAAACGTGGGGCTGACTGGCCTGTAATTTCCTGCATCCTCCTTCTTATCCTCTTTGAAGACGAGTGACAATGTCTTCCAGTCCTCAGGCATCTCCCTTGTTCTCCTTGACCTTTCAAAAATGACTAAGAGGAGCTTACCAATAACATCCACAAGCTTCCTCAACCAAGGGGAAGTCTTTTTTTTCTCCAGTCTTCCTCTCTTTTCTCAGGGGTCTGGGTTTCCTGAAGGCTAGCCTTATCAGTAAAGACTGTAGCAAAGGCATTTGGTAACACTGCCTTCTCTGTATCCTTTGTCACAAGTACATCCGCCCCATTTGGCAACAGGACCACATTATGCCTAATCTTCCTTTTGCTAATGATGTATTTGAAGAAGCCCTTCTTGTTGTCCTTGACATCTCACACCAGATTTAATTCCAAATGAGCCTTAGCCTTCCTTTTTGCGTCCCTTCATAAACTGAACATGTTTTATGACTTATTAATGTTTTTATTAAACAAAAACACAACCACACAAACAAAACAAGCAAACAAACAAAAAGATTGTATCACATTGTGATCCTCACTCCATAGGATAAGAGCTTCAAGATTAATCTAAGAGTAAAGAATCACTTTAATCTAAGAGTAAAGAATCACTTTACTGTCATTGTGTTTTTTCCTTACCATGGAAAATAACAGTAAGACTTCTCATTCTTAGGAATGAAGGGAGGGAAAAACCCCAGTATTATCACAAAAAGGAACAAACAATTAATTTGCAATAGATTAAGAGGGGCTGCTTTTAAAATGCTATCATTGCAGTTTATATTCATTAATTCAGTGAAAGTCAATTATTATTTTATTTTGTATTTTTTTTTTAAATATGGTGCATTCTTAGATATAACCAATCACGCATATCACTAGCAAGTGTAGCAAGGCTCTCAAGTCAAGATGAGATTGATGACTTTTCAATTATTGATGCAAATGAATCACCAAGTATAGCAACTTGAAGGAATGTATTAAAGAGCAAAAGTCAAATCACTGGTTCTGTACACACACCATTGCATTAAATAAACTCATACTTCATTTGTGCAGTGGGTGAAGAAAGCTAATTAAATTGAATACAATTTCAACTGCAGCTACTGGCATTGTTAATCAGTAAACAAAGTTGAAAACTTCAAATAGGCGTGCAGGCTTCAGAGTACAGTACACTTGTAAAAACAGATCTAAAACCAAAGCAGAAGAAACTAACAACACTTAAAATAACATTGAGACTGAACTTGAAAAATTATTAAACCATTCCATAAATTAGCATGCATTTCCCAGCCCAAGAAATGGATCTGTTGTTGCTTCTTATTAAACTCCTGTACTAAACAACAATTTAGTCATGGACTTACACTTCCTTGAACATTTTACGGAAAATGAACTCTGCAGATAAGCACATGGAACCAGGAACTAAATTTTAGTAATTTCAATTCACATAAGCTTCATCAAAACTCTTAAACAATTTCATTTTGGATGATTTGACTCTACAGTCTTCCTTGCAGTTTTAGATTCATCTTTGTTCCTCAGTTCAAGCAATGCAAATGAATTTTCAAAAGTCCAGGGGCATTGTGTCATTTGGAAATAGATGCAGCTTTTCTGTGATTTATGCAAGTAAATCCTGCCTCAAAAAACAACATGCTTAATGTAATTTTAGCAGCAGTCTGTTCTGTACAACAGAAGGTTCTTCCAGCCTAACGTTCACAAAGACTAGTGAAAATATGGAAGACTTAAATTGACATATCATCACAGCCTTTACTCAACCCTCTAAAGAATGAGTAAATATTAAAAAAAGACCATGAATGGTATTACTTGGCAAATTCTAAGACGTACTTGTTGATTTAGTATTTTAGTATTAAACTAAATATCTATAATATAAAATTAAAAAATCTCATATTTTAAAATTACCAAGAAATTGAAAATTATTTTTTAAGATTTAAACATTGTGAGATTTTTTGTCCTGTATCTTTCTGTTTAGTAAGGTAGCAAGTTTATTGTATGTACTAGATAAATTAAAAACAAAAACAAACAACAACAACAACAAATAATAATAAAAAAAAACCACTTATTTTAATATAGCTAAGCAAATAGAAGAATACATTTTTGATATTGTAGTAATTAAACATTTCCATCTATCTTGTACAATTATTACTGAAAGTGACAGGTTCTCTTGAAACATTCAATTTTTATTAAAATAAACTTTTGGGATGAAAATAATTATTGTGGTTTGGTGTTCAGGAGTGCTGTGGAATTTAAATCTTAGCTATTTTTGTCTCTCTGCCTCTCTCTCTCTCTTTAATAAAGAATGTTAAGACATTTCTATACCTTTTTATGACAGCAAATAAGGTTGTTCAATACAGATCAGCTTGGACCTGGAGACCCATTTTTCTCTCTTTTATTTTATTGGGCAAAGCCAATAGTCACAAAAGGTCAAAAACCTCAGTGAATATTTGAAGGAAAAATACTTTCTTTTTATCTGAACAAAAATTTCATGGGATTTTCTTCACCTAACTGTGATGAAAATCTTTTCTGTAGACATCCGTTTTACAATAATTTCATCTTTTTTTTTTTTTTTTTTTTTTTTAACATAAAATTAGCTCTGACTTTTGAGCAGTTCCTGATGGACTTTGATGACTTAGATAAACTGATTTCTTAGTGTTTCAAATACAGAGAAGCAGCAATGAAAGGTTGAAAACACTATTTTTACATCTTCTTCTCCTTTTATTTCCTTTAAAACCATATATATATTAATCTATTCTAGTCATAGCCTTTTCAAATACATAGCTAAGTAGAAATTGTGATTTGAGCTGTTACCATCTTTTTCAGGTTCTTCACTTTGGTTTCTCATTGTCTCTCAGCATTGCTGTTTCATCCAGTCTTTTTTTCTAAGTCATTTCCTAATGTTGGATGTGCTTATATATGCAGAGAGATCACTTTACCTTCCAATTCTATTTATCTTTTCTCCAATTGATTGTATGTTACCTCATGAAATTTTATTGGTGGAACAAAAAAAAAAAAAAAAAAAAAAAAAAGATTCTGGAAAGCATCATGATTCAGTGAAGTACTTAAGTGCAGGCATGAGTCCCAGTGGAACCCCATAAGCTTGAATATTTCCCTGAACAGAGGCCAAAACAGACAATAAGGAAAGTGAAAGAATGAAAAAGTATAGCTAATGTGCTAAGATAAATGGAAATTTAACAATGTGTGGGCCCACTAAGTAACACAGTTGGTAATTACAGCAATTCGGGGCAAAAAAGAGAACATTCTATACAGCCACAGAGAACAATTGTGAATATGAGCTCTTTTGTTTTTTAAAGCAGTACACCTCAGAAGCTACATATTAAAAGCGTTTTTAAAAAGAGATTCTACTTCAGATATTGCCTTTCCAGTAGAAGAGTAATCATATCACTTAAAAGTTATTATTATTCTTTTTACTTTTTACACTGATTCAGTCACCTGTTTCCCAGTAATTACACAAGCAGAGTCTCAATAAATAAAGCGTACTATCATTTCTTAAACCAAACAAATGGGTCAACAACTATGATTAAGCTGTCAGCTTAATTAGCAGTTTTCTTTAGTTTCTGCAAAAAGTAAAAACTTTTTTATGTCTGGGAAAAAAAAAATCCTTAAACAGTTCATAATAAATAATGTAAAATTATGTTGTTCCTTATGCTAAAATCAGAAACCTGAAATATATATATATATATATAACATGAGCATACTACACCTCAGTATTTCTACCTCCCCACTAGCTATGTGGTCAGATAGGAGAAAGACTACTAGATGATTATTTACTACGTAATGGTATATATCCCTATACCTCCTGTCCCAAATGTAGACATTATGAACACAAAATGAACATTTTAAAGGTAGGCATGCAATGAATATAAACATGCTGAAAATAAATCCCTAAACTTAGATGTTAATGAATATCTTGAGTATTCCAGCTTCAAAAACAATCTGGTACTGATAGTTTTCATTTGGAACTCAGAATTTTCCTGTTCCCTTCTTGTCCACAGTAGAAGGAATATTAAAGGTTTAGCCAAAGAGGAATCTATCACAGTAGAACATGCTTCCTTTTGAATGCACATTTGAAATTCTGTCATCTGAGATATTCAAGAGGATTTCACCAATCACAGAATATTAATGGATAACTTTGTGAAGCCCAGAACTTTTTTGTGTTTTAGCACAAAGCAGTGTTTGTCTGCAATCTCATACTAGGTAGGATGATATACATTACTGATTAATTATAATTATGAATAGGCATGAGAAAAAGCAGAGACAGGATCTGCACCTCGACTCTTCCTTCCCTCAATCTGACTCTCTTTCCTACCCAGACTTCCAGGTTTGGGTCAAGGACTGCTGTGCCATGCCTAAAACCCCATCTGAAATGGGAACTTCAGGAAAGAAAGCAATGACTATGAAAATTCATAAATTCCAATAGAATTAGGTGACATCAAGTGAATATCATCCTGCTAAATTCAGCATCTTTGACATCTGGCTTTCAAGTAGCCTGTGGGACAGTTCCATTTTTTGTATATGATATTATTCAAATGTTTCAGCCCACACACATTGGCCGTCACCTCACTGATGTCAACTGCCATGAAATCATCTGAAAAAGAAAATCTCTAGGGACTTGTCTGCAACCTTTCCCTAAGTTCACCCAATGTAAAGCTTTTTAATTTATTTAAATTACTTTCATACACTTCTAGGAGATGTAATGTTGGAGCGTTGTCAGCCTGTTCCTAAGGATGATCAACAATTAATAGTAGGAAGTTGCTTTGACAGCAACCATAAATATGTGAGACTGCTGCCAGTGCAGGAGCCTCAAAACCTATCCCAAAACACACGCCGCTTACCACTACATGAAGTGCAGTAGAGAATCAAAATACAGTTTTGTTTTGTTAAGGATGACATGTATCACATAAAAAAACATCTGGAAACTGATAGCCCTATATGTGCACTAAAGTGGAAGGTACTAGAAGATCTGGATCCAATCCCCGACTCACTTGCCAGTCTTTGACAAGCCATTTAATCTTCTTGGACAAGATTCAAGAAATTATCTGGGCTTTTAACTTCTATTTGGAACCCTAAATTCTTATTGATTTCCTATTGACTACTCTAAACAAGCAGAGGAAAAGGTATATGCACAGTACAGCTGAATCAAAAGTTGTTCTTGATTGTTTTCCTTATATAGCTATATATTTTCCTATGCTCAGGAAACAAAATCCATTTTGTCTTATTTCTGAAACACTCATGGGAGAAGTGGATCTTACATGCATATCTGAATTAACTGCAAATAATGTATCAATGAATAATTTGGGGAAATTATAAAAAAAAAAAAAAAAAAAGCCCCGGTGACTGTATTTATTTCAATGTATTAGAAGAAAAACAGCACACTATTTATTGAAAAATAATTCCTGCAATTCTAATAATTATTTTTGTCTTTCAAGTATTTCAGGACTGTTTTCTGGGTCACTTTTGGACATTTCTTTTTACTGGTAAAATTGCATTGAAAATATTCTCTCTTTTTGAGCAAAATAATTTCAGTCTTAGGCTAACTATTCAAAAGCTTCATTTTGACTCAACCTAGATACATAAATCTGATTTCTGTGATATATAAATTATTCTGAAGGTATTTGGGTCCTATGGAGTTGAAGAATTTTATTCCACTATCTGGGTGGAAAAAGTACTTGATAATGACTAATGCAGCATTTATGGAAAATAAAATAAAATAAAATAAAATAAAATAAAATAAAATAAAATAAAATAAAATAAAATAAAATAAAATAAAATAAAATAAAATAAAATATTTAAGATATGGTAAATAATAGTTGTTCAGGAGACTTGTTTTGGCAACTGCTGGAAAAAAAAATAAAATAAAAATGACACAATAGGGAATTATCTAGATAAGTCTCAGAGCTGGATTCTGCAGAGCTGGAGGAAGTAGTATAGGAATAAACAGAATCATAGAATATCCTGAGTTTGAAGGGACCCACAAGGATTATCCAGTATAAATTCTGGCTCCACACAGGACCACACAAAAATTAGTCCATATGTCTGTGTGTGTTTTCCAAATACTTCTTGAACTCAAGCAGGCTCAGTACCACTTCCTTGCAGAGCCTGTGCCAGTGCCCGACCACCATCTTGGTTAAAAAGCTTTTTCTGACATCCAGCCTGAACCTCCCCTGTTGCAGCTCCATGCCATTCCCTTGTGTCCTGTTGCTGTCCCCAGAGAGCAGACCTGCCCCTCTGCTCCCCTCAAGAAGAATATGTAGGCTGCCATGAGGCCTCCCCTTAGTCTCCTGTTCTCTAGGCTGAACAAACCAAGAGACTTCAGCTGTTCCTCATACATTTCCCCCTCTATACCCTTCAAAATCTTTGTAGTCCTCTGGACACCCTCTAATAGCTTTATGTCCTGTTTATACTGAGGTGCCCAAAACTGTACACAGTACTCAAGGTGAGGCTGCACATGCTCAGGGCAGAGCAGGGTAAACCTTTCCCTTGACCCCTTGCTTGATGTACTCCAGGACACAGCTGGCTCTCCTGGCTCCCAGGTCACACAGTTGACTCAACTTGCTGTCAACCAAAGCCCTCAGATCTCTTTCTGCAGAACTACTCTCCAGCTTCTTATCCCCACAACGTGTCCCTTCCCAGGTGCAGAATCTGTCACCTGCTCTTGTAAAACTTCATATTGCTGCTGATTGCCCAGCTCTTTAACTTGTCATTATCTCTCTACTCTCAATGGAGCCAACAGTTGTTTAGTATCATCTGAAAAGTATCTGAAAAGTTATTCAAACCACCTTCTAATCCTAAATCCAAGTCATTCATGAAAACATTGAAGAGGATTGGCCCTAAAATGGAGCCCTGCAGAACCAGACTAGTGACTGGCCACCAGACTGATGTAAACTCATTTCCTATAACCCTTTGAGAACGACCTGTCAGCCAATTGTTCACCCACTGTGTTACACTTTTGTCTAGCTGTAAGCTGCTGGAAGTATGAAGAAGTTCTTTTCCCCAGAAGCATACTGTGAGAAATAGCATTGAAAGCTTTGCTGAAATCAAAAAAAAATTACACCAATTGGTTTCCTTAGTGAACTAGATGGGAATTCTTATCATAAAAGGAAATTTGTTAAGCAGGACTTTTCCCTTGTAAAGCCATGTTGGCTATGAGCAGTGACCACATTTTCCTTCAGGTGCTTTTCAGTAACTCCTAGAATAATTTTCTCCATAATTTTGCCAGGCACTGAAGTGAGACTGACAGGCCTGTAATTACTAGGGTCTTCTTTCTTGCCCTTGTTGAAAATTGGAATAATGTTTGCCAGCTTCCAGCCACCTGGGACTCTTCAGATTCCCAAGACCACTGAAAAATAATTGAGAGATGTCTTGCAATGACATCAGCCAGCTCTCTGAGTACCCTGGGATTATTCCCATTGGGCCCCACATATTTATATGTATCCAGGTGGAGTTTATTATTATTGCAGTCACAGTAGTCCAACTTTGGGGGAACTGGGGTCCCAGAGGCCATCATCAGTGTTAAAGACAGAGGCAAAAAGAACTTTAAATGTCTCTGCCTTATCTATGTCCCTTAAATAAGTTAATTAGATCACATTATGTGATTTCCTACATATAAAGGAATTAAGTTTTTTCCGGTTACCCTTGGATCTGCAAACTTGTCTCTGCTAAGATTTATCCACTAAGGAAATATCTTGTATTTTCATTTGCTTATTTGTTTTAGAGATGACATGGATAATTCAGTTATTCTCCTGGGACTTTGTTCCTGTTAATCACCCACAAGTTTCTATATTTTTGCCTAGTATACTTTTCCTGGTATAAAGTTATCAAGGTCCTATAGTCCACATACAAGTTATCCCCACATTTATATTTGATAATTTCAAGAATCTGAGTTATTTAAATCTTTAATTGTGGAACAGGTGGACTATTAAGAAATTAAGCTTTTCAAAAAGACCTTTCCCATTGAACAAGTACATCCTATAACATTTCTTTTATCCTCTTTAATTTTCATCAAAAAATGTCACATTATTATAGTAACCACACTTAGGCTCCTAATTTGTCTCTTAATTCCATTATTTTTCTGAGGTGCATATATTTGCTGTTCAGTGCAGCTAGTTAGATGCAGGACTGTCTCCAAACTCACTTGGGAAGGCAAAGGAGCAGCAATATAACCCAGCATTTGGTTCCTTGGCTGAGGGCTCTGATAAGCTTCATGACTCTCAATTTCTTTAATTTTGACAATAACATTTCACAATTTCAAAGAAATTAAGAAGAGAGTAAATGGATTTGAAGTAAGACCATACAGAGCTTAAGAAAGGAAGCATTATATTGCTTTGTCCTTGCACAGCAGTGGAAGCAGAAATAAAATTTAATTATGGCAGTTTCTGTTTTCATTATTTTCCTTACATACTAACCAAATGGGAGAGGAAAAGGAATATGAGGGAAAGCATCGGCTTAACAAATAAGCCATCTGCTACAAGCACAAGTTTGTAGCGCAATTGAGACAAAATTTCTAAGCAGTGTTTCTTTTACAAATTGCATCATAAGATATATGTTAGGAGGTTGGTGGAGGCATTGGTGAATAGTCAAAGTAATATAACGGTCTAGAAAAGGTAATGGAAATAATTTATATCTGTGTAATCTGGAGGTTCATCAGATCTTTTGGCTTATATTACAAAAACGGAAGCCATACTATAGAGAAATGCAAGTTTTCTGGGCTTGAAAGAATGGGCCTATTACCTGACAACTTCTATCTCACCACTATGGCCTTTCTTTCATGGGCTGGGGTAGATCTTTAGCCAAAACTCATCCAAAAGCACATAAGTCAGAAAGACTGAATATTAATGGGACTTTGAGCAGATATTTCTACACACACACACACACACTCACACACACACACACACACACACACACACCTCTCATCAGATATCCCAATTAAAAAAATTGTGGATCCCAGTTTCTTTATCTCATACATTGATCACTGCCATTAAAATCTTGACATAAGATTATCGTCCGAATTCATATAAATATCTTTGTATGCGTGGAGTTACTCTATGCTGTTTTCAAATACACTGTAGTACAGTGCCATTAATTTTGCAAGAACTAATTTTTGTCATCTTTTATTCTAGTTGAATAGTTCATGTAATTAATCCTTTTCTTTTGAACCACCATCTGTTTTCATTACTGTACTATTTCATGGGTACACAGGAATATATTCTGCACATACACATCTTTCTATATGCAAAATATAAATTACTAAATTGTATTGAATATCTGGAGAAGTAAGACAGCTCTTGACAAGCTAATATAAATAAATAAATAAATAAATAAATAAATAAATAAATAAATAAATAGGCAAGCTACATTTATGGATTTTTGATACAGTGATTTACCCTGAACAGACAGAAGGACAGTGTCAGAGGAAGACATAAAACTGACATTTGTAGCACTACAGTCCTCAGGCTATTGTGGTACTGCACCTCTCTGAAAACACTTGCACATGCCACGAGTACTCTGAAATGAACCAGCTATGAAAGGAGTACAAAGACATACCCTTTTTAAGTCCAGCTCATCCTACCACTGTGTGATGTATGTTCATACCCTCTTTCAAACATAATATAAAACTTTCTTCCTGTTACAAGGAAAGGAAAAATATTTAATTTTGTTTACTTAGGAGGTCTAAATCACTGTGTCTTATATGTTATTATTGCATTTCCTACAAACATTATCTCATAACCAGAGAGGAGTGAGAAAGTAGGTCACAGAATATTTCATATGAAACACTTTATTATTCTGCATTTATTTCGACTGTTCCAAGCCTGGAATCATCAATAAAAACTTAACACCTGGAATATGCTTTTTAAAGACAATGTCTCCAGGAGCCTTAAAAGTGGATCCACTACTGCTTACTACAAATCTCCGGGCCTTACCTTTGGTAATTATTTCAAAATACCCAAGAGACTTTGTAGATTTGTCCAGTCACAGACTAGTGGCATGCCTTGGTTTGTCTGGGTTCAAACACACTGCATGTAGGGAATGGTTCTTAGATAATGCCAGGCATTATCTAAGGGAGTGTTGGCTGAAATAACCCCAAGTGTGCCAGAAAGTGAGCTGACAAAGGGGGAATGGGCTAAAGTTGTGCCAGGAGGTTGGATATTAGGAAGAACTTCTTTACTGAAAGGGTTGTGAGGCATTGGAATGGGCTGCCCAGGGAAGTGGTTGAGTCACCATCCCTGGAGATCTTTAAAAGACATTTAGATGTAGAGTTAGTGATATGGTTTAGTTGTTTAGTGGAGGACTTGTTAGTGTTCGGTCAGAGGTTGGACTAGGTGATCTTGGAGGTCTCCTCCAACCTAGATGATTCTCTGATTCTGTGATTTTTTATGTGAGCAGATAGTGATAGGACAAAAAGGAATGGTTTTATACTAACAGATAGGAGATATAGATTAGAGGTTAGGAGGAAATTCTTTCCTCAGAAAGTGATGAGTCACTGAAACAGGTTGTCCAGAGAATTTGGGATGCCCCATCTCGGGAGGTGTTGAAGGTGAGGTTGGATGGGGCCCTGGGTAATCTGATCTAGTAGGCAGCATCCCTGCCTATGTCAGGGGAATTGGAGCTGGATGGTCTTTAAGATCCCTTGGTCCCTTCCATCCCAAGCCATTCTATGATTCCAGAAGAGGTCTTCCTACTGACAACCTGAAACAGCCACATAAATCTTCCAGGCCAGGATAAACTACCCAGGTTGGCTTTTTTGGGTAAGGCCTAGGACAAGGGTTAAAACATTTACAGTTTTTGTGTGTATTCAGCAAGTGTGTAGGTACCCCTAAGGATTTAGCCCCCAGTTTCCTGTATCTAAAACAGAAACAAAGGTGTACCATCTATCACAGGTTAAACATATAAATGTAATATTGGAAGACTACTATGCCTTGTGACTGTACTTCATTTTACATACAAAAAGAAATATACATTGGAATAACTGTACAGGTATGTATATTATTTATATATGCATTTTATATAGATGTATTTTTGTATATGTATGTATATATATCACACATATTATACATATATCTACGTTTATATGTATAGTAAAATACATTTTAAAATAGGAAGGGGATTCTATGAATGTATGATTTTACTCTGCTAATATAAATAGACTGGTTTGCATGACTGGAAAAACACTAATGCAGTTTAATTGGGAAGACCCATCTGGCTACATGGGTAGAACAAAGCTTTGCTAAAAAATATGAAGATAATTTAAAAAAAAAAAAAAGAAAAAATAAACAGAAAATCCTAGAACAGATAGAAACAAGAGTTCAAATAAATTGTATTTTTAAAAACAAATCCGAAGAAGATCAATAGTGGCTTCTGTAGCTTCTGGATAAACACTTCACATAAATCCTGGCACCTATTAAAATGTTCTTACATGTCATATTAAGTAACTTGGTCAGTGAATAAGGAGCAATTTATCTCCTTGGAAAAAGGGATACATCCTTTGGCCAGTACTTTCAGACTTAAAAATGTAAAACAGTAACAAGGCAGCTGGTCATTTTCTAAAATATGTAAGGAAATAGTCTTGTTGAAATGGATTGGAGTGATTTTTCAACACATAACTGTTTTTTGAAATGTCTATGTATTATAACTTTAAATATTCACTTCATACCTGAAATACTTGTAACAATATGCTCACAAAAATCATATGAACAATGAAAGTCTAAGGAGCATCTAGATGCTACTAAGCTCAATAAATATACTAAAATCCTTTTGCTTGACATTCCTTACTTCATGAAAGGTGATCCTTTATTCTAAGATAGTCTATTAATAGCTAAAGAAATCCAACTCAAGCGCATTGTGTGTGGCTTTTTTGTGTGACCTCAGGTAAAATACCTAGATCCAGACTCCAAGATATTTATGTTATTATTTCTCATTTCATTTAGATAAAATCAATATGAAACTGGCATTTTGTACCCCTTTAATGATATTTTTGTAATTCTTTCTCTCTTCTGAAGAACAAGGGTGGAAAAACTCATGTCCAAGGAGGCTTTAAGAGGTTATAAGTATTAAAATATTGTGGAACTGGTCAGTATTAGTATTGGAATTTCTTTATGTTTTGTATACCTGGGAGAGTGGGTTAGAGAAAACACACCATTGCACCAGATTTTGCCAGGCCCCAATGTGAGTCAGTAATCTGCATCTGTCACCCAAGTACGTACCACTATGTCTAAGCTTTTAATAGCATTTTTCAAGTAATCATTAAACAAGGCATACATGTATTTATTAGAAAATAACAGGGACAGAATATGAGATCAAGCACTGTCACACACTCATTCTTACAGTGTATTTGTTAGCTCACTTTCTGGCACAGCTTGGGGCTATTTCAGCCAACACTCCCTTAGTTAATGCCTGGCCACTGTTCACAAGAACCATTCCCTACATGCAGTGCGTTTGAACCTAGACAAACCAAGGCACGCCACTTAGTTTCAGAAACAGAATAGTCTCTGTCCCTTTTTATTTATCCGTTCAGATGCAGCCATTATCATAGAATCACAGAATATCCTGAGTTGGAAGGGACCCACAAGAATCATCAAATCCAACTCTTTGCTCTACACAGGACCATCCAAAATCAGACCATATGTCTGAGAGTGTTGTCCAAACACTTATTGAACTCAGACAGGCTCAATGGCATGACTACTTCCCTGAGAAGCCTGTTCCAGTGCCCAACCACCATCTCAGTAAATAACCTTTTCCTAACATCCAGCCTGAACAGCCCCTGATGCAGCTTGATGCTATTCCCTCGGGTCCTATCACTAGTTACCAGAGAAACAGGTTATGTTTTCTCTTTGAACCTCCAGTTTCTGCTTCAGTGTAGAAAGGTTAATAATCCATAACATCTCTTATTCTCTTTATTTACAAAAATCTAGAAAGTTCACAAAGACATTTTGAATTGAACTGTAATAAGATTCTGTCTGCTGTTTGGATATACAGCAGTGGAAGACTGATAGACCTATGAGTCATTAGATATAGGAAATATATTTGTCTTAAATATTTGTGGTGAAACTATTATTAAAACAGGTTTCTGTCCACTGCAGTTCTTGAGTTACACTTACATTTCTTCCAGTGTAGATGCAAGAATTCACAGATTCCCAGAATCACAGAAATGTTGGTTCATTGGCATCCCTAAAGGTCAACCAGTCCAACTTTCCACATAGATTGGGATATCCACAATGTCAGACCAGGTCACCCATGCCTCTCAGACTGCCTGGGTACCTCAATGATCCTCACTTTGCATTGCTGACTTGGGTTCTTGACTTGACTGTAGACCTACGTCATGAGCACAGATTTGTTTGGTGATCCTTGGACTGTGCTGACCCTTGTTACCATCACCAGACATGCTATGCTTACTTTTCTGGGGTACAATGAGGCTGTGCCCTTTTTGGTAAGGTGCCTATGCTCCTGGCTCCCCTTCACTTACACGAAGCCCACATTTGCACTCCATGTCCAATCTCTATTGTCAGTTCTGATGTGGCAATGCATCCCTAGTGACATTTCTTTTGCCTGCTCTCCGCTCTGGACCTCCCAAGGTGCAATCTATGGCCAGTGACTCTTATTAAGCATATTGCAGTACTGCTTAGAAACTCCAGACAAGGCTATTCAAGCTACAGTTCAAGTTCTGTGGAGGACCTTATCTCAGACCATCAAAGTCCATCATGAAAAAGAGACAGAAGGCATGAAAAGGAAACACTCAAAAATTATTAAAAATTTTTCTAAGACTATTCAGAAGTTCAGTAACACTTTGCAGACTGATGCCCCAAAGCTGCAAAAGACCTGTTTACTGCCTTCTCTGATGGATGACAACATCTCAATTCACCTACAGAAATGAATTTGCCTTTTAGAGAGATTTAGGCACATTAACTTTCTTGTTGCAAGATATTCAGCAACAAAAAATAAACACTTCATCAGAGACAGGGTTTCTTCAATCCTTATTTAAAACATTTGCATTTTGGAATCATACCTGGAAGTTTTAAGTACTGCAATTATCTTTTATTTAAGTCACATCATTTTTCTACAGTGTTAGTCACAAACACTAATTTTCAACTCGTCTTTTTTTTTTTATTATTATTTATTCCAACAGCTTTTTTTTTTTTTATCAAGCTGGTATGATTAAAAAGCATGTTTTCATAGCCGTTTCCTGCTTAAAAAAAAATAAAAATAAAAATAAAAATAAAAACATATCCTGGCAGGCCTAGATAAACTTGTCCTTTTGACGCATGACTCAGGGCATGTCTTTATTGCATTTTCACTGATATTAAAAATATTTACAGCAGGCATATTTTCAAAATAGCAAACTTCTCACATTTGGTTTATTTTTAATGCTCCTTAACAGTAAGTACCGGTGCTAGCTGCTACAATTCTAACAACTTCTACAACAAGAATTGAGAAATCAGGTGAAAGACGAGGAAGGAGAGAGACTTATGAAAGGAAATAGAGGAGACACAATGCTCTGTATCAAACTTTTATGCTACCTGTGATCTAAAATTTACTGTACACAAATCAGAGACTGTATTGCAAGAGTAATCTCCTATTAGTCTATCTCTGAATCGTACTGAGCCTAAATGTTACCCTGCTTATGCATGTTGGCGGATGGAATTGTCAAGTGCTGGAAATACTTTGAAACGGAAGGATAATTTAAGCTCAAATACTGGAAGCCAAACATCCTTTTCAAGTTCTGTTGCAAGAAAGTCTCCATAGACTAATTCCATGAAGGGCTACAGATACTGGCCTTATATTGAAATTTAATCCCTCTTCTGCTTGCTAGTACGTGTTTGAAACATACAGGAAAATACATTGTCTGAAAATGAATGTTAAATGTTGTAAATAGGAATTCATACACACATATACTCATTAGTACACCTGGTATAGTATGAGTACTGTTTAAGATGCCAGACTAATTTCTAAAATTCCCTGGAGATCTTCTATATCTTTATTATCATGAACACTGGGACTAGCTGTTACATGATACAAAACAACACAGGAAAGCAGCTGACTTCTTATACTGTACACATGGCATGTGTAACTAAGTACAAGAAAACATACTTTCCTGCAGCGGAAAAATTAAATGATTCTCATTCCACAGTCCCAAAATACATATAGCCCTCAAAATAACACCATGCAAAGGCTATGAAGTGGTACCCTGTCTATTTCACTGAAAGAATACTAACAACTGCATCACTCATTTTTTAATCTGCACATTTTCACAATTTTGTTGACTAGTTTCTAAATTTGGATGAGAATTGGTTTGAGCTAAAGATTTTAACCATTAAATATATATATATATATATGTTGTAAAAATGTTGTATAAAAAAAAAAAAATCAAACAACCCAACAAATTATTTTAATAGAAAAATAACTTTAACTACACTGTTTATTTTTTTCATTAAAGATTTATTTTTAAAGAGTTTTCACATTATTTAGTTTCCAAGTGAGATTTTTAAACTGTCCCATTTTATTTCTCTTGATCAACCCTGAAGGTTTTCAAAATTTCTTCAGCACCAGAACAGTTATAAAGTAGTCAACAGAAATGTAGTGCTGCAACTTTGCTCTTCTGAAATATTTTGCTCTATAGAAGCTTAGCTATATAGATAGGAGAAAAAGAGGAAATGGATGGAGAAAGTTGTAGGATAAAAGCTTGAAATTATTCATTGCATCATATTCATGAGAAAATGAAAAATGAGGGGACTCAAGTACAGATGGGAATATATTCTGACTATGATATTTTTTTTCAAAAAAGATTGATGTTTTTAAAGCTTCATAGCTCAATTTATTCTGAATTTAAAAAGATATTTTTTTAAATAAAAAAAAAAAAAGGAAAGAAAAAAACAAGCCTTCTATTTTTTCTTCTGTCACACAGAAGACAAATTTATAGCTTAAAATTTTCCTGTGACTATTTTTTTTCAATCACTTCACTAAGATTACAATTGAAGATGGTACTTAGTAAGCCTGACAATATAACATTTTTAGGAGGAAAGAAATCCTTTCATCACTTGGTTTAGATTGACAGTTAAAGGAGCATGTCCTCTTTTTGTCCTTCACTTTATACTTACTTACCCTGACATTATATTTTCTAAGAGCAAATTTCTCCAAATGACCTACTTTACATAAATTCTATGACTTGTGTTAGAGTAAACAATCTCTACCAGATAGGGTGTAAAATTACTAATTAGTACATTCACACTTGCTTTGATTAGTGCATATGAGCAATAGTGAAATCTAACACCCTAGTAATTTAGGGATGTGACAACTACCTGTAAAGAATTAAAAATCTAAACCAAATGAAGAAGGTTTAAAACAATTTGGAGCTTAAAATGCTAATTTTAAATATTTAAATGCTAAAAAGTATGAGATAGAGGAGGATTCATGGAGACCCATAATGACAAACAACTTCATTTTTAATCTTCAGAAATTAACTCATGGTCCAGTACTTCTCTTCAGTTATTAAGTGGTATAAGTTTGATGCAGCGAATAAGCTTCCAGTCAGACAAAGGTCAATCCTCTTCCTTTTTATGCAAACAAGAACAAAAACAAGCCTGCCTGACCTAGGTCACACTTCCTTGATTTAATCCCCAAGAGCTCTGCAGTTGTTTTAATGTCACTTGTAGAGCCCATGAATTTCAATGGACACAGAAGGTGCAGGGACAGCTGGGCTGGGAGATGCTGTGTGTGCCCTGGGCTGGGAGATGCTCTGTGTGTGGACAGGGACTTTCCACAGAGCAGTTCTGGTTGCATCAAGGCAGAAATTTCCTTCACAAAAGAAACTGAGCTGACCTGATGCAAAGTACCATGCAGGATTGTGGTATTATTACAGTCATGGTTTACAAGTGTTGTTTGGTATGCCATTCTGTAACGTCTCTGAGCATCTGTTGTGCAGATCAAGCCTGTTAATCATTTTTATCCTGAAACCTGACAGAAATTAAGTTGAAAGTCCTTTTAGACTGGCCCATTTCTATACATAAAAGGCAATCTGAAAATGTTTTCAGTCAATGGAGGAAAGATGCATAGGCATTTCCTGCACAAATATTCACAACTGTGACTTTGGGATTTTCTTCTCTTGTACACTTAACATCAGTAAAATAGGACCACTTAAAAATGTATGAAGAATAAATGCAGATAAAGAGGATGAATATTACAAAAGTGAGTCTAATAAAAAACTGAAATGAGTATTTGTCAATTATATTTTCAACCTCTCATATTTTTAATCAAAAATATTAGATGACTTTAGTTAATAAGTAATATAATATTTTCATGAAGTGGATGTGTAATATTGAGAGGGTTGAAGTATGGAAGTAGACTAGCATCTGCAAGAGCAGAAAATTTATTTTCCTAACTACTGAAAATGTCTTAGAATATATATTGCATTGCGGTCAGGTTTCTCTTGCCAGTGTATGAAAGGTGATACTTTCTGAGTTAATTTATATTCATTTCCTGTTTGCTAAATGAAATAACCAGTTTTCCCACCTGAAATGCTCTTGCAGGCAGGCAGCAACTCAATTAACAAGAATAATAAAGTTAGTTGGTCATCTTTCAGTGAGCACAGTCCATTCAAAAGACCTACAGCCAGCCAGCTGCCTATTAAAGAGCCATCTTAGCAGTCTTCTGAACATTGATCACTTCAAGGCAAACATAAACTTATTTGCTAATTGCTTGCTAGAGACAAAAAATAGTCAGACAAAGTCACTTTATTTTTAATACATGACTTTTTATAAAGGAACATTTATTTCTTGGCAAGCCTAGTCTTTAAGAAATATGTAGATAGCAGAATGTGCATTATTCACCTCTACCTACAGGTACTTGCAAAATAAAAGACTTTTAATGTGCATGAATTAACATATATTTCCGCTCTGAAAAGGAAAATGGTTTGCCTTAATTGTATCATCTCTCTAATAAACAATGCAGATTGCCTCTAGTCATCCTGTTGCTCCTTGACAGTTGAATAAACAATAGGCAACTGTGTCATGTTTGGCTTTTTCGGGAGGTTACATTTTGGCTGGTATTTATGTACAGTGAAATATTCCAGTCAGGAGACTTATTTCTTCTTTGAACATAAAAACTCATCGGGAAACAAATAGTCATTTGCTAACACAGCAAATTAGCTGTTTAAGACTAGCTGGCTTTTAGTCTGTGGATGACAAATGGAGAATTGACTCTGTTGGTCTGAACTATGTGTGGTCTCTCAATGGCAACTTTCATGAGTGGTCATGAGCAATAAGGAGTAGTCAACGTGATGCTTCTAACTAAGATGTTTGATTGTCACTTGCTGAGGTGATCAGCTCTGGGGTAGGCACATTCTGGCATGAGGATTCCTGCATCAAGGATACGTGGGGGTAAAAGCTGCTAGCACCCATCAGCCCTCATGAGAGTGGCTGATGAGGCTTGAGCAGGGCCAGGAGCAGTGGTGGCCACCCTTACACAAAGACAGCCCCTGGGGAGTGCAGAGGCCAGGCCATGGCATGCCCGTTTGCCTGGCAGTTTGCGTGAGAGTTCAGAAAGTGGGCTACTTTCTTCTGTTCCTGGAGTGACAGGAAGCAGCCTTCGACTGAAACAAAATGGTGCCTGCCTGCTGCAGCTGCCAGTCTGAGGTGGAGACCCGGATGGAGGGGCCACAACCTCCCCAGGCAGGCCTACACCCAAACAGACCTCCTGAGGACCATAAGAGCCGCCCAGACCCTCAATTGCAGGGAACTCCAAAATCTGGAAGTCCCCCTAGGCCCAAAAGACAGAGATGGGTCTCATGGGTGCAAGTGTGCCCAGATGAAATTCTTTACTCATAGAATCATTGAGTTATTGAATCATTGAATCATATTCAATTGGGTTGAATATGGCCTGGGTTGAAAAGGACCTTAAAACATTTTCTAGAGAATAATGTTAGGCTGCAAAAACTATTCAAGTGAGGTAATTTTCTCTCATATTGTAAATCTTTTCAAGATTACTATGTGCTGGATGCAAAATCATTGTGAAGCTTTTTCTAGTTCTCTACTATTGACTTGAGGGATCTCCTTCAGTGAATGGAAGTCACAATGTTACTCCCATGAGACAACATGGGAACAACTCAGAGATTTGCTACAGGGAGAATTGTGCTGTAGGAGCTGTTAAAATAGTTTGCCTACAGGCCAGTGGAGTAACTCGTGTGTGAAAACAACTTTAGGGCTTTGAATCCACAGTAATATTAGGCTGAAGTCCTAAAAGAGTCTCTAAAATACAAATGTACCCTTTGCTGTATTACTGAAATTGGAGCAAGGCAGATTATTGTCAACAAGCATGTATTTTTTCTCTAGGAATGGTGCCAATTGGGTAGAAATGGTATCACAAATTCACAGATCTTTTTCCTTCTACATATTTGCAAGTGCTGAACACAGAAAAGATCAGAAGCCATTCCTTACATATTCTGCTTTTTGGTTCTCTTTGTTCATTGTTTCTTGCAAAGCATTTCTGGGGCAGAAACAGGCAGATAGCAATAAAATACAGTATTTCTTAAAGGAAGTTAACAGCTACCTGTAGAACAAGTTAAAGATATAACGTCCGAGTTCTGCTTCAGCTGATATAATGTGCCCTTCATCATCATCACAGACTTTTAAATCGAACAATATTTGTTCATTATAATTTTTCATCTGGCAAGATTTATTTATTTATTTATTGATAAGAGTTTATATAACTTTAGGCCTTTAAATGAGCCAACATAAAACAAACAAACAAACAAACAAAAAACTGATATTATTTATTTATTCTGTTTATCTGTTCTTTAACCTCTAGGAAATAGACAATGCGAAGTATTTTATGAAGTCTACTTCAGTGCATAGGTCAAGCCAGTTTTCACCAATTCCTGACTAAGTGTATTGTCAGGACACATATTGTATTTTTGCTCTCATTTTCTGTTCCACCAGATCACGGAAACTATTTTTGTAAAGTTCTACTGAGGCTTTTAGCTGACTGTTTAAACAAATCTTCATCAGCTCTCTTAAGGATTTTCAGACATTTTCCACAAGGAAAATGCCTCCTAGCACTTCAAATGCTCTTGATGTTCTGTTGGTTTTGCTTTGTGCCTCTCCTAATTTTTTTTTTTTTTTCTTTATCCACTAACTTGCAGTTGGTGTAATTCTTTTTTAGGACATTCAGAAGTGCCAGAATGCCACATAAACATAATATCTTCAATATCCTTCAATCCTTTCCCTCTTTTTCAAATATTTCTCCTCCTTGTTTTTGATGTTATTCCCTTCAGAAAATACTTTCAATTGGCTTAGCTTTTCTCTTTTCTCTAAAAAATCTTGCCTCGAGCCTTCTACTCATATCATTCAGTGCAGACATATAAATAGAAAGAGACGGGCAATGGTATGATACAGACTTCAATCATTTAAAATACCAGACAAAATATTAATGACTATAACTCCATGATTTCATGAGAAGTTATATATACTATAGCTTAATTAACTTTTGTAACCACTGCTTTCAGTTTGACATAATTTTACATGTATCATAGTCACACAGAGTCATGTAACAGTTGAGGTTGGAAGGGTCCTCTGGAAATCATCTAGTTCAAATATCAAGTTCAAAGCAGGGTCAAAACCAGCAGGCTGCTCAGAGTGCTGTCCAGTCAGATTTCGAATATTTCTAAGGAAAGACATTCCACAATGTCCATAGGCAGCCTTTTCCAATGTCTGACCATCCTTACAGTAAAAAAGTTATTTCTTATTTGAAATAGAATTTCCTGTATTTCAACTTGTTCCTATTGCCTATTGTCCTGTTTATTAGATATTACTGGAAAGAGACATCTTTACTCCCTCACAGCTGGTATTTATAGACATTGACAAGTTCCCCCTGAGCCTTCTCCTCTCCAGGCTGAACAGTTCCAGCACTCTCATTTTAGAACAGCTGGAACGAAATGCTCTGATGTTTTAATAAATTTCAGGACCTTCTGAGGCTCCAGATTTCTGAAGGCAAATGTTACTAGGAAAGGCTGAGGCAAATAATTTGAACCGCCTTCCATGGGCAGGTACAGCTTCCAAAACCTTTTATTCTCCAGGCTGAACAACCCCAACTCCATCACCCTTTCTTCACAGGAGAGGTGCTCCAGTCCTCTGATCATCATCATGGCTCTCTTCTGAACCCACTTGAAAAAGTCCATGTCTTCCTCATGCTCAAGACACCAGAGCTGAACGCAGAGCTCCAGGTGGGGTCTCATGAGAGCAGAGTAGAGGGGGAGAATCACCTCCCTTGACCTGTTGGCCATGTTTCTTTTGATGCAGCCAAGGATACAGCTGGCTTTCTGGTCTGCAAACGCACATTGCTAGCTCATATTCAGTTTTTCATCCACCACCACCCCAAGTCCTTCTCTGCAGGGGTGTTCTCAGTCTACTCATTTCCCAGCTTATATTCGTGTTAGGGATTTCTCTGACTCAGGTGCAACATACAAATAACAAAATATTATTCCAATTTTCCATAATATGCACTAATATTACATCATTCTTATTACTGTTTTTGACATTATTATGACAGCTATTAATTTGGTCAGCCTGGATTGCTCCATCTGATCCTATGTAGTTAAATGAGATGCCTAAATTATCATCTTAGTTCTCTGAGCTTTTTTACCTTATTACTTTCTTTGTAGCATTCTACAATAATGCATTCTGTTAAGATGGCAATGCTGATCCTAGGTGCTCTGAATTGTTCTCTGGGGAGGCATATGCCTCTTCAGTAAAGAGTTATATACAGACAGCCTAAAGATCTTTATATCAACAGGGAGAATGGTATGGATCTAGGACACAGTGTCTAGGAGATCTTGTTTGTCTGACAAGGATGAACAGTGTGATAAATCCATTGTCTTTGCACATACACTGTACCAGTCAGACCTGAAACCCATAAAAGACAAAGTTAAAATTTCTGTGTGTTTCACTAGTGTCTTTTCCTGCAGTCCCTGCAAGTTTCAAATTCCATAGCAAATAAATAAATCCAGACAATAGGGAAATCAGTGTGTTTCTCCTTTGTTGGAAAGGCATCACAGGAGAAAGTTCCATGAAGATTTCAAAGCTGCTTTTCCATATTTTTTATGAGTGCCTCCTTGAAAGAGACATAGCTCTGATACTTGCAATGCTGATTCTATTTCAGATATTTCAGTTTGCAGCATATTGTTTCTACTTTTATTCCCTGAGAAGACACAGCCAGGTATTAATCCTGAAGTTTCTTCTTTTGGGATTCAAAGAAGTTAAATATCTAACATCGCAAAAGCATCTGAAAATTTAACCCAAATTCTTCTGAGTGTCAGATTCACATATTAGAACCATGGTGCTATAAATTGTTTGGGAATTAAGGCATATATCTCTTGGACTGTTCTGTGTTTGATTTTAAGTGAACTAGAAAAGTAATGTTGATTCTAACTGAAACCAACATGATAATCTACTGGCATACATTCTTTTGAAAATACTGGCTCTTGGCAGGTACAGTGGTTGACTGCCTATTGAATTTGGCCTCAGGATATCCATCTTAGGCAGGGAGCTTGCAATGAAATCAGACATCAGGTCTGCATTTGATAAACAGAGGAGGCGAGACTGGTCACTCTTAGTTCAGGACAGCATAATTGCATCCCACAGGACAGCAAAAATTCTGGTTATTCCCCTCTCCCTGTGAGGAATCTAGAGGCTATTCTCCTCTTATTAGCTTTTGTTGGGCTTTGTCTGGTACTTTGCCAGGGTCCTCTATTGTCTCATCACGTACACTCACGTAAATAGAAAGAGATCGGTAATGGTAGAACACATACACTGTTTGCCTGTAGATAAAGAAAGTATATTCCATCAGAAGCTTTATAAAGAGTGTTTGATGCCCAGAGCAGTGAAGCAATTTGGCATTGCTTTCTTTTTCTCCCTCAGCCCACCCTCCTTTAAAATAATAATAATAATAAAATAATAATAATAATAAATAATAATAATGTTGAGTGCGTCATTGCTTCACTGTGCTCACTGTGCTGGTTAGCTGGGGAAGAGGACATAGGCCAGAGCTCTTTCTCCAACATTTACATCAATCCTCTCCTCCCTTCCCACATCTACTATAGCTGTAAGGCATCCTGCCACATGAACTGTCCAACTTCCCATATCAAATCCCAAGCACAATTTGATCTGCTCTAAAGACAGCCTAACTAGTTCCTTCTGCGTGGAGCCACACCTTCCACAGGACTGGCAAAAAAATATGTATCTTAACTCAGAAATTGGAATGCAGCAGGTCAAAAAACAGAATAATTATTTTGTCCTTTGGTGGTTACTTTTCAGCTAGATCAGTTCCCCAAACTACATTATAGCACAAACTGTTAGATAACAAAGAAAAATAGAGTGACACAAAGAGAAAAACAGTATTTTTTTTTTTTCTTAAAAAAAATATCTGACTCAAATACCCATCAAATTCCTTTTTCAAGTAACAGCAGGATTCATCTGCTTGTGGTCCTTTCTTTAAAAAGACCACTTCTTAGGCAAGATATCTTTTCTGTTGCTCTTTATGTTATTATTTTGTTTTCAATCTTTTCTCCCTCTTAAGGAATATTGAGGTACACCTTACATATGAGGGTATACATGGAAAAGAAATACCCTAGATACATATATATGCCTATGTATGATGGAAGAAATTACAGTTTCTTACTCTGTCAAATTTGTTTTCATTTTTTATCAGTATCTTTAAATCTGGGATTTTGTGGTCATTGCAGACATGACCAAAGTTAAGCCTATCAGCAAATAAAAATTTAAACCAATGCAATTAGTTAAAAAATTAAAAAAAAATAAAATTAAACCAAACAAAATTTAAACAATGCCATTCAGGTGAGCAAAGATTTACTATTAAACTTATTGAAGGTAGAGCACCTTCTTGAGCAGGGTGAGTGAGTGGGTGCAGCAACCAGTGAGTTGAAGAGAAGCTGGAAGAGACTGAAGAAGGAAAAACTTCTCAAAGGAACACTACTGAGGAACAGCTCAGAGGTCAGTTTCTTAGTTAGCATTGCTTCAGCTCAGAAAGCTCTTATGAGAACAATGTTATTAACGAAGAAAATACAAACCATATCTCAAATAGTGTTAACACACTGGATACAGTTGTAACACCATACTACAATTGTGCTAAATGCTGGAATAAATGCATGTGTAAATTCCAAATATAGGCATAAAATCCTGGTCTGTCTAGTTTAATTAGCCCTGAAAGAAAATGTAGTAAGATTTTGCTGAGTCCCCTTGGCTAATTTTGTTAACTTTAGTGTCCCACAAAATTAGTCTTTGATACTGTCTTCATTAGATAAAAAGGTTAATTTCAACTTCTACTGGCTAGCACATGATAATTAATGTGCTAAAACCCCGTGGTACTTTTACCATACACTATCTGATCAAGGCTAGTTTCAATAAATTCTATCAGCTGATGTGTTAAAATCCACTTTGTTCTCACAAGAATTTTAATGTGCATTGGCTAACAAATGCTAGTATAATGTATCACAAGCATCAGTTCATTTTAATGACAGCATGACTTATAAGCATTTATACAGTGGCTACTTAATTGACATTAAAAAAAAAAAAAAGTATCACCTCCTCCTCCTTTATGTAGTACAAATCTAACAGTAAGAAAGGTAATTACCATATTGGCATGATGAGTGTTTCAAGAGACTGTGAGAAATTACTGAGTCTTAAAAGATAAGGATTTGTTAAGAACAAGAGAGTGAGATGTTCTTTGTTTTATGTTGTACTAAAGTTTTCACTCTCTTATGTTACCCTGGTAACATTTCATGATGTCCTGAGGTTGTAACCCACTGAATGAGAGACACTAACATTAAGCCAAAGTTGTAGATAAAACTATTAGTTTTCAAGACCTTCAGCACTTAGTTTATTTTACTGAGCATAAAGTTTATGTTGATTTCTCTTAATTGATCTGTGTTTTGTGCTAGTGTAATAGTGAAAAGTGCTAGTAATTTTAAGATTAAACAGACAAAAGAAAGTCTGAAAGAACTGCCATGCAATTCACAACTGTTTATGAAGTACAGGTGCTGTATTCTGTATTTTTCCCAGGCACTGCTGTGATAGCTAATGTCTCCCAATAGTGAGAGTGACACTTACTGATGGCATAGTTTTAAGTTAACTGGATTCCATTAACAGATTTCTGTGTAAATCCCTAGGACGCATTGACTGATAACACAACCCCACATGGAATTTCAGAACAAAGCTCATGTTACTGCACATCACATTAACTGTACATCTCAGAAAGTTTTCCAGTAAAATTGCAAAAATTTTGGTCAGGCCAATCTTGCTCTCTAGCTCTCCTTCTAAAATGATCCAAGAACTATATTTTCTCTGCATAAGCAGTGTGTTTGGATTATTTGTCAATCCAACTAATTTGTATCAATTTGTGGTAGAATTAGTGGCACACAAGATATGCAAGTACCTACTGGTGAGTAATCAAATTATTTATTAAGCTGGACTGTAGCAGTAGTGCTGCTAGCAAATGATTTCCTCACATATATGGTCCATTTACTAAATATTAAATTCAAGCCTATTTTCAGTTCTGAAAAGTGCTACTTACCACACTTATCTACAAATACAGTGCAGCTGTGTAGTGTCTATTACGAGACATTGTAATAAAGCAGGGCTTATTCTGTCCCCTCTTTCTGTGTTTCAAATGACGCTTGCATTAACCATTGATCTGTGCTCTTTCATTAACTGATCAGTATTTTGAGCTCTGTTTCGTTGCACAATACATTTGATTAATGTAATAAAGGTGAAATCATAGCCCCTATGGAGTCAATGCTAAGACTTGCCTTAATTCATGTTAGACACAATTTCCTCCAGTGAACCGCTGACTGTTAGTATCATGTAAAGGCAATTACTCATCTAGAAAATCAAAAAATGAAATACACTGCTTATTTACATTGGGCAGCACCATCTAGCTTTAACAGATTTAGTGTCTTAATGCTAGCAAAGAATTTGATTTAAAAAAATCAATTGTGGAATAAATATGCTTATTTTTGATCACTCCAATTGACTACCTGTCATCTGAATTTGGAAGGATACAAAAAGTGAGTAGACATCTTAGACACTGACAAGTATTTTTGTGCTTTTACTAGGACCGTTTAAATAAGTTATCACTTTTTCTATGTGTTGTTTTGGGGAACTGCAGTCACAAAAGATCTAGGAACAATATTTCTTTGCTGTAGGACATCATTACTGCTTGCTGCTTTAGTTGTCCCATGCCTAGCAGTTATTACAAGCCACAAACCATACCAGAATATTGCAGTAAATAAGCAGAATACAATCAAATTATTCTGTCAACCTTTCAACTGTATAACTAGATTGTGGCCCTGTTATCTTCACATTCCATTATAATGAAACTTGGAGCAGCAAAGTGCAAACATCCATGAATTCTTAACTACAACATCTGTAGCAAACTGAAACATACATATACCTTTGCATAATATATGCATTAATCCAAGCTGCAGAGAAAGGAAAATATTCAACTAATAATCACCCCAGACTTCTTAATAAACAGCTATAGGGTAAATCTCTTGTAAATGTAATTCTGTCAATTACAGTGCAGTTGCACCAGAGATAAATATGGCCCATTGTCACTGTGATTGATGATTTGGCTCGATGGGGTCAGAACTGGGTCATAACAAGAATGTAGATTTTGATAAATCCTCTTCACTGACTTATTTCCCCATGACATCCACTTAAAAAAAAAAAAAAAAAAACAAACAAAAAAAACACACACACACACAAAACAAACAAACAAACAAACAAAAACTTTTTTAACATTATTTCTTTCATAAGGAGAAGTAGTCAAGGAAAAATTAAACTGAGTAATGTTACTTCTAGCCTGAGGTGGCTATTCACCTATTATAGCAATAGGGGGAGTTGTTGATTTCGGCATGTACTTTGTACATTTCTATTTGCATTAATGAGAGCTTTATGTGAAGTCCCGGGAGTATCAGTGGGAGAATAGATCATTAGGAGCCTGATAGCTCTATTTCTTACTGTGTATGAACTTCCCTGAGCACCTGACTTTAAACCTGACTTTAAACTGAAGGTAGCTGCAACCTCTTGTGCTGAAAAACAATGATTTGGAAGCTGGTATCATTCACACCAAGGTAAGTATTTTCTCCTGCAGGATATCTCGGGAAAATAATAGTCAGTAGTCCTTTATTTTACCATGGCACTGTGACCACCTAAAATTGCTGGGTTGCAGCTCTGGCTTCCAGCACTCTACTGCTACCAAATTCATTTCCAGTTTTAGACTTTGTATTACAGTCGACCACAGACAATTACATACACTGTCTTTTTCAGAGTGCTTATAGTTTTGTTTAACGCTGATTTTTTCCCCAGTAAGCCATACCGATTGCCATTAACACTACTTATATTCTTTAGTTATGTGCCAATTGCTTCTTATGTCATCCATTCTATTTTATTTATTTATTTATGCCCATTACCAATTTCAAACCATTTCAAACAAACTAATAGAATAATTACCTAACTGGGCCTCTTTGGCCTTGTACTGAGCTAACAGTGTTTTTCATCATGTTATAAATGAGGTCTCAACTCAATCTGAATTTTGTAATATTTATAAAAAAAATATTTCTAAAAGGTATAAAAGGCATAAAAGCTATAAAAGGTATAAAAGGCAAGTAAACAGCGCTGCGTGTGTGGGGAGTCTACGCTCCACCAACACACACACACAAACATCAAACATTCTAAATATACAGAACGTTGCTTTTACATACTAAACCCGATACAATCAGAATATGATTGTATATGCCTATGATATGATCAGATTGTATATGCCTATACAATCAGAAAAGGTAACAAACAATCCTTTCAGTTCCATGACTTAATAGTCTCCATTTTCCATTCCTTTTCTTAATTACAAACAAGTCTCCATTTTCCATTCCTTTTGAACAATATGTCTCACTTTAAGTTGTCAAGCAACTCGGTCTTCGGGCCTTATGTATCCCGTTCTTCCCAGATTGAAGAAAAACATATCCATCTCCTTTTCAAGGCCAATGAGGCCTGGGTCAAAAGGCACGATCAGGTCAGCAGGGGGCGTAACAGCAAAATCTTCGATGGCTGTAGCAGCAGAGGGGCCCATGGCGTAGCAGTTGGATCACTAAACGAGCCCGCAGCTATCTGGCAAACCACATGTTTCTGACTGTGGTCCCACAGGGCTCTTTAAGGCCTCAGAGAGTGCTCGCCAGGTGCCGAGCAATCCCACTGCAACCTTGTCATTTTTAGTTGCAGAGTCCCACACCTTGACCTCAGTTTGGTCCCATATTTCAGGATCATAAACTGTATGATTGTTAATAAGGAGAATAAGCTGTAAGGTTACCAGGACAATTTTGTTTCTAAGGACGTATGATTCCCCATAATGCACAACTGCTTACCAGCGAGAGGCAGTTGTGTGCGCGGGTCCTCTTCTCTCAACTCGAGCTTCTTCCCAGCTCCGGTGCGCCCATTTCCAGCAACTTTCAGTACGAGCTTCTCTGAGCAGTTTGCTGAGTTTGGCCGAACCCATCTTCATGAGGCGATCAATGTGCCTGTTCCCGTCCTGTTCTCCGTTCTGCTAGCCTGTTCCTTTTCATTCCTTCTTTCTGCTTCTTTATTGGTGACATAACTTCATCACATCGTGTTGCCTGTTGCAGTTCTTTTCAAAACAACTTTTCATTGGTCAAACAACTTTGAATATAACAACAACGGCAAACACCCAGAAACTTCCATGCCTTAAGGGCTGGAGAACAAGCAACCCAGCTGGAGAACAAGAAACCTGAGACTGCATGGAGTTTCCTGAATCACCCTTCTTTGTTCCCTCTAAACTCTTTTATATTCCTGATGGCCTCATCGTTAAGAGTCTAATGTTATCTCAGCCACGGGGCTTTCCAACCCCCATGGCCACACTCTCAAATCTTCCCCTTCTTTATTAATATCAACCATTTTCTCGACACGAATTACCACTCCATATATAACAGTTGGGATAGCTTTGTTGACTTCGAAGATAGATCCATTTGAAGATTAGATATCTTAGTATGAGCTTTTTAAATTTTCTTCCTTGTCTTTTCCAGATTTCTGTGTGGTAAGCAATGCAAATGGTGTCTTAGAACCTTCACAAATGGAAACTAGGAACTTCTGATTTGTAATCAAGATGATGTTTGTGCAAACAAATAGATATTTGCAGGTAAACACAGCATGTTAACTTTAAAGCTGGAAGCGGTACCTTTGGCTTTAAACACTTTTGCCTAAATATATAACTGAACTATGGACATAATGAGATTTTGAAATAAGAAACATGCAGTGTCTCATTAGTTTATATTTTCTTTTATCTGTAGTCTTCTGCCAAATTAAATAAGAAGAGTCATAGAAATCCAAAATAAAGACTAGGAATGTCGATCTAATACCCAGATGATTAGCACAGATTTATGAATAATGTTGTTTTTTCTGCCAAAAGCGCAGCTTGTTTAATAAGTATAATTTTTCCAGTTATGGAAAAAATATAAATTTACAAAAGAAAAAAAATTTACAAAAGAAAAAAGAAATTTACAAAAGAAAAAAGAAATTTACAAAAGAAAAAAATAATTACAAAAGGAAAGGAAGGGGAGGGGAGGGGAGGGGACTGGATGGGAGGGACTAAAAAGGACTAAAAAGGACTAAAGGAGCTCTGACAGCTCCTTTAAAAGGGTTAACTTTTATGGAGTAGATGATTCATCAGTATTTTTTCACCATCTCCCTACAACCTGCACACCCTCCTTTCCAGCCCTCAACTTCCCATTAACATATTAAAAAAAAAATAAAAAATAAAAGGACGTATTGAACTATATTTTTTCTGAAGATTATTCTTGTATAAAAACCTCTTCCAGAATTTAAAATGGAGTAGTATATGATGCTATTATTTTAAAGATGTTAAACAATTGAAGATGTTAAAGTATTTTTATATGTACCCTTTCAGGATAAATCATACATACAGACTATTCTTTAAGATGCAGGGTAATAGTGTAATTTTCTATAGTTTATGTTGGGTGTCTAATGTATTGGCAATTTAAACAGCTTACTCACAGTCTTAGCAGTTCTAGTAGTGAAAGCTCAGAGCATGGTGCTACACTCAGTAACACCATATAATACCAAGAACTTTGCGTGAAGAAACCCTGGAGCAAATCTGTATTTGGCATAAAGTGTCATTTCCTATTGCAGTCAATGGATCTACTTTTGCACCAGCTGAGTATTTGCCTTTTCTCAGATTGTGAATGGTAACAAAGCTGAAAAGATGCATAGAAATAACAAGTAAAAACTTATTATGTTTGGGTAGATACTATGTAGGGAGAAAATATCTCCCAATGAAATAATTTTTAAAATGCATATTAATAATGACAATGACTTAGACATTTTCCCCTACATTAGAAATCACATGAAAATGTAAATTTTTAAGGTATAAAAGTTCACCTTGTTACCAATTAGATTTTGTTTATTTGTTTGTTTAATCTTGTTGGCCCTAGGATTCTTTTAAATATGGATTAAAATATCTTCCCATGTCAATTTCATTGTTTCTTGCCACATGATATGCTTGAGACTTAGAACATACTAAAGACAAAACTCTTTTCTCTTGCATATTTTGTATTCGTGTTTGTCCTAACCATATTGTTGGGGGAAAAATAAACAAACAAACAACAACAAAAACAAACAAAAAAACCAACTAGCTAATATATATCTGAAATTGAACGTTATAATGTAAACAGATTATTCTAAATACCAGTGATGTAGTCCAAAGAAATGATGGAATCTATAACAAAATAATAACAATATAAAGTACCTGTCGAGATATACATAGATATGTCTATTTAGTTTCAACACACATTTTTGCAAATATTTTTAATGCCTTTAGAACTTCTTGATTATTCATATTTCATTATTAAACTGAATTATTTAGCTTTTCAGAAGCACAAATGTTTGCATATTATCCATTTTATTTTTGAATTAGAGATGCTTTTCCACATGTAATTAATGTGGAAAAGCCTAACAGCATCAAATAAATTAGTTATTCTGTAATAACTGATATTTTATCTCTTCTATATTTTCTGTAGCCCACACCCCATATCTTGAGTCCATCAGTCTCCCACTATTACTTATTTTTATAAATATTATTTTTTCTGTAAGGGTCTCAAACTCCCTTGCAAATATCTGTTATCCCATAATCTGTATAGATACAAATAAAATTCTCATGTGCTGCTGTCTGCAGTTTGTGGATCTATTTTCCAATCAATTCAAGGCCAATTCTCATTAATGCAATAAGAGCTTTCATGAATAAATCCCTCATTTCTCAGTGATAGAATAGATTCTTCATTATTGAATTGTGTGCACTCAAGTGGGATCTATCTGCATCCAAAGAAAGAAATTCTTGATTTCTTGAATCATAATGAATGCCCCAGTACATTTCTTACCATTTCAGTTCTTTAGAACTGTATCTAATTTCCTGAGTATCTTTGATAAACATTGGCATTTTTCTGCCCTCTTGGTTAATGAAAACTCAGGAATTATTCCTCAAGCCTATTAATTAGGGATGTTTGTGAATTCTTCAAACTATTCTGAAAAGTGAATTATAACCATTGATATAAGCTACAGTGAGTCCAAGAAATAATATATCGGTCATCATTACTGAGAAGGAAGAGTCTTTGAGTGTTGTTGGCATGGCATCTAACTAATCACTGTAAAATGCACTACAAATGCAGGTGGATTATATGGAAACTTCATGTTCTTATTTTAAAATCATCTGGGAGGTGTACGTATTTTACAAGAGCTTTGCTGAAAAATAAAAAAATAAAATTAATAGAGTGGGTACAGTACACTGAGTTTCACCCAGTAAATTAAATATTATAATATTATTTGAAATACTTTATATCTCAAAATATCCCTACTCTATTTATAAAATTACATTTACTTTTATTGATGATGTTATTTTTTTATTATTATTATTTGGTGTCTCGTTTAAAGAAGTAAAATATGGGGTATTTTTAATGCTGTCATTTAATTTATCATTAAGGTGACTGAAAAGGTGATCTGGATAGGCTGCACCGATGGGCTGAGGTCAACTGCATGAAGTTCAACAAGGCCAAGTGCCGGGTCCTGCACCTGGGGCGCAATAACCCCAAGCAGAGCTACAGGCTGGGAGAGGAATGGTTGGAGAGCTGCCAGGCAGAGAAGGACCTGGGGGTGATGGTGGATAGTCAGCTGAATATGAGCCAGCAGTGTGCTCAGGTGGCCAAGAAGGC
Organism: Aythya marila; assembly: GCF_965140915.1. Classification (NCBI taxonomy): domain Eukaryota; kingdom Metazoa; phylum Chordata; class Aves; order Anseriformes; family Anatidae; genus Aythya; species Aythya marila. The sequence goes on from NC_139044.1 coordinate 110,926,677, forward strand.
CAATGGCATCCTGGCTTGTATCAGGAACAGTGTGACCAGCAGGGCTAGGGAGGTGATCATCCCCCTGTACTCAGCTCTGGTGAGGCCGCACCTCGAGTACTGTGTTTAGTTTTGGGCCCCTCGCTACAAGAAGGACATCGAGGTGCTTGAGCGGGTGCAGAGAAGGGCGACAAAGCTGGTGAGGGGCCTGGAGAACAAGTCCTACGAGGAGCGGCTGAGGGAGCTGGGCTTGTTCAGCCTGGAGAAGAGGAGGCTCAGGGGCGACCTTATCGCTCTCTATGGGTACCTCAAGGGAGGCTGTAGCGAGGTGGGGGTTGGCCTGTTCTCCCACGTGCCTGGTGACAGGACGAGGGGGAATGGGCTTAAGTTGAGCCAGGGGAGTTTTAGGTTAGATGTTAGGAAGAACTTCTTTACTGAAAGGGTTGTGAGGCATTGGAACAGGCTGCCCAGGGAAGTGGTGGAGTCACCATCCCTGGAAGTCTTCAAAAGACGTTTAGATGTAGAGCTTAGGGATATGGTTTAGTGGGGACTGTTAGCGTTAGGTCAGAGGTTGGACTCGATGATCTTGAGGTCTCTTCCAACCTAGAAATACTGTGATTCTGTGATTCTGTGAAAAGATAAGGTGCTGTTTTGTTTCCCATTAAGACAGAAAAAAAAAAAAAACATTTCTTACAAATGAGGTTCAAAAAACTGGAGTACCACCCTTGACTCAACTACAAATTCCTGTGTGAATTTTTTTGAAAAAAAAATTAAATTTTTCACAAACATTTATGTGAAAAGTGTCAGCTGTTGCTACAGGTACAAGAGGTATCTGGATGCTGCAGGTGCTGAACATCTAAATGAATTGGAGGAGAGATGGGAAATACTAATAGAAAAGAAGTCCAATAACTATTTAATATAATGACAGCTCTAGCTCAGGGAAGCACTGAGGTACAAACTGTTGGAGGAAGTTTGTTTTTCTGTTTGATATTTCTGGGGAAACATCTGTGTGCTTGCTCTTCAATATGTAACTACTTCTGACCCCTGACAGAGACAGGACACTGGGACCTCCTAGGTCTTTTATCTATTTTAATCTTTTGCTCTTCTAAGACTTCTCTTCACATAATGATAATGCCATGAGAAGTACTGAGCCACCTGAGAATCCATGGCAATAAGGAGAAGGCAATAAGGAGAAGACAATAAGGAGAATATTATTCCTACATAAAGAGATTGAATAAGTACTTGCTGGGGATTAAGTGCATTGAATCTTGCCTCAGAACAAGGCAGTGTGCTGAATGGCTTGCTGAAGTGTCATCCAGGATATGTTTATAGGATTTTTAACTCATGTTTGAGAATTACTCTCCTTGAGAATATATTCCCATCTGTATTAACCTCTTGTCTAATTGTACCTTGAATAATTAGATTTTGAGTACAGCCATTCCTGGCTCCCTTAATAGTCAATGAAAGGAGGGGCTTAATCTCTTTCTCATGACCTGGTGTTCTGATGATCAGGGTTTGAACTGCCTTCTGAAAGGACATCTGCCTACTCTACAGCATTCAGAAAAATACTAAAGTTATTATATTCTCAACATCAGTGTCTCACTGTGTCCAAGAAAAACAAAAACAAACAAACAAACAAAAAATACAAACGAACAAAAACTTAGCTCTTTCTTCAGCTGAAAATATGAAGCAATCCAAAAGAACTAATTCACAATGGCTGCTGACCATTTAGAAAAACACCATCTATGTGACCAGTAACCCACTGTCACAGGCCACCTTAACACTGTATTGCACCTGTGGTTGAAGGGGAACTTAAGTATGGAGGAAAGCCAGTGGATCTCCGTCTCAGCTATTAGCAGAGCTGTACAAGAACTCTTATCCATGGACTAGGGAAAAATCATTAGTTATGTTCTTGTAACCGGCACTCATGGGAAATTACTGGACAAATGTTTTTTAATTGAAATAGCTTCTTTTGATCCACACAGAAAATATCTTACTGCTTATAACTGCAACACTATGCTGCTTGCTAATTCCCTAACACTTACAAATTTATCAGATGTGGAGTTTTCCAGGATAATTCTTTTTCTTTCTTATGTATAACTAGATAAGTATAAGTAATGCAAAAAGGACATTTGCTACAATGCCAACTGAAAAAAAAAAGGTTCATACCTCACTGTATTAATTCCTGAAGCTACTCTGGAGGATGTGGAAGCCTTCATTTTGCAGCCAACAAACAGAATTTGCATGGAAATTGTAGTGCTAAACCTTATTAATTTCAATGAGCTTATGTACCTGCAATAGTTTGCACCTTTTCTGGTGCTCTACACCATGTCTTGCATTTTATAAGATGTAGTCTTTGCCTAGAGCTTCCTGAGGTTGATAGTTGCCTCAGTGGCTTACACTGCTCAATACTTTGTAGTCCCCTGTGACATCCCTTTTTCTTGAATATAGTAGACTTTTCTTCTAGGTCAATTCTAGCAGTTTATTTGGCAGTTACCTTTTAAAATTGATTGCCTGGATCAATTTATAAGTCATTCATCTGCTTTTCTTTCTCTCTTTTTTTTTTTTTTTTTGTTGTTTATTTGTTTGTTTACCCTAGAAATAATGAAATAATGATAGGAGCAGATATTAAAAGAGACCAACAGAAAAAGGAAAAACAGAGTTAATATCAGATATTGAAACTTTGTCACCCATTTACAAATGTTCTGCATTGTGGTGCAGAGATATTCTCAGAACCAACTAGTTGGTGTTTTGCTGTAGTAGTTTCTGTTTCTGTTTTCCCAGTGTGATGATTTTTAGATGATTTTTGAGTAATTTCCAATACAGTAAATAATCTATTCACACGATTTTTGCTCTTCAGATTTGTTGCTCTATTCACTAATAATATATTCATATTAAAATAATGATTGGCCTTCAGTTTGTAACATTATATTTTCCGGTATTTTCTATTCCTAACAAACCTAAGTGGGAGGTGTAGCCATAGAGAAGATGCAAACAAATGGAGTAAGTTTACTGGGATCTGCAGATAGAAGGAAAGGGGGTGGGGGTGGAGGAGAACCCTTCTGTTGCTAAGTGTCTGAATGTGCTAACTGAATTGGATTTTAAAGAAACGTGATCTTTCCTTGATGCAAATATCCTTTGCACATAACAATCAAGAAAAAAAAAAAAAAGGAAAGAAAAAAAAGGAAAAAAAAGCTTTTAAAGTCAGTATTCAAAGTGTTTTTAGTGTTATAATGTAGACTACTTATTTATTTTTTATTTTTAATGCAGCTACCTGTTGAGATTTCTTTATCTGCGACATTTATGTGCCTTATAAACTACATATGAGCAGAGCATGAAAGTTTGTGGCAAGATATTGTGGGTTAAGGTGTTATTATTTATTTATTTTTCTTGGTTTAGAAGAGCAAAGTCAAGGACAACTCTGTGTGTTCTGCAAAGTTCAGCAGTAATATTATTATTCACACAAGTTGTCTCAGCTGTGAAGTCAGTACATTTGTTCTGGATGTCTCTTTATTATTAATGGTCCTTTCACCCAACTTTCTACATTTGTTTGAGCCAACATCCCTCTCACCTGCTGGCCAGTTCACTTAGATTGTTTTCAACCCCTGGTTGCCTTAAAGGTGAAGCTTTGTTCCAAATGTCTTCTGAAAGGTTAGCTTTAACTATTATATTGATATTGGATCAGGATATAGCGATGGCAAATGAAATAGTGAAACTCTCCTCCAACTTCTAAGGCATTACTCGTTCTGTCAAAAATACTGTCCCCAGCATGGTACCACACAGTAAAAATCACCATAGAGCAAGGGTAAATACAGCACAAATGCCACAGTATGCTTATATCTACTCAAATTTAACGCCACACTGTATCTACCTTAAGCAGAAGTGGATGTTTAAGTAGGAATTAAGTGGTGTGTTGCCTTTTTGATGGCTCTTTGCAAACAGGAAAATTTCACCCAGAAAGAATAAGCATAAAATTGGATCAGTTTAATAAAAGTTGTGAAGGGGAGAAACCTTAAAAAGATTATCCACGAAAATATGACTTTCCATCTTGGAAAATGTGTATTTATGAAAAGTATCATTTTTCTTTCAGGTATGAACCAAAATAGGAATTCCTCATCTTTAAAGATGCCATCAATTTCTAGAGCATTTGAATCACAGAAACGTAGAATGGCTTGGGTTGGTCAGGACCTCAGGTATCATCTAGTTCCAACCCCCCTGCCATGGACAGGGATGCCACCCACCAGATCAGGTTGCTCAGGGCCTCATCTAACTTGTTCTTAAACATTACCAGGGATGGGACAGCCATAACCTTTCCAGGCAACCTGTTCCAGTGCCTCACCACCCTCTGAGTGAAGAATTTCCTCCTAATCTAAATCCCCCCTCTTTTAGTTTAAAACCATTCCCCCTCTTCCTGTCATTATCTGACTGAGCAAAGAGTCACTCTCTTTTTATAAGCCCCCTTTAAGTACTGAAAGGCTGCAATGAGGTCTCCCCAGAGCCTTCTCTTCTCCATACTGAACAGCCCCAGCTCTCTCAGCCTTTCTTCATAGGAGAGGTGCTCCAGCCCCTTCATCATCTTCGTCGCCCTCTCCTGGACCCTTTCTAACAAGCCCCACATCCTTCTTGTGCTGTGGGACCCAGACCTGGATGCAGTGCTCCAAGTGGGGCCTCACAGGGGCAGAGCAGAGGGGGACAGTCACCTCCCTCCACCTGCTGGCCACTGCTCTGCTGATGCAGCCCAGGATGCAGTTGAGCTTCTGGGCTGCAAGCACGCACTGCTGGCTCATGTTGAGCTTTTCACCCACCAGAACCCCCAAGTCCTTCTCTGCAGGGCTGCTCTCAGTAAATTCTTTTCCCAGTCTGTCCTCATGACAGGGATTGTCCCGGTCCAGGTGCAGCATTTGGATGAGGAAGTTTAGTTTTCCTTGCACCACTTTCAAGGGTCTAATAATCTCAGACTGTGAATCAGACCCATTTATAATTTTGTTTTCATACACTTAACAATATTGCTGATGGAGAACTACTTATACTATCAAAAATATTTATATAAAGTACAAGTAACACTGCCAAAGAATTAATTAGCATGAGCAGTGGAGGTCACTGGAATGTGACATACACGGCTCTAACTGCAAAATCAGGAGCTGAACAAAATGAGATATTGGTTTAGCTTCAGTAGATTATTTTACAATGAACTCTGTTATCACGCTGCTACCATTTCATCTGCTTGTCTTTCCTTATTTATAGAGTACCTTTGGAAGTTATTCCAGCCTTTCAAGAGAATTTGTGGGGAGAATCAGGACTCAAAAACATATATCATAATCTAAGTAGAATAATATGTAATGGAAAGAGGTTTTCAACTCAATACAAAGTAATGTTCAGATGATTTTTTTGTATGGGGATATATGTTGGCATGTTGGAGTAATGTGAAATGCAGAGCATCAAGGTGATAATATGCCACATTAGGATAATTCATTTTATACATCTTAAAATAGAAATGTCTAAGGAATGAGAGATGGAGGTCAGAAAAAATTCATGAATTCTTCCACCTTATTTTCATAAATCAATGCCTTAGGCCCCACTGAGGCAGCTAAAAATACATTTCTCTTTCAGATGAAGGAGATTAGGAGGTGGGAGGGAGGGCATGTTGCCTTGCAAATGTGGAGGATGTCAGTATTGTCATGAAAATTATGAACATATTGTGTAGGTGTTACTGCACGAGAGATGCACTTTTCCTTTTAGTGACACAGATAATAAGAGTCTTTTATAATCCACTATATACAATTTGAAATTTCACCTTTTCAACCTATTACGTTTGTGGTACAGTTTCTAAATAGATAATAGGAGAGAAGAAGTGAGGTTGAATGGGCTGAATGAGTGCTCTTCACTGCTGTGCAAAATCTGTGGTTTTCAGGAAAGAAAAAAAAAACAGTGATTGGTACATAGTGTACGCAATATTTTCTGATTCTTGGAACTATCGACTTTCCTGGGCACTACATTTATAGAAGACAGAATAACCAAGGTGAATGCATTTCATTCTGGATATCTAAGCAGAAAGCAGAATGGCATAGTTGACACTTTGGGATTATCTGCTTTCCGGTTTGTGAAGCAGGTCTAAAGACTGCAGTCACTGCAAAATAGAAAATATGAGCAAGGCTCAGGTAAATGCAGTTCAAAAACCTACTTTCTAAATATACGGAGAGCCTTTACATATACATCATGGAGAGGCAAAACCGGAACAGTAATGACTGGGTCTTTATGGCACAAAAATTAAAAAGACAAATAATACAGTGGGTGTCTGTTAATTGGAACAACTCCGTGGGTGGGCCAGTTAAGTGGCTGTCTTGATAAGGAGAAAAAAAAAAAATCAAAAGTATATTTGAAAATAACTACATTGAGATAAAACTGCACACAAACCAAAAATTGTAAAAATAAACAATTATTCCTTCTTTATAGGATCTGCTCCCTATAATATATTCCATGTAAGACAGAGGGTCAGTATCTTCTGCACACAGAAGACATTGTACATCTTATATAGAATATATTCTAAATATGGGGACAGAAAAGGTAATGATGGTGGAACTCATTAGGCAGATCTTCATTTTTCTTATGCAGATGGAAACTTTGGAGCTTTTGAAGAAAAAATTCTTCCTTCTCACTGTGAGACTGTGTGTGTGTATATATATACCTTTTCAGGTATTACTTGACCACTTCTGCATCAAAACATCAGTTTCTATCACATGATAAAAATGTTTTCTCTGCACAGATTATGCATGTACTTGTACATCCACTGTCTTTATTTCCCCATGTTCTAATGAATAGAATTACCAGCCTTTACTATGACAGATTCACTATGTCAACCATCATTCCCATTTTCACATAACTACTATCACATTTATACCTTCCACATAGCAGCTCAAGGAAGCCAGTATCAATTAGGCTATCACTTTTCCTCCTTCCTTAAATAGGTTTACATAGTTTTCCACCAAGGTGACCATTGCAACAGGTTTGAGGCCCTAGAGATTGAGAGGCCGGTGTGTGAGGAAGAGGTAGCAAATGTTCCCAGGAGGATGCCTGGGGCGAGGAGGTCAACTCTGCGCCTCAGGACTGCCTCCACCAAGAAAGACAGGAGGGTTATTGTTGTTGGTGACTCGATTCTTAGGGGAACAGAGGGCCCTATTTGTCGGCCTGACCCTACCCGTAGGGAAGTCTGCTGCCTCCCTGGGGCCAGGGTCAGGGACGTTGCCAGGAAGCTTCCTAACCTGGTACACCCCTCTGACTATTACCCCCTTTTGATAGTCCAGGCGGGCAGTGATAACATCGAAGAGAGAAGCCTCAAGGCTATCAAAAGGGACTTTAGGGGACTGGGTCGGTTAGTGGATGGAGCGGGAGTGCAGGTGGTGTTTTCGTCCATCCCTACGGTGGCAGGGAGGGGTTCAGAGAGGACACGGAAAGCCCACCTGTTAAACACGTGGCTCCGGGACTGGTGCCAACGCAGAAATCTTGGGTTTTTTGATCATGGGGCACTTTACTCAGCACCTGGCCTGATGGCCGCAGACGGGTCCCTATCTTTTAGGGGAAAAAGGATCCTGGGCCAGGAGCTGGCAGGGCTCATTGAGAGGGCTTTAAACTAGGTAGGAAGGGGGATGGGGCTGAGGCTAGGATTGTTGGGGCTGTGCCAGGGGGAACAATGGCAAGGCCGGAGGATAAGGCAATGGCCCAGCTGAAGTGCATCTACACCAATGCACGCAGCATGGGTAACAAACAGGAGGAGCTGGAAGCCATCGTACGGCAGGCAGGCTACGACTTGGTTGCCATCACGGAGACGTGGTGGGACCAGTCTCATGACTGGAGTGCTGCAATGCCTGGCTATAAGCTCTATAGAAGGGACAGGCAGCATAGAAGGGGTGGTGGTGTGGCTCTCTATATTAGAGAGTCTTTCGAGGTTGTAGAACTCGAGGTTGGGAATGACAAGGTCGAGTCCCTTTGGGTTAGGATCGGCAGGGACAACAAGGCTAGTGTCCTGGTCGGGGTCTGCTATAGACCGCCGAACCAGGATGAGGAGACGGATGAGGAATTCTACAGGCAGCTGACAGAGGTTGCAAAATCGTCAGCTCTTGTACTCGTGGGGGACTTCAACTTCCCTGACATATCCTGGAAGCACAACACAGCCCTGAGAAAGCAGTCTAGGAGGTTTCTGGAGAGCGTGGAAGATAGCTTCCTGACGCAGCTGGTTAGTGAACCTACCAGGGGTGGTGCCCCGCTAGACCTTCTCTTCACAAACAGAGAAGGACTGGTGGAGGATGTGATTGTCGGGAGCTGTCTTGGGCAGAGTGACCACGCAATGGTGGAGTTCACTATTCTTGGCGAGGCCGGGAAGGGGACCAGTAAAACCGCTGTATTGGACTTTCGGAGGGCTGACTTTGAGCTGCTCAGGACACTGGTTGGTAGAGTCCCTTGGGAGGCGGTTCTGAAGGGCAGAGGAGTCCAGGAAGGCTGGGCGCTCTTCAAGAGGGAAGTCTTAATGGCGCAGGAACGGTCTGTCCCCACGTGCCCAAAGACGAGCTGGCGGGGAAGAAGACCGGCCTGGCTCAACAGAGAATTGTGGCTTCATCTTAGGAGGAAAAAGAGGGTTTATAATCTTTGGAAAAGTGGGCAGGCCACTAAGGAGGACTTTAAAGAAGTAGCGAGGCTGTGCAGGGACAAAATTAGGAAGGCCAAAGCTCATCTGGAGCTCAATCTGGCTACTGCCGTTAAAGATAACAAAAAACGTTTCTATAAATACATCAACACAAAAAGGAGGACTAAGGAGAATCTCCATCCTTTACTGGATGCGGGGGGAAACTTAGTTACAAGAGATGAGGAAAAGGCAGAGGTGCTCAATGCCTTCTTTGCCTCAGTCTTTAGCGGCAATACCGGATGTTCTCTGGATACTCAGTACCCTGAGCTGGAGGAAGGGGATGGGGAGCAGGATGTGGCCCTCATTATCCATGAAGAACTGGTTGGTGACCTGCTACGGCACTTAGATGTGCACAAGTCGATGGGGCCGGATGGGATCCACCCAAGGGTACTGAGGGAACTGGCAGAGGAGCTGGCCAAGCCACTATCCATCATTTATCAGCAGTCCTGGCTATCGGGGGAGGTCCCAATCGACTGGCGGCTAGCAAACGTGATGCCCATCTACAAGAAGGGCCGGAGGGCAGACCCGGGAAACTACAGGCCTGTCAGTTTGACCTCAGTGCCAGGAAAGCTCATGGAGCAGATCCTCCTGAGAGTCATCACGCAGCACTTGCAGGGCAAGCAGGCGATCAGGCCCAGTCAGCATGGCTTTATGAAAGGCAGGTCATGCCTGACGAACCTGATCTCCTTCTATGACAGAGTGACGCGCTGGGTGGACGAGGGAAAGGCTGTGGATGTGGTCTACCTTGACTTCAGCAAGGCTTTTGACACCGTCTCCCACAGCATTCTCCTCAAGAAACTGGCTGCTCTTGGCTTGGACTGGTGCACGCTTCGTTGGGTTAGAAACTGGCTGGATAGCCGGGCCCAAAGAGTCGTGGTGAATGGAGCCAAGTCCAGTTGGAGGCCAGTCACTAGTGGCGTCCCCCAGGGCTCGGTGCTGGGGCCGGTCCTCTTTAATATCTTCATCGATGATCTGGACGAGGGCATCGAGTGCACCCTCAGTAAGTTCGCAGATGACACCAAGTTAGGTGCGTGTGTCGATCTGCTTGAGGGTAGGAAAGCTCTGCAGGAGGATCTAGATAGGCTGCACCGATGGGCTGAGGTCAACTGCATGAAGTTCAACAAGGCCAAGTGCCGGGTCCTGCACCTGGGGCGCAATAACCCCAAGCAGAGCTACAGGCTGGGAGAGGAATGGTTGGAGAGCTGCCAGGCAGAGAAGGACCTGGGGGTGATGGTGGATAGTCAGCTGAATATGAGCCAGCAGTGTGCTCAATGGCATCCTGGCTTGTATCAGGAACAGTGTGACCAGCAGGGCTAGGGAGGTGATCGTCCCCCTGTACTCAGCTCTGGTGAGGCCGCACCTCGAGTACTGTGTTCAGGTTTGGGCCCCTCGCTACAAGAAGGACATCGAGGTGCTTGAGCGGGTGCAGAGAAGGGCGACGAAGCTGGTGAGGGGCCTGGAGAACAAGTCCTACGAGGAGCGGCTGAGGGAGCTGGGCTTGTTCAGCCTGGAGAAGAGGAGGCTCAGGGGCGACCTTATCGCTCTCTATGGGTACCTCAAGGGAGGCTGTAGCGAGGTGGGGGTTGGCCTGTTCTCCCACGTGCCTGGTGACAGGACGAGGGGGAATGGGCTTAAGTTGAGCCAGGGGAGTTTTAGGTTAGATGTTAGGAAGAACTTCTTCACTGAAAGGGTTGTGAGGCACTGGAACAGGCTGCCCAGGGAAGTGGTGGAGTCACCATCCCTGGAAGTCTTCAAAAGACGTTTAGATGTAGAGCTTAGGGATATGGTTTAGTGGGGACTGTTAGCGTTAGGTCAGAGGTTGGACTCGATGATCTTGAGGTCTCTTCCAACCTAGAAAATTCTGTGATTCTGTGATTAAAGGAACAGCTTTTTTCACACTATAACACGTTGTAAAACATTGTAAAAAAACACATAAAACATGTTAGCGGTCAAGTCTGATTTGTTCTTAGTTCTGTTGTGATGGGAAGCATTCTCTATTGCCGCGTGGTGGAATTGTTAACTCAGCTATCCCAAGCAAGGGTTTTCATTGTTGTTTTCCTATGGTGTTTCATCATTTTCCACAATTCCCTCCCGCCCTACTCCCTCTTCTGTGATGCATATCTTGTAAGGATAAAGTTCTTTAATACTTTTACGTACTTATTGCACATTTTTGGACAGAGCTTCCACAGCTCACTCTCAATCACACATAGGAAGGAGGAAAAATATATCTGATGAACTGCTCTTTTTAATTGCTTGTTTACCCAATCAAGGACAAAACCGGGAAATTTAATATTTTATAGCACTTCTGTATATATGTCCTGTGTCATATTTTTTGTTTGTGAACTACTCCTCAAGTTCTTCTATTTATGGGTTCTCTTCAGTTTATAAAATCCTTTGTAACTCACACGGCCACAAAGAATAGATAATCTTGCATATAAAAATGACATTATTATATGCACCACTATCAATCACTTCAGCCAATGAATTTTCTGATGAAAAGTTAAAATTTAAGTTGAATTTGTCTGCCTTTCTGCATGCAAGTAGGATTTTGCACGTGGCCATAACATAACATAATGTTCCATTACTTAGGTTTTGAAGTAGGTTTATATAAAACAGAAACTTCAACTGTATATAATACACTGTTCACCTTGTATTTCTTGAATTCCTTTGCCCTCCTCTGTGAGTGGCATGGACTTCATCAACATAAATAAAACATGAATCTACATCAAAATGTAAAGTAAGTTTCTCATAGATGAATCTACATTACAGTTAACCGAGTGAGAGGTAGAAGCACAAATTTACTTGAAATACTGCTAAGAATTGGGTTGTATCTTGTAAGTTTAGAAAAATCAGGGTATGAGCAATTTTAAAAGTCTTTAGAAATATGATGGGGATGGATGCTACTTGTAGCATCCACTTGTGAAACACAAACTTGAATACTTCCAATCAAAAAACCCTAATATGTCTAAAACTATTGAAATTAGGTTCATCTCTATAATGTGAATGCATCATCAGTCCTAACAGGGAAAAAAATATCCAGTATGAAAATGTCAGTCTCCTAAGCTGAAACTCTAAAAAATTTCATTATATCTATTATCACTTAGACTTCCTTTTTTAATGAACGTGGGATGGTAAAAAGACTTTCCTCAGCTAATGAAGAAAATTTAATTGAAAGTAACTATACACTAAATAAATTATTTTACAGAGAAAACATAAATCCTAACAATATTGAAAATATCCAAAGGTATATGAGCCAATATACATATACTAATATATGTCAAAGTTAGGTACCCTATTTCATACTACTTAGGGCCTATGGCCCTAAGTAAAATCAAAAACTTGTGCTAGTAACCTAGATTTACAGTCAATTGCCTAATGCCATTTCAATTGCCCTTGGCTTATCTACCTGGCTTCCAGCTGCTGATCCAGAGGTGCATGGGTTTCATATATCAGTTATGTCATATTAACTATGCTACTTAGTATGTTTTACATATATAGTTGAAATATTTAGCCAACCACATTCTGTCCTCTGCTTCTTCAAGGAAACATTGGTAGATTTTGTCATCTTTTTATGGCATGCAGAATGGAAATACCAAACAAAAGAGATTTGTAAGCACATTCTAATGCCTTGAGCTGAGCAACAAAAATACTTTCTAATTTTCCTGGAGGGCTCCAACAGCCCTGGACTGTCTGTTGAAAGGGTATCAATATACTTTCTTTGGGAAAAAGAAGAAAAGAAAACAGACGAACAACAACACCAAGACAAACTTTTACTTTTATTTATTCCTTTTCCTCTTTTTCTTTTTCTTTATTATTTTCTTTTTCTTTTTCTTTTTTCTTTTTTTCTTTTATTATTTTTTTCTTGTTTCTTTTCTTTTTTTTTTATTTTTTCTTTTCCTTTTCCTTTTTTCTTTTCTCCTTTACTTTTTCTTTTTCTCTTTCTTTTTCTTTTTCTTTTTCTTTTCCTCTTTCTCTTTCTTTTTCTTTTTCTCTTTCTTTTTCTTTTTCTTTTTCTTTTTCTTTTTCTTTTTCTTTTTCTTTTTCTTTTTCTTTTTCTTTTTCTTTTTCTTTTTCTTTTTCTTTTTTTTTCTTTTTCTTTTTCTTTTTCTTTTTCTTTTTCTTTTTCTTTTTCTTTTTCTTTCTTCTTCTTCTTCTTCTTCTTTTCCTTTTTTTTTATCTTTCCCTTTTTCTTTTTCTTTTCTCTGTTTTTCTAGATTTTCGAGAAAATCCATATTATTTAATTCAAGATATCTACACCGTAAATATCAGAGGTATTACCCTTTGCACCTTTGTAGTCAATTAAAAGCAGATTAATTATACCCCCAAATTGTCTGATTTACCTGAATTTACCTTTGTTTTTTATTTATGTGTTTGTTTGTTTTTCTGGATGAGACAAACCACATTGTAAACTCTGTGTATCTCCAGAAAAACAGGGATGGTGTTCTGACTGTCTAATTTTGGATGGCTACAATGTAGTGACTGCATCTACACCTACACCTACTACATCTAGTCAGTAAAATCAGCAGAGTGTAAGGAGTGTTCTGGCTCATCAGCATTAAGAGTAGGATCAGTTGCTGAAATATAGGCATGGATCAGTTTTCACACCATGGGTTACCCTAACCTGTAGCTACCACTTGGAAAAATCTCCTGCAATGCTTATACTCTGTTAACCTATCTCAGGCACCTTAGGACATCTCAGATTGTGTCAGATGTCAACACTGAGACAACTGAATGCTGTCCTAGTGCCTTCTTTAAAGTGAGTTTTGTTGCTCTGCAGATATCACTGTGTGAGGGTTCAATTCAGTTGCCTGATCAGAAGCACGAGAGGCAGGACAAATGGGAAATCTTCCCCTTCTTAGGAGAGGTAAACTGAGATCAGGTGGGATGGCTGAGGGCCTCTGAGGTGACACTAGAACTCCTATATTTCAGAAGCTGAATTAGTCTTCAGATTTTCTTTGATCATACAGGGGGGTTAAAGATCTTGTTTGCCTGTAGACAACAGTGTAGACAACAGTTGTAGATGTACACACAGAAGTTCAACCTTGAACTGAATCATACACCCACAGACAGGTGAATGAATCTCATGCAGAGTGCAGAATTAAACCTGTACTGTGTAATCCTGGGACAAATCCCATTTTTGCATTTACATTTGCATTAGTGATTTTTTTTTCCTAGGTAATATCCTAGCAAATAACTCAATAATCCTTGCATCTCTTTTCAGATAAAACAGAAATAGCATATTCTCATTAAGTAAAGATCTTCCCACACACCAATGTCAGAAATGTGAATTAGGTATTTATTTATTTTTAATCAAGTGTTTATTTTGTTACAAATAAAGTAGTGAATGATATACATCATTTCCAGCTTCATGGCAATATAGAAATTTTTCACTTATCCCAGGATGCCCAAAAGAAAATCATAGCACATTAAATTACCATTTTAATTTGTGTCATGGGACATCTTTGATACCTTATCAATCTCAAGATATTTTACTGTGAAGTATGGAGTTTTTTAGGAAGCCAAAAGAGAATTGTGGATTTCCTTTCCTGATTATATTATGGTGTGCATGATATCTACTTACACATCCTGCATATTAGTTAACCCATCCTTGAAATAGGCACAGGAGTGCGAACTGTTCTTGATAATCACTTGTGTGAACCCTGGGCACAGAAGATTCCTGCACTGTACCTACCGGCATTGCTCAGAGATTGGGTATCCTGTGCAGCCGATAGTGTGGCTGCTGTGCTCTGTGAAAGTATCTGAGGTAGTTGTGGTGGTTTTACCCTGCTGAGCAGCTGAAATCCACCACAACCACTCTTGCAACCTCCCTCCTCAAAGGAAAAGAGGGAGAAAATAAAATGGAAAGGTCTCAGGGGTTGAGATAAGGACAAGGAGATCACTCTGTGATTTTATGGGCAAAACAGACTCAGCACAGGGGAATTTTTTACCTATTGGATGTTTCTGGGTATTTGCTGTTGTTACATTTAAAGTTGTTTGACCAATGAGAAGTTGTTTTGAAAAGAACTGCTGTGTAGAGAAGGGTATAAGAGGGGAGCCTGACCTCAAGATAAAAAAGGAAGGCAACACAATGTGATGAAGTTATGATCAATAAAGAAGCAGGAAAAAGGAGTGAAGAGGAACAGGCTAGCAGAACGGAGACCAGGACAGGAACAGACACATTGATCACCTCATGAAGATGGGTTCGGCCAAACTCAGCAAACTGCTCAGAGAAGCTTGTACTGAAAGTTGCTGGAAATGGGCGCATCGGAGCTGGGAAGAAGCTTGAGCTGAGAGAAGCGGACCTGTACACACAACTGCCTCCCGCTGGTAAGCAGTTGCTCATTATGGGGAATCAGTTGCTCATTATGGGGACCATGCTGTTTACTTGCCTTTTATACCTTTTAGAAATATTTGTTTTATAAATATTACAAAATTCAGATTGAGTTGAGACCTCATTTATAACAAACCCAATATAGTAGTAGCTGAGGCTGCACAGTCACAACCTGCAGTTGCCCACAGCAAGTATCCACCAAATATGGTGGATATACATATCCACCAAACTTATGACTTATTTTCTTATCACGCACCAAACTGTGTTTAGAGTGTTTGGGAAATGGTGAGGAGGCAGTTGTGTCCACATGGAACTGAAGCAGAGATGGTGTGCAAATTTGGGAGCTCACAATGTGTTGTACATAGATCTACTGAATCCACAGGGTAGTGCCAGACGGTGCTCCTTTTGTCTTAGCAAGAACTGCCTCTTGTCCATACAGCACTCAGTATATCTTCCTTGTTTAGATAGTTGTAAGAGTTCATATGCAGAAAGGGCAAAAGGAGCAGTTCAGAATAGTGCAGAAATATCTCTGTTTGTGTGGAGCTTGGCTGGTGCACCCATGTGTCAAAGTGCAGAACTTTATAGTGGTATTAGTTCAGGATTGAAGAAATTATGTCTGTATTTGCACAGTACTGTGCCTAAACTAATGAGATTATAACACCTCTGATTCTGGCAGTAACTCAATGTTTTGTCTCTATGCTGTGCTGCGTGGTTTTAAACATGGCCCTAGATGACTGATGAATATGCAGTGATTTCAGCATTTGATCAAAAAAAAAAAAAAAAAAAAAGAATATATAAATGTGGTATGAGACCTTATGCAGATTTAGATTGCCTATGAACAGTAACCTTATCCTGGAACAGAATTGCCCTTTGATAGTCCTGACCCATAGATGTGAGACAGAGAGTTATCTTTAATTCATCTTGGTCTTTTCAATCTGATTAAAGGCCTAATTTGTCAAATTTCTGTACATTGTATCTTAAAAATGCAGAATATGAAAATCCATGTATTCTGATTGGTTGAGGTCAGTATTAGCTAATCAAAGGGCTGGGAATCATTAAACATGCACTGATATTTTCGTCATCAGAAACTCATTTTACAAATTTAATCTCTCACTCTCAAATGATTCTTTTCTGATTTGCTGCTACTACCTGAATTCTTCATCTCCATGTCATTAGCAGTCATGGTTTTCTTCTGTTTTTCTTCTGACCCTACTTCTCATCGCAAAACCAAAGATATTATCTGCCTTAAGGAAGAAATAAACACATCTTAGCAGACAAGAATCCCCATGTGCAGGTCAAAGGATGATGATCCCATAAAACTTTTATTTTTTTTTATTGGTGGACAGTAAAGAAAGGTAAGTATACTCCTTTTTTTTTTTTTTTTTGTGAGGGAGAGGATGTGGGGTAAGAGGAAGCAAGATAATTTTATGTCTACAGTTATGACTAGATGCCTAGTGAGGAATTTTGCTTTGCTATATTCTTTGTTCCCCATTGCCCTTAATTGAAGGATGTTTATTCCTCATCTCCCTCTGCTCAGCTATTTAGGTTATTTTTTATATCTTTCAATCAAAATATCTGAATTAACACAAGATCACAAGATCCAGTTTAAGCTGTTATGTTAGTTTGTCATTTTTATGGAAACATAGTGGAGAGCTATCTCATGGACATCTGATGACACAGCTCTAATAAAAAGCAATGAGAAGCAGCAATGTGTACTGCCTGCTTTTTGGACTTTGCACCTGAAGATGGAAGGAATAAAAGCCCTGAAAAGCCCTCAAGATTAAAAAACAAAACAAAACAAAACAAAACAAAACAAAAAAAAAAAACAACCAACCAACCAAACAAACAAAAAAACCAAGATATAATGAAGTTATGTCACCAATAAAGAAGCAGAAAGAAGGAATTAAAAAGAACAGGCTAGCAGAATGGAGACCAGGACAGGAACAGGCACATTGATCACCTCATGAAGATGGGTTCGGCCAAACTCAGCAAACTGCTCAGAGAAGCTCGTACTGAAAGTTGCTGGAAATGGGCGCACCGGAGCTGGGAAGAAGCTCGAGTTGAGAGAAGAGGACCCGCGCACACAACTGCCCCTCGCTGGTAAGCAGTTGCTCATTATGGGGAATCATACGTTCTTAGAAACAAAATTGTCCTGGTAACCTTACAGCTTATTCTCCTTATTAACAATCATACAGTTTATGATCCTGAAATATGGGACCAAACTGAGGTCAAGGTGTGGGACTCTGCAACTAAAAATGACAAGGTTGCAGTGGGATTGCTCGGCACCTGGCGAGCACTCTCTGAGGCCTTAAAGAGCCCTGTGGGACCACAGTCAGAAACATGTGGTTTGCCAGATAGCTGCGGGCTCGTTTAGTGATCCAACTGCTACGCCATGGGCCCCTCTGCTGCTACAGCCATCGAAGATTTTGCTGTTACGCCCCCTGCTGACCTGATCGTGCCTTTTGACCCAGGCCTCATTGGCCTTGAAAAGGAGATGGATATGTTTTTCTTCAATCTGGGAAGAACGGGATACATAAGGCCCGAAGACCGAGTTGCTTGACAACTTAAAGTGAGACATATTGTTCAAAAGGAATGGAAAATGGAGACTTGTTTGTAATTAAGAAAAGGAATGGAAAATGGAGACTATTAAGTCATGGAACTGAAAGGATTGTTTGTTACCTTTTCTGATTGTATAGGCATATACAATCTGATCATATCATAGGCATATACAATCATATTCTGATTGTATCGGGTTTAGTATGTAAAAGCAACGTTCTGTATATTTAGAATGTTTGATGTTTGTGTGTGTGTGTTGGTGGAGCGTAGACTCCCCACACACGCAGCGCTGTTTACTTGCCTTTTATACCTTTTATAGCTTTTATGCCTTTTATACCTTTTAGAAATATTTTTTTTATAAATATTACAAAATTCAGATTGAGTTGAGACTTCATTTATAACATAACTTACACCAGCTCCCACCTATGGATCAGTGTTTATGGTTTTCTGTCTCTTTGTGTCATTTGATTTATTTTTTACTATCACCATTATTGATATTTTATTTGTGGCAGTATTTAGAAATCCTGCTTGTTTTAGAAATTGTACAGCTGCTAACTAAAGGATCCTTTTCTTCTGTCCTTCTCCTCCATTCCTATAGCTTATAATTTTTCTCCCTCAAAGACCATGGTTACCTAAGATGCAAGTATTAAAATAGTGTTCTAAGAGTGAAAGCTTTCTCTCAATTGCTTTAATCTATAAATACAGATTAACAAAAATATAGTCTCTATAATCCAATGGATTTTGCTAAGAAAAGGAAACTAAAACAAACAAAAAACCTAACATGAGTATGTGAATAGAGATGTGTCCTGTCTAAATGTTGGGAAGAAGTTTTGCATCTTGTAGTTTTCTCAATGATAGCCTTTAATTCCAGCAAAAGAGTGATAGAGTACTTCATCACTAATTGCTAATCAACTGTGACATATCATTTATATTCATATTCATGAATCTTAGCCAGTGTTCTAGGTCAGCTTCACATCACAAGATAAAAATTAGACTATTGCTTCTGATTCAGGTACTGTTACTGAAAGTTAGTATATGTAACATTGCTTCCGTACTTTATTGTAGGTTATTGTTTTCTTTTTTATCCCAGCTAAAAGACTGTCTACCAGAAGTTCAACAATATCATCTGTCACTTCAAAGCGCTCTTACATATGACTTGCCTTACCCCATCAGAAAGAGGTGAGAGATGATCTGAGACAAGTGTAATGGCTAACCACCTCCATCTAGACATTTTTAAAGTCTCAAAGAACAGTGTGTAGAAGCTGACCTTGCTCTGTGACCTAAATTGATCTCACTAGCTAAATGGGGTCAAGCCTGGTCACTTCTGGGAAGGTAGAAATGCTTCTTACAGCAGAGCTGAAGCTTTGCATTCCTCCTCCAAAGTACTGTGCAGGCAACCCAAACTGCCTGGAGGCAATTCTTAATGAGATCCTTTATTCTGAAGAAAAATCCTTCCTCCAGAGGTAATCACTCTGGGCTATGTTGTACCTATTCATCCTAAACTGCTCTGAAATGAACAGAGAGGTACCTACCATGTCTCTCCTAAAAAATTCCTTCAGAAGTTTAACCAGATTTGATTTTATTTGAAGGGAAGGTAAGTAGGAATGGATGATGCAATCGTACTCATCCTGTCTGGTCAAAGAAGCTGATACAGGAGTTGGGAAGGAAAATCTCTGTTCACATATCTCCAGCTGTAGGACAGGGAACAAGTTACCAGAAATTTGACTGGAAGGTGACAGACAGAAAATAAATAAATAAGTAAATAAGTAAATCAATAGATAAATACCAGCTCTCAATCAAAACTTGAGGCAGAATAAAGTCCTGGAGATATATCGATCTATGTTTTCAGAAAGCAAAGTAAAATCACTTTTTTTTTTTGGTACTTCTGGCCAAACTTAGAACTCTGGTCACTATGCATTATTTCCCTGCTTAACGGGTCAGTAAACTTTTCACAAGATCAGAACCATCCATTCCTAAGCACTTGCTGCCTTGCTTCAGTCCAAAGATTATATTTTTAACCGTGCTGCCCTGCCAAACACTCAGAAGTGAATGCGTTTCAGTGACATGCGGGTTGCCAGAAAATGCTCCTCCTTGTGGCTGTGTGGCTGCATAAACGCCGGCTGACATCCCCCGTTGCACACCAAGGGATGCAGGATGAATGCTGTCTGCTGCTGACTGTTGCCACGTATGCAGAACAATCAGATGACTTGCACATACTGGCGAAGCATTGTAAAAAATGTTAGGGACAGAACGACAATTAGAGCAGGAATGATTAATAATGAAAGCTCTATGGGAAAATAATTGTTCTCTGGTATAGGCGAATTATAATAAATACCAGATCGATCTTTCTTACTCTTAAACCACAAAAGAATGCTCAGTCTTTGGAAAACGTGCTACATTGCTAATTTGAACTTTGCAGAAATTCTTTGTACATGTAGCCTGAGCAAAGCTGTGTATGATTTTTACACATATACACACACACACGCACTGATATTTAGTTTTGATGTTTGATGTTATTCCAACCATTTCAGCCATTTATTTTCCACATGCTTGATTAACTTTTCTTAAGTGGGATTTGCTTTTCTTTCATTTATTTGTTTTCACTGTACGTGATGAAATGATTCAATGCATTTTCTGTAATCTATTCCTTCTAAATGACTTCACTTTTTTTTTTTTTTTTCAGATAGCTTTAAGAGAAAAATGCTTCGTGAATCATTTGATTCATCAATACCCAATTTTAATTAGTGTAGACTCTAAACAGCTAACCATGCTCAATGTGATTTTATTTTTCCTTGTGTGAGAAAGAAATATCACTTCTTTGTTTACCTCTAAAAGAAGCAAATCAGAGGAAGCAGATGACTTGCCCAACATCAGAAAGGAACTTCAGGTGCAGCAGGAAAGGGGTCCAAGGCACCCATCTCGCAAGGGAAGAGTTTAATTAGTGGACTGTCTTACCCCTCTGAGTGTTTGAAATAATACATCCCAATGAAACGTTCAGAAATAAATAAATAAATAAATAGCCCTTACTTGCACATATTCAAAAATCCCATCAAACTTGTAGAAAGATTTTCTAATGTTTTTCAATGATGTCTATAAATCAAGATGTCATCTAGACAAATGATGACACATGCATCTACCAAATGGTGAGAAACTGTCATTCATTAATGCCATATAGACAGACGGTACACTTGTCAGTCCAGAAGAGTAAGACTAAGAGTCATCTATTCCTACAGCTCACTGTAATGACACCTTGTTCTGCTATTCTTTTGTACAGTTTCATTTTTAACTTCTATTCCCACCTAAAAATGCTTTGAGTGCTGCTCTAACTTTGAAAAACATTGTAACCATTTAAAGCTAAAGATTCAAAAAACATTGAAATATTTAAATATAGTTAATGAGATATGGTACAAGGCAGTGATTATTCCTGCATTATTGCAAGAAGGTGGCACTTCCATTGCAATGATGGTTTCCCAGCTGTAACAATAGCTTCCCCATCAAAATTATCCTGAATCATGGGTTTGAATCACAGCAGAATCTATATATAGTGATCTATTTTTTTCAGTTACATTAAGTGTATTCTGATGGAATCCTCAATAATATCTTAAAGACAGATATTCTCATTCTGCAGGGTCTTTGTAGATCTCATGACTTCTTCCCTTCCCTTCCCTTCCCTTCCCTTCCCTTCCCTTCCCTTCCCTTCCCTTCCCTTCCCTTCCCTTCCCTTCCCTTCCCTTCCCTTCCCTTCCCTTCCCTTCCCTTCCCTTCCCTTCCCTTCCCTTCCCTTCCCTTCCCTTCCCTTCCCTTCCCTTCCCTTCCCTTCCCTTCCCTTCCCTTCCCTTCCCTTCCCTTCCCTTCCCTTCCCTTCCCTTCCCTTCCCTTCCCTTCCCTTCCCTTCCCTTCCCTTCCCTCCCCTCCCCTCCCCTCCCCTCCCCTCCCCTCCCCTCCCCTCTTATTTTCTTGTCTTTTCTCTTCTTTCGTAAGTTAAGATCCTGTTTTCTACTTAGCATTGGTGTCACACTTTCATAAATTTGTCTCCAAAAACAAGGAATATGATTCAGAAACAAACATTTTAGGAGTAGGCTCAAACAGACGTATAAATTTTTCTAGGCATCACTGTTTCAGCATTATTTGTCAGGGAGAGTAGTGATGGGACAAGGAGTAATGGTTTTAAACTAAAAGAGGGTAGATTTGGATTAAATATAAGGAAGAAATTGTTTACAGTGAGGGTAGTGAGGCATTGGAACACGTTTCCCAGAGAAGATGTTGATGTCCATCCCTGGAAGTATTCAAAGCCAGGCTGGACGGGACTTTGGTCCACCTGGGAGCTGGAAATAGGTTATTTTTAAGGTCCCTTTTAACCCAAACCATTCTATGATTCTGTGATTTTAGTCTCACTGGTCCATAGTCAGATTGTTTATTAGAGTGCCAAAGTTGCTCTTAATAACACCTCCTGTGACATATAAAATCAAAAGGGAATTGCTCCACTGAAGACATGTATGCTCTGGACAGATTTCTTGAAACTGAAAAGAAGTAATCATGAAGTGAAACATTCATACCCAGCACTTCACCTTGCTTAGAAAATCATGAGTACTTCTCAGCCAAATATGGATCCAGAGACTGATAGTTCATAAAGCACAACATAAATCACTTGTCTTCCCTACAGTATACAGCTGTCTTCTTCTCCATTGTTAAATTACTAATGCTGCAGGACAGATAAAAGACTATGATGTCTTCAGACATTGTGGGAGATTAGATATTACAGTCTTTGATGCAGCTTCATCTCACCAATACCAAAATGAGTAAGATAAGAACATGAACCCAAGGAGATACTCTGTTACTAATAAATAAATAAATAAATAAATAAATAAATAAATAAATAAATAAGAACCTCTGCCATTTTTCTAAGACATTTACTTTTTGCTCCCTTGCATCTTCCTACAAGATGATATCCTATTGCTACTGTTAGAGTTGGTGACATAGACCTGATGGAGGGTGGGAAGAGGCACCAGAGTTGCTTTTTTTTTTTTCTTTTTTTTTTTAAATCGTCTCTCTGCTGCAGTAGAGCTTATTTTCTGTTGTTATGGAGCATCTGGACCAATATATAATGCCTTGGGTCCTTTCAAGGTAAAGCTTTAAGAGAAAACATTTGAAGAGGCAAATCTTGAGAAACACAAGTCAATCTTTTCAGCTACAAATATGTCCCCAGCTTCTTCATTATAGAAAGGTCATCTTACTTCAATGATTTTCCAGTCTGTTCTGACACCTTCACCTTATGGTTGTTGACTTTGTTGAAGCAGCAACAGCATAAAAGCATTGTTAACAAAGTGGAGATCCAGGTTGTAAAATATTAAATTAAAAGCTAGGGTGTTTTAATTTAAAATAGTCTGTAGCATTTATGATTTCCCTCAAAGTATAACTGACTCAATTTGCATCTTGCTTAGAGTGGCGTAAATCAATGGTAGCTCCATGGACCTCAATACAACTATGTTGTAATCAAAATGAGGATTAGAGCAACATGTCTACTTCTCCCATGCTACATTGTGTGTGAATTCTGATCTTTCTGCTTTATAAATTATGAATGGAATGGGAATTATGTTTTTTATTAATACATATTTTACCACAAGTGCTGATTAGGAGGAGACATTTTCTATAATTCCTTTCCTTTTCAAATAGAAATGCAAACAGCTTCTCAGAACCATTGCCCCAGGTTCAGAAAGTGATGATTAAAGAGGCACTCTAAATTCCCCCTCAGGTTCATTTGGAACTGAAACAGGCAAGACATGCAAACATGATAGTAAAATAAGCCAAGGCAGGAATGGTTCAGAAAGGGCAAACAATGCTTATTTTCAGTTCATTGGTGCTTTCTTATAATTATTATTATTTTATTTTTAGATTTTTATTTTATTTTGTTTTAATTCAAAGAGAAATACTAAGTTACTCTTTGCTGAGGAGTTATTGCAAGGGAGTCTTTTCTAACAGATCAAGTAAGACAGCCATTTCAGAGAGAGGGATAAATAAGGAATAAAGGAATAAATAAGATAAAGTCAAAATATAAAAAAACAGCTATGACAATGTGGACAAACAGAGAAGAGGTATGAGAACAGAAGCAGGTAAGTGAAAATATTGATCATGGACTGGAGGCATAAAAATTATTCCCATGATTAGACAGACCTGTTATTACTACAGCTCAAGAAGACTTAGTCTGTTATACTATAGAGAGATGCTATTATAATAGTCATGAAAACCAAAAGCAATTGCTGTGTCAAGGCTGGTTGATCTGATATGTCTCAAACTGTCTAAATTACATTTCAAAATGTTTATGTGTCAATATAACTTATTCAGCAATATCTTTACATCTTTATATGACACGCTCTATGCCTGACTGAAAGCATTTAAGCACATACCTAGTTAAGACCAGAGAGCAGTGGTGGTTTTGTTGTTGTTGTTGATGATGTTGTTTTTTCTTTTCTTTTTTTAATCAGAGGTGTAGCAGCTGCTAAATACAGAAATAAATCTGTGCTGACCAACAGTTCTATATTCACTATTTGTTAGAAAATGCATTATCAATTTCTACCAGTTTGCATTCCGGGTCTAGGGATACAGTAGTCACAGAAAAATAAAAATAAAAAAAAATCCTAACAGTTAACTCTCTCTAGAGATCAGACTAATTTCTTTTCTGAGCTGTGAGTTTTATTATGAGAATATCCTTGAGTTTTCTTCAGTTTCCAGGACAGTTTGCTTCCTTCTTTCTCATAAACCGCCTTCTGTCTGCCTTTTGAACATGGAATTTTCTCAAAGCTAAATTGATCAAAGAAGTTTCTGAGGTGATTGGTTCAGACTAAATGATATTTAACTTTCTGACATCCAAATATGCCATTCTTAATTGTCATCAGTACTCACAGATATTTACATCACTTAGAAGGTTTTAGATTCCAAAATTAAATAGAATAGCTCCATTTAAACTTCTGACTACAATGAGTTTGGGTGTATGGTAATCACACCATGGGCAATAATTATGTAATTATACTGGTGTGAGCTTCTCTGTTGGATGTACAGCATGTTCTTAGCTGTGTGCTGACAGACCTAGCCATGCTGCTAGAAATTCTTTCCTTTCATTGCCCAAAGAACTAAGCTAAAGTCTACCAAGGTCTGTTGCTCAATTTTGCAATTAGATATTTTATTATTGTTATTATTATATCATAGTTATGTTCAAAACATATAATTAAATTTCAACAGCTAAATGTTAGTGAACCCAAAAAGAAGTTGAGGGAAGAAAAGAGGCACAAGCTAGACTAAATTTTTGCAGTTTCCTCTGCCCTTCCACAAACACCTGACCAGCAAGGATCCTTCCATGAAACCCTGTCAGGAATTTCATGTTGCTAATGTAGTCCATGACAATCTATCATCACTTAGAGTCAAGGAATAAATTAATCTTCACAGGGAATAAAACAAGTTGTGCAGTGATTGCTCTTTAAGCTTCCAATTGCCACTTTTACCACTTTTTTTTCTTCTTTTTTTTTGGGGGGGGGGGGCGGGGGTTGGAGGGGGGGATGGGGGGTTGTTAATTTTCCATTAAGCAAATACAGAGTAAAAATAAGAAATAAGTTACACAAATCTCAGGGCTGATGGATATAGAAATTTTCTGTATACATATAGTAAATCTGATATTCCTTCTAAAAATACTACAAGCATGTGTTTAAGTCCAACCAACATTTCTAGGAAGCATCAGACATACTGCAGAGGGATTCATTTAATTAAATGTAAATGCAGATGTCTGCACCTGAACTAGTCACCCTAGACTCTCTTTAAATTCAATAGAGAGAAATGAGAGTTCTAGCATGCAATTCATCTCATCCTAAAGTACATGTCTAAAATAGATCAAATGAATTGCACATAAAAGTGCTTATTCTTTGCAATGACTATAAAGGAATACCAAGAAACTAGCCCTGCTGTAGATGTCTGTGTCACAGATATCTAGAGGATGATTGAGTCTATCTTATTCTAGATATTTAAAGAATAGGTTATAAGCAATAGAGTTTAGAGATTAATACAGCCAACCAAATGGAAGTGTCTATTTTTAGGAGAAAAACAACCAACCAACCAACAACAACAACAACACTCTATAAACTTAGGTAAGATGATTAGCAACCTTGTGTTGAGGTACAGTTGTGCTACAATAGAGGTAATTTTAGTTTCCTTGTCACCAAAGCAAAACAGTCCACTGTGATGCAGACAGCAACATGCCGTGGGATGAGTTTTCAGTTAGATCCCAGAACAATCCATCAGTTTGGTCTCAACAGCCTTTACTGTTTCATATTGTCCTTTTCATGGGGTTTACTTTCTTATAGCCCTAGGGCCTGAACAGTGGAACTACAGGTCAACAGACACAGCTTTGGCAAAAGACATGGACCTGAAACATAAGCTGTCTGTCTCTGGGCAAGGGACCCAATACAGCACAAAATTAATATTCACATAATTCTTTCAAGGTCTTCCAACAGTATAACGAGATAATTACTCTATCAAAACCAACAGGCAAAGGTGGGAGAAACATGTACATGTACCCACATGAAATTCATGCATATCTCCCCATGTGAAATTAATTTCTTCTTCCAAAATTGTATTGGAAGTGCTTAATCTAGTGCCATCTTAATGCATGAACCAAGAAATTGATTCATTGGAAAAGTCAGATGCTTAATTTCAAAGTTTGAGATGCCAGAAAATAATCAGTTCTTAAAGAAGTTTAATGGGTGTCAGCAAAAAATATTTGCTTCCTTTTGACAGCATTTTAACTCTACTTCAATAGCTGATTTAACTTCAATCTGCTGTTATAATATGTTTCAGCACTTTCCTGGTTTAAAGTATTAGAGTGTCAGTGCTTTGCAATTTATCCAGATTTTTCTCTAACACACAATTAAAATCCCCAGCAATTATGTAAGTGCAACATTTTCTGAAGTTCCTTTAAAAAATGCAAGAGAAATGCATGATTACCTGTGCTGGTGACAACTATAGTAAGATTAATAAGGGTAAAGGAGAAACTATTAGTGATATAATTGGCAACAGTAAATCTTCCATTTTTATTGGTAAATGTTTGATGTGTTTTATAAATCAAAGCACTTCTAATCAAAATTGCTGCTCCACATATTTTTGGGAGAAATGAAGAATGTAAAATTTGATTAATTCATCTCTTTTTAATGTATGTGTTATTATCTGACAATAAATGTGTTGGGAAAAAAAAAAAAAAAAAGAAAAAAAAAAGCAAGAGAAATTGTATTTATAATTTTTAATTTTTAAACATATATTTTTATTATACTTATCAATGTCAGTCTATAATTAGTCAGTCTTTCCTTCTCTTGTTACCTACAGTAAATTTCATAAATATTCTTT
Organism: Aythya marila; assembly: GCF_965140915.1. Classification (NCBI taxonomy): domain Eukaryota; kingdom Metazoa; phylum Chordata; class Aves; order Anseriformes; family Anatidae; genus Aythya; species Aythya marila. The sequence goes on from NC_139044.1 coordinate 110,953,604, forward strand.
AAGACTACTACTGTCAGTTAAATCATGGTATATAACTGTTGATACATACTAAAGTTAAAAGAATGGCTTCATATATTAATTTTTTAATCATCTTTTTGATTTAATGGTGAAAAAAAATAGATTTAAAAAAGTAACCATACAACTTATTGTCATTTATTCAACAAGCTGCCCAATATGATTATGTACTTAGCTGGTTACAAACAGAAAGCTTAAGAGAGTTGTAAATACTTTAAACTAATGTCTTCATTTATTAAAAGTTTGTAGTTAAAAAAAATAAATAAATAAAATAAAAGTTAAGAGTATAAGAGTTTCACACAGAAATAGCTTTTCTTCCCTGAGTTCTTCAGATATTATCATCCACCAGGCCAAGGAAAAACAGGAAAAAAAATAAATAAATCAAAATCTTCCTTTATTTATTTATTTATTTTTACCATCACTTTAATTATTTGTGAAATCAGAAAAATTGACCTGACCTAATTAGTGCTGAATAGACAAGGTAAATAATCTTAGAAGGTGATTATAGAAGAAGCCTGGAAATGATCGTGATTGGACACATAGTTAAGAAAGATGAATCCCACTACTAAAGACTTTACTCAATCTCTTATTTAGTTACAAGGAGTCTGTACTTCCCTATAAAAATCTAGGAAACCTACATGAACCAATTTCTACATAAAGCTGAAAATTTTCTCTGCATCTAGACAATGAAATGCCCTAAAAATCAGCAACTAGAATCAATACAAAGATACACGCTTTGAACTATTTGAAGTTATATTGCTTCTGTACTGCATTTGTCTTATTACTAAGAATTGCTCTTTGACTGAATTTTCATACCATGTTTAAAAAGCTTTGATTCTCTGTGGAAATTTTGTGATAAAAATTAGGTATTTAGCATCTTCATGCAGAAGCAAATTGAACTGGAGGTATAATAGTAGCATGTGGGAGGTCTCTGCCCAACTGCATTCATGAGATGTTAAAGAACATTTCTCCGTTAATGGTCCCTACCGACAAAAAGTATATCAAATCCCCAAATCCCTAAAATTTCACCTCTAGAGAAGGATCAGTCTGAGAATGGAAAACTTTCTTATTCATCTAAGACAGAGATACATTTAGAAAATCTTCAAGATTATCTTCAAGATTATCTCATTTGTACTTTGAAAGATGGTGCAATCTGTATGAAAAAATTTCTTTTTTATGGTTAAAAATCAGTTATTTTGTGAAAGTGATTTTTTACAAAAAGCATGAGTTAATAAAATAGTCAAGGTTGCAATATATGTTTTATAAGTTTTTCTCTTGTTTTGCTAAATGAAATTAGGAATGAAGTAGTACTTACTTAAAAAATCTTTTAAAAGAATCTAGACAGAAATGGATGGTGTTTTTCCTCTTTTGTTAATGTGTTTTTAATCCCTATGTAAGATTGCTTTCAGTCAGATTTTCCAAGTGCATTTAAAGAAATGGAGTTTGTAAATTAATATGATTGACCCAAATACACTTTCCAGGCAGTATCTCTTACTACTTTGCATTTTGCCTGAAGCCTCTGCTTATCTAAACAAAAGATGGATGCTTCTCCTTCAAAAATGAAGACTTTCTGGTTATAATCTTGCAGTCACAAACATAGCACAATAATTTTATTTACATCTGTATAGTGTTGTTGAACAGTTTCTTCCTGCTTATTCCTGATCAGCAGCTATGTGTAACGCTCTTGTTCAACATGAGATCAACATGAAAAGAGATGTATCTATATTTTTATGCTCCTGCAAATTCAAATTGATTATAGATATATTCATTTTTTAACAGTAAGGAGCATTGATTAGTGTGTTTGTAGAGTAGATCTTCTTTACCTTTAACAGAAGGCTTTGATGAGGACAACATTGATCATGCAGGATCAGTCCACAACATCTAGTAATGACCTGCTGAAATTACTGACCAATATCTCATTGCTTTCCTTGACAACAGGACCAGACCTTTAGTCTGTCAGAGGGACTACCTTAACATATTTTATTCAACATAAATTTCAAATATTTGCTTTAATAAGAGTGCAATTAAATGAAACTTAACAAGGTATCATGAGCATAAGTAGTAAAATGTATGTTTTCATACATCTCTCTCGCAAGTATGAATCAGGAAGCAGATTCCAGACTTGTAGAGCCTTGACAGATGCCTGCAGTTCTGATGCTGTTGTAGGAGACCAATATGTTCCATCACATACCTCAAGTGCCTTTGGGACTTACAACATAGAAAAGATCAGGAAGTGCAGCCTAGATGAGCGGATGATGAGGTGGATTGGCAGTTAGCAGGACAAGAGAGCTCAGAGAGTTGTACTTAGTAGTGCAAAATCTAGCTGGAGGCCTGTCACTAGCAGTGTCCTCCAGGTGTCAATACTGGGTCCAGTGTTGTTCAACTTATTCATCAATGACCTGGACGATGGAGTGGAGTACACCCTCAGCAAGTTTGCTGATGAGACAAAGCTGGGAGGAGTGGCTGATACCTCAGAGGGCAGTGCTGCCATTCAGTGGGACCTTGACCGGCTGGAGGGTTGGGCCTCATGAAGCTCAACAGTGCAAGTGTATGGTCCTGCACATAGGGAGGAATAACCCCATGCACCAGTACAAGGTGCTGGGGGATGACCTGCTGGAGAGCAGCTCTGCAGAGAAACCTGTTAGTCCTGGTGGACAGCAGGCTGACCATGAGTCAGCAATGTGCCCTTGTGGCCAAGAAGGCCAATGGTATCCTGGGCTGCATATGGAACAGTGTTACCATCAGGCTGAGGGAGGTGACCATGCCCATCTGCTCAGCCCTGGTGAGGCCACACTAGTGTGCCCAGTTCTGGGCTCCCCAGTACAAGAGGGGCATTCACTCTACTGGAGTGAATCCAGAGGAGGGCAACGAAGATAATTAGAGGACTGGAGCACCTGTTGTACGAGGACAGGCTGAGAGAGCTGGGCCTGTTTAGCCTGGAAAAGAGAAGACTGAGGGGAGTCCTCGTCAATGCGTATAAATATCTTAGGGGAGGGTGTCGAGAGGATGGAGCCAGTCTCTTTTCAGTTGTGCCCAGCGACAGGATGAGAGGCAATGGGCACAAACTGAAGCACAGGTTACGGCTGAATATGAGGGGGCACTTCTTTATTGTGAGGGTGACAGAGCAGGTTGCCCAGAGAGGTTGTGGAGTCTTCTCTGGAGATATTCAAAACCCACATGGATGCCATCCTGCACAACATGCTCTAGGTGATCCTGCTTGGCAGGGGATTTGGTCTAGATAACCTTCAGAAGTCCCTTCCAACCCCACCTATTCTGTGATTCTGTAAAATATTAAGGCATTTGTAGGAATAACCACATAGCAAAAATACTTATTCGGTGTCATCCATGAACAATATCAATTGTCATGAGAGACAGAGGCCTTAAGGATAAGAAAACATCCTGATACTACCCTCAAGCCCATACATGAGCAGACACTCCAGTCCACAGGTTAAACACAAAGATGGTATAAACATCATTGATGCTTAAAGATGAGGAAGATGAAAGGAAGATGAAAGAAACTTGTCTGTGTGTCCAGGCAGCGTTGCAGAGAATAGTTCCCTCCTTTAAAAACAAAAACAAACAAACAAAAATGCTTTAATGACATGAATCTTTTTGTTCAAGAGGAGAAAATGATCATAAATGGATGTGTATTTTTATGATGTGGTATTTTTTTTTCTGTGAAAAAAAAAAAAGAAAAATAAAAATTAAATCTGCTGTGTAGTTATGCCTCAAAAGGAAGACCTTTAATCAGAAATATGGTTCTCTGATTTGAAATGCCTTTCTTATGATTGTCATCATTTTTATACACTAATGCTGCAGTTTTAAATTAATTTTGCCATACAATGGAAAGATGAAATAAGTATTGATTTTGTTGTATAAAAAGGAAAGCTCTCTCTTCTACACTTTTTCCCCCTCTCCAGCAGTGAGAAACTACATGGAGTGTATTACTATATAAGAAAATATAAGAAAAATCATGTAATATTGAAGAAGATCTTAAAATTATTATTATTTTTGTAATTATTATTGTTATTATGCTTGCTTTTTTTTTTTTTTTTTTTTTTTTTTTTTTTTAACAATTTACAGATGAGAAGGCAAAAATGGTTAGCATTCCAAAGCTAGACCCAGTCTTATAAGATTTCATTTCTGAGGAGCTGCATTTGCTAATTATATAGTGGGACATCTCACATACTATTATTAACAAAATTTGAAAGTTAAATAGAGATTCATTACCCACCACCAGCTATCAAATTACAGTCCCTGTGGAATACTGAAGTAGTAGCAACCATTTAAACTTTGCCTTGCTTAGGAAAATAGAACCCTCAGACTCAGTAGCCTGAGGATGTTCAAACAGACATGTAACAACTTTCAAAAGTGCTGAACAGATATAAATGCCCAGTTTCTACTGAAGTGATCAGAAATGAACATCCAGATCCCCTCTCCAAATGAAATCTCTGGTTCTTTCTTTTCGGAATACTTTTTTTTTTTTTTTTTTTTTTTTTTTTTCCTCTGAATTCTGGCCTGATTGCTACCTGACTACATAGATCAGTTCTACTATGATTTCCCTAGAATTTTACCCAGCTTCACATGGGATGTTCCAGACACAGCTGATTCCTGGGCAAGATGGTAGACAATGTTCAGATAAACCTGATGTACCCAACAACAATACTCACCTTTATTTATTTAAATTCTTTTCTGTGCTTATGTTGTCAGGAAAAATGTATTTAAAACAGAGCTTGTTTCCTTCAAACTAGTTAAATCTTATTTTGGATTAAAACACTTAAATTGATTTTAAAATTAAAAGTACAAAGATTTCCCTCCACTATGGATATAAAGTATTTGTATGCACTAACTAGATTGCATGTATCCTAGTATCTTAACTGAATTCCCTGAATTTATAATATTTAAAGTTGAAAACCATTACAACACCACTAAATAATCTTGCTTTCTCTTAAATTATTGATATGAATGAACTCCATTTTTATGTAACTTTTTTCGAAAAACATTAAACATAAGAAGGATTTCTTACAAGCACACATTCTAGATTTTACGTATTTCATACATACAATGTGAGCTAGGTGACTCTGAAATACTACAATTTTTCTGAACTGGTCTTTACCTTGTGAGATGAATAATATTCTGATATAACTGCAACCAAGTCATGCAACTCTACTAAGTCAAATGGCCTAGGTGTCTGCCTGGTTCATTTCCATTTCAATTTTAAGTAGACTGGCTTAATTATTTTGCATTTGGATGATGCTCAATGATGTTAAATATTTATTGATAAAGACACTTTCTCATAATCTATATACAATATATGAAAGATATGTGATCACATGATATGTGATATTCATAATTATTTGCATTATTATAATACTCAGTGCTCTAGTTTTGTACTATGTCTAGTATAAGACATACATTTCCCCCAAAATTTATAACCCAAGCTTACAAAAAGATGCAGAAAGATGGAGTATACCCAGAAACTACAATACAGGACAGAGGAAAGAATTGGCGTCTGAAGTGCTCCCAATGTTTTTGGTAGTCATTCCAGGAAGGGGAGCTTTGAAAGAGTTTCATGGAGCATAGTGCTGTGTATCTGCAGATGTTTTACTTTTGATTCTTGATTTTCACTTTTAATGTCCTGACACATTTGAAAAAAAAAAGAATCATCTAGTACTTTCCAGATGTATCACTCCTCAAACAGATTGAGGAGAGATTGATCATGGCTTCCAAGATGGTCTTGAAAATTAAATTTGTTGTTCCATTATTATTTTTCTTCCCTAAGATGTATAAGCTAAGAACATTTATTGAAAATTTATGCATGGATTTCTTTTAATTCCTTTTCTTTCAGCTTCACCTTTTTTGAAAGCTCTTGGGGGTATTGATAGGAATGGTAAAACTCGAATGAAACAAGTTTACCCAGCTAAGTTTTCTGACTTATTTGATGTTCAATCACATACTCATACATTACAATGAGACATATTTTACATCTTTTCTTGTACTTAAATTACATAATTATCCATTTATTTACATTTTCTTTTTAAAAAAGCTACCCTGGTATCAGAAGAATCTTGCAAAAGTTTTGGAAAAGACATGGAGATATTTAATGTTTCTAGAAGTTGTTTGATCACAAAGTAAAGTAAAAAACTTGGTCTTCTACAATCTGGGTCAATTCACGCCGAGATGAAGATACTTACACCACTGTCTTTTATCTGTTGTGAAAAAAATGCATCACATAAAATGTAGCTTTCCTAGAGGAAAACAGGTGTAAATCAGTTAAAATGTTTGTCTGGAAACTGGCAGTTTATCACCTAGGTGATGATCCTTTTATATTTTTACTTGGTATTGTGAAACGTAAAACAATTTCAGATGACAGGATGACAAAATACCATTTTTTTCCCCTGTTGAAATCTTTAACCTCTCTGAGATTATGATTCAGATATATTTTACATTTGAGATGAACATCATGAAATCCCAAATCTCAGCAGTGAGGCATTAAATAGCTTGTGTGCATTTGGCAGCAGCAGTTTACCACTAAGTCACACACTGTGGAGGATTCTCCCTCTGCAAAAGAAAAAGCAGGAAAAAGGTTTGGAGATGCGGAACAGCTTGCACCCTGCGAAAGGGGCACTTATCATAGAAACGGTGTGATTTTCAAGTCAAATTTGTTAATTGTGCTTGTGCAACTTTCTGGGAGGCTATGTTGATGTGCTGCTTAGATGTACAAAACTGCTGCTGATCTCAACAACACTGTCTGCATGCTCCCTGTGCTCTCCGATGGAAGATTGGATCAGATGTATAAACAGGGACAAATGGATACAGTTCTGCTGACTTCAGTCAAGGTGCTTTGCAGCTGAGTATGAGCTAATCTGTAAAATACATCCATCTCTTTGCAAACTTTTTTTTTTTTTTTTTTTTTTTTGGCTGAGTGTCTTGTGCTAAGATGTTCTTGCTTAGAATGTGCTGTGTTTGGTCTTTTTTCTTCCTCCCTTCCTTCTTTTTTTTTTTTTTTTTTCTTTTTCCTTCTTTTTCTTGTCTTTCTCTCTCTCTCTCTCTATTTTTTTTTCTCTTTTTTTTTTTTTCTTCTCTAACATGCTGTTCAATTCCAGACAAGATTTTCAAAATCGGTAATAACTACAGTATAATCTATTGTACTTTTTGAACGGAGAAACAGTTAATGATTCCCAGTCATTCTCAACTGCCTGGTATATCTTTGACAAGCACTAAGGAGATGGAGACAGATAGTATGAATCCAAATTCTACCCTGTCATTAGGTGTGGACTTTGATAAATCTGTTCTGCTTCAAGCCTTTGAATAGTACTTCCTGCTAAAATGTAAGGGCTGGCTCTAGACCAGCTGCATTCCATTAGCTATCAGTATATTCTGAATTAGTTTTCTCTGCAAATAACTCATATATCTGACCAAGTACATTGATCATTTTTTTTGGCCAGTGGGCATACCCAAATGGGTCTATACATTGGCTTGGATGACAATGATAGAGCATTACCATTGTGGCCTTCATCTTGCTTTTTGCCCTTACAATTCTCTCAATTAAAATTAATGGTACCTGCAAGAAAGATAAAGAACGTAAGAATAATTTTGGAAGGAAGAAACATGCATTAATTCATCTCTTGAATGTTCTTGAAGAACATTATCTGGCACAGCAGCATCTGTCTCTGCATGAGCCAATATTTATTCAATTTTATATTCTGATTAATTTAGCAGTATTTAGAGCTCAGTGAATTTTTAATTGATGTTGTAAGACCAAAAAGTTCACATGCATAAAACAGAACTGTAAGATTCAGCCCAGATCGTATCTTCAGAAGTTAGTAAAACTGGTATGTGAACCGTGTGAAGCAGTTTCTCAGAAATACAAGTTAAGAGATTTATTTATAACTCATTTAGGTGATGGGAGGACAAGTCAGCATTGTGTCATTAGTTGTGGTCAGGGCAGCATGACTCAGATCAACAGAGTACATTAGTAATGCTATTTAAGATCTTATATACTTCAGTGCTTGCATTTTCTGCAACCTCAATTAAGTTTACAAGGTGGGATTTATCGTACTCATCTGTGGACAGATAAAAATTAGTGTCTGGTTAAAACCATTCATCAAAATTCTTTCTGCAGTAAAGGGACAAGTACCTTCAGAAATTCATTTTATGCTATGAGGATTCACATCACCTATTTTCCTCTAGTGGTTAATGAAGGAGCCTGGCAATGTATCTAGTATGTATAAAACTTTAATCTGGCAAAAATTTGGTCACATGACTCCAACCTATGAGTTCCTTTAACACTAGTCTGTATATAGCTATAAAAATAAAATCAAAGTGAAACAAAACAAAACGATAACAAAACACATGCACAAAACTTGCAAAGAAGTTGTGAGTTTGTCTGGAAAGAGGTGAGCAAGAAAATAATGATCAGAGGACTGAACATAAACATTGAGCAGGATGAAACGAAACTAGCAGATTCTGTTACTTATAACTGTCTAGTGTCACTCAGAGTGATGTGTATCAGAAAGAAAAATAAGCTTTACAGACAGAGTTCAGGAATTTCTCTGAAAATAAATTAATTGCATCAGCTCTTGGAATAAGGGCTATCTGAGTATCTTAGAGAATGTGTTCCAGTGTTAGAATGGAAACAGATTGGACTAGTCTCTTCTGCAAGAACTGAGTATAACGATGTTCTTATATGATACTGGGACCATGTGACAGAGTCCAAACTGATAAAATGAACAAAAAATATACAAAGAAAATGAGGATGTTTTCATAAAATGTGAAAAGATCTCTGTGATCTCAGTCACAGTTAAAACTCATGTCAATTCTAGTTCATCAAAATCATAAGAGAGAATGCCAATGCCCTTTTCAAAGTGCAAGCACAAAAAGAAATTGGTCTTTATATTTTCTTCACTTAAACCACTCAAATCACAAGTAACTGGAAACGTTCCATGACTGCAAGAATGATCGGAATCATGCCTGAGGGTTGCCATTAGGATTGATCACTAGTAAAAAAAAAATAAACTATATTTTTTTAATGATAAACTGAGTAAGAAGAAGAAGAAGCAAAATTTACAGTATGAAAGTGCACTTCTTTTTCATCATAGTAATATGATGAAAACACAATATATTTGAAGTCCACTGCAAGCTCGACAAGCTTAACTCAGTAATAGGTCAAATATTGAATGTGGAATACCATTCATAAATTGATGATGTCTCCTTATTCTAAATGCATCTTGGTCTGAGAATTATAGTCCTAAAAAGAGTTACACTGGAAACAAGTAACATAGCTAGAGGTGTGTTGAGCATGATTAAACTGTTCAAATAGTTGTGTATTTTTTTTCAATAGCTATCATTATGTATAATTATTATTTTTATTATTGTTATTGTGAACAAAGTCCAGTCATGATGAATGGGATTCTTGCATTATTTGTTTTTCTGAGACTCAGGTATAAGATGATGACAAAGGTATAGTAGCAATATGATGAGTATTTTTCCATGAAAATGATCTAAGTAAAAGTGATATAGCATTCGGGGCATTACAGATGTTGTAAACATCATTTTGTCTATGGCTTTAGATATCTCTCATTTATTTCGGTTATCAGACATTGCTTATTACTCTTCAAAAAAAAAAAAAAAAAGAATAAATGTAAAATCTAATAAAAAAACAATAGATATAAATATAAACAATTTATTAATACAGAAAACAATAAAAACTGTTATATGTTGTACAAATAGCTTCATATAAAGTGTTGCACTGAAAACTCAATTACATTTTACCAAAGACAAACACAATTTCTCAAAGACTCACAAAAAAGTGACTCATGCAAATGAAGTATGAGTTTACAGGAAACCCCATGGTAGGTTTGATTCTTTGTCGTGGGTTTGTCTTGTTTTGGTGCCAGGTGCTCACCAAGCTGTTTTTGCTCACCCCCTTCCTCAGCAGAACAGGGGAAATGTAAGATGAAAAGCTCATGGGTCGAGATAAGGACAGGGAGATAACTCACCAATTACTATCATTGCCAAAACAGACAGCTTGGGGATTATTAGTTTAATATATTTCCAGTTTAAAATAGAGGAGGATAATGAAAAATAAAAACAAAACTAAAAGCATCTATTCCCCACTTCCTTCTTCCCAAACTACACTTCTGACCATTTTACCTACTTTTACCACCATCCCTCTTCCCCAAGTTGTGCTGGGAGATAGCGAATGGGGGTTGTGGTCAGTGCTTCATCTCTGCTGCTCCTTACTCACATCTTTTCCCTGCTCCTTTGTGGGGTACTTCCCGTGGGATAAAAGCCTTCACAAACTGTTCCAATTTGGGGTCCTTGCCATAGGCTGCAGTTCTTCAAGAACTGCTCCGGAATTTCCTTTCCACAGTGTACAATCTTCCAACTGCAGACTGATCCCTCAGGCTCCTCCATGGGCTGCAGCATGGAGATCTGGTCCACCATGGGACCCATGGGCTGCAGGGGCACAGCCTGCTCCACCAGGGGTCTCTCCAAGGCCACAGGGAAACTGCTGCCATGTGCATGGAGCACCTCCTGCCCTCCTTCCTGCAATGACCTTGGGGGCTGCAGGGCTGGGTCTCACTCCTCGCTCTCCCTGCTGCTGTTATGCAGCAGTTTTATTTCTTCAATTTGCTCTCCCAGAGCCTCACTGAGAGCTGCTCCCTGGCTTGGCTCTGGCCAGAAGTGGGTCCCTTTGGAGCCATCTGGAGCTGGCTCTCATCTGACATGGGGCAGCTGCTGGGTTCTGCTCACAGATGCCACCCGTTCAGGTTCTCCACACCCCATTACTAAAACCTTGCTACATTGGAATCAGGGAATTACAAAAAGGGTTGGATTGGAAGGGACCTAGTTCCAAACACCCTGCCATGGGCAGGGACACCTTCCACTGGACCAGGCTGCAAAAAACCCCATTCAACCTGGCCTTGAGCACTTCCTGGGATGGGGAGTCCACAGCTTCTCTGGGCAGCCTGTTCCAGTGCCTCACCACCCTCATAGTAAAGAATTTATTCCAAATATTCAATCTGATATATTCTGTTAATATAGAATTACAGTCTATATTTAATAATTACAGTCTAAACCCAAAACATTCTTTTAATATCTCATTGTTTCCTTGGTATGTTTTACAGATAAGAACATGATGAGAATTTAAGGTAGTGTGCCTCTGAACACAAAGTTACTGATTTAAAACTGAATGTTAAATATATATATATATATATACATACACACACACGCACACACACACTTGTGTCTGTTGTAGTCTTTTAACTGGTTTGGCTCACTTGTGTATTTTCCTAAATTTGTTTCATATTTAAAGAAAGGAAATGATCGTCTTACTCAGATTTACTATAGGAAAAATTTTGGGATCCAATGCCACACTATATTTCTCAATAATATGTATAGAGTTACCAACATTACAGAAAGGCCTGTCTTGATTTATGAATGAATATGAAAATGGCATGAAATCAGGCAATCACTATCCTACAGGTTCCTGTCAAGTCTTAGACCTTTAAGACAGAGACTGTTCAGCCTGGAGAAGAGAAAGCTCACAGGGGATCTTATCAACATATATACTTAGAGGAAGGGTGTAAGGAAGACAGAGGCATGCTATTTTCAGTGGCACCCAGTACCAGGACAAGAGACAGTGGGCACAAAGTGAAACACAAGAGGTTCTGTCTAAAGTACTGTCAAAGGTTGCTCAGTGAAGTTATGGACTCTCTTCTTGAAGATCATCAAAAGCTGCCTCGACATGGTTCTAGACAACCTGCTCTGGGTGTCCCTGCTGGACCAAGGGGGTTGGAACAGGTGGAACCACAGGTCCCTTCCAACTTTAACCATTCTGTGATTCTGTAAAGACACTTTCCAGGATGCCAGCTTGGACATAGGTGTCTGGCACAGCAGATTCACATAGGTAGTGTCTGAACTTAACAGTAGAGCACAGAAAGTATTCCAAACAATCTACTGCTGCAAGTGAGAACTGTACTAAGGTGCAATGTGAAGCCAGTACCCTGGTGTCTGTCAGGCAGAAACAGTAGAGAGGCATTGGTTAATGATAAATGTATAGAACATGTCCAGCTGACTTATTTGTGCAGAAATTCAGAGGAAAAAAAAAATCAGAAAGGGAAGCCATACTATGTATACGGCATGACATGAATGAACAGCCTATATAGCTCAGAACATGTGGAATTAAATGATAAGAAAATTACCCACTTTACTATTGCAAAATAATATCAATATGATAGTATCATTTGTTTTCTTCTCATTAACTATATTGACCTAAACGGTTGACTTGTTTTGCTACCTTTTGCCTTCTTTCACTTGAAATCTAGCAAAAGATGGACTTCTGATGACTACTTCTGCTGGAAAATTCAGATAATTGAGTCAGTCATTATTTAGATATCATCTTATGGATTTAAATGTCCTAGTTTTAGACTCCAAATTTCAAACCTCTAGCCACTGTTCCAGATGTTTTTGGTTGCTATGAACATCAGAATAAAAGGTTTATTTTATGAGGACATCCCTCAACAACAGTTTGTCCAAAATACCATTGTGACATTCTGTAATAGTGAGAAGTGATTCATCTTTTCTCTGTTTCCTAGCCAGACAAGGTATCCATTCATTATTTTCCCCAAATAGGATGTTTCTTTGTACTACAAGCTTTTAAAGTCCCCTTTATCTTCATTAAACTGTCACACCAGCTGACAAAGTTTTGTCATTGAATTCCAGAAGTACCAGTATCAACTATTCCTACAAAGTTTTCTGATGTAAACAACATTTGTACAATACCTGAAACACAGTAGGTGATGTCTCAGCTGGCTACTCAAGGATGTCAGCTTGTGGCCAGCTACTTATAGCTGCCACACTCTTAAATTGACAGAGAAATCAGATGTGATTATGATAGTGACTGTTTTTCCACACTAGTTATTTCCTTATATTCCGAGAGTTAACACTGAAGATGGGTGCTGAAAAGTACATTATGTCCAGCATGTGTGACATTACTCTTACTTAAATCTCCTTAGGCTTAGGCAGTGACATTCAGGGTGGTGTAGTTGTCTATGGCTGTTGTTGTGCTGATGAGAGCATCCAAATATAGAACATGGCTTTGGCAGGAGACCTGCAATCACAAGAAGACCAGCAGAACAGTATCATGAATATAAATATATATATATATATACTGATGTGTATAACAGCACTGTATGTTTTGGCATATGTCCCACCAGCTAATAAGGATTATTTAATGCTGAAAAATTTTACCTGACCCCCACTCCAGAAACCTTTGAATCTTCTTCATGTCTGGGAACAATTCAAATTGAGCTTCAGAGCATCATTGATCCCACAGTCCTTAATGAACTCCATTTTATAGGTGAGGCAATCTGATCCCATGATTAACCTTTCCAAAAAGTAATTTAAATTTTAACATTATTTATATGAAAGGCTATTCCATGTATTGGTTAAAAGATATCAACTTGTCTTTCAAATACTGTAGAGCAAGTCTAAAGGATATTCTTTCAAGAATACAAAGCATCCTTTGCAAAAGTAGTTTGGATATGACTGGTAGAATTGCTACAGGCTACAGAAAAAAGACAGTGGGAAAGAATCACTTTTCAGTCATACTGTATTCTATCTTCTGAGGTCTTTTGCCAACATTTAAAGGTATGGTGACATTCAAACAAGACAAACAGTACTGATCGTACCATGAGATATATTACCACTCCAAGACTTTTGTTGCTATCATTTTTCAACATGCAACAGATTCCCTGCAACACAAATAATGAAATTTGAATAGCTGAGATTTAATCAGTCTTGCAGCCTTTCATATTTAAATAATCCTTCCATACTCCCTATAAATTGAACCCTTTTTACTTGTTTATAAGATATGCATTAAATCCAATAAGAAATAAAATAAAGCAAAATATATGTTCTCTACAATGACCTTTAATCTGAACAGAAAGAATAGAAAGTTCTCGAAAAAATCCTCAGTAGAGTACCCATTCTTTTGGATTTATTTCAGCCCATCATACCTAAGTTAAGGATGTATATTTCAGGATGGATGTTAAAATGTCAGTGCAACAACATTACAATGTTTGCTATTATCATTGTAGTGAATGCTAGTACTTTTTATCATTGAGAAGAAGGATTTTGACATCCTCCATCTGCTTCTTTACCAATAAAATAAGATATTGGCCGTATTTAAGTGTTTACAAGTTAATAGCAGATATTTAATAGCAAGGAACAGAAGAGAGTGACCATGAAGTGAAGTGAAGTGAAAGAGCTGGGAAAATAATTAAGTGTGGGATAGGGTGAGAAAAGGGGAAAACAAAAACAAAAAAAAAAAAAAAAAAAAAAAAAAACAAGCAAAAATTAGTTTATTATACCATTAATTGTAGTAGAAATATTCAGACTAAAATACATGCAAAAGCATTTGCAGTTCCAGGTTCAAGCATACATATTGCTTCAGCACACTCAGGTCATTAGTTGTACAACATGATAAATAGAACTGGTACGATTCTCACATATTGTGAGAAAATGGTTTTCCTCTACGTACTATTGTCTTTATGAAAACATGCACAGCTGCATGGTCTGAAGTTCAAGATCCCCTGATGTACCCTAAAAAGTCCTTGTCTTACTCTGGCTCTCTTGTGACTAAGTCTGCCAACCATTTTCTCCAAGTCATCCCATCTGCCCAAAAATATACAACTGATCACCAGTTTAGCTTTCTTAATTTAGGGAAAAAAAATAGAATTATTTTTCACTGCCTTCTGCCCAAGGCTCTGGCAGTCACATCAACAGTCCCATCTGTTCTTTTTCCAGCTTAATCCCACCCCGATCTCTAGTTTCAGGATTTGCCATTTAAAGGGAGTATATATGCAATATGCATAATCAATGCATTTTGTCCGTTCTGTACTTTTGCACAGCAGTGTACCTTCTTTCTCTCTCATACATGCACACACGTGCACATGCACGCATAAAGACCTCTCATTCTAAATATACCTTTTCTTAAATGAAAAACACACTCAAACACTGAGCTATGTTCAGCCAATGATATCATCCGTTTGAGGGAACATTGCTATTGTGATGAATTTTCTTAGTAGCAGGAATGTCAGAACTGCTAAACCAAGAAGGCCTGACAATACAAGCTGTAAATGTTCTGAGCTGGGCTGGAGGCAGCAAAATAAAATGTCTATACATATGTCTTAAAGTCGTCATCTTACATCATGTCTCACTATTCTAACATTTAGAAGCAAAGAGAGTTGCTCCATCATCGAGAAAATGGAGTTTGCATCAGAAACTATATTTTGTTGCTTTTCACAAAAGAGAATCCAGAGGAAGAACCAAAAAATACAAAATTTGTTGGCCTGAAAATATGTAGGGTATTTCTGGAAAGAGCAGTAGAGCTTAATACATGAAGAAAATAAAAAGACAGTGCTGTCCCAAACTAGATCCATTAAGCAAAATCCTTAAAGTCTAATTTATTTGCTTTTTCACGGCATATGGAGAAAAAAAAATAAAAATAAAACATAAAAAATAAAAAGGAAGAAATATGGCAGATAAAATATATTACCCAAATCTCCTAGCCAAAATCTAGAGTGATGGTGTTCATATCATTGTAATTCTCTATAGTGGTGTGAGGATACTCACTCTGATGTTTAGAACAACTCAACAACCTGGTAAAGACTAGATATAAAATTTAAGGCTAGGTCTTTAGGCTATTCCTTGGACTCACAAGAACAATGAATACTTCCTAATACAGCTCAACAGAAAAATATTTTATTTTTTTGTTCATGCCCACTGGGGGATATACTACACAAGAAGTGTTTGTCAATATCGCTTCTTACAGATTGGTTGGTACTGATTTCTGTGGCAGTTGTGATGAAAATGGCAAGACATGATAACTGACTTCTAAAATATTTTCAACTTTCTTAATAAATATCATAAAATATCTTTTAAATAAGGGGAGAATGATAATAGGCAGAAAGTCACTCTGTATATGGGTATGGCATAAAAAACAAACCTTGTTTTTTATGAACAGTTATCATTATGATTTCTAAGTTTACACCCACATATGCTCAACAAGCACCCCCAAAAATAGTATATCTAAATTCAGCTGAGTTATGTGGTCAGAGGGGTTAGGCAGAGCCTTTAGGCTGATTTCAGTCTTTTTGCTACTCCAGTGATGTGGAAGAGATCTAATTGTAGATGTCCTGATTGTCCTTAGTTCTTTCCCAAAATTTTACTCACATAGTTGGAAGTATGCTAGACTTCCCCAAGATAGGTTTGGAAAGCAGAAAACTGATCAAAGACTATCTATTAAATCACATGGCTTTTCCTAATATGCATGCAGGATTTTTTTAATTTATTTTCTTCCAGACTTCTTGAATTTGAAATACATTCCCTTTGAAATACATTTTAGGTGCATTTCTCTTTGAAATTCTTCGAATTCTTACGCCAACTCTGAAGAACCACAAAGTTTCCCATAAAAGACAAAGTCTGTATCAAAAATACCATGTGCAGTCTTTACTTACATCTGTTCCTGGAGATGCACTTAAGAGATATGATTGGCTACTCCTCTTGAGAGTCAAGTTAATTTGAGGTTAAAGACATAATACATTTCTAGGTTTCCTGACTAGTTGGATGATTGCAACAGAATTTCAAATGCAACACAGAAACCATCACAATTTTGGATCTTGATCCAAGCATTCCTATCAAATAGTATTCCCATCAAATATAGTGGCTTTAGATCAGCGTTCCAGGAAATAGGAACATGAAAGTTAAAAACAGTTAAATTTTTGTTAGAAATTGCATGTTAATGTAGCTATAATATCTGGCCTTACTTAAGAAGACTATGTTTGATTTCCAGCTTTTTTCCTGAGTCACTATGAGAGGCTGCCAATAAACAAACAAACAAATACCTCCCCACAAAACAAAACAAACAATAACAACAACAAAGTCACCAACACACACACACATCAATCACCTACAAACAAAACCCAAAGGCCTGTAAAACCACATCAATCTACACTAACATAATTTGTAAAGGGTTTAAGGATTTACAGGAAAGATAGATTTAGAAAAGAGAGACACCATTCTCTCTCTCTTTTTTTTTTTTATTTCATAAAAATAACTTACATTTTACAAATTGCTAACGTATTACCTACTTTAATTTCTCTTCCTTGTAAAAGATTGTATGTACATACACATTCTTATTTGGACACAAAACACTTTTCAAAAATTAACTTGTTGAAGCACAACACAAAATAAACAGCTTCTTCAGCCTTTCCACATACAATGTTATTTTCAAATCCCTCCTAAAAAATACTATTTCATAATCTTGATAAATAAATCATTGCACAATATTGAAAGAAAAAAACTCCTGAATGCCCTAACAAGACGTGGACCTTGACCTACAGCCCTTTCCTTAGCTAGGACCTTCACCAATAGACCTTTCCTCACATTGCTCTTGAAATCTCATGATTGTTTCAAAGACCATGTATTTCCTTTTTAATTACAACTCACTGTAATTCTTATTTACTTACAACCCAGATAAGAAAAAAGTTTAGGCAACCAGAAAACAGAATTTGAGTGAAATTGTCATATTTATGTACACTTCTTTGCCACATTCAGTAGGCTTCTGAATACCACTACAGATAAAGGCTTTCTTTTTGGTGTATATGGGTCCAGTATACAAAAAAAAACATACTCATTCAGCAGGATTGTGCTGCAATACACTTACTATGATTTTTATTTTCACCTTTTTACTTCATCACCGCAGTTGAAAAAAGTGTTCAATAAGGTATAAATTAACCTGACACCACATATGTTATATGAAAGGCTATCATGTATGAGAATTACATCAATTTTGAGTACATAAGATTAACTATGGAAAACTGTTTAATTTTATATAAATTTAAAAATCTGTTTTGGGACTGATGGAACATAACCTTTACTGTGAGAATATGGTGGATCTGCACTAAAAACAAAGGAGTTACTTTGATTTAGAGCAACTGAGAATTACCCTAGGGAGGTGGACTGTCCCAGGCAAAGGCTGGAAGCATTCCTTTCAAAACACTTGCAACAGCAAAGTAAATAAAAATCTGATTTGGAGAGTCATGAATAAAATAAACAAACAAACAAACAAACAAATAAATAATAATAATAATAATAAAAAAAAAAAACAACCACTTGTGATTTACATTCACTAAGTTAAATGGAAAGCATTTCTCCCTCTACCTCTAGGGAACCGTTGTATCTCCTGACAGAGGCTTATAAAGAGTATCCATGTACTTAGACCAGGCAATACCATAAGGTATCTACTCTTCTTTTTTTCCTCTTCTGTTCTTAGTTTGTTCTTTTCTATAGGCAAAATTTATTGCAGGATATAGTGAGACAGCACAGAAATTATATCAAAAAAAAAAAAAAAAAGTAAGGCAAGAAAAATAAAACAGCCTGTAAAATATAAGTGGGAAAATAACCAATACAGTAAAATAAATTCTGGGCTATCCACTCTTACTAGCATCTGTACATGTATGGCAGCAATGCTCCTCTCGCAGTGCCAAAATACAGCATTTTTCATGAAGTGTGGGTCAGTCTTGCATCCAACAGAATTGAAGAAGTCTGCGTAATATGTTTACAGGTCACAGCAAGAACACTTTCATTTACCAGGAAATGAGAATAGACCTGTGCTGTGTCTTTGACAAGAAATTGCCATTTCTTTGTAGGAGCTGGTCCTTTGCCAACATTTCCTCTAAGTGCATCTTTCTTTTGGGCTGCAGGAGGAATTGTCACTGGTCCAAAACAACATACTTAAAGTGTAATGTGCCAAGTGCCTCAAGTGGACCAGTAAGCCAAAACATGCATTTAGAAGACTGGATATTTACATGAGCAGGGTTATTTTTGCTAATCAGGAGGCTCACTAATGGACAAGTTCATTAAAATTATGCCTTTTAAGACTTGTACTTTCATCTTCCAAAATTACTACATTTTTTATTCCAGAACTGAACAACCTAAACATCTTTTGTTTTTCTTTGTGATTTTTATAAACAATTCTGTGGGCAGCTCAGTTAGCATGTAGATGAGCTAAGGGTTTAGACTAGCAAGAAGACAAATATGGAAATCCTATTTGGACTGCAGAGTAGTAGTGGCTGTCACAATGAGGCATTTTTTCCTAACTCAGGGCTGGAATGCACATAGACCTGGTTTCAAATTACTAGCAAGTCCTTGATGGGGAATGGCGAAGCAATGTATAACAATTTTAAATGGTGATGACACACAAAGCTTCTCACTGCAAGTGGCTGAATTTATTGTAAAGTATGTCTCATTTAAGGGGAGGACCAAGCTGGTCCGTGTCCTTCAGGTTCCCTGTCTTTCAGTAGATTTCAGGTCAGTGGATTTCAACTACTCACTGCCTTGTGCAGAAAAGGGGTATTAGGAACATCTGAACAACTTAGGTGGCGAGATGCTTCAGCAACACTCTTCCGATGATCTTAAAATAAAAGAACTGGGGAACTGCAGGCATTTTCAAACCTCACCCTTTTTTTTTTTTTTTTTCTTTTCTTTTTTTCTTTTTTTTCCCCACCATATTGTCCAACATCCAATTCATTGATAAGTGCTGAAAATTTCCATAAACACTTATTCTGGGAAACAGCAAGGTACATTCACAGCTGACAATTCAGTTTCAGTATTGATCCAAATAATCGTATGCTCATAACAAATGTTTATAATAAAAAACCATGGAAGTTTGTTTTAAGTGTAACCTAACAGCTACATGCATCCCTCCTCCACAGAACTCAGGGATTAAGCTCAAGGAGATAAGCCTAAAATGAACTGGATTTATTCTCGGTACCCTGTACAGAGAAAACTTAATTTGGCAGCTTCTTAAAGAAAACAGATATCAATATGCATGTGATAACTTGCGATTATGAAATTTTTTAATACTCCAAGAAAGTGACAGCAGTCTCAAAGTATTTCCTCTGCCAACAAATTGGCACCCTTGTAGCTGTAAGTTAATGACATTTTCTGTTTGCTTAGGAGCTCTAAGTTCAGTGGGAGGACAACTTAGACAGACCCTCCTCTTTTGCTACTGCTCTCAGATGAGTTCTTGTCATGTTTAATATTGTTCCATTAAAGCTGCACAGTTAATAGCTTATAGGAACTGGCACTCACCCAGTTTGAAGAGAGATTGTTTTACATTGTTGTGAACACTTACTATTAAACAGCAAGGGTAACGTTCAGAAGCTGTGTATTTCCAGAATGCTGTTTTCTGTTATGTACTGTTGTATATTCTTAAATGATCACATACACTCACTGCAAACTTAGGATACTAACCTTCTGTATGGTTTAAAAAATAATAATAAAATAAAAAAAAATATATTATGATTCTATGAAACCAAATCATCTTATTTTTTTTGTTAGAATATAATGATGTATTTGAATTAACATCACTGGGATCTGGGAATGGCTGTGAAATGTCAGTTCTTTGCATCCACTTGATTTTGGAGGGAAAAAAAGAAAAGAAAGTGGAGTTAGAAATATTTATCAAGAACAGTGCACACATGTATGCTTTTTAACAGTTGTTATCTCTATTATCCATGCATGGTTTTGTACTCTTGCAATTTTATTTTGAAACAGTCATCCGCCCTCCAGCTACTTGTATGGACTGAAAAGACAAAAGACAAAATCTGTGCAAACCTTTTATCATCGGACTGTTTTAGCTAGTTTTAGTCCGTCAAACTCCAACTCTGATTAGAAAATTTTACTTTTTTATTAAACAGTGCTTCATTAATGGTTGGACGTGATGATCTTAGAGGTCTTTTCCAACTTAAGTGATTTTACCATTTTATAATTCTGTGATCAAATGCATAGCCAACTCTTTAATATATTTTAAATTTTGTCATTCAGGTTAAATCTCCTTTAGAATACATGTTCTGGCTACAAATGAAGAAAAATACATATAATAAAACTCAAGTATTATGGGGAGAGCATGGGTGTAGAAAAGAGATGCAAGACAGGAGAACGTGGAAGTTCCCTCTGCGACTTATCCCTACTACCTATCAATCTTATACTGGGATCATAAGTATGGAAATCAGAGCCACTATGCAATACTCAGCTACAAGGCTGCATTGCAAAAGATCCAGCCTCTGCTAGAGGCCTTAACCTTAAAGCATAGCCTTTGCTACAGCACTGTAAATGTGCCTCTTTTGCATTCTTTGCACTAAGGCATATGATTCTTTATTCATCTGCAGTGAATTTCATTGTCAATTGTCTTTGAATCTGGTGGTCCTGTCCCCCATTGCACCCTTTTCCAAGCATTGAAACACTGATGGCTTGAAAGTACTGCTTCCACCAAGCATTATCCCTGTGACACTCACATGAAGCAAAGACAGAAGACAGAATCTTTAATCTTTAACCTAATATCTTTTATTTATTTATTTATTTATTTTTAAATCATAGCTTTTTGACCCTCCTTTTTAACCAGGTTCATTATCTGGTTATCCAGTCCTACATTTATGTCATGGCTCAGCACCATCATAACCTGTGTCACTGTCAGGAGTTTACTGATAATCTAAGCACTATATATACAATGCTATGGCCTGTTCTGGCTGTAACAGTCACAAAGAATTATAAAACAGTGAAGCATAGCACTCCTTTCTGATACCAGTTTTCTTCGGTCAAACTCAGCTTTTCATAATCCTCTATCTTACCTCCCTTGAACTTCTTTTTAACTTCTCAAAGTTCACAGGGGTGCTAAGATACACCTCTTAACCCTTACTTTTTCCCAGAATTTCTGGATTTATCTTCTACCCTCATAACCACTTCCACCTGCTTACAAGTCAATGAGTTTTATAAGTTACAGTAAATCTGCCTTGTTTGCCTTCCTGTATCATGCTAGTAGACATGAAAACTGATAGCCAAATATTAAAAAACAACAACAAACACCAAAACATTGCTCTTACAGAAACTTTCTATAATCCTGCTCTGACATGCAATTTTTTTTTCAATTATCGTTTGCAATGTCATTAGCATTTTGACTACAAAATAAAACCATTGTACCTATCACAAAAGGGGAATAACAATATCAAATCCTACACATCAGCAAGTTTCTAAAAAGTATACTAGACTTCACGCATAAAAGAAAAAAACTTCTGCCAAAAGACAGAAAAGAACAAAGATAGAAAATTTTTCCCAACAATGCCAGACTAAATAAAGCTGAAAGAGCAAAGTCTCTGACATGCTTTGCAAAGCAAAACTCTCCAGATTGCCTTACTCAAACTAACTGTCTGGGTTCCTTTCAGAGGAAGAAACTATACTGCTTTGAGGAACTATTCCCAAGCAGGGTCCAAAAGTAGTTAGAGTAACTCATCCTCTCAAGGAGACAACCTCACCATTCCTTAAAACAGGAATTAGATTAAGTAGACACTTTATTGTGGTGGAAATTAGGTGAGATGAAATAGTTTAGTGGGGACTGTTAGTGTTAGGTCAGAGGTTGGACTCGATGATCTTGAGGTCTCTTCCAACCTAGAAATTCTGTGATTCTGTGATTCTGTGATTACCTATAACTGCTGTGATGAATTCCTCCTAAAAGTGAAGAACCAAACCCTGTGGCTACCTATTCTGCTAGAAAGGTTCTCTATGGTACTTGTTAGGGCCACAAACATATTTTGGGAAGATATTTTTCCTCTTGCTTTGAAAGAGAGGCTAAGCCAGCATCACTGGTATGCCCTCACTGTGTATGCCCTCACAGTTAAGAGTTAAGAGTAGAGAGGTGCCCAATGAAAGCCAATACCCCAATTCAAGTCTTCAAGGGAATTCTCCTTGAATTTTAAAGTGTTTCTGTGACTACTTTTCCCTTTGATAAGAGTATTCTGTTTTTACTGGCATCATTTCTCTGAAGTAGTAGGTAACAAGCTATCAGGGTTCTCTTCCTGAAATGTATGCTGTTAATAAAATGCCCTACCTATTCTACATGTATATCAGTTGGGGCTGTCTGGCTGGTGCTCAGCCTCATGAAGCTGTTGTGAAACCAGTGAAGGAGAAGGATTCTGCTATAGCTAGATCATTGAGCTCTTTCTAGCATTTTTTTCCTGTAGCTGGCATGCACCAGTGTAATAGCTAAAGAAGCACAGTAATGTTAAACATCTTGCCTAAAGATCTATGTGTGTTTCATAGAGGACTGAGACACTAGGGATATTTATAAACCTACCTGGCAAGTAATCTCTACTTAAAAAAAAAAAAAAAATCGCAACAGGAACAACAACAACTACTCTTGTAGATTAGAGAGAATATAATTAAAGAGTCTCAGGGGTCTGACAAGTTTCTTGCTGAGAAAAAAAGAACACAATGTCGTGCAAAACCCTTTTGCCTAGAGTAGCTTGACACATCATATTATTTTCCTGTGAATTATATGCTGTCATTTAAACATAAGAGCATAAACCTACTGACTTACTACAAAGCTTTTAAAATTTTCATGTGTATGAAAAACTTTGCTCTTGCTTGATAAATGTTCCCAAATTAACGCAAAATAAATCTTGGTGTATGCACCGTGAATAGAAAGGGAGAAAGAAAAAAAAAAAAAAAAAAAGAAAAAAAAAGAAAAAAAAAAGAAAAAGACAACACAGCTGTATTTTCCTTGCTCCTAGAGTCCTCTGTGCTTTACAGTAGTGCCAGATAGAATGTGACAAGATAATTTTCCAAGAAAAAAAAAAAAAGCTTAATGTGAAGTTCAAAATTTTGCTAGAAGCTATATTCAGTAATAAATCAATAAATGTTGGCATTTTCATCATAGTTTGCACATTAAATGACTGTAAAAAGTAAGGGCTAAGCTACATCTGAGTTAAATGAAGTAGAGATTTGCACAAGTGATGCAGCAATAGTTTCAAACAGTGAGAATTAAATTAAATGAATGAAATACATGTACAAATAACCTCCACATTCTACAAAAAAAAAAAAAAAAAATTTATTCACTTATGGTATTTAATAAGATATATCATCATTCTGTTGAGAAAATATTCTTGTAACTATAGAAATATTTAACTTCAATTCTCTTGCCCCATGTTATACTTTTAATATTCAGTATCATGCTAATATAAAAATAATATCTCACACATTATAAAATCAAGCACAATATCAGAAATACAAAATGCTCGTTCTACCCAAGATATAAATATGTATAGAATATATTAGGAGGAGGAAATCAGAGCAATAGTGAGGCACCTGTATATTCTTTCTCAGATGCTTTGAGAAATGACATGTAAAGTTAGTCAAAATTTGTCAAAATAGTTTGTTTTCACTGGATTGTTCCATCACAAATATAAAAGTCAGCAATATTCTCTCAAACATTTTAGATAAATGTTTATAATGTCCTCCACAACTTTCATCCCTCCAAAATGCAGAAGTTCTTCAAGCTTTCCAATGAGCAGCCTTTCAGTGATGGCAATATTCATAACGTTTTTCATACATTCTTGAAACAGATCTGATTCCAGCATATTCTGAAATATGTATTTTATTATTTATTTATTTATTTATTGACAAATAAACTTTGTGTATAAATAGACAAAGACAAAACTGAATCTGATCAGTACAGTAAGTCATAAGGACAACTCCCCTGAAGTCTGCCACTCAGCTGAGCAGTTATATACACATAAAAATGCTTGTAGAGACTATCCCTGAAACAAAAGGATAACAAAACAATTTTTCACTGTTTTCTGAAACCTGAGACAAGCAACTAGCTATTTAAAATTGCCATGACTGCGGGATCACAGAATGTAAAAGTGCTGTAAATGATTCTGAATAAGCCGTGAATTTAGGATTTCTGAAACTAGCAAAGTAAGTTCAGCAATGCAAACTGACAGAAAAAAAATACACAATTTTGGAGGCAGAACAGAGGCAAAGTCCTCTAAGGCAAGATTTAGGAAACTACAGGAAATGAATGTAATCACTCTTCATCTTTTCACAGTTCATTTGAGATACATTTACATGCATTAGTATCAAAATATTGTAAGAAAATATGTCTATTCTCTTCAAACAGATTAATTAATCATCCCTGAAAACAATCTTTTCCCACTTCCTATTCTTCAGAGAGCTTAAGCCAGAAGAATTAACAAATGCTGTCTCATTACCTTAATGTGGTTTGATTTTATATTTTTAACCAAGTTTGGTTTCTTAAAACAATTGTTTCATTAGGAGGTTTTTATTAGTTCATATCTACATCCTCATTAGAAAACTGACATTTTTACTCATTTTCTCAATATATTGGCATTATCCAGTGTTAAACCCAGCATTACTTGCCTAAGTGTATTGTGCAGCATTATTTTCAGCAGAATCGGGAGTACTAATTTTCCCTGACTTGTCTGGAAGGTTACAATGCCTTCTTTTTCTCAATCTTTGAATATATAATGTATGCATATTTTAATAAATTATTTTAATAAATATGCATACATAATGTGTTCATAGAAACAGTTTTTGGAGAGAATATGTACACATCAAATTTCCTTTTATGTTCACATGACTCAATGAACTTTAGTGGTGTTCCTCCTAATATTCGACGGCACTGGAAATAATACCAAAATTAACTCCCTTTCTCACTCCCACACTTATCTACTAACTGAATGATTAATTACCATTTCACACTACTGTTGGCCAGTCATGTCTTTGGACATTCTCTGTAGCACTTCGTTTTTTCCTCTTTCCATCATTCTAATTTCCTTTTTAATTTTTACAAAAAATTAAAAAAAAAAAAAAAAAAAAAGTTGGGGAGGAAGGGGGAATGGATGGACAGAACCCTCACAAGGTTAAATACTTCTCACAGGGTTAAACAATTCTATTAATTAATTAATTAATTATTCTGACTTACATAAGTCAAACAAAGGCATGGTGCTATCCACTTCCTCTCAATGCTTGGCAAGACCTGCAGAGGCAGCTTTGTATTTCCAATCTGTACCATACTTCAGACCTGTTGGGGAAACTACAAAAAAGGCTTATGGAATTTTAATGTTGAACTAATGTTACATTTTTAGCTGGCAGTATTAGATGGGTGACTGCAAGCTGAATGGAGAAAGGGAAAAATGTTTTCCCCCTTTTACCAATGAGTTCAAATGTTCATCCTGTCCTTTCTGTGAACCCACTATTTATGGCACACTCTTTTAACCTATATATAATTCATGAAGAAATCTGTATAGAATAACATTACAGATAGATGACTGTGTGACAGAAAGCTTTGTTTCCCATGTTCATGTTGTGAGTCAGAAACCTTGTGTCAACCCACAGAAAGCTTCACAATATCTCAAAGAAATCAATTAAATCATAGCAAATGTAAATTTTTTTTTTTTTTTTTTTTTTTTTTTTCCAATAAGTAGCTGCAATTTATATGTAAAAACATGTAACCCAGTCACATAACCTACCTAATCTCTTTGCAGGTTATTGATTTTACGGTACAGCTAGGGTTTATTGGTTTGGTTTTGTGATTATCTTTACTGAACATCATAGAACTAGCAGTTCAAAGCCTCATAACAACAACAACAACACAAAAGTGGAATATTTTCTTTAGTTACACATCAATATTCCAATTCCTATTTTCTTTTTTTTTTTTCCTTTTTCTTTTTTCTTTTTTTTTTTTTTTTCTGTAGAGAAATACAGAAGTAATTAAAGATATCTGTTAACATTAATTAACTAGGCTTTACAGATTTGGCAACCACATTCACCTACATTTTCTGTGTTAGTTATGTCCACTTTATACTGGAAAACACCTGTCTTATTTAACAGCACATATGAAGAATAGTGCACATTTTATACATCTAATTTTATTTATTTAATTTTATACATCTAATACAAAATACAGATTAATTGATCCCAACTGTAGCCCCTGTACTATGTTTCAGTACCACATCCCTCATTTGTTTTTCAGTTCATGTGATGGTGTTCATCCCCATACAAAATTGAATTAACTGTCTTAGTAAAGGAAAAGCAAAGCAGAATTATTATTATTAACAGTGAAGCTAATCATCTGAGGAGGAGGTATTCTCAGTGTAAATAAATTAAAATTAAAAAAATAATGAGTTATGCTAATGGATTTTATCCCTGTCAATTTATAGTATTTTAGAAAAAAATCTGTAATAAAGAAAAAATATCCCCATATAAATATATCCTATATAAATACCCTTAAATATTATAATAATACCCCATGGAAATAAATTCTGAAATCAAATACAAAATGTTCCTGGTTATCAAGGTAAGCATACTGTTTTATTTATGCATTGTAAGACATTTATACCAATAATATTGCAATAAGAAGTTGAAGTGATGACTTTTGCTTTTCTTTTTTTTTTTTTTTTTTTTTTTTGTGACCTTGCTAGCAGGTCAAAGTTATCTCATATGACACATATTTTACTCCAGTCCTGGAAACTCCTATCCACGGGCATAGTTTTATTACTTTGATAATTTTACTACCTCTAAAATCAAAAGTATAATTTCTTTCTACCTTTCTGCATTTTATTAACATTTAAACAATAAATATTTTGCACTGTTACCTGATGTTAATCTTTTCAATAAAAAATATAGGTAATTTATTCATTTTACAGTTGCTAGTTTTTAGAATGCAATTCCATAAACAAATTAAGCAGACAAAGTTCATAAACAGAAGTAATGTTCCTTGTTTCCCCGTTGGAAGATGTATTTTAGCATTTTGTTTGCTATACCAACTACAAACTCATAATGGCATCAAAATTAATAGTTTGTAGTCCATTTTATATGTTGATATTTAATTAATGAGTGTATAACTTCAACACACGTTATATTTTCTACATTCATTACTTATATTAATGAATATCACTTGATAGGCATCAAGAGGAGTCATTTTACAAGGATTATCAGTTAAATGAGTAAAGCCCAGCTTTGCAACCTAGCTTGGATTGTATTAAGATAAAGGCAGTAAGCTCACAAATGGAGCTTCACAAATAATAATCACTAGAGTTGGAACCATCTGCAGAAGTTTATGCAGAAAACCATCTTCTGAAATGTTAGAAAGGAGGTGGTTGAGAGTAACGGAAAGAAAGCAGTTGTCAGAGCAAGGTCAGTAACTATTCATGTGCATCAAGCACTGAAACAAGCTCAGGGACAGTTCATATTTGAGAACACATTACAGCTTATGAAGATGGTGAAATATGGACGACAGAAGGAAATGTCTTCATTTGTAACTCATATTATCTAATACAAAAAATCCATTAAAGTCCTCCTTTGTGTTAACCTTCATGAAGGAGGCTTAGCACACCCATCATATTTAACTAGGTCTGCCATTGCTGATAGATCAGAAACATACTTGATGTTTGATATTAACATCCTCACATATAATTTCAGCAGCTTCTTTCCCAAGGAATTCTTTGAGGTTTTCACAGAGCTATTTTATTAATACTTATATATATGCCAGTGATGTTCAATGAAGGGACAAAAACACATTTTAGAGAAAATAAAACTATACCTTCTTCATAAATCAAAAGGCATGGAATAAATGAAGAGTCATAGATTATAGTCCTTAAAGAAAAAAAAAATCATCTATTTATATGTCATCTATTCTTAGTTGTTCCATGATCCAAGGTACTGAATAATATGCTCCTGTATTGTATTGATGAGTTAAATACAATTTAGCTTAATCTGCTAGAGAAATTGATATAATAATATCTGCATACTCTAGGAATAAAAAGAGACTTTATATGGTTTACCATAATAGACCTACTAAATAGCACATTTAATATTTGGATGGTGATGAAAAAAGTAATTGATAGCATCTTTAGAGAAAACTTCATCAGCTTCGTTATGGTATCTTAAGAAAGAATAGACTCACTATATTGTTATTAAATCCATACGCATAACTAAATCCTAAGTATATCAACTGCTATTGCTAGATGAAAAACTCCAGGTTTCACTGTTGTTTAAAAAATTTAAAAGTGCTATATGAATGTGGTTGCTGTTTTATTTTGTTGTTGTTGTTTGTTTGACTGTTTGTTTGATTGTTTTGAGAGAGCAACTATTCTAAAGGCTGATTTCCATTTGCTGTTTAACTATCTGAGTTGTTTTGTTAAAAATGTTCTATTATAAAAAGCTGAGAAAAAATAACAAAACTCAGCTGAAGGTCATTTAATCTTTTCTCATGAAATATCTCAACCAGAATGAAAATCTTGCACAAGAAATCTTACCTTCTTTGTTGTTGGGGGGGGGGAGGGGGAGGGGAGGAGGTAGAAATTGATTTTAAACTCAAGACATAAATTAACATCAAACACAATATAAACAGGTTACTTGAACAATATTCTGTATAGTGTATTATTTGAAGTTGCTTTAAAAAGGATTAGCAGCTCCTCACATCTTGCAAGCTTCAGAATCAATTGAGTCACTTAGGAAGAAGACGTATTTCCATAGCCTAGCTTTAAACTAGTGTTCAGATTCCACTTTGCTGAGTACATTAAAAATGTACAGACAGATAGCTAAGCAGATAACAGTAGGTGAACTTCTGGCCTCATTACAGTCAATGGGAGGTCTGTCATGATATCAAAGGCGCCAGGATTTCACCCTCTAACTCATCTTTCTCATCCATCAGAAAAGCACTTTCACCCACCAAACTTAATCACAAAGCAACTAAAAGTTTTGAACAATTTTGAAGTCCACACTGCAAACTTAAATTTCACATTTGTTTGAGAGGCATTGGCAGCTTTCAAAGTGTGGATTATCAGTCAGCCTCCTGCAGTTGACAAAGCAAATCAGAGCAAGTAAATTTGAATGTGTGAATAAAATACATGTTAAAAAAATGTAGTAACAACTAGTAAGATGCCAAGAAATTTTCTGTATTTAAATTAGACATCTGTGCCCTATTTTTAAATATTCATCATTGTAAGTGATTCAGCATGTTACCCACTCCTGTCAGAGTACACATATTTTAAAAACCTTTTAGCTTTAACACCTTCATTACCATATGAATCCATTACTAGAAAATTTTCTGCCCTTAATCTTATTCAAATCTATAGATTTCACCATAAGCATAACAGAGTTATGATGTTTCATGAGGGTGGTAGTTTTGGTCACTATTTCATGCTGAAAACAGTAACTGCAAAGAAAGCTTGTGTTTCAGAGATTGTGAAAGAAAATAAACAGTGCTATTAAAATGAAATATGATTAATTACATAGTTCAAACTCATAATCAAAAAGGGGTCACAGCTTGCCAATTCTCATTTATATGCTCCTGATTCATAGCCACTGAATAAGAAAGGAGCAAAATTACTCTGGATTGGATAAAAATAGAAAATCATTCCTGAATAGGATATACAATCCAAAAAGCTTGCAGATTATCTTGAAAAAAAAAAAAAAAAAACAAACAAAAAAAATCACAACAACAAAAAACAAACATGACCACCACCAAAAAAAAAACCAAAAACTAAAACAAAAAAACAGTCATGGGAGAAAAAATGAAGCTTGTTTATTCCAGAGGCAGTTGGATAGAGGCATACTTAGAATAAATGAATGGATAAAACGCTGGACAACATTCATTGGCCTATTTTATGTGAGAGGTTGCATAAGGTGACTGCTATGGTTTTCTCTGGCCTTGCAATCTATTAATTTATGTGTTATCTGAAATGAAGGGGTTTGGGGGGAGGAAATGAGTGTCCCATGAATATCCCAACCTAAAACCTAGTCCAGAGTTGACAGATTACATTTTATGACAAAGTGCAAGATCCAAATGCCTGTGGGTTACTTAAACTGGATGTTAAAAAATGATGAAATGATTTGGGATAAGGAAGAAGTTGTATCTAGTATATCCAAAATTCATGAAAAGCCAATAAAGCAGGGGACTAAACTTTTAATAAATAAATAATTAAATAACACAATGTCTGGATAGATCTGGTGCACAGAAAGGCGCACAAGCAAGATATATTTCTGCTTGAAAATGAAGTGGTGAATGAAACAGCAAAAATTCCACTTGCTTCCATGAAGCCACAATAGCAGAAAATGTCTGTTTTCAACAAGCTGAGTAAGACCAGATTTTAAACAAGGACACATATTGGGGAGATATGAGAGGGTACACCTGCAAAAGGAAGATCAACAAAAACAGTTTAGTTTAAAATGAGTTTATGAACGTGTCACAAGTCTAACAAATAATGCTGCGCATTCTTTTGATAATGCACTTTATATATACTGCACGCTAATAGTCTGGCAATGTTAGCTTCTGGTAAATTAGGAAGTTATCAAGATACACATCAAAATCTAGGACTGGCAAACCTCCACACTGAGTCTCAAGGGGCAGTGGACAAAGACACCAGAAAGCATCTATCTGTTGAATTAGAAAGTGAAAGGAAAAGATTATGAGACAGCCTTAATACACAGATTTCACTAAAACTCTCATTAAACACCGAAACAGTGAATGTAGTTTTACTCCTTGTTGATTTGAATGAGGTGATTGGTGTCTGTTTTGGATTTGGGGAAAAATACCCATTGAATGTATTTAGCCCCCTGTTCTCAGATTCACTTAAGTGTTACAGAAATAGCTTATGTTTATCTCTTTGAAGATTCATAGAGCTTGCATAAATCACTAAGGACTGGCAATTAAAGAAGATATTTATATTGCTGAAAACAATAATTAGGCTTTTTCTGCTTTCTTTGCTTACTGTTTCTTCTTTTGGTCCATTTGTTATTCAACCAGAGGTGAATGTCAGAGCAGTCAGACTGTAAAGTGCGGGAGTGTTTTAACATCTACCTGATAAGACATACTCTATTTTATCAGCTTCTTGATTTGAATAGATGCCATATGATTTCCATATCTAATCATTGAAGTCTCCTAATTTATACAGGAAAAAAAAAAAAAAAAGAAGGGAGGGAGGGAGGGAGGGAGGGAGGGAGGAAGGAAGGAAGGAAGGAAGGAAGGAAGGAAGGAAGGAAGGAAGGAAGGAAGGAAGGAAGGAAGGAAGGAAGGAAAGAAAGAAAGAAAGAAAGAAAGAAAGAAAGAAAGAAAGAAAGAAAGAAAGAAAGAAAGAAAGAAAGAAAGAAAGAAAGAAAGAAAGAAAGAAAGAAAGAAAGGAAGGAAGGAAGGAAACAATGGCAAGATTCTCAAAAATTTGACAATAAATGGGATTAACTTTGGTCAGTATATGAAATATTAAAGAAAATGGTGCCAGTAGCAAGGCAGGCAAAGATGAAGTGCTTTCTGAGTTGTAGCTTTAGTACTTATCATATGTATATCAATGTCCACTAACCTGAGATGTTGAATAAAAACATTTTTTTACCAAGTAAAATAGACTATTGTCTAGAGCCTGTCTTGAAGTATCACTCTAAAAACATATTTTTAACTGTATGTTA
Organism: Aythya marila; assembly: GCF_965140915.1. Classification (NCBI taxonomy): domain Eukaryota; kingdom Metazoa; phylum Chordata; class Aves; order Anseriformes; family Anatidae; genus Aythya; species Aythya marila. Next base: position 110,985,947 of record NC_139044.1, read on the forward strand.
CCTCATGTGACATGGTTTATATTCAACTTTAAATAAAAATATTTCTCTTTGGAGAATTATCTTCCAGGATAGCCCTGAAGTTTAAAAACAGATAGGTGGAAATCCCACCAGACTGTACAGATTAATGTCAATCTACTGACTTTGATGACGTTATAATATGCCTACATGTAAACATATACGTTTAAGGTCCTAATCTGAAATATCATCCCATCAGGGATGTAAAGGTGTGTAAATTTAGGAAATCAGAATAACTTTCCAGAGAACTTTCCAGAAAACTCAGTGTGGCATAATGCCAGATCATATATTATTAAAATCTATCTTTTGTTGCTTTTGTATTCTATAAAACTGTACCTGAAAATAAAAACTCACAATAAACACCATATGGCTTCAAAAGTAATTTGAGAAATTTGGTCAAAAGAAAGATGCATGTATGTCCTCACTTTCATATTTTCTTATACTACGGGGTTTTTATTTGTTTGTTTGCTTGCTTGTTTATTTATTGATGCTTGAAAATGTTCGGTATTTCTTCTCCATATATTCTTCTATCTTCTTCTAACATTCTTCTAACAAGGCTGTTAGAAGATTCAAATAAACCAGGTAGTTGAGATCCAAACTGAATGTAAGCTGAGTGCATATACTGATGAAAGTGTGTAACTTTTTGCCAGCCCAGGATTTAATTTGTTCCAATGATGAAAATGGATTGAAACAAAATAAGATTGCACTGCATCTCACAGTAACAAAATAGTTTAGTCCTCTAGTTTAAAAAGTTTCTGATGGAAGATCTTGTGAAAGTCTGATAATGAATAAAAGCCTGTGTTAATTTTCCTCCCACTACAAAACTGAAATTTGTAGTTTCTACCCTCACTCCATTGGTTGTTTGTTTGTTTCTGCTATTCTAGTTCCCATTTAGCAACTCTATATACATCTTGAAATAGCATTTCCAATCAATTAAAGGTATTATAATTTGTGTTGGCTACAGAAGATTTTAGCTGAACTGACTGAAATACATATATCTGGGAAAAATACTTTTGAAATGCTTATTACTTTACAAACACTCACTATCAATATTCATAAGGAATGGATGTATTTTGTGGTAAGCAGACCTACGAAGACATTTCAAGAAATTGGAAAATTGTACATGTATCTTTCATCAGGCTGATCTCACCTTTCCTTCTCAGAGTTATGGAAATTTATACATTTAGACTTGTAGGTACTGAAATATTACCTAAGATCCTACTTCCCACCTCTGAATGTTCCTTTCTTACTCACTTTGTACACACTGTGATTTATATTCAAAACAGTCCAGCTTTTAAATTTGTGACTAACATTCACCTAAAGCAGAAGCACAGACTTGATATGTGTGTGCTTTAGATGATGATTTGCACAAGATCCAGACTCTCAATGTCCATTGGCAAGGCTGGATCCAAGTGTCTATAATATCAAAAGATAATGGACTCAAACATGAGAGCCAGCTCTTGTTAATCTGCTCTAAAGCCTCCTGTTTACTTCTAACTTATAAAGATGGCTTCAGCCATCCTCCATTGGATTTATATCAGTCTACTTGACAGGCCTGTAGTCATGAGAAGCTTAGTGGACCTCCACAGTGTAGTGAGATTATTTATAAGTAGATAGATTTCGGGACTGTGATGTACCAATAACTCCTCAAGTCATATGACCACGATTGAAGTCACTCTTTGAAAATGAAGCTTAAAGAAACACATTTTTTACTGACCTGGGAACTGCTGTTCATAGTTACACTGACAGACATGCATCATTGAAATAGTGAGATTATAAACCTTACTGTGAAAGACTGCTTCTCTTTGCTCCCAGTAAAACCACCAATCAAGTACATAAATCCTTGTTTCAGACGAGGCTTCAAATTTCAGAAAACATTCAATGGACAATATAAGGAATCAACCTTCCTTATCTCACCCATTGAGAACTTGCAAACAAGATTCCCTTTTTCTTATCCTTGATGCTAAAACATTAGTTATACTTACAGCATTCACAGTTTGAAAACATCTTGGCACAACAGGTATTCTGTTATTATTTTCTTCTGTTTTACATTAAATTCTCTTCACAACAAAACAATGTAAACTTGTAACATCCATCTTAAACATACTCAGCTTTGTCATGATTTCATTAAATTAAAAGGTGAAAACACAGCTAATGAGCAGACAGAGAATATTGGGGAATGCCACATATGTGTTTAGATTTACTAAATATATGTGTGTTTATATATGTGTTTAGATTTACTCTTGACCATAATGTTTAATGTTGGTTTCCAGACTTTTTCCCTTTCTTCCTCCACTTTTCCAAGATGACAAAGGAAAAGCAGGTGAATATGGACTAATGAACAACACTCCATCTGTCTTGTTTTAATTAAATCAGAAGCTGTGGAGCAGGGGTAGATCAGCATGCTCCCGCCCGCAGCCTTAGAAACAAAAGAAGTGACTTGTACTGTATGGAGGGAGACTAATGGGCAAAAGCATTCCTGCATGTAGCAATCTGTGCTCCCTACAATGTTACTCATCATTCTGTCTAACTTCAATAATATTCTTAGCATGAGATGTCTAAGATTAATGAGGCATTTGTTCTCTGATAAGAAGCTATCACAAAGAATATATTTCCATCAACATTTTTGCAATTAAATTAATAATATCAACTTTTTGCAAACATGGGATTCAGTGGTAGTTTATAGTAGATGATGTGAAACTATTTCACATAACAGTTTTACATCCTGGATTGGGTCAGCATTTTTTTTTCTTAAGACCCAGTATATAAATATATGCACACATATTTATTGTATGAGCAAAAAACCTCTAAAGTTTGCCATATTTTTCTTGCTATGTAATTGATCTTGAACAGAACTTCCTGAACATTCCTCCCTCATGTTCTGGGGCTAGAAAAAAATCTTCTAAAGGTGGTCTCCTATAGAAAGAGCTTAAGCATAGATAGGGCGGGTCACTGTTGGCCTCGCTCTTCTTACTGAGCTGTAAAATAGCATAATCAGAGCTTCAAGTTTAGCATAAAGGTAAGAGACATTGTCTTCCAATACAAATGACTCTGGTATCATTTTTTAGGTGTTTTTTTTTTTTTTTTAGAGTAACTTTTTGCATGGGCTTTTTTCAGAAGGAATAGCTAGCTATGACACGCATAGGTCAGAACATTGCAACAGACTATATCCTTTGTTGACCATTAAAAGGATCAAACACAAGAAGCCAGTGTCTGAATCAGTTCTGCTGTCTTTCACAAGATTCAGCCACATCCTGACTAATGTCTAGCACAAAATCCTCAAGTCTCTTCTCCACATACAACAAATGTCATGTGGAAATCTTGGAAACACTGTTGACTTCCTTGATTTTGTTCCAGTGAGCTTAATTGAGAATTAAGACAGCAGTAATTACTTAAAAATAAAGTTGCTCCATGAACAGTGGAATTCATTATGTCATGAGTCATCTCCACCCACCAGTACAGTACCACTAGCTTCTGACTGCCTCAGCTATCACAAAGCTACTCAAAAGCCTTAGATCTACCCCACAATATCAGCTTCTCAAAGGGCAAAAGAGACTTTCTTCTAAGGCACTCATTTCTCTTTTAGAAGCTTGTGACTGCTTTTTCTCTCAAATTGTCTGACTGCTTTATAGAATTAAGCTAAACAAGGAATGATTTGTTTTACCTCATAAAATGCTTGACGCTTCCCCATTTTTTAGCTTAATCAACCAGTCCAGTAAAATGTGTAAACCCTCAAGCCGCCTCCCCACCTCCCCCCAAAAAATAATGTATTTCTATTTAAAGGACTGCCTGACCGTAAATGTAAGAAGTTTGTCCCTCCCCCTTCCCATCCCCACCCCGTCTTTTGGATATTCCTGATACTACAATTTCATCCTTTCCCTCTAGAAGATAAAAAGTTTTTCCCATAGAACATAAAAGACTGCACATGATGCAATAGGAAAAAAAATAGGAATGGCTAAATGGATTAATCAAATTTTTGACTGAAAAGACAAGCGTTTCTGAGGCAACAGAGAAATATCTGTGGCAGAGCAGTATCAAGTATATCTTGAATCACATATTCATTCTGTATAATCCGAAGGCACAGAACACTTCATTCCCTTATAACATTTGTAGGCATGTTAGTTTTATACCATGAAATATAATAACCTGCCTTTCATAGGAATTAGATTCTGAATGATTTGAAGTTTTGCTGCCTGTCTCTTGGTACTTTGCTGGGTTTTGCCTTTTGCCCTTACTTTCAGGAACAAACCCATAGTGAAAAGTGGAACACCATTTTTCTCTAGAACAAACCAGCAATATCATAGAAAAGCAATGAAATTCTAAATCTAAGTCTAAAGAAGTTTTATTAAACCTGAGACAAACTTAGTTATAGCTATTCATTGTGTTAATTCTCAACGTAAAAAATGTCTCTTGGGCAAACAGATTTAAAGAACTGTTGTTTTCCAGAGTATTTCAATGCCTTTTCCTAAACTGACAATTCTACCTAACCACTGCATTCAGAAATTTTCACCTTTCTATCATGTATCTACTCTTTCTTCAAATATACCTTTCTTTCTGTGTTCTGTGTTCACTACATAAGCTTAATTAAAAATATATTGGGAGTCATTTTGCTAGACAGATTAAAATATCTAATAAATAAATAATTGCTACTTTATGTGCTATACAGACAAAACTGAGCTTCAAATAAAATGAAATTAAGTCTTGTCTCAGAAAAAAAAGTGAAAAAAACCACCATACATTTGCATAACAACTACCCTGTTTTTCGTGTCTGTCCCACACTTTATTATGTCAGACATGCCTTAGAGAATTTAAACATTTAGACATTTTCTCCAGGTTGTATTCATTGACAGTTTTAGATGCTATCTGAAGCCAAAAATTATGTTTCTCTTCAGTTTACTTTTGGGAGTTGATAGTTTTATTAATCAAGACGTCTCCTATATTTGAGTGAAAGTCTACTTAACATAAACTGTGCATCTTTCTGTTAATGTACATATATATTGATGTACTGGGGATAGAAGCAGAGAAATACTTGTCTGGGATCACACAGTGGGTCTACGGAAGAGAGAAAAATTTCTTTCACTTACTTTCATTCCCTGGACACAACAGGAATAACACTTTACCTTTAACTAATGTTTGATACTGCCTTCTCTGGTTGTTAGATTCAAATCATAGATTTTGTTAGATTCAATCCCTGATACAATGGGAAATAACTGATTTTAGAAACAAAACAACAACAAAAAAGACCTACTCTCCCTTCCTTCCTTCCCCCCCATTTTTATTTTTTATTTTTTTAACTGTTTTGCATTATCATCAACAATTCAGGCAAAATCAATAATGTGCATTTTCAATTTATAGTGTAGATGCACCAGCAATTACTATTGGCATATCCCCCAGGAAATCTGTCTTTAGAAAAAATGCAAGAACAAAGACAGTGCAAAGCTTGAATATCTAAAGCACATTTAAAGAAAGAAATGAGCTATAAGCAATGTCTTTACTTTCCCTGTGGAATTTTGAAGTACTTGCATTTGATGGGGCGAAATCAAGTGAGACTGTTTCTGCTATAAAAACAAACATTTACAGATTGACATTTACACAGTCACCAATTTATAAAAAACTACTCTCATAGTGATTTGTCATGTCTCACTCATTCTGCTCATCCCTGTAAAACAGAGAACTATGCTGAAGGGGATCAAAAGTTCACTTCAAGATGAAAGTACCTTTTGCAGAAATTTTAACGTTAAACTATCCAGAAGGAGAAATGATTGTATTTACCAAAACATTTGAAAAGTTTAAACTTTTTCCTAGAAGGTTGAAAAAGCAGAAAACTGTTTTGAAGAAAGATCCTTAATAGATTAACAATCTATCAAATTAAGCAATGCTTTATCCTGTTCTCCCAATTGGTTCTCTGTTTATTTTTTATAATGTGGACAAACAATTTAGAAATAAAAGGGCACCCCTTATGTCTTTTCTCTTATCCAGACAAACATAAACAAAGCAGTGGATTTGGCAGTAATCAGGGGAAATGACTGGTCAGCAGAAAATCACACAAAAGTGTTTAGTAAGGTTATAAGACAGTTCATTAACAGAAGACAAGGCGGAACTGCATACCCAGATACTATACTTACTATCTTTTGGAGAAACAACAGCATGCACATCCTTGAGTTTTCATTTAGGTGTAGTGGTCTGGAGTCTAGAAGAATTGTTTGAACATATTAATTGGCAGTTAAATATAAATGAACATATTAATTGGCATTTAAATATATGTATATATATTTCTGTTTTGATTACAGAAAGGATGGGTGGAAGATAACAGTTTGTAAAACTTACTGAAAAGACAACAATATCTGCCTTACAAAGTCCAAATACTTTTACTTAACACACACACACAAATTTATTCTGCAGCCTAATTAAAAGGTGCACAATGTACTTGGATATCAGAAGAGCAATTGCACAGATTTCTAATTGCTTAATTTACTAGCAGTTTGTTACTGTGTTTTATTTTAGTTTTTATACACAATATTCTAAGTGAGAAGGAACTTTGCATTTCAATGTAGCAGAATACAATATATTTGTATACATATTTTTAATAAATGAGTTGCAGCTTATGTCTTTCTTAATAAGGTTAATAAGGTTAGATAGAAGATAATTAATTGACGCAGTTTTCATGGCCTGACCTTGTGAATGAAGCATAGCTGAGTGTGATCAAGCCAAAGAAAAAATGGTTTGAAATTCTAGAAACAACAATTTGCAAAGACATTACTGACTTCAGATAATGTAAAATAGATAAAAGCACTAAATGAGAATGAAATCTACTATAGTGAATGCATATTTCAAATTTAAATGTTGTTTTATCCTTCATTCTATCTTTACTACAAAGTCTGTCCTGATGCTGTTGTCACAAAAACATCACTCATCTATTCAACCCTCACCATTATGCACTTTTCCAGTTAATTAGGGGAAACTTTCATGGCAGAGCTGGAGAAAATAACAGTCACATGGATTTAAAATACTTAGGACAAACACAGTCTGAGCAGGCAAACACCCCAAATGCGAAGTTGTAGTGCAAGTCATGTACATTAAAACATCCTACTACTGCCTGGTCTCAGGCTTTTGATTTCTTTCTCCAACCAAGGTTCATACTAGATGTTTTGAAATCAAAGGGATTAATAAGCCCTTAGCAGATACCTGAAGCTTTTTAATATATTAATTATATATTTTCTTTTTCTTTTTGCAGAGTTTATTGATTTTCCCTACCCTACTTTCTTCTCCCTGGAAGGCTCTGGAAATAATGTTATTAAAATTGATCTGGTGTGTTCAACGCAGACATTACCCATGAAATCCAGTTTTTAATGGAAGGTATATACAATACTAACCACATGGATCTTAGTCCATGTCAGTCTCACATTTTGAATGAGATGGGAAAGAGATGATGAAGCACAGAGCTAGTTACACTGGAGTGCAATGCTGGCTCTTATGTTAATGGACTCAAGGACTCCAAATCACAAAAGAATCAATAAGAATAAGGCACCTTAAAATATATATATTTGAAGCTGTGCTTTAGCCAAGAAGTTTTCTGATTAATAAGAGAAGGGCAGTCAAGTATATGAAAAGGAAAAGACTTTCCTTGCCCTCTATCACCTTAAAAATGAACAGCATATATTCCCATAAAACACAGTAATTGGTGCCTTTCCGGATCTTGGGTTTCTCAATTCTAATAGTAGCAGAGAGAAAGTGAGTGTCTGTCTCGCAGATATCTTAGAAAGCCAGGCAAGCTTGTGGGGCAAAGTAGAAAAGGAGTTTTGCTCCAATGATCTCTACTGTGTCCTTCCATTCAATACTAAATAAGTGTCAGGCAATTAGAAATGGAACAGTGGATGCGTAAATGATACTGCCTTTCCAATAAATTGCTAATACCTGGATAGTGCTGCATGACTGGAAGCATACTGTTACAATAACTTCAGTACCAATTTCTATTTCTGAATAATGGAGAATATGAGATCAATGTAGCATTGGAGAAATGAAACAAACAATCTACTACATGGTTCTTTTCCTGTCTGATCTCTACCTTCCTTCATTCCAGAATTGAGACATACTCCACGTAAGCTTAGCAAAAGCAACATGAGTTTTCTTCCTTCTTAACAGAAGTGTGTGGTGTCTTTACAAGGATGTCTCTGAAATATTTAATGACTGTCAAACCACGACATAAAGTTCATGCTTGTTCTTGTATGGTAAAAATCAACCTCATTTGTAGAGGGCAACTGAAGTTCACTATTTGGAAATAGCTAGAAAACATAAAATAATTAAATGATTTTTTTCTTAATGTATTGACACATACAGCTTTCATTACAACAGTTTGGTCAGAAAACAGGGACATCCACAGGCCCAAAATCCACACTTATTTGCATTACTTATTTCACTTGGTTCATGTACCGTCTTTTACCATCTGTCACATGGAAAAAAAAAAAAAAAAAAAGAGAGCTTTCAAAGAAATTCTGGAATACTAATGGAATTCCCTCAGCATCACCATTCAGCACAGGTGGCATTTTTAGCTCTAAAACTAATTAAAATGCATGTTTTAAAGAAGCTCGGTGTTTAATTCAAGCAGATAGGATACACAAGACATTTCTTCAGGGTTTCAGAGGTCACAGCATGAGACTGATTTGGCAAACTTAATCTAAAATAACCCAGTACTTAAGAGGGAGTGCTAGGAAGAAATACATAGCATGTTGATTTCATACTCACTAACAAACTGTAAAGTAGCTGTAACTATATGGTGGATTCAGCTACATTTTTAAAAATGGTAAAAGAAGATGAAGAACAAACTTTTGTACTTCTTGCTATTCACAAATACTATACAGTGAAAATTCAAGAAACATACTCAACGTCTAACTACAAATTAGCAACTGGAGTTTTATATTTTACCTTCGGTCGCATTGGTTTGCAGTTTGGCACTCAGCCATCTTCAGTTAATGGCTAGTTTTTGTTGTTGTTGTTGTTTTCTTCAGGGTAAGTACCACCATGCACAAGAAAGAAAAGGAGGTACAAAACAAAAGACAAATAAAGGAATCAGTCTTGTAGGACTGATTATACCATTTCCCTGTGAAATAAACTGGATGCTGCTGCAGTCTTGTCCACCAAGAAAAGAAAGTGGAGCCCTGACAGACACTGAGCTCCCTAAGAGTGCACTGAGCTCTTATATATCTCTAATAGATGTGCAAAAACAAAATGGGCATCCTCTTAGTTTTGAAAACCTTGACTAAATGCCACCTACTGCTGGAATCACAGCCCTTCTTCCCTGCTCAGACAGCAAGAACTTCAGAAGAGGATAAGTCTTGTGGCAGCAGCATATCATCAAGTCATTCACACTATTCTTACAATAAGGGAATCCTTTATTTTGTGTGGAAATTGGGATTTATAGGTAAAATATGCTGATTGTAACTAAATGAGAAACATCTGCAGAGTAATTCTGTTTCTGTGTGCACTCTTTAAAATATCTTTAAATAAAAATGTTTAAAAGATTTGCTTTTGTGTTATTTTTCCCTGAGCCATATTTTGTATGATTTTAAGGACAAACATAGTGATTAAAAACCTCTTTCAATTTCTCCTTTATTGGTTGTGTTTTAGCTGATTCTTTGAAGAGGTACGAAATTGGACCCGGTAGGTGTTGGGAGGTTTTATAATAACCTGAGAAAAATCTTTCTAATCCTGGGGCTTTACTAGCTCTAAGGGAATTGTCTTACTTATTTCCATTAAATCATTAACTGATTGTAATGTAATTTTTGAGCATATGACAGCATTGGAAACAATAACAATAAAAAATGGAAGCAAAGGTCTAACAACATTTGTCTTATTCTAGATCTGTGGATATCTCTAAAGAGCACCCTGGAGTGCTCAATGACATCCTTTAGAATCAGTGATGGGAAAGTTATTGTTACCCCGTTGAGCAGACACAGGCATAGATACTCTGCTCAGTATTTATTCCATTTCAGTCTTCTGAAAGCATCCACACAATTTGCAGAGAATGAGGACTGATTATTATGCAGAAATTAAAACATAATCTATTTGATTAGGGGATAGAGGCTGCAGTCTAATGACAGGAATTCAATTCCTACGTCTTTCACAGGAATTCTGCCTTAAATTAAGGTCTCTCCACCTGACCTATTTGTCTAGACTTTCTTTAAGATCAGTAGGAATCTACTCAATAGTATCAATGAAGCCTTGGGAGTGATTCATCTCATGCTGAAACAGACATTTATTTACACCCACTCAGATGAATTGCACCCTGTATTCCATTGATCCTATTGACTAGATCTCATTTGATTATTATGGAAATCTAGAAAACTATCTCTGATTAGTAATCAGAGATACCTACCTCTAAGTAAAAAAAATAATAAAAAATCACCTTAAATAAATAATTCATGTCCCAATTCAGTCAAGTGTCAAAGCACACTTCAACTTTTGGGAATTTCACTCATTCTGTTTTGCTATGGAAAAGAAGAGAAATCTGTGCATAGGCATGGTTATATCTATCCTTAATATTCTCTGTAGTCTACCTCTGACTTGAAATCTTCCTGTACAAGGAACACAACAACACTTAGCACAAAGGAAGGTGATGTCATTTGCTAGCCTGAATATTGCCTCAATTCAAACTATTTGTCTTGCTTACACTGGGAAAAGAAAACAGGCCCATGTAAAGCAGTGAGGGATGTAGGAAAAGATGTAACTTGAAAATAGCAAGAAAAAGAAAAAAGAGAGAGGGAGAGGAAAATACTTACTCTTGCATTTTAAAGCATTCCTGAGCTGGAAACATGGAGGTACATTTTACAGGAACTCTGTGCTAATAAATGAAGTTCAGTCTATGTAGCTAGGTTTTCTTATGAAAAACAAACAAACAAACAAACAAACAAAAACGTTATGTATTATTGTATTACACTGCAATAAAAGGCTGTGGTAACATAACTGTATAACAGATACAAATATAACAGAAGAAGTGTAAGAAAGATAAGCAAAAACACTAGAAGAAATATGTGATTGAACAAAAGAGTATGAAACCAGACAGAAATGTAGAGAAATTCACCACACTGTAAAAAGAAAGCATTTCTTTTTATGAGGTAAGAAAAACCACGAGTTGTGTAAGTAACGAAGGGTGAAATAATAATCTACAAACAGAACAACATTCTTGGAAAGAGGACAGAAATCTAAGAAGTTTAGGATGGTCCTTATAAATCTGAAGATCTAATATCAAATGAGAAGGACAAGCTATAGTGATTTGAGTATGGGAGCTGGGCAAAATACTAGAAGGTGACAAAAAAAAAAAAAGTAACTAGAAAGGATGATATCAGACTTGAAAACCTGCAGTCTTTTAATTAAAATGTCAAAATGTATCCTAATCGAGCTCTGTAAGCAGATATAAGCAAAAAAATAAATAAATCAGGAAGTCTGTATACATTCCTAAGGTCCAGCAATGCAGAAGATCAATGCTAAACTATCTGCAAGTTGAATCAGGTGTGTAAAAGATTGAATCTGCATCATGGAGAAGCAAGGAGTCAGCTCATTTTCTATTAAAAAAAAATATAAAATGAATGAAACTGTCCTTTAGGTATAGAAATTTGTATTATATATGATTCTATATACCTATATATATAATCTATCTATAATTATATATATTATATTTAGGTATAGAATTAGAGTTAGTAACAGTAACCAAGAACTAGAACTTGACATAAAGTACAAAGAACCAGAGAACATAGAAAAGGTCTAAAGCAACCTCTAAGGACTGGAATCCATTTGTTCCATTTGGAACCTTTTACAGATCCAAATCGTTCAGGGGTCCAGTAATTGATAAAACCCATAAAATTCAGAAGTTTACTGAGTAATTGCCTGAGCCTCATTTCCATGACCAGAAAAAAAAAAAAAAAAAAGATACAAAAATATGCCTTTCTAACCTCTTAAAGCTATTTTAAACACAGAAGGTCGTTTTAGGAATTGAAATGTGTTTGTTCATCTATCAGTGTTTGCAGCAAGTAAACATGATGTCAATTAGCCTTGCTAATGTGAAATCATTACTGGTTCCTGGGCAGGAGAAAGAGTTCATCAGCTCAAACGTACATTGTGTGTGTTGCAATATATCCTGTTGGGTAAGAACAATCCTGGATGTTTAATTAATTAGTATTTGTTTGGAATCATCCATACTTAGGTAAAGGTTTTGAAGCCTTCAACAGTTTTGAAAAAGATTTTTAAAGGCTTAAAGGTCAATTAGACTGTCCATCATTGAAGGTTAGTTACCCAATTCCTTTTCACACATTTGAAACACTTCATCTTAAATAAACAATGTTAATAACCAAGGCTGTAGACTCATCAGCATGAAATCAAGACTCTAGTAATGAACTGACCATATGTATTCTAAAATTTCAAATAGTCTGATACTATGCTACTGAATTTTATCCAATAACTATTTCTGTGTCACAGTGGGACACCAACTATCTCCATATGTGAATTAGGAAACAGTTGTGCTAGCATCTGAACAAATGACAACAAAAAACAAACAAAACAAAACAAAACAAAACCAAAACAAAAACACATTTCCCTAAATAAATTTTAAATTGAATGCTATTAAACCTACAATTTTCTAATGAACCTCTGCATAACTACTACTGAAAAATATATATACATATCAACTCCAATGATGGAAATTCACTTGACCTCTAAGGAAATATTAGTGCAGTCTTTGATGGCTGCTGTCTGAAGCTGATCCGTGGACCAAAAAGGAGGTTGTGGCACAAGATGTAAACACTTCCAGTTCCCAATCTATGTTTGTATGCATACTGTGAAGCCATGGATAACATGAACACGTTTGGTGCTTTGCAGGAGGATGAAAATGAGGAAATGAATACCATTCTTATTAATATGAACCTACCAGGGCAGAGATAGCATGTTAAAATTAACTATGCCTATAAAAATGCCAAGGTCCCATAGGAGCTGATATAACTGTAATTATGGTTGATGGAAGGTAATTTGGTAGCAGACTGGACTGAGTGGAGATGTTGACTCTTATTACCCCCACCAGGTGCAGTCACCTGAGCTCAGTGTGAGCCAGATTTACAGCAACTGAAGGATGTGGTTCTTCAAGCAAAAGAGGAACTTGTGGAATTCTTCACTAAAAGATTCCAAATATGCAAAAGTTGACAAGGATTCCAGGGGAGATGGAACAAATACTCATAAAAAAAAAAAAAAATAATAAAAAATCTACTATGGATTACTGCATACATATATCACAGTGGGCTCAGGTCACCCACTAAGTGGAAAACAGCCAGAGGCTGAATGCTCAGAAATATTACATATAAACTATTTTTTCTTAGTCATTTATTATAGCCACTGTTGGAGTCTGAAAACTGAAATAGACAGATTATTTGATTAACTCTATTCATACATTCTTACTGTATTCCTATTTCTCCAGGCCTATCAGCATTCCTAATTTTATGACATTCAGAGATTGTTAGCTTAAAGTCAGACCCAGGGGTGCCTCCCTCTCCCCCAGTTTCTTTTCCCCTTCCTTGAAACCTAGCTATTTGCAAGATGCCCTTAAGAAACAGCTCTGTTTTGATGGCAACACTTGTCCCGGTATCATTAACTAGTCCTTTCAGATATCAAACACCAGTGATACCACTCACTGAACCATTCAAACTGAGAATGACTGAAATACCTCCTTAGCCCTAGCCATGTCACTGCTATCCATTTTCAATGTTGTGGACATAACCACAATTCTTCCTAATCACTTGAACTTCTAACACAGATTTTACGTTTGATTTATTAAATTTAACCTATTCCTGCTTGTCTCATATTCTTTCTGCATTGTTAACAATTACCTGGCCATCCACATACCAAATCTATGATCTGCTTGCTGAGCACCCTGCTTACTGAGCACACAACATAGTCTTGCTCTACTATGAAATGATACTGTGGACAGCATTTCCCTACCATTTGATTATGTGCTGCCCTGTTTACAGTTTGCTTGTGACTCCTCTTCACTATCGAATTCATGTTATTTGCTTTGTGTTCATAACCTAATCCCACTTTATCTCTCCTTCAGAAACCAGAGATTGTCTCTTGCTTCTAATCAGCTGCTGATAATATCCTCTATCATCCACTTGATTCCTTCTCAAGCAGTTCCTTTCATGTTGTTCACGCTTGGGCAAAACACCCTGAAGTAACATCACTGTTTTCTTCACATCCTTTCTCCAACATATCTTTAAACATATTACTTTGTGTAAATGAGCTGCAATAATACTAAGATTTTTGCATATTGGTATTATTTCCTTTTTTTTTTTTTTTTTTTTTTTCCTATAATATGCTTTATCTTCTTGCTGTTTGTTGTCTTCTGAACATCCTACATGTGTTTTTATACAGCATACTTTTGACTGGTGTTCATACAGCGCTTCATACATCAAGGTCAGTCTGCTAGTTTCTTTGTTTTGCTACAATATGAACATATCTGCAGGAATAATACCATAAAGTTTTCTCACAATTTTTATGCTTTTATTTTAATATATCCACGAACTACACTATCTGGTACATTTTCATAGCAGTTGCGTAATTGTAATGTAGTATATACTTTTCTCAACAATGTTATCACCACCAATCTAAGGTAAACTGAAGCATAAAGAGATAAAGGAGAAAATTCAAACCACCCGTTTTCCAACCTAGCACATTACTTAGGTGGAATGTAAACATTAATCACAGAAACAGAAAAATAGAACATCCCTAGCTGAAAGGGACCAACAAAGATCATAGAATCACCATAGAGCAGCTTGGGTTGGAAGGGATCTTAAATACCATCTAGTTCCAACCCCCTTGCCATGCACAGGGATGCCACCTACTAGATCAGGTTGCTCATGGCCTTATCCAGCCTGGTCTTGAACATTACCAGGAATGGTGCATCCAGAGCTTCTATGGGCAACCTGTTCCAGTGTCTCACCACTGGAAGAATTTCCTCTTACAGGAATCATCGAGTCCAACTCGTGGTTCCACACAGGACCACTCAAAAATCAGACTATATGTCTGAATGTGTTGATCAAACAATTATTGAACTCCATCAGGCTCGATGCCATGATCACTTCCCAGGGGATCCTTGCCCACTGCCCTGACCACCCTCTTAGTGAAGAACTTTTTCCTAATATTCAACCTGAACCTTCCCCGATGCAGCTTCATGCTCTTTCCTATCACTGCTCACAGTGAGGTGTCTGTGATTTCATCTGTCAGCCTTCTCTTCTCTAAGCTGAAGAAGGAAAATAAATAAATAAATAAATAAATAAATAAATAAGAACTAAAAACAAAACAAAACAACTTTCCCTCTGTACCTTTCACCATCTTTGTTGCCTTCTCTTGGACACTTTCTAATAGTTTTATATCCTTCTTATATTGTGGTGTCCAAAACCATTCACAGTATTCCAGGTGGGGCCTCACTAGCATAGAGTAGAGCAGGAAAGATCTAAGGAAAAAAAAACAAACACCAATCATCATTGCAGAACAATACTCAGAAGTTCTGTCAATAACTTTGTCTTGGACGACAAAAATCTATAGATGCCCACATAGTCCCATCCTAGACTGAAGAACTAGGTGTTATGTACCACTATGACCAAGAAAGGTACCTTATTCATTCAGAGATATACCATATGTGTACTTCCATCCCTGATGTAGCCTAGTCTCTCTGTACATTCATTAATGCAAATTAATAATGCTTTGAAAAGCGGACAGTGCAATTATGGTATTTCTTTCCACTCCACAACAGTAGCCCAGGAGGAGCTGTTGTGATGGGGAAGACCTGCAGCACCGTGTAATAACCTAGAAGTTATCATTTTATTATAAGGACATCCAAACCTAAATATTCTACTTCCCAGAAGTACATGATTGAGCTACTGTGTTAGTTCATGCAAAGAGAGGATAAAGAGGGGACTGCAGGCTGGCAGTCCTGCATCTGGGAGCACAAATCTTGGGGACAGAAAAATAACTCCATCTTCAAATCAAGAAGGAACCATTTGTCTTGAACTGGAAGAAGGATGTCTTAAAATGAACTCATCAAGTCTATGACCTCTACTTGAATGAATTCAGGAAAAAATACAATATGTAGACCTAGTTTTGAAGATTTATTAATTTTCAAGTATTGCGAACTGAAGTCTTTGTCTCATTTAATATTCCTTTTCCCCTCAACTTTCACTGTGATCCCTCTGCAGTGAAAAGCTGTATTTCTGTAAACAATATTGGGGTTGTGGCTGTTAACATTTCACACAAGACTCCTCTTGCAGAAAGAGCTTTGGAGAATATTGGACTATTTTTTAAGCACCTTTGACAGCCTGCTGTGCTGAGTCAAAAGATTTCAAGGTACCTTAACTTTAGCAAAAGAGTGTCCATGCCATAAGCCCCCATTTCGTTTCAAAATAACAATACCTGATTTAGAAATATATATATATATAACTTAACCTAGATCCTTTCTTTATTATTATTATTTATTTAGAAGGTCCCTCAAGCAAATACAGATAGAGGCTGATAGGACGGGATTTGCAGGAACAGGAAGAGTTTCAATTTTGCTTTGGATTCAACATAATTGTGACTGTGGCATTTGAAAATGTGCAGTCTGCAGATTAGATCATGTAGTTTCCCACCCATTACTGACTCTCTTCCTTGCGGAGCACAATGTGCTCTGCCTTGTACACATATTCTATTTCATTCTACAGATAATCGAGGGAAAAATTTAGAACCTGGAGAAAAGGCTTTTTCACAGCACGCGAATTGCATCTTTAGTCTATGCATGCTGGAGGATTCTTCAGTTTTCTCAATGGAGTTCTGTTTTCTGTGTTATTCTGGCATTCTTCTAAGTATGCTTTCTTCTTTTTGTGTTCTCAGTCCATTACTCCGAACTCTGCAGTGTACAAGAAAAACAAGAAAAATAAAGTTTTTTTTTTTTTGTGATCTTTCACCAAATTGATGGGTTTTGATCCATCAGCATTAATAGCTTCTTATTTTTGCAAACTTTACTGAAAGTCAGTGTTTTTCCCTCTTGCTCTGAATTTCATACAAATTTATGGCTCTGTACTGTTATTGACTTCCTGGGGTTTCACATATGTGCAGTGCTGAAACTTCAGTAATTTGCTGTTATATCATATTTTTCAGCCTTTTAAACTGAACATGTGTACTTGAGTCTATGTCCAAAATGTTCCAAGAAGGACTTTAAAATTACATTGTAGAAAAATAAAAAATCTCAAATGAACATTTTTCCTCTAGCATTCCTCTATACTCCATCTCTCTCTGCACTATATCATGGGATCATAAGATAACATTCCAATTTTTGCTGAAAATTGATCATACACTTACAGCAGTGAGAAGTAAGTATATATATATATACATATATATGGCAGTTTTGTACTCATTTTGTGTGGTTTAGAAAATATGATCATAATTGTTTGATAGCCCACACAACAGCATGGCATTCCTGCTGTTGTCAGCAGCACTGTACACCTTACAATGAGCATGGAGTTGCTTGTGGCTTCATATGTGGTATCATAAACAAAACATGGAAGCACTTCCTTCCCAGCCCTGAGGCCAAATGGACAGGTCTGTATACACTGATACTCTCAAAAATTCTAAAACAAAGGGGCCATATCCAAATCGCTTGTTGAGAATTAACCTTTGGCTGTGATAATTCCCAAACCATGCATGGCAATCTGGGGAAAGGTGATGGTTTACCAGATGCCATACTAATAGTTTAATACTAGAGAGAAGCAGATCCAAAGCTCTGTGAGGTTTTCCAGTAACATTATTGAAAATAAATGAATAAAAAAATAAATTTCAGCACTTCTAGCTCTTCTAATAAAATAATCTTTATTTATTTATTTATTTATTTTCCCACCCAGAAAGGATCTTTACTAAGCCTCATCTACTCAACACTCTTTCTTTTCTTACCTTCCACTGTTTTGACCTTTACAGTTACTGCAGACTTTCTGTCTTTTTGTTGTTTCTCTTGCCTTACAGCTTTTTGATTTAATTTCTGATGTGGCCTCATTGAAAAAAAATACACCATTTAGCTGGTCGGTTATCTTAGAGGATTTTCTTCTCAGGCTTCATAAATACTTTGCTTAACCCACTGTACATGCAAAAGTACTTTTTCATCATTTTTTTCATCTCTTTTATTTGTGCAGTTTAGTCTTCTTAAATGTTGATCTGTGAACTGTCTTTGCTTGTCCATTTAATGTTTTCTGTTTACATTTCTATAGTCAAAGTAAATAGAAACTGCAGTAGTTGATTAATGTCTCCTTAATTCCAAATCAAAAATTTGCTTTACCATGTTAGGAATGAATTAAACAAGCATTAAATAGCAAAATAAGGTTTAATCTTTGCTGATTATGCTGGGATTAGTTGCAACCTAAACTGAGTCTCCACCAGCAGACTATTTTCGGAATTACACCTACCAATATTCACAGAGTTCTCCCACAGATGTGGTACTTTGCAATACTAACTTTGTCGGTTGGTACGAAAAGCTAACATTTATATACATTTTTCCCCTAAGATCCTCTTAAATCACAAATTCTAATAGAAACTATATTCTTAGTTTGTATTAAAGCTCACATCTTCATAATTGGAAGCTCAGAAACTCATATTCTAGTGATTTGTGGTTTATTTAAATTGTGTAATTTGGTTTATTTAAATTGAGTTAATATACAAACAGCCATTTTCAAAGTAAGTTAGCAAATTTAGCCTTACAGGTTCCAATAGAAGGTGTATGACTAAACCATCTTGACACATTGTTCTAAAACCAAGATAAGAAATTTAATTGCAGTAGGTCTGATAAGGGTTGGGTCTAAAAAGAAAGAAAAATCTAGATTTAAGCCTGCTAATGCAGTGATAACAAGTCTTTGACAGGTCATATATTATTACATCCCTATTCTGTTTTTGCTTTTCTCCACCTGGTTCTGATAGATGTCGCTGTAGTCTCTTAATGGCTCTTCCCCTTATATACCTAAATGGCAACTGTCATCATCAGCAACAGTGGCAGCAGGTCCTACATTTGTAATGCAAACTCTTATATGACCTTAATAATAGTAATGGATGTCATTTCTATCACAAGTACCACAGGCATATGATCATATGTGCCATTATTTCTGTAAATGGAAGCTAAAATCCAAAACTAATTCCAATAAGTCAGAACTGGACAATGAATGCTTGCTCAGAACCATGAAACTGATTTTTTTTTTTTCTTCCCAGAGATCTTCACTCTAAATAACAACCCCATGAACAAAGTGTTGATTTTTAGGGTGTTCAAAGAATATATCCACATCTAAAGGCTTGTGGTTCAGACTTGTCTCTAATTAAGAAGTGTCCTGAAGTGAACAAAGGGCCACACAGCAGGAAATACATGCCTGCAGACACCAATTCACACCTGTTAATGATTAGTTTGCAGACACTACCAGATGTGCTATTTATCTGTTGATCAGAGTAATTGAAATGAATTGCTCTGAATCAGTCAGGTGAAATTGTCCCAGTTAAGTAGATGTTCTTTTCCTCCTCAGTTTTCTTATGGAAGGGATGGAGCCAACCGTTTTGTTTAGCATTGTTCTCTACTCTTGGCACAGTGTACCCACAGAGTCTGATCTGCAGGCTGTATCCTCCTCTGGAAAACAAACAAACAAACAAAAAACGCTAAAATGTACAGAAAGCTGTTTAGATCTGACCACGGATGAGTCCACAAACCAAATTGGTTTGTGAGAGGAACACACCAAGAGCTTCATCATATGTCTAAAAATCTGCAGTTTGATACTTTTAAGGTCAAAGTGTGACTAACTTTGGAAGACTGCAAACTTTTAGAACTCACTGCCAAAGGAATAGAGTGGTAGCAAACTGTATCAGCGCACACACAAAATGATTAAGCAAATGATTAAAACTTCATGGGAGTACAAAGGGAATAGATGCAGAGAGCAGCAAGACTCATGCACTCTTCCTTCTTTTGCTACTGCTGGATACAGAGGCACACCATTGATCTGAGTGAAATGCTCATTTCTGTTTCCATGTTGTTATCTTGGCATGGCATGATATCAAGATTACTTTCTTTCCAAGCAACCTAAAACCAGCTATAGGGCCAAACTTCTGTAAATAATGAGGCATGGTCTGTGAAAGGACAAATAAGCAGACAGGCAGAAAGGCATTTTGGACATTTCTGTTGCTTATAGCCAGAAGACAGACCCAATTCAAATTCAGCATGTACCTCATCTTGTAAAGATTTTAGTCAGGAGGACCAGGTTGTGTGGGATACGTATTATCTAGGCAAACATAAAAAAGAAACCATTAAACATAGCTTAGACACAATGTCATTAGCTTGATTTTTTTTTTTTTTTCCAGGATTGTTTTTAGTGCAATGCTTATTTTATTGCTCCAGATCTGGCAATGTCTTTGATTTAGACTGTGGTGAGTTTTTTGTTTTGTTTTGTTTTGTTTTTCAGCTTTTGCAATTGGATACTTTTCCTTCTATCTGGGTAATCTTTCATTGGTGGTCTGTGACAGGTTTAACAGCTGCTTTAGACCTCCAGCACAGTCTAAAGAGAACTAAATTCTGGTCCTGGACTGCCAAGAAAAAAAAAAAAAAAATCTAATTGGAGAGATCAGAGAACTGGCACTAAGAACGGTCCAGAAATAGAGGCAATAAAAGTCTTTCGAACTATGGTTTCCTGTAGGTTTTCTCTGGGACTCTGCACATTGAAAGTTCTAGCTGCAGTCTTGATGGTAATAACTTCTAGTTCAGTTTCCTGCAACCTCTTGCCAGAAATACTTGTCTCTTTCTATTTCTAGACTTACAACCCCACGTCTGCAATTGAATTTCCCTCAGGTTCATGACCCCATGTCTTACATGAGGTCACAACACTTCATCTGGGAGGGTCACTGTTCCTGTCTGAACTAGAACAAAAAAAGTTTGCTCTCAATTTCTGTGTATTTTATCCCAGAATACTGCACCACCAGCACTATTTATATGTTACTTAATGATCTCCATTGTACTAGTGGGAAGCTGAAGCTCATGTGACTTGTTTAAGCTCTTATGCAGCAAGAGTGTCAGAGCTGAAAGAAGAGAAGAAATCTCCTAGCTCCCTGTGCAGTGTGCTGTCCACTGGACCATGAGCAATAGTTGGCAGATATAACTAACAGCATTCAGCTTTCCATTGGTGAAGGCTTATTAAAAATTCTAATGATTTGTGTTTTTGTCCCAGGTTATTTATCTTATTTTCCCTCTCTCTCTGAATGCTGGGAGGAGGTAGTCAGCATCATTACACCCCAGACAATTGAGTTGATTGCTTTTTTCATAATAGTATTTGAGAACATAGTTGTGCAATTTTCAGTAGGCGACAGAATAGACGAAAGAAAAAGCGAGTGCTTTAAATAGAATTACTACAATGCAGCATGCAAAATGTTCTTCATTAACCCTTAATAAACAGCCCATGCTCAGCTATTGGCATAACCATATTCGTTTAAATTATCAGTTTTCCATCCCTAGGCTTTGCCACCCTGGACATTCCTGCCCCTCCCTGTTCTTAATTGGACAATGGTGAGTTGTTCCATGAGCTGTGCCTGTGTCTTATTTCTCACTGGCACCTTTCTTTTTGCCTTCACTTAAAACTACATTCTTTCTTTTCTATATATTTCTTTCCTCTCTTTTCTTTCAGTAGTAGCTGTCACCAACCTATTCACAGGATTATTAACACTAGTGATTAGAAGAACTAAAAGCATATGCTTTTTAAAAAGTTTACTGTCTTTTGCTAAATTGTTAGATATTCCAGTATTCCTCATAGATGTTTGAGTAATCTTTCTTCTTAAACCCACCAATGATACAGTTTCTACAATCAACTTACTCAGTTCACCCATTGCTTTATTCATTCAGGGAGTGGGGACAAGAGCAGTAGGAGGCCTGCAGACATGGCCAGCTCTAAATTAAAAATAAATACATGTGCACATGTGTGCTGCATGGAAGTTGTGCCTCTTAGCACATGAGGGAGGCGACAGTAACATGAAAACCAGAAAATGGCAGATGTTGTTGCACTGTTTCTTGTGTGCATAATTATTTGTTAATCTGCTGCCCTTCAACCTGATCAGACAGACCTGTTGTGCTGCAGGCTATCA
Source organism: Aythya marila (assembly GCF_965140915.1). Taxonomy (NCBI): domain Eukaryota; kingdom Metazoa; phylum Chordata; class Aves; order Anseriformes; family Anatidae; genus Aythya; species Aythya marila. Next base: position 111,008,114 of record NC_139044.1, read on the forward strand.
GTTATCCACGCCAAAACACAGATCCTCTGTTCTTCTTGCTTCTTTTTTCTGAGCAGGGCTCATTTGGCCACCTTCGGGTCCTGCCATTTATAGCACTGGCATTCACCATTCACTTTCCTAATGCAGTCTAAGGATTTTTACTGATCTGTGATATATTGTAGTGGGTTTACGTGGCAAGGTTTTGGTAGCAGGGAGCCATAGGGGTAGTTTCTGTGAGAAAGATCTAGAAGCTGCCCCATGTTTGGGAAGGGCCCCATTGTTTTCCAGATCTGAGCCAATAAGCGATGTTGTTTTGCACCTCTGTGAGAGCATATTTAAGACAGGGAAAAAAACGCTGCGCCACACAGCAGCCGGGAGAGTGAAGGGAATGAGAGAACAGCCTTGCAGGTTCCAAGGTCAGTGTAGAAAGAGGGGGAGAGGTGCTCCAGGCGCCAGAGCAGAAGTCCCCTGCGGCCTGTGGTGAGGACCATGGTGAAGCAGGATGTCCCCCTGCAGCCCATGGAGTACCATGGTGGAGCAGGGTTCCACGCTGCAGCCCATGGAGGAGACCACGGTGGAGCAGGTGGCCCTGCACCGACGGAGGCTGCCGCCTGTGGAAGACCCCTGCCGGAGCAGATTCCGGGCCGGACCTGTAGCCCGTGCAGAGGAGCCCACGCAGGAGCAGGTGACCTGGCAGGAGCTGCTGCCCGTGGGGGACCCAGGTTGGAGCAGTTTTCTCCTGAGGGATGGACCCCGTGGTATGGACCCATATCTGGAGCAGTTCTGGAAGGGCTGCTGCCTGTGGGAAGCCCACGCCGGATCAGTTCATCAAGAACTGCATCCCGTGGGTGGGACCCCACAGCACAGGGGACAAGAGTGACCGAGAAGGAGCGGCAGAGAAGAAGTGCTGTAGACTGACCATAACCCCCATTCCCCCGTTCCCCTGCACCGCTCAGGGGGACGAGGTGGAAGAGGGTGGATGGGGGGGGGAAGGTGCTTTTGGTTTCTTTCCTTTCTTTCTCACTTCTCTAGCTTGTTAGTAACGAGCAATAAATCTTACTATCTTCTTATGCTGAGTCTGTTTTGCCCGTTACAATAATTACAGAGTGATTTTCTCATCCTTGTCTCAACCCTTGAGCCCTTTTCACATATTTTCTCCCCATTCCTCTTTGAGGAGGGGGAGTGAGAGAGCGGCTGTGGTGGAGCTCAGCTGCCCACTTGAACGGAACCACGACATATATAACAATGAAACCTTCCCTTTCTCTACCAAGTTTTTCCCAGATTTTGATATCATTGCCATTAAATAAATAAATAAATAAAGCAAACAAAACTAAACCAAAATGAAAACGTATTAACACAAATAACAATAAGCCCTGCATATAATTTACTTCTTGAATTTTGTCAGCCTTCTTGGGCTGGAATAAAAGCTTCTATGGATGTATTCCTGCTTTGAAAGTCTGTTCATATTTATTTTCCACTCCTACACAACACTTGTTGTATGTCTTTGAGAAGTTTACCTGGTTTATAGGCCCCCTTCCCTCCCTCTTCACACCCTTAACATATTTCTTCTGTGTCTGATCATTTTCTATTCTCCAAATAGAAATCTCCTACAAAAAAAAGCTGAAGAAGAACTGTTTTTCTTTCCCTTCAAAACCCTCAGTGGTATAATTATTGTCCAGTAAGTGTAACTTAACCTATCACTAAGCACAATCTTTTGCTGTTGTACCAAGTGCATGAGAAAAAGATGAGATGCTGTAAGTTAAGTGTGTACTCTGTCAGGAAGAAACTTCAAAAATGCCACAATTTCATTAGTTCATAGCATCGACCAGAATTTGTAATTTGTCTGAAAAAATAAATCTTAAATATTCACTGGACAGTGGGTGACTTGGTACTATTTTAGTAATTCCTTAGGGTCACAGATCTGCATCACAGTTCATCCTAGAAATCACCCAAATCAGCTCAGTGCTGAAGCTGCCTCTGAGGCTCAGAAAACCTGACCTCTTTCACTTACGTGAAGGGCAGAGATCAGGCCCTCTGTCCTACATTATTCTCACAGGACTCCTCATTACTTTGTATTATGCTCATTACTGTCATTACTGGCTATTCTGCCACTGTCTAGCTACCAAAAATTATCTCTAAATAACCCTTCATTCAAAATATCCCAAATCCAAGTGCTTAAAAATTTGAGTGATTTAAAATTATGACTTTTTTAACTAGAAGCATGGGAGGCCATATATGCCACAACTGAAGTCAAGTACTGATTAGATTACTACTGTAATCTAATCTCAAATACTGATTAGATTACTGCTCTTCCAATCTAAATACAATGTATTCATGTATGCTATTTACGTATTGTTAGGTTATGTGGTAAAGTTCATCTGAGTACCCACAAGAGTTCACAGAGACAACAGCAGGAGTGAAAGAAAGCCCAAGTAATATGTCTCTGTGCTACCCTCAGGCCCCATTAGCCCATTAAAGGCCCATACCAGAATATATGTTGTGTGTGTATGCGTATATGCATATATGTATATATATATATTTTCACATATATAGGTATAGCAGACTTCTACTCTGCCCAGACAGAAAGGGAAGCAGGATGAGGCTGTTGGTGTTTGCATGGATTCTCTGAGTGTCTGTGATCTGTGTGGCCAGCCATGTGTGTATATTTATACATACACATGTAGACATACCTGTATATATGTAGTATTCACCTGTGCCTATTTGGAGCACATCTTCTGTCTTGTTACTGGTTGGACCTGAGGACATGGAGCAGCAGCAGCCACACCAATCTCAGACAATGCAATCAAGTATGATATATTTTCCTTTAACACAAGTACATGTGTGTGTGTGTGTGTGCGTGTGTGTGTGTATTTAGGACAACCCAGTCTAGTGGAAGGTATCCCTGCCTATGGCATGGGGGTGTAATTAGATGATCTTTAAGGTCCCTTCCAACACAAACCATTCTATGAATCTGTTCTATGATTTTATACACACTCATGATTTTTCTCTATGCAGGAATGTGAGATTTGGAAAACAGATACAACAGAAGTAATAGTCCTATAATGAACTAATAATGGTTCAATGGTTTTGTTCAGTGCTGCCTGTATGCCAGGTGATGCTGAGGGGGTGAGGGTTAGGATCATGGTAATATTCCAGACTCTTAACTTCTTGTTTGTACCATTATGTTACTCTCTTACTGTAATAACAGAAAGAGTTGAACAAAGAAGGAAGCACCATTGCTTCCTTTCTTTTTCTGACCATTTTAGAATTCCTTTTACTTACCACATTGTGCTTTTTGCTGTCTTGCTACAACCAAAAGAGCTGGAGCATATGCATATTTTAATGCAGGCTGAGCTTCTCCCATAATCTCATAACTCCAGAAGGATTTGACATAATTCTCAGTGATTATTTCCAGTGCCTGTCTTTGCAGGTGGTCATTGATTTCTTGAGCTTCAGCAGAGTGAAATTGAGGTCTATCCTACACTAGTAAAAGGTTTACTGGAATAGATATATCTCTCAGTACAGCAAATGCTGGCAAGCACTCCAGTATGGATGCAGCTGTAAGGGAAAAAACTAAAAGGTTTTCACCCAGCTTTTTTTTTTTTTTTTTTTTTTTTTTTCTTTTTTCCTTGGGAACTGCAACTAGGCTTTTTGCTAGCATTGAGATGTTATTCAAAATTTAACCTCTAAATGTTATCCGTAAGTTTTAGTCATAAGTCTAGCTTTTTTTTTTTTTTTCCATATTGTGCTGGAAAATAGCAATGAGAGCTGGCAAGTCGCTTTTAAATCTGCAGAAAGCAAAACAGCAATGTTCTTTACTTCCAGTAGGGGGAGACAAGCAGAACAACGATTTACCCTTTGCCTGAGTATGGAAGGATTTCTCCAAAAATATGCCATCAAGCACTCCTGGATTTTAAAGAAAAATCTCTCGCTTAGGTACCTGGGAACTTGGGCTGACCTTCCAAGTGTGTTTTTTTTTAGTCAGTCTGAGGCAGCAGTGTGACAGATAACATGATGAGATTGTAGTGAGTGATGTGAGGAGGAATTACAGCTCAAGACTGCATCTAAGGAACAGAGCTTCTTGGAGGAGGGCATCCTGTCATCTGACACAAGGGCTACCAGCAGCAAACTGCTGTAGTCTCTCCAGTTCTATGTTTCTACACATGAAGAGGCAAGAGGGAGAGGATTTCACAATCACAGGAAGCTTGGCATGGTTTATTAGTGCACAGAACTGTGAACTCTAAATTTAAAGTGCAGTAACTATTTCTTCCAGGCTCCCTGTGTGGGCATTGGTAGAATGAAGTGTCATCACGTGATGAAGAGAAAAGCTAACACTAAGCAAAGTAGTTCATCTTCTGTCAATTATTGGTGTGAACCCTTAGCATGCATTTGCCTGCGGTAGCTTCTAACTTATTCTGGACAAATAATGGTTGGTATAGGTAAGCCAGGTTCTACTGCTGTATATAATTTATTTTATTATAGTTTAAATAAAAGATTGTTATACCTATTAGGAGAAGTGAAAATGGCAAGCACATAAGGGTTATCATTGCCTAAGCATTCAGAGTGAAACTTTCCTCGGAAATAATTAAAAATGCCATGCAGTGACCACACTGGGAGAGTTATTAAGCATATTGTGTGGATTAAATGCTGCTTCTTTGTCTGAGTCATTCAGTCCTTCTGTAGTGCAAAGCAGTTAATGATTTGGGTCTACATAAAATCTCAGGCTCATAGCTCACAAAGTCTTTTTGAAGAAATGATGGGCAAAGCATACTAGAGGGTCTGACTTTGCTCCTGGATGCAGAATGTACCCGAGCTAGCTTTTAATCCTGTTGCTTGTGAGAATTGCTGGCAGGACATCTGTGACTACAGAGCACACTGAATTGGTTCACTGTACTTGCACTTATTTTGGGGGGCAAGTTCAATGTCCTTATGCTCCCAACTTCAAACTATTTCTAATAGATCTGCACAAGCTTTGTCATATTTCTGCTGCACTATGCACAAAGTCCTGGAATTAGTCAGCATCATAGAGACCACGCAAAATGCTATCTTTTAGATTAAAATCAGGGTGTGCTACTAGGGGCTTGTGCATTGTATAGGTATGTAAGTATATGTATGTCATCTGTTTAAAGAATCAGATTTCTTGTAAACCTTCTAATTGAAAAGCAGCACTAAGAACAGACCTAACTCTGTAACACCAATTTCTCTTTAAAATTAAAAAATGAATACTTCATAAAATCTGCATGCACTTGCCACTATACTAATAGTTCCCATTTTTTTAAGTTAATGAAGAATACAAAGTGCCTATAAAGCATTAACTGAAAACAGCTTGTATGACAGGTAAAGGTGCAAATTATATATATATAAATTTATTTTTTTTATGGACCACTTGCTGTGATTTTTTTTGAACCAATACTTTTGCATGGACCTAAATTGGGAAATTCACTGCATTATGCTATACTCATTAGATTTACTTTTTCATAAAAGATAGAAACAAGGTTTTAGAACACTATATCCGTTAAGTATTTAATGAAAAATCCATAGAAAATGGGTACCTTATTCCAGGAGTTGCTTATAGAAATTCTACCCAAGGGACGTTTGTGAGAAACAGGCTTAGCACTTTGATTCCCACAAAGTATGTAATTCCAGTCTATTTCTTTTTTGGTATTCATTGTAATACCTATTACAAAAATAAATAAATACATAAAAATAAATAAAAAAAAATTGCGCCTATAAAAACTTAGTAAAGTTTTATAAGCTTTACAATAAATACCAGACAAGAAAAATCTATGGACTCATGGCCTGCTAACAGCAGCAGTCTCTTGTACATGTAGTAAAGAGAGTGCAAGAAGAAACAGTGATCGCAGGTTGTAAAGAAATCACATTCTTCAGCACACAAACTAAGCTGCATTACGTTATTTTAGTACTGTAATTCACCAGGTATATGGAGTTGGTTCTCCTCTTATTTGTAGTACAGTAAAGTAAAAGTTTATTTAACTAATTTAACATGCATTTTGTGAAATCATAGTGATTTTTTCAAGGACAGAAGCAGTAAAATTGTCAATTCATAGAAGCAATAAGTCTGCAATCACAGGTCATGCAACCTTTATAATTAAAAAAATGAAGTTTTAGGACTGCATTCATAACCCCCGAAATCCTCCAGTAGCAAATTGGTCTTCGCTCTTCTCAACAAAGAAACATAACCTGAGATTTTTTGCCTTGCCCTGTTAAAATTTCTTTACACAGATCATTAGCAGTAAGATAATTTTTAGATGCTGACCTGGTTTCACCCTGATGGGCAGATGTACTCCACCACACTGCTCTCTCATGCCCCCTCCTCAAAAGAGCAGGGGGAGAATATATGATGAAGAAAAAGCCGATGGGCTCAAGGACAGGTAGATCACTCACTAATTACCATATGTTTATGGGCAAACAAGACTCAGTATAGAGAGATTAATATAATTTATTGCCTATCACTAGGGGACTAGAACAGTGACTAACAGCAAACTAAAAACACTTTCCACCCATCCACCCTCTTCTACCTCCTCCCCATGAGGGACACAGAGGAAGGGGGAATGGAGGTTGCTGCCAGTTCATAAAACTTTGCTGCTCCTTCACGGTCCCTCTCTGCCCCTGCTCCACGCGGGGTCCCTTCCACGGCATGCTGTCCTTCCCAAACTGAGCATGCGGGGGCTGCCCACAGGCAGCAGCTCTTCAAGCACTGCTCCCACACAGCTCCGTACCACAGGGTCCATCCCCCAGGAGCAAACTGCTCCAGCACGGGTCCCCCACTGGCAGCAGCTCCCACCAGACCCCTTGCTCCTGCATGGGCTCCTCTCCATGGGCTGCAGCTCTGGCCCGGGGCCTGCTCCTGCAGGGGGCTGTCCATGGGACACAGCCTCCTCCAGGCCACATACACCTGTTCCAACGGGAGCTCCTGCACGGGCTGCAGCATGGAGATCTGCTCCATGTAGGACCCCTGGGCTGCAGGGGGACAGCCTGCTCCACCAGGGGCCTCTGAACAGGCTGCAGGGGAACTGCTGCTGCGTGCCTGGAGCACCTCCTGCCCTCCTGCTGCACTGACCTGGGAGTCTGCGGGGCTGCTTCTTTCACGTTTTCTCACTCCTCTCTCCCAGCTACCGTTGCCTGGCTTTTTTTTTTTTTTTTTTTTCCCCTCTTTCTTAAATCTCTTCTCCCAGAGGCCCAGCCACTGTCATAGCTGTCTTAGCTGTGACCAGCGGTGAGTCCTTTCTGGAGCCTGCTGGAGCTGACTGTGATCTGACATGGGGCAACTGCTGGGCTCTGCTCACAGAGACCACCCTTTCAGCCCACCCTTTCTTGCCACATATGCCCGGTACAGACACTTCCCTTCTGATTAATAACAAGGTACCTATATTTCCTGTTCTGTTAATCTTCATCCCTGTTCAGTGTTTCCTTCATTACATGAAATATCCTTCTATTGCTCTCATATGTACTCGTTGAGAACATTGCCATTTGAAGCTTCAAACTAGGTTTGACTGTGTGCTCAAGAAAGCAAAGTCGTTGCTCTGGGGAATGTATACATAATCTTCAATTCATGCTGTCAATCAGTTTATTATATTTCAGATTTTCTCTGGGCAGTACAGATACAATGAACACTGGAAGAATAAATACAAATGTAGGAGGCTAAAAATCCATGAAGAAATACATAAAGGGGCATTAAATTTGAATGCCAAAAAAACAGTGTTATGCAAAGACAAATGGACAGCATGTATATACACCGTTGAGAACCATTTTGCAGACTCCTTGAAACATGAAGATTTTCCTTTTGCTAAAAATACCACATCTGCAAAACTTGTCAAGTTTAATTTAAAGCCCTAATTCTCAAAACTGTCATGGCTCAGTAAGAGCCAGTAACTCCCTGTGGACCAGGAGTCTGGAATCCCCAGGGTGCCAGGGCAGGACCATTACCTGTCCACCACCCCAGGAAATAGCAGGGTAGGTGGAGGGCACCAGAGTAGTCAGCCCAGGGCATCAGGCACCTCCCAGTGCTCAGAGACAGGTGTATATTCTGTTCGGAGAAGTACCCACTGATGTCTGGTAATCACTGTGGAAGTGGTGCTGCGCTGTGAACACCTTGGAGGAGGTCCCATTAAATAGCTGTGTAATTACAGTCATGTCTAAGGAGCAGTTTCCAATGCACTACCTGTAATAGCCACTCATGTGGTATGGCTACATCATGCATTGTGGTCTGTTGAAAAGATACATGAGATGGATACATTAGGAAGCTTTAAATAATGCAAGTAATCTAGCCTAAGGAGTGCTGAGCTTAGCCAGGGTAAGAAACTGGATAAATTAGCTCATAATGAGTTTCCCAGTGTGCTAGTCAGCCAGTTCCTGGATCTGAAATACTCTATTCAGCTGTGTCTTTCCACTGCAGTGTGATATATTATTTGTTTATTTAGTCTGAAGCATGTGAGAGGGTGTTTTTTTTACACTTAAAGTTCAGAAGGTAAGAAAGTCTGCAGAGTATGGGCTGCCATTGGTGGGTGTCTTCCTTCCAACACTAAGGACAGCAAAAGTGCGTTTTAATGAATTTGCATGCTTCAGTGCATTCACTGGAATGCCCTCTTTCAAATTAAAGAAAAAAAAAAAAAAAAAAAAAAAAGAAAAAAGTATTCTCTGTAGGGTCCATTTAAGCTTCATGATAAATTACTGGTCATAAATTCAGAGCTGTTCAGACTTTCTCCTGATTTCATTTTTGCTAAGAACTCTAAAAGAATTTTGCTCTACCAAGTTATTCAAATTTAGAACATAATAGAAGCATAAGCTCTTATTCAGCAGCAGCCATATCTTTCTGCATTAAAATATCTAACGTTATTTGCTCAATCTCCAATTTGCATTTATCTACTCAAACACAAGAAAGGTCTGCAGGCTAAAAAAGAGAAAAGCATTCCACGGCTCCGACATGCAGAGCACACAGACAGAATGGAGTCTTTTTCCTGTAATGCTCTGCATTTGTCTACTAATGATTCTGACAAAACCAAATATAACCCAGCTCAGGACCTTAAAAGCTGATTTGAATAAATTTAAAGCAGGCATGGGATGGATGCTTATAATTATTCATAGCTCCATTAGACATTGCTTAGCCTCCCTGTTCCATTTTTAGAAGAACTAAGATTCAAACTAGATATTTTGCCAAGAGTTCTAGCATTTGAGAAGGTTATTTATGTTAACGATGGTCATTGTTTCAATAGCACTGCAAGGATACAGTGCCATTTCCATTAAGTCTCATGCCACAGATTCCTATATGTGCCTTTGCTGTAAAGAAAGTTAACAGTGCTACATAAAGAGAAGAGCAGAAGAGTAGCCAGGTCAAGGAGGGTGATCGTTCTCCTTAGCATCGGTGAGGTCACACCAGGAGTGCCGTGTCCAATTCATCTGAGTGACAGCACAGATATACAGTTTGTTTTGCCCTTTCATTAGATTCACAGGAAAAACAACAACAACAACAACAAAAAAAAACCACCACCACCAAAAAACAGGAATTAAATCCAAAATTCCGGGATTGTTGTTCAGTGCCACAACTGTAGGATTATTCTTCATGTAAATTCTCTGACAAAGATCCTCTGTAAGCAGTTACACTGATTCCATAGTCATCTTAATCACTATTACATGCTTTTTCTGCCCTTGTGACACATTGTGGAAAAAATACTCTTCTTTTTCTGAAAAGTCTTTGGAAAGCTGTTTTTCAGTTGTTCGTAATGATTAATTGGGTTAATTGGCATCAGATCAAATTGGTTTTTGATGTCAACATAATATCCTTTTATTAGGTAATTTTGAAAGACTACAGTTGGTAAGTTCCCATTTGCAATGTAAGGGTTAAATACACTTCTTTCCTCTGAGGTATTCAGACTATCTCATTACAATTCAGTGGGAAGATGACCTCTGCTTTAAGGCTAAAAATCTGTTTTACTGTCTGATTGGGTTGTATATAAAGTTCCACATAATTCTAGTTAAACTACAATTTGTAATGCTATGGCAAATTATCATTCAATTAGACTTAACTCTCACAGAAATACCCATACACATGAGATATTGGAGATTCATGAAGGAGGCTGCACAGAGTATGGATCATGCTCTGTTTATAAACACAGATGGACATTTCATTACAAATCAATAAGATAGAAATGATGCCTGAAACAATTATTTTAATACAGTTAATTTCCCCAAACCCCAGCTAGAAGTACATGTTTATCAAAAGCCAGTTTCTGTCACCTTCATGAACATTCTGCACTGTTTTGGTTCCTGAAGTAGCAAACCAAAAGTTTTTGCCTAGTTGCTGAAGTATGCCTACTTAATAAAAGTACTCACATTAAATCTTAAGTATGTTTTAGAGGCTTTAAGTCATGATCTATTGAGATAACCATAAAATCATAGAGTAACTTAGGTATGAAAAAAACTTCAAGTTCATCAAGCTGACCTACTGAGTCCCAGCACTAAATTGTTTCCCTTAGTGCCATGTCCACACATTTCTTAGATACCTCCAGGGATGGGGACTCTACCAGTTCCCAGAACAGCCCATTTCAAAGGTTGACCACCCTCTCTGTAAGGAAATTCTTCCTGATATTCCATCCAAACCTCCCTTAGAGAAACTTGAGATTGTTTGCTCATGTCCTATCAGTTGCTGCCTGAGAAAAGGGACCAACACACTCCTTGCTGCAACCTCCTTTTAGGTAGTTGTAGAAAGCAATAAGATTTCCCCTCAGCGTCCTCTTCTCCAGAGTAAGTAACCCCAGTTCCGTCAGTCACTCCTTATAAGTCTTATCTTCTAGTCTCTTCACCAGCCTTGTTGCTCTTCTCTGCACACAGTCAAAACTCAATATCTTGCTTTTAGGGAGGAGCCCAAAGCTGAATACAATATTAAAGGTGTGGTCTCAACAGTGCTGTGTACAATGCAAATAAAATCAATTCCCTTGGGCTGCTGGCCGTGCTATTTCTGATGCAGGCCACAATGCCATTGGCCTTCTTGGCCACCTGGACACACTGTTGGCTCATGATCAGACAGCTCTTGACTGGCACCCCTAGGTTCTTTTCTGCCTGGCAAATTTCCACTCATTCTTCCCTGAGTCTATCGCTGCATGGGTTTGTTATGACCCAAGAGATGGACCTAGCATTTACACTCATTGAATGTCATGCGATTAGATTCAGCCCTCTGCAGATCCCTCTGCAGAGTCTTCCTGCCCTCAAGCAGATCAACAGTCCTGCTTAACTTGTGCTGTCTGCAAACTTGCTGAGGGTGCACAGGATCCCATTACCCAGATTGTTGTTAAAAATGTTAACCAAAACTGACCCAAAGACTGTGTGCCCTGGGAAATGCCACTGGTGACTATTCACGGTTACTCTTTGAGTCAGCCAGTTCTTCACCCAATGAACCGTACACCTGGCCAAGCCACAAGCAGCCAGTTTCTCCAGGAGAATACTGTGGGAAACTGCCAAATGCATTACTAAAATCCAGATAAACAACATCCATAGCCTTTCCCTCATCTACTAAGCAGGTCATCTCGTCATAGAAAGAGATGAAACCCATGTTGTCTACTTCTGATCACTCAATTGTCCCATATGTGTGATGACTGTATGATGACTTCAGAGATATCTGTTCCATAACCTTTCCTGGGAACCAAAGAATTCAGATATTTACTCCATGGAGATCACCTTTGGCAGCAATAGTTTGTGTTTTTTTCTATGAAAATTCACTAGTAAATATATAATAAGTAAATATAAATATAGGTTGACATCAACAAATCACTTTATCTCATGGTAATTAAACAATAATTTCTAATTAATTTCAGTCATTTTGGGGGGGATATTAAGTCTATTTTTCTCTGGGAGCTACCGGTTCTCTTTTCTTTATTGTTTTATTTTGTTCAGATGTATGTGTGCAGTCCCTGGAGACATTTTTAGCTTTATGATTTTAGAAATAAGGATGGATTTAATAATATTAAACTTTCAGAAACAGCTTGTCAACTTTAGCTGAACTAGATGCATTACAGGACTCAATAAAATTGCTTTACTAGTGTTAAATCTAGCTTTTAGGTCCATCATTAGAAGTTGTTATCTGCTTAAAACTGGTTTCCTTTATCAATGAATGGTTAATAATGTGAGTTATCTTAGAATTGTATGAAAAGCAGCAAAGAAGGTTTAGTTAAGCCATTTTATCTGTCTGATATGCTATTGACTTCAATTGATATTCCCTCTGGGATGCAGGAAAAAAGCTATTTTGTTTGTTGAAAATTAGGTTACATTCTAAATTTTGACTTGCCTTCCTTGAAGACATGGTATTCCTATATTCCAGCTGCAATTATTGGTTTCTACGGAAATTAAATTATATTTACTGATATTGATATTTCTAAAATTATTGATATTTACTGAAATGATATTTCAAAGGACTTTATTTAAAACTAATTCCTGAAATGCCCAACTCTGAGAGTCTTTACAGGCTTTATAGTAACTCTGGTAGAGTTTGTTTGGGTCTGTCAGGACCAAATACATTCCAGGTGTAAATCAGATTAGCACTAACACACAGAATCAAAGAACGGCTGAGGGTGAATTAGAAGCTCTGGAGATCATCTAGTCCAGTGTCCCTGCCACGAAGGGTCACCTAGCACACTTTGTGCCAGGATGCATCTGGGTGGGTTTTGAATGTCTCCAAAGAAGGAGACTGTACAACTTCTCCAGGCAACCAGTTCCAGTGTTCAGTGACCTTCACAGTAAAGAGCTTTTTGATCATACTCGGCTTGAACTTCCTGTGTGTCAGTTTGTGCTCATTGCCTCTCATTCTGTCGCTGGGCACAACTGAAAAGAGTCTGGTTCCATCCTCTTAACACCCTTCTTTCAGATATTTATACATATTAATAAGATGCCCTCTCAGTCTTCTCTCCTCCAAGCTAAACAGGCCCAGCTCTCTCAGCATCTCCTGATATGGGAGATGCTCCAGTCCTCTAATCATCTTCGTAGCCCTCTGCTGGACTCTCTCCATGTCTCTTTTGTACTGGGGAGCCCAGAACTGGACACAGTACTCCACATGAGGCCTCACCAGGGCTGAGCAAGATCCCCTCCCTTGGCCTGCTGGCAACACTCTTCCTAACGCACCCCAGAGTACCATTGGCCTTCTTGGCTACTATAGCACAATTCTGGCTCATGGTTAACCTGATGTCCACCTGGGCTCTGAGGTCCTTCTCTGCAGAGAGAAGGACCTTTCCAGCAGGTCAGCTCCCAACCTGCACTGGTGCATTCTATCCTAGGTGCAGGATCCTGCATTTGCTTTTGTTGAACTTCATGAGGTTTCTCACAGCCCAAGGCTCCAGGCTGTCCAGAGTCCTCTGAATGGCATCACAGCTCTCTGGGGGTTGGACCCAATGATCTCTGGAGGTCCCTTCCAACCCCTACAATTCTGTGATTCTGTGATCTATGCATTTGCCTCTCACAGGAGATTTCCTAATGAGATCTCCACCAGACAGGAATTGTACAGGGCCCTATGATCCCTTGGCCAGTTCTCAACCCACCTCACTTTCCACTCATCCATCCCACACTTCCTGAGCGTGCTTATAAGGATGATAAGGGAGACAATGTCAAAAGCCTTGCTGAAATCCAGGTACTCAGTTGTTTCAGAGAAAATACCTAGCTAGTAAGAAGTAAAGATTCATATTGCACTTGCAATTTTAATCATCTGACTTCATAGTTATACTGAATAAAATAAAACAATGTCAAGGAACTCAAGAAAATCTAATTTTTCATTAACATTCATAGTATAGCATCACTACCAATGTACATCAGCCTAAAGGACCCAAACTAAAGTTTTTTGCTGGGATTGCTTATGACTTTTATAATCCTGCCCTGCAGGCTCAAAACAGTCTCTGACTCTCTTTACACCAATACTTATAACTACAGGGAGGGGGGAACAAACCTCCATGTTAATGAACTGTTATTTTACCATCCATATCCCAAGTTGATTATACACAATCTAAAAATCTTGTTGAGGTTGTTTGCCAGCCATGGATGAGACAAATGCTTTGGATTTATGTTTCAGTCATGATTCATCAGTTAGTACTAAAATAAAAAATGTCTTTAAGAGAAGTAGAAACAGCATACCAGACAGACGGGATGAGACTGAAGATTCAGTGGTGCATCTAATGGTAAGAACTGGATGGTAGAAATAAACAAACAAACAAAAAATGCCCTTTGTGATTTATTAAGTGTTAAAGAATTGTTTTCAAGACAAGACCAAAAAAAAAAAAAATCTGCTGAAAACTGTCCTGTTCAATTTGGATGGTGTAACAGCTCTCTTACTACATGTGTAGTGTGATGACAGGGGCCTTGAAAGTATGGGTACAGGCTGATTTTACCTGTCAGTTAACATGCCCTATTCCCAAAATAAACATGACTAAAAATAAGTGGTGGCACAAATTCTCTAAGTACAGCCTGACCTCTGCTTGAGGAAATAACATAACAGATTCTTAAAGCTATTAGTAAAAATAATGTATGTAAATGATGACAGAATAAGAAGCTTACATGCATCTATCTAAAATGTTGGGGTGCACTGCATGTTAGAACACTTTCTATTGTAGTTACAGTGGGGAAAAACAAAACAAAGCAAAACAAAACAAAACAAAACTGTGCAGGCAGTTGTACACAACTTTCCATTTTACTGTGCACAGAAAAGCAATTTTGCAGAGCTGGCTTTTCCTGGCAAAATTTCTAAACTACTCTTTGTCCTTGGCATTATTATTATTACAGCTTTTTGTTCCTGACAACTATATTTCTTTAATCATAGCTTTCAGAATATCAACTTTTCAAGAAAAAAAAGGGTTCAGTCTATTTTAAATGTTCACATCTGGATGCACATGTCACACCACAATATGCTGTTCTGAAGTGTATGACACTTTCAGCACAAACATACATATTGTGTTTGTCTCAGAGCTACCCAAATTAGCAGTCAGCCATCCATCCATATACCCTACTTTTTATAGGGCAGGGACTCTTAAACATAATTATCCACATGCTGCTGTGTACAAATTTGACTCCTGCAGATTGGTAGTGTTTAGTATGTCACCTGAAAATGGTGCTCAGGGCCTGGGAGAAGGTGGGTGGAGAAAGTGAAAGTGAATCTGTTGCTGTGATAATCAACTGCATTAACTTACTTGGTACTCAGAGAAACACCCACATTTTTGGAAATAAGCTTTTCTGCCTAATTTTTTTATTTGCATCCCTCAGGAGACATTGTAAGACAGCGCTCTTTGTGAGATTTGAGCAGCAGTGATTGACTGTGATATTTGTAGTGTTCATCCACCCTAGATAACTCTCCAGGGAGGAAACCTATCTTCCTTTCCCCTAGTTGGAAGTTAGAGCTCCTGGGGATTTCTTTGATTTATGTGGAAGGAAGTTTCAATACAAGCAGTCTAGAATTAGGAGGATGTAGTGTTAAAATCATGTCTTGTTGGTACGTTGTCTTTGAAGTGCTAAATATACTTGGATCTTAAAGCAAGATCATTACTCCACTTTCCAGTTATTGCAATATTCCTAGTGCAGTTTAGGATAAAACACCACTATTTTAGCAAATACTACATGAATTAGCGTATGTAAAGATATGCCTGGTAAACTTACTACTTGTAAACCTCACTACTTAAAGTGTACTCCTTTGATTTAAGGTGCATGAAGCATGGCAGTGAACATATAGGTAACACATATTTTCAAAGTGAATGTTCTGAGGTCGTCTGTCCTGGGATACATGCCACATGCTTCAAGAAGAAGCATCAGGCCCCACATTAAAAGTATACAGGAACATCTAGCTTACTCATATTCTTTTCCCTGCCTCTGACTTATGCTGGTTTTTATGTGTCCAAAATAAACTTTTTTTTTTTTTTTTTTTTTTTTTTTGGAGGACTTTCGAGAACTCCACCTATTTTTACTGTACCTCCTTAATTTCAGCTACATCTTAATAAGTTATTTGGAAAGGAGGGGTAAATATTGAACTACATGCAAAGTCAGAATCACAGAATCACAGAATTTTCTAGGTTGGAAGAGACCTCAAGATCATCGAGTCCAACCTCTGACCTAACGCTAACAGTCCCCACTAAACCATTTCCCTAAGCTCTACATCTAAACGTCTTTTGAAGACTTCCAGGGATGGTGACTCCACCACTTCCCTGGGCAGCCTGTTCCAATGCCTAAAAACCCTTTCAGTGAAGAAGTTCTTCCTAACATCCAACCTAAAACTCCCCTGGCGCAACTTAAGCCCATTCCCCCTCGTCCTGTCACCAGGCACGTGGGAGAACAGGCCAACCCCCACCTCGCTACAGCCTCCCTTGAGGTACCCATAGAGAGCGATAAGGTCGCCCCTGAGCCTCGTCTTCTCCAGGCTGAACAAGCCCAGCTCCCTCAGCCGCTCCTCGTAGGACTTGTTCTCCAGGCCCCTCACCAGCTTCGTTGCCCTTCTCTGTACCCACTCAAGCACCTCCATGTCCTTCTTGTAGCGAGGGGCCCAAAACTGAACACAGTACTCGAGGTGCGGCCTCACCAGAGCTGAGTACAGGGGGACGATCACCTCCCTAGCCCTGCTGGTCATGAATCTTTGTTCTGAATTTTTTGTATATTTCTAACAGAACAGCATGTGCTATTCTGCACAAGGAACCTGAGGATTAGATGTTCTTGGACAGATCTCCATGTATGAAAGATATTTATGTTTTCAGGTGAAAGCTTACAATATTATCTGACTTGTAAATACTGTAAACTAAAACAAGGGAGCAACTGCTACTTTAAAGAGAGTTACCTTTTGCAGTTTTCAGATCCTTTCACCCTGCATATAGGTGTTGAAGGAACCCTCTGAAAGTTGAAATCATAGTGACTGATACAAATGTGCTTCCTTATAACTTTTTGATATATTGTAAGCTTCAAGTAACTTGGAGTTATATATGATTTATGGCCCATGGCACAGTATTTTACAAAAAAATCAAGATATACATAAACTCTTGTCACCATCAAAAGTGAATACATTACAAAATTATTAAAAAACATGTGACACATGACAACATGAAATACTGCAATATATCATGAGGTGGCATGAAAGTCAGCTAGTTGTACCACTGTTTTCAAGAACAGGCCCCATAAATTAAATCTTCACTGGGTCAGGGCTACTCCAGTCTGCCTCTTTTTCTTGTAAGACAAATGGTTTGAAAGGGGAATATTCCCATTTTTACCTTGACATTCACTATTTCGGTGCTGAAAGTCCACAACAATGACAGATGATTTCTAAGAAGTATTACAGAGATAATGATTCTTCCCACAGTGAGACGTCGCTGTGTTAAACTATTTAGTGCTACTGTGATGAAGTGAACATAATATCCTGCATAGTCCACGACCTTATCTCTCTTCAGTTTTCTAGTGGTAGAGGAAAGATGTATTTTTAATCATGTATTTTAAATCTGATTTCTAAACATTTGTGTTCTCCATTTCACAGTGTCAAGGAGCTAGCTCCCACTTCAGTATGTCACAGCATATCCATTTAAAGTAGATAAAAGATTTAAACTGCAAAATTCAGGCCCAGACACAGCTTTCAAAAGAGCTCAGATTTCATTCACAGTTGGAAAAGATCATTAAATGTCTGAGGAAACAAAATTCACAGCTGGATTCAGATTCTGATCCAAACAATTGCCTTCTCTTTCCTCATTCACCCAAAGTCAATGCACATTTCTCTCCATTACCTTCTTTGTAACAGCATGCTGGACTAAAGTTCCTTTCACATTCTGTTATGTATACAGACCATCCAAGTTTACTGTGTCTGAAAATGTGACAAACTCACTGGCATTTTCATTCTACCATCTGAGTCATTATGAAAACCTTAAATAACACTGGATCTATGGCAGATTCCAAGCAACCATATTATATTTATCAGAGCAGTTTGACAAATTAAAGATTGGAAGCAATTGTGTAAATACATTTTTTCTACTTGTTTTCCAGCATCTGTATGGTATTTGTACCATCCTATGGTACAAAGCATATTATTCTGGTATGTTTATGGAAGTATCATCATATACCGTGTCTCTCCGAAGTTCAAGAATTTGCAGTCTACTCTCTACTCTTTCTTGACAACCCACGAGGTTGACTCTCATGTTGCAAGATGAAATTAAGTTCATCTAACATGTTCTGGTGTTGTGTTTGTTGTTGTTGCTGTTTTTTCAAAAATCCCTGTTGTCTGTTACTTAGCATCTTGCTGTGATCTAGGTGCTTACAGTTTGATTATTTGTTGCATTTGCATTAACTCTGCAAGGAACTAAAGTACATTGACCTATAATTCTCTGGCTTTTACTTTTGTCTGCCTTCGAAAACAAATTTCTCAGGACATTCTGTCAAAGACATGTTATCTTTCAACCATTACTAAACAGTGAGTTTTCTCAGTAAATATGCAAGAAAAGCCCAACCAAAATATATATTCTTATTTAATTGCAATATTGAGAGTAGACCAACATTAAAATAAGAAATGTGAGTGAAGGTGCCTTCCTTATCACCTGCTGTCCACTCTTGAGAAGATCTGGGATAAAGTACATTGAAATCTGTTTTAAATAAAAGCAGAAGGAAAAATTATTTTGAGGATAACAAAAATTATATGCTAATTTGCTGCTGTGCCTGAAGTAGGCATGCTTTGACTTTTTTTCTTTTTTTTTTTAATAAGTTCTTTTCCATCATGGTTTTTAAAGAAATCAAATATTAAAAAGAAGTGTTTTGATAGATGCTGCATCATAAGTATTCTTTTGAAAAATATTAAACTTTTTTTTTTCTTTTTCTAAATTGCCAAGGAATAACTGAAACTAGATTTTTTACATCACTGAATCCCATAAGAAAAGTCTCTTCCATTTTCTGTTTATCTCTACTTTCTTCTTAGCAAAACCAATTTCAGCTGCTCTTCCAGCCTCAATGTTTTGACTATCAAACTTCAAGAAAGTAAATGTTCAAAAGTTGTCATCAGATCCAGTGGACAGACACAGGTTAAGAAAAACAGATAGTACACCTAAGGTACTGTAGTTTCTTTCATCTGTCAAAGACTACACATACTAGACTGAAAACAAGGCAGAGCTGATACAGGTGCTTAAGACCTCTCTCTGGAATTTTACCTGTCCTGTCCTGAACTCGCAATCAGTCAGAAACTGTTTTTTTTTTGTTGTTGTTTGTTTGTTTGTTTGCTTGTTTGCTTGTTTGTTTGTTTTTTACTTGCAGGAAGCCAAAATATTGAATTTAATTTTTTGCATACAGGTACAGGGATGTTTAATTACACGAATGGTTGACAAGTGGGCAAGAGAAACTGAAGACATAATAAAAGGATAGGAAAAGTGAATGACAAATTATTGGAGTGTTGAGGTGGAGTATGGAAAAAATAATTATTTTTAGCCTACAAACAGCATATGAATTCTTACATAAAGAGATGAGAAAAATTCTCCCTGAATTGTAATTGCCTGTATCTAAGTAACTGAAAGAGTTTGTGATAACTAATAGCTGATGACACCACTTAAAGATAAAACTAGGACAGAGAGGTTTTTGAAGAAAAAAACAGGAACCCTAGGCCTCAAGAAAACTACATTCATCAGTGATACATTCCAGGAGGACAATGAGGCATCATGGAAGAAAGGAGAAAGACCAAAAAGATAGAGAAAAGAATTTGTTCCCTATTTTGATTCTCAACATTGTATTGAGTTTACCTGACAAGGTTTTTGTAGTCGGGGGGGGGGGGGGGGGGGGTTGCAAGGGTGGTCTCTGTGAGCAGAGCCCAGCAACTGCCCCATGTTAGATAAGAGCCAGTTTCAGCCAGCTTCAGATGGACCTGCTGCTGGCCTGAGCTGAGCCAGTAAGTAACATTGTTTGCACTTCTATGACAGCAGATTTAAGAAAATGAGAAAAAAAAAAAAAAAAGCTGCACAACAGCAGCTGGGAGAATGAGCTGTTGCAGCCTTGCAGCCTGCAAGGTCAGTGCAGAAGGAGGGCAGCTGGGGGGACTGTGTTTTTAGTTTATTTTTTATTTTCTTACTGATCTAGCTTGTTAGTAATAAGTAATAAATTGCTTTACTCTCCCTATACTGAGTTTCTTTTGCCTGTGGTGAAAATTGAGTAATCTCCCTGCCCTAATCTCAACCCATGAGCCTGTTTCATCATATTTTCTCCCCCTTTCCCTTTGAGGAGGGGGAGTGAGCAGTTGTGGTGGAGATCAGCTGCCCAGCTGAGTAAAATCACTATATACATACTTGGATATCACTATATATATATTTGGATGGCCTTTATGCTTTACTCAGGCCTTTCCTCCCTCATTTTTTTCTACATTATCAACATCTTCCCTACTTCAGTGCTTCTTGTCTAGAAAAGCCATCTATGAATTAATAGTGAAAAGAGAGGTTGTAATCCAGATGCAATTTTTATAGGAAGCATTCTGGTTTGGTTGGGATAAAGTAATAATGGATATTAAATCACTTACTCTGTTATGAGCTCTGTTTGCAATTAGAAGCCTCATCATGGCAGCTCAGATGCAGATATACGAAGATCTGGGTTATCCTGCTTTGCTATGTGTAGTCTTAAGGGACAATAATTGGTAGCTGAGGAAAGGGTTGTTGCCTTGCTCTTTGCATATGATTAACAGAAGAAGGAAAAGCCCCAGAGTCATTCAGCCTACTGAAAATCTAAACTTCTGTTTTCCTCCTTGTGTCTTCTTTCACTTGTTGCATGAATGTCAGTCACATAGGTATCCTCAAGAGCTGGATCTGCAAGAAATGCAACAAGGGGCTTCCAAATTTGCCCGGGTGAAGAGTTGCAGGACAGTAGCATCTGAATAAAGAACGGGGAAGCTCAAGCTATAGGAATTGACCTCAGTGATGAGTGGAAAGGGGGTAAATCCTTTCATGTGAATGCCAGTACCCAGTAATAACTGATCATCAAAAGAAGGAGTAATAGAATCTTTATTTAAAACCAAAATATAAGGACCAAATCAAATCAGTAAATTATTGAAAAGGTGAATCTGAGGGTTTACTGTTAACTCCAGCAATCAATATATATCTGAACAGTTAAGGTTTCCTTATGCTTCCTTAAAATATTTTTCTATGGACTCTCAACTGTGGTAGGACTTTAATTTCAGAAGAAGCTAAGATGCTAATCCTTAGCTCAGAAGGTATAATTATGGAGTTATGTTAAAATATTCATGGCCTTAGGTAAAAAGGAGCTCAGTGGCTAGCTTATAACAAAGAAGCATCATTTACACCCTTCTGATTTGCACGATAACTGAATAAACATTAAAGAGACTGAAAATTCGCTTAAAATACAATGTGATATAATGGATAGGTCCTTGGTTTTATCATCCCAATTCTGAGCCATATCTTGGCTTTGCCACTGACCTGCTCCTGAAAGTTATTTCACCTCTCCTGTCTGTTGAAACTATACAGGAAATGACTTTCACCATGTATTTGTGCAGTGTCTAACACAATAGGTCTCCAGGTGCTTTTGCAATCCAAATAATGAATTATTAACTAGTTCCATTATTGCAATATGTTCAACAGAGTTTGTTTTACATTTTCACCCAAAACTATGGATGGAATGATGGAGGCTATTTGTCACTTTCTTCTAAAATGTCCTATGACTGAAGCTCATCCATTTTAAAAGAACCAATTTGGATATGTGTCTCTTACTACTGCAATTTCAGGTTTTCTTGTTTTCTGTCTCCCTACAAATGTCATTAACACAGAGATACAAAAAAGAGCTAACAGTAGGGGGGATAGTGGTTTTTATGTTCTTATGCACGACTTCCATTAGCAGTAATAGGTGTTATATGTCTAAACTGAGAGAGCAGACATAACTTTATCAGTAGTAAATGACATGTAAAGTTACTTATGGCATGAAAGGAAAAAGCTAGAGTATATTTTATTATGGATTATATCCCTGATTGATGTCATACAATATAACTAGATATTTAAGGAGAATTTCATTTCATGCTAACACAAATGACTTATTACGCAGCCTTTAAGAATGCAGAGCTAACATATTGATTGGGAAAATTCAAACTTGAGTATTTTCTCTCACTGTGGGAGATTTAAAAATGCTTTATTTTAGGTCTACTAATAAAGAGAAGCTTTTAAAACCTGTTTTTAATATTATTCTCTCAAAAATTGCAGAAAGCAAGGAAACAGAAGTGAAGGAAGTATTTTTTTCTTTTTCTCTCACCATCAAGAATACTGTTTTTTTTTTTGGTTGCTTGCTTTTCCTTTTTTTTTTTTTTTTTTTTTTTTTTTTTTTTTTTTCTGGCCAGTGAGTAAAATTGCAAGTCATCTTTCTTTCTTTTTTTTTTTTTTTTTTCTTTTAAAGCTAAGGACACTGTGCTCAAGTGGAATTTGTCAGATTTAATAAAGTAGAATGGTCCTAAGGAGGAAATTATTTTCTATTTCCAGTGGTGCATCTGTTTGTAGCATGTACTTTCTCTAGCAAATGCTAGTTTGCCTACAACAATTGCAATGAACTTTAATTGTGTGCTTTAGTAAAAAGTCTTAATTTTGATGTGAGTCCCTTCAGGTAGCAATGAATTGACTCACATAATCACACCTCCCTGTAGCAGATAAAAATAACCACCTTGATTTTCCCTCCTTCCTTACTTTTTAGAAAATGGTTGTATTTTTATGAGTTCAGCCTCACAGTAAGCAGGGATCTATAGGCTTTGGAACCTAAGATGGTCCTGCAATAACAGCTATTTTGAAACCATTACAGTAATTAATCACAGAAGGAGCTACTGGAAAAAAATCCTATAATTTTGACCATATAATTGAATTTTTATTGCTTTTAAACTGAAGTGTTTAGACCTTGAGAAAATCCGCTCAGCAGGAAAAAAACCTTCCTTTTTGCTTTTCCTTCCTTCTGTGCTTTAGACAAAGCTTGGCAGAGCTCACAAGCTAAGTGGGAGCTGATTTAATAGCTCTTTATTTCAGTCTACTTCCTAATGAAGAAGAAAAGGTCACTTAAAAATGATTTGCTTAACAAAATGTACTGATCCACTGGAAGTGGGTTGGTATACAAAGTGAAGACTCTACATCCAACACTGGTACTGGCACCTTGCAGAGAAAGAAATCCATATGTTAATAGGAGGTGTTCTTCAGTCACCAGTTATGTTCACTAGCCTTTCCAGAGGGCTAAGAATGAATATTGAGAATGTGTTGTTGAGCAAATCTACCATATAAACAAAAGGGATTTTAAAATTACTTTTTATCTTTCTTTTTTTGTAGTCTTTTTTTTTTTTTCAAATGAAATTGAGAATTTTTTAGTCACCCTAGATTTGAACTTTATAAAATAAACAAAAAATATTTGCTAAAAATATTTTCTCCTTTTCACTTAGAGGACCAATCACTGGAAAAGATTAAGAGAGATACAATAGGGATAATGAAGATAATATAGGATTTATAAACCTTCTTTCTCTTCCTTCTCCCACCCCCAAAATATTCCTTTGATTGTCAATCTTTAATTCTAATATTCATCAATAACTATTACTGATAGTTATTATAAGTTTCAAGCACCATCTAAGTGGTGTAAAAGAGGTGAAAAGGAATATGGAACCCAAGTCACCCTATAGTAAAACTCATATTTATAGTTTAAATGTGTTTAATGTTTAAGTTAAATGTGTTTAAGTTAAATGTGCTAAGTAAATGTGTTTAATGTTTAAGTTATCCTTTGGATAACTTCAAGCACATTGAGATGTCTATTTAATATGAAAAGTAAGAAGTGGAATTTAGGCAGTCTGAGTTGGATCACTAGTTTTCTTTACCTATGAAGATAATCTTAACAGGAGTATACAACACTTCTTGTTCACATTTTTCTCATGTAACAGCATGGTAGATTAATCCCTTGCATGGACAGATACTGAAAGGACAGGGGAAAAGCAACTGTGCTAAAATGTGTAGTATAAGAATGTGCTAAAACACATAGCGCTGTGCTAAAATGTGTTCATTCAAAAAGTTGGGTGCCTGTTAAGAGGCCATACATATCTTTCCCAGTTTTCTAGATGCTGAACAAGGCAAACTTTTTATAGAGGGAGATTATATGAGAACTTTCTAGAGTTTGAACTTCCTTTACTTCTGAAAGAAAAATATCCAAATCCTCATGATAAAATTTTGTAACTAAAACCACATTAATTTAATGAACTAGTTACTGGGGGGAAAAAAATAAAAAATAAAAAGGTATCAACGATGGCCTTTAAAGTTTTCATTATTAAGTGACCTTTTAAAGAGACTTGATGTAAATTCTACTCTTTATTTTCCCATATATCACAATAATTCTAGATTATATTAATTGTGCTTAATGAGAACGTTGCCTGCTTCTCCATCAGAGCTGTGGAAGCAGTGCTTTAAGGAGGTGTAATGGTAGCCTTTTGAGGACAAATAACTTGAATAAAGATTAACACATATCTTAGTAAAAAACTTGTGTTTCAAAAATGATCTCAGACCTCATCCTTCAATTTCTGGTCAGCAATTTTACCATCATGTTAAAATCCTTTGAGCTAGTGATAACATTCTTTTTTTTTCCCCTTACTATATTCTGCTGTTTACATGTCATATGGCAGAGATGGTCCCCATATTAAAGAACACTTAAAAGTCATATGAAATCTTTATTTACTGCAGAAAGCAACTTAGAAGAGTTTCACTTCATACATAGTGTAATCTATGCATGTACTAAGAGGTTAGCTTTCAGGTCTTATTTTTTAATGATAATTCAAAATTGTGTTTTAAAATCTCTAAATCTCTAAATCTCTGTGGATGTGGTCTCTGCCAGATTGGAGACTGTTCAATATACAATTTGTTTGTTTTACTGTGTGTAGTTTTTTGGTTTTGTTTTATTGTTTGTTTCTCTTTTTGTGTGTGTTTATCCTAGTGATAGCTATCACTTTTATTTGAGAATTCATTTACTTGATTTGTTTTCTGTTAACAAAACTAATGTCCTCTCAGTGGTATCCTTTTTTCCTTTTTGTTAGATGCCTTTGACGTCTTTTCTTCCTCTGCTGGTGATATTTGTTTGTTTTTAGCACTTAGTTTCAATTTTAGCAAATATATATATATGTTTTTTTTTTTTTTTTTTTTTTTTTTTTTTTTTCCTGGAAGTTGCATCAGTAACTTTAGTCTATCTTGTTTGTTGCATTGAGTTTTTAGCAAAGATCTAAGTAAATCTCCCAAAACTCTTTTCTTCACAAAGAAGAAAAATTGTCTTCTTAGATATGCTATAGAAATGCTATTCTATAATAATTTAGTACTTATGTCATCCTCTTTCCGTGTTTTAAACTCCTATGGTCTGCAGTAGAGTCCTGTGTTTTTTCAAATTTACATATTTCTAACTTGTATAATATGCATAACCCACATTTAAGATGATTAGGTAGTAATCAAGCTATAATATTAATAATTATGTATAATTAGAACATTTTAATGATCTATCAACTATTAATAAACTTTATGCTACTTAATGAAGAGATTGTGACTTCAAACATAGCTCCACCAATCCCCATGTTTCTTCTACAACTGATTTTCATTAATCTATTCTATTAACTCCAATGATTTTCATGTATAAAGAAGACCAAAGACTGCATAGCTTAACAAATATGACTTTAATACCATAAAGTTACTAGTAGAAGGTCCAAAATTTTGTGCTGACATGAGAGTGCTGGGTCTCAGAACTTTTCTGGTTGTATCCTGGACTGAGATGAATTTAACTTCTTTTAGCTGTGATAGCACTTCCGTAGTGGTCTAGTGACTTTGCCCAAATTTGTTTTAGCTTTATTTTGGTTCTGTGCTATAGTGGGATGTAACACCTATTACTCATTAATAGAAAGTAAAAGCAAGCAGCTAGTATGCATTATATACAGTATTATATTTAATAATGTAATACATGATATAAAAATAAAATATTAATATATTAAAACAATAACGCATGATAAATATATAATGATGTACATTAATGTAATAATATATAATCTATTTTATATAGAAATGTATGATAATAATATATTTAATATTTTAGCAGAGTTTTCTTTAGAAAACTTTAGAAATCACAGAATATGATAAGAGAACAGAGGACAGTGAATCACTGTTCTCTGAGGGAAAATACTAATTTGATAAGTCGGGCAAACCCAGTTTTAAGGTTAAGAAGGAAGACATGGAACTAGGACAAATGAGGAAACAGCAGCTAAACAGGTGATGGAAAGTATCTAAAAATAATTCCAGGTGGACCTAAGACTGAGGGAGAAACTGCCATCAGCATTATGTTCCTCCCCATGAAGAACTCAGGACACTGACAGCCCATTGCAACTCCCACTTCTGTATTCCTGAGGACCAGCCAAGCTTACCCTTCAGACCTACTGGGGCAGAGGAAGGGTGGGAATGACACCAGTGGAAAGAGTCATACTAAAAGTTCACATATTAAAAAAGCTCTACTATTAATGATACTTTTCTATAATTAGAATATGGACTAGAAGTGTTCTTATCTTTGCAGCTGGACTAATAAAAATATTTGTTGTGTTTTACATAGATTTCTAATCTACAGTAAACTCTTGGCTTTGTGTTCTTTTTTGCCCATAACAAGATTTAGAGTGAAACAATTGCCTTTGGTGAGGGAGAAGAAAAAAATAAAAATCTTAACCTACCTAGATAAATATGCTCAAGAATTAAAAATAATATCTTCCTCATAGTCATATAGCCATTTTATTTTTATTTTAAAAGGCAAGGTTAAGATCATTTCTTACTTTCCACTAATATGTGGCTGGAAGTCTACTTGGTAAAATATCTTATCTAAATTTCCTGAGGTTGGAATGTTTGAAGTGAGGAAAAATAGCAATTTATTTCTTCTTGTTGTTGTTCTTATTATTTTATTTTCAATATTTTAAAAGTTGCTGTTTCTTTTAACTACAATCTACATATGTTTATACCTAAGGCTTGAAAACTTTCAGTAGACAGCTTCCACATTTCAGAATTTGACAAGAGTTCACATCTTTCTGTTGACAAGGAAATAGTATTTTTTGATAGGGCTTAATGGGAGATCCAGACATGTACTTGTGTATTTGACCATATCTCAATCAAATAGAAGTATTTGTGTTTATGTGTCCACTGTATGTCCATTACATATATATTTACCTTGTGAGACAATTACTGAATAGCTTGAAAAAAAAAATCTCTTCCACAAGAAAAATGCGATAATACTCATATATAAGACAGATACATATTGGATACTGTAACACAAGAGAGCTGACAGTAGCAAGTCTGTAAGACTTTTCATTTGAATTCTTTTACTGATTATTGACCACTGAAATTTACAAAATTCTATCTGCTTTAGACTCCTCTGCCCTCTTACAAAGAGTGAATGCTGATAAGCCATACATGAAGAAAAAAAAAAAAATCTAAAAAGTGAGTGTATGAGTTTTTAAGATAATATTGTTAGAAGGGAAATAGCTGTAAGACACAACCTCTGCTAGAATAATAGGAAAAAAAGTAGTTTATGGTATATGGTATATTTTCCCCCTGTACTCAGCTCTGGTGAGGCCGCACCTCAAGTACTGTGTTCAGTTTTGGGCCCCTCGCTACAAGAAGGACATCGAGGTGCTTGAGTAGGTGCAGAGAATGGTCACAAAGCTGGTGAGGGGCCTGGAGAACAAGTCCTACGAGGAGCGGCTGAGGGAGCTGGGCTTGTTCAGCCTGGAGAAAAGGAGGCTCAGGGGCGACCTTATTGCTCTCTACAGGTACCTTAAAGGAGGCTGTAGTGAGGTGGGGGTTGGCCTGTTCTCCCACGTGCCTGGTGACAGGACGAGGGGGAATGGGCTAAAGTTGCGCCAGGGGAGTTTTAGGTTAGATGTTAGGAAGAACTTCTTTACCGAAAGGGTTTTTAGGCATTGGAACAGGCTGCCCAGGGAAGTGGTGGAGTCACCATCCCTGGAAGTCTTTAAAAGATGTTTAGATGTAGAGCTTAGGGATATGGTTTAGTGGGGACTGTTAGTGTTAGGTCAGAGGTTGGACTCGATGATCTTGAGGTCTCTTCCAACCTAGAAATTCTGTGATTCTGTGATTCTATAGGAAAGTAAAAATATAAAACTGAAATACACTCCTTAGATAATCAAATCAGGCTCTTATAGCTACTAACATCTGAGTTTTAGAAATGTGTTCATGAATTTACCCATTATTTTAAATTTGCATTGATGGCTAGATGCTGCTAAAAAACAGCAAATGGTCATTTGCCCAGGAATCTAAGGTTATGCTCACAAAAGCTTTGAGGACCAGTAAAGAACTTCATGCAGAACATGAAGTTCTTCCGCATGTTCTTCAGTAAAGAACAATCATGCGGAATTGCAGCACAGTATTTAATTCATAGATCTTATGTCTAACTCTGGAACATAATGCAACCATGAGTTTGGCAGTTATTTCACAGTTGTGTACAAGTGAGAGTGAAATGGAAGGAAGCTTAAGAACCACTTTGTCAAAGATCTTCCATTTTTGCAGCACAAATTCTGTTACATCTGATTTTTACCTATCTAGCACACATGAAACACAGAGTGTTGCTGGAAAATGTGTCATAAAATACACAAAGAATTAACTTGCATATATATAGAAAAAATAGATAAAAATAACTTTAAGCATTTAACTTTTGCTGTCAGCAGTACATCTCAGTATTCATGAATTGTTTCACCCTCTTAATGGAGATGTAGCAAACAACATAAGAAACTAAGTAAAAGGAAAACATGCTTTCCTTTGCCATTGTCCAAATTATACTGTTATCCAAAAAATGTTATGAATACTACCAACTAACTGTAATAATTAAAAAAAAAAAAAAAAAACAACAAACAAACAAACAAAAAACACCCCACACCATAACTCACAGTCTGTTTTTATTTAATAAAAACACAGTTACGTCAGTAATAATAGTAATAATAAAACACAAACAAAACACTTTAATTCTTTAATTCTCAAGGTTTATTTACATGCCTTGCATATGCATTTAAGGATTCATATGGTATCAATTCTATATTCCTTGTTTCAACATTTGTCTGGAGGAGTTCTGAAGAAAAAAACTATAACTGAGTCAAAGGTTATAATACTGATTGCTTGTACTTACAATGACATTTTTTCAGGATGTTTGACTGTACATCTTACAGATATAAGCATTCACCATATGAAACTTCAATTAGCGATGATTTTCAAGATATAAAAAGGTGCCTATTATAACAGCATAGTGAGAATGTGTGGTATACGTTCATTTAAAGTGCTGTTAATTCAATTGCTTTATCTGATCCAAAGTCACTTAGATTATATTAAATTAGCCATCTGTTTGGCTTTCACCTTGGAATGT
Organism: Aythya marila; assembly: GCF_965140915.1. Classification (NCBI taxonomy): domain Eukaryota; kingdom Metazoa; phylum Chordata; class Aves; order Anseriformes; family Anatidae; genus Aythya; species Aythya marila. The sequence goes on from NC_139044.1 coordinate 111,037,454, forward strand.
CTGCCAGATGCTGAGTTTGTTTATAGACAATTCATTTGCAGACACAGCCTTAACAACAGGCTTGCTTGTTGGGGACTATCCCTGATGGAAGTTTACCTGGAAAGACAGAACCATGCATGTTAAACAACTGCTTGTTCATAAGGGATAGAAAAGTATTGAGTACTTTTTGTCCAGTACACTATTACACAAATTGTGTCCTTTTATTAATCCTTCTGTAATCTCTGTGATGGAGAGTTTGAAATGGTTCCACAAAGCTGTATCATTCTATATAGTGCCCATTTATACATTTTATGGTTTTCTTTTTAATTAAGGTCTGGCACTAAAATTAATACAGCATTTTGTTATCTACTGGGCATGGAAGCTTTTTACTAAGTCTCCAGACAGTCTGTAAAACTCTATTAAAAAGCTGTAAGTCATTCCACAGTTGTTACACATGGGAAAAATATTTCTTTATGCGGATGGTCAGTTTTCTTTCTCTTCACTCCAAAATAGTACTTGTTCTTCTTCACAAAAATAATACAAAGAAGATTCCAGAATTAGACAGGATTTAATCAAAGTGCTTTGATTGGATTTGTTCATCAGCTATTCAAGAGCAATCCCCCAAGGAACAGCAAATCATAGTTACCAATCCAAATAAACAAGGTAGTATGTAATCACTGAGCAAAAATCAGAAGTGGTTTATGCTCACCTGGTGAGATGTTTGATTAAATAATAGTCTCAATATAACTTTTAGTTGTCAAAGATATCCATCACATACTGACATTGCTAGTATTAGACATAGTGCTAGGTACTAATAACTAACAATATTATTCTCAGCAGCAAAAATAAGAAATTGACTTTCTACAAATAACAATAAAAAGTTATTTGTATAATGAAAATAACTAATTTTCATTACATAGATGAAGTAAGCAAGTTTGTATATACCAAATAAAACATTTTGGAAGATTAATAAACATTCTTACTTAGTAGTTAAGATGATTTCTAAATGACAAGGTTTAGAAAGTTTCCCTTCCTTGGGAGAATTTTATACCAACCCTTTTTATTGCAGTTATTTGTTTGTTTGTTTTAATCCTGTTTTGAAACCTCTGTCTCTGACCACTGTTTAAAAAGCAATAAACAAGGTAGATTGTGATCCAGTCTGATCTGGTGCATAAATTCCTATGATCCTACACAATAAATATAAAATTTTGATACTTGATCAATGAATCCTGGTATTTATTAATTCCCCTCCCCCCAAAATAAATAAATAAATAATATATATATTTATACTGGAATTTTGCAGGCTACTGCTTCTAAACCTTATGAATCAACAGTCTTTATGTAAACTAAATAAGTGCATGAATATATAATTAGAATAAGCCACTCAGGTCACTTAGACTGGTTAAAGAAAAAGTATGTTATTAGATACTGAATGGCAGATTATCAAGAACAACATAACTGACAAAAAAATATAATCTGTGTGTGCAGGAGAAGACTCATCAAAGTTTGCACTGGCCATGACACAAAGGGCTTTAATTTCAAGCTGAGTAATAATCTCGTTTTATGCTGAGTTTAATCTTGAATTAATTAGTACTTTGAGTTTAATCTTGAATTAATCAGTACTTGAATAAATCAGTACTTTTTCAAAAGAAGAAACCAAATACTTATTTCATACACATTCCTTAGTGGGTTTTCTATCTAAAAAACATTTTAAAGTGTCTCTAGTTAAGAATAATTCACCATACATATTTTCATTAACCTACATTATTTATGAGACAGGAAAAGGGTGTCAGTTTCTAAGCTGATATGAATGTCTCCTTTGGGTATTCATCCACTGACTGCCAACTTCATGAGGAGAGAGGGACAATGACATGGCAAAAAGAATCAGTGACATGAACAGATCAAACAAGGACAATGGTTTTACCACCAGAATACTTAAATTGGTTTGTGCAGGAACTCAAGGTCAGAAACTAGGAAATACTATTAGTAAAGAGGTGAGCAAAGAAAGTCTTGAGCAAGAGGTCCAAAATTTTAAGAATGAATTAAGGATAACATCTGGAAATGTTGGAAATGTTAGAAATAAAACTAGGATTAAGTGGAGAAGTTTTCAAATTAGATTCAAAATAAAGGCAGCACTAAGATCTGATCAGAATATTAGATAGTGTTTGCAAAGATTTATTCTGGTTGTTGTTTTTATTTTTTATTTTTTTATGTTTTTCCTTTCTTTTGGAAACTGTCTGGCCTGCATCAGAAATGGTGTGTCCAGAAGGACTAGGGAAGTGTTTTTCCCTTTGTACTCAGTGCTGTTGCTGTGGTTTAACCCAGCAAACTGCTAAGCACCACACAGCCTTTCATTGACTCAATTTCCCACACAGTGGGAAATAGAGATTGTTTAATAGGACAGAAAAAGAAGGGAATAGTAATGATGATGAAGATGACGATGACATAATGTACAAGGCAAGTGATGCACAATGCAATCTCTCCCCACCCACTGAATGATGCCCAGCCCAATCCGCCCCCCTACCCCAGATGACCCCATATTTATTGTTCTGCATGATGCCACATGGTATATCCCTTTGGCAAGTTTGAGTCAGCTGTTCTGGTTCTCTCCTTTCCCAGCTTCTTGTGCACCCAAAGCCTCCTCACTGGGAAGGCAGTATGAGAAGCTGAAAAGTCCTTGGATTAGTGTAAGCATTTCTCTGCAACAACTAAAACACTAGTGTGTCACCAGGGAAGGTAGTTCAATCCAGTAAGTGCATATCTCTGAGAATACCATCAAAGTCTGTGGATTGTTTTTTAGTCAAAAGTTGGACAAAACCATATGTACGTAGTCAAAAACTTCTGCATTCATAGTGAAATACAAGTGAAATAGATAACAAAAAAAATCAAAAACATATAAATATAACATATATACATATATATACGAGTGCATATATAATTCAAGAATAGGATCCAGGCTGATATGGGACTATATAGATATGCCAGTGTTATGACATGCGCTTTATCCTTCAAAATCCTAGCCTAGATCAACCAATCTCTTTTCTCCTTCAAATACTGGATTAAAGCTCCCTTCTTTATGAGTTTTCCTACTCTGATCTTCTCACCAACTTTATCTATACTGCTTGAAAACTGTTATCTAGTATAAATCTATTTATCTATAAAGTTGAGAATACTCAGTTGTAATATTTTCAGTGCATATACTCTGTCTTTCATGTTTGTAAAGTATCTGGCACATATATGGCACTCTATAAATGTATTAATTTAGTTTGAATTAAATTAAATCCACCCACTATATGATATTACAGGTTGATGTGTTGGCTTCTGTTACTGTAAATATAGGTGTGTTTTCAGAGAAATATCATGCATATAACTTCTTTCCACAATATATTTCTTCATAAGCCAATGGGCAGGAAAAAAATTAATAGAAGGAAATGCAAAGAAAAAGAAAGCAGGAAAATGGAGTAGAAAGCAAGCAAAGATAAGAATGCATAAAATACTGATAGGAAAAAGAATGTCTCATGAAAAATTAGGTCAGAGAAAAAAAGTGAGATGGTAAAGAGAGGGCTGAACAGATGAAAAATGGATCAAGAACAAGAGATACATAAATTGAAAACAGAGAAATCAGAAGCCAAATCAACACAGGATTCATGAAAACAAAGTAGAAAATCTGCAAAAAACTGCAATGGTGAGACAGGATAGGTGCTTTTTTGTTTGTTTGCTTGTTTGTTTTTGTGGAGGGAGGAGTATTGCAGTATTGTCTTTTTCTGGCTGGGACTGCCTGCAGAGTGAAAAATATATCTCTTACTGCCATATAGTCATATTGGTAAATATGCCAATAGTCATATTGGTAAAACCCTTAACACAGATTCTGACTTATAGAAGTGCTCTGTTTTCTTCCTGTGATGGCAATGTACTATCAGTATATATATGTCATGCCTTCTCTGTGTGCCTATCTTGACAACTCTTTCTGCCTTTTAGGAACTTAAAACATTACTGACTTCTGTGGATATCTGAAAGTGATGAAGGTCTGGCTAAAGCATAGCATCCGCTAGTGGAGGCTGGTTAGCCTGCACTGAAGAAAACGGGTCTTGTAAAGGCCTGTTTATGTAGATGAAGTATGGCGTCCAAATCTTGACACAAAAAAACCCTCATTTATCTGCCACCTCACTTTGAAGGTGCTTAAATTGCTGAGCATCTTCTGGTTGCAATTTGTTTCTTTATTTGTTGGATTTTGCTTCATACCTTGCCCAAGCTGAGCTATACTCAAGGCCTTACAACAGACAGTATTCAGAAAGTGATCTTTAATATGTTTATCACACCTGATGGGTCCAATCTGCTAGCTAGCTGTTTTGTAATCACACCCAGTATACAGGGAAATTTGTTGCACAAAGTACAGTTACAGTCATCTCCAAAATTCATTAGAAACAGAAAGTTTCTGCCCAGATTTATATATATATATATACACTTATACGCATAACATAAACTAAGAAGTTGTAAACATGGATTTACTGCATTTCACAATGCAACCATGTTTAAATCTGTCTCCCAGCAGCTCAAAGGCTGCCCTGAATTCAAGGTTATAGCTTAACAGGTCACATTCTGACCCTCCTGACACAACTGCTGCCATGTTGGAGCCAAGCAATTGGGATGACAAGCTGGTACATGAGCAGGGCCCTTGACTGATAGTTTTGGTGTGTAGGTAGGAACAGGAAATAATAGGTTTCAACCCTTCTTCCTGGTTCATTTCTTTGTATTTTAATGGTGGTATCATTAAATGTGTAATGCATAAATAATATTATGAACAAGTAGAACAGATAAGGTGATCAGCTCTGGGGCAGACATGTTCTGCAGATGATCACAGCATGCATGGGGGGTTCCTGCATCAAGAAAACTTGAGGGAGCTGAGGAAGCTGCCAGGACCCAGCAGACCTTGCAAGAACAGCTGGCAAGGCTTGGGCAGGACCAAGGGCAGCCAATCCTTCACATGTACAAAGGTAGTCCCTAGCACATCAGTCAGGGCCTGGCATCGAAGTTTGTGCAGCAGTTCATTTGGGAGGGTGCAGGGAGGATGCTAAAGTGTAGCCAGCTCAACCAGAGAGTGATGATATCCACCTGGCAGAAGGCCACAGCCTCACTCAGCTCTGCACCCACCACAGAGAGACACCCTTCCCAGACAGAGCTTTGGGGGGAACAGTCTGCAGGGTGTGCCCAACTCTTACACCGGCACAGGGTGCCAGTAGTGAGCATGCCACTGGGAAGTGTGCTTAGGTGGAGGCATTCCTCTGGTTAGTGACAGTTGGTGAGCAGGTTGAGGAGTATCAGGGAGTGTGAGACAGAGATAGACGACTAGAATCACTCCCTACTCTCCCTGAGACAAGCCCAGCAGGCAAAAGGGACACACAATATGGAGGATTCCCTGTCCTCTCTCCATCCTGCACACAGTGACCTAATTTTAAAATCCAGTTACTGCTTCTTCTTTTTTTTTTTTTTTTTTTTTTTTTTGATGGTAGCATTGGAAATACAAGACAACAGAGAAGAGAGTCTCAGAGGTTTCTGGAGTGAGTAGAAGATAACTTCCTGACACAGCTGGTGAGTGAACCAATTAGGGAAGGTGCTCCGCTAGACCTTTTGCTTATGAAGAGAGAAGGACTTGTGGGTGAAGGTTGGAGACCATCTTGGGCACAATGATCATGAATTAATAGAGTTTTTGATTCTTGGCAAAGTAAGGGGGAGAGTTAGCAGAACTGCCACCTTGGACTTCCAGAGAGTATTGAGGGAGCTGGTGGAAGTGCTTTCCAAGCCACTTTCCCTCATTTATCAACAGTCCTGGCTATCAGGGGAAGTCCCAGTTGAGTGGAAGCTACTAAAAGTGACACCAAGAACACAGGTGTCTACAAGAAGGGCTGAAAGGAGAACCTGAGGACCTACAGGCCTGTCAGTCTGTCTTCTGTGCCAGAGAAGCTCATGGAGCAGATTATCTTGACTGCCATCACACAACATTGTCCTGGTTTCAGTTAGGACGGAGTTAATTTTCTTCCTCGTAGCTGGTAGAATGCTATGTTTTCACTTACGATGAGAAGAGTGCTGATAACACACTGATGTTTTAATTGTTGCAGAGCAGTGTTTACACCAAATCAAGGACTTTTCAGCTTCTCACTCTGTCCTGCCAACGGGCAGGCTGGGGATGCAGCAAGAGCTGGGAGAGGACAGACCCAGAGCAGCTGACCTAAACTAGCCAAAGGAGTATTCCATACCATCTGACATCATGCTAAACAATATATAGAGGTGGCTAGCTGGGGGGAGGAGGGCTGGACTGCTCGGGGTTAGGCTGGGCATCGGTCAGCGGGTGGTGAGCAATTGCATTGTGCATCACTTGTTTTGTACACATTATTATTAGTAGTACTATTATCATCATTATTGTTATTATTATTATTGTTATTATTCTCCTGTCTTAATAAACTGTCTTTATCTCAACTCACAGGCTTCACTTTCCCATTTCTCTCCCCCATCCCAGAGAGGGAGGGAGGAAGGTGAGCGAATGGCTGTGTGGTGTTTAGCTGCCGACCAGGTTAAACCACAACAAACACAGAACAACCAGGTGATCAGGCCCAGTCAGAATCGGTTTATAAATGGAAGATCCTGCTTGACTAACCTGATCTCTTACTGTGACAATTAGTGGATGAGAGAAAGGCTGTGGATGTGGTCTACCTAGACTTCAGTAAAGCTTTTGACAATGTTTTCCACAGCATTCTCCTGAGAAATTCTCGTGGCTTTGGTGAGGCTGCACCTCAAGTATTGTGTTCAGTTTTGGACCCCTCACTACAAGAAAGAGATAGAGGTACTGGAATGTGTCCTGAGAAGGGCAACAGAGCTAGTGAATGGCCTATGGAACAAGTCTTATGTGGAGTGGTTGAAGAAACTGATTATTTAGCCTTGGGAGGTGGGAATCAGGCTCTTCTCCCAAGCACCAAGTGGTCAGACAAGATGGTATGGCCTTAAGTTGTACTAGAGGAGGTTAAGATTGGATGTTAGGAAAAATTTCTTCACCAAAAGGGTTGTGAGGCATTTGAACACACTGCCCCAAAAAGTAATTACGTCACCATCCCTGAAGGCATTCAAAAGACATGCAGATGTGGTCCTTAGGAATACGGTCTAGTGGTAGACTTACCAGTGTTAAGTTAATGGTTGGACTTGATATCTTGGTGGTATTTGCCAATCTAAGTGATTCTATGATTCTATTCTACAATTCTATGATTCTATTCTATGATTCCCTGAATACTCACATTTCAGCAATCTTTCCAAATGCCTTGATTACCACACCCCACTTCTGGCTCTCAGAAGTATGTGGCTAGAGAGATCTGCCTTTGGGATACCTAGATGAGCATGAAGACACTGCAGTTTAGGATGCAAAATTCTCAGCAATTTTGAGGAAACATGGATAAGAGGATTTGAAGTACATCCTTAGCTGTTAGCATCACTACTTCAATTATTTAGATATTAGTGCAATCCACTGGATATGATGTCTTTTGTTACAAGGAGACAAAGAGATAGAGTACAGGATAACACATCCTGCACAGTATACACCTGCTGCTCCCATGGAAGCAAATGGGAGTGTCAGGCTAAGTATAAGGCAGAACTGAGCCTAAGGGAAATGTTTTATTTGAGAAAACGGTAATCATTGGTGACAAAAAGGCATATGAGTGTGCCTTGTTTCTCTCTATATAAAGCATTAAATTAAAAGTAAGACAATTTCTTAATGCCTTAGGACTGATGCCTAGGAATAGTGAATTTAGAAATGTATACAGAATAAAAAGTTGGTGTTGACTGAAACACATTACCATCTGCTTCTTTGTTTCATTCCACTAGAGATTAATTGAGTTGATCTGAGTTAGCAGATACTCTCAATGAAATTACATACAGTGTTGATGAGAATTTCAATTCAGCTACTGATTAACTTGTTAGAATGCCCAGGTGAGATGATAATTATTCCAGAAATCTGAATACAAGATTTTAAATCCAGTTACTGCTTTGTGTTGATGATAGTGCTGACTTAAGGATTTTATTTTATTTTATTCTATTTTATTTTATTTTATTTTATTTTATTTTATTTTATTTTATTTTATTTTAGTTATTTGTGTAATTACCAATCAAACTTTACAGAATTAAGTCCTATGTATATATGCATCATACGGGCTTATATGTCTGTACAATACATGTTTGTATCTCTATGTGTGTTTAGATGTATGTGAATACACATATACACATGTTGTTCAAATATATGTGACAATCATACACATTGTTACTGCAGGACTTTCACATGTCTGAAAGTCTGAACTGTAAATTTTTCAAACTATTATGACTAATGAAGTCTTCATTACTTTAAAATATGTCTATTTCCTTGAGTTTCTGGAATCCCACCTATTTATATTTAGATCACTTTGCTATATTTAAAAATCTTGCCTTAAGTTTATTTTAAAAAAGGTGTTTAGCTCCCAAGTATTTAACCTTAATGCATATTTGAATGAGCAGATGTTATGAAACAATTGAAATTGCTGAATTAAATGGATGACAGACATGAGAAATCAAGGAAATTACTGTACAGCCAGTGTACAACCCCAGGCTCTCTGTCGTCAGTCAAAGTGATGTGAAGTTATCCCTTGCATACCATCATCACTGTCAATGCTAATGTTTTTAAATGGGTAGCAATTATACCAGCTCCATTGAATTCATCAAGGGTGGAAGGCTACACCCACATTCAAATATATGTTTGAGGGGAATGTTTGGAATAGATTAGTTCTCCTTTTAAAATTAATTTTATTTCTAAAAGAATATTAAAACTCCCATCCAAACAGTTAGATAATTAGAGCTGGAACCATATAGTACACTGAGGTAGCATAAATCATTCCAAACCACTCATGTTTCAGTAAAGTAAAGCCATGTAAGTAATATGCATTTCAGAAATGAAAGCAAATTCTGGTTCTAAAGCATGACCAAGAAAAAGGCACCCACTGTTTCGTTCATTATTTTATTGAACTCACAGTAATTCTGTTTCACAACTTTATGTTCCACATAATACAATTATTCACACCTGAGCCTTGACATCTGAATTTCATAAGTATTTTTACATCTCCAGAGGAAAGCTTTTTGTGAATTTACAAACAATTCCTGCAGCACTGGTCTCGATGAAGTACACCTAATCACACAATAGGCAAAAAATTGTTTTCCTTAATAACAATGTCTCATTATTCTATTTAAACACATAAGCACTTATGCTAAAACATTAAACAAGAAATACACACCACTGTTTAAGAGTGAAGGATTTTTTTTTCTTCTTTTTATTTCTTTTTTTTTTTTTTTTTTTTAATTTTATCCTCAATACTTCAAGTCAAGCTGTGAGGAAAATCTCTTATGCCTGCTATGCAATTTTATCTTAATCCAGCGGAGTGGGAATCTAGCAAATGAAAAATAATCCAAGAGCAACTGTGGAACAAAATATTTAAGAAAAAATTTGAACAGCATAAAATTCTTAGTGCACAGAACACCTAAAGTCTTATGCCTTCCTTTAGTTGAAGAGTGAATACAAAGATGATCAACAAAATCCTTCTCTCTCTCTCTTTTTTTTTTTAATTCTTACTGATATCCTTATTGCTTTTTAAATTAACCATGAAGCAACTTCTGTACATTTATGAAGAAAATCTAAACAAATGTTGTAGACCAGCTTTTTCATTATACAGCCTATTAAAATATCGAATCTTAGTATAAAAGATGGCCTCAGTTCTGTAATATAAAACACAATACCAAATTCCCAGCATCTGTAAGTCCAATCAGATTCAAAATCTTATTTTATGGTTATTATTATATCACTATCATGACACTTTGGGCTGAAGAAATGTTAAATTCTTCTGCTCTCTATGCAGATACTCTCCCAAGTTTCATCTCTCCAGCTCTGAAACTCAGCATAAAATAATATTTTATTTATATATGACCTGTTTCAGGTTTCAAAAGTCTTACTGAACCTCCTGGCAAAAAAAAAAAAAAAAAAAATAAAAGTGTTTTTTAGAAAGGTTTATACAGTTTGTTATTCTGAAACAAACTGCCTGTTATTGAGTCTAAATATACATCTATGTAATATTTGTAAAATTTGTAAAATAGGCTGCATAACATTAAGATGGTTAAAAAAAAAAAAAAAAAAAAAAAAGCATGAAAGCAGGAGTTGTATTTCTTAGTTTGCTACAGGGAAATGAACGGATTGTCTTGTTAGATTTATTTTATTTTATCTTATTTTAATTACAGGAGAAGAGATTGATAAAGAGATAGATAGCTGTTATGGGAACTACATGTATCAGGCTGACTTGGGAGGAGTGAACATAGAAATTAGGTAAAGTGATGAAAATAAATATAAATAAAATACAGTGACATTATACATATATATATATGTATATATAAAATCATGAATTGTTGAGATTAGCAGGGATCTCTGGGTCCATCTGGTCCAACCCATGCTCAAGCAGAGACACCCAGAGACCAGGGTGCCCATGTTCATGTGGCTTTTGAAGATCTCCAAGAAGGGAGACTCCACAACCTCTCTGGGCAACCTCTGCCTGTGCTCCAGCCACTTCATCATCTTTTTGACCCTATGTTGGATTCCCTCCAGTATGTGGAATATTATATATTATATATATCGTATATATATAGTATATATATTATATATATAGTATGTATATTCCTCTCCTATACTGGTGAGCCCAGGACTGGACACAGTACTTCAGGTGTGGCCTCACCAATGCTGAGTAGGAGATGGGAAAGTGCTGAGGAGAAATTAGAACACCTCCTTTGACCAGCTGGCAACACCTTTGTTTCAGGTAGTCATGAATACCATTATCCTTCTTTGCAGAAAGGGCACATTGCTGCCTCATGTTCAACCTGTTTTCCACCAGGGCTTCCAGGTCTTATTCTAGGCTGCTTTCCAGCTGGGTGCCCCTCATCCTGTCCTGGTGCTTGAGGTTGTTCCTCCTCAGGTTCAGGACTTTCCAATTCCCCTTGCTGGACTTAATGAGATTTTTGTCACCCCACCTTTCCAGCCTGCCAAGGTCTCTCTGGATGGCAGTGTGGCCCTCTGATGAACCAGCCACTCCCTCAAGTTTTGTATCATCTCCAGATCAGCTGAGGGTACAACATATCCCATCATACAGGTCATTAATGAAGATGTTAAATAAGTCTGCACCCATTATTGACCTGCTAGTTTCTGGCCTCCAACTAGATTTTCAATCTATGAAAAATCACCCTTTGTTGATTTTTCACAGATGGTCATCACTCTTTGGGCTAGGCCATTCAGTCAGTTTTCTATCCACTTCATTGTCTCCCCATCCAGCTCATACATCAACAGCTTGTCTATGATGACCTTATGGGAGACAGTGTCAAAGGCCACTGAAGTCCAGGTAGACGTCTTTATTAAATCAGGTTGTTAGCAGGCCAAGTATTTGATTTATGGCCAGGTGAGGATTCAAGCTCTTTTATTGGATTACATTTCCTGACACTGTTTCTCCAGGCTGGTTTCTATCCACCAGAAGTGAATACTCAACACACGTCTATAAGTGCACTAGCATGCACTAGCAGGCACTAATTGCAGCTGACAGCCAGAGCCAGAGCATGTTTCATCAAACATGGCATATTATCACCATTTGCTGGGATATTATCACCATCAAAGCAGGGATTCTGTGAAAGTGTCAGTTTTTTAATAGTTCATTAAAAGTTTAGTAACTTTTATGAACAGTTAAGTCTGAATCAAAATCCCTAATCATTTTCTTTCTTAGTGTTAGTAAGCATTAACAAGCTGGGTAAAGGCACACCGCCTAAAAAGTATTTTGATCCTAACAAAATGGTGACAATAAGTAAATTTTCTACCTTTGACATCAAAAGAGGTTCATGTTGTTACTGTAGACCCTGATGATCCCCAAATGGGATTTATAGAAACTTTCATTTGGAAGATGCCTGCTCTGTAGTACAAGGAACTGGCCTCTAGTCCCAGATATACCTCAGAGAAAGGTCAACACTGTTTTAAGATTATGTTTTTCAAGACTTTTTCCAGTAGGGCCTTGAAAACCTCCAGGGACAGAGATTTCATGGATTCTCTATGCAACCTTTCCAGAACTAAATTGTCTTCAGACTGGATAAGTACGGAACTGATTTCAAGAACAGCTAGTTGACTGATATTATAAAACTTTTCTTCAGAAAGTATATGCGAAATGTATCAACACTGCCACAGCTGGAGGGCAAGAAAAACTTGAAACTGGATCAGAGAAAAGGGGAAGTGCTTTCAGCTCATGATGAGAACTCCATACTGGAATTGTGAAATTGAGATAGCCCAGCCTTGCCCCTGGACAAGATGGCTATGACTAGTTTTGAAGGAATTGTGGTCTTCTGTGGTGGCGGTTCAGTTTCTGTAACTGACCTTCACCTGAGAAAAGTGTTAACTCTTTGGTTCACATTGGGAATCTTTGTACCAGCTCTGGTTGGAATGGAGTTAGCTTTCCCCACAGCAGCCCATACAGAGATGTGCTTTGCATTTGTAGCTAGAATGGCACCAGTGCACAGTGCAAAACAGTACACCAATGTATTGGCTGTTGCTGAGCAGTGCTGGCATGGTATCAAGGCTGTCTCACTGATTCTCCCCCACCACAAAGGCATGTAGGTTGAGGATGGGCAAGAGGTGGAGAAAGGACATCAGCAGAGCAACAGATCTAAACTCAGTGTGGGATATTCCATACTATATGATGGCATGCTTAACCATAAAAGTCGGGGAGGACTCTTGTTAAAAAATCATCTGTTTTCCCAAGTAACCATTATGCATACTAAATCCAACTTCCCAAATGGCTGAACATGGCTTGCTGATGGAAAGTAGGTAATAGTTTTCTCCTTTTGCTACAATGTGGCCTTTGCTGTTCCTGCCATTAAATTACTCCTATCTCAAACCTGCAGGGTGTTTTTTTTTTTTGTATTGTTTTGTTTTGTTTTTTTTTTTTTTCCTCTTGCTGATGAAGGGGTGTGAAAGAGTGGCTGCATGGTACTTAGCTGCCTAAGTGTTAAACCACAACAACCTGATTCTCTGAGCTTCCCCCAGAGCAAAGGCCATAAAAAGGTCATTTGAAAATAAATAAATCATGTCAAGAGGGAACTTTTTCAGACAATGAATGAGCTATTTGTACTAAAAAAGTGCAAAATTGGCAGTTATGCATAGCTTATTTCTGAGAAGTTTGTGCTTTCTTCTCTTGATGGCTGTAAGGCATAATGGTAAAACATTGACATTTACAAACTAATTCCTGTGCTTTGATTTCTTTGATAAAGAGTTAATTTTGTAAAGGGCACAATGATATAGGAAGTAATGAAAGTAGTGGAAATTTCATACATACTTCAGTAAACATTTCTTTCACACTCATCCAGACCTGTCTGCTAATATATGACATAGGAAGACTACGTTTTTTGAGGAGATTTGCTTATATTGTCAAACGATACTAAGATTCTGCTTTGACAAAGAACAGATTGCACATGAAACTGCATAAGCATTATGTCCATAAAAGCAAATATAAAACTTTCTTTTCAGTGCATTTAAATATATGGCAATATCCTTCCTGATAGCATCTCTCAGAATGAAGACTGTGGCTAACAACAGAAGTCCTGTAAACACTGCAGTTCTGGAACTGTAATTCTTTCTGGAAGCCAGTATGAGTTCCTCTGAAATCCCTCTGCCTTACAATTAACATCCAATATCATTGCCTTGCTATTCTGGAATAGCAAGCAGGAGGAATACAGCTTGTCAAAAATCTTAGCTAAGGAAACCAGATGTGCAAGAAAGCATTTGCCACCAAGGTGTTCAACAAGGGATGACTTATCTATCAAGAATACTTGAACTTCTTCATGAAGGTCAATCAGACTCTAGAGTGCTTTTCCATGGAGAGCCATCTGAGTTTGGTATGCAGCAGCAGTTGTTGATGATTAGTTTCATTTCATCACATAGCTTGTCTAAATATCAGAATTTAACACATGCTCACTGATTAAGTTTATTTTGATTCACCAAGGGAGTCCTTTTTTGTAGCAGTGTTGGCAGTTATTTTGTTATCAATGTTTCTAAATAATCAATGATCTCAAAAAGTTTTGTATCAGATGACACTTTTTTGATTCCTATATTCTCTGACAAGACTGGTTATCTTTTTTTAGCATAGCTGTATCTGTATCTGCACACTTTCTTATGCACTTGAAGTTGTCCAATATTTCACTACTCAAAATCCTTTTAAAATATATGGATTTTTTCACTACTCATTCATTTGACTACTTCCTTTAAAAACGTTATGTTATTTATCCCTTCACATTCTGCGATAAATCTCATTTGGTAGTTAACTTAAACGATGTTTGAAATTCTTACTGACTCACGGGCAATATAGACTACATTTTTCCCTTTTATATACAGTTTACCCTTTCTTTTCTAAGTTCAGCAGTTTTCTTTTCTATTTGGGAAGGTCTTACATTTCATCTGTTTTGCTACACTTTTCCCTGAGAAAGATTTCAAAAATTTCTATTACCACACTCATGATATGAGTGTTTTTTTCATGTTTTTCTCCAGCCGCACAGTGCTTCCTGACTATAAGTATACAGACTAAGATACTCAAAGAATAATTTAAGTTGAGAGGGCCCTTTGAAGTTCTTATGGTCTAACTCAAAATCAGAACAATTTTGTTGTTACATCTGCTTACTCAAAGCCTTGCACAATTAAATTTTTAATATCGCCAAAGATTGAGATACATCTCTGAGCAACTTGTGTGAGTGTTTGACTACCTTCATGGTGAAAAAATATCTTTTTATATTTCATTGGAGTTTTCTGATTTTGAAGTTATGATCATTGTGTCTTGTCCTTCTGATGCGCTCCAGGCCCCTAATCTGTTCGGTCTGTGTTCTAGACCCCTTATTTGTTTGGTGGTAGCCTTGCTGAACTCACATTCCAATGTAAATACTAGACCAATACAGGTGTGCCACCACTTCCCTCAAGCTGCTGGCTACAGCCATACTATACCCATAATATATCCCCATATTCAATTAACCCTCACAGCTGCAAGACCATGCTTCTGACTCATACTCAGCTTGTTGCCCACCAAAACCCACATATTTAACAGCAAAATCACTTTCCTATACAGTTGGCTCCCTGGACTGCTGTGCTGTGTTATGACATCAAAGACTTGGGAAGATTTTTTTTAACTTGGTGGACTTCTGTCAATACAGATTTTTTAGGTTTGGTTGAAACATTTGGTTGAAACATTTGGTCTGACCATGCAGTCTGGTGCTCCACTTTCAAATGTTATTACATAGTCTCACACCATTATCAGTAAAAAAAAAAAAAAAAAAAAAAAAAAAGAAAAAGAAAAAGAAAGAGAAAGAGAAAGAGAAAAAGAAAAAGAAAAAGAAAAAGAAAAAGAAAAAGAAAAAGAAAAAGAAAAAGAAAAAGAAAAAGAAAAAGAAAAAGAAAAAGAAAAAGAAAAAGAAAAAGAAAAAGAAAAAGAAAAAAGTAACTCACCTCACTGGATCTGAGTTTTTTCAGACGTTTTGACAAGGTTCATAAAACCTGTCTTGATAGACCTTTAACAATACTGTCTGATTAACAATTGTATTTTGTTCCCTGAAAATGTGTTTTTTAAATGTGAAGTTACAATGCTATAATTTCTTTCAGTTACAAATAAAATTTGCTACTTCTTCATTTTAGTAGTATATTAAAATTAAAAAAGCAACACACACACACACAAAACAAAACAAAATCATGTGTCACCAAATCAGATTTACACAACTCTATTGTATCAGCAATTAATGATTCATAATATACCTTTTTAGCAAATAGCAAAATTAGGTTATATGATTTTAACAGCACTTAATCACTAAGTACTAGTCAATTAACTTATTGATCTAAAGAAATTTGCTACAATAGAAGCGGTGACTTAGTTAAAGATTCGCGAATAGCAAGGTTCACCCAAGACCAATGCAGAGTCCTGGAGGGTTTCTAAATCCAGTGATGTTCTTTCAAAATACCTCCTAGAATGAATTACTCACCCTACATCCTCATCAGTGTTTGTCAATGTACGAGTTTGTTCCTTGAAGGGGCAGCCCTGAGACACACATCCTCTCAGAGGTAACCTCTCAGCTCAGGAGGAGAATGAGATTGCAGTCCCCTGTGGTCCCTGGAGTCCTCAAAGAGTTCTTGCTCAGGGTCGCTATTTATAGGATCGAGGGGCCATTGTCTTTTGGTCAGTAATTTTCCATAATTTGGGTCTTTGCCACTTTGTTTAGGAATCAGGTTGTGCAGTCCCCCTCCCCTTAGCAGTTAATGTGTCCTTGTCAATATGTCCTGGTTGTCACACCACCAGGCCCAGATGTGATCAAAGAGGAGGTCTGTTCATCCAAGGCCTGTATTGTATAAGCAAGTGATGTTAAAAGGAGTAAAGCAAAAAGTCAGGCTTTGCTGCACTCTGTAGATAACAGAGGAATGGTGTCAAGATGACTCTTTGATTATGGAGAGAACGGAGATGAGATGCCATATTTACTAGATGAAAGGATTGATTTTTAGTCAAGCTCAGGTTCTTTCACTACTGCCTATGAGAGATTTCAGGGGAATGAGATCTGCCTGGGGCCCTGTTGCTAACAAGCTGTCCAGTCAAGAAACAATCACATTGAGGCCTGCTGTGGCTCACAAGCCTAAGCAAGACTTACGCCAAGTACAGGAGCAGAATGTACCCATCACACTGTAAAAGAGCAAAGCATACCCACCATGTCATAATAAAGAACACCAATGAACAGCATTCTTCCAAAAGCAGAAGTGTTTAATGTAAAACTTGACAGATGTTAATTTACACAGAGATAACAGACCACAACCAATCTCAAACAGTCTGTCTAGTTCCAGTCTTATACCGGGGACTGTCCTATAGCTTCCTTAGGCATTCTCCCTCACTTAACATCTTCTCCCACAAAAGGAAGAGGTTACTTGTCAATCCAGAATGTGCAAGTTAGCCCAGTGCAATAACGGAGGAGAATAGTAGCTACAAACCACTTTCCACCATGAGTAGGAGGACACTGGACATTCTTTTTACTCAAAGACTACTACAAGACTTGCATATACACAAAATTATATTAACAGCCCCAGAACTTCATCTCAATAGTCAAATATTTTTTTCAGGAGAAAAGAGATTATTAATGGTACTCTCTTCTCAAATGCCACTTCTTCAAATCAATAGCCCAGCTAGTAGGTTTCCATCCATAACATGATCCTACCATGGAAAGGTATGTCCTACCATGGGGTGAGGTAGGAAACACCTTGTTCCCTCCCTCCTTTAACACCATGTTCTTGTTTGTGAAATGAGAATGGGACAACCAGGAAGAAGGCAACAAATCATATCTAATCTAGTACAACACTTCACCTCTTGCCTGAGAAGTGAGCTACATATCACCAGCAGAGGTTGACAAGTTCAGTAGATAGAACCCTCAATTTACAGTCATAGCAGCTTGATTTAAATCTGTTGGCTCACATGGCTTCAAAACGCAAATGAGTTACTGCAGGGTAACATGCTACTGCATATCAGCAGCTTTGCAGTAGCTGTCTGAGTGTATGTATCTATCTCAGAGCAAATGTGAGATCGTTTAAAATATCTCAGATTTCCTTCATGGCTCAGAACTATACAAGGAGATGCTATTTCTTACTTTGTGGTTAGTTAGCACATTTACCTGAACAGCACAGATGCAGTTGCTAATTCTCTCTCCTATGTGCTTTTGAGCAGAAATGTATTCCTGAATCTGAGAAATCAACTCATCTCCAAAAATAAAGTTCAGTTAATCTTGGAAGAAGATACTCATACAATATACCAATCAAGGACTCTCAGAGAAAATATAAATATGTGCACTTACTTTGGAATTCTCATATCAGTGATAGAGAAATAGTAAGTTAGAAGAACTGAAGGATAATTTCATCATCTTTTTATTATTATTATTATTATTATTAGCAGAATAGTCAATTTTATATCAATGCTGTGATAATAGCTCACTTAGCTCAAGCTTTTAGTTGACTACATTTGCTTTTCTTTTCTTTTCCTTTAACATACTGTTCAAGAGCATTAACACCGGGAGAAATATAGCACGCAGATCTATAAACAGAGGCAAGAAAAAATCTCAAGGAGTTAGCATGGTCTTGTTGAGTATTCTTAAAGGATTAGTATTGTGCAAACAATTAATGGGTTCGCTACAGAACAGAACTGATCCAAGGTTACATTCTGACACCATTGTTATTGGTTCCAGCAATTATTGGATACTGAGGAAAGAATAGTAATTTGCAACAATTTACTTCTTATTGATGTTTTAAATTGTGTGTAACTCCTGCATTGAGAGAGCAATACACAAGGTAAGGAGGCACTAATTATTCCATTGCAGTCTCTTTAACAAAAATACCTTTATATTTATTTATTTATTTATTTATTTATTGCAGAAGAAAAGACAAAAACAAAAACAAACAAAAAACCACAGGTTTTGTTCTGGCAAGAACTTAGCAACCTTGGTATACATATGTGAATAGGAGAATAAAAGGATCAAATGAAGATTTTGATTCTTGCTTATCTGAGTATAAACGTAAATATGGAATAACGACAACCCACGCTGGCTTAAGTTATGTTATTTTTTACATATATTAGCCAATGAATAGGCAGAATGCATTACAGTTTCCAGATTTTCCAAAATAGGGGTCAGATACGAGTCTATGGGTTACAAAGGACAGGACAACACAGCTGTTGTCACATTATGTGTCTGCTACAGACAGATGAAGAAATGTACCAAGCCTTCTTTAGACAACTGAAAGTAGCCTCACGATTGCAGGCTCTGGTATTCATGGGGTACCTTAAACTTCCCAATGTCTTCTGGAAGGGCAAAACAGATGGGTGGAGGCAGTCCAGGAGAACCTTGTGTGTTGAAACTGCTGGTTGCTGCAGGTAATAAATGTGCTAATACTCACCTGATAATCTTCTGAATTTGTTACTCACAAACAATGAAGACGTGAAAATTGAAGGTTACTTTGGCAGCAATAACTGTGCGACTGCTGAGTTTCAAATGCAGAAAGAAAATGCAAGCCAAATAATTGAATTATATAGACTTCAGGACCCAATCTTACCTTGTTGAGGGATCTGCTTGGCAGAATTCTATGCAAAACTGTTCTGAATTGCAAAGGAGCCTGAACAGATAGTTGAACTTCAAGGATATCTTCCTCTAAGTAAAAAATGGCCACCAAAAAAACAGCCATTTTTTTACCTAGCAAAGAGTGTACCTGTCCTAGCCATGGGCTGTCAGCCTCTCCAGAAGAATACTATGGGAGACCATGTCAAAGGCCTTGCTGAAGTCTAAGTAGACTATATCAACAGGATTTCCTTCATCCACCAGGTGGGTCATCTGGTTATAGAAGGAGATGAGAGTGGTCAGGCAGGATTTATCTTTCATGAACCCATGCTGACTGGGCCTGATCCCCCTGTTGTTCCACACAAACTGTGCAATTGCATTCAAGATGACCTGTTCCATCACCTTTCCTGGCACTAAGGTCAGGTTGACAGGCCTGTAGTTCCCCAGGTCTTCCTTACCACATTTCTTATAGCTGGATGTCACATTAGCAAGTCTCCAGTCATCTGGAACCTCTCTGGATGACCACGACCACTAATAGATGATGGAAAGAAGCCCAGCAATCACATCTGCCAACCCTTCAGACCCCTTGGGTGGATCCCATTTGGCCCCATGGACCTGTGAAAGTCCAGGGGGGAGCAGCAGGTCTCTAACTGTTTCCACATGAACTTTGGGGGTTTCTTCTGCTCCTCATCCCAGACTGTTTTCCTCTCTGCATATGCTGGCAACTTCCCTGTGCTCTCCCTGAGTTACCTGTCTCTTCTTCCACTGAACATAAACTCTCTTCTCTCTTCTCCCAGAGACTCAGCAAAAGTTCTCTGTTCAGCCATTCTGGTCTACCCCACCAGCTCATCAGGGACAGCACACAGGGACAGACTTTTCCTGCATCTTTAAGATTTCCTTTCTGACGAGCATCCAGCCTTCTTGGACCCCTCTGACCTTCAGGACTGACTCCCAAGGGACCCTCCCTTCCAGCATCCTGAACAGTTCACAGTCTGCCCTCTGGAAGTCCAAGGTAGCAGTTTTACTGACCCAAGAACAGAGAATTCTACCATTTTGTGGTGACTCTGACCAAGACAGTTCCTGACAACCACATCTCCCACCAGCCCTTCTCTCTTCGTGAACAGCAGATCTAGTGGGGCACTCCCCCTGTAGGTTCTATAACCAGATGAATCAGGAAGCCGCCTTCCACACACGCCTCCTTGGAGATCTTCAAAAACTGCCTGGACATGGTCCTGGGCACCCTGCTCTGGTTGTCTCTGCTTGAGCAGGGGGCTGATTATCTCCAGAGGTCCTTTCTAACCTAAACTATTCTATGATTTTGTGATTCTGTGAACAGCAAGCTCTGTGAGGAAGTCAAATGTAAGAAATAAGTATATAAAATAAAATAAAATAATAAATAAAAAGGTCATGCACAGAGGGTAGAAGCAGGGAAAGGCTGTGCAGGAGATGTATCAAAATATTGCTAAAGCCTGGTGGGATGGATATTTTGAGAGTAAAAAAAAAAAAAAAAAAAAAAAAGCCTCTGTAATTATATCAAGAGAAAAAGAAAAAAAAAAAAAAGAGAGTGTAAATCCTCATTGCTCATTGGAGCCAGGGACCTAGAAACAAAGGATCTAGGACTGTGGATAAAGTCAAGATACTGAATGTCTTTTTTGGTTTAGTTATTACTGGTAAGATATGTCTTCTGGTCTCCTGAGTTTAAAGTCTCCAGACAGAAATACAAGCATATGCAATATATAACTACTGTAGAGAAAGGCAAATCTCTTAAAGAAATGCAAAACCAGCTGGGCATGAACATACCAGCTGGGCAGTTTATACACAATGCGTCAAATACTGTATGATCCACCAGATTTACCACATAGCTGCAAAGGAACTGTATTACCACTGACCTGATAAGCTTAGAGCTTCAGAAAAACTTATTTGTTACATACAACTACACAAAATGAATTTGTTCACTCTACCAGAAATCTTAAGTAAACTTTGGCAAACTTACCTTACTATCCTTTAGTAGATGGATGGGATTAATTTGTCCAAACACAGACACCTAAAAATATGTGATACTTTAAGATGTCTGAAATTTCTATGCTGGGTTGGTAGGTATGATGCAACACTTAAACCAGTGCCCTTCCAAAGGTCATGTTGAGTACCTGAGGATCTCTAAAATTACACTAGATATCATTTAAGTGGTTTAAACAAATAAATCAGCCCCTTTTGTACTTAGCTTTTGAGACAAAATATGTGTGTTTAGATCTGCCAGGTTCACATTGCCGTAGCAAGAATATTACAATACTATCTTTCTCGTTTCCTTAAACTGTAATTGAAGTAACCATAACTGTGTGAAGACACATATTAGGAATATTACTGTCAATAAGTGCCACTAAGATAAAAATAAAGTAAGGCTTAGGAAAAACTTTAGCCCTAAGGGTTTTTCTCAACAAGTTATCCAGATGCCAATTTTGAAAGAATTCTTCAATATGCATTGTGCTACCTCTTCAAGCATAGCTATTTTCTTTAGGTATACTCACTACCTTATCTACTTTCCAAGTCCAAAAGTAATCCACTTTAAATGAGAATGTTATAACTTTGAGGTCTTGTATGACTAGTTCCAAGCTGTAACATGCTTACATTGTGCTGTTGCAAGCACTCTGAGCTAGACATGAAAAACTAGGCTGTGCATTAGATGAATGCTCTCATGCTATATTTGAGAATGAGACATCTGTGGAGGAATTACAGACTTTTTTTTTTTGATGCTGGATTTTTAAGCTCTTGTTTCCAGGGCTTTAAGAAATATGTTTCAGCACCTGGATGTGAGATATCTTTTGAAATACAGGAAGGATCTTGTTATTTGCCAGGTTTAATTTAAGAATCTGGGGACATCATTAAAGGAAATCTGTTTTCTTGTTCATCTGTGCACCAACTTTCAGTAATTTTCATCAAAAACACCAGCCACTTTTTATAAGCACTTATTTCCCAAGACCCAAAAACATTTCTGATCTTTGGCCCCTGCTTTAAGAGGACTCTGTATCTACCAATCTATATCTTTCCACTCCTTTCTGAAGGCTTACTTGCTTCCTGGTATCAAAGATTTAGTGGTAATGAAACTCAGGAAAAAAAACACATCAGGCCAGTTCATGATGTCTTGTCTTTTCTGAGAGTAACCAGGGAAAGAATGCTTCTCTCTCTAGCTACATTGGAAATAAACCCACTCAAGTTTTTTTGGAAAGAGCTGATGTTAAAAACTCACTCTTCAAACTTTCCATGTTCATAGGGTTAGTAGCATCAAAAGCTGTATGTAACCACTGCAGATCTTGCTTTCAACAACAAAATAGCAGACAGAAGGTCACTCTGTTCTTGTCCTCTCCCCAAGGAGTCTGTCAGCCACACTCAGAACTAGATTTCTTCCTTTACTTGCAGCATCTCTATTTTTCTTATCCAGCATAATCCTTGCCCAGTGGAACTTGTCTTATCCTGCATCCTTGGGGTGCATACTCACACCGTTTTTCCCAGGTTATAGTTGTTAAGATACAGTTCATTTGGATAATATATGTTAGATGGTATTGCTCTCTGAAGGCTTAAAAATATTTTGTAAGCTATTGAGAAATTAAAGAAATCAAAACAGAAGCCACAACTGAGAAGCTTACAGTGTAAAACACTTTAAAGCAGATTTTTTTTTTTCACCTGGATCAGAGAAAGATACTGTGAAGTGCAGTAGTGAAAATATAGAAGCATCCATGCAACCTTGTTTTCACTTGCAATAGATGGAAAAAATACACTGTCATGCTTAATTAGTAGAATCATCATCATCTACTTAAGTACTAGCAGAAAACATTTGTAGTATGTATAAGGGAACCATTAACTGATTCCTGATGGAGGGGATATGCACACTTGTCTTTTTGTCTTTTGATTCTTTACTCTTTCCCACTCCTCCACATCTAGAAAAAATAATATATATATAGAGAGATGCTATATATATAAAACTCACAGCATTTCCTTTTTATTTCCTTTTGATATGAGAAAATTTTCTTGGACTTTTACAAAGCTCCATGATTGCATATTCAGACTTTTTTTTTTTTTTTTTTTTTTTTTTTTTTTTTGAATAAGACCAACTAATTCACCTTAACATTAATACATCACAATAAAGCTTAAAAATTGTTGTTTTACCAAACTTTAGGCTGGAGTGTATTTTATAGACAACCTGTAGGAGTTAGATTTTTATTTCACATTTAAAACTCAGCATCAAGATCTCGAGTGAAAAGGCCACTGTTAAAGCCAAATAATGGCAAATATGTCAACACAGACAGGTTAGGATGCAGCCAAGGGGATCTAAATATGTTTTTAAGACTAAGCACATATTTAAGCATCTTTCTGAAATAAGATTTAGTGTGTATAATTAACCACCCTGCCAGATGTTGGGCTCATTGCAGTGAACATATTTTTCTTTCCTTCCTTCCTTCCTTCCTTCCTTCCTTCCTTCCTTCCTTCCTTCCTTCCTTCCTTCCTTCCTTCCTTCCTTCCTTCCTTCCTTCCTTCCTTCTTTTCCCTTTCCCTTTCCCTTTCCCTTTCCCTTTCCCTTTCCCTTTCCCTTTCCCTTTCCCTTTCCCTTTCCCTTTTTATTTCCCCTTTTCTTTTTATTTCCCCTTTTCTTTTTCTTTTTCTTTTTCTTTTTCTATTTCTTTTTCTTTTTCTTTTTCTTTTTCTTTTTCTTTTTCTTTTTCTTTTTCTTTTTCTTTTTCTTATTCTTTTTCTTTTTCTTTTTCTTTTTCTTTTTTTCTTTTTCTTTTTCTTTTTCTTTTTCTTTTTCTTTTTCTTTTTCTTTTTCTTTTTCTTTTTCTTTTTCTTTTTCTTTTTCTTTCTTTTTCTTTTTCTTTTTCTTTTTCTTTTTCTTTTTCTTTTTCTTTTTCTTTTTCTTTTTCTTTTTCTTTTTCTTTTTCTCTCTTTCTCTTTCTCTTTCTTTCTTGAGAACAAAACAAAACAACAACAGAAACACAGTTACATCATCAGAACATAAGGCTAACAAAACCTTTTTCCTTAGGCAAAGGATTGTGAGTTCAGGCACTAAGACAATATGACATGGTATACAAAAAGCACAGGCTAACTGCTGAAGGAAATGATGGAATTACTTATTAAAAAAAAAAAAAAAAAAAAAAAAAAAAAAGTCTTAAACTTGCTATTCTTTCTGTAATATAAATATTATGAAGAAATGCTATTAAAAATATGTGTGTGCACCATTGCAAAAGCATTTTTGTAACAGTATGTATACATGAAGATAGGAGTACAAAACAGATATTAGACAAAAATAATTGCAATGCTGTAAATTTTGTACTTTGGAGATGGGAGCTAGAAATGATGGCTTTTGCTTTCAGTTCAGCCCCACTGACCTTCGACAAATCATTTCAGCTCACAGCTCTTCTGCTTCTCAATCTATAAAATAGAAATACTGATATTTATCTTCCTTCATAAATCACTTGAGCATGAGTAGATGAAAAGTTCCTTATATTAGTTAGAGGATATTTATTATGCTTACTGATGTCTGAGTTAAAAGCTTTCTTCTTATCACTGCTAAATGATTGAACCTATGGATTATAGTTCTAGACAACTACTTGCAAACACATAGTCTGACTTCTCCTGTAAAATGCAACATTTTGTGGCACCCAAGATTCAGTCCTCTTCTGAAAAGTATGCACACAAGACCAACAACACCTAAAGGACTGTAAAGTACATCTTTGCTACACATTGCAGCAAGATGAAAAGATACCTAGCATAGGTTGGGGACAGGAACAATTGTCCTTGAGGTAATAACAGTGTTCATTTTTGTTTTAACTGAAGTGAAATTGCTCTTTATCTCATCAGACTAAAATATCCTGTGCTGAGCACTGTAATTCCATTGGAAGAAAAAAAGTCTTCCATCTTAAACCACTGCACAGTCTAAGAGATCAATCTGCCAAACCATGACTACTATGCTTGACTTGCAAGGGTATCTCTTCTGAATTTTCCTGTTTTTTGTGCCATTCCACCCTTTACATCTGAAATGAGGAGTAAGAGAGCTTTCAGCAGTTGAGCAGCCCCATTCCAACTGCTGATCAGCCTTTTCCTGGATGGAATCATCTGAAACATTTAATAATTTACAATAAAAGAAATAGAATATGATTTAGTATTTCTACATTATTTTGGGTAAGGGATTGGCTGGATGGTCACACCCAAAGAGGTGTGGTCAATGGCTCAATGTCCACATGGAAATCAGTAACAAGTGGTGTTCCTGGTGTTCCTGAGGGTTGAGTATTGGGACCAATTAGGGGGATTGGACTAGATGATCTTGCAGGGTCTCTTTCAATCCCTAACATTCTGTGTTTCTGTGATTCTGTGACCAGTGCTGTTTAACATCTTTGTCAGTGACATGAACAGTGGGACTGAGTGCACCCTCAGCAAGTCTGCCAATGACACCAAGTCTTTAGAATATTCGCAGAAAGGCTTTTAATATGTGATTTTGTCTATTATTTAAACAGACTGTCAGGGTCCTCTCCTCACCTCCACAAGTCACTGACTATCAAAAATAAAAAGACAGGGACTCAATTTAAACAAATTCTTGAAGAAAAATTGTGCTGTATATAGTGGAACACAAATTTTGTCAGTC
The DNA here is from genome assembly GCF_965140915.1 of Aythya marila. Lineage (NCBI taxonomy): Eukaryota > Metazoa > Chordata > Aves > Anseriformes > Anatidae > Aythya > Aythya marila. The sequence continues at coordinate 111,063,249 of NC_139044.1, forward strand.
TTTGACAGATATAGCTTGTGTGACCAGCATTTTCACATGGCAGATGCTAAAATCTGTAATTTCCATGGTATTGGCAGTCCTACAAGAAAATTATTCTGCAGCAGTCTTCTCACCTTTTGTGTGTTCTACACATATACATATATGATTAGGATTTTCTTCCTTGAACCACTATAAACTTTCTAGTGACTATATAGAAATGTTAGGTTTGCCAATCTTTATTTTTCTTAGTTATCTAGTGAGATGTTATCTGGTCATATGGCTTTTGATTATGGTTTTTCAAGGCTTCTTCAGGCCAAATCTTTTATGTGAATTACCAGCAGTAATTAGATAAGCAAGATGTATCATTGTTATTGGTACAGGAAAGTTTGAAAGTATATTCCTGACATAAAGCAATACTGATTGGTTAACAATATAAGAATTAGAAAAGTCATTAATATTGTTAATGATCTTTAATTACATAATGGAATGCCTGTTACATGATTCTTTAAATCTCTCAGCATTTCTATGCATTATTGATAGCCAATTAGGTACAGACGAAAGAGCTGGGAGAACTATTTACAGCCAACAATTTATTTGATAAATTTAGGCTCTCTTTCTGCGTTTGAATTACCCATAAGCAGGCTTTGATTTTTATAAATTCTAGTGTTCTCCAAGTTAATCAGTGAATATTTTAAGCAAGAGTCTTCCAACCTATGTTCTGATTACAAATTATTTGCTTTCTAGGTATGATTTATTTCTATTTCTCCAAAACAATATTTATCTTTTGAGTCTGGTGTCATATTCTGTTCCTTCACTGGATGAATACTAAGCTGAGATTCTTGTTGATTCCTTCTCCTCCTTCAGGTCCGGACTTCTTCAGCCTGGGCCAGCCATACAGCATTACTTAACACTAGATTTGTTCTCCCAGTTTTCACTATCCAAAGAAGAATATAAAACAGAAGATGTTATCATCATATGAAATAAACAGAACACATTTGTCCAACAACTGGAATCCTTTATTTTAGTCTAAACAGCAACTTTACATTTTACTATTCATTTTCTTGTTGACTCTCATGCAGCCCTCAATTAAGTTGTTAATTGCTCACTTTATTTACATACTTAAAAAAAAAAAAAAAGACAAAGAAAGAAAAAAAGACAAAGAAAGAAAAAAAGCAATGGGGAGCAGTAAATGACTTATTTTTCTTTGCTTGCTGTTATGCTGTTATTGATATGCTGTTATTTATATATTAATCCGTTGATGTGAACTTCCAAAAATTGTAATTCGTGCTTGAACTTATGTTATGAAGTATGCTAGAATCTACTTTATTTCTTAGAATGTTGTACCAAACATCCTTTTCTCCTGACTTTTGTGTTGGACAGAACTTATGTTTTATAGGTATGTTGTCAGTATAGTAGACACAATTAAATTATATGAGGGATGTAATCAGAAGGGAGCTACTTTCATTTAGATTTTTAATTGATCTGTAATTGCATTACATATTGATTACACAGATTTTATTAATTATTTTTAATATCACCATGACTGTCAGATTTTTAAGGTTTCAATCAACTTGATGTCCTTTCATTCTCATATGAAGTATATTAAATAGTATATATCAAGTAATAACACAAACATTTTCCAGTATGATGACTTTCGGCTGTAGGCAAAAAAAAGGAAATCAGGATTTCAGGAATCAGATGTGCAGATCCCTAATCCAGTATCCATCTGTTGGTAATTTGTAAGATTTTCATGTGTGAAACAAACAAACAACAACAGAAATGAATAACACACATTTCACTTTGCATTTGTGTTATCAGAATAAATAATCAAAAAAATAATCTTGTACAATTCCAACCTCATTAATTATCTTTAAATTTGTCAAAACAACATATATACAGCATACAACTATGACACCTTGCATTTGTGCCCAGTATTTTCACATACACACACACACACATATGTATGTATTACTTTGAGCATATTTTGGCTGGTTTTTATTGTTATGGTTATTTTTTATACCTCTTCATTTTCTTGTCTATAGGTTCTTCAAGTGAGAGACTCTAATACTGCTTTGGTTGTTCTTATGTTGTTCTCATATTCAGCCTCAGACAGGTCTTTTAGAAGTTACTGTTAAAAATGAAAATAATAGCAATACCAGCAATTTCAATACTAATTAAGTACATAGACTTAAGCAGAATTACATTAGTCCTCTCATTTTAAGGAAGATCATATTCTATGAAAAACCTTCAGCTTCATTTCGGCTTCTCAGGTTAATTGTAAGATCAGTTATAATCAAAGTTTGCCAGAAGCATAATATTCACTTAGATGTGAGCAGTGGAAACAACTCTGCCAAGCATTCAAGCTGATATTGAGGATTAGCAGGGGACATTTTAGTAAAGTTGATATCCTTGACATGCATCTCTTCAAGAGTTATGTGTATGTGTGTGTGTGCATGTGTAATTTCTTCTTTATCAGGTTGTCTTTTAGAGACCACAGAATCACTGAAATTAGAAAAGATGTCTGGGAATTGTATAAACCAACCCCCATGTTCAAGGAAGGTCAACTAAAATAAGTTACTCAACCCAACTCAATATGAAGCCCTGAGCATCTCCAAGGATAAAGATTTCACAGCCTCTCTGGGCAACCTCTTCCACTGTTTGACCACCTAAACAGCAATAAGTATTTCTCTTATGTTTAAACAACAAAAAAACCTGTATTTATTTTGTGTCTTTCGCCTCTTGTCCTTTCTGTTGGCATCACTGAGGAAAGTCTGGCTTCATCTCCCTTACTGTCCTCATCAGATATTTACATAAATTGATAAGATCCCTCTCAGGCATCTCTGTTCCAGGCTTACAGCTTTCTCAGCTTCTCCTTGCATGTCAGATCACAAAATCACAGAATGATTGAGGTTGGAAGGAGCAGAGATCATCCAGTCCAACTCCCCTGCTCAAGCAGAGTCACCTGGAGCATGTTATACAGGATCGCACACAGGCAGGTTTTGAATACCTCCAGAAAAGGAGACCACAACCTCTCTGTACAGCCTGTTCCAATGCTCTGTCACCTGAACTGTAAAGTTCTTCCTTATATGGCAATGAAATTTCCTGTGGTTCAGTTTATATCCATTACCCCTTGTCCTATCACTGGCCATCACTGAGAAGATTTTGGCTTTATCCACTTTACATTGTCCCATCAGGTATTAGCAGAGGTTAATAAAATCCCTTCTTAACCTCCTTTTCTCTAGGCTAAACAGGCCCAACTTGCTTAGTCTTTTCTCATAGGTCAGATGCTCCAATCTCTTAATCATCTTTATGGCTATATGCTGGAGCCTCTCTAGAAGTTCTACGTCCCTCTTGTACCGGGGAGCCCAGAACTGCACACAGTATTCCACGTGTGGCTTTACCAATACCAAGTAGAGGGGGAAGATTACCTCTCTCAACCTGCTCTCCACACTCTTCTTGATGCAGGCTAGGATCCCATTGGCCCCCTTGGACACAAGGGCACATTGCTGGCTCACTGTTAACTTTTTTTCACCATGACCCCCAGGTCCCTCTCCACAAAGCTACTCTCCAGCAGGTCAGCTCCCAGTCTGTACTGGTTCCTGGGGTTGTTCCTGCCAAGGTGCAGGACACTGCACTTGCCCTTGTTGAACCTCATGAAGTTCCTCTCCACCCAACTCTTCAGCCTGTCCAGGTCCATCTGAATGGCCACACAGACCTCTGGTGTGTCAGCCACTCCACCAAGCTTTGTATTGTCCACAAAATTGTTGAGGGTGCTCTCCGTCCCTTCATCTAGGTCATTGATGACCAGGTTGAATAGCACTGGACCCAGTACTGACCTCTGGTGGACACCACTAGCCAAGCTGCTGTCAAGCTGGTGACCCCCAGCCTGTCCAAGTACAAGGAATCACTCCTTCCCAGGTGCGGGACTTGGCATTTCCTCTTTATCAGACTCCTTGAAATTCCTATCAGCAGTGAGGGATATATTACTCTAAAAGGACCAGCAGAAACTCCACCCTTGCTCTTTAGTGAAAGCTACATTCATTTTCAGTTCTCACTGCCTGAGATAAACCGTGCTTTGCCCGAATGGATGATTGTTCATACCATGTGAGTAGTATTAACAAATTTGCATAGGCTCACTATGCTGGGAAGGCTCTTAAGCAGAAGCAGCTGATGATGGTACTTGAGGAATGCCCTCACTCCAGTAACTTTAGATAAATTACTAATTAAAATGCAATACTGTTGCCTTAATACAGTTTCTGTGAGTGTTTTTGTTTTTGTTTTTTCCTTTACTAAAGTATAACTCATTCCTAATTCTGGTAGATAAGAGTAGCTGATTTAAATAGAAAATATGAAAATGAATGAGCCTTGAAAAAAACAGCATATTTTCTGTTACTCTAGCTACTCTATTTTTCTTAAGTGTACGATATTGACTATTAATGAATTAAAATGAGAGCCATTTTTACCTTCCTCCAAGATCTCCTGAAAACTAATTGAGATGTTTAATAAAATTCTATAAATTATTGCAATGTCTATGAATAATATCTAAATAATACCTATGCCATCATCTATGAAGGATACAAAAGAGAATTACAAAAAAGACGTTATGTGTCTGTATTAAAATTTGTCCTTCAGATTTCAAGAGCAGATCTGCTGCTAAGTAAATTCTGTAATATTCAACAAGTATTTTGGAATGAAGTATCTTACATTCCCTTCTCCAAGAAGACAAGTGATTGCAGCAAGAACAAAAAGTAGTGTTAATCATAAATCTATAGCACTGAATCTCTAGATATATTTCCCCTCCCCCTACATCTTGAATAAACCAGTTATTGCAACTTGAAATTTCAAGTGATAGCTAATTTAAGTGTAGCTTCAGCTTATGGTTTCCAAAAATTGCAAACTACTATTTAGATTTATTTGCAAAATCATGCAGCAGAACATTGTGCTAGATTATCTACAAACCTAAAATGAAAAGCAGAATTTGGTTTTAATTAAGTGATTTCAATATTTTTTTCCATTTTGTTTCATTCTTTCAGAGAGTGAACACATCTCTTATATTCAGAGCAACGTGTGACTTTACTTACAAAATTCTTATAATGTTAAAATTTTAGTTCAACATAATCTAAATATTGTCTCCTGAATACAGGGAAAATTCTGTGTTCATGTCTTTCATTGGCAGGGATAAAACAGAGAAAAACACCCTGACATACACAAGATCTAAAAATTTTATAAAACGAAAGTCACCTTACCTCTCAGTTGTTTAAATTACAACAGAAGAGAACTAATCTGTCTCAGAGAGCATCATAACTATTCAGCATAAACACTTACACATATTGAAAATAAGCCTTGTTTACAAATCCACTGAAACCTCTGAACATATTCTGTGAGTTGATGAGGTCATGAAAATTTATCAAAGCTGCTGCTTTATCATCTTTCAGGAAGAAACATGTTGTACCTTATAATCTAATGTTGGGGAACAGAACTGAAACAAAGAGAGTAAGACCCTGAGGAGAATGTGACGTATATAAAGTCAGCACCATTAGCTTTACCTGGCATCTCTTATGCAGTGCACATGTTGTTGATTGACAGAGACCCAACATGTTGATTCATGCTGTTTAATTGTTAAGTCAATGCCTAAAAAGGTTACTGCCATCCATGATTTGATTGTTGATGAAGTTCCTGAGTTTGCATACATTACCAAGGTCTGGCTGGAGGACTCTGTAAAACCATTATTGGCCCACATGTCTCCTTTAGAATCTTGGCTCATCAAAATTTGAGAAATGGCTAAGGCAGTGATACCACAGGGCTCTTAATTGAGCAGACAAAGCAATAGCAAAAAGAAATAGCAGAAAGTGGAAATCAGCAAAGCTGAGACTTGAAGTAAGATGTGTGCTATTATTGACAAAGAAAATTTATTGTTGAGGCAGACTGCAGAGTAATAACTAGCAGACTAACTCAACATACTATTGATAGCCCCAACAAAAGGTTTTCTCAAAGCCGCCTATTTTGTGCTGCATTCTCCAAAATGCAGCCCAAAATAAACAATAGCAATTAATGAGCATCATGTATTCCAGAAAAACAACATTAAAAAAAAATGTTGCTTAGAATGCAATTTAAAATCGTGTTGTTTAATATAATTTGTGATCCCAGGGAAAATTCTCCTCTTCCCTTCTAAAAGTCAAGAAAAAAATACTAGTATATAAGGCTCAACTTCAGCAGTCCACTTTTTCTCTGCCAAATAATTAAGGTCAGGACCAACACAACATTCATATATTACACCTTGTTTTACCAAATTCAGGTGACTGAATGAAAAATTAGGAACCTATACACTAGGTTTGACCTGGGCATTAATCATTAATCATTAATCAAGAAGGCCAAGTGCCGGGTCCTCCACCTGGGGTGCAATAACCCCAAGCAGAGCTACAGGCTGGGAGATGAGTGGTTGGAGAGCTGCCAGGCAGAGAAGGACCTGGGAGTGATGGTTGATAGTCGGCTGAATATGAGCCAGCAGTGTGCTCAGCTGGCCAAGAAGGCCAAAAGCATCCTGGCTTGCATAAGAAACTGTGTGACCAGCAGGGCTAGGGAGGTGATCGTCCCCCTGTACTCAGCTCTGGTGAGGCCACACCTCGAGTACTGTGTTCAGTTTTGGGCCCCTCGCTACAAGAAGGACATCGAGGTGCTTGAGCGGGTGCAGAGAAGGGCGACAAAGCTGGTGAGGGGCCTGGAGAACAAGTCCTACGAGGAGCGGCTGAGGGAGCTGGGCTTGTTCAGCCTGGAGAAGAGGAGGCTCAGGGGCGACCTTATTGCTCTTTATAGGTACCTCAAGGGAGGCTGTAGCGAGGTGGGGGTTGGCCTGTTCTCCCACAAGCCTGGTGACAGGACGAGGGGGAATGGGCTTAAGTTGAGCCAGGGGAGTTTTAGGTTAGATGTTAGGAAGAACTTCTTCACTGAAAGGGTTGTGAGGCACTGGAACAGGCTGCCCAGGGAAGTGGTGGAGTCACCATCCCTGGAAGTCTTCAAAAGACGTTTAGATGTAGAGCTCAGGGATATGGTTTAGTGGGGACTGTTAGCGTTAGGTCAGAGGTTGGACTCGATGATCTTGAGGTCTCTTCCAACCTAGAAATTCTGTGATTCTGTGATTCTGTGAAAGTGTTAATTTGATTCCATTTGGGTTTAAAAGACAGATCAAATTAAGAATTTATGTTTATAAAATTGATAAAATTTTGGTCCATGAGATAGTATAAAAGGTAGGGCTAAACAAGCCATCCAAACAAGCTAGCCAGGTACCAAAAGTTATGTATTCCTGTTACATCAGGCTTCCATCTAGGGTGCATAACACTTCCTCACTACAAGTGTTTGATTCATAGATCTAGATCCTAGTGATATTAATTTGCATAAATCCTTCTTATTTTGCCTAACTTTTGCTTGAAGTACTGGTGTATCTAGAGTTCAGTGTTTTTGTTGAACAGGAGTAGATTTAAAAAAGTGTTTATATCGTGTTAATTGCCATGAAACATATTCATTAAAATATCCATGAAAAATTAACTTTTGTATCAAGTAATCAATTTCTGATACCATGCTACATGTACACATGACACATACATGCATCACACATGTTTGGCAATAATTCCCATGGGACTGTACACTATACACTGGGAAACTGGAAGAATAATCAATAAAATAAAGGATATCAAGTATCATCAATATCAAAACTATATAAAAATACAATATCAAATTTTATTCTATGAAGAAAGGCTGAGAGAGCTGGAGCTGTTCGGCCTGGAAAAGAGAAGGCTCCGGGGAGACCTCATTGCAGCCTTTCAGTACTTAAAGGGTACTTACAAAAAAGATGGAGATCAACTTTTTGCTCACACAGACAATCACAGGACAAGGGGGAATGGTTTTAAACTAAAAGAGGGGAGATTTAGAAATGTTAGGAGTGAGTTCTTCACTCAGAGTAACAGGTTGTTCAGAGAAGCTGTGGATGCCCCATCCCTGGAGATGTTCAAGACCAAGATGGATGAGGCCTTGGGCAACCTGATCTAGTATGTGGCATCCCTGCCCATGGCAGAGGTGGTTGGAACTAGGTGGTCTTTAATGTCCCTTCCAACTCCAGCTGTTATATGATTCTATGATTAGGTTGAGTAGTATTTATTGCTAAGTTATTGTCACTGTTGCATAACTTTTCTATTGCTTTCTTTTTTTACTTTGTGTGTGTGTGTGTGTGTGTTTTCTTAAAGAAATTTCAGAAGGAAAGACAGAAAAATTAAAGAACGGGCTATGAAGTAGTCCTCTCCTTGCTTATCCCTTTGCTCCAAGTCAATTCTGGGCTTGTTGCTCTCTCCTCCCTCCATTTGACTGTGGTTACATAGCTTGTGAGCACAAAGGTCAATCTCAAGTCAGCTTACCAAGATCTATTTGCAATAAAACAGAAAGAGAATTTTTTAAAATCATACAGGTATTTTTTTTTCCTTTGTTTTCCCTTTTGAAAGTGGTGGAAACTTATTTTTTTTCCTGTCATATTTAATACTCACATAAGATAAATTAGTTGCATGGACTAGGCAATCTGTTCAGAAACTGTCAAAATGTTCATGGTTACTGAAAATACTCAGCTTTTCTGCTACTGAAAAGTATTGGCCATCAGGTGTTTTTCAGTTAAAACCTTCAGGCAATACACTGTTCAGAGACACCACTGAAAGTCTCTTGAGAAGACAGACCAATGCTTGTGCATGCAGGGGACAGCTGAGAACAAAAAAAAAAACAGCAGAGAACAATAAAGTTCAGATAAACAGAGTGTTGTAAAATAAATAAATAAATAAAAATGCATTACCAAGTTTTTTTTCTCTTAACTTACAAATTTTGTCCATTTGCCTCAAAATACATGCTTGGCAAATTGTATGTCATTTCATGCTGAAAATATCATTCAACATATATATAACTTGAATATTCACATTTGCTGAAATTCATGCAAGTAAATGTGAGAAATGTAATCAGCTTCAAAATATATTGATTTTTTCTCTGAAAAAAAAAAAAAAAGAAAAGAAAAGGAAAGAGAAAGACAGGAGGGAGAATTGGGTGGAATATTTTGGATTTCAGATGAATGGTTGGAAAAAAAAAGTTATATTCCACCCACAGTATGATCTATTTTGATTCCACTGTGCTGTTTCATGGGAGGTGATCCACTGGTACATCCTGTTCTCATTTTCTATCACAGTCTTCCAGTTTTCCTTGTAAAGTATCTTGTCCATGATACACTATAGCCATCTTGCAATCTTTTGTTATTATAATTCATCATAGGTTGCCATATTCAGTTGGGGCACACAGGTAATGTAGGTAATTGGAATCTAAAAATACTACCCTGGAGGTACCTTCAAAGAAACAGAAGCAGCAGCAGCATACAAAATATCAAAATATTCTGGTGTTCTGATAGAAACCACATTTTTCACCATTTTATGCCAATTTAGCATATAAAAAGGCAGACATTGGTCACTAAGTACCATTCTAAGCTTTGTTTGGCATAATCAAATCATTTCTGTTATTTTCTACAAGTCCTGCAATAGCAATATATGTATTTGTATGCCACATCGTAATACAGGTAATAGTAATAATCAGAAACAATAATCATGTTTCTGATTTCATCCAGTTTCATACTTTTCAAAGCCCACGGTAGAGCTAGTTGAAATTCTGCATCCATGTCTTTAAAATTCCCCCTATACAGATTAAATCTCACTACAAATTGAGTTTCATGACACTGTTGAGAAAAATATAGATGGCCTTTGCAAGCATTAAGTGTTATATTTAAGTGAAAAATTTTACATCTATTTCTAAAACTTGTCATTAAAATTAGCCAGATTAACAGGCAAGTGTTAATGAGACACTAGTAGTGAACATATATCATCAATAGGTCATAATGAATAATCTTATGCATTACTAATATACACTCAAAATACTTCTAGCTCCTTCTTATCTTTGGCAGACTAAACTTCATGTTTCACAACCTGGACATTTCATTTCCCAAGGAGCTTAAATGCTTGTATGAAAGGTTCTGTCCTGACAGCAACCTTCAGACAGTTTACAGGCACTGCCTCTGAATCACAAAAAATTCGAGTAAACACAGAATAATTTCCCTTGTATGCATCCGCTGTAATGAAACCTTTTGAATAAGATTGCCCAATATATTCTGCAGGTTATTCTCGTAGCCTGTAGTTGCCTGATATAGCTGGAAAATGAAAACTGAAATATTTACAAACTTTTTCTCCAAAACTCTAAATATATTCAGTGCTGCTGAATTCAAAACTTTCTGGTCACTTTAGCCCTGTGTTCAAGGTTTAGCATTATATTAGCAGTACATTTGCAACAAATGAAAAAAAAAAGCTTCACAGGATGACATGAAGAGACTGAGATGACACATCTTCAGTCAGATGGTTCTAATTGCAAAAGACAGGAAACCACAAACTTTCCATGTTTCTGCTCAGATCCAAAACTCGGTGTTCTGTTTCAATGTATTTTGTTGAAGTTCCTTTTTTCTTTCTATTTTCCTTTGTTTTGGGTTTGCTTTTTCTCTTGGTCTCCTAGGTACGTTGTCAATCCAAACCTTTAGTCCTGCTCTACAATTCTCACATTTTATTCTGTAATTTGATATCTGTATAGTACATCTTAACCCCTTCTCTGCTGTAAATACATATAAAGCCAATCAAAACAAAATATCAGAAAAACTTTATTTCATACTCCTATTTCCATATTTAAGCCTGAAATGTTTGCATTCCTCTCCTATTTCATAGAGAAACCATGTCATGAGACTTGTCTATCTTATTAGAACCACATAACATTTCTCTAATTTCAATTATTTATAATTAATCCATTAAAAAATATAGATGGAAACCAAAATTTAGATAATCATAACTGGAAAAGATTATAATGATAGATGTAGTTTAAAAATACCCGGCTGTTCAGGGAATGTTAGTATACTGAAAGAGGCTAAGATTACCAAATATACTTTTTACCATTAATCATTTGTTCTAATTTAATTGGGATACAATAAATAAATAAATAAATAAAATTCTGGAGAACAAGCTGAGTCTAAGTTATCTCCTGTGCAAATTAAGCTGTAGTACCTATTTGTGCATCTGTACAAGTCCAGAATTGTATTAACTTTCACCTTGTCTATTCTCTCCATCAGCAGTTCAAGAAATGGGATATTTATCAAATTTAGAGACCATTTGACCTTCTTCAAGTTAATACAAAATCAGATTGACCTATAGTTACCAGCATCAAGAGCTAGTTCACTCATTAGATGACTTCTAGATAGAGATGACCAAACGGTTTGACCTGAGATCACTGATGAGCTACATCCCATTAACCTCCAAAGAAAGAAGAAGAGACAAGAAGAGAAAAGAGAAATAGGGGACAAAAGAAGCTTCAAAGTAACAGTCATGGTTGATAAAGAAAATAGCAAAAGTATATTATAATTGTTATAGACTTGATCTTGTCAGCTAAGACAACAGTCTGCATGTAAAGGGCTGCAATAGCATTAATGTTTATCTGTCCCAGCACACTTTAGAGTAGCACCCTCTCATGATCACTTTCCTGCCTTTCCACACCACTTTTCCATTCAACCTTGCTCTTTACTATGCATTAGTAAAGTAGAGTCTTGTCAAAACAGTAGATACAAATTATCCAGGAGAGAACACTGGTAGTTAAAATAAGAAGTTTAAGGAAAACAGATGATTTACCTTATGTGATTTTTTCCTTTTTATGATCTTATATCCTAATCTAATACATCACATCTCACCTGGTTTTACAGGAGGAGGGTGAATACTGAGCTGTTTGGGTGAACTTTAGACATAGGTGACCATCCACCCAAAATGTTTTTTTTTTTTTTGTATGTGCATGTGTGTTAAAATGAACGGTTAATTACAATACCCCAGGATACTTTGCCACAGAGAAACCAACATTGGTATGATTCCTGAAATGATTTGTGTTAAATCTTCCAGGGGTAATTCCAAGTCCCTCATATAATTCAACAAATCATGTGGCTAAGAAATGAAAATATGAAGGGCTTCCTCTGATATATATTTTTTTGTGAATCAGGTGTGTGACTTCTTCTACCACCTTTGAACTCGGGTTAGGGACAGAATCAAAGACTGGAATCAATGCAGAAATTGGCTTTATTAGTACCTTTAATGATGATTAGTACCTTTAAAATACCACAAAAGAATGAAATGTCATCCTGCAAGTAATTTTGATGACCTATACATAGCTATACTCCCATATCTGGTATTACTGCCTATACCAGGCTACCCTCAGGCTTAATGCAGAAATATATGTTCTGAACAGGGTATTTTCACTACCCCAGTGCTCTCCTCTGAAAGTTACCTTCATGAAGCATCAGAATCGGTACCAGACAATCTGAACAGCCTCCTTTAATTTGGAGTTGACAACTGTGGAGCACCACAGCTGAGTATGTTTTCTTCTGGCAATGTATTTGTCTCTGCCTCCTTCTGCCATCACAAGGTCAATTGCGGTGGACATAGGGGTCAGCCAATTCCCACTGATGAAGAACATCTGAGGGCAGAAATAGTCCATCTCTTTCAAAGAAACAGCCTCTTAGAAGGGATTTAGATCTTCACAAATGAGCTCAACCTAGGCTGGCTTTAATGAAAATTAAGAGCACACTGTATTTGTTAGGCTCCTGGGAAAATAGTAAACACACCTTCCTGAAAATTTTCAGGATTTCAGGATTGAGCAGAGAACTGTTGATATTTGTAATTAAAGAAAGAGAAGAACCACCACATTAAAATTATACTGATGAAGAGATATTAGTGTGGGCTTGAAATTTGCTATCATGTCTTACTGGTGGGAGTTTAGGGGTTAAAACCATTAATTTTCACACTTTTTTTTTTTTTTTAGCCACTGCTTTCTCACAATAAAAATTTCATTTTACATATTCCTACTATATGTCTCTACACACACTTTGAAAGCTAAATTGACAATAAATTTGCTTAAATGCGTTTTGTGTCAAACAGTGTGTGAGAGTACTTTGAAAAGAACATTCAGGTGAAAAGAGAGAACAGCCCCTCTGTACCTCTCAATAGACAAAATTAATCCCTGAAGAATCCAGTAGTTCTCTGAATTAGTTTTTTCTATTTTCTAGGTGATGTGCTATTTTATTTTTTAATCTATATAACCACTTTATAATCATTAGTGTCTACGAATTGTAGCTTATATCATATTTGTACTCAAAATGAATCAATAATGTGCAATAGATCTTTATGGAATTTACAAAATCATACTTTTTAGAGATACACATGTTTCAAAACACAAAGCTATTTAATTAACCTAATTTAAATCCACACAATATATAGATACTATTCTCTGCTCATTGGTTTGTATCATCACAGATCATGTCAGATAAATAGGAAAATACATTCCTTGCTCCTGAGAGCTTATAACAAAATTTATGGAATTTTCAGTATGGGAAAAAAATCACATTATTTCACAGCTGTTTCTCACAACTGACTCTTGCTTAAGTCTGCCTTTGTAGAATGCACTCCAGTTCTTCCTTGTTTTATAAATATGCCAAATCCTGACTTTCACACTCAAATTTTATTTTCCATACCCAAGCCAATGACAAAGAATATATCCAGCCAAGATTTATGTGAAAATAAAAAGTCATAAGGGTTCTTTTGCTGAATGTAGGATAAAATTACAAATTCTTTCCAGTCTCTGCCACATTGGAAAAATGGATTGAAGAATCCTTACAAGGCTGTGTCCCCACATGGGAAAAAGCCAGGCTCTGGAAGATTTCATATTCCTGCATCATATAAGAAAATAAGAAAATTCCAGTCCTCAGTGAAAAATATATCATCATCCCACTGAACAGATCAGTTTATCAGTTTTATTTTTTGTATCTTTTTCTATAGGTTCAGAAATTACAGGAAAATGAATAGTAGTCTGCAGGGGTAACAGGCTAGCTTCTTACCAGATGATGACCATTCAGGAGCTTTCTGTGATTCACCTTTCCCCATAGCATCACTTCCTCTATCCAAAGCTGTCTCTTCATCAGGAAAATAGAAATAATAGTATTTTCTTCCTTATGAAACATATGGTCAGAAATGCAAACTATAGACTGACTTCATTTGTCTTGGTAGGTAAAAGTCATTTTCTGTTGTGCTGCTGCAGGACGGACAATATTTCTCTTAGCTCCTTTAGCTTTCATTCATTTTGGCCTGGGAGGTTGGTGTTGCCATTTCTTGATGGAGTTAAGAAAGAATGCCTGTGACAAAAAGGTAATGCATTAGAGGAAATGCTCTTGTTCCTGCATTATTCACATTCTCGCTAAGCAATTACAGCATATTTATTCAATTACAGATTGAGACAATGCTGTTAGATTAGTGGTAATTGTACACCACAATAATAATATTTGGTATTTCTGTTTACGTTGGGCTACATTTTATTTTAAATAAACAAACAAACAAGCAAACATATATATGTGTTTAATGGGTAGTTTTACTCCTCAGCAGAGACAAATTTGTGATATACTGGTTTAGGAGATAAAACCTGTCCAAACCTCTGTAAAGATCAGAGTGTCTTATCTTAAGTTGGATTACTACTCTTGCAGACTGAGACCAGATAAACAAAGCCCTTATATAACTTCAGGGTTGTTGTGATCAATTTGCCTAGTGCACGACTCTGGGGACCATGCTGTTTTACCATCTTGATTGCAATGATAAATCCATCATTATGTTCAGTGCGGTGGAAACAGCTCAGAGCCTTGCCATTTGTGGCAAATCTTTTCTACGGCAGGCTCATAGTAAATCAGTCTAACCTGAGCTGACAATGATTGATTCTGAACAAAATGTCACGAACAATCAAATCCTCTGTTTTCTTCTTCTTTTAAAACTGAATAGATTTAACCCCCTAAATCTAACTAAATTCCAAATAAGATAAAATAGAGAGGTTTTTCTCTTTTTTTCTTTTTTTTTTTTTTCTTTTTCATTTTCTTTTTTTCCTCTTTGATTGATAATTATGAAAGAAGGGGAGATTTAATTCATATATTAGAATTCAGAACACTGTGGCAAATAATTCACATGTTATTTACAGTCATTAATCATTACTATCATTGAGCGTCAGAGAAACACATATTTGAATCCACATTAGAGTGTATGTGTGGGAAGGAGACAGGAAGATTTATCAGCTCTCTGAGGCAGGAATTGTTTCTTTTTTCCTGCTTGCTTAAAACCCTCCCATAATGGAGCTGTGGTAATGATTGGAGTGTCTGAAAAATTTAGTAACACAGATAACATCAATATTGTAGCCTGACATTAGAATCATCCAATCAGCCTAAGGTTTTATCTTTTTTTTTTTTTTTTTTTTTTTTTTTTTTTTTTTTTTTCCTAGGCCCACAGAATCTGTTGAAAAGAATTCTGAGCCATCAGAGGTGCTATAGCGAACCTAAAGTTCTCACAGAAATCTATGTTGGTCAAAAATCTTACATTTGATTGAGCATGGTTGAAACAAATCCTATATTCCATTGACAGAAAAGTACAAAGCAGAACAGAAAACTGAACCGGCTCCAAAGTTAAATTTTTCAAAGGTGGGAATTAATGTTATTGGTTAAAATGTGTTTGTTTGTTTGTTTGTTTTTTGGTTTTGTTTTGTTTCGTTTTGAGCATGTATATTTAGAAAAAAATATCCTCTCATTACATCACCGTGTATTATTTTTCCCATAATGTAGTGAAGTTTTTCTGGAATAGATGCAAAAGTTAAAAAACACATGACTAGCACTTTCTGCTTTACAATTTACAAGGATAAAAAAATAGCGTTAAAGAAAAATGGCTTTGGCTTTTGTGTGTACTGAATAGAAAATGAAAATGATATAGTCACTGAAATGATTACCTCATTTATTTGTTTATCTAGAATATTGGATGAAAGAAAGTAAAGGAATTGAAATTAACTGAATTATAAGCATCTTTCAAATCTATTATTTTTCTAATATACACAGATCAGACACTTTGGAGAGGCAATCAGCTTCAATGTGAGGTAGAGCAAATAGAAGCATCTTCCAGCTGAGACAAAAGGCTTTGTGGAGCTCATGTGTTTGTGAGGAGATGTGAAAAGAATATCTTAAATTGACTATCAGACTTTTTTATACTGTTTTGGAGGAGTGGGAATCTTTTAAATTTATTATTTGAATTTAGTATTTGAATAACATGCTTGTGAAACTGAAACACAAGCAGAACTTGCTATAGGCAGGCTATTATTCTTTGCACATCCCTAGTAATGCAACTAGTTCTGACCTGAATTAAAATCATTATTCCTATTCACATTTTTAACAGCATTGGTAGGGGAAAGACAGTCCTGCTTCAGAGAGGATTTAATTATATCATCAGTTTTTGATATTCAAAACTTAGTTTAGTTCTGATTCAGAACAAATCCCAAAAATTCTGAGAGACAGGAATAGTCCAAGGGTTCTTAATACGAAGACAATCCACTCTGAGCGTCTGAACCTGGGCTTCAGTTTCTGAAAGCCCTGGGATTAGAGGCAATCTCCCTGCTCGGCTGCCTCAATGACATGAAGCTTCAGAGTCTGGTCTCTTCAGTAAAACCAGCCAATAGCCACATATATGAGTTTTCAGGAACCTGGAATGTTTAGAAAATGCCTGTCAAGCAAGATCCTTCTGCTTGATTTCTAAAATAACTGCTATTAAATTGAACTCTCTGAGGGCTTTTTCATATCACACCCAAGGAAAACCTTTTCTGCCAGAGATTCTCCCGTCAGCTGCAATCACCCTATTCTATTTATGTAGCCTACATTACCACATACCTACATTAGCAATGCAGGACATCCAGGCACAATTTGCTGAGTGAGACAGCAGGTCTCACTGCTTTTTAATCTAAAAGCAGTATAGTTTCTGATTTCCTTAGTGAGAACCAAAGTGCGGTGAACACACTCCTAATCTGAATAAATATGTTAATTCTGAGATAAATATGTTAACCTGAGACAGGTCAGTCAATCCATTGTCTGTGCTTGGCAAGATCATGGAGCAGATCCTCCTGGAAACTATGCTAAGGCACATGGAAAATAAAGTGACTGGTGACAGCCAACATAGCTTCACTAAAGGCAGATTGTGCCTGACAAAAATATGGTGGCCTATGGTAGGGTTGCAGCATTGGTGGATAAGGGAACAACTGACATAATCTACCTGGATTTGCAAAAAACAGCAAATATTAAGTCAATCAGCAGCAGTACCAGAAAAAACAGCATAAACAGTTTCTGAACTGTCAAAAACTCCTGGTAAGACCAGGCTTCAAACAAACTCACCCCTTCAGAGGTTTAGGTAGCTTTTTCCTGGAAAGCTTTTCATAGGTTCTTCTAAGATGTTTGATGCCAACCTCTGCTGATTATTTTGTGTGGAAGTGGATGAGCAAGGAATACAGGCATTACACCAGTAGGAAAAAAATGTATATTCATTAACTTATTTTGTATTTCAAATATGAACATAAACTTAACATTATACAAAGCAAGCAAACAAAAAATCCTCTGTAAAATCTTATTTTGGGGGATGTTTCTGTTTAGCTGACTAGCACATGACATTATTTAAAAACAAACAAACACACACACAAAAATAAAATTACACCTAAACCAGCAGATTAGGTAGATTAGTAGGTTGAGGACTAGGTTGAGTAGGTTAGGTAGATTAGTAGGTTGAGGAGTAGGTTGATGACACCAAACTTGGAGGAGTTGTGGACTCGAATGAGGGTGTAAAGGCCTTGCAGAGGGATCTGGATAGGTTGGAGAACTGGGCGATCACCAACCGCATGAAGTTCAATAAGAGCAAGTGCCGGGTCCTGCACCTGGGACGGGGAAACCCTGGCTGCACGTACAGACTGGGCGATGAGACGCTGAAGAGCAGCCTAGAAGAGAGGGATCTGGGGGTCGTGGTAGACAGCAAGTTGAATATGAGCCAGCAGTGTGCCCTGGCAGCCAGGAGGGCCAACCGTGTCCTGGGGTGCATCAAGCACGGCATCGCTAGTAGGTCAAGGGAGGTGATTGTCCCGCTCTACTCTGCGCTGGTGCGGCCTCACCTCGAGTACTGTGTGCAGTTCTGGGCACCACAGTATAAAAAGGACATGAAACTGTTGGAAAGTGTCCAGAGGAGGGCTACGAAGATGGTGAAAGGCCTGGAGGGGAAGACGTACGAAGAACGGCTGAGGTCACTGGGCCTGTTCAGCCTGGAGAAGAGGAGGCTGAGGGGAGACCTCATCACAGTCTACAACTTCCTCGTAAAGGGGTGTCGAGAGGCAGGAGACCTTTTCTCCATTAACACCAGTGACAGGACCTGCGGGAACGGGATTAAGCTGAGGCAGGGGAAATTTAGGCTTGACATCAGGAGGGGGTTCTTCACAGAGAGGGTGGTTGCACACTGGAACAGGCTCCCCAGGGAAGTGGTCACTGCACCGAGCCTGTCTGAATTTAAGAAGAGATTGGACTGTGCACTTAGTCACATGGTCTGAACTTTTGAGTAGACCTGTGCGGTGTCAAGAGTTGGACTTGATGATCCTTATGGCTCCCTTCCAACTCAGGATATTCTATGATTCTATGATTCTATGACTTGGGTCTATGCAGCAGTACATGATTGTCCATACTGTTAAATTTTTACTCGTTTATTTTTTTGTACAAAATAAAGGTCTCCTCTAGGATGTTTCATGACAAGGGATATGAGAAGGTGCAGTGGCCATGAAGCGGTGCAGAAGGACAACACAGGGCAGAGAAAATCAAATCTGATACAGCTTCATCCCCATTGCCTTGGAAGGAGCAGTCTCTGGAGTCAGCAGTCAAACACATCTTGGATTTTTCTTGGAGTGAATTAGAATAATTAAGCAATGTAAATCACAAGGGGTCAGTGCTTGTCTTTGATCCCTCACTGTCTTTTATTTAGCAGTGTGGATTCACCCAGCATGGTTCCTATGACTGAAATATGCATATGTGTTTTCAAGATTAGGAATGTAGTGATTTATTATCTTTTCACATGCAATTGCCTGTAGGATGAACAGGAACAGCTGTTCAGTATTGTAGAGCAGCAATACACAGTAGTTTGCTGCAGGGTAGGAAAGGAAGGAATTCCATAATTTGATTTGGTAGGGGAGCTTCTATCTGCAGAACACAAGTGGCCAAATGCAGGTTTATTCAGGAAATCTTTGTCTTACTGTGAAAAGTGCTATTGTCTCTTAATTACTACTATAGATAGCCAAGTCCTTAATACTACATCTGTGCTGAAAGGCAGCATCCTCCAGATCTTGCTGAGGCATTGTTTGCATTCTGGCACGGAACATGAAAGACCTTCCCAGAATTACAGCACCCTCTTCTGATCAGTCTTGGGGTTCTTGTTTTTTCCACTGTTCATCAGTATCAGCTTCCATTACTGCAGTTTGCCAGATCCATCAGGCTCCCAGAACAGTATAGTACACAACAGAATAGTATAGGAAATGAAACCATTCCCATAAATATAGATTCCTTTCTTTTTACTGAATAAAGTGAGAAACAAGCAAGTCCATATGCAAGCAGGATTTATATTCATGGAAGTGCCAAAGAGAAAGGATAGAAAAGATTCCTGAGTCATCTTTAGTATTCCCTTGAACTTTCAAATATTTCCTTCTCATTCCTAGTGCCTCTGTGTTCAGCTTCACTTCAGCTGAACAGACCACGTCTGCTGTGGGGCTGTGCTGCCACAAAAATACTGGCAGTTGGCAACACAGACATACTTGCCTTGCAAAGGACACCATTCAGAGGAATACATTATATTCAGAAACAGTTACAGGCACAGATAGATTTGAAATATATTGCATTTTAGGTGAGGCTTCCAATCAGTGCTACCACATTTGCAACATCAAGCATTCAACAGTCGGTCCATATGAAAATTAATGTTACATGCACAAATCTGGCCTCTTGTGAATGTTCTTCAGGTATCTGAATTGCCTACAGGCAATTGGATGTGAAAAGATAATAAATCACTGCCTGCCTTTTGTGCCTTAAAAAAATGTCCCTTTTAATAAGATGATCAAACCTGAGGTTTGAAATTTGCTCTTGAGGTTTTATATGCATGTACAGTCTCATTGCATAGACAACACAGAAAAGTGCTCAAGACTTGTTAAGACTTGGCGAATTCTTTTGACAGAACAGCATTGCTTCGTCCTGGCTTCTCCACTTTAGAGATCACTTTCCAGATTGTGCAACGTTTAGATGAGGTATAATAAGAAGTGAGAAAGGCACAGATTTAAGAGAAGCAACTTAATGAAAAAAAAAAGTAAAACTTGAACTTATGCTCTTGTCATTATCTGCCCAATCTCCCTTCCGTATGAACCCACGGTATTGTTTAAATGAGGAAAGAGCAGCTGGAAGGGAACCAGTTTTGCATGATCCCATCTGGAGCTTCATCTTTGTGGCATACTTAAACAAGATGCTAGGTTGGTGCATGGGCAGGACTGATAGCATGCTGACGGATTTTAGCAGACAGCATCTAGCAAGCTCCAGTGAGGAAAGCACAGATGGGGAATAGTGATTTTTGGCAGCTTATGATTCAGCAAACCTGAATGGATTGAGGACACAAGGAGAGTAAAAAGCATCTTCCTGACCTCAGGGCTGTACTTATGCCAAAGCTCCTTTTGCAAAACATGGAAGTACTCAACTATTTGGAAACACTGTATTCAAAAAATTGTATTTCTTTTTAAAGTTGGAAATTGTTATCCATATTTTTATGCAAAGTTAAAGATAGCTACCATTCTCTAAACAACAACAAAAAAGTGAAACTTTACTATTCCAGTCAATTTTATTCCCATAAATCCACATATTCCCATAAGCAGCTCGATGCCTTCTCAGGAATGTGATGCCTTCCCAGAAATAACAAACAATTCAAATGCTAGACCTCATACGGAGGAACCAATCTATCTTCACAATAGCTTGCAATGAGTCTTTATGAATCTCCTTTCACAATGTAAGGGCAGTGATTGCCAGTGAAAAAAACTCTTGTAAAAATGCAAGACTAAATGGCCAGACAGAACAAGAATAGCTGCATATGCTGTTAAAATGAGTGTCCAATGATTTTTTAAGATAGACTTCTATGTGAATACCAATGAAGCAAGTGAAAAGGTTTTGTTTTTTTTTTTTTTTACAGATGGTATGATTTTTCCTTATTAATAATTGTTTAGAACCATATAGGAAACTAGAGGTCAGAAATAAGCCTCCCCTGGCCCTAAAAATTTTAATACCCAAATAGGCAAGAAAAAAATGAATTATTATTAACTCTGTACTCTCTGTACTCTGAAGTGAAAAAAAGAAAAAAGATTTTAAGAGACCCAGACAACTACAGTTCTGCTTTAAATAGACATAAGTTTTGAGATATTCAGTACTTCCAGTCTGCATATTAAGTGATTTTATTTTTTATTTTTTTCTGAAATCTCAAATCAATCAATTGAAACCAGTTTCCTGAATCTCTAATAAATACTTTAATGGTGACACCATCCCTTTACTCTTCAACTTTTTGCTTTTGGGGTTCTTGAGATAACAGAAATCACTTTTACTTTAAAAACAAAATGCAGAAAGCAAAACCCATTTGTGTAATTACAACTCTGATCTCCTTCTTTCTCCCAGACATAATCCCCCTAGAAAACTCTCACTTAATGGGCCATTCCAGTAAACCCTTATACCTCAAAGATTGCTGTGTTTAATAGAAGCCTGTAAGTGTTGAAAAAGCAAAACTTGCTGCAAGATTCCCTGAAAGCTGTGCTAACTAACAAGCTTAATGGATTTTTAATGGTCCCTTTACAGACTTATGTAAGGGCAATGGAGGCAGTGGTGGTGGGAGGTTATGCTTGTGCATAATATTAAAAATATTTTGAATGCTCCACAGCAGCATCAATACCCAGTAGGACTATATTCTCATGGAAAGATACATTAAGGAGTTTCTAATTGAATAGAGCAGGTATTACATGCCTTTACCATGAGTGCAACTAATAGAATGTTCCTGAGGACAACACAGCACTCCTGTTGCATTAAACATCTCTATATGATTAGTAGATTATACCATAAAACAATTTCAGGCATGACATCTATGTATAATCTGATAAAACCTCCAAATCACATATTTGTATGCAAATATGATGTTGAAAGTAGGACATAAACAACTACAGAATTAAAAGTTCTGCGTTCAGAATATTAGCAGTGATTGTAAAATACAGGCAACAACAACAACAACTACAAGCAACAGAACTGGCTTTAGCTGGAGTGTGCAGGGCCATCTTTACTACGAGAAGACTGGAAGAAAAATGTGGGGAATTAATAATGGTTTACAGGACAACTTGGAAAATTTCCTGCATGCATGACTTGAATCTATCCTTCTCTTGTTTTCAACCTTTTTGTTGGTGGTGGTCGTGGCAAAACAATAGATTAAACTTTCCTCTTGCCAACATTTTGTTAATTTAGTATGTAAACTATTGACTTAACTTCACTAGGTACACAGATGTAACTGAGTCCTTTGAGATGGTAAGACCATCAGGACTTAGTGAAAACACTCTCACAGTGGCAGGCAAATGGAATAAATCCTTTCCTTGTCTGCACTTTCAGTTTTATCATAAACCTGGGAATTTTTCTAAGCAAAAATCCTTAATCTGAACATTCCCAGAATATTTGAAAACACATGATCTCTTATGTTGTTGTATTGTTTTACAGACTTGAAAATATAAAGCAACATTACCTTTAGTTTTCAAGGAAAAAAAAAGGAATATTTTTTAACACAACTTTAATTCTCCCTTGCTAAGAACCATCACAAATTTCCATAATCAAATCTAAAGTTATTATTTTCTACTTTCATTTTCCCAAAGGATACTTCCTATTTTTTGGAAACATTTTGTACTTTGACTTATGTTTGAATTTATATAATATAGGTTGTATTATGTCTGTCTACCTATTCATTTGTATGTGAAATTTGTTTGCTGGATTCCCAGGGAGCAGTGACTTGGATAATGTGTTGCTCAGTAGACTCAGGTGTTGGATAGTATGAACAACAGCTAGCTGCTACTACTAGCTACTAGCTGCTTTCAATGTCTCAATTAAGTCTGATCAACCATATATAATATAAGACTCAGCAAAGCATCATAGTCATCTTTCCATCTGTCTTCTGGGAGAAAAATCCTTAATAGTGGAATTTCACAGTGGTATGGGCAACTTATTCTTTATATTCCTGAACTTCAGGAAGGGGAACAATAAATGGGCCTTTTTTTTTTTTTTTTTTTCCAAATTAGTAAGTGCTTTTCATCAATTCTAACATTATCTCCCAAAGTTATAGGCATAACAAAGCTGAAACTCCTTTCTTTATTCAAGTGTATTGTATTTTTTGTTGTTGTTGTTTTGTTATTACTCCTCCTTCCTCCCACTCCAAACGTCCCTAACTATAGGTACTCAAGTTACCTTATATCATAGTAACAAGGATGTGCTAAAATACTTTGCTTTCAGAAGGTTAAGAAGAACTACATTTTATTCTCACTGTCATAGTTTTGGATGTCTTTAAGACAAGACAGACATCTGTGTAATTATACCTTTTGTTCTCTTGAACGAAATTGCATACTCTATTTTTGAATATATTTATGTACTCATGCTACCAAGTTGTCTTAGCTGTGTTAGGCATGCATTTCTTTGTGGTTTGCCAGTCTAGGATGTCTCAAAGTTCAGCTGACTGGCTGAGTCATCTACAATATCAGTTTCTTTGTCTGAACACATCACTCAGCTTCCATCAGGTCAGAGCTAGTCAATCCATCAAATTTGGAACACATCTCCTTTTAAAACAGGCAATGATTTTTGACCAGATGAATCACAACTTAAACTCCATAAGCCGTATTGACTAGTTCTGCACTGACTATAACAGGAATCTAAACAAACAGTTCAAATTATGACACCCACACAGCATAATGGGTGAATCCCGCACCTGTGTTCTTACATTGCATTGTGGTGAATACAACTTACTGAGTTTACCTTGCCATCTACCTGCAGAAATTAAAATCCACAGAGCACCAATTGTGGATTAGACCAAAGTTTTCCTAGGTCACAGCTTTATCTTCAGTACTGACCAGAACTGGAAGCATATTGTGATAGGAATTTCCACTACATCTTTGCATTTGCTTGAGAACCACATAGAATCTGTGACTTGTTATCTTGTTTAATGTCCAACCCTCCCCAGATTTTGGCTTGGAGTAGGTAGTGAGTAACTCTTCTGTGTGCTGTTCATAACCTTACGGATAGTAGTCCCAGATTTCTCTCAGACCTTACAACTCTTTCACAGGCAGAAGACCAAGCTCAGTTATTTTATAGCTTACCTACTTAGCAACTCCATGCTTTTTTAGCAGCTTTGTTGCCATTCCATTAATTTTGTAGATTCTTGCTATATAATTTTGGTGATGGCAAACCAAGCTATGAGCAGGATCTATATAGGGACATGGCACTATCTAGTGTCAGCATACATTATATTATTGACATTGATAATTGACATTAGATGCTATCTCATATGTCATCATAAATTCTGTTTTGTTCTCAATGTTGTTCTTAATAATTCATACTATTCCAGCTGGGTTTTTGTCACTAAGGACAGTAGAGCTGATATTTTCATAGAAAAATCTGTTATAATACCAAGATACAATTCCTGAGTGGTAATGATCAGCTCAGAGTCTCTCATTCCACATATAAAGATTAAATTATTTTTCCCTTGTGCGTCTTTAAATTTATATTTATTGAATTGTCTGCCATTGTAATGCCTAAATATTAAGTCTTGTAATGTCTTTGTACCATTTTTTTTTTCCATTTTGCTCTTGAATATATTATTTCTGTTTCACAAGAATTTGCAATCTTGGTTGTTTTACTCCAGAAAAGTAGCACAGTCATTCCAGAGACCTTAGAGACATTAGTTATGCTTTTCTTCCAAACTTCATCTATACAACCACAACATTCCATCAAAAACACATTTCCTTTTCCTGTGAAACATTTCAGGTTCTCAGTACTATACAAACTGCACGGTGAATAAACTGCAAACAACGCTATATTGTGAGCTTCAGAGGAGGTTTAAATACATCAAGACCCAAAAAACACGCTTAAGCTCAAAATTCATATACCCCAACTTTAGAAAGAGAAAAAATAATAGCTGCAATGGGACCAGGGTGTCCCTCGGCCTGTCCTTCCTGTGCCTGATCTACCCACATCCCGTGAAGAACAATCTGCCCACATGCGACCTGAGGAGGGTACTCTCCACCTCTCTAAGAGCTTAATCCTCCCAGAGGGTAAGTCTATTTGCAAACTACTTGTGTAGTATGTGAATCTGGATTTGAGGAAGAGTTACAACCTACAAGTTGTAACAAAAAATAAGAGCCGTTACCTCTGAATGGGAATGTTAAATGTGGACTGTAAAAATTAATATATGGAGGGTATATAGAGAAGATGAATGGCTGTAACTTCTTTATTATTATTGTTGTTATAATTAATCTATTAAATACACCCATGTCATCAGCCTTTAAACTCATTAAATCCAGGACATTTAAGTTCCGCCAGTTTTGTTCCTGATTCTGCTGAGAAATATTTATTTCTTAGAAATTCACTTACCCTCAATTGCTTTGATTCCCTGAATTCCCAGTAACTTGATTCCCTGATGAGACCAGAGGTTTAACTTGTTTCCACTTTAAAATGATCATGCACAAACACACACACATGGAGTAGGTGTAACTTGTACTTTTTCCAGTTCATTATTTACCCATATATATAGCTTACATGTTCCTTTTGGGAGGTAAGTTCCCTAAGTGCAAAGTTTTAATCATAAGGCTTGTGGCTTTTTACTCAGTGCCAAAAGCACTCTTTCTAATAGCATTTTGGCTCTGCTTGTGTATCCAAAAGTGTACTGCTGGGGCGGGGGGGGGGGTGTGTGGGGGGTGGAGAATGATTGCCTTCCATTAACAGTGCCCAGTGTAGCATGTATCTTTGTAAACATGGGACAGGACGACTGCTCAGAACACAGCTCTCCCCCCCCTGCTCCACTATGCACAGAGTGATAGAGAATAAATCTGTGCCCCATGTCCAATTTAGGATTAATAAAAGATACATTTACTTTCTGGTTGATAGATTACCCATTTTCTGCTGCAGTTCTGTCCATTATTGCTTTGAAAAAAACACATCTGAACTAATGGTGCTGCTGGCATCCTCTTTGACCATGCTGTGAGAACTCTGCCTGTACTTGCAAACTCTCACAAAGCAGTGTAATCTACTGCAGTTCTTGCATCTTTTCAAAATCTGAGGTAATATGCATTTTCATGTACAATTTAGATTCTGACTTTGAACTCTGCAAGATTTTCTGCCTTTGTTTTTGTTTGTTTGTTTGTTTGTTTGTTTTTTCCTTTTCCTGCAATATGCTGTGTTCCCTTGCAGAACTTCAGCACTGCTAGAGCTCTGTCTGTCCTCCACAGAGTCAGTGGTATAGCATTTTGCTGGGCAAATTCTAACAGTTTTGTCAAGAGCATGTTCTAAAACTTTCAGGTTTGTCTGTGTATGTCTGTGTGTGTTTTGTTGAAAACAGCATCTCATCTCTGGTTTCTTATCAAGCTTGTTTAATCTTCCCGCACCAAAATGAAAAGGCTGCTTCTTCCACTCAGATCAGTCAGAAGATTATCTCAGCCTTTTTGTCCACTTTGACAAAATGTCACTCACGTTTCATTTTCACACAGGTGTCAGTGCTCTTCAGATTTCTATAATTAGTTTCACAGTCAGTCACCTCTGCACGACTCAACTGAAAATTGCTAAAAAATGTGAGTGCTTCAGTCTGGGCTATTTTCAGAAATAAAGTTACCTCATGTCTGTCTTTTGTGTGCTGTAAGTTTGTTGCACATTCACTTGACTTTTTAATATCATGATTGGAGTTCTGTAGTAAAACGTATTTGTGTTGCTATTTCCCATTTGACCTTCACATTTCCACTGTTTCAGGTCTGACAGGTTTAGTCAATTCATTCATTTGTTTTCTCATCTCTATTTTATCTCGAGGTAGTACTCAACAGAGAATACCAAAAGAGGTGTGGTGCTGAGGTGCACCCACTTTCTGCATTTCTCTGGGACGAGAGGGCCTGGCACAGGAGCAAATAGTCTGGATTATCCTTGTTCCTGCTTCCAGCTGTTCTGCAACCAACAGAAAGTCTGAGAAAGCAGTCAGCAATGCACCTGCTAGCACAACAGCTGAAAAGGACTCCTGTCCCTTAGACCTTCCCTTCTGGTTGCTCAGCTTTCTCTGATTCATTTGACATACACCACTGCCTGAACCATTTCTTGGCACTCCTCCAGCTACATTGCCCTCCTCCACCTCCTGTTTTGTTCTCTGGGAGCTTGCAGTTAGGGTGAGGTGAGGGTTAGGGAGAGCAGCAAGGGGAGGCTTTAGGTGCACAGGAACCAGCCCACCCCAGAAATGCTTCTGCGTAGCTTATATGCTTGGAGCTATGTCACTTGGAGCTAAGTGACATATGGTGTTGTCACTTTGGGTTGCCCCTAATTTCACTTTAAATGTCTAGTTCCTCAGATACCCAGTTTCCATGCATAGTAGTTCACTCTTGGGTTCCCTTCTGAAACCAGCTAATTACTTCTGAGAAGAAACCAAGACTAAGCCACCATCATACTGACTCCAGATAGACAACATGGAGGTGTATCACACCTCTGTTTTTCTTCAACAATGGCATTCTTCTAAAAACCATCTGACACAACCCCATCCTCACTTTCTTCCCCACTCTCTTGTAACAGGGCTTGAGGCACACCATATAAAATCATTGAATCATAGAATCATTAAGGTTGGAAGAGACCTTCAAGATCACCTGATCCAACCAGTACCATTCTACCAATGTCATCCACTAAAACATGTCCCTAAGCTCCAGGTCCAACCTTTCCTTGAACACCCCCAAATATAATATAATGCTGCAAAGCACTGCTAGGCTGAGCTCTGACATAACCTTATCTAATTTTTTTTTCCATTCCCTTGAACTGAAAGGAGAAATAAGAAAACCAAGAACTCCAAAGGACACCAGGACCAACGGTGGTATGACACACAAATGTGACTGGCTTCCTCTTCAGGGTGCTTGCACTGGGCAGGGAGGACATGGGCCAGCTCACAGCAGCTGTCCTGAGGGCTTGGGGTTTCTCCACATGGAAGCAATTTTCAGCATGTTCCCCTGAGCAGCAAAGATAGGGCTTGTTCAGTGACAGAAAAGAGAAGGACAGTTATGAATTTTAGGTTTAAGTAAGTGGAAAGACCTGCGTAAATTTTAAGCAGTTATAACTACATATTGTTTCTGGATTCTTGAATTTTCTTTTGTGAAGTTGGTAGTGCTGTGGTTTCAATGTTCAAAGCTGAATGGAAATTCTGTTACGACCAAAAATAGTTATTTATTTTTCATGCCAATCTGCTTCCCATACTAATACTGGATCAATTATTTTGAATAAGTTGCTCAGATTTAAACTAAATTTAATATTTACATCAACTCTAGGAGCATAGCCTATGAACTTGCCAACAAAAGGAAAATGACTTTAATATCAGCAATGACTAGTATGAAGAATCTTTAATTCCCTATATTTTCTGCTTTTGTATTATTTTTGCGTTTGGACTAAGGTCAAATTCTCTTTAATATAAATCATAGCTTTAATTTTTATTTTTTTAAAGGAAAAATTGAAAGAGGAATACACAAGTCATTTGGGTTAGTATTTTTTTTTTTTCCCTAAAATATGCACATTTGCTGAAATTTTGATTTTTTGTAATCTTTTTATAACCTGTTCAGCAAAGGGAACAAAAAAATATTGAAAGCTCACAGTTCTTCTGGGATTGAAAAAAAAAAAAAAAAGAAAGAAAGAAAAGAAAAAAGCTTTCTTTTCCCTTCAATGCTAAGTGTAACTTGCCTAACCAAATATAAATATCCCTATCTAAATTAGACACATCAGCTTCCTCTTTTAAAATCAATAGAGATAATTATGTATTTCCAAGGTAAAATTAATTTAATCCTAAAGTAGATGTCTACTTTTGGTCAAATTAATTATACCCTAAAAATATTTAGGTTTCTCCATTGGTGACAGACTGGCTTGCTCAGATGTAGCCCTCTATACTGTTTTTTAGCTGTATCAAGGAAGGTGCAATAAATCTAAAACCAGGTCCTGATTTCTCAGTTTGGACCTCACAAAAAGCAGAAATAAAAACATCACTAGATTGAGAAAAATGGAATCAATGACTTTTCTTCAAGGCAAATACAGGGAACAAAGTAGGTTGTTAAATAGCTCTTTTCTATGATCATAGCTACTTATTTCTCAAAGAGAATGATTTAAATGCCTGATCAATTAAAACTACTGTATTTTTTTTTTTTTTAATATTTTTAGACCACATTCTGAGCTTCTTCTGTCCAGCTTCAATGAAGTACATATATTTCACTTTAGAAAATAATTCAAATATTAAGCTGGTTATGAAGGATGATCCTGTTCTCTGGAGCACCAAAAGAGATATTTCAGTAAGAACCTTTGGATCAGGAATACATGATGAAGCATGTATATGCTAATAGCAGTTTGAATGATTCTAAGCAAAAAAGTTTGTTTCTTACCTGAAACATACAGCACTTATTAAGCAAGTGTGTATATATATATATATATATATATATATATATATTACATGTACATTATTAGAGCTCTGAAAAAAAGTTAAAAATTATTCACAAGGGAATAAAAAGGCACCATTATAAGCCCGGTTCCATAAGCATAGTTTTCTGGCCATGGTTAGAGAACTTATTTGCTGTGCTGAATAAATCAATACATTTCAGATACCATACCATATGGAAGACAGTTTAAATAGACATGACTGTTGTTAAAGGCCTTCTTCAGCATCCTTAATTCCCAAGTCAATGCCTGTTCTGCAAATAATTCACGTGCAGAAAGACCTAGCAGGCTTTCTTTTCAGCTGTGTTGTGATATTTATACTCCTAATCCCAGAGGTTCCCAGTTAGCTCAGGCAACAATCGTTTTTCAAGAGTGACTACTGAGAAGTCTGGTAGCAGAACTGTTGATTTGCAGTTGAATATTGGTAGTACCACTGGTGATTTGCAATTATTAAGTAGAAGTGCAGGTGGCCCTACAAATTGCTTTCTGTGTACGTCTGGATGACTTCCTGGGTAAGCTGAATGTCTCATCGTGTGTGATAAACAAGTGTTTGCTAAAAGGGCTTGTACTCTGAGGCTCACCTAAATACACTATGCTCTTTACCCATCCTAGCCTGGCTAAAGACCAGGGAAGAGACAGTCCTGAGTATCCTGGGGGAGACTAAAAACTCAGCTATCCTATTAGAGAGAATTTTCTAGCTGACCACTCAGAGAAAGTTTATGTTTATTATTATTATTATTATTATTATTATTATTATTATTATTATTATTATTATTATTATTAGTTATCATTCCTTGATAGTGAAAGGCTTCTGTTATGGGATTTATGAAATTTAAAGCTAAAAGGAAGGATTTAGCACTTATATCTGGCATATGTACAGGCATCAAACAAAAGAAAAATGCATATATAGTAAAACCCTGCCAATCTGTCATAACTGTGATATTGTGACCATATACACAAAGTTTCAGATGTGTAATGAGTGACAGTGGGGCCCAGTAAGGTCACGGCTCCTTTATGGACAAGACTAGGAACACCCAGAATGGGCTGTGGCTTCAAGCACAGTCCCACAGGGCCTGAACTCAGCAAACAGGTAAATTCACAGTAAAAGTGTCCACCAATGTCCCTAGACATGGCCAGTGATAAGCCACGGCAATAGTCCATATAGGGAGCTGAAGCAGGAGCAAAAGGAGACAGGGTGTGAACCAAATTGAAGCCCCTAAACCTATGGGGATTAGAGAGGGGATCCCAATGGGCAGGGATTACAGATACCCCATGTGAGGCTAGTTGGGGTCAGTAAAGCCCATCAATGCCATTAAGGTCCAATCACACACTTTGTCCAGAAAAACAACAACAACAACAAAAGGTGAGAACAGATCCCTGGAAACATTTAAGGCCAGGTTAGATGGGGCTTTGAACAACCTGGTCTAATGGAACCATCATGGTAGAGGGGTTGGAATTAGATGGTCTTTAAGGTTCCTTCCAATCCAAAACGTTCTATGATTCTGTGTGTTTTGGTACTGATGCAAACAGTTTTCAAACTCCACTTTCCCTACATTTTGGAAAACATCTACCTCCTACAACATATTTTTGCTCTTGATTTATCTTATAACAGCATTAATCAAAACAAAAATAGGCAGATACATCTCTATATTGAAATACTATGTGGAACAATGCAAGGTAAGCATGACTGTGCTCACAGTTGAAGGAAATGTTGGTTTTGACCTCTGAGAGAAGCAGAAGACATGTGAGAGCAGAGTGAGGATTTCAGTGTGCTCCACAAGTCAAGCAGAAATACCACCTAGTGAACAATCCATTTTCTAAACACATGCTGAATGGATAAAGTTAAACACACACATTAATGTTTTCTAAAACTAGAAGTATTTAACAGACTCAGTGATGCAGAAGAGCAGTTTCCTTTGATTAGTCATAACATTTCAGTATAGACTAAACTTTGAGCATAAAAGTAGTAATATTTGATGCAACAAGGCTATTCATGTGTTCATTTTGACTCCCCCTTCTCAATCCATTCTCTTTATAGAAAAACTCTGAAAATCTTTCTAAGTGAAACAAACAAACAAAAATATTATTTAAATTAACCCAAAATAAATTGAATCTAGGAGCCCAAATTATGAAGCTCTCAGTTGAGATAAGGCTCTCTCTTTGCTCTGAGTATTAGCAGGAAATCAGAAATCTATGATCCACAAGTGACCTAATACTTTGGCTTTGGCGTATGTGACTACCAGTCCCCCAATGCAGTTGCTGGATTCTTAGATGGTCCCACCTCCATCCAAAACCAGAGACATTTCCATTCAAAATATATGAGGTAGCTCACAATTTTTAGCAGTTGTATAAGTAAGCTGGATCAAATATATTTCGATCAGGAACTTTTATTGGAGGTTCTGTCACATTTCCTCAAATCACTTCCAAATAGGAAACTGTATAACTTTATAAATACTTGATTAAAGCCTTCCCTGGGAAGGTGATAAAACAGCTAATCCTGGAAACCATTTTCAGCCACATGAAAGGGCAAGAAAATCATCAGGGATTGTCAGCATGGATTCACCGGGGGGAAGTCACAATGACTAAGATGATAAGTTTCTGTGGTGAAATGACCAGCCTGATGTATGAGAGGAAAACAGTGCATATTGTCTACCTGGACTTCAGTAAGACACTGTAATATCCTGTAAAATCCTCATAGACAAGCTAATGTATGGACTCATAGACAAGTTAATGTATGGACTGGGTGGGCAGACGATGAGGTGGACTGAAAACTGAATGGCTATGCCTACAGAGTGGTGATTGGTGGTAAAAAGTCTATTTGGAGACCATAAACTAGAAATAACCCACCTGGGGGCCAATAGTGGATTAATTATTATTTAAAATCTTTATTAATGATCTGGATAATGGGGCAGAGTCAAGCCTCCTGATAACGAAAAACTAGGAGGAGTGGCTGATATGCTACTGAGTGATGCCATCCAGAGGGACTTTGACAGGTTGGAGAAGTGGGCTGGCATGAACCTCATGAAGTTCAACAAGGTGATATGTAAAGTCCTGCACCAAGGAAGGAACAACCCCAGCACCAAGACATGCTGGGGTCCACTCAGCTGGAAAGCAGCTTGAACATAAGCCAGTAATGTGCCCTTGCTGTTAAGAGGATAATGGTATCCTGAGCTACATGAGGCAAAGTGTTGCCAGCTGATCAAGGGAGGTGATCCTTTCCCTCCACAAAGTGCTGGTGAGACCACACCTGGAGTACTATATTCAGTTCCCCAGTATAAGAGAGACATGAACACTCTTTTCAGCGGTATCAAGTGATGAGGTAAAGGGCACAAACCTAAACACAGGAGGTGCCTTCTGAACATCAGGAAACACTTTTTCACAATGTGGGTGACCAAACCCTGGAACAGATTGCATAGGGATCTACTGTCCAACCTCAGCCATTCTGTGATTCCGTGATTTCGTATTGTGATCAATCATGTCACCTCTTTCCATATTTTTGAAGGTTTGACTGCATTTTCAGGAGAAAGATTGGAACAGAATGAAACCAACTTCTCAGAAAACAGATTTTCCTCTTTTCTGAAGAAACTGTTTTGTTGTTTTTCCTCCAGAAGGTGGGGGAAAAAAAAAAAAAGTAGAAAAAAATTATGAAATTATTCCTACAGTTAGAAAACATTTCCTAATATCTAACACAAAACATATTTCCTGACTCACTCCCCCATAAATTAAGCAAATGACTTTTTGTACCACAAACTCAGTAGACATGGAAAACAATTGAACTCTGCAATCTTTTGCATATTTAAAGGCTGTTCTCAAGTGTCTCTCTCACAGCCTTCCTCTTTTTCTCTTACCTCCATTCTTTCTTTTCTA
Organism: Aythya marila; assembly: GCF_965140915.1. NCBI lineage: Eukaryota > Metazoa > Chordata > Aves > Anseriformes > Anatidae > Aythya > Aythya marila. Next base: position 111,096,787 of record NC_139044.1, read on the forward strand.
GAATAAGCAAATCTAATTATTTAGAACTTTTCCTCAGAGGTGATGTTTTCCAGCTTCTAATCATTCCTCCAGTCTCCTTTGGATTCTCTCCAATTTATCTTCATCTTCTTGAAATGGACATAGTACCCTAGGTGCAACCTCCCTTAGCACAAGATAGTGAGGAATAATTACCTGATTGTCTTGCCTTCAACATTACTGTTACTATATTACAGGAGGAGATTTGGCCTTTCTGTAATATCTTTCTGTTGATGTATTCAGCAACCCCTTTTAACTCTTTTTATTTACTTATTTTGCAGTTGTATTGCCTAGTCAGCTACTCTATTTTGTATGTGTGTAATTGATTTCTCCTTCCTAAGCAAGATATTTCACATCAGCTTTTTGTTGAATTTATTTTGCTGATTTTGAACCAATTCTCTCACTGATAAAGATCACTTTAAAGATTAATCATGTGTTCCATCCACCTTAAACTATCCTAATTTTTTTCATCAAGAAATTCTGTCAAAAAATTCACTTATTTCCATCACCTAAATAATTAATATTTACCAAAAATATTTAGTATATACAGTGATTTAATATAAAAGGACATAAGCCAGACTTGTTTTGTGTTGATGTCCTGTGCTAGGATGTCTACTCACGTCAAATATTTAGACTTCGATGAATTTCAAAAATATTAGAAAGTACATTATCGACTTGTATCCTAGAAGCACCTATTAAGCACCTAAACATCTGAAGATGAGCCTATACTGCGGGAACTTAGAAAACATTTTTAATGTATCATTAAAAATGCAGACTGTCACCTATATAGTATGATTGAGTAAAAAAAAAATATGGATGATATTCAGTATGCTTAATACAAGTGTCTAATGGGCCTTTACTTCTAAAGCAAGTACCATGGTTTCCTGTACAGCTAATGGAAAGGATAGGTGTCTCTGAGGGCTTCTAAAAGAAAATCCAGTCAACTTAAGTTAGCTAGCTGGGTTAGGCACTTTAGATCCCATCTTCATATGATTTTTCAAAAGGAAAAAAGAAATCATCTCTCTTCCTTTAGAAAATCATGTCTTCACTTATAACTGTATTGTGTTTTGAGAGAACTGAACTGATAGAAGATCAAATTACATGATAAATGTCTCTGGTAAAAAATTGATACAATTCAGAAAAATAAATGTTCAAAAGCAACGTTTTCAAGTAACATTTGTTGTGGAGAGCAGATTTAAGATTTTCAGGGAGGTCCATATCACAGCTGTACCATAACTGGAGCCCATCCCGAAGCAAAGATGCCCAAAACAGAGCACAAAGAAACAAGGCATGGCTTCACAAAAGCATCATACTAATGTGACTAGATAGTCTTTACTCCCAAGTTAAAAAATTCCCATTTTGTTTTGTGGACATAGCAACTTTGGATTTATCTATCTCAGTCATCATTGTGCCATGCTCAAATGACAAAAATGTGTGTCCCAAAAAATACAGCAGTTGGAGGACAAACTAATAAAGAAAATTTATATAACTCTGACTTTTTTAATCTGGGAGTCAGAGTCAACTGTTCTGAGGGTAACATTTATTTTGGATGGGGAAGGATCACTTAGTATATTAAAAGACAGTCCATCTGAAATAATATTGTTTGGTTGGTTGGTTTTTGCATCCCAGTATGGGAGGAACAGAAAGTACAGGATAAAATATCTTTTGATAATGTCAGGGTTTTATTTGCTTTGTTTTCTGAGAAAGGTTTGTGGAATGACCATTTTGTTCTGAAATGTCTGTATGACAGGGTGCAGAACTAAATTGCATATCCACAGTACGACACAGATCTACAACTACAGTGCAACAAATAAAAAGCAAACAAACAAACAAACAAACCCAACCAAATCACAAAAATAACCTGAGGCTCTATGTCTTTATTTGTAAACAGAATTGTACATCAACTACTCTATGATCCCAGAGCCAGAGTTGGCATACCTATAGGTAAAAACTCACACAACCACCCAAACAGAAACCCCCCCAAAACAGAGAGGCTGCATCTGCATTGTCTTTGGGAACAGTTGCTGGCCCACACTGTTCCCTACACCACGCCTGAACTCTGAGCAGGCTGAGCCTGGCAGGCATTGTGCTAATCTATCTCCATTTATCCCAGAAAATACAATACTGCCAGGTTTGTATAGACTTACTTTTGTCTTAACTTGTCTTGCTAATTCTGGAACTTTCTTTTAGCTTGCTTGGCTGTAGCAGAAAGTTTTCTGATGACCAGTTTCCTATGCCTGTTTTGTTTTGTATGTGTTTATTGTTGCATGGTATAACCAAATTTTTTACACTGACAGCAGTAGAAAGTGTAGAATTAAATAATTGTGATTTTAGCAAAGTGGTCTCAAGTACAGGAGCACAGGCTTGGTATTCAAGGTATTCAAGGTATTTAAGAGCAAGTGCAAAGGATGCATATTCCATGCATCCATGGAATTCCTATGCTATTCCATGCATAGAAGCATGGAATGATAACAAGAGTGGCACTGACTCACGCTGAAGATGCCATTGCTATGGAAGCTTACCAGCCGTCATTTAAAGAAATGCAGATCTGAAAGCTGGAGAAAAGCAGCTTAAGAGTGGTAAAAAGAACAAAGAAAACATATCTAACATATATAAAATGCACCATGTATTTTGAATTTCATCTTATCTTTTGTAACATAAAGAAAATGACATCCACTGGATCCTGAAGAGAGGAGGAACAAACTGTCAACATCGTACTCCCCCAGGGAAAGGACTGATGGCTTGCCTTACTCATCTTCCTGGCTGAAGCTGTAGACCTTAACACTTAAAGTGACAGCAGAGATGTGGTTTTAACAACAGGTAAAAGGATTAGATGCTAGGTGGTGTATGTATAACAATTGTAACTGTCTTGTTATTATTGAAGCTTTTTTTTTTTTTCTGTAATGGTATTATAGTAATTTTTTTCTTTCTTTTTTATTTATTATTATTATTATTTTTTATTTTATTTTCCTGCAGTAGTTAAATCTGGACTAATAAAGATTCTTTGATTAGACTGTTGAGATTTCAGTTATACTAGTAACAAAATCTTGGCTTTAAATATAAACTATTTATTCTCCTGCCCACAAGATTTTGAGCATAACACTAGCAATTGAAAAGTGAGCCACTGATCACCAGTGCCCAATCCCTGCCCATGTCCAGTTTAATAGCAAAGCTGTCTGAAAATCCAGCCCAGCTCATGCCACTGCATTTTAGGGCCTGAAATCTGGAACTCTCAGATCAAATCTCTGTGCTCCATTACCTGGAACATAAATGTCATTCGGGATGGAGCACAGATGGAGACAGACATCCTCCCATGGGGATTTCCTCTCTGCAGCAATTATATTGTCTACTTTGGCACACATGGTGAGTGGAAAACTGCATTTTCTGGTCTTCCAGACAAGCCAATCTGCTTGAGATTTGGGCACCTAGAAATGCTATTTATTTTCAGTCCTGGGACAAAGCATATGCAATAGGATATGAAATTACCAAAAATCTGCAAAGCTTAAATAGTACTGTATATGGTGAACTGATTTAAGCATAGGAGTAATAAGAAACTGCTAAGGAATAATAAGTAACTACTACGAAGGGAGAGTTGGAAAGAACAATGTCGTATGTAAGCACTAGAGCCACTAATGACACCTACCAGATACAACCCCTCATTGCAGGAAGATTCCTTCCTTCCTTCCTTCCTTCCTTCCTTCCTTCCTTCCTTCCTTCCTTCCTTCCTTCCCTCCCTCCCTCCCTCCCTCCCTCCCTCCCATTAACACTTGCCAGCAGTGGGCAGTAAGAACACATATGCAAACCCCTGCAGCTCCCAAGTATGGAAGCAGTAAGATTTCTCAAATACCAACAGTCTTTTTCAGTATTATTAGAATATTAGAAATTTACCAATGGCATCTTTCTTAGACATATGGATAAGTCTGACAGAAATTATTCAAAATGAATCAGCTGGAGATTGTCATCTGGAGCAGGAAATGGCTGCCTAAGATGTTAGATTTTGGTAAAGTTATGTGCAGTTGAAAATCTTCTCATAGAAAGTGTCATGCTAGGACAACTGGTCATGAATATACTACCTTGGTAATATTAAAAATATTGGATACTGGCATCAATTCATCAAGATTTAAGTAAATCCTTGTTACTCTTAACAGATGAAGAGGAAAATATACTTAACTGCAAGAATGTAAGATGTAGATATCATGTCCAAACTAGTTACCTAACCTTCTTAAAATATCTTTAAAGAAAAAACGTACATTCAAAAAAGCAATCCATCCTATATCAAAGACACGCTGCCAAATAACAAATCTCACTTCTCTTCTCCTCTTACTTCTTTCCTTTTATAAGGAAAAATATGTTGAATAATTTGGGTTGTATATTCTACTTCCCATAAAAAGTTTTATTTATCTAATGATTCAAGTTAAATGGGATTAATTTAGGCCACACTACATAACGTACTGTGGTCCTAATTCTTCTGACAGTCATCTGTGCTATTGCATACTGAAAAACAACAAAAATTTTGGAGAAGACTTTATAATGAATTCTGTTATCTTGTTTTCCTATGATATGTATAAAGTCGAACACAGAAAACAAACAAACATATAAAAACAATAAAAATCAAAAAAACAAAGCAAATCTAAACCTCTCTTTAATAAGATCTCTCTCTCTGTATATATATATATTTAATACTAATAAGCAAAACCAAAAATGAAGTGAAGAAGTGAAGTTCAGTAAAGGGGTATTTTTAGCACACAATCTTTTTAACAAAAATAGAAAATCAAGTCTTTCATACATTCTTCATATGTGGTTATTATCTTGTAAAGTGCAGAAAAGAATGGGTCAAGAGCAGAAGTCTGAGTATCACTTAAATCCTTAGTTACAGGTTGAGTCAGATTCATGTCCCTAAAGTATTACTTTCCTGATCATAGTCTGAAAGGTGCTGTATAATGGAACATAACTGAGGTCATTGCTACCCAGTTTCAGAGCAGCGTGATTGACACTGGCATTGTGAGCTTTCTTTAATTACAAGATTGCAGTCTCAGAGAACAAGCCCTTACCCCTAGCAAAAGAGAAATCTGATTAGTTAATTCCATGGGAGAAGCTTGGCTAGAATGTAAGGGAGCATGAAGAAAGACTACAGAAATGGTCTATGCAGGGAAAATAAGATATACTGAGAATGAATAAGGTGTCAGATACATGAGAGAGAAAAAAAGAACAGAGGTGGTTTTGAAACTACATATATCCATGCATCAAGCATGCTTCATCCCTAACATTCAGCAATTTAAGGATCAAATTTGGCAGCAGTATAAGTCAATTACAACTCTGTCAATCTGCATCAATGCAATTAGGTCTTATATAAATTTTTTATATGAGTAGGTAATTCTGCGAAATAAGATTTATGTCGGGTGTTCTCTAGTCAGCGAGGAGAAGCATTCCCTCTCCCCAGTCCTGGCCATTGAAGCAGGCTTAACTTGCCTGGTATGGGTCAAAACAGCAGGCTTGATTAATTGTCCTGGAGTGATGAAGCACAGGGCTGCCCAGCATCACCCTTGGGCAGCACCAAACACATGCTTCACAGACCTGATTTGTCCTTTTTCCATTTCTTTCACTCCCTATGTATCTTCCTTTCTCCATCCATGTCACTTCCAAATAGTTTTCCTCCTCCTGTTCAGCTAGTTTAACTTCAAACCATGACAAGGTCAGAGACCTCATCATCTGCCTGCAGTCCTAACAGTATCTTTTCTATACTAGGCTAGTACTGAGATGAATACTATAACATAAAAAATCTTTTGTGAAGTGGAGGAGGTATCACTAGCCCAAATTCAGCAGAATTCATATGCTTACATGCTGCAGTGCTGCATTTAGAGACTGTGTAAGAGTCTTCCTGGACACGTGGGACTCAGGGCAGCAGTCTATAAAGCTGGCCATTTGGGTCCTGAAAACCTTAGCACAATCTTATATCCATGCTAATTAGTTTTGCTTCACAGAGACCATGTTGCTTGCAGCCCCACAACTAAATCAGTCAGCTCTGGGACCACCTACTGCACACATGTAAAGACATGGTGTTTCTGTAGGGAAAAAAAAAAAAAAAAGTCATGAAGTGCAAAATAAAGTTAAAACAGGCATTTCTTTATTTCTTTAAAAATGTTGGAATAAATGTGTGTTACCAGTTACTAGTATGTTACTAGTTTTATGGGGAGAAGGATGAAAGAGAAGAAAAAGAAGAGGAAAATTATTGAATTTTGTAGCATAAATCACAAATCAAAATTATGCCTAAAAATGTTAATTGATATACAAGAATGCATAATCTACTATGCCCTTTTAAGAACGTGAATAGTCTTAACAGGGTTAGTTCTTGTCATATTTAATATTAAATATATTTTAAGGACTGTAGATTACTTTATATCAAAGTGAGGACATCCTGTTTCTCATTCAAACCTAAAAAAGGAAAGGATTCAAACGTGGAAACACAAATCAAGTGAAGAATTGTCTCTCCAGTCCACTAATCCAATGATGTCAGTGGTATTACTGCTATACTCAGTCTTCTCAGCATGAGCAAAAGCAACAAACTGAGCCCTAATATATACTTGAAAGAAATGGAGAAAGTGGCAATTGGTTTAGAAATTGAATTTTTTGTCGATAAGTAAAAAGAAAAAACACCACCCTTCTAAGTCTGTGTAAGTACAGGTGAAAGTGATTTATTATCAAGTAAGCTATCTATATGAGAGCATTAGTTCCAGATGAGATACTACACAGCTGAATGTAAATGTGTGTTGCAACTAACCCACTAGTTACAAAGAACCAATCAGAACATGTTCAAAAGTAAATATAAAAAATAAAAAAGTCCAGATGAATATGGCTGCTGATAGCTTCCACAAAGGAGTAGTCTGAAAAGGAGTCAAAGGAGACAGTGATTTTTTTTTTTTTTCCAGTAGGTTTCCTGAAAGCTAAAATATATATAGACAGGGTTTATATAATTGGGGATAAGACTACAAGGTCTAATGGTCACTTCTGATCTTAAAGGTCATGTCAGTGACAAAACACTATAAAGCATGCTACCTGTCAGATGTTTATGGGGAGTGGCAGTCTCCTGAATCACTGAGAGGAGAGAAAATAATTGATCATCAATCCTGGAGAAGAGAATTAAAAAAAAAAAAAAAAAAAAAAAAAAAGGAGGGGGGGCATCAGGTGGCATGCGCAAAAAGTAACCTGCTCTTGACTGGGAACATCTGTTTCATAGTGTGTAGTCTACACACACAAATGAGAACAAGTTTGAGAAAAGAGATGAGGCTGCAAATACCTGACACAAATCTCTAGTCAAATTCTCATGATGTAAAGAACAGCTAGGGAACAGGGAAAAAGGAACTGAGGAAAGAAGATGGACAAATACTTTCTATTGCTGACACTGAGTAAAACTAAGTCAGAAATGCTACAGCTACAACCATCTGTATCAGCAAATACCTTGGTTTGCATAGTTTTACTATCATTTTTTTTTGCACCAGCTACTACATAGGACTGCTGACTTGCACTACACTAGTGTGAAAAAATGAGTGTAGTTTTTTATTGGATGTGTATGAATGAAACTTCCCAAACTGGCAACAAGGATTTATTCCTAATCCATAAGGAAAAAATGGCAAAAAGCAGCCCAATCTGTAGCATTTCAATTTTGCAAGGTCAAAGGAGTGAGAATTATCGAGTTTGTTCATCCTAAAGCAAATTAAAAGATCTGAATTATGTACCCCATAGATGTAAAAAGGGGCTGCAGCAATGGTATTCTCTTAAATACAGCCAAGTTTCTTCAGTGCCCCACACAACATAAATTGCTGAAGCACTTGAGTACTTAACTAGTTACAGTATGTGAAATTGGATTTAATTTGACAATGCTGTAGCTCAGCATTGTTTGCTTTGCAATTATATACATTGATTAGACTTTGAACATAGTGAGCTCTTGCCTGAAGGGGCCTGACAACAAAAGCAGTATTTTAGGAACTTAGAGCTATAGGATTGTAAAGTAAAAATTTTGCTTTAATACAGTCCCAGAGAAGGCTGCTTTAATAAGTTAATATTCTAGAGTCCTGTGGTTAGAAGATGCAAGGCTTTGTTATAACTCCTGGTTCCATACAAGTAATGCAAATGTTATTTTTATTCTACATGCACATTAAACACATAATCCTCATTCCTGTTGAAACAACCCTGGTAGTAAACACTACCGAATGTATCTTGGGTTAATATGCACAAGATGGAAATTAAGTTACACTATAGCATGCATTACAATAAAAACTAGTGAAGTGTGTAATTACTATTACTATGCTGTACGTTACGGTATATATCGCTCAGTGTAGCCACAGCAGTAACCATCTTAGTGTCACTGTCTTAATTATAGCAGTTTTATTGTTATTATTATTATCAGTCTTTAAGCTTTTACTAAATCCAAAGCTCAAATCCAGCAAAGCACAGAAGCATGTACTTAATTTTAGGTAGGTGTGTAGTCCTGTTGAAGCTGTTAGAATAACAAAAAGTTTTAAAATACACCTTTTGGAATGAATGGGATTAGTTACATATCTAAAATTAGTGCTAGGTACAGGGGGACTACTTTTTTGTTACTGTCAAAAGAAATATTAATTCAGGAAGATTCTAAAACTGAGCATCTTGTAAACCATGGGTGGTTTAATTTCCACTGAACCAGTCCAAATGAGTTAGTTATAATCACATCTCCAGCATCTTCTGGATGCTGGAAAAGAAATACACCTGGTGCAACATCAACTGGAGAATCCAAACCTGAAGTCCTTTAGCTGTAACATGTCTAAAAACCTGTCTCTACTGTTTATTTTAGCTTAAATGTTTACTACATCTGCTGCCCTTCTGTGTTCCTGTAGAACATCAGGTATCTGATCACTCCTGATGTTTTTTTGCAAAATTGAATTCAGATCAGTAGGTCTCTGTCAAGATCTTTGATCACAGTGGAGGGATCCATACAGATATAGGGCTAAAATCAGAAATGGACATGTGTACCTGAGACTAAAATTTAAAATGTCAAAAAAAAAACCTTAGCATTTGCTTAAATCTAGCGATGCCAAACATCTCCAAGTCATCCAGCCTAACTGGCTTTTCCTGAAAATGATATAACTTTTTCTGTCTGTGAATAATGAAAACTAAATAATATTATTCATAGGACTTAGTGTGACTGTGCAGATGTCATTCTGCATTCTTCTAGAAATTAGATCAAACAATTATTATTCTTTGGTTTGGCCAAGTAGATCATAGAATCACTGAATGGTTTGGGTTAGAAGGTTTAAAGCCATTGCTCCTTGTCCTGTCACTACACTTCCTGACAAAGAATCCCTGTCCTGCTTTTCTGTAGGCCTCCCTTTAGGCACTGGAAGGCTGCTGTAAGGTGTCCCCAGAGCCTTCTCTTCTCCAGGCTGAACAACCCCAACTCCCTCAACCTCTCTTCAGAGGAGAGGTGCTCCAGGTCTTTGATCATCCTCATTGCCTCCTCTGGACTCACTCCAACAGGTCCATATCCTTCTTGTGCTGAGGGCCCCAGAGCTGAATGCAGGGATTCAGGGTGCCAGGTGGGGTCTCACAAGGGCAGAGCAGAGGGGTAGACTCCCCTCCCTTGACCTGCTGAACATGCTTCTTTTGATGCAGCCCGGGACATGGTTGGCTTTCTGGAATGCAAGAGCACTTTGCCAGCTCATGTTGAGCTTCTCATCCACCAACAACACCAAGTCATTCTCCTCAGGGCTATTCTCAATCCAGACTTGTATTTGTGTTTGGGATTTCCCTGACACAGATGCAGGACCCATCTCCAACCCCGTTGTTGCTACAACAATGGTTTAAAAATGTACTATTTCTTCAAATTTTGTTATAAAAGCTTTTAAAAGACTTAGGTCACAGATTTTTGCATGGAAGCTGTACCCCAGAGAAAACCTCAGATGACACCTGGATGTTTGGTCTGGACAGGACTAGGTAACACTGTCTAAATCCTAGTTCAGGTTGTTACTAGCTGATAAGAAAAGCTGCCTCTTCCCTGTCCTTGCCCCTCATTGGCTGAATAACTAAAAAAATAACTGTACTGCCTGGAGGAAGCTATTACTTTTCTCAAAACAAAGAGAATGGTGCCTCAAATAAATGTCTTCATTTTGTCTGAAGATATTTTTTGGAGGAGGGAAGATAACTTCCCTCTCTATTCTGTGAATGAATAAAGTGAAAGCTAGCTGGGACAGACTAAGTATTCAGCACTCCTTTTTGGTATTTGACCTCCTTTCATTTTGTGTGCCATTAGTGTGCCTTCTATTTGTGTTCTCATTATATGTTCTCATTATATGAATGTAATGATTAAGATTAATTTCTGTCTTGCTAGCATTTTATATTATGAAGATAGCATTAGCCAGTTTATAGCTGTATAACTGTTGACCTTGTATATATAATAAGTACTAAGTCTACACCATGTGACTGCAAAGTAGAATATATTTGTTATTATAAATACAATGATATTGGTACAGTCTTTGTATCAAAATTTGCTCCATAGAGAACAAATGCTGGAAACATCAATCACACATGCTTATTCTGTGCAAATCTACTAGCATAGCTTGGGAAGAGGAGATGGATTATGCATGTAGTATGGGTAGTTAAATTATTTCACGATCATGCATGTAGTTGCTGCATGAATAATATGTAGCATTCAGAAAAGGCAAGTAGTAATTCAAAAACTCAACTTACCACAAACTGGTTTATTTTATTAGAAAATCAAAATTATATGATGATCTACTTCTAACTGGATACATATCCATAACATCCTCAGATGTGATGCTAAGTATAAACTCCCTAATAATTCCCCTGGAAGAGAGCAACACTCTTTTATGGGCAGAAAGTAATGAATTTTCTTGTTAGGAGAAACCAGGGAACTGAGTTTTGTGAAGGTTAAATGGCATGTAGCTACAAGAAAGAAACTGTATTCTTATAATGCACCAAGCAGCATGAGAAATAGACCAGTTCACCTAAGGAAAGAATGAGTCTATTATACGGTGTCATTTAAAAGTATGAGTGGCAGCTCATTCCATGAGGACAAGGAACTGAAAGTTCACAGGAATAATAAATGAATAAAAAATCTGTTAGCTATTGAGAAAAACAAAATGTCATCCTCCACAAAGAATTCTCCAACACCCAGTAAATCAAAAGGAGAATGGGTTATTTCAAGAAATGCTCTATACAAAAATAAATAAATAAATAAATAATAATAATCATAATTTGGAATCAGCCTTCCCAATGCTGAGTGTTAAAAAAGAGGAAGATTTGGAAATGATTGCCAATAGAATATCAACATTTTCCCCACAGAGACGAGTGTGGGAAGGTCCATACTTCAAAGGTTGACTTCTCACAGCAGAAATTGTAAACAAGATTCTCAGCCCTGTAAACTCATTTAACTTCTGCATTGGCTGAGCATTTTTTAACCGTGTACGATAGTTTTACCCAGATGGGCAGCTGAACTCCACCACAACCACATTCTCACTCCACCTCCTCAAAGGAAAAGGGGAATGAAATATGATGAAAAGTGCTCAGGGGTTGAGATAAGGACAGGGAGATCACTCAACAATCATCACAGACAAAACAGATTCAGCATAGGGAGAGTAATATAATTTATTGCCTATCACTAGGGGACTAGAACAGTGAGAAACTAAAAACACACTAAAAACACCTTTCCCCCATCCACCCTCTTCAGCCTCCTCCCCCCTTGAGTGGCACAGGGGAACAGGGAATGGAGGCTGCAGTCAGGCCCTTATGCTTTGTCTCTGCTACTCACTCATGGTCACTCTCTGCCCCTGCCCCCCATGGGGTCCCTCCCATGGGATGCCGTCCTTCCCAAACTGAGTCTGCAGGGGCTGCCCACAGGCAGCAGCTCTTCAAGAACTGCTCCCACACAGCTCCGTACCATGGGGTCCATGGGGTCCATCCCCCAGGAGAAAACTGCACTAGCATGGGTCCCCCAGGGGTGGGCAGCAGCTCCCCCCAGACCTCCTGCTCCTGCGTGGGCTCCTCTCCACGGGCTGCAGCTCCGGCCCGGGGCCTGCTCCTGCGGGGGCTCTCCATGGGCCGCAGCCTCCTCCAGGCCACATCCACCTGCTCCACCGGGGGCTCCTCCACAGGCTGCAGCATGGAGATCTGCTCCATGTAGGACCCCTGGGCTGCAGGGGGACAGCCTGCTCCACCAGGGGCCACTCCACAGGCCGCAGGGGAACTTGTGCTGCATGTCTGGAGCACCTCCGGCCCTTCTGTGTTGATCTTGGTGTTTGCAGGGCTGTTTCTCTCTAAATTTTCTCACCCTCTCTCCCAGCTGCTGTACCACATTTATATTTATTTATTTATTTATTTATTTATCTTCCCTTTCTTAACTCTGGTCTCGTAGAGACCCAAACAGTGTCACCACTAGCACTTCTTTGGCCCCAGCAGCCGGTCCCTCTTGGAGTTGGATGGAGCTGTCGCTGATCTGACATTGGGCATCTGCTGGGCTCTCCTCACAGAGGCCCTTTCTATAGCTTCCCTCCTACCAAACACTTGACATGTAACCTAATACACTGAGTTGACTCAATGAAATAGTAATGTTTCTCGTTTAACTTATTTCTATAAAGCTAACTCCCTCACTTTTCATTTATAATTAATTTATAATGAAAAGTGAGGGAGTGCTGCACCCATTTTTAAGCACATTGGTGCCAATTATTCTATCATCTCTGAGTTAAATATCAACACTCCCAAAAGATAGAAAAGTTAGGTAAATAAGATGACGATTTGGCAGAGAGCCCTGAGATAAGTGAGGAAATACCAGGGTTAGGAGGGAGAAAAACTTAAAAAAAAAAAAAAAAAAAAGGAAAGACAGAATAGCCTACACTTATTCCCTAGGATGTGTTCTTGTAGAAATGAGTGACGCTTTTTTCTATGAAAGTATATTTTCTGCCTAAAGGAATCTCAACTCCAGTGAATGATTTTGACCATAAAAATATATATATATACATATATATATATATAGTCAAAATATTTTACTTTTTAATGAAGTGTTTCTTTTTTTGAAATGCCATAACATGTAATTTTGGTATTCTTAATGAAATCTGGTAAAGTTTTTCTTCTTAAGATGTCATTCTTACTGAAGAAAGACCTGCGTTAGAGATGGCAAAATGAAAATTGGACAAGATAACCTGAAATTAACTACAAGAGTTTCTAATTTTTTTTATCTCACATTTATGCTGCCAAAATATGTTTGATTTAGTATGTATGATTCAACTGAAATGTCCATATTTTTATCTCCACACCTTGACCAAAGTTACATCCTCTTTTTTTTTTTTTTTTTTTTTTTTTTTTTTCCATTCTGGTGATATTTAGCTACTAAAGCAATTTGGAAATGCATCAGCTGTGAGTACACTCTGAAATTAAGTATTAGATATGGCAGTTATTCTTCATCTTAAATCAGTAGGTTCTCGAGTAAAATACTAAAATAGGAAACAGAAAACCTGTTTTAAAATATTGTTTGTGTAATTTATTATTATTATTATTGAATAGAAAAGCTTTGAAGAAGACACTGTCATATGCCATGGAATAACAATAGCTCCTGCTTCAAGCAGTTCTTCAAAATGAGGATACAGAAATAATGTTTTCATCCTATAGATAAAAATGTTAGCCAGTAAGTTGCTTGATCTAATATAGCAAAGCTGTTTCAAAGCTACCCTACCTTCTTTCTTTGTTTTTGGCATCTGGAAGGCATGGGGTTTTCACCACCAAAACCTACAGTAGGGGAATAGTAATCAGGAGCTCAGGGGTGAGGTAGGCCTCTAAGGAGTCTGGTGGTCCTTAAAATTTAAAATATGTTTTATGACAAAACAGTTGATAGTATTTTTGTACTTTTGGTAGACATTGATTCCAGATCTCTGACTGAGGTGGCAGGGCTGGATTAAGAGGAATAAAAGTGGGATTCATCAGTTATATTCAGGTATACAAACAGTACCTGTTGGAATTAAAAAAGTAATTTTCAGGCTTTTTTACAGTTAGTGCAGAGAAATAGGATCACAGAATCACAGAATCACAGAATTTCTAGGTTGGAAGAGACCTCAAGATCATCGAGTCCAACCTCTGACCTAACGCTAGCAGTCCCCACTAAACCATATCCCTAAGCTCTACATCTAAACGTCTTTTGAAGACTTCCAGGGATCCTCCAGAAGATAATTAATCTTACCCGTTTTGGCCACTTTTCCTAGGATTAGATGGCTTGCTCATTGGACCTATTTTTTTTTCCGCATTGATTGCAGGACATATTCTTAGGGCAATTACCTCAGATATACAAAACTACTTTTCAGGTATCTGAGTTAACTGACCTTAATCACACCAGAAATGGTAGGTAAGAAATCAAGGAGAAAGATAAATGCTGAAGTCCTCTCGATTGCTTACAAAATGGTCTGTAAGGGCATGCCACAGTGCACTTAATTTGCTTGGTTCCCCTATTGTCTAGATGGGCACTCCACATTATGTTCTTACATTCCTTAGTAAGTACATGGAAAATGTTAAGCCTCTAAAATGTTAAATGCACATCCAGACTGATGGTTTTGAGATACCCAAGCTACATTGCCTATTCTCTGGGAGGGTCAAACATAAACCTTTATCCAAAACTCTAGTACAAGATAATCTGGACCCAGTTCACAGAAAATCAGATAACGAGTGAAAATGTGACCTGTCTGCACAACTCTCTGTGTGTATGTTCTACAAAGAATGGGCTTAACAGAGGCCAGGAGAAATGCTTTACCATTGCATTTATTTTTAAAATGCTGTCTTGTTACAATCATTTTCAAGTGGGTTGCAAAGTACTTACGTATGCACAAAATGTTAAGAAGGAACTCAGTGGAAAAGAGAACGAGGTCCTAGATATACATGTATTATACATATTCATTCTTTGATAGACTTTTATTTAGAATAATCTATAGACTACTGTGTGCAAATTAGAATAACCCACATTACTTTCCACATAGTCAGCTGTATTTCACATAAAAATAACTCAGTTGTGAATGCTTCTGGAGGCCATTGATAGGCAAAATTATTGCTTAAATGTAAAGATCCTATGAACTGTAGTATAAAATACAGCTCAATAGGATTATAATATTTAGCAAAAGTAACCAATTTTTCATGTAATGTGGTGCTACTGATCTATTGTGGAGATTAGTGAGCGGTGTTGTTCAGAAGAAAGTGAATTCTGAAATGGTTTTCTCTTACATTTTCCCACTGATTGCTTTTCAGTCTCACGTCTGTATTGACTTGAGTGTACAAATGTATATTACATTAACTTTGAGAAGCTTACATTTCCATTTACAGTTACGTCCTTCAAGATCTTCCTGACATCTACTGGCATGTTTCCCATGGCTCTCACCAGGTCACCAGGCTGCCATTCTTGACATTGCTTCAAAAATTATTTTTCATTTGTAAATAAGAACGTTTGAAAGCAAATGTTAGGACAGATGTTGCAAAACTGAGACACAATAACAACTTCTACAGACTAAATAAAAGCAGTTCATGGCACCCTGTATGCACTTGTTTCAGAACAAGTAGTTACTTAGCATGATGTAGGGAGTTGGTCAGTGAGAAGGTGTTCATCAGAGAAACAAGAGTAAAGAGGTGAAGTGAAGGTTTCAGCTGCTGAAATCCGTACTCGTAGAAGCAGTTGATACACACCTCTTGAGCACTTGAATGTGAAGAACCAGTACCTGGGGTGCTGTCATCTGTTCCTCACTCTGCCATCATTGTTGGTACCCAAAGCTGGTTATGGGTAACCAGCACTAGTGATGTTACAATTAGTAGTATGCAAGCAATATTCAGGAATCCTCGTAAGAGCTGGTAAATACTGATATTTAAATCTAGCTATGCTGCTGTTTTAATTTTTAATATATAATGCTATAGTTGATTGAATACTTCAGAGGATAACTTTTCCATGCACAGCCTTAGTTTGTGTATGTGCACTCTGGGGCCTCACTTAAGTCTCTCAACATTGCAGGATTAATATTCTCTTCTGGAAAATGGGGCTAGTAATAACCATAATCTCGACAAACCTCACCTGTAAATGAACATGTGGTATAAATGTTAAATAGCCTTATTACTCCAAGCTCTTTTATAGACACCAATCCTGTTTCTGATACCGTCAGACATATTTTCAGCTTCAGCAGTTTCCCTGTATTTCCAAGGCAACAGGAATTTCTGCTCAATAGTGTAGAGTTTTAAAGGCCTGTCACTTGATGGCTCTGAGATATTAGGGTCTGAAAAAACTCATACAGTGGAAAATTTAGACACATTTTCCAGCAAGTGTAGTCTGCTAGTCAGCTCATGATTCAGGGATACATTTTGAGGTGCAACATCTGCAAGGCAAGGAAGCAATAGCTTCCTCTATATGGAAATCTTTAGCAATCAAATCCAAAGGAGCACAGTTGCATCTCTGACCTGACACACTATGGTGTTTTTGAATCTCAGTGCTGCCTCTCGTAACAGTTAAGTGTGACATCTGTATTGAGAATACAGGAATACAGAGGTTTTTTTGTGTTTTTTTTTTTTTTTTTTTTTTTTTCTTCCCAAGCCTTTTCAGTAATGGCATTATGATAATGTATCATTATATATATACACACATATATAAACCAAAACATTCATTGAATCATATGCCCAAGAGGCATGTGAATTACTTGGACTATGTCCTACCTGCCAGAAGAATGGGAAGGTGATGCTTTCAGAAGGAGTAATTTATGTAAAACATCCTATTCAAAAGGTTTACCGTAAGTATAATCAAAGACTGCAGATTATCTGACTTCTGTTGTTTATCTCTTAGTCATTTATGTTAGCATGTCGATGTGTTGTCACTTTGCATTTAATGCAGAAGAGCATATAAAAAGACTGGTTATAATAGAATAAAAGAGCAGTTCAGCGCAAACAATTCTACTGTCACGTTTCATAATGCAGTTATAGCAAAGCTTGCATGTTTGTTAAAGAAACTAATAGCCTTATTCAGATTTTTTTTTTTTTTTTTTTTTTTTTTTTTTTTGGTGTGTGTGTGTGTAAGATCCAAAGGAGGGAGACATTACAGACTAGGAATATAACATATACTTGATTAAGAAGATGATGAATGATACCTGAAGTACAACTATTAAACAAGAGCAAATTTTTCACATGCTAGGTAGACCTGAACTTAATTGCTGTTTCCTTACTTTTTCATGAGCTCCTGGACAAATACATCTGCTAAATAGAGCCATTTTATATGTATGCAACTCTGAGTGTTGTGGGTGGGGTCGACGTCCATAATTTTGCCATCTACAGCTGCAGACTTCATCATCTGAACTAATCAAGCTGGGATTCTTTATACCCAACAGAGATAAATGAGCACATCCAGAATCATCACAGGGTGACCAGTTTCTCCAGTATTTAATGTCTATTCTATCTATAAAGGCCAATTATAGTGACTACTTCAGGTGTGGAAATCAGCTGAATGAGATATATATGAGATATATGATATGAGATAGCTGAATGAGTATGAATGAGATATCCTAGCTACATACAAATACCTAATGACATAATTCTTGATATCCAAACCAAATCCTTGGATGGCTTGGATTACCTTTATTAATACAGTCTTCTTTAAAATATGAAGACTTACCCTAAGTGTTTTTCCAGCTCCAGAGATAGGCTCCTGATGTAACATTTACTGCTATATGAGGACATGTCAGAAACAAATTTTTCAAGGAAGAAATCTCCTGATGTGGTCATTATTTACTTTTTCCTCACCTCAGGCAAGATGCTATGATGCCTACAGAGAAGCTATACAGATTTATCAGATGTAATTTTCAAGATGAAATTGCAGAGGTAGCCAACTCTGCTACCAGAGATTCTTATTTGAAATGGCGGTATATACAGTTGTTACAGGTGCTCCGTATGTTTATCTAGCTCACTTTTCTATCAGTGTTAAAATTCAAGAGCCATCATCAAAATAATTAATGACTGTGGGTGCACCAATTTTTAGATGTTTTGCTCACGGTAACTTGAAATGTCAGATGATGGGTAAATGGTTATTTTTTCCTAGTTGTACCTTAACAGATATTTACAGCAGTATGAGTTTTGTTGTGACATTAACAGTAGCTGCTGAAGGACATAAGTGTATTGTTTTATATGATTCTCCAGACCACACATGCTGAGGACTAATGAGTTTGCGTCTCTTCTGAGAATTATTGGCAGAAGTGCACAATATAAGTACACCTTTAAAAGGAGCAAAGTAGGACAGCAGCCACTGCATTTTGAAGTGAAAATCACTGCAAATTAATGTTGTAAGGTCATTTACTTTACTCTTTCATTACTCTTATAGAGAGGAATAAAATGTTCACTATAGCACATGAGGAAGTGCTTGAATCCTGTCCCACAATAGCACAATAGACTGGTGAAAAATTGAAAATTGTGATAGCAAGTACTATTTCTCTTGTTTTTTTTTTGTTTTTTTTTTTTTTTTTTTTTCATTATAAACTCAAGCACATTGATAATTAGCTCTTACTCGCAGTTCATAGCCAGTACCAAATTTTGCATTCACAGTTTTCTGTGAGTAAAACATCACATGCAATATTTTTCAGAGGACCAGAGGAACAAGTTTTTAAAAGTATTACCTTTCTAACCTTTGGTAAGACCACTTCATAGCCTCCTCCTTTAAGCAGAATTTTGCAGTCCACGTAAACTATTGTCATTACATGATCCTCTTATCCAACAATGGACTACAGATCAATATTTACTGAAAGGGCTACTTTTTGACTTCAGAGGTGACAGAGGCAAAAATCTGTTTGCTACTGACAATTTAGTCATGATTATTTTAACAGATAGATTTTTCTTTTTCAGCTCCTGCTCAGAATCTGTAAAGGAGACATATCACTTTTTTTTTTTTTTTCCCCCCTCTCATTTAATAAAAAGTTACAGTTCAGTTCAAAAGTGTCATTTTAATATTTCCACCCACTCTTGTTCAGTTTGGCTGCTATGGAAGAAGCAAAAGGTGTTGTGCATTCCTAAATAGGCACTGGAGAGCAGATGGACTCTAGCTAAAAAATTCTGAGTGAGAGAAATCAAAAGTGTTTCATTTCCATGTCTGCTCTATTGGCAATGCAAACTCTGGTTCTGCTCAGACGTGTGGATTCCAAGAGGCGTGGAGTGGGAGAATGGAGATCTCAGAAGTTTCTGTGAAGTTTTAGAAATGTAGTGAAAAATATGATGTATTGTGAAAATGTGGAAAGTGTGAGAAAAAAAAAAAAAAAAAAAAAGAGAGAAAAAAAAATCTCAAGAGTATAATTTTGCAATTACAGATCTAACTACACATTTGATCTTGCTGCCTGCTTACTATCAGTATACTCCCAAATTTCCAAATACAGATATCTAGACAGTGAAATGTCCCATGTCTAAAGCTGACATTATGGTTCACCTTTTCTAATCAAACGTATTCCCCGTATTCTTCCTCCCCTCACACCAGTCTTGCAAGATATTGTCAGCTTAGTATTTGGCAGTGGAGTACTAAGGACTTGTATTTAAAAATTGTAGTAGGTTGTCACCTAAAGACCCAGATCAGAGCTTCATTGTGCTGCACTTGTAGAAACATAAAACAGAGGGACAGTAAATAAACAAAATGACTTATTGGGAAAGGAAGCTTTGGGGTTACATACAGGGCAGGAAGTATATCACAAGCCTCTACCTTACCCAGCAAGGAAGTACTAGCCTCCATCCCTCACAAATTAAAATCAGTCATGAACATTATAATTACCCAGAAGCAAAATGCAAGGGTACTGAATTTAGTCCAGAAGGTCAGAAATTCTATCTCTGATCCTGTACCATCACCACTACATACACTAAAAGCTATTTTGTTTCCTGAGCATGCTTTCTTAAGGCCAAATTGCTAGTGGACAAATAAGGAAAGATATAACAGTTTTCCCTTCTCTTCCCTAAACATACTTCATGAATTAGGGTTGAAGTTGGTCCATCTGCAAGTGAGGTTATGAGGCCTGACTATTTTGTATCTGCAGACAGTGTCTATCACATGCAAGAGGTTAGGGAGAAAAAAAAAAAGAAATTTTTAATGACTCATCAATGAATTTATAAAAACCAAGAGAAAAGTGATGGGGCTACATTTTTTTCATCAGTGTTTTCCAGTTAGCAGCTCTGATCTGGAAGGAGGCAGACCATCCTCATGCTACCATGAGGCTTGAAGGAATAAGACAAAAGTCATCCCTTGATTTATGTATCAAAGCAGACAGCATTATCAAGCACTGTTTTTATCAGAGACTTTGAGAAGGAAAAATAGGACTAACTTTGATCCCAGGAAATTAAAATCACATGCTAGGCAATACATGTCACCTGCCTGCTCCTAGGTGTGTGTTCATACCCTGAGATAAACATTTCTCACCATACACCCTTTATTGTTAGGTAATATAGATTTCTCATCTTAAAAATATTGCTATCAAGTATCTCATAACGCCTGTGCCATAGCAACCTGTTAGTGTGATTTACTTTGACAGGAGACAATGGATATTTTATTGTTTGACCCCTTCTGCTCTGGCAATGTGGGTTCTTATTTTTTTTTTCCCTTGGGAGATGTTTTATTTAATATTACAGAGGGTGGTATTGAATTTTTACATCATTTTTTTCTCTTACTAAGGTACATTTAGAGTAAATGGTATAATGAAAATCCAGGATTTCACAGAAAGGCACCCACTTAAGCAACAACACCACATTCAGTGAAAATATCTGTCTCTAAAAAAATGTGTGCATTAAAAGCAGTTAAAGGGAACCTCTGTTTCTTTTACATGTTAGAAGAGTTATGGATGGAACCGAACACCATTAAGTTTACTGAGAAACCTTCAAATGGCTGAAATTGGGTTTATCTCACTTAAAAGGTCAATGTCATAGCTACTGAGATGATGATCATTCACACCATGGTCACCATTCTGGTAACAGTTCTGTGTGTCAGATATATAGAAAGGTTATCTCAAGAATTTTTGTCTCTGTTAATGAGATTACCACAGCAAATTTGCAAAGGGGGTGGGAAAAAATAATAAATAAATAAATAAATAAATAAATAAATTTAAAAAGATAGAAACACTTTCTTGCCCCTAAACTCATAATAATAAGTTACTGTAGTGTGAGCTATGATTTAAACCATATTATGACCACCATAAGATGGTGGTCATAAGAGGTCTCTGGGAATCAGGCATAGAACCATAACATTCATTCACTAGCAGAATTACCATGTATGAACTGAGACCAAGCCCAAAGTCCATGCTTACCTTGAAGTAAACATGTCACTGATGTTTAATTTGTAACATTTGCTTAAGTTAAGCGACCTTTAAGAAGAGGCTGAGATGTCAGCAAGTCTGTGGGTCTCCATTAAGATCACCATGTCTTCCAAAACCTTTTGAGCCTGGCCCAAATCCTCTGAAGAAGAGTAACTTATGCAATATTCATATGAATGTCAAAGTGAGAATCCTAAAGCAGAGTGTTCCTCTCTGATGGCAGCAAGAACTACTTACATTTGAAGGAAATCTAAATGATCAGTTACACTTTGAATAAGCATTCAGGAAACATGGGCTTCCAAAACTCCTCATAAAAAATCAAGTCAATAAAAGGCAACCTGTATTAATTGCTGAGGCAAATTATTTGCTGTACTCCAGAGACCACAGTCTGCATCACTGCAGCCAACACGACAAAGAAAAGTTTTAAGATGGGTTATAAAGGATAACAACAAAGCAGCTTTGTTCATTAAGCACTTTTCCCAAGCTGAAGAGGTGGCCAGGGACTGCTTCTTTGAAATCTAGCAAGCAGATGATTGTGAACAGCTATCAGAAGTGTTGACCCCTTGTTACTGAACAACAGGTAGCAACAGAAAAGATAAGCCAAGCAGCTTCCCTACAGCATTACTTTAATACTTGTTTGAATGTTCAAAACTATGTTTGAAACTATTAGAAAAGGTTAAAAAAGAAAAAAAAAAAAAAAAAGAGTTAAAAAAAAAGAAGTGGTGAGATAGGTTCAAAATAGCAAATGAAGAGGGCTAGTTTGGAAGTAGTGTTCTGCCTTTTGCATTGTAATGGAAATGGATTCCCCAAATGAATACGTTTTTCATACTCAACCCAATGATGCTGCCACAATAAGCCTTTTGAAGAAAACCTTATGTACTTGTTCATCTTTTTTCCTCATAATAACATTTTTTAAATGTACAATGTGAAGCTGCAAACTAAAAAACTCAGAGTATTCCCTGCATAATTTTCCCAGATTCATCACCCAATATATATGAACCTGCCAAGTGAAACTTCAGCTGCGACTTTCTTTCTACTGGAGTTTCTGTCTTTCTACTGGACTCCTACTTACATTTTTAATCATACCTTGCATTCAATCTGAATCAATTCAAGATCATCAGGTTTCAGAGTTTCAGTTCAACACACAAAAAAAATTAATAAATGGAAGAATTAATTCCAACACAGAGTAGATCAATCAAATCCTCAACTTGGGAGCTACTAGCATACTACTGTGACTCTTTGTCTTTTTCTCTTGGGTCAAAAAGTCACCACCCTGCTACTATGGTAACAACCCAGAAAAAAAAAAGTAGTCAGAAACCCCAGTGAAAGTGACAAGACAGATGCTATAATTTTGTTTGCAAACAGAAAGAGTTGAACTCTGCTCGATAGCCTCTTGTGATAGGGAAAAGGGAGGGGGAGAAGAAGAAAGGTTGGTTTGAACTAATTAATGTATTCTCTGGTTGTAAGTCATCTGATCTCTGAGAAGATGGTTTCATAAAGCAGAAAAACAGTTTGTGCTTATTGATTAAATCCCTTTATAGAAGGGAACAGATTGTTCAGGTGTGGGAGGGGAGGATGTGATACAGAGCACAGGAAGCGTCCCTCTCTCCTCTTTCTTGCTTTGCCCTTCCCTCCCCTGCCATATGCTGCAGCCCTCAGACACAGACACTAGCAAGATATATATGGTCCTGGTCAAAACATAACATTCCAATGCTGTGCCCAGCTTGATTTGTTTATTTATGTGGATGTAGTCAGAATGAATCAGAATCCACTGATTCTGGCTGGAAATATTGTAAGAGTCACAGAGTGACAGAGTGGTTGAGATTGGAAGGGACCTCTGGAGATCATCTGGTCCAAACCCCTGACAAACAGGGTCACCATCCCAGTAGGTTTTGAATATCTCCAGAGAAGAAGACTCCACAAGTTCTCTGAGCAAACTGTTCCAGCGCTCCATCACCCTCACAGTGAAGAAGTTTTCCTCATATTCAGATGGAACTTGTGTTTCAGTTTGTGCCCATTGCTTCTTATCCGGTCTCTGGGAACCACTGAAAAGAGTCTTGCTGCATGCTTTTGATACCCTCCCTTAAGATATCTATATATGCTGATACCCCCTCTGTTTTCCTTTCTCCACTCTAAACAGGCTCAAGTCTCTCAGGCTTTCTTTATAAGAGATGCTCCGGCCCCCTAATCACCTTCAAAGCCCTTCACTGGGCTCTCTCCAGTAGCTCCATATCTCTCTTGTACTGGGGAGCCCACAGCTGGACACGCCAGTCCAGCTGAGGCCTCACCAGGGCTGAGTAGAGGAGGAGGATTATTTCCTCAACCTGCTGGCAATGCGGGCCACAAGGACACAATTGCTGGCTCATGATTAACTTGTTGTCCACCAAGACCCCCAAGTCCTTTTCCATAGAGATGACTTCCAGCAGGTCAACCCCCAGTCTATACTGGTGCACAGGGTTATTCCTGCTCAGGTGCAGGACCCTGCATTTGCCTTTGTTGATCTTGATGCGGTTCCTCTCCACCCAACTCTCCAGCCTGTCCAAGTGCTCTAAGTGCTAGGGCAGGTGCATACAAACTGTACTGGACATTGCTGGACATGAAGCATTGTGCAGACAGACTGCTTTGGGTGTTAGTCTATTATACATTCATTCACTTGGGGAAAAATAATGCCGTAGTAAAGACAATGTAGTAGCTTGTGCTGTTTCCTTAACTGCCCATTCCCCCATTTCCCATCTTCTTTTTTTTTTTTTTTTCTTTCTTTTTTTTTTTTTTTGATAATACAGCTCAGATTTTGGATATGACTTATTATCATTTCTTTCTCCAGTACACATGTTTCAATGTAAGATACAAATTCCTTTGCTGCCAAATTAAAATCATTTTGAAAGTCATTTCAGACCTCCCAGCTGTCCTAATGCTTGAATATCCAATGCCAAGTTTCCTACACAGGTAATTAGGGATATTCTTGCCTTTCTTATGAGGCATGTACATTTAAAACATAATCCAATTCAAAAGACAGTACTTTTAAAAACTAGACCTGATAGAGATCTCCCCGATTTTATGTCTCATTTTTGGCTTACAAGTTAGACCAAGGTGTTAAACTTTGGTAAGTAAATATCTTTTCTTTCTGCATTATTTCCAGGGTTATTATTTATGTGTATATGAAGATTTCACTAAAGCTATCTTTAGCTTTCTGAGTAAATACTGAAGAAGATGTATCTTCAATTTAAGGGTTCTGTGGCATCCTCACAAATACTTCACTGATATTTCTTATTCTCTCCACAAAAGGTATTGTAACAGAGCAACTCCACCTTTATGGCTCAGGAAAGGCATCTGGGAGTAATTCCCCCTGGATCCCATCAGTGTCACTGTTGTTGTCACTCAGAGGAGGTCTTTGTGGAAGAGTGCAAGCACTTAGTCCTCTGGGGCCAGCATGTGTGTTTTCATTGTATTATTTGTTCCTGCTGGCTCAGTGTAAAGAAGAAAACATTTTAAGTCATAAACCTTGCTAAATTGGAAACTATGTGCCAAACCCTGCTTTCAAATGCATGCTTGAATGACTTTCATTGGAACCTGTAGAGCACTGGATACCAACAGGAGCAGAATTATCTTCAAATACGATGGGAGTCATTTTTCTAAAGCTGCTGGAATTGCTCCAGCTCTGCTCCAACTGCCATCAGTACAAGTTATACTATATAATCTTTTTTAAGGATGAAGATTGCAACTCATATAAAAAACATTTTTGAAATCCATATTTAAAGTTTTTGTTTTGTTTTGTTTTATTAATTATGATGATAAATTTGAAGTCAAAATTGCTTCAATAAATGAATCGCTTCATTATTGCTTCATTATTGGGTTGGATACAGATTATACAAATGTCTTATAAATGAGGAACCTATCCAAGAACAGAACAATTTTTTAGAAAACATGTATTTTTCCACCCACCTCAGTATTTTTTCACCTCAGTAATTAAGGAGGCATCTTAATTATTCTGAAAACTTCTTAGGCACCTTAAAAGTTTAGCAACACCTTAGCTGAAGAATCCTTAGTTGTCACGTAACATGTTGAACAAGGCCAGACTTGGTAATCTAATCATAGGTTTTGACTATCTCTATTAAGTAAGATGGCTTTCATTATAAGATGTGGTGGTGGTGGTGTTGGTGTGTTGTGGAATAAATTAGCACATCTGCTTTGGAAGCAAGATTCCTGGAACAGGGGCTGCCTCACCCTGAATGGGTTTTCATTCATACTGTTCATTTGTGGTCAGGTGACCTAGAAGCAGATCACACAACACTCTACATGATTGCTCATCATTTTTCCTGTTGAAACTAGGTCAAAATCCAACTATGAGCACGAGTGTAGTGTCTTCAGAGAAAGAATGCAGCAACTTGGTTATCTATCTTAACCTTACAGATACAGGTTGAAACTAGAAAGGCAGCCTTTCCCTTTCCACATGTTTTCCCATGCTTATACATTACAAAGACCAAATTGTTTTGGTAAGTGCACATCCTTAGATGGTGATGGAGAAAGATTTCTCCACGTGCCTTGGGTAGGCTCATCTCATCTTTTGCCAATTATTATATAGACATCACTGCCTGTCCTAATGTGTTCCCTTCTACTTCAGTCATAAGAAAGACACATTTTCAAGGAGACAGTTATTACAAGACAAGGAAAGCTTACCAGTCCTCCAGTTCATCCTAATATCATCTTCATAGTTAAAGAGCTATCAATGCTGCTTGCACATTATTTCTGATTTGAAATGGTCTGGCTTTACAATGTAGTTATCTTTGCTATGTCTTTCTCTTTTCAGATAAAGAGTCCCTTAAACCAGTTGATGACAGAATTAGGCACGAGCATCACAACATTTGACTACCACTCTTGTTCCTTAAATGCAAAACTCTGGGCTCCCCATAGAAAAATACAGAGAATAGATCATTCATTGAAATCCCAGATTAGCTGAGCATATACCACAAGTATTAAAAATGGCTGACATGCTAGATTATGGATGTGCTGCCTTATGTCACATCAAAGTAATCAGAGAACTAGTCTGTCATCTTGTAAATGACAAAAGAATTCTTTTTTTTTTATATATACAAAAAAAAAAGCAAACAACAAAAAAAGGCATTATTTCATGTTTCCCCTGTCAATTTGGATAGTCTGCTTAAGCACTGCCTTTTAAAAGTAAAATATAATGCTGCAAGAAATGAGCATTTTATGCATATTATTATCATATTTATTTTTATATTCAGCTACTCCTACAGTATAACTCAGTGTGGTAAATAGCTCATGCTAATTACTTAAAAATCCATTAAATTTTAAGTCTCATAGCAGATGCAAACACCATTTCAAATGTTCTCATTGTGTTGCCTACATAATTCATGAACACTTATTAGGATGCAGACTCAAAGCGGGCATTTGGTGTGTGAGCTGCACTCTCCATTTTTGTGTGTTACTGAAAAAATCAAATGCACGTCTACAGAGCCTCACTACCAAGTCCTTCTGTTCAGTGGTTATGTTGACCTAAATTGAAGACTGAGAGGTCTTCAACAGTATAGCAACCTTAGGAGAAGCTGGATTTGCATGGAACACAGGAGCATGAGTAGTTCAAGCTGTCACTAGCAGAGCCAGGGCTGGATGCCTGAACAAAATGGCTAGGAGGGATCTCAGGTTCCAGTCCCTCATACCAAACCTACGTACTGTTTTACAGAATCACAGAATTTCTAGGTTGGAAGAGACCTCAAGATCATCGAGTCCAACCTCTGACCTAACGCTAACAGTCCCCACTAAACCATATCCCTGAGCTCTACATCTAAATGTCTCTTAAAGACTTCCAGGGATGGTGACTCCACCACTTCCCTGGGCAGCCTGTTCCAATGTCTAACAACCCTTTCAGTGAAGAAGTTCTTCCTAACATCTAACCTAAAACTCCCCTGGCGCAATTTAAGCCCATTCCCCCTCGTCCTGTCACCAGGCACGTGGGACAATAGACCAACCCCCACTGCGCTACAGCCTCCCTTGAGGTACCTATAGAGAGCGATAAGGTCGCCCCTGAGCCTCGTCTTCTCCAGGCTGAACAAGCCCAGCTCCCTCAGCCGCTCCTTGTAGGACTTGTTCTCCAGGCCCCTCACCAGCTTTGTCGCCCTTCTCTGCACCCGCTCAAGCACCTCGATGTCCTTCTTGTAGCGAGGGGCCCAAAACTGAACACAGTACTCGAGGTGCGGCCTCACCAGAGCTGAGTACAGGGGGATGATCACCTCCCTAGCCCTGCTGGTCACACTGTTTCTTATACAAGCCAGGATGCCGTTGGCCTTCTTGGCCACCTGAGCACACTGCTGGCTCATATTCAGCCGACTATCTACCATCACTCCCAGGTCCTTCTCTGCCTGGCAGCTCTCCAACCATTCCTCTCCCAGCCTGTAGCTCTGCTTGGGGTTATTGCGCCCCAGGTGCAGGACCCAGCACTTGGCCTTGTTGAACTTCATGCAGTTGACTTCAGCCCATCGGTGCAGCCTATCCAGATCCTCCTGCAGAGTTTTCCTACCCTCAAGCAGATCGACACACGCACCTAACTTGGTGTCATCTGCAAACTTACTGAGGGTGCACTCGATGCCCTCGTCCAGATCATCAATGAAGATATTAAAGAGGACCGGCCCCAGCACCGAGCCCTGAGGGACGCCACTAGTGACTGGCCTCCAACTGGACTTGGCTCCATTCACCACGACTCTTTGGGCCCGGCTATCCAGCCAGTTTCTAACCCAACAAAGCGTGCACCAGTCCAAGCCAAGAGCAGCCAGTTTCTTGAGGAGAATGCTGTGGGAGACGGTGTCAAAAGCCTTGCTGAAGTCAAGGTAGACCACATCCACAGCCTTTCCCTCATCCACCCAGCGCGTCACTTTGTCATAGAAGGAGATCAGGTTTGTCAAGCAGGATCTGCCTTTCATAAACCCATGCTGACTAGGCCTGATCGCCTGCTTGCCCTGCAAGTGCTGCGTGAAAAAAAAAGTGCTGTGTTTTATTCAATGACCCTTATAGAATCCATCTTCCTCTTGTTTCTGTGGTCTTAAAAATCATATTGAGTTCACCGTCTTGTGGCAGCCCAACCTGACCAGGAAGCACAAAGGGTCGTATTGACCTTCTACCTCTACCTGATGTGAGCACAGGCACCATCCAGCTGAGGATGTAGCATTCATCAACTTTCGCTCTTGGTCCCAGAGGTCTTGGACACCCTCAAGAATTTAAATGGTGCTAGACACATGTGCTCAGGCACCAGGATAATTTCCTACATGTATGAAGATTATCCATTTACATCAAAATAGATACATTGGGTTCCTTTTAGAGATGAAATTACAGGCTGATTCATCCAACCTATGATAGTTAACCTGTCTAAGCATGAGATATAGTGCCTTTTAGAGGTGATTATTCTCTCTATTTATTGTGAAGCAAATTTAGAGTAACTGACCATAAGTAACCAACATTTATATTGCTTCAAGCAGTTAAGAGGCCTTAGGTCTACAGTGATCTGTAAGTAGTATCCTGAGTACCAAAATAAAATTTTCATACTGTGGTAAATAATTTTACTTTATTTTATTTTATTTTATTTTATTTTATTTTATTTTATTTTATTTTATTTTATTTTATTTTATTTTATTTTATTTTATTTTATTTTATTTTTTGAATGAACTAGTAATTCACCTTTATGTTCTCCATCTGTAAAATATTTATAGTAAGACTTCCATAACTTCACAAAATGTCCTGATAATAAATGTATTAACAATTGTGAAGGTCTCTTTAACTGCAGAAATCGTAACTTGTAAGTACTTCAGGTAGTCACTTCTTCAAGCATAGCTGTACTTTAAGAACAGACCTCTGTATCTCAGTCAGCTTTTCTCTACCAAAGCCCATCAGATCTGAAGATCTGGTAGTTTTGTACTCATATTCAAAACTCTGCTTTTCTAACTTTAGTGTCTTTCAGGTAAATGGATACATGGTGTGCAAGGCCCAGACAGTCAGCATATTTCAGTGTTCTTTATACATATTTTAAAAGCTTTCATACAGTACTTTGGCTATTTCTAACTTTTATGCTTCAATTCCCTATTCTATCCTGTAATATTTTATCTATCTTCTTCTCTGATCTTGCACTTTCATAGGAGTAGAAAACCTTTGGGAGAATGATCTAACATCTGATATCTTTTTTCTTTGTTTTTTGTTGTTGTTGTTGTTTGTTTTGTTTTATTTATGTTTTTTTTTTTTTTCCCTCCAAAATACTCATTTAGTTGTATTCTTGCCATGTTATTTAATACCTTTTGTATATAACAAATACGTCAAGATTTTCTTATCAGAAAACCACAAGATCATACTTATTTTCAACTTTAACTCTTCAGTTTTAACCAAGAAGGAGATAAAAACATTACCAAATAGTCCTAATCTAGGTAAAAGGGGAATTGACAATAGAACATCACTGCTTTCTTTCTTCAGGCTTTATGAAAACCCCACTGTGTAAATACTTTAGGATCAGATTCTCCAGTCCTCCAATTTCATCACATTGAATACCATTTTTCATAGTCCTACTGAGCTTGGGGGTAAGCTGAAGGAAAGCAGATACTGAAAGAGAGATAGAGAACCTACAACTATGGTTAAGTAAAAGGAGGCTTTTTAGAAACACTCGCTCCTTGCCAAACCTTATCCCACATTACCTCCACACTGATGAGTGCTGACCCCACTGGTGATTATTCCAGTTGTGTTTCTTCTGCTTTGTTCAAAGACCTTGATACATTCATGGGTATTTTAACTTTCAAAAATAAAAGAGCTTTTTATCACTTAGGTTTCTCATACTTAAATCTCACTATCTATAGAGATAGATTACATATAGATGTGCACACACACTCTCTGGTCGAATCTTACATGATAACAGTGATAGAAATTCAATGGCATTTCTTAGAATCCACTTGATAAACAAAACAGTTATTGTTTTTCTTAGCTTTTCCTCATATGTAAACATTTTTGTCTTCTACGAATGCTACCTTCTAATTCATGCATCCTTTATAACAGCCTTGTTTCCACTCTTTTAAACACAAATGAAGATAAACAGAACACATATGCCACATTTTTCTGTACATCATATTTCTGGAACTGATACGGGTCTTTTTAGAGAAGTTTCTCAAATAATAAGTTGATAAGTAGTAAATTACTTCTCTGTTTTGATAACAGTTATACCCTGAAAAATCTACTGACTATAAAGGTGTTGAATGATTTTACACTACATGATTGAGTTTTTTAGATAACTATTGAATAATTAGAAAGGTTTTGCTGTTCACCAGTTTAATGCATTATCCATCTCCACAGAAGACATTCATTTGAGAAGATAAGCATCATATGGCTTAAGACTCAATACTTTATGATTGTGCTTTAGATCCAAAGATTCTTGGTGAATCACAAATGAAGACTAAGGTGATGCCACAATATTTTATTAAACATTACAAACTATTTCAGCTTTTATTTCATTTTTCACTTCTTCCTATCCTTTGGAGTCAAGATAACAAACCATCTTCATCTCCATTTGCCTCCAGCAAATCAGGGAATGGGAGCTCTACAAAGTGATGCATGATATCACATTCACATAATGCTACATTTTGTAATGTTGAATCATTGACAAAGGAATAGAGCAAAATGCTTATCTGTGAAAGCTCCATGGACTGCTATGAAAATTCATTTTAAATATTTTTCACATGGGTGATGAAAAACTCAGAAATTTTAACAGTAGAGCAATAAGTAATCCGTAAGCTATGTTTCCTGAAAAAAAATGTCTGCTTGTGAAGCTATTTTTATTGCATTTTTTTGTCATAAACATTTTTCAAAGAGATTTAGTAATATTTCCATGATTTGCACATTTTCCCTTATTCAACTTTCAATTTATGTTTCAGGAAACTTTCAACCAACTGAGTTTCTAGTGGTTTTACTAGTAGTATTTTTACTAATACTATAATTGGTAACACAAGTCAAATTATTCTGTAGTTACTAAAATCCATGGAGATATTTTTAACAAAACATTTCTCTTCCATCCTATTTCCATCTTTTCCTACTTTTCCCTTCATTTGAAAAATACAAGTTTGTGGATGATGAAATATTTTGATTTTAAAACATTTGATTTGCACTTGCTGCTTCTCCCTGCAGTTGCCAGATCCTTTTTTCTTTAGGAAGATGCTCGGGAAGACAAATCATTATTGCCTTGGGACAGAGCCCAGACCCCAGATCAAGTCTCTGATACTATCTAGCCAGTTCTACTGCTGAGTATTTCAGATGAAGGTGAGGTATACATTACCCGTCCAAGTGTGTCAATATTATTTAACTATAGGTTAGACATCATGACTATAAGTGGCAACGACATGCTCTTGGCCTTTCTGTACTTAAAAAGCTTTAAAATGAAATCTGTTCTGAAGACTTGTAGGGTTTTTTAGTATCTTCACTCAAAAATAATTTCTGCCTCTAACAGTATGGCCAGAATATCCTTCAAGATCCCTACTTTCCCACTATCACTTTTTTTTTTTTTTCTCATATGCTTGGGGGAAACACCTCACCATAGAAAAGTCAATAAAGCTGTCATCTGACCTTCCTTCCTTTTTCAGGAATTCTTTCCCCCAGATCTTTTAACCTGATTGAGACATTATCAACCATACATGGAAAAAGTATCATAGAATCATAGAATCATTGAACATCTTGGGTTGGAAGGAACCTTTAAAGTCATCTAACTCCAACCACCCTGCCATGGGCAGGGATGCCACCCTCTGGATCAGGTTGGCCAAGGCCTCATCCAGTCTGGCCTTGAACACCTTCAGGGATGGGGCATCCAGACCTTCTCTTGGCAAGTATCCAAGTATTGTATCGATCCTTCATATCTCCAAAATACATTGATCTGAACATTATTCCTCAGCTTTCTGAAACAAGAATTAACTAACTCTCACATGCTTTAAGAGTAGTTTGATCATGAATCTTCATTTCTCGAAGGAACAATATTCTCTGCTGTAACACTCTTCACTACCTTCACCTGTACCTACACCTCTGCTGCAAATGTACAGGGCAGTATTTTCAAAAGTCTAAGATTTAGAGTTTAGACAGATAAAAAAATTACAGCAGTTACAGATTACCATTCTCCAAATCATATTCAGATAACAGGCACAGCTTCTTAAACTGCTTCTTATACCCTGTTGAAAGTCAGATTTTCAATTTATGCATAAGTGAAGCTCAGTAAGGTTGATAATTTAAAACTCTTTCACATGTATGGTTGATGTCCAATAGAGTTTACTGACCTTTATTTGCTGGATAAAGTCTTGAATAAAATAAAAGAAAGGAGGAAATTATAGTTAATGCAATGATATTCAATAAAAGGTTTTCTTTTTTCCATTGTCAATGGTTATTTCAGATGTACTAATAACCTCCTTCCCAAGGGCTCAGAAAACCATTTTTCCTTCTGAGATCATATCACACTCCAGAAAGCTTCTAGTTTAAATATTTTACTATGTTTAATCTGTCAAAACAGAATGCACTGATGTCATTCTTATCCACCCTGCACATTGTTTTTTTTCTCACTCATGGCACTTATAGTGTAACCAGCAGGACAAGGGAGGCGATCATCCCCCTGTGCTCTGCTCTGGTGAAGCGGCACCTCGAGTACTGTGGACCCCTCACTTCAAGAAAGACATTGAGGCCCTAGAGCATGTCCAGATTTGTATTTCCTAAAATCATCAGTTTTTCTTATTTGTATCTTCTGTACTGTTCATCCCTCACCTAGAGCTATGGGACTGGATCACATAAACTTGTTAATATTAAGTCATACCAAATGGAAAATATTATTATGCTTTGTGTAACTTCCTGTTTATTTAAAGTTGATCTGGATCTACTCCTGGACTCTGTAGGTACAATTCATCCCATTCTTAAATAGCTTTCTAAAATATACAAGATGAAAAACTCGCACTGTGCTGATTTTTTTTTTTCCTTTGGTATGGCACCTACAGCAACTTTCTCAGGCACAGGCTTCTGTACTGAAGATGTCTTGAGTTAGTTGAGATTCATCCCACCGCTAAAGTTAGGTGGTATATATTTACCTTTCATGTGTAAGAAATATGTGTTTTTTATGACTGTAGCAAATACACTGTAGTTTCTTAAAATTTCTTTTGGGGATACTAAAAAAAAACTATAAGCATACCAAGAATGTCTTTGTCATAGCCAGACAAAGCAAAGTAAGAAAAAAGTGTCATGCTTTATAAAACTTTATAGAATATTAAAGCTTTTTAAAAGCCACAGCAGAACCTTTTTTTCAAAACATTTTAGCCCATGATGTTTCCATCTATCACTTAACATTGGTTTCATTTATTTCACAAGATTGTATTTATGTATGACTGTTTATCTATGTCAGTCAAAGCAATCCTATTGTGATAAGATGCAGGTTATTTGTACAAGATTAGCACCTGCTGTTACATCTTTTTACTGTAAAATGGAAAAAACAACATATAATTTTTAAAAACAGTTGTGTAGCTTTTGTTTTGCCTTTCTTGGTGTAAATTATTTTCTGTCTCAATCACCTCTTGAAAAAGTCATTCCTGGGTTCTTTTAATTTTTTTTTTTTCTTCCTCTAGATGCAGTTTTTTACTTTGTCAGTGTGTCAGAATGGGTATACTGGAAAACAAACATATAACAACAGCAACAACAACAAAACAACTACAGAATAGTCAGGTGTTCACAGACTAATCACAAGGAGGAAAACCGTGGAAGGTGAATCATTGTTTGGTATAAATTGTCAAAACATCTGTAATTTTGATGGAATTACGTTTCTTTACAACTGCAGAGAATACAGCACTAAAGGTTTTTGTCTCTATTTGCACGACCTCAGTTCTCATTCTGTTTTAGGATACGGTTGGTCCTAATTTCTCTACATAAGTATCCAAAATTGAGTATTGAAATCAGTTAGAAGTACAGGTTGCCATCAACTCTGATAATCAGGTCATTATAAGGAGTTCTGCAGGTTTGTTTTTTTTTACTGTGTTGGAGTAACTGTTACCTCTAGAGATATTTGCCTTTCCAGATACCCACCTACCACTTAAAGCATGTCTGGAAGACTTGTTCTTGTAAAACAATGTTACATTGATAATGATGAAAATGTTCCTGCAAAATGCTAGAGGTCAATTGACATGGCACACTTCCAGCATTAAATTCCATCTAGATGCCTTTAATTAATTCACCAATCAATGGTGGGAAAATCTGGTCCTGTTACCTTGGTTCTCAGATCCTAATCAAACACTAATTAGCATTAGATCAACAGGCTACTGTAGAGAAAACACTCAGACTCATCCTGCTTTGTGTGACGGTGAGAAGATACTGATAAAGCTATTTTAGTAACTAGTACTTTAATATCAATTACTGTTTGGAAACTGTTTATTCAAGTTGAGTAAGAGAGTCATAATAGAGAAAGAGAGGTGTAATAGAGAAGATGTGAAAAGGGCTCACTCACTGGACCCCAGAAGTATCAGCACATTTATCAGTAGTAGGGACTGTTTATTTTAGATCTTATATAAAGGCTTAGGCAGGAGATAATTTCATTTGAAAATATTTTTCTCACCAAATTTTACAATTCCACCTCTTTTATTTTCTTACCCTTTATCTTGAGATTTAGTTCGCACCCACCTCAGAAGGAAAGAGCTGACGGCTTCAATATGTTTGTCTTGAGACTGGTTGTGTCTGCAGATTTTGTATAGAGGATAACTCACGTACCGGTGGCTTTTTTTTTTTTTTTTTTTTTTTCCCAGACATTTAAATGTATGACTTTATTAAGCTTTAGTTCAAGCCAGATAGCCTGCTGATTAAAGGTATCTAACGGTGGAGAGCTGCAAATACAAAGTTCATAAAGATTTCAAAATTCTACCAAAATAAATGGCAGAATTAAAATCCATCTCAGTCCACTGGATGGATTAAGTCCTCTATGTCTTATTCTGGTAATTAAATACAGTGGATTGTTCATAACACCTTCTAAAACTTGCCCTTCAACTAGAGGTAAAAAGCTGGTGAGAAAAGCCATGTTTAATACGTCACAAGCAGAAGTCATAGAATCAGAGTATCTTGAGTTGGAAGGGACCCACAAGGATTATTGAGTCCAAATCCTGGCTGCACACAGGACCACCCAAAATCAGACCATATGTCTGAGACTTTGTCCAAACACTTTTTGAATTCCACCAGGCGTGTTGCTGTCAAAACTTCCCTTGGAAACCTGTTCCAGCGCCAAACCACCCGCTCAGTAAAAAGTCTATTCCTGATACCCAGACTACCCTGATGCTGCTTCTTGCCATTCCCTCAGTTCCCATTGCTGGTTAATGGAGAGAAAAGAGCAGTGTCTTCCTCTCTGCTATACTTCCCCTCATGAGGAACTGTGGGCCATGAAGCATGTGGGACAATCCTCAGCTTCCTCTTCTCTACGCGAAACAAACCAAGTAATTCCATTGGGTTTATATGGCAAGGGCTGGGTAGTGGGGGGCTGTAGGAGTGGCCTGTGTGAGCAGAGCCCAGCAGGGCCCCAG
Source organism: Aythya marila (assembly GCF_965140915.1). NCBI lineage: Eukaryota > Metazoa > Chordata > Aves > Anseriformes > Anatidae > Aythya > Aythya marila. Next base: position 111,132,677 of record NC_139044.1, read on the forward strand.
GTCAGAACAGAGCCAGCTCAAGTGGGCTCCAAAAGGGGCCCACCACTGGCTGCAGCTGAGACAGTGAGTGACACTGGTTGGGCCTCTGGGAGAGCACATCTAAGAAAGGAAAAAAAAAAAAAAAAAAAAAGCTACACAACAGCAGCTGGGAGAAGGGAATGAGAAAATGTGAGAGAACCAGCCCTGCAGACCCCCAGGTCAGTGTAGAAGGAGGGCAGGAGGTGCAGCAGGCACACAGCAGAAGTTCCCCTGCAGCCTGTTCAGAGGCCCCTGGTGGAGCAGGCTGTCCCCCTGCAGCCCAGGGGTCCCACATGGAGCACATCTCCACACTGCATCCCAAGGAGGAGCCCCCGGTGGAGCAGGTGGATGTGGCCTGGAGGAGGCTGCGGCCCATGGAGAGCCCCCGCAGGAGCAGGCCCCGGGCTGGAGCTGCAGCCCGTGGAGAGGAGCCCACGCAGGAGCAGGGGGTCTGGGGGGAGCTGCCGCCCACCTGTGGGGGACCCGTGCTGGAGCAGTTTGCTCCTGGGGGATGGACCCCATGGTACGGAGCTGTGTGGGACCAGTTCTTGAAGAGCTGCTGCCTGTGGGCAGCCCCCGCAGGCTCAGTTTGGGAAGGACGGCATCCTGTGGAGCAGGGGCAGAGAGGGACCCTGAAGGAGCAGCAGAGATGAAGCGATAATGTAACATAACATAATGTAACGTAAACATAAACGTAAAATAAAATAAATACAGCCCGCATCCCTGTTCCCCTGTGCTGGTCATGGGGAGGAGGTGGAAATTTGTGGTTGGGGAGAAGCTGGTTTTAGTTTGTTTGTAGTTTCTCACTGTTCTAGTCCCCTAGTGATAAGCAATAAATTATATTACTCTCCCTATGCTGAGTCTGTTTTGCCTGTGATGATGATTGTTGAGTGACTCCCTGACATTATCACAACCCTTGAGCACTTTTCATCGTGTTATCTCCACGTTTTACTTTGAGAAGGTGGAGTGAGATTGTGTTTATGGTGGAGCTCAGCATATGGAGCAGGGTAAAGCTACCTCAGTTTCTCGTATTTCTTTCCTTTTAGACCCTTCACCATCTTTGTTGCTCTCATGTTCTTCTTATATTGCAATGCCCCAAACTGCATGTGCCTTACTAAGTGCCGAATAGAGTGGAACTGTCACTTCCCTTGACCAGCCAGCTATGCTGTGCTGGGTGCACCCCAGGATATGCTTGGCTCTTTTGGCTGCCAGGGCACACTGCTGACTATTCAACTTGCCAGTGACCAGAAGCCCCAGATCCCTTTCCGTAGAGCTTCCCTGCAGCCTCTTACCTCTCCCCTAGTCTGTACACATGTCCAATGTTGCCGTGTCCCAGGCGCAGAATCTCACAATTGCTCTTGTTGAACTTCGCATAATTGGTGATTGGCCTATATCTAATTTGCCAGTGTCTCTGCAAGGCCTCTTTACCCTTAAGACAGTCAACAGCTCTTCCTAACTTAGTATCGTCTCCAATATTACTTAGTATGCATTTGAGTCCTGAATCCAGGTCATTTATGAAAATATGAGAACTGGTCCTAAAATGGAGTTCGTTAAACAAGACTATGCCCTCCTGAACCTGTTTTGGCTATGACCAATGACTGCATTGTCTTTCAAGTGTTTTTCGGTGACTCCTAGAATAATTTTCTCCATAATTTTACTAGGCACTGGAGTGAGATTGCCAGGCTTGTAATTACAAATGTCTTCTTTCTTGCTCTTCTTGAAAATTGGGACAACATTTACCAGCTTCCAGTCACCTGGGACCTCTCCAGATTCCCAAGAGTTTTGAAAAATTATATTGCATCAACCAGCTCTTTCAGTACCCTAGTACTGACGCCTACAACATTCTGGATATAAACTGGATGTTCATGAGCTCCACCTACTGCCAAATTACTTTGTCCTTAAATACAATAACATTTCAGCCACTGGTGAATATAAGTAAGTACTACAGACTTCCTTGCAATTCAGTGGGTTATTATTTTCCCAGTTTTTGCGTGTTTTGCTTTAAGGGGAAAGTTTTTTAGGTGCAGATGTCCTGACTGAAAGATAAATAAATTATTGTGAAATAGAACTTCTGCTTTCTGATCAGACACCAAATTAAAAAAAAATAATAAAAAAAATCCATAGATAGTCTATCATTTCATTCATTTAAAGTTAAGTTGAATTCTTTGGAGACTATGTTTACTCATGTAATTACTGATGTAATACTGTGGGATAATGCCATACATCAAATGAGATGATCCTGTCAGATTAGAAACACTGAATAATAGTCATAAATGGTGTGGTAAAATGGGAGAAGGCAGAAGTGAAGACGGTTATAGAAATGCGATGACGAGGACTATGATTAATACCAAGGGCTGAAGCTGGACTACATGTTGGCTTTTTTGAGTTAATGGAACGAAGTCTTCTTTCTGATATATATATTTTTTTTCATATTTTGTATTAGGCACAAAGGAGAAGTTGCACAATACACTATACAATAAACAGAACTGTTATGTCCTGAAGTTTACTTTCAGAACACTAACACAAAGAATGTGTGAAGCTATTTCTTCTAAACATGTGTGACATCTTTAAAAGTCAGAATTGAATCAACCTATCTGTGGTAGAGATGGTGCATAAAAAGTGATAGTTGTCTCACTTTTCTCTTAAAGTTTCTATATTAAATGTCAGATGGTGGAAATCAGAACATTTCCAATGATTTCAGCTTTTATAAAAACTAAATAAAAAACTTGGTTTTCTTTTTTTGCATGTTACCAAGATATAGTGCATAATACAAAATTCTTGAGCAGAGAAAGCACTTAAAGATGCAAGAGAAAAGTACGTGTGGTGGAGAAGTTGAGGGACTGATTTGCTTTGAAAATAAAATAAGCCCTTTATTTCTGAAAATGTCCTTTGCAAATGTACAGAGCATATCACGTATCAATCATGTATCTAGACTCCTCAGCAAAAAAAGAGTAATGACAATGAAGTAAAAAAAAATAAATAAATAAAAAATCACAGTGACAGAGAAACCAATTAAAAATAAAATAAAATAAAATCTATATCTAAAAAAAAAGCTGTTCTTTGTTTCAGGAAGAAATTTTAACCTCAGAAGACAAAGTTTGTGATATCATGATATTGATTAGACAAATGATTTTTTTAATAATGAGAAACAGGCAAAATCCCTTAGGGAAGGAGCTGGTTTCTTTTATGTTTTATGAATTTAAAATTAGATATTTGTAAATAATCTCAATATATCTTTTGTCATGTCTAGCACATCATTGTTTGCAAGATGAAGCTAGTCTCTGTTTTTAATTAATCATTGATTTACCACCAGAAAGTCTGGATTTTTTTTAGAGGAGTAGAGACTTCCTACATATCCACTATCCCCTGGAGCTAAGATTAGAAGATGGATTTGGAAGGCTTGTAAGTACTTAGGTATGTATATGTTAGTGCCTCATGTCTCCTTTGAGAAATTGTGTCATTGTCATTGCATAACTCTTCTAGGTTTAGAACCAACAACTTCTGCATATTCAGTTGCACAGTGCACCTCTTTATGTGCTTTTGGTAGGCCACAAATGAAAAGTTTTAATGGCTTCTTTAAATGTGCTTCATGAACACCTTTATATGGTTGGTAAACTTGTTCCTGGCCTCCTAGGAAACTCCCATCAAATTTATCTTTCTCCTCCATTTCTATATATCAGTGATCTGGCACATCAACAAACTGCTGGATCCTTTATGTAATCCATAATTCTTCACTTCAAAGTTCAGTACCAAATAAGAACTTACATTGTTTGGTGACCTTTTGTAAAAGCACTTCAGCAGCAATTAAATGTTCCTTTCCTTTTGCGCCACGAGAAGACCCAGACTGTCTGCTTGCCTTTCAAGTGTGGAGGAAAACAGTGCTGTTAAGAGCAGCAACAGCAGCCTCCTTATTCATTAGCAGCAACAGTAAGAAAAGTCAGAGAAGGCAAAGCAGCTGCTATAGCTGATACCAATGTGCCAATATTCCAGCAGGAGTATAATTTGATTTCCAACTGTGAAGTGACACACGCAGCACATAGCTGTAATTTTGATATTAGTGCATAAATAACACTGTGCTAAAACTCGACATTCATATTTTCACCTATTGCAATGAACAGGAAGCCAATTTCCTTCTCACAGTTTACTGTGCCATGGTGTACAAGTCGTAAAGGCTTTTAACTACTAAATAGACGTAATCAATGACATTTGTTCCTCTGTGTATTCTTTTTTGCTACATAAGAATAGCTAGTGGATACTGCTGGATTGACCCAGTTGCCTGGGTCATCCTACGTCTTTGACTTCTCAGTGTGCTTTATCCACACCAATGTGTTAATTGAAAGGATGAACAAGAAATTATGAAAAACATCATATATTATTTATCATAGCACCTTTTAAAGTACTTTAACAGTCAATCATGAGTGTGTCAGAATTAATATTTTCTTACAATAAGAAGAGGCAGTTAAAGCCCTCATGGTGCTTAGAAACCAACAAAATAAACAAATAAATTAACAGTTCCCTAGAAATCTGTTATTCTGTAACATGAGCATTGCATCATATCAGTTTGTATCCAGCCATCAGGCCACACAAAACAAAATCCAATATGAAGCATGGACTTTTCTCTGCTTGAAACTGCTTCATCTCCACTGCAGCTAGACCTCAGCTGTGTAGCTTCTGCACATTTGTGTGCTTTCACATTGAAAAAGCAATTTTCTGTTAAGTTCATTTACATGCAAACTGCATATATCACCCACCTGGCTTAGGTCAGGGCATGTTACAGATTAAGTATAGCCAGAAAATATTTGTTCTGCATTGTTAAAATCTTGCCAATCCCAGTGATCCAACTTTGAAATTCGAACTTGGGAAACTGGTAAGTAGTTCTCTTTACATCAATTATCACTGCCAATCTCAAAGAGAATAACCTTCTCAGCCTTTTCTAGTGGTCACCATAAAACAATACTGTTTCATTACCTCTTTTTCAAATATGAAGGATTTTTGTTTGCTTGCTTATTTGTTTTCACAGTTACTGTTTTGTAACATCTATTACTGAGTAATAGGCACCTTGTTAAGATGATAATATTAGAGTCCATACAATGAGGTACTTATGTGAGCCACTTTCATTCTTTTTGTTTATGTCTATTCAACAGTAGCACATGCTAATGCAAAGATGTAACTCACACAGAAAATGATATGTTCCTATTCAAAACTAAATTCTTGCCTACATTATTGTTGTGCCATTTTAATAAAGTGGGCCCTGGGCATTTCTCAGGCTCTGAGAACAACTGATACAGTCTGCACTAGCTTGCATAGGTTTTGCATGGTATTTTTTGAATGAAAACTAATTGGTGAAAATCATTCTAGAGAACATTCTAAAGTTTAAAATTCTGCTATGTAGTGCCAATAATTCTGCTCTGCTCTGCCTCGTGTAGTTTTCTAGTACAGATGGATGCTTTATGTCCCTAAGGCACAATGTGGAATATCAAGACGTTGAAGAGGAGAGCAGACTCTGTGATCCCAGAAAGGTGGAACTGGAGGTCTGGAGCCTATGTTTTAAGTGAGATGCAAAATTTTGCACATGGACAGAACAGGACCAACACCTTTTACCTAATCCTATAGGTAAAATGTGAAGTGGGAGATGTGTTTCCAGAGAATGATTTCTATTTCAATTTAGGTTAGCTAAGTCAAGTCCTTTATTTATCCTTTAGGTGGATTAACTATGTGATCCTAATATAAGATTTTTGATTAAATTAAGATGGAACAGCAGGAAGAAACAAACAGTTGAAATATAAACCTTTTGATGGAGAAGGAAACAAACATGCATTGATATAAGATGCGCTGTCCATAAATATAAGCTGGAAGAAGTGGCATCATAGGAGGCATAATGGGAAGTAGCATCACACACGTTCTTCATGCTAAGGTGAGTGTTTTGTATATTGATAGCAAGGAGAGAGGCCTCTCAAGGATTCTGGAGGGAGAGGTGTCATACAAAGTTGGCACTGAACATTGGTCAGGCAAGTCCTTCATACACTCCTAACTTTGACAATTACTCTTATGAAAGAAAGCCTACTGCTGCTACAGAGCAGACTTTCTGAATATACAGTACAAGTAGATAATCTATACAAAGATAGAACAAATGCTGAAATGCCTGTTGGAAAGCATGCATTATGTCCACAAAACCAATTGAATCATCATCATGCCCTTCACAATCACATTTTCCCCTTGCTCCACAGCATATTGGTAAATCACGAGATTATTATGCTGCAAATAACCTATTCAAAAGAAAGCACACTGTACCTTGTCCTTACTATAAATGTGATTTTTTTTTTTTTATAAAGGCAGTAGCACAGAAATACACAGAGAGATAAACAAAGTAAGACAAGCAGGGATTTTTTCATATTATTTTTTTTAAGTACCACATACGAAGCCAGTTGAAGAGTTTTAACAGTGGATTTTATGATTAGATCAGAGGAAAGTTTTGTCCAGTCAAGAAGGAGATAAAATACAAAAATATCAGAAACACATAAATCAAATAAGTACAAATACTTCAGAAAAATGTTATTTCAGGAGACAATATTGACTCTGACGGCTCTTTTTGAAGTAGAGAAAATGGAAAAAAAGAGCAATAGAAAGTCTTACCTAAAGTATGGAATACTGACATTCAAGTCCTGTGGGTTTTGAATAGCTCTATTATGTGTGGAAAACAATAAATTATAAATATGCAGAATAAAAATAAATTCCCAAACCTCAATATGTGTCAAAAAAGTAATTATTATTATTATCACATACATGCCTTGTATGAATTGGTTTTGGCAACTGATTATCAACTGTTAAAAATCACAAACCCTAAAATTTATACCCTTTTTAACAAGTTCCAATCTCAAAACAGGAATCCAGTAATGATTTTATCTGGCACTCTCTTGTGAAAGATGAGTTAATACTAAACTACTCTCATTCTAGGGATACAGAAAAAGCAGGAAAACAAAGTGATTTTTTCTAGCCTGTGCTTAAATCAATATTGTAGCCCAGATTAATAAAATCCCATAGCTAAATATATGAAATGCCTTATGCACAGTAGAATTACTTGGACAGTAAATCCTTTGGGTCAGGTACCATTTTTAAATATGTGTTTGTACAACATAAAATATAGGTTTATATGGACTTGTAATTGGGACTTCTAGATACTACCACAATACAAATAGAAAATAGGTACAAAAGAGGCCCTAAATTTCAGTTATGATAGCATTAATTGATAAAACAAGAAATAAAAATTGATTCACGGAAATATTCCCAAAGTCTCCCTCAGAAATCAGAAATAGTTCTATGAATTCACTGAGAAAATTATATTTTAAAATGTAGCAAGGAAAATTAATGGTTTTGAAACTAGCAGCAGATAGCTTAGATCAATTCAGTCATGGCAAATCAACATTACTGAATTTTTCTTTCAGTTGAAGGCTACTTTATAGCCTACATATGTATACTTGTGTATACATTTATATATATACAAACCAAATATTCTCTTGTCATAAAAGTACCTGTAGTTATTATATTTGTGATGGCTTTCACATTGTGGACCTAGTTGAGATATATTTTTAACAAACTACCAGTGTCCTACAGACCTTAGGTTTTCAAGATAACTGGAAAAAAAATAAAGGTTAAAATTATTCCTCAGTGATTCAGGCAGATTTTACTTTGATTTGCCACTAGGATCAGTTCCTTTAGAATGTCGTCCTCTTCAGAGAGATTTGTTTTGATCTGTTACTCTCACTTATTCTCTTTTCAGATATCCTATCCTCCTATCTAACTGGGTTAAAAAGGTAGGTATTCACCCTCTCTCTCTCTCTTAATCTCTCATGATTTCAGTTGTTCATTGTTTTATTTCTTTTGGCCATAAAATCTTATTTTTCTATAGTATTTTCTAACCTGGCTGAAATTTGTATTTGTCTCTATGAAGACACAGGGTTGCTTCATGAAAGCCTTTTGTTGCTATTACTGACAGGAAAGAGACAAAGAACCCACTTTTCATCTTTTCCAGGAGACCAGATATATAATCTAAGAAAATAATGCTTTCTTCAGATTTTTTTGGTTTTGGGAAAGTTCAAGACTGACTGCATATGATTGGTGCACTTGGAACAAGCCTGACAATTACTGAAAGTGACTCTTAAAATGCAGATGTGATGCTTTTGCAAATTTCATGCTTAGAAAACCTATAAATATGTCCTGAGACTGTATGCACTAATTGACAACCTGGTAAACCTTTCTCTGCAGACACATTCATTCCACCCCTCCGCCACTCCACAGTGCCTATGAAAATGGGACTGTCTGTGTGACTGAAGCTAAACATCAGCTCCTGCTTTGTTGGATGGAGACTGACATAAATACAAGGAGAACTCCATGGGACTGGTCTGCTTCTAGCCACATTAGCCAAATCAGCGTGTCTCGTCTACAGATCCATTTCATCCGCACATTTGGCCTAGTTCATTAACAATGTTTTCTTCATATATTCAATAGGAACAAAAAATCTCAGAATCCATCTGCAGACAAATTCTTACCCTTGCCCTTAATCATGATTAGGCCAATAGAGGCACAACTTTACATTTTTTCCACTTGTATTTTTGTTCCATAACAGCAGAGTTCATAACAGCATGCAGAACACAGATATTAAACCAGTGCTTGATCCATAAAGCTTGCATTACAGAAGATGCCCATAGGAAGCTGTGATGCATTGAGATTGCATATTTAAGAATGCTGTAATTCTTATTAATGATCCTGAAAAGTTAGCTAGCAAGCTGACATGCAGTCTTTCTATGCTGGAAGTTAACTTTATTGTTCTTCATTTCAAATCCCATCTGTTTCCATAATGCTGCCTAATTCTGAAGTTACAACATTTATCTTCAGTAGAACATAAATCAAAAAATTTCACTACTAAATCAAGTATTTGCACACATCTCTAATCCAAAACAACAAAACAATAATGATTAGTTATTTTCTCCCATCACTTCAGCTAGAAATATGCAAATGAACTAAATGATTTCCAGTTTAGTGTTTGTTTGTTTTATCATTGCTGTTTTTTGTTGTTGATGTTGCTGTTGTTTTGGTTTTGGTATTTGATATTATTGTATTTACCTAAAGAGGGTCCTGAACCTATTCCTTTACCCTTATTCATAGAGAAAGAGTGAGTAGAATCACTGTTCCTATTCTCTTTCCAAGCAGAGGTTGTTGGAAGAAGTCTCTCTGTATAAGTGGGAATGCAAGGATTTTATGTCATCTGTTTCTTTGATAAATAAGAGTGTTAAAGAGGAAGTATAAAAAGAAATATTGTCCTTCAAGCAAATTCCACCTCTGTCCCACTTTAAAGTCAAAACAAAAACAAGCTGGAAGGCTTTTATAATAGTTTAAGCAATAATCAAGGATTTGGATTGAATTATATTTTTTCCCTTTTATGAAAGTTCTAGCCATGTGTGGTTAAGAGATTGCCAAGAAACTTCGTGGATGTACTTCAGGTTCAGTATTATTTTTGTGTATTACAAGCTCCTGGCAATACAGAGCAGCTCCAAGTAGCAATCGGAACCACTGCTCAAAGGTGCCTCTTCTCTCGCCAGCTGTACAAGTGTTGGAACCAGAGAATGATGACCAGGCAAATAAAATAGTTCAAAGACACACACACTAATATTCATATATTCTCTACTGTAAATTGGAGCTAAGATTACATAGTTGGAACTTCTCTGTGCACGGGCAGCAGTGCTTTCAAGCAGCACTAGGTCATTTTATACATTCCCTAAAACTACCTGAAAGAAGGTTGCAGCTAGCGGGTTGTCAGTCTCTTTTCTCAAGTGACAAATGAGAGGGCCCAACAAAAGTATCTGAAGTTGCACCAGAGGAGGTTTAGATTGGACATGAGTAAGAATTTCTTCATGAACAGGGTTGTCCAGTGAAGACACAGAGAAGCTGCCCAGGGAAGTGGTAGAGTCCCTATACCTGGAAGTATTTAGGAGATGTGTGGATGTGCCACTAAAGGACATGGTATAATGAAGTTGGACTTGATGATCTCGAAGGTCTTTTCCAACTTAACTTATTGTATGATTCTATGGTTTAATTCTGCTTGAATCTATGTCCTGTGCCTGACTTATCCTAGGTGTTAGGCTTCTACTAGAGGGCTCTTTGAGAAAGAGGGCTTACAGATTCTGCTGTCTTTTATGTGTCTCTTAAGCAATGATACCCATTCTTTCACAGTGTGTCCCTCTCTAGAATACAAACATCAGGGCTATCTCTTGTGATAATGTGAATTCAGTTTGTTGACAAGTTATCATTCTAAAGACCTGGATTCAAATCAGTCACCTCAAAACATGTCAGTTTTTGGTACTTTATCTTTGTTGTGTCTAAGTCTTCAAGACTTAAAATCTGTTTTTAAGATTAAGCAAAAACACTAACATTAGTTGTTTTTGCAGTCAATTTTCTAATGAGCAAAACAGCTACAGAGGGAACCTATGCATCATTGCTTACATTCAGTATTTTACCAGCACTAAATACAGAGTTTGCAACCTCTTTTTAGTAAGCACTTTATTATTTTGACACCATTTTCTACAAGCTTACTAGATGACAGAAGATAAAGATTGTTGTCTTGTCATTCTATGGACTACTGCCAGATTTTATTTTTATTAGTCTACTATAGATGTGGCATGGGTGATCACCACTTTGTAAATCGTATCTTTTACTTAGGATTTCTCAAGTGAGAATAAAGATCAAGGACAAGTGTAAATATTTTCTCCAAACATCATGAAAATGTCTAATTTATTTTCCTGGACTTTTTTTTTTTAGTTCTTTGAATTTTTTTTCCAGCCTTAACAGAGTTAAGCATGTTGCTAACAACAATAACAGCTTTAACAATACTGCTACTTTTGCAAATGAATCAGAGACTTTAAAGGATTTTGATTTTATAATGATCTTGGTATAGCATTCAAATGCATTTTCCTCATAACACAAAAATGTCATCGAATGCAGCTAAACAATATCCCATTTTTCCCCTTAATAGTCAGTAGAGGTCAAGGCTTACTTTTGATAGCGTTCTATGCAGTAGAACCGGATTGAAATTGATGCTATATTATTTTTATGTTAATATAATTTAAGACACTTATATATATATTTATATTGTATGTTGCTCATAAACTCATTATTCAAATATGCTAGTGTGTCAGTAACCACCAAGTTTCAGACAGGTTTCAATTCAGTTTGTAAACTGAGTATTCAAAGGAAATGGTAGGGGCATGTTTAGGAGGTTGTAGTACATGATCTAGAGGCTGATTATTTTCAGGCTGAAGCAAAGACTAAGGGGTAATCTAATAATTTGCTCCCATGCCCTAATGATGGGCTGTAGAGGAGACAGCACGAGGCTCTTCTCAAAGGTGCACAATATATAGACAAGATGCTATGAGAAGAAGGGGCAAAAGGGGAAATTAGAGTTGGCCACAAGGAAAAAAATATCCCCAATGAGAACTGTTAATTACTGTCACATATAGCCCAAAGAGGCTTTTCTGAAATCTGCTCTCACACATTTCTAAAACTCTGCAAGACCTAATCTTATTTTGACATTCACCTTTCTTTGAACAGAGCATTGAAGTAGGAGACCTCTAGAGGCTTATTCTTTTTTCTTTTTTTTTCTCTCTATGAATCCATGATATCTATGCTTCTGTGTGGCCATACATGCATATGCAGTAAGAATGTATAAATATATAATACACCACATTTGTGTGTATGTGTGAAACATGTATAAGTGTGTAGATACATACAAATAGCATATTTATCTTCAAAAGAAACACATACCATATTTACTACACACATACATGTATTTATATAACATATACATATGTTTATATATATAACATAAAAATATAAATATATACAATATTATATATACTATAGATATTATGTTCACAAACAAAAGCTATTTTAGCAACCCTTTTTAGAAGGCAATAGTATTTTATGTCTAGTTCCAGATGAATTTGTTTATCATAAATAATTTTGTATACATAAGTTAAAGACTTTTTTCATTGAGCATCCTTTTTTTTAGTGCTGATGCATAAGTCACTTCTTTCCATTTTTTTTTCTATATTTATTTAAAAAAGGGACATGACTTTTATTTTCAGTGAAGTCTATGACAACACAGGCTTCATAGTCTCTCACTACTGTAGGTTTATTAACCAACTCCTTTGGTTTCCTATACCCCACATTAAGAACTGAATCCTGTGTCCACTGGACATCATTTATAGAGTCCTGTTCTAATGCAAACATTTTGCTTTGTAGTTATTTGTAATTTCTAGGAATTTTTGCATCCTTCCATTGCCTGCTGGGATGAGATTGCTGATTTACCTGTGATCTCTATGTGCACCTTGCTGTGTCAACTTCTCTCCAAGTTGTATTACACTTTACTTTGTTTCACAGTTTTGTGCTAGCTCAGCAATTCTCCCTCTTTCAGTGTTGCCTGGAACCTCTGGTCATGCTCTTGTACCACTTTTCAACCTCTACCGTGAAAAACATCATCTGTCTTGATCTCACTATCCTCTGTATCATCAAAAATTATTGCATTTCTGTGCAACATATTGTGTGCAGGAAAAAAAATGTGTGACCTTCTGAAATACACTACCTGGACAATGGGGTATCAAATATCTGTGACTGTGGGAAGAAAAAAAAAAAGAATTGTCCATCTTCCCTTCCTGCAGCAGGGATTGTTCTGTTTAAATTGTAGATGTTCATAAAGAACCATTTTATCTGTTTTTATTCCTCTTTCACAAATCTATTTATCTGCCCTTTGAGTCTTCATTTTAGCACAATAAATTTTCTTTTAGGGTAATCTTGTCTTTTTCTTTTACATCTTGAAGGCTATGGCTTAGGAACAGGTAACTCTTGTAACTAATTGCTGGGTGAGTGAGTTGGGTTGTAAGTATGGCGGATCTCTTACAATTAAATTGCACAGATAATAGCAGTAATTGCATTTCCTTAGTTACAGTTTTGGGGCAGTTACATGAGTCTTCTATTCTAATTTGTTACCAAAGCCTGACTCTAATCTGTCATCTCCTCAGAAGCAGGTTCTAGAAATGTACCTAGATTCCAAACTTTGACCAGTAGCAGTGGACCAGGTGCCCAATACTCCTTCCTCACCAACTACACCTGTCTGTTTCTGAAATATAATTATACTTCTAAAATAAATATACATCATCCAAAAATATAGGATTCTGAGTGTGTGCTTCTGAAAGCTTCTTTATATTACAAGTTTTAATCGAATTTTCCTCTTTTCTTTTGATCTTCCACTCTCCAACAAGTGTACACTCTGAGAACACAAAGGATTTGATATATTTTCCCCTACGTACAAGGTATTTTTGCTCTTGCTGCAGTTCCAAATTGTACTGTATTTTTCTCAGGTTCATATTTTACCCAAAGATATTATTTGACTTCTTGGAGAGATACTCACCACTTTGATACCTATGTTTTCTATGTTCACCTCTTATTACTGATGTTTGTTGGTTTATTTGTTTGTGTATTTATTTATTCCTGTGCTGCTATTGCAATTTCTGTGACATATTGGTTTACGAACCTTTGTATCTTAAAGTTAATAAATTCTGTTTGTTCTTTGACTGCTACTTCATCCATCTTTAGCTATAACCTCATTCTTCTATTAAAAAATCCTCAGAGCTAAATGTAGTACTGTCATTCCATTAGTCCACATTGTGTGTATTCTGACTGCTTTCTTACCCTTGTAATTGCAAAAATCCAATGCAGTTCCTTTTACTAAAGCACTGTATCATATTGCCTTATTTGCCAAAGTATATTCTGCCCTGTCTTTTGCTTTCAGTGGACTTCACCTTGGAGCATTTTGTGCCTTTCTTCATCAGATCTAAGTTTTAATTTGATCTGTGAGATTTCATTGCTTTAGTAAATTCTAATTGCATTTGTCAAGGATTAGTTTCAAGTGTATCTTTGGACATTTTTCATTCTAGATACCAATCACAGTTTGACATCTTATCAGAAATTTGTTTAGTTCTCCACAAATTGCAAGACTGGCTCTTGAACCACAAATTCTTTTGTGCTTTAGGACGTAAAAACAGACAAACAAATAAACAAACCAAAATAGGTCATATGTTTAGGGAGTTGTTTTGAAGTATCAAAATTCCTCCAAGTTCTGTAATATTTTCATTTTGCTTTGTAATAGAATTGTTCTGAAAATTACAAACACATCAGAATAAGCTATTATACTAAATCGAATGAATCTCCCTTTAAGTTTTATGCATTATTGAAGTCTGCAAAAAGAAGCAGTGCATTTATATTTTCCAGTTATCACAGACATATTTCCAAGGTTCTTTGTCTTCATGATGTGGCAAAAACTGGCTTTGCTCAAAGTCAGACTTCCACCTAGTCATTACAAGGAAATGTGAACTTCTGCACAGCACAACATTCTCTTCCAACCAGCTTTAGTGGGCAATATTCTTCCCCACAGGCAAGCCATTTCCTTAAGGATACTTGAGCTTTGCCCTATTCAGAGTTATGATGCCTAAATCTCAGTGACTGGAACTGCACCCTATAATTTTCAGCCCTAAATAATAAGGCTGGTACATAGGGAAAGAAAGTGCCTACAGAAGGAATCTGGAGAAGTCAAACAGCAGCACCTCTACCTTAAGCTAGGGAAGATAGGGAAGAGTGAAATGACACATAATAGATGCAGACCCTTACATAGTAATTCATACTTATAGGTTAAAACTCAATTTCATTTTCTCTACTGGAGCTCCATGGGATTATATAAGTATCAGCCATATTACCTGAGGGGGGAAATATATATATATACGTATATATATATACACATATGTTATATATATATATATATATATATATATATATATATATATATATATATATATATATATATATATATATATATATATGTTTTTTATATATATATATATGTATGTTTTAAATATATATATATATATATATATATATACACACCTTGTACAGAGAAGTACAGGTATAGTTTTGCTGCATTTGTGTACCATCAGGCTTTGGTACAGGATGTCCAGAGATTCTGTTCAGTGTCCATCATTGGAGATTTCCAAGGCTCACCTGGGAGTGATGGTTGATAGTCGGCTGAATATGAGCTAGCAGTGTGCTCAGGTGGCCAAGAAGGCCAAAAGCATCCTGGCTTGCATAAGAAACAGTGTGACCAGCAGGGCTAGGGAGGTGATTGTCCCCCTGTACTCGGCTCTGGTGAGGCCACACCTCGAGTACTGTGTTCAGTCTTGGGCCCCTCGCTACAAGAAGGACACCGAGGTGTTTGAGTGGGTGCAGAGAAGGGCGACGAAGCTGGTGAGGGGCCTGGAGAACAAGTCCTACGAGGAGCGGCTGAGGGAGCTGGGCTTGTTCAGCCTGGAGAAGAGGAGGCTCAGGGGTGACCTTATTGCTCTTTACAGATACCTTAAAGGAGGCTGTAGCGCAGTGGGGGTTGGTCTATTGTCCCACGTGCCTGGTGACAGGACGAGGGGGAATGGGCTTAAGTTGCGCCAGGGGAGTTTTAGGTTGGATGTTAGGAAGAACTTCTTTACCGAAAGGGTTGTTAGACATTGGAACAGGCTGCCCAGGGAAGTGGTGGAGTCACCATCCCTGGAAGTCTTTAAGAGACATTTAGATGTAGAGCTCAGGGATATGGTTTAGTGGGGACTGTTAGCGTTAGGTCAGAGGTTGGACTTGATGATCTTGAGGTCTCTTCCAACCTAGAAATTCTGTGAAATTCTGTGAAATAAAGGCATGAGAAACCTGGTCTGACCCCTCAGATGACCCTGCTTTGAATGTTGGACTAGAGACCTCCTGAGGACTCATCCTACCTGCTTTATTCTGTCATTATATGTTTCAATGATTTACTAATGACAGAATGTCCTAGGACAAGGGATGATTAAATTTCTCTCCTTCATTTACAATTCCCCCCACTTTTTGGGATATGCTCCAATGCAAAATGAAATGAGGATTAGAAACCTAGCTTGCAGCAGTGTTGGGAGGATAAATACATTAAAGATTAGTAAGTGCTCAGATACTGTGTTAATGGGGGCCCTGTAAGTACCTCAGAGAGATCCAGAGCCTTAAATCACTATTAATGAATTGTATTGATTTACCTTTAATTTCTGAAATGAAGCTATTATAATAAAGCTTGGCTTTTGTTTGACCTTTATCCAATGTGGTAATTATAAACACTATTTTACAATTATTTTATTCTTGCTCCCAAAGGAAAATAGTACATGCTAATCTAGTCTGGGCTAAATGTTCCCTCTTCTGCTTCCTTTATCTTTTGGGGGTTTTCTTCCTAGGCGAATCATATCAAATTATTTTACAAAAAAAGAAATCAATTGATTGAATGATTAACAGAGTAATACTTAAATTTGGGACTGGATCTTGAGTATATTGAATTCATTTATGTTTGTTCTAGCTGTGTCTAGGGTCAACAATAATTAATTGAAATGGAAAAGATAGCATGATGGAGAAAAATGGCAATAGCATGAAGAAGGTATGACTCCAGTTCTTGATTAGTTTGGATCCCTTTACGATCCTTCTGTAAGTTACTAAAGGATAACAACATAAAAGACCTTAAACACCAAGTCCAACTGATGAAGTCAGGTTTCTACAACCAACTCAATCTTCTACCTGACTGTGATATCCAGAAGACTTTTAGCACTGTGGATTTCACCCACAAATTTGCCTAGGTTCAGACCAACCCAAGTCCTGATAGTAAGGGGAAGGTCAAAGTGAAACTGAAAATGAAAAAAATAAATCAGGTCTACAGACAAAGCCTTCCTTCTGTAAAACTGCAAGTGCAGTCCAATCCAGCAGGCATTACCTGAATACTTCTAAGGCTTTAGAACGCCTTGCAAACACAAAATAAATATATAGAGGAAATAAATAAATAAATAAATAAATAAAAAATTAAAAGGAAAACAAGAGGAAGAAAGAACAGTGTTTCAAGTTGCTACCTCCCTAGTAGTTTCCCTATGCGATCAGGGATTAAAGCAATCACTGAAGATATGATCTTCCTTGTCTGAAGTATTTCAGATTTTCTAACTCTCAGAGAGTACTCCAAAAATTTAAGTATTTCTCCAGGCCTTGAAGCAGGGATGGATTTGACCTGTCAGTCTCGCTTGGAAGTCATTCCTTTTTATACAGAAGAATTAGTTATGGAAGGGGCCACAAAAAGCAAGCATAATTTCCTAGCATGGCAAGCTTAATGACGTAGATATGGCACAATGTAGTTTTGGTTGTGGAGACCTGGGTAATAATCAATTTTCTGAATGACAGTTAATTAATTTATCTGTTGACTCTCTTTTGTGAAATACACAAACAATGACCTTGGAAGAATGCTCTACTCCTTGCCTTTCTAATCTAGGAATTGTTTTTCTCCTCTTTGGAAAGAGCTCACTACCACTTTGGTAAAATGAATATAGATTTCAGACATGAAAGGGAACAGCTTCTCAAGGAGGAACAGTTTTCCTATTACTTTTTCTCCTTTCTAATTAAGTCATGACTTATTGTTTAGACCTTTCATTTAAATGGAACTTGTATCCTATCAGACAAATGGTAGTTATTGAATGTAGGTCTTCCACATATTCAGTGCATCATTAACCTGAAACATTGGATGAAGAGACAGGGACAGCATCTCCACAAGATGGTTGATTGAAAGAATGATTTTCTCTAGCTTTTGAAAGAAAAAGCATAGGAAAGCTCAGGAAAACCTTGAGGGTTGTGAATCCATCTTTCAAAATAAACAACTCCACAGCTCAAGAATATGATTAAATCTCTAAGTCCCTTAAAAAATTAGCAAGTGTAACCAGCTCTTTTTTTAGGTAGAGATGTAGTTAAACATTAAGAGCGTACATGAACAAATGGGTATTATTCCTCTGGTAATCCAGCACCAGCTCAGAACAGCCCTGCTCCGCCCTGATATCTGTCACAGTTTCATGAAAGGAAGAGAGATTCTGCCAAAAACAACACAAGTCATTCACAAAGGCTGATCTGTAGGCAGTTCTGTGTCCCAAGGAATCCCAGTTAACCAGGCTAGTGTCAGACTACGAGGAGCATAACCCATATATTCACATGGATCACCCCTCTCCAGCACACTCTCTGCACTACTGTCCCAAAGCTGGAGGTCCCCCAGACAATGCCAGCTATAAGCTCTTATATAGCCCTTTTATACCTCCCTTTAGGCTGTATTAGAAACTCCAAATAAAGATTGGAAGGCCTAGACTAGTCAAGACATGCCAGTACCAAACCTGGTATGCAAAACCTGTAATAACACAGAGGACCTCATGCACAGCAAAACAGCTCCTTGCTGTGCTGCTTTTTGTCTATGGGATAACTGGGGTTTACTCAGCCACTCTGGTTATCTTGGCACTCATTTTCTGAAAATGTTGGACTCATTTGCTAAAAAAAAGAAGTGAGGGAAGGCTTCAGAAATTTTCTACTCCTTACCATTTCTTATTGTCTACCTTTACTGTTGTGTTTTTGTTTGTTTGTTTTTCCCCATATTTTAAACTGTCCCTTGCTTCAAAGGTTGAATTTTGTGTCTCTTCCCTTCCTCACATTCACAGCAAGAAATCCAGCATAGTATTTTCATAACAAGGTATCTAGATCCTTTTAAAGTTTAGTTTCTCCTTCTGGATCCCTTTACTATCTCTAAAAAAACAGGAAATCAAACTATTATTATTTTGCCTTATTGTTGTGGTTTAATGCCAGCAGGGAGCTCAGCCCCACACAGCGACCTGCTCACTTTCCGTCAGTGGGATGGGGAAGAGAATCAGAAGGGTAAAAGTGAGAAAAATTGTGGGCTGAGATAAAATCAGCTTCATAGGTAAAGCAAAACCTGTGCATGCAAGCAAAGCAAAACAAGTAATTCATTCACTACTTCCCATCAGCAGGCCGTTCAGCCATTTCCAGGAAAGCAGGGATCATTGCACATAAAGGTTTCTTGGGAAAGCAAGCGCCATAATCCCAAATATGCTCCCCTTCTCTTTATTTCCCCAAGCTTTGATTGCTGAGCACGACATCATACAGCATGAAATATCCTTTTGGTCTGCTTGGGTCAGCACTCCCAGCTGTGTCCCCTCCCATGGGACACAGTGGGAGAGAGATAAAACCCTCACATTGCACAAGCACTGTTCAGAAATAGCTAAAGCATAGGTGCATTATCAAGACTGCTTTGTTCAGAAATCCAAAACATAGCACCATACAGACTGCTGTGAATGAAATTAATGCTATCTCAGTCAAAATAAGTACAGTTATTTAGACTGTGAAATGTTTATATTTGAGATAAACCATTACTATGCATTTGTGCAGCCCCTTTTATAAGAAACTATACATATATTGGAGATCTTCACCAATATATTTATCTACTACTAGACCTAAAGATCCAAGCTCTTAATTTGCCTCATAGAGTGCTATACAGACTAACCTTATCTAAGGAAGTATTATTCTCCATGAGTTTGTTTCTGAATTTCTGACATACTGAGTTTGACTGACCTTCGTGACTCTGACGTAAGTGGGGATTGAAATCATTGAGCATTTTATTGGTTTAGATCCCTTCACTTCTTTAATCTCAGAAGATTACTTCCAGTCACACATGGTCAGCAGGGTACTAGCCTTTCTAACATACTCTTTTAGAACAGTTTCAAACATCTGACTTCTTCCAACCCTCTTATATCAATGAGATTTCTCTCTCCTGGTAAAAAGCAACAATTCAATAGGTCTTAATAACTTCAGTTTCTTGTCACACTCTTGTTTGTTTTTCAATGACAGTAAATTCTAGCATCATAGTTTATCATGTAATCCTGCACTATTCTTGTTAATTATACAGTGTTATGATCACTAGTTGAGAGTTGTAAAATAGATGAAATGAAGCAATGCCTCAAGCCCAGGCTACATTCCCTAGTTTGCCATTCATATAGCATTACCTAAATAATAAAAAATAAATAATAACAATTAAAACCAGCAGGTATCTCTTTGATGCCTGGTAGAAAGAAGTCTATCCCAGGTACTAAAAAGAATCTCTAATTATTTTTAAAGAAAACCACTACTTAGTTTCTAAGAAAGAAAGAAACAAAGAAAGAAAGACAAAAAAAAAAAAAAAAGGAAGAGAAAAGAAAAAGAAAAAGAAAAAGAAAAAGAAAAAGAAAAAGAAAAAGAAAAAGAAAAAGAAAAAGAAAAAGAAAAAGAAAAAGAAAAAGAAAAAGAAAAAGAAAAAGAAAAAGAAAAAGAAAAAGAAGTAGAAAAAGAAAAAGAAAAACAGGGAAAAAATGAAAAAAATATATATTAAAAAAAAAAAGAAAGAAAACAAAGGAAAAAAAAAAAAAAAGAAAGAAAATCTGATCTCAGTGCAGGTTTTCCCGGTATAAATACATCCAAGTTGAACAAGGGTGCTAAAGCTTTCCTGTCACCAGCAGCACACCAACTGACCTTTTCAGGGGTTCCCCCAAATGGCAACTGGGGGCAACATGGCCTGGGCACTAGCAAGGTGCATGCATGGGACTTCAGGGGAATGACAAGTGGGAACCCTCAGGTCCACATGTGTTACCACACAAAGGGGTTTCTCCCGGCATGTTCACTGAATTACAGAATAACAGAAACACAGAACTGATTCACAGATTGAGGGTTGCAGGAATGCATACTGGCACATGTACAGCTGGAGCACCTATGTATAGGGACTGCATCTCACAGGGGTGCTGGCAACCCACACAGCCTATGAGGTTTACATTGGGGGGAAGGGAGAGGCATGGAACCACAGTAATGTGTGTATAAGTGTGTGTCTTTGGGTGTGATTAGAACTTCTCACAATTTGTTTCTGAAGGTTGTTTAGAAATTTGTAGGTGTTCATTAACATTTTCTGTCTATTACCATAGTTTATTGGTTGTCTTGCTGATACAGATCCTGAATATATAGTTCACTGATTGCAAGTTAATTACATGCTGTTAATAAATCAATACACTGCTTCAATCCTATTCTGACTTCAACTACATGAACTGAGCAGTTTTTCCCTGTGACAGGCATCACAGGGGTGTTTTATGTTTGTGTGTTTTTTTTTTCCCCTTTTTTTCACTATTTTTTTTTTCCCAGTAAAGGAAAAATTGAATTTGTCTTCACCCAGAGCTCATTAAAACCTATGAGAAAAGCTAGAGGGGTGCCCAGCATAGACTGACATTGTGGACATGATTTATCAGCTTGGCCTCAAAACTCTGCAAACACACCTTCATGGCTCTGGGATGAGCTCTAAGCTCAGCCTTGAGCAAACCTGAACCTGTTCAAAATACCAGAAAAGTAAGACTACATTTTCTCATTCTCTGTCATATTGAAAAAAAAAAAAATCTGGAAGATGTCTATTATGTGGGTATCAATGCAAAGAAGAATAGAGGAATCAATGAGAATATATGCTCTGTCTTGCAATTGAAATGAGATCTAGACCATTTTTTGGTCAGAACTGAATTAGGTTAGAGAAATAGAGAATGAAAATTTTCATTTGGATTAGTCCAATGAAATTTACCTTGAAATACTTAGATAATAAATGAAAGTAGTTTCAGTGCTGTGTAGGCTACACTGGAACATCAGTCAAATCATATATTGCTCACAAAAAAAAAAAAAAAAAAAAAAAAAAGTACTGTCCAGAATACATCTGGGCAGTGAACTACAGCTAATACATCAGAACCTTACATATGTATATAGTACAGTGTCTGTCAACCACCATCATCGCTTCCATTAAACAGGAAGGATATATCAAGCAGAACTCTGATGGGGCCTTTACTGGGTCTGCTGCTGCTTGGTGTTTTAAGCTGTGACAGGAATGATGGAAGTGAACAGAGAGTGTGTTTATAATGTATATGGACACTATCTGACACCACTGGCTCATGTACAGCTTGTGATCCACTAAGTGGCCTTAAATCTTTTCCTAAAGAAATGGTTCTGACTCAGTACATTCCTTCCCTGTTTTACATACTAAAGAACCAGATTAGGATTTTCTTGAAAAGTCAGAGCAATGGTCTAAAATAAAGTTGAAAAAAGATGCATGACTTACTTAAGTGTGTAAAGAGCAATATCATTTGTATGATATGAAATTTTTTCTTTCATTTTCCTTAGCACTGCATACTGTGCTCAGTCTCAGCAAGCACACTGTGTTTCATTTTCTGAACTGCATTTCACAAATGCAGTGTGGACCAGTTTCAAAAGAATCTAAAGGAGACCAACTGGGAATTATCAGAGATCTAGAAAGCAAGAGAGTTTGAAACAATTGGAGTAGTTTAGTTTATAGAACAGAAGACTGAGAGGAGACATAATAATGTGAAAAGTAGCTGTAGAGAGTAAAGAAGCAGGCTGTTCACGTCCCCTGTGGTTACAGCAGGGGTAATGGGTTTAAGTTGGTTCAATAGAGATTCAGCTTCAACTGTAAGGAAAGAAAATCTATGAGTCCTGTCACCACATTTAGAGAGGCTGTGTTTTAAACAGAAACAGTTAATCTTGTGGGTAGCAGAAAAGATGAGATGATTTCTTTGTCTTCATTCAACCTCAGTTTTTTTTCTGACTATACAGTTCTTCTGGATCACATGTAAGTGGTGGAAAGCTCTCTGTGGTTTGTAGTGTTTCCCTTACAGGGACTGCATCTGCTGTTCCATCTGCAGGAACATGATCTGGTGCTCTGATGACAAAAATCAGAACCACAGAGTCATTTTCCTTCACTCTTGTGCCAGGAATTCAATGCTCAGGTGTCATAGAATCATAGAATGGTTTGTGTTGGAAGGGATCTTAAAGGTCATCTAATTCCAACCCCCCTGCCATAGACAGGGATGCCACCCACTAGAACAGGTTGGCCAAGGCCCCATCCAGAACAGCTTTGAATACCTCCAGGGATGGGGCATCCACAGCTTCCCTGAGCAGCTGGTTCCAGGGCCTCACCACCCTTACAGTGAAGAATTTCCTCCTAATGTCTAATCTAATTATATCCTCTTTTAGTTGAAGACCACTCCCCCTTGTCGTATCATTATATACCCAAGTAAAGAGTCTTTTCCATCCATTTTATAAGGCTCCTTTCTGTATTGAAAGACCGCAATCACAATGAGTTCTCCCTGGAGCCTTCTCTTCTCTAGGCTGAACATCCCCAGCTCTCTCAGCTTTTCTTTATAGAAGAGGTGCTCCAGCCCTCTGATCATCTCTGTAGCCCTCCTCTGGACTTGCTTTAACAGGTCCACATCTTTCTTGTGCTGGGGCCCCCCTGTGTCCACAGAGGCTTGTGGATACACACTGTGCCATAAGGGCACTGCCATGGGTTAGCAAGGGAATCACCCAGGCATAAATTGTGCCTGTGAAAACCAGAAGGATTAATTGAAAAGGAAACTCAGTTTCCTTAAAAGGTAGTGGAGGTGTCAGACCTATAGTCTGACAACAAAAATCAAGGAAATCATGTTTAGAAAGACATAAATTGAAAATGAAATGGCACTGTCTGAAATAACAGAAACAGAATTATTGTGAAAGAATTTGTATTCATGTGTGAATTACAGCTCTTTCGTTACAAAGTTAGTGCTGTAACCTACAAGATTGGAGGTTATAGCAGCTCACCATCTTATTATATGGAAGAGAACTGTATTTTATAATAGATAAAGAGCAAGCTGTTAAAAACTGAGGGTGTTAATAATAAGAAATTATATTTAATTTTGAGGAAAAATGTAGAAGCATAGAATACTAGCCCTTTAAATAAGGGAAAGCTAGGAATTGAGGAAAGGTGAATGGAAAAGCCTTGGTATTTTATCAGCTGAGACATACAGAATGGTATCACAAGGCTGGTTTCTAGCCTTGAATCCACATACAAATTACCCTTTTATATTCAATATCATTCTGATGGTTTGTAGCATGCCATGTCTGGGTAAATTAGCTTTTCAAAAACATTACAGTACTGCTATTCAGTGCATAGTCTAACCATGTCACAAGGTGATGTACTGCACTTCCACTGTGTTATCTACTGATTTATGTCAGTGAATTATAAAGCATTTGATACTTTAATAGAATGGCATGTTTTGTTGTTTGCAAGAGTTGTGGATTTGCTGTAGAGTCATAGCAGTACATTTTACTGAAGTAGAGCATACGTAACGTTGTGGAAATGAACCTTGCAAATAAATATTCACTCATGCACAGAACAAGACCTTCCTTCCAGTCTCACAGAAAACAACTATAAGATTGCTTGATAATAACATGATAAAAAGGATCAGCTTCCACTAATACCAAGAACTAAGCTGATCCATATCCTCCAAAAACAAACTTTACTTTCTTCTGGTTTGTTGAATATCTGGTGACTCTCCTAAGGACTAATTTTAAGTATCTTCACAGTATTCTTCATTTCTGGAATAACAAATCTCTACATTCTGAAATATGTGGGATGCAATATTTAAATTTTTCACTGTTTAGACAAAGTAGTAAAACAGAATCACTGTTTCCCTTATAGCAGGCAATCCAACAGAAACAGATAAGATTAACTTAGTGGCATCCCCTAAATTACAGAGACATGTTCGGGATAAGCACCCCTTTACATAATTAGCCATACTTAACTCATCTCCATCCTCTTTCCACCAGTAGGAAAATTTATAATTACAGAGTAAGAATATCTTTTGATATGCTGATATATTCCCTTCTGTATCAGTAAATCACAGCACCATGATATCTCTACTGGGTCAGGAAAGATGGAAGGTGAGGTGAACTGCTTTTAGCAATTAATAAAGATACAGATATCTTAACAAGTGATAGAAATAGTGACACGAAATTAAAGAAATTGACATTAACTAATCTTGCAGTGATTGCTTAACAGCAATCTTAACAGAGTTAAGATATCAAATTACCACTAATTTCAATCAGATAGGTTGAATACCCTGAGAGATACAGGTTTAGATATCTTAAATAAACCTGGGAATATGGATCATTTTTCATCTTTTTCTACATTCTTCCCCCAAATCTTCCTTTCTTATTTTCATACTCTGTCATAGCTCATATGTTCTAATTTATTTGGAGAAACAATATAATACAGAATCAGTAGGGTTTGGAAGGGGCCTCTGCAGAACACTTAGTCCAGCCACCTCCACTGCTCGGAGCAGGGTCATCTTGATTGGGTTGCCCAGGGCTGGTTCCTGTCAGGTTTTGAATATCTTCACAGATAGAGACTCAATATCTTCTCTTGTCAACCTGTTCCAGTGTCTGACCACCCTCACAGTAAAAAGCTTTCTCTTATATTTAAACTGAATTGCCTATATTTCAGCTTGTGCTTATTGACTCTTGTCTTCCTGCTAGATACTTGTAAGAGCTTGCCTATTATTACTTTATTCTTCCCAATGAGACTTTTATTCACATTGATGAATTTTGTTCTCCAGGCTGTCTTAGGTTTTTGTTGTAGGTCAGAAGTTCCAGTCTCTTAATCATCATAGCCTTTTGCTGGACTCAATTCTGTGTGTCCATATCTTTATTGTACTGGGGAGCACAGCATTCCAGATGGGTTTCACCAAGACTCGGTAGATGGGAAAGACCACCTCCCTTGAGTTGTTATCAATACTTCATCAAATGTAGCCCATTAGGCTGTTGGCCTTCTTTGTCACAAGGGCACACTGATGGCACATGGTCAGCTTGTTGTCCACCAGGACCCCCCAGGTCCTTCTTTCCAGAGATGCTTTCCAGCAGGTTGGTCCTCATCCTGCATAAGTATGGGGGACTGTTCTTCCCTAGTGGCTCCTATTTCAGACACTCCTCTAACTTTGTATTATCTGCAAACCTGCTGAAAGTACATTTTCCAGGTCATTAATGAAGAGGTTACATAGGAATGGATGCAGTACTGACACCCAAGAACACAACTAGCCACAATTCTCCAGCTGGAACTCATCCTGATGATCACAATGTTTTGATCCGGGAAATTCAGTGAATTTCCAGTGCAGCTCCCTGTCCACTTGTCTATCCTGTACTTCATTATCTTGTCTATGTGGATGTTACAAGAGGTAGTATTAGACAGTATTGAGGACCAGCTACTCCCTACAGAACAGGGAGCCAGAAACTGGATGTGGTAAGGCAACCAGAAAATCAGGGGTCTTACCAGCTGGGATGCCAGCCCCTGAAAATGTGAGCAGAGCAGACCCAGAGATTATGACCAGGTGCAACTCTGTGTCCTGATAATAATGAGAGTTTATGGTAATAAGGCAAGTTCAACATCAAGCCAAGAAATCAATCCACAGCTCACACCCCCAGAATAAATGAGCCAGGCTGTAGTAACGGGGATGGACCAATTCTAGGATATCAGCCCACAGCTATAGAAAGATATTCCTTCAACACAGCTCAGAAAGGAAAAGAAGTTCCTGGGGCTGAGATGAAAAGTGTGTGGTTGCAGGCTCCCGGTGGAGCTGGTCAGGGCCACTAAGGCCCATAAAATGCTCTCAGGGTGTGTCAAAAGCCTTGCTTAATTCATAATAACCAACATCCTTCCCTTGCCCAACCACCTATGGGCCAGAAGGCTATCAAGTATGATGATACCTTCTCAAATTCATGCCAATTTCTACTGATCACCTTGTATTTGGAAATCATTTCCAGGATGATTTATTCCATCACCTTCCCAGGAATTGGAAAGAAGACTTTGCAGTTTCAAGTGCTTTTGTCCACAGGTGGTACATATTACCAGAACAGAATATCAATGATACACACATCTACTACCCACCAGGCAAACATTTTCAACACTGTCATAGACAGAGAGACTGACAGACATAGGCCTGACAGGATTAATAGCTAAATGAGATAATATCTTTCAAATGGAAGATTCACTTTCAAATGGAAGAGTGTCTTTGTTGCAGAAGAAAAGTCCATAATGGCACCCTAAAATCCCCATCAGTCAGAATACACAACAGAGTGACAGAAATAAAGCTTTGGCTTCTAGTTTGGTATTGCCAAACAAGAAGTAAAAAACAAACAAATGAATAAACAAACAAACTTGCCTCCATCAAGGTTGTCCCTGAAATAAAAATAAAAACCTTTGTTAATATTTTATTTTCTAACTCATTTCTTGTGACACAGAATGATAAAAATGTTCATGCAAAAACCTTCCTAGTACCCTAACAATTAATTAGACCTATATAGGAGCAAAAAATAATTATTCACAAATAATGAATAAACTCAGTGAGCCAATAAATCAAAATAATATGCCTTTGCTAATCCCAACTTTACTCTTATACTCTGGGTAGAAGTGAGTGAAAAATTACCATTTAACAATGCAATTGTTAAATGTAATCTGTCCATTGTTTTGAATTCTACATACATTTATGGTCTTTGGTTCTTATTAGATTTGTGGTTATTTGAAATTATTTCATGGATAGTATATAGTTTCATTTTAAGGATAACATTCACAGAAACTTCTGGTTTAAGTCTTTCTCTGCAGGGCTGCTCTTAATGAATTCTTCACCCAGTCTGTACTCATGTCTGGGACTGCCCCGGCCCAGGTGCAGCACCTTGCACTTAGACTTGTTGAACCTTATTAGGTTCATGTGGGCCCAATTCTCAATCTTGTCCAGGTCCAGATCAGAATAACTGTAGTGTCTGTTTCCATGAGCACTCCAATAGGTATACTTTTAAAATATTTAAAAGTCAAAAACAACAGAAAGGCCATCAAATTAATTCATTATTTTCATTCAAATGTGCTTTGCAGTATTTGGCCTGCCCTGGCATTGTCACTGAGAACCAAATATTTTGTTTTGCCAAATACAATGAGAAACATAAATCTTGTTTGATTGTTGTCACCTCATCCCTGATATTAAATGAACAAATATTCAGATGTTTCTTTCCAAAGAAAGCATGATCTTGAGTTTTTATCTCAGGAATACCAGTTCTGATTCTGTCATAGCTATTGGCATCTAAAGTCCTAGGTCAAGAACTTCAAAGTTATTTAAATCCCTGAATGTTGATAAAACCAACAGGAACAAGGTGTCCATGGTAATGTTCATGGCTATTGTCAGTAAAATGAAGGATAAATATCCTCCTCCCCCACTCCCCCTTGAAATCAAATTTCTTGTGCAGCTAATATTCTGTTGCTCTATCCTTAATAAGCCCTTTGGATAATTCTCTGTTATAAAGATAAAATGCAGTTCACCAAATACCACAATAATTAAACACAAGTATTTCTACAATCTTTCATGAGATTTTGACAGGACTCATCAATATTTGGTGTAGAATTACCTCACCATTGCTCTAATTAATTTACTGCATCATTCTGGAACAGTTCACTTTTAAAATAACAAAATACAGTTTTGACAATGTTATAGAATTTCAGGAAATTTCTAGAGCATGTCAGATAACTTTCTTTTGTGTGCACAGTCTATTGAGAGGCATTCTGTGGGTTTTGTTTATTTATTTATGTTTTTATTCCTTTTTAATAATTGTTATGCATTCTTTTTCCACTAACAATGAGTTCCATTTACAGCGTTGTGTATATTCATGAAAACCCAACCAGATGTTCTTCATGAAAGTGGACAATTTTTCAGGAACATTTTAGTTTAACTGAAAAGCTATTTCACATTATTAAATGTGGAAAACCTTTCAGCTAGCGCTAGTTTTCACAGATTTCTAAAAGATTGAAGGATACTTTGCAGACCTCTTCCTGAGAGCCAAAGTGGGAATAACAGAGTTGATCTTTTATCTTCTTCTTGGCATTCTGTTGTAGGTATCATTAAGCATGACAGTTTTTAAAAGTCTTCTGTTTCAGAATACCCATTTACAGAACTCAGTATAAAACCCTGTCTCTCCTGTGAGAGCACAGAGCAGTTTAAAATGAAACCTGATTTAATATAATTGCCATGTTCCAGTCCCTTACCTCTCCACTTAAGAAAACAATTTTTATGAGTTTGTTATTTTCCTTTTTAAATACACTTTTCAGATAAAATGTAACAGCCAAAAATTTCTTCCTCCCTTGATAAAAATACAGTGAAAACAAGCTCCTTCTCACATTCACCCTCATTAAAGAAGACACAGAAGAAACACCTGTCCTCTCAGGTGAGTCAGAGAGAGCTCTGCCAAGGCTGACAGAATGAAAAATTTGAACTTCATGACAGTAGACAACACATTGTCTTCTTTCAATTGTTTATGGCTTTCAAGTTCATAGGCATAGATGTTCTGATAGTACAGTCAAATATGCCACCCTCAAGTCTTCTTTCTCAAAGAACACATTACAGCACGAGTCATTAAAGTTCCAATACCAAGCTCCAGGACAGAGAGGTAGGGGAAAGGCATTAACTGCTCCATCCTTAGATCTCTGAGAAAGATATTCTAACTCTCCTGTTAGGCTGCTGTGTTGCTATTAAAACAGGTTAAATGTGTTTCCCTTCTTCACGAGGTACCATAGGCAGTAGTAGTAATAACAAATGTATATATATCATCAGTAGCAAGAAAAGCATTAAGAGCAGTAGAAGTGTTGCTAGTGTTAGCAAATCCACAGTTCCCCAACATCTATTAGACACCCAACAAAAATACATCAAAGACAATACTGTTCCAAATTCTCTGTTAATAAGTTGGAGCTTCTTCCTGCACCCCCTTCTGGCTTCACCCAATGAAATTATGAGAGTGGCATCTAAGGATTTACACAAATATACAACATGTAATGGGCTCTATGCAGCCTGTGGATTTGAAGCCTTGACAGTTTACTGAAGACAGGTTTTCAAGCTCTGCATCTCTGCAAATTTGAGATGTAAATTTTAAAAATAGGAGATACTCACCTAAACCTCCTGCAGCCAAGGTTTTAAGAAAAGCATCACAAATGGTGAGGCTGACTATAAAACTGTAAGATTTGACAGCATCAGAAAAAAAAATCAGCATTGTCCTAATGATGCCAGTGGAGTTATACTGATTTTGTGCAAGCTGAGAATCTCATCCACAGCTTCTGCTGCAAATAATTTATGGTCTAATTAAGAACTTACTGCTTTGTCAGCATTAAGTAACACAGCAGGTAGAGAACCAGAGTTTTAGAGAGGATATTTCCCTTGAATCTCTCTACCGACCAGTATTGCAAGCTAAATTGTTCTTACAACAACCTGGACAACAGCTTGTACAGCTGCAGATGTCACATAAATTAGGTCACTCCTTTAATCCTTTGAGGGTCTTTCTCTCAAATCTCTGTAATTACAGTCTAATTTGGCAATTTAGGAACCAGCACCAAGCCATGAAGTAGGTGTGTTTAACAATATGTGCAATCACAGCCTGGGGCAATTATGAACCATCTCTTCTTTTCTGCTGTGTGAAGTAAGAACTTTTCAAGTTAATGTCATAGACTACAACCAGTGCCCAGGGGAGACCATCCTCTAGATCAATAAATGATATTACCTGGTTCTGGGGTAGAAAGACCTTTGATACATTAATGCCAAAACCTTAGTTTAATCATTACCTATGAATTTGGGCTCCCTGAATTTGTCCTCTGCCTCTAGACATGCAGCAGACAAGTACATCAGACCATGTCAGGCTCAGAAAGCCACCACTAGGCAACAACTAGCAGTAAATGAAGACATCTGAGTCAGTTCATCAGAGGAAAGGGATAAAAAACTTTTGAAGTTAATATTTGTTGGCTGAATATGAGCCAGCAGTGTGCTCAGGTGGCCAAGAAGGCCAACAACATCCTGGCTTGTATCAGGAACAGTGTGACCAGCAGGGCTAGGGAGGTGATCGTCCCCCTGTACTCGGCTCTGGTGAGGCCGCACCTCGAGTACTGTGTTCAGTTTTGGGCCCCTCGCTACAAGAAGGACATGGAGGTGCTTGAGCGGGTGCAGAGAAGGGCGACAAAGCTGGTGAGGGGCCTGGAGAACAAGTCCTACGAGGAGCGGCTGAGGGAGCTGGGCTTGTTCAGCCTGGAGCAGAGGAGGCTCAGGGGCGACCTTATCGCTCTCTATAGGTACCTCAGGGGAGGCTGTAGCGAGGTGGGGGTTGGTTTGTTCTCCCACGTGCCTGGTGACAGGACGAGGGGGAATGGGCTTAAGTTGAGCCAGGGGAGTTTTAG
This sequence comes from Aythya marila, assembly GCF_965140915.1. Classification (NCBI taxonomy): domain Eukaryota; kingdom Metazoa; phylum Chordata; class Aves; order Anseriformes; family Anatidae; genus Aythya; species Aythya marila. The sequence continues at coordinate 111,163,740 of NC_139044.1, forward strand.
GTTAGATGTTAGGAAGAACTTCTTCACTGAAAGGGTTGTTAGACATTGGAACAGGCTGCCCAGGGAAGTGGTGGAGTCACCATCCCTGGAAGTCTTCAAAAGACGTTTAGATGTAGAGCTTAGGGATATGGTTTAGTGGGGACTGTTTGTGTTAGGTCAGAGGTTGGACTCGATGATCGTGAGGTCTCTTCCAACCTAGAAATTCTGTAATTCTGTGATTTAAATAGATGCTCAGATGAACATCTATGAAGGTTTCAGACTTCCGTGAATTGCATGTAGAATGACCAGATATCAACATAGCCCAGGAAATATTGATGAAATATATATCATTTGATCTGTTTCTACTAACCAGACATTATTCTTCTCTAAGTACACTGTAGATTCTGAATTGTTGACATAGACTGCATAGACTTCAACATATATATTTTATTAAAGCAGCTGAAATGAAGCGCTGTGGAGTGAAACGTGCAAGTGCCTCAGAGACAGGGGGTACTAAGTGGCTGAAAGGGGATACAAGTTAGTGGGTAAAACAATAAATGAAATGTAGATCACAACAATGAAATTTATTTGGAAGAATATGAGCCATACTTTGATTTTCTAATAGCCAAGGAGCAATCAAAGCAGAAACAAAGTGTATGTAATATTATGCATAAGATTACACATTAAAATTACAAAGGAGTTTGTATGCAGTTGAGTAAAGCCCAAATTAGCCTACAGAAACATTTATGCCTTAATATATTTCAAGTTGGAATGGAACTGGGTTTTGCCCAGAAAGTAAGAAGAAGAGAGATAGTAGAAAAAAAGTTAAATCTAGACTGTATGATACATGGCCAGAAACTAGAAACTATTAATCTTGTGTAAGTGTATGTACTAGATTCACTAGAGATGAACATAAAATAAGAATTGGCAGTTTTAAGTGCTAGGAGCTTTGCAGAAATTATGGGCTCCAAACAGAATAGATCCCATACTGTCAGAAGTGAAACTGTAGTAGAGAAGAAAGATTAAAAGATGTTATTAGACTTCTGAAAATCATTGATGTTCATGAAATGCATTGAAGAACATCAAATATGTGGCTTATATAAAAGAGAGGAAAAGAGTGCCTCCCTATGTAATTTGCTGTCATATAATTAATTTTATTAAAAATTAAATAAAAATTGGCAAGTAGGGTCTGGCAGGAACTGAAGAAACTGTGGGGTATGAAAAGTATAAGCATAAAACCAATTATTTACTGTGCAATATAATCTCATGATACATTACCACAGCAGTACTGCATGCAGTGAATATAGTCACACTGAATATAGACATGTCAGAAAGCAACTTTGATGGGAATACTTGCAATACTGAAGAAGGTGATAAAATTCTGAATTCACTTATGACAGCCTAAGTTAGAGATACATTAGCAGTTATGTTCCCATTGAGATCTCAGGTAATAGGAAGAAATAACAATAATATATAGTTTTTATATGGGAAGATCCAAATGTCTTTGACTTTAGCAGAGCAAAGCAGTGAGCACGTATTTAACTTTGGAGTCAATGACTTCATAGGTATTTTGGTAGAGATGATTCTCACGTTCTATATAAAATAAGTTATAGATTAAAAAAAATATATTCATGAATTTGACTTATGCCTTTTCACTGAACTAGAGAAAATGTTTTAAAAGATCTTCTAACAGGGTTTCTTGGGTTTAAGTGATTTTACACCTGCATATCTTTTAGTGAGTAGATCAAATTACCACATTGTCTTAAAAGCAAAATGTTGTTCCATAGTTCTCTAGAAACAATTGTGTTCCTAAACAGTTTTAAGTTGTGCCCAACAACAGGATGAGAGGCAACAGGCACAAACTGAAGCACAAGATGTTCCAGATGAATATGAGGGGCATTTCTTTACTGTGAGGGTGACAGAGCACTGGACTAGGTTGCCCAGAGAGGTTGTGGAGTCTCCTTTTCTGGAGATGTGCTTTCTGCTCTAGGTGATACTGCTTGGGAGGGGGGTTGGACTAGGTGATCTTCAGAGGTCCCTTTCAACCTCGGCCATTCTGTGATTCGGTGATTCTGTAACATGTTAGAAATATCTATTTCATTGCTAGTCAGCTAGGTTAAGATGAAGCTTTTGGCTAAAAGAAATACACCAATTATTTTTTTTTAGATCAACACATGCAAAAAATGTGTTATGTTGTTAAATTATTAGGATTTTTTTTTAATTTCTCCTGCAAAAGAATGTTCTGACATTCAAAGTTTATGAGGTACATGATCTTCTGCATTCACTAGGACCTGCAGATACACAGCATTATTCTACTGTTAAGAAGTCAAAATATTTATTCAGAATCCTAACTGAATTTATCCTTGCTTGAAATGTTGTTTATATACGTATGCTATAGACTGGAAACTATTCTTGAGTATTACTGTCTCTCACTGGTGAAGAATGATATAGGAAGCCATTGTGAAAATACATGTGAGAGAAAGTACTGATTAGAGCAGCTAACACAAGGCTGAAACAGCTAAATTAACTAGATGAGTGCATAAATACCTAAGTCAGATAACAGGAAATGTTAATGCTGTGTCTGAAATTCTGTATCTTTACTATTTTTTATCTGAACTGGATTAATGTGAAAGATGATTCAAAAAACTCTGAGATCCTTCTCATATGACAGATCTCTCCACAAGACTTACAAAAGCCTGTTCTTTTTGTACCTTGTATACATCAGATGGAAAATGGTCAACTTCCCCTGAAATTGGAACATACTTCACATGGGATACCCAACAGCTGCAGAGTCAGAAAGCCCAGGGCATGGAGAATATGGAGCTTTAGATTTAAATTCCGTTCCCTAACTTCTGACTAACTTAATTTTTAACCACCACATGTAAACTTCTCGTTAGTGATGTCAAACTGTTTCAGTTTTTCACATTGTACTCTTCACGTAATGTAGTTTTCCAATACCATAACTGGAAACCAGCTCTGAAAAAAACAACTGTAGTAGTGGACATGACAAGTAGCAAAACTATGGGAGTTAATGGAACCTTTATTTCACAAACCTTTAAAGTTCCAAAATTGAGTAAGTGACAGTGAGATTGAGTGCACCCTCAGCAAGTTTGCTGATAACACCAAGCCATGTGATGCGGTGAAGATGCTGGAGGAAAGGAATGTCATCCAGAGGTACCTTGACAGGCTTGAGAGGTGGGCTTGTGCCAGTCTCATGAGGTTCAACAAAAGCCAAGTGCAATGTCCTGCACCTGGGCCAGGGTGCTCCCAAGCACAAATGAATGGATTTAGAGCAGCCCTGAGGAGAAGGATCTGGGGATGGTGATTGATGAGAAGCTTAACATGATCTGGCAATGTGCACTTGCAGCCCAGAAAGCCAGCCACATCCTGGGCTGCATCCAAAGAAGTGTGGCCAGCAGGGTGATGGAGGTGATTCTCCCCCTCTACTCTGTTGTCATGAGACACCATCTGGAGTATTGTGTTCATCTCTGAGTCCCCCAGCACAAGAAGGATGTGGAAGTATTACAATGAGTCCAGAGGAATAAATTCAAAAGAATAAATTCTTTACTCAGAGGGTGGTGAGACACTGGAGCAGGCTGCCCAGAGATTCTGTGGATGCCCCATCCTTGGAGGTGTACAAGGCCACGTTGGATATAGCTTTTGAGCAATCTGGTGGGAGGTGTCCCTGCCCATGGCAGGGGGTTGGAGTTAGATGATCTTTAAGGTCCCTTCCAACCCAAACCATTCTGTGATTCTATGAATAAGAGATATAAGGAAGCTAGTCAAGATTTTTAGACAGTCCTCCTGAATGTAACATCCAGTTCCTTAATATCTTAGCCACGCTGCATCTCCCATGATGGACTGTTGCCAGGTACCAAGCACTTAACTATGGTATTCCTAGAATAGAAGAGATCATGGTGGGGAAGGAAAGGCATATTGTGAGCCTCTGAAGAAGCATAATGAGTAGCATGCCCCAAAGCTTGTCCCAGAACATATGAAAAAAAAAAAAAAAAAAAAAAAAAGAAAGATCTGGAACTTTCTTTAAGGATGTTTTACTGAAAGCAGTGGCAATTGTGTTTAATTTTCAACGATAAAATTTGTCTTTACTCAAATTAAATCTACCAGAGTCATAGAGCTAGAATGGTGTATATTTATTACATAAATTCCGATAGCAATTCATATGAGATGAGAATTTATTCAAATATTATATTTACCAGTTCCAGAGCTTTTTCAGTATTTGAGCCTACAAGTTGTTTACCCATAATATAAGAAACCTCTTGAGATTATTTCAGTTGATTCTGTTTACAACAAAACCAGTTTCTTCTAGATTAACAAGTAATTTAATCAGTGTCTCCAAGCTTTTAGGCTTAAAGATTTTAAAATCAATATTTAATAAAGATAATGTTTAGTATGCCCCATACAGAGTGGGTCTTGCTTGCCTTTTATCATAACAATATGCTGCTCTCCTCCATCTCCAATAGCTGCATTCAGAAAGGAAGTCACTTAACAGAGAAGTATTATGAATAACTGTCAGCTGGTTTTGGAAAACTAATTCAAGTGTGTGAAGAGACTTTTCCTCCCCTGAAGCGTAACCTTCCTCCTGCCCCACTTTTTCTTCTTGCAGAGAAGAAAATAGTTGTTTTCTAAGTGAAGAAGAAATGTGTTTTTTGAGGGATTGAAGAGCCACATACCCAGACACAGAGAGGGAGAGTGTACCTATTGTGTTCAGTCAATCAGAGGAATAACATTCTTGCTGTTTCCCCTATGTCAACTAACCTGTATATAATATATATAAAAATACATATATGTATATATACATAACCTAAACCAAGTTGAAACAGAGGATAGAAGTTTTCAAACTCTGGACTCCAGGAGTATTCAAATCATGTATTCAGAACAGGGCATCTTCTTTACTTGCTGTCTTCCTATAGTAGGGAAAACACTGAAGAAAGCCATTTCCTCTCAAATTAACTGTTTAAAAAAATAAAAATCTACTTTTGCAAGGTAATGTGCAATTTGAGAAAAGATTAAACATACAACAACAAAAAGCAGACCATTTGGGGATGATTTTTTTTATATATATATTTTGTCTAGAAACTCAAATACTTTGATTTAACATCAAATGAATTTGATTTTTAAAACCTAATTTTATGCATGTAAAATTAAGATCCTCACAGACTATCAGTCTAGATATTACCGTCAATAGTTACCTACCACTGCCTAGTCATTGACTTAATTTATATCATACATTATTGAATTTCCTGAATTCACTCCTAATTGAATGGAACATAGTTCAAATTGTGTAAAGATTTTTTTTTTTTAAGCTTATTTTTTCATTAGAAATAATTTAATAGGAAAATTTCTTCCCAGACCTATTTAGGATCACAGTACATGTATAAAGAAGGATTTTAAACTAAAGCTTTATCATCTATAAAATTTGGAATTTCTCACTAAGTAATTGTAAACTAGCATATCACTGCACAGCCTTTTATAAATGAACAGAAAAACCTCTGTGATGCCTACAAGACCAAGTATCTAATTTGTCAAGGAGTGTTTTAATTTAACTGGTCTTCTGGATGCTTGTCACTTCTATAATCTGGAGGCTAAAATTATGGTGATTCCGTTGCTGTGCTCATACAGCTAATGATAAATGATAAGTAAATTACCTATGTATTTTGTCAACAGGCATCTTGCTGAGGATTTCCAGAAATTAGCAAAGCCTCATGTTAGTTTATTATCAATGCAAGGTTGCTTTCCTTATTTTTTGTTCCTCTTTCTCTATCCTTTCTCTCTCTCTCTCCCCCACCCCCAGGCAACTTTACATTATTTATTATTTCACCCTGTGAACTGGCATAATTGTGCATAGCATATTGAAATAAATTTTTTGTCCTCTTTTCCCCCACACTTTTCATTAATCTTCTCTCTCTTTTGTGTGATGCCTCAAAAATCATTTAGGGCAGAAACAGGAGAAGGGCTTTCTTTGCAAGATCTGGGGTAGAGCTACAGACTTTCTTCTATCCACAGACAGTGGTGTCGAATGTGTGCCCCTTATCAGGAATATAATATAATGAGTAAACAGCAGATGCACCATAGAAGGGGTATGAGAATCTTCGTATTTTTAGAAGAAGCAGCATATGAAGTTTTCTGTTTATGCCTATTTAACCCCCGCTTTTGTATATCACTGCTATTATTGACAAAAGCTTCCTCTCTACTGTTCCAGTTAATGGAAGTAGCTGTCTTCAAAGATTCAGACAGTAAAACTAGAAGGGATTGTCTTGTCTATGCTTCTGTATGATACAGGCTGTTATAAAGACTGTGAATTAGTGCTTGTTTGAAGTACAGTGAATGTCTTAGGAACACAGCCACTATTGATTTTAAAATTTCTACTGATGGAAAATCTACACTAGCCATTGATAAGTTCTTCCTATATTAAACTTTTCTGTTTGTTAAATACATAGACTTTATTTCTAGCCTGAATTTGTATTTGGTCTTCTAGGCACTGTAACACTGTGTATGTGTTCATTTTGTACTGAGTCAGGGCACCTTATCCCCAAAGCACTGTCTGGGCAGCATGTTAACTGCTTGCACTGTCTCTACAGCAAATAGGAGGAATTCTGTGTTTCTAAACAGAGAAACCAATGTCCTAAGCAAGTAACTTCCCAGGGCTAACCAAAGCAATTCAGCCATGAATTTCCAACAGTGCACAATATTTTCACACATAGAGCATTCATTCAGTGTACAGTAAATACAGTCTTTAAGTGCTTTCAGCATGAAAGTATTTGAGTTTTCCCTTCTTAAAACTCTTCCAGCTGGGAACATGGCCCAACAATGAGAATGCATGTAAGTAGATGGTACATTTTCTTTCTCCAGTGGAAGTTGTTCCACTTCATAGGGATAAATACAAAAGCTGACCAATTTTACTGTATCATTAATTATTGTATTGTGTAACCAAAAGGCAAATTTATTCTATCTTTCTGCATTGCCAATGTGGGGGAAAAAATATAAATTGTTTTGCTGAATCTAATAATAAATCACATTTTTATTTTCCATATTAAAAATTATATGGAAAGGACAGAAAGTGTCAATTCACATAATTGACCCATGACTTGAAAACTTGGGTGCTCTGAAATTTACCTTTAAACCTAAGGAATTATTCTACTTGCAGTGCATGTTCTTTTCATGAGGTCATTGAGGAATCCAACTTCGCTCCCTTGCAAGACATTTTATCCAGGCACTAACCTTCAAAACAGAGAAAGGTTAGCAAGAAAAGGTTAGTTCTTCCTTACAGTGGGAAGAACATTGATTTTTTTTTTTTTAATTCAAGTCATTCTCTGAAGCCACTTGTAGTCCCTTAACAAGCACTTCTGCCAGAAAATAAATAAATAAATAAATAAAATAAAATAAAGCCTTTGCAATACTTTCTTAAAGAGAAAAAAAAAATAAAAAGAATGTGACTGTGTACCAGTCTAGCAAAAATTGTATCTTTGTTTCCAAGGAAGACTATAAATTTCTAGAGACCTTGAGCAAGCTAAGAAGTTAATAATATCTGTCATGGATGAAGAAGCTGTTGGAATTCACAGATATGAGCCTGATGAAATCTGAAGTTGGAGGTAAGACTGTAATGGCTGATACTGTCTAGAGTACTGCTACTTTGTCAACCTCAACAAGATTGTAAGGACCCCAAGGCATCGTAGTCTTCAGAGATATATTCTCTATTATTTTGTTTGGAATTGAAAAATGATAATTATTTTTAAATGTTCGCTGTAAAATTTGTGACAACCTTGATTAGCAATTATTTTTCTGCACTGGAAAGTGTAAAAATTAGCTAGCAATATTTCATATACACTCAAGAGGTGATGATACCTGCTAGAAAAGAAAGTATATGAAAAAATCATGTAGACAACCAACAAAAAACAAATGAGTTACCATAAAATTAGATTTGGTATTCCGTCTCATGTAAATAAACTGAATAAAGAGATAAAGCCGTTTACTTCTGTGCTAGTCTGTAGAATAATAGTCAGAAAAATTGTAAATTAAAAAAAAAAAAAAAACACAAACAAAACAAAACAAACAAACAAACAACAACAAAACAACAAAACAAAACAACCTTCTCTGACCGTTAGGTCATGCATCTGCAGCAAACTACTTTGTTCCCCAAAGAGAAATGTAATAATGTTATCACATTCATCTTCCCATCCATCTACTTACCTCATTAGTAGAAGTTCCTTGCTTTAAGCAGTTAGGTCTTCCTACTCTTTTTAATACATCCTTCTTCATTCCCCTTTTCAAATTTCTTCTTAAATTGATTTATAAATATATATATATTTAAATTTTAGAGTTGCAACATTTAGAAGACAAAGGGTTCATAAAAAAATGAGAGAGAAGGGCCATAAACTCTTATGATATGTAGCTAAGATCACTGATTCCCTCTCTGTTCCATATTCTATTTCTACTTCTCCAGACAAATATTAAAATGTGTTGTATGTTCTTGTCATTAATGATAACATTTGAAACCCTGCTTTGAAGCTCCATAACTGAAGTGTCCCAAAGACAGGAAGGTTGGAAGGTTTTTCCTTAACTGTCCAAGTTATTTGATTGGTTATGCACAAAGAACCACTGGCAATTAGCCTCTAAGTCTGCACCATAACAATCACTGCAACGTAATTCAGAAGAGAACACTTTTTTTTTACATTTATTAATTCATTTGAAAAACAGAGATATTAAGTTTCCATTGGAATTATCTCAGAATTCTTACATTTCATTTTTTCCATTTTTTTTTCCCAAACCAGACCTGTGACAGACCAGAATATGCTTTTTCACATACCTGCTACCTTTTGTTCCTTTTATCTCAGCAGTTCTGAGAGGCAGAGATGGATTAAGAGAATTTTTAAGGTAATGGAAATATCTTATGGTGATAAAACTCACCTGAGAAAATAAACCAGGCTCAGAGTTTTGTCTGAGAGACTTGGGTATAGCATGACACTAACAGAATTATTTTGCCTTAAAAACTTTACCTGAATTGTATTATGTGGGCATAGCACCTTGGGTCAGCACTAGCTCAGGTATCTTTATATTAAAATGTGTAATGTAGGCATGCAGCAGACTCAACAGATATGAACTGAATACAGATTTTTACTATAATAAAGTTACCATTTTAATACTGAAAATTTGAGACATTTTATCCCAAGTTCATCTCACATCAGATTCTTCTAGATGAAATATAATCCCCAGAAAGTACTGGTTTGTAATGGAAATGCTGACAGGCCCTTAGCTATAGAAGTTCTACCAGCTTTACTATGCTACAAGGTCCCTAAGTGAATTTTTATTCTCTAATTCGACGAGAGGATTTTGCTTCCAAATCACTTTAAAAATCCTCCAGCTGTGCTATTTCTTATTTATGATAGCTACATTACTTTTCAATTAAATTATTCCAATGTTCCTATATTTTCTATATTAAATTGTAGCTATATCTGCATTTTCAAACATACTGGGATCTGCCCACATTTTTGCCTTACAAGAATAGGACTTTCATATCATATTTAAGGCTAGTGGTGACATAAGCTTTAAAGTTACTGTTTTATTTCATCAGTTTTTCTCCTCAAAAACCTAAGTAGAACTTGTTATGTTCTCTCAGGGATGACAGCAAATATATTAAGATCCACCATTTTACATATTAGGCAAGAGAGACAGAGGAATTGTGTCAAAGCATGTCACTGTCTTCTTGTTAAAGTGACTTTAAACAAATGTGTTTGTTTTATACATAACACCTCTTCTAAATGTTGAGGTAATTTGAGAAATAGTTACCTGAACAGAGGCATCTATTGCTCTCTTTCAAGTGTGATTCCCTGTTGTCTTGCAGATGCTGGTCCAGAATAATATGAGTTCTTGTAGATTTTATGTCATATGTGCTGACCCTGTGTAGATATCTGGGATCCTCCAGGGCATCCTAAATGACATTAATGACTATGCTGCTACTTAAAAGTGGCCCTGGGGCTATCTTTGAAGAGTAGATTCATCTTCTCTCTATGGAACAAGTCTGAAAATGCCTTAAGAAAGCTCCAGATTCCTCCAGAGCAAGGGAGCACATACTCTATGCTTCTCCAGTTATAGAGATTATTCTCTGAGATACTGAAAAACATTTGAAAGACAATGTAGTCATTGGTCATAACAGGTTCCTGAGGGAAAAGCACTGGTTAACTAACTTAATTTCCTTTTATGACAAAATTACCCATCTAGTTGACCTAGGAAAGCCAATAGATATGATATTTTCAGATTTCAACAAGAATTCCAATACTGTTTCTCACAGTATTCTTCTGGACAAATGTTCAGCATACAGCTAGACAAGTACATAATATGATGGGTAAAAAATTGGGTCAAAGGTCCAAAGTAAATAGTGTTAAATCAGGCTGGTGACCTACTGGGGTCACTAGTGGGGTTCCAATGTGGCTCTATTTTAGGCCCAGTTCTCTGTTATTTTTGCAAATAAACTGGATGCAGGATTCAAATGCATACTAAGTAAGTTTGGAGATGATACTAAATTAGGAAGAGCTGTTGACTGTCTCGAGGGTAAAGAGGCCTTGCAGAAATACTTTGAAAAGTTAGATATAGGCCAAACACCAATTATGCGAAGTTCAACAAGAGCAATTTCCGGATTCTGTGGCTGGGCCAGGGCAACATTGGACATGTGTGCAGACTAGGCGATAAGAAGCTGGAGAGCAGCCCCACAGAAAGGGATCTGGGGCTTCTGGTCAATGGCACGTCAGCAGTGTGCGCTGGCAGCCAAAAGCGCCAAGCGTGTCCTGGGGTACATCCAGCACAGCAAAGCTAGCTGGTCAAGGGAAGTGAACAGTTTCACTCTGTTTAGCACTAGTAAGGCCTCACATGCAGTTTGGAGTGTTGCAATATAAGAACATATGAGAGTCCAAAGGAGAGCAACAAAGATGGTGAAGGGTCTAAAGTGCAAGACATAGGAGGAACAGCTGAGTTTACTTGGTTTGTTTAACTTACAGAACAGGAAACAGAGGAGTGACGTCACCGTGGCCCACACCTCCCTCATGAGGGGAAGTGGAGTGGAGGGGGAGGAACTAATCTCTTCTGGTGACCAGAGATCATAGAATCATAGAATCATAGAATATCCTGAGTTGGAAGGGACCCTTAAGGCTCATCAAGTCCAACTCTTGACACCGCACAGGTCTACTCAAAAGTTCAGACCATGTGACTAAGTTCACAGTCCAATCTCTTCTTAAATTCAGACAGGCTGGGTGCAGTGACCGCTTCCCTGGGGAGCCTGTTCCAGTGTGCAACCACCCTCTCTGTGAAGAACCCCCTCCTGATGTCAAGCCTAAATTTCCCCTGCCTCAGCTTAACCCCGTTCCCGCGGGTCCTGTCACTGGTGTTAATGGAGAAAAGGTCTCCTGCCTCTCGACACCCCTTTACGAGGAAGTTGTAGACTGTGATGAGGTCTCCCCTCAGCCTCCTCTTCTCCAGGCTGGACAGGCCCAGTGACCTCAGCCATTCTTCATACGTCTTCCCCTCCAGGCCTTTCACCATCTTTGTAGCCCTCCTCTGGACACTTTCCAACAGTTTCATGTCCTTTTTATACTGTGGTGCCCAGAACTGCACACAGTACTCGAGGTGAGGCCGCACCAGCACAGAGTAAAGCGGGACAATCACCTCCCTTGACCTACTAGCGATGCCGTGCTTGATGCACCCCAGAACACGGTTGGCCCTCCTAGCTGCCAGGGCACACTGCTGGCTCATATTCAACTTGCTGTCTACCACAACCCCCAGATCCCTCTCTTCTAGGCTGCTCTCCAGCGTCTCATCGCCCAGTCTGTACGTGCAGCCAGGGTTTCCCCGTCCCAGGTGCAGGACCCAGCACTTGCTCTTATTGAACTTCATGCGGTTGGTGATCGCCCAGCTCTCCAACCTATCCAGATCCCTCTGCAAGGCCTTTACACCCTCATTTGAGTCCACAACTCCTCCAAGTTTGGTGTCATCAGCAAACTTGCTCAAAATACCTTCTATTCCTACATCCAGATCGTTTATAAAAATATTGAAAAGTACTGGTCCTAAAATGGAGCCTTGAGGGACCCCACTGGTGACCGCCCGCCAGCCTGACACAGCCCCATTTACCATAACGCTTTGGGCCCTGCCCGTTAGCCAATTGCTCACCCATCATATGATGTTTTTATTTAGCTGTATGGTGGACATTTTGTCCAGTAGGATCCTATAGGAAACCGTGTCAAAAGCCTTGCTGAAGTCCAAAAAAATCACATCAGCTGGTTTCCCTTGGTCCACCATACGGGTGATCTTATCATAAAAGGAAATCAGGTTAGTTAGGCAGGACCTACCCTTCACAAACCCATGCTGGCTGGGACCAATGACTGCTTTGTCCCCCAGGTGCGCCTCAATAAGTTCGAGAACCATCTTCTCCATGATTTTACCAGGCACTGACGTGAGACTGACAGGCCTGTAATTGCTAGGGTCTTCTTTCTGACCCTTCTTGAAAATCGGCACAACATTTGCCAGCTTCCAGTCTACCGGGACCACTCCAAATTCCCAGGATCGTTGAAAAATAATTGAGAGAGATTCCGCGATGACGTCCGCCAGCTCTTTCAGCACCCGGGGATGAATCCCATCCGGACCCATGGACTTGTAGGGATCCAGGTGGAGTAGCAAATCCCGCACACGTTCAGGGTCGGTTGGGAGTTTGTCATCCCCACCGTTCCGGTCCTCCAGCTCAGGGCACCCTGGGTCCTGCAGCCCATCATTGGTATTGAAGACAGAGGCAAAGAAGGCGTTAAGCGTCTCTGCTTTGCCTATGTCATTGTCTGTGAGGAGACCTTCCCTATCAAGGAGTGGCCCTATGTATTCTTTAGTTCTCCTTTTTCCATTCACATATCTAAAAAAACCCTTTTTATTTTCTCTCACAGACACAGCCAGCTTCAACTCTAGGTGTGCTTTGGCCACACGAATTTTCTCCCTACAAACACGAACAGCATCCCTGTATTCTTTCCATGACACCTGGCCCTCCTTCCAGTAGCGAAACACTCTCTGTTTCCGCCTAATCTCCATTAGAATGTTCCTGGTCAGCCACGCCGGCCTCCTGCCCCACCTGCCTGACTTGTGATATTTAGGAATAGAGATAGGACCTGAGGGAGCAGTCAAGGGAAATTCAGATTGGATATAATGAAAAGGCTTCTCACTGAGAGAGTGGTTGGGTGCTGGAACAGGTTCCCCAGGTAAGTTGTGACAGCAACAAGCTTGTTAGAGTTTCAATAAGCCTATGGATAATGCATTCAGACATGTACTTTGATTTTTAGTTTGTCCTGTGTGGAGGCAGGAGTTGAACTCAGTGATCCTTGTGTCTCCCTTCCAACTCAGGTTCTTATATAATTCTCTGACTCTGTACCACAGAGCGCACAGCTTCATAAACATACCACCAAGCATATTTGGACAAGCTCTCCACAGCCAATCTTCAAGCTGTCTGCAGACAGCCATATACACAGAAGGTAAGCAACATGTAGACCATGGAGTGCCTGCCACTCCGGAGCAGGTACAAAAAAAAAAACCAACATTGATGATATCTAAAAGCATTTTTAGGCAGATGACTCTCTGTCTTGTTCACTATCCTTCTGGCCACATTTCCTTGGAGAGTGTTCTGAATACTATGTACTCTGTAGAAGTAGATTGTCACACCAAAGATAAAGAGCACACCATTGCCATTAAGTGACGCACGGAAAGGACTCCACAACCATAGAGTTGTAAAGTAGGTATAAGTTCAACTGGAAGTTGTTCTATTCCGTTTTGTGACATCAGGGCAGTTCTGTGTCTCAGACCGTGACTGTCATTAGCAGTATAGTTTTGGGGTGGTAGCTATGAGCTCAGATGTCATGAGACTAAGCATTTTGATGAGATTTCTGGGCCATTCCTTTGGATTTAAAATCTGGTTTACATGCAACTATAATTTGAGTTATTTTTGCTTTCAGTCTATATCCAAAGCTAAAATTATAGGGAATATACTGTACAGTTAGCAAATTCACAGGAACATATATACCAGAGCTTAGAATTAAGATTAATTTTGGTGATTTAAAGCTAAATTTATCTCCTTAATTTAAGCAAGGAAGGGAGGATTTACTCAGAGATTAAAATGCTTATTTTAAAATGTCTGTATGTAGATTTCTACATGGACATTAAAGGCAAGATTCAGCTTAGAATCACAGAATCACAGAATCACAGAATCACAGAATATCCAAGTTGAAAGGAACCCACAAGGACCATCAAGACTAACTCCTGGGTCCCAAATGGACTACCCCCAAAAATAAACAAACAAACAAACAAACAAACAAACAGATCGTGTTTCTGAGAGCATTGTCCAAACACTTCTTGAACTCTAGCAGGCTCGGTGCTGTGACCACAGGATCACCTTCCACTAGACCACATTGGCCAAAGCCTTATCCTACCTGGCCTTGAATATTTCCAGGGAGGGGCCATCCACAACTTCTCTCTTCAACATGTTCCAGTGTCTCTCTACCCTGACAGTAAAGAATTTCCACCTAACATCTAATCTAAATCTCCCGTTTCAGTTTAAACCTATTATTCCTTGTCTTATTGCTACACTCCCTGACAAAGAGTCCTTCCCCAGCTTTCTTGTAGGCCCCCTTTAGGTATTGGGTAGCCACTACAAGGTCTTCCAGGAGCCTTTTCTTCTCTAGTCTAAATAGATGCAACTCTCAGCCCTGTCTTCATAGGAGAGGTTCTCCAGCTCTCTGATCATCCCTGTGGCCCTCCTCTGGAATCACTTCAACAGATCCATGTCCTTGGGGGGACATGAGGGTCCCAGAGATGAATGCTGTACTCTGGTTGGGGTGTCATGAGAGCAGAGTAGTGGAGGAGAATCACCTCCCTTGACCTGCTGGCTGTGCTTTTGTTGCAGCCCAGGGTACGGTTGGCTTTCTGGGTTGGAAACAGACATTGCCAGCTCATGTTGTGTTACTCATCAACCAACATCCTCAAATCTTTCTCCTCAGGGCTGTTCTCAATCCTCTCATTGCTCAGCCTATATTCATATATGGGATTGCCCCAGCCCAGGTGCAAGACCTTGCACTTTGCCTTGTTGAAATGTATTAGGTTCGCACAGGTCCACCTCTTCAGCCTGTCAAAGTCCCTCTGGATGGCAGCCCTTCCGTCCAGCATGTCTACCACACCTTGCAGCTTGGTGTCATCTGCACTCAACCTGACTCCATGTTGCCAACAAGCACGTTGAATAATACCAGTCCCAATGCAGACCCCAGAGTGGTACCACTCATCACTGGTCTCCACCTGGACATCAAGCCATTACATTGCATGTAATTCCATGCTAGGCAGTCACAGTTACTATAATACAATTTGAGATCCTTGCAGTAGGACCTAATCATCTAAATCCACTTTGTAATGAAGAGGTGAATTATCATTTCTGGAGAGGAGTTAATTTAACCTACCACCTACCTCTGCTTCCTGTTTTAAAAGTAAAATACCTCCTTGAATATTACCTGAGTAGCTGAGAATCAAAAGTATTCAAAATAGCTAAGATTAAGGTAAGATGTTTCGTACTCTGACTTACATCTAAATCAGCACTTTTAAATTATGAGAAAAAGAGAAGCCTACATTGAATAAGGCCCTGGATTTTATTTTTAATTAGTAAGGAGTACGTAGTTGTCTTCATTAAATAATTACCTCATTTCAGAGTTGTGGATTTACAAACAGTCAAACTTCAGGAGCTTTGAAACAGCCTCTAATCAAACCAAACCTAGAAATTCTGTGATTCTGTGATTCTGTGATACACAATTTGGTGTAAAGCAAACATCACAAAGAGCTTACACTGACTTTGGGCCGTTGCCATGGTCTTTGCAGTTTCTGAAGCTGAAATCCAGACAGGAAGACAATCTTACAGGAAGACATTACGCAGTGTACTGTTGAGCATACGTATCCCAGAAATGTCATAAACTTTAGACAATGTGCACAAGATGGCTTTAGACTAAAAAGTAGGACAGACTCATGGTATAAAGAAGAACAGAGGTCTGTCCTTTGTCTAGCTTCCTGTTTTCACTTTGTGGAAGTGTTACTACCTTTTTTGTCTCCTGTCTTTGACCTTTCAAAATAGCACACAGATGGTCCCCACCATCTCCAGCACCTTTTTATAGCATTTCCATAGGTGGATCATCAGCTCCTGTATGTTCTGTGTTTTCATTATGTTGCTGGATGATTCCAGACCTGCAGGATTCTGCTAATCTATGTTATGGGGAGACTTTACCGACAGTGTGGGAAGGGAGCTCATACATCTGTAATTTCACTAGTGTCCTTTGTCTGAGAGTAGCATTAGTCCATAATGACAGTGTATTTTCTGTTAGCTTCAGTGACCTTTTCCCTGAAGGTCTTGCACAGCTGAGTATATTAAACACACTCTCACACATACAGTAGTTTGCTTTCTTCATCCGTCTTGTCTCCTCTAGGGGGATTTTTTTTTCTTTTTGATATGTTGCTCACCTTGTTACCAGTCATCTTGTCGGCTATTTCCTCTGTGGTTTCAGACATTATATGCATGGCTGCTTAAATCTTGTTTTCAGATTCTTTCTTTCCAGGCCTGAAATATTTTTTGTCAATTCAATAATATATTCCATTTCCTATATATAAAATTTTGAATTATTTTTTGCAGTATCTTCCCACCTCCTTTCAAACATTGCCTAGGCTTAAACATTGGAGGAGTGGTACTAAGAGTGCAGGTTGGAGGGTGAGAATTTACTGAAGGGAATAAAGTGAAAAATCAATAAGAATATGTGGGGCAGAAGACAGGTATGGCTGAACAGGAAAGTCCTCCTGGAACTTGTGCAGAAAAAGAAAATATGTGACCTCTGGAACCAAGATCAGGCTTCAAAGGGAGATTACAGAGCTGCAGTTCACCAGTTCACATCTTCAGAGAGAAAACAAGAAAAGCCAAAACTCAACTTGAGTTCACACTGGCCATTGTGGTGTCAAACAGAAAAAAAAAAAAAAAAAAAAAAAAAAAAAAGCGTTTTTAAAGTATGTCAACAGCAAAAGAAAGTAGAAAAACAAACAAACAAACAAAATGGACTGACACTTGATGAAAATATTCATCTAACAAGCAGGAATGAGGAAAAGGCAGAGGACTTTAATATTATTATTTTTTTACCCTCAGTTTTTAATAGTAATTATAGATCATGGGCTGCCCAGTCCTCTGAGTTAGAGGACCATGATTGGGAGAACAGTGACTTTTCATTTGTGGTCACCAAAATTGAAACAATTGTAAAATTGTTTGCATGTCTCTCTTGTACTTCGGAGACCAGAACTGGGCACAGTACTCCACAAGAGACCTCATTAGGGCTTAGTAGAGGGGAAGGATCAGCTTCCTCAACCTGCTGACAATGCTCTTCATAATACTACCCAGGATACGGTTGGCCTTCTTTGGCCACAAAGGCACATTGCTGGCTTACGGTCAATTTGTTGTCCACCAGGAGACCCCATTCCTTCTCCACAGAATTACTTTCTAGCAGGTCAGCCCCTAGCCAGTACTGGTGCATGGGTTTATTCCTCCCCAGGTGCAGAACCCTGCATTTGCCATTGTTGAATTTCAAGAGGTTCCTCTATACTCATCTCTCCAGCCTGTTGAGATCCTTCTGAGTGGCAGCATAGTATTCTGGGGTATCAGCCACTCCTCACAATTTTGTATCATCAGCAAGCTTGCTGAGAAGGCACTTTATTCCTTCATCCAATTTACTGATGAATAAACTAAACAATACTGGACCCTGTACTGACCCTTGGGAGACATGACAAGCTACAGCTAGCTTCCAGCTAGACTGTGCCACCAATAACAGACCTCTAAGACTTTCCATTCAGCCTGCACTTCCTGATATTGCCTATGAGGATATCATGGGAGACAGTGTTAAAAACCTTGCTGCAGTCCAGGTAGACAGCGATATCCACTGCTTTCCCCTTATTTATCCAGCCAATTGTTCCACTGTAGCATGCAATCATGTTGGTTAAACATGATTTCCCTTTGTTGAATCCATGCTGACTTCTCCTAATAACCTTCTTGTCTTTCACATGCTTAGAAATGACCTCCAGGATGAGCTGTTTCACCACCTTTCCAGGGATAGAGGTGATGCTGACTGGTTTGTAGTTTTCTGGGTCCTCCTTCTTGTCCTTTTTGAAGGCTGGGGTGGTATGCTTTCCTCCAGTCCTCAGGCACCTCTCCTGATTGCCATGACCTCTGAAGATGATCAAGAGTGGCATAGCAATGGTGTTCACATCTCCCTCAGCAATCATGGGTGCAACCCATGGGCTTGTGGATATCAAGACTGCCTAAATGATTTCTAACCGATCCTCTTCAACCAAGGGAAGGTCTTCCTTTCTCCAGAATTTCTTCCTGGTCTCCTGGGTCAGGGATTCCTGAAGACTGTCCTTAACAGTGAGGACTAAAGCAAAGAAATAATTCAGTATTTCTACCTTCTCTGCGTCCATTCAGTACCAGACCCACATTTTCTCTAGTTTTCCTTTTGTTATATTTGAAGAAGCCTTTCTTGTTGTCCTTGAGATCCCTAGCCAAGTTTAATTCCAGATAGGCCTTGGCCTTCCTCATCTCATTTTTGCATACTCTGACAATGTCTCTGTATTAATCACAAGTGGTCTGGTCTGTCCCTTCTTCCATCTCCTGTACACCTGCTGCTTGTGTTTGATTTTTTTTCAGGAGTTCTTTGTTTATCCATGCAGCTCACCTACACTCTTTGCTCAATTTCTTGTCAATAGGGATGCACCATTCTTGAGCTTGGAGGAAGTGGTCCTTGAATATTAATGAGCTCTCCTGGACCCCTCTTCTCTCCAGGACCCACACCCATGGGATTCTTCCAAGATGGTCCCCAAGGAAACCAAAGTTAGCTGTTCAGAAACCCAAGGTAGCAATCTTATTTATTGCCCTACTTCCTCCTCACAGAATTCTGAATTCCATGATCTTGTGGTCACTATTGGTAAGGCTGTCCTCAGCCATCACATCTCCAATCAGTCCTTCCTTTTTTGATAGTGCAAGGTCCAACAGCCCTCCTTCCTTTGTTGGCTCCTCCATCACCTGTGTCAGAAAGTTATTATAAATTATTTCCAGGAATCTCCTGGATTATTTGTGCCTTGTTTGCCCTCTAGTAGATGTCACGGTCTTTGAAGTCTCCCTTGAGAATCAGGGTCTGTGACTGTGAGGCCACTTCCAGCTTCTCTGTAAAAGACCTCTTCTACTTCTCCTGATCAGGTAGCCTGTAGTAAAGACCCTCCGTTATGTCAGCTTCATTAGTCTGCCCTCCAGTTCTTACCCATAAGCTCTTGACATGGTCATATTCCTGGAGAATATTGAAAGTCATTTAAAGAACAAAACTATTATCAAGCATAGTTAACATGGATTAATGAAGAGTAAGTCTGCCTTAGTAATTTGATCTCTTTCTATCATAAGGTAACCTGCTGAGTAAGGGAAGGTGGTGGATGTAATGTCTGGATTTTAGTAAGGCCTTTGACACTGTTCCTCACAGTGTCCTTCCAGACAAATTGTCCAGCTGTGACAGAAATAGGTACACAGTGCACTCGGTAATGAACTGGCTGAACAATAGAGCTCAACAGGTCACAGTGAATGGAGCTACCTCTGGCTGGCAGCCACTCAATAGTGGTTATAGAATCATTAAGGTTAGAAAAGACCTTTAAGATCATCTGGTCCAACCATCAGCCCACTACCAATGTCGCCCACTAAACCATGTCCTTAAGCACTATGTCCAACCTTTCCTTGAACACCCCCAGGGATGGTGACTCCACCACTTCCCTGGGCAACCTGTTCCAATGTTCCTCAGGCCTCAGTTTGAGGGACAGTTCTGTTCAACATTTTTAACAGTGATCTGGATGCAGGAGCTGAATGCTTCCTTAGCAAGTTTGCTGATGATACTAAACTGGGAGGTGCTGTTGACTCTCTAGAGGGACGAGAGGCCTTGCAGAACGATTTAGATACATTGGAGCATTGGGCAACCATCAACACCATGAAGTTCAACAAGGGTTAATGTCAAGTTCTTCACCTAGGAAGGAGTAACCCCAGACACAGGTACGGACTGAGAGACAAGTGGCTAGAGAACAGCTTAGAAGGTGGGTCCTGGGGGCTGCTGGTTGGCAGTAGTCTCAACACAAATCAGCAGTGCTTTGGCAGTGAATACAGCAAACTGGGTTTTGGGTTGAATTAAACACAGTATAGCCAGCTGGTCAAAAGAGGTGGTTCTTTCACTATATTTGGCATTGGTGAAAACTTACCTTGAATAATGTATGCAGTTCTGGGCTCGACAATATAGAAATGGTATTAACACATTTGAAAGTATCCAGAGGAAGGCAACAACACTGGTAAGAGAGCTGGAAGTCATGTCCTATGATGAGAGGCTGAGGACACGTTGGTTTTCTAGTTTGGAGAAAAGGAGGCTAGAATATAATCTCATTGCTCCCTAAAACTTCCTGAGGAGGGGCAATGGAGAGTAATGTGTGGGTCTGTTCTCCCTTGTAACTGAAGATAGAAAGCCTGGAGGTTAGGCAGCAGGGTTAGGACTGTCAAGGGGGCATCTTCAACTTGTTCAGGGAATTGCTATGCAGAATACTCTGGGAAGGCACCATGAATTGTGAAGGCAGCAAGGAGAACTTGCCTGGTCTTTTTTTTTTTTTTTTTTTTTTTTTTTTTTTTTTTTTTTTTTTGTGTGTGTGTGTGTGTGTTTCTTTTCTTTTTAGGACTAAAAAATCTTGTTTTGCAAATGGACTGAGAATTTTACCAGAAGAGAGTATAACAAGAGGTGAAAAAAAAGGATAGGCATCAGAAAAGGGGTCTAAAAGTCCATTCTAGTAAAAGAGTTGGATTAGTGCCCTCTGTTTTGACATTCCCTCCCATTGCAACTCTGTAATAAAGCTGCACATAGGATCAGACAGAGTAATGGTCAAAGGGTGCCTCTGCATAGAAGGCTGAAAAGACAAAGAATGTAGGAAAAAGGGAAAATGGGGAGCTTTCATCGTGTCAAATATGGGCAGTACTCTTCCTCTGAAATGTTACAAGTTTTTATCTAGTGCTGCAACATGGTTGTGAGTTTTCTGTCCTTTATGCATTTAGTAAAAACTTGGTCTCTTTTATCAGGAGACAGGATACAAGAAAATGTTTTCAAGTTGTGCCAGGGAAGGTTTAGATTGGACATTATGAAGAATTTCTTCTCAGAAAGACTGGTCAAGCATTGGAATGGACTTACCAGGCAAGTGGTGCAGTCCCCATGCATGGAGGTATATAGGGGATCTTGAAGGTCTTTTCCAACCTAGATAATGGTTCTACATTAATGAGGATCTCTCTATTGGCTTCACTGGCTTTGGTTTCAGATCCCTGTATGTTAAGTATTCTATGTGGTAAGACAGAGAATGAGCAATCAGGCAATGGGATTTTTTGAAACCCCATCTCAGCAAGATTGTGTTTGCCTAGACAGGTCTTGTTCTTTGTTTCCAAATGTAACATTTTCACCTCTGTAGTTTCTTTTTTCTTCCACATTTTGCAGTTCTGTCATAAAACTCCTAGGCAATACAAGGCAGTCTGGAATTAAGGTGTGAGTAATAGCAAGAGTATCCATTAGTCCATTAGAATGTTATTTTAACATCCAATATTCTATTAGGAAAAAGCTTTTTGATTCCTGCAAATTTTGAGGATTAATCAAGTTTTAGCTCATCACCTGCACCATTAGCCTTAAGCACTATGAAAATCTTATGCATAAACTACTGAACATAGAACCAAATTAGTTAAAAGGACTTTTTTTTTTTTTTTTTTTTTTTTTTTTTTTTCTTTCCGATATCACATAATCACATGTAGGAAATTTGAATCTGCAGTTTTGAGATTTTCCACTGCTGTGATTCATGAGCAGATTGACCAGGATATACCTCTCTTCTATAATTACTGTCATCCTGTAAAGACTATGCTGCATCAGAGGTTATTGCTTAAAAATATTTTCAGCAGGCCCAAGAGAAAGCTGGAAATGTGTAATCCCTCGTTTTCATGAAGACAAATTGCATTTTAAAATTCTCCTAATGAAGCAGCATTCATCAGCCCTCCTTCATCTATCTTTTCAGAGTGAGTTTCAGTGCACAGATAAGAAGATTAATGTCTCTGAACTTTCCAACACTTTTTTTTGTGGCGTTATAGCAGCACCCCAGTGAGATGAATTAAATCAATATGGTTACTACTGAGTCCAGAAACATTTTTACATATTATGTTATTTGTCCCTTCTGCCTTTTTATTATAGGTCAGTAAAGATAAAATAAAACTGTTGTGAAGCTGATTTGAACTTTGAATCTCACTTCAATACTTATGATTCTTAATGAGTGGAATGAGTAGCACAAAGATTATACCAGTTCGTTATACCAGAGCATACGAGTTCTTTCAAGTTCATATGTCTGTGTGAATATGCAAGTATATATGAATATATGTATCTACGAGGCAAGTTTTGTTTGTTTTAAATGCTTAGGGAGTTTGCGTTCTTGGTAATTATTATTATTATTATTATTATTATTAATAATAATAATAATAAAATCACATGCTTTGTCCTCAGAATCTTACCACAGTATCCACAGTGCTGACTGTTATGCCACAAATGCCATCTTTCCAGTTCTCTGATTATACGACCTCAGAGAGCTGGGCTCCCAGAGTGTTTATTCAGGCTAGAAAATGCCATGATTACAGGTTTCAGCTGTTAAGGGCTGGAATGCACTCACTTGTTTTGACTAGTTTCTCATTCCATGTGCATTCCCGTGGAGGCAGTTGGTACAGTGTAAAAGGCTACCCAATGTAGATAAAATAATCTAGTAAATGTGCTTATCAGAAGTAAAGTTGATAGAAAGAGTTTCCAAAGAACAATATTAGGTTAAACTTATTTTCCAGAATAAGGCATTTCTAATCAGAAACTAAATTATATGTTATTCACTAAGACATCAGAAAAAAAATAAGATAAAAATCATCACATTATTTGTTAGAAGAATCAAAAGTAATCAAATTAAAATCATACGTCATAGTATATTTACAAGAAGTATATTTACAAGAAAACACCCCTGGGAACTATTTTTTTTAGATCAAAATACTTTGCAGAATTTATTTGCAAAGAGTTCTCAATAATACACATAGCTGAGAAAATCACAATATATTTGAGACCCTAGTATTGCCAAAATGCAGGGAACAAAAACCAATATTGTGTGCAGACCAGAGCTGTGGAAAAATATGTCACATCATTCATATATGAAACCACTTCGAGCACTGTTATCAATACCATAATGGTCAATCAGTTTTTCATTCAGGCATTGAAAAATAAAGATAATACCAAAAGAAAACAACAACACAAACAGCTAAGTAAAAATAGAATTAACCCTTTGCTTTTTAACATACAGATTATATATATATACACAAACACATATATATATATGTACACACGTAAATGAATCAGGGCTCCAGCATGATGTGTCAAGACTATCAGTGACATATTACGGGATGGTTTTTTATCTGTAACTTGCCTCACTGGAAATGGCTGCTTGACATGCATATTATTTCAAGGAAGCATTCACATTTCACAAAATGCTGCTACTTCCTTCTCTCTCTCTCTTTTTTTTTTTTTTTTTTTTTTTTTTCCCTCATGGCAAACTAGCAGTCAAACCTATTTTCTTATTCATATAACTAAATGAATCAGCTTATAGTTTGAATAGTTTTCAAAGACAGGTATAACACATTGCATCTTTAAGAACATTTTATAAAACCCATTTTAATACATATATTTGTACATAAAACAAAAGGTTAATTTCACACAAAAGTAATTATTAATATTCTTACTTTTGTGCAACAGTGCAACACAGACAGAAAAAAGTAACGTATTTTCATTATAATCTATTTGTTCTAGCAGAGCCGTTAATGGACCAAAACTTAACCACAGTACACACTGAACAGACTCACTCCCAAAAGTACTTAGATTTTGTACATACATACATACATGTATATATATAGAGAGAGACAGAGAGATGTATACGTATTTATAAAACTTCCTGTGAATATACTGTGCTGTATTGTCTTCCCATTAGAAATATCTTAATAGTTTTTTCAGAATTCTTTATAGATGTAGATATTACTACTCCCATTTTGGAAGCAGGTATAATTTGCATCATATAGTAGCATCAGGGATTAATAACTATTTATTTTAAAATGTTAAGAATTATTCATTTGCATTACAATGTTGCTTCAGATCTCCAGATTAAACAAGACCCAGTTCCCTCAGACTGTCCTCGCACAACAGGTGCTCCAGTCATCTAATCACCTTCGTAGTCTTCCGCTGGACTTGCTCCAGGATCTTCCTCTTGTACTAGGGAGCCCAGAACTGGACACAATACTCCAAGTTTGGCTTCACCAGGGCTGAGCAGAAGGGCAAGGTCACCTCCCTTGACCTGCTGGCAATGCTCTTCTGAACGCCCAGGATACCATTGGCATTTTTGGCCACAAGGGCACATGGTCAGTCTGCTGCCCACCGGAACTCCCAGGTCCCTCTCTGCAGAGCTGGGTCACCCCCCAGCACCCTGTACTGTTGCATGGCGTTATTCCTCCCTAGGTGCAGGACCCTGCACTTGCCCTTGTTGAACTTCATGAGGTTCCTCTCAGCCCAACCCTTCAGCCTACTGAGGTCCCTCTGAATGGCATCACAGCCCTCTGGGGTATCAGCCCCTCCTCTGAGCTTTGTGATGTCAGCAAACTTGGTGAGGGTGCACTCTGTATTTCTAACCATTAGTGAGATGAAAGAACAAAGTCTCTCAATTACCTACCTCTAGCTAGTATGAAAAAAAAAAAATATCTATCTCCTTAACATTTTTTATGCATTCTGCATTCCAATTGCTAAGAAGACATAGAAGGAAAAAATATTTTTAGGCATTGACCATAAAGAATGGTGAACAAAACATATTTTTCCACAATCAGCCTTTTAAAAACACCACCCTGGGAATCTCTTTCGTACTTCACCTTTGCTTATGAAAAGAAGTGGAATTTTGCTGATAGCCATTTCACTGGTAGATAACACCATCCATGTTACCTTGAATTCAGTTCCTTCACATCACAAGAGAACATGCAAGAGTCCATTCCCTCCCTGGTTATTGCCTCTTACCTTTAAGAATGAGATAAGGGCATACACCTCTTTAAACAGACCAAGAGTGTTCTCAGGAAGAACTGGGAAAACACTCCTTTTGTTCTTAAAAAATATCCTTTGCAAAGGTACGGAGTTCTGCATATTCAATAAATTTCTTTCAAATTATTTAAGTTTATATATCGGAATTTTGCCATTTGTTACCGTAAGTGGGATTCATCTCACTGAATTATTATATCTCTATTGTAGATATCTGTACACTGAATTAGTTCTCTAGATTTTCTTTGTAGTCTGGGGAGAGAAATGGACACAACTAGAATATAATTTGTATCCTCCTCCTTTTTATATCTAAACTAGATCAAGACAAATCACCATTTAGAAATGCCCAGTTTTCTCTGTTGATTAGAAAGTGACCCTGGACTGGCTAGTTAAAACATAGATGTTTTAACCCATTGTAAGACCCATTGTGGACATGGGTCTTTTCTTCAATAACAGAGCTGTTGAGGGAAAAGAAAAGTAAAAACTTTGGAACAAATAGAAGGACAAAGACAAATTGTAAGTACCACAACATTATCATCCCATCATTATATATACTACAGAGACACTAAGAAGACACAACAGACTTGAAAAAGCAGAGTAATAAAACATAGCTAAGTCACAACTGGTATCAGGCAGAAAGAAGCAGCAGCAAACATAGAAGAGAATAATAAAGAGAAGAGCAACAAAAGCGAAGTAGGGTTGAATGTATAAAATAATTTATAAAATACATTACCTTATTGTGCCATGCAAAAATTTTTCGTCTATTTGAAGTATGTTCTCCAATTTCAGAGGTTCCATAAGGAATATCTCAAAAGAGAGAAACATAGGCCTTTCCAAAGTGCTTTACACTCATTTATCACAGATATTTACCTCAGGATGGGATGAATTGGCATCTGAAGGTGCCAGTTCCTTTCACATTACTACTAGGGAAAGCTAGTATTTTATAATAATGTTTTAGAATATTATAAAATCTGTTTACAATAGAATAACTAGTTTATAACATATAGCATTATAACATTTTAGTCTTCAAAGAGAAATAGGCTAACCCCATTCTAATTATTGGGCAAAAACATCCAGGAGCTTTGTTAAAGGCTATCTTCCTTAAGGATCAACTAATTTTAGCTGTTTATTTTAATCATAAGCATTTTATAATATATAAATATAAATAAATAAATAGGGTGTAATGAAAATAATGTGGTAATATATTCCTTTAAAAAAAAAAAAAAAGGTGATATGGTCAAGTATATTTTCAGTCATTTTTTTCACTACACCTTAAGAAAGGAATAAAATAAAATATGGAAGATCAGAAATATGAAATTTCTGTTTCATCCAATTTATTTTCTCCATGATAGAACATAGGCGTCATTTGGAGAAGGACAAAGAATCACACAATTCAGATTGGAAAGGACCTTAGGAGTATTCTAGTGCAACATCTTCAAACTAGGTTCAGCTGTGAGATCAGACTGGGTTTCTCGGAACTTTCTCCCATAGCGTCCTGAATACCTCCAAGGATGGGGAGTGTACACCTCCCTCAGGAATTTTTCTGGACAACAAGTGGAATATTTGTAGAAGAAGGAGAGTTTATGTGCATGTGTGCATATCTTTCAAAGGTGAGAGATACCCATCTCAGTGAGTCATAGAATGCTCTCTTATCTCAGCAATCTGCTTCAGGGATCTGTCAGATTTCAAATTCAACATAGAAGTTAATAGAAACTATAGATATCTTGCCATAGAAATTGTATTAACTAATCTATATTACTTGAAATTATCATAAAGCAGATATAAAGAAATCAAAAGAATGATGTTTAATATTAAACGCTCAAAACAAACTAAATATCATATTGAGTCCCACATATTTAAATTATCAGGTCACTGAATTACTACACTATCATTTAAGAAGACAACTTTATTTGACTATCAGCTATAAAAACGATTGAATATTGTCAGTCTCAATTGTGAACAATATATCTTTATAGCATTTCCAGCAAAATGTCTGGCTGCAAGAGGGTCATATCGTTGCCAATTTCAAACGAATGCCAGATACGTAAGCTTGCCCATGTTATAACTGCTTGTGTTGTATGGGTCCTGTGTTACACATAGGAAGAAACAGTATCTGATCATAGAATTCCTTCTGTCTTGAAAATCTATGATTTTAAGATAATACTTCATCTTCTCCCTGTCAGCATAGGGTTTCAATATAACATCCCAATACAAACATCCCAAGGTGACACAGATTGTTACATTTCAAATTCATATGACAAATTTACATTTACATATTTCATTTCAAATTCATATGACAAAAACAACATGAGCTCTCAAGATTAAATATACAACTTCTAACCCATAAAATATATGCATGTATGATCTTTTAGACAGCAACATTTTTCACCCAGAGGTTGCATATGAGGAACTATCCTGTCAGTGCTGTGTTTAGATAAATTAATGAAATAAAATAAATAAACACTACTATGCATACACCTAACACCAATCACTTGTTGCATTTATGCAAGAATGCTAGTTGAGTACTTACCCTGATAAGGGAGAGTGAGAGGGTAAACAAAGCAGAGAGTATAGCACCAGTATGGCTGTTATGACAAAGATGTATCAATTATATTACACAGTGGATTCATTGGCTATTATGTTTAAGGGACGTCTTCTGTGGCTCAAGGAGGTTTAGTTGTGTACAAATGTCAAATATTAGATGTGTAATGCTGATGTCAAAACAGGTGGTTTCCCAGCTCCATGATAGCCGTTGCATTCACAAGTTATGATTCATCCTGTTCGTTCAATTTCTGAAGAGAGTTCTAGAATAGAAACTCTTTTCATAGAGAGGAATCAGCACAAAACCGTCAAGAGAAAACAGAGTCCAGTTATACTGTCTTTGTGTAAGAGAAAATTTTCCCCATGACAATAAGCAGAGGTTTAAAAATTCTATGAATCCACAGATAAAACTGTCAGCTGGGTATTTTGAGATATCTGAGGTGATAGATCAGTATACAAATATGAACCATATGATGATTTTTAAAAAATAATATCTCAGCAGAAATATAGAAATTAAATTATCTAGATTACATTAGCCAAATTCATTCAGTCATCCTCTGAGAGAGAGTTCCTGCTTTGCAGTTACCTTTAAATCCACCTTTGTATTTGAGTATGTGGAAGCTCAAATTGTGTTTCAAAATGTAAAGCTGAAAAATGGCCAGAAATTTTGGATTTTAACTTGGCCAAAGTAAAAAGTATTTTCTTCCTAAAAGTCAAAAGTTGGAATGAGAGTTTTTATGTATGGACCTACATATGTTACACTATAAGGTATGTACTAGAATTCTTATACTGATTTTGTGTGAAAAGATTTTCATGGCTGTTTTGGCTGTTGCTTATATATATGCAAATCAGGAGCAACTCAAATGAACCAAAGTTATGCTTTATATACATGATTTATAACACTATAACTGAGATTAGAACTTGATCTAAGAATTAAAAAAGGACAAACCCATCCAACTGTCTGTAAAAAACAAAGGAGATAATACCAGCTAAAACCATTGTTCTTGAAAGTCTAAAATCATAATTGCTTTCTTTAGTAGGATGGTAAATTCCAGATTTGGCTAATTTCTTTTTTTTCATATCTTCTTAATCTTAGCAATAACTTTTCATTTTTACATTTAAAGTTTATAAATTATGTAGTTATATATGACTAAATTACATTATATAAGTCTAATAGACTGGTGATCTTAGAGATTTAAAGAATTGCTCAGTTCAGCACTTCATAGCTGATTTACATTTAGTGTTTATCTACTCTAAAGTTGTGTATTGTTAATACAAATTCTCCATGCAAATCACTAGTCCTAATGAAATAGTAGAAGTGTTTCAATTGATTACCAATACACCTTTAAAAGAGAACAGAAATTAAGACACCTTAATGGAAGATGCATTTTTTTTTTTTTTTTTTTTTTTATTATTAGTATTAAGTTTCATGCTATTTGGGGTGCTCTTTCATCGCTCACTACCTTCAGGATTCTTGACTTTTTTGGGGGAGGGAGAAGAAATGTATCCATTTTTCTACAAAATGAGTAATTCCATTGACTTTCTAATGACTTCCCTTGAAGGACAGCAAAATCACCTTTGTATTTGAGGTAATTTGGCTTCATTGTCTGCTCTAAACTAAATCTTGCTTGAAATAATGCCATTATCTGCACAGCTATAAGACCTGCATACTTTTCCTTTCACCAATCAACCTGAAGCAAATGGTATTCCATGAATGCTCTTTTGATACACAAATGTGTGATCATGTGATTCAGAAACGTGCATTCCAAAATTATTTTTGTTCACTTGAATGTAAGCAACTGGAATTGTGACAAAACAATGAAGTTAAAACCCAGTTTCTTATTAATATTGCCTCAGAACCCTTGAAAAGACATAATTAACAAGAGCTTCTTCTTTAACAGTCATTCAAAATAAGACACTTCACGTTATCTGTTGAACCTGTAAGACTATTTGATAAAAATAATAAGAAAAAAAAAGAAAAAAAATTAGCTTAATAAAAATAACATTAAAAATGCAAAAATCAATACAAAGGTATAGTGTTGTTCTTCATCCATCTCTAGGGAAAGTATATGTTTAGATAAGAGAAATATATATATATGCATGTGTGTGTGTGTTAAGACAGGTTGAACATCAATACTAGCTCTCTAACTCTTCCCAAATTTTAAACCTTGTGATTTTAACCTCAATACCTGTAATAGTCATAGAAGATGCTATTAGGAATACAGTCAATCAACATCTCCACCTACAGTGGCTGAAACTGGCATTTCTGGATTTGAAATGTTTGAAATATAATATTATGAAGTCATATACATAAAGTAGTAGTATACTTGAAACAACCAGTGGAGTGAGACAAAATGTACTCTGTAGGATTAACAATAACAGTGGGAAATTGTAGCATTATGTTACATTAGTCTTTCCATTCAGTTCTTAGTTCTGGAACAGTGAATGAATTTCATAAAATTTTATAAAGTTTTACATTCCCTACCTTTGCAATTCTTCTTAAGAATTTGGGAGTTTTAATTTATTCTCCTTAATGTTCCCTTATATGATGGAAAAGAACAAAAACACTTTTTTTTTTTTCCCCCACACAAAAATACCTAAAGAGGGAACATCACCTTCAATTTATTTAGCACTATTCCTCATTTTCCTGGCTAAAATAATGTTGATTCCAAGGAAATAAATGTTGTGGTAATATCGTGCTGCCCAAATTGCTGATAAGCTGCCAACAGACTTGCCAGCCTTGAATATGCTAAAGTCTTGCACAGGGACCAAAGAAATCATTAGCTGAGTTTCTGAAAACATTATGTTATCATTTCTGATTTTTTGAACATTCACAGCACAGCATAATATCCAAACTTTTCTCCTCAGCTATTGGAGACTTACTGAAATAATAAATAATGAAAACTGCAAGTCTTATCTCATACCTTTCCTCCAAATAAGATACAAAGATGGAAAAACCTATTAATCGGAAGTGCTGCACCTATGGAGAAATGCTATTCACAGACTCTCTAGCTACATCTGTGTTAGTAAATTAAACTATGAACTGCTTCCTGGACCAGGTTCCCAATGACATTGTCCAGCCTCTGTGTACTTTTAATCTCCTTTCAAAACTCACAGGACTCATAAAAGCTGCCTGTCAGGTACAACCCCTTGTTATGGTAGCTTCTGAGATGTACCCAGGAGTTCTACTGGAGAGAGGCAGCTAGTTCAGAGCAAAATAAATTAAGGACCTGTTTAGTATTATGAAAAATCAATTTCTAATGCCTGCCTTATTCCTTGGCACTTTTAATTTAGAAATATGAATGTTGCTTTTTGAGTCCAGAACGCTCAGGTTGCCACTTGTCAGAGAAACTGTGTAAAGTCACAGTATGGAGAATTTGGAGGTATTCTATTGGAGGGTCTCAGTGGCTGTGATATTTCCTTCAATTTGGGTTCTGATGACATGGTTTCCAACTGAATTTCATCCATTACTGTGAAAGAAGCACTAACAGATTTTCCAACGGAAATAATAACAATTCAGAAAAAAATATATTTTTGCAAGTTTCCCTTTTCAATGACTCCACTTCTAAGGGGTGAGTATACAAATGTGCTTATAAATATCTCAGTAAACCAATCACAGGGTCATAGCAGGTGTAGCTTGAAAATGTGGTCCTCTAAATATTGTTGGCACAAACACTAGAGCAGCTGTGATCCAGGCTAACGGTGTCTTAGGCAATCCTCATGCATGACCTGGGGGCTAGCCCTAGCCAGACACCATTCCCAACAGGATTGCCCAGTTCAAGATAGTCCCAGAACACCAGCCTACCGGGATTTCTAATTTACAGTTTAAGACTCTTGGAATGTTCAGAAGTTTAAGTATACAATGTAAAAGCATGACAAACCAAAATAACTTGGCTTACTTAGATGTCAGAGACCTTACTATCCTCTGCCCTGATTTATCCATTGATCCTTGACTTTCTTTGACAAATATCAAAGCTTTCTTAAATGGCCAGGATCTCCCCAGCTCATGGCATCTTTTCTTCCTAATATGGATATATGCTGTTTATTCAAGCTCCTTTGTCTCTTCTCTTTATAGTAATTACCTTTCCTTCAGTTCCCACTTGAACTCCGTCTTCTTTCTTATCCTCTGAAATTAATTACCCCTCCTTATAATTTTGAGGCCTTTTTGAAGGACTTATCAGACTCAGCACTATCAAAATCTGTTTCAGCTCATTCACTGCTAGTTTCCTTGGTTTTCTCTATTTAACTCAACTTTCTCAACTTCTTTAACTAACAACAATAACAAAAAAAAAAGAGCAACAAAATAATAGTAGTAGTAGTAGTAGTAATAATAATAATAATAATAATAATAATAATAATAATAATAATAATAATAATCCAACCTCAAATAAGAAACAATATTCCACCTTTTTTTCAGTGGAGCTTTGAAGTCATTATTGAGCACCTTCTGTTTTCATAACAATATTTGACTTTCAGAAAGCTATAATATTAAAAATGTTTTATTTTTAGAAACTGCCAATGGGTGATATGCCTTTCGGAAGCAAATATAGAAAAAAAAAATAAAAGAAAAGAGAGTAATTCTTCGTATATTTGAATGTTACTAAATATCTTCTTCCTTTTGACCCAGAAAGTTAATATTTCCAGAATTAAAATAAATAGAACAGACTGAGCATCTTTCTATCTTTATAGGTCCTTATATTTAATAAATAACCAAATAAAACATATCAAACTAAAATTTAGCACCACTTTTAGCCAGATATGACTATGTCTGTCTCTGCCCAAGGAAAAATAATTTTAAGAACACCTAAGCTAACACCTTTCTGAGGACAGAAACAAAAGTACAGTCCAAAGAAAACGTCTTAGTCTCCTGAAAATAAACATTTTCACCATTACTGCCAATAGGGGTTATAAATGCCAGATGGCACAGTTTTTCACTGTATTAAATAAAACACAGTTCTTCAGAATTTCAAATAGTATCCTTTAAATTCTGTTACCCTGTACATGTATTTTACAATGATGAAGATATACCTAATTGATTATGACTTAATTTCACTTGACCCTGGCAGAAATGGTGACTAGAGATACAATATAGCATTCAGAAGTCAAGACAGGGAAGGGTAGATATTAAAATAATAATGTTTTTGAGGAGATTAATTTGAAAGATAATAAAACTCCCTGATTAAACAAATTATATATAATTAACAAGCAAATATGACATATCTTGTGTCCTTACAAAAGGAGACAGCCTCATTTCCAAAAATGCCAGTCCAGCTGGAACATTTGGGATGTTCCACCCAGCACCTTGGTCAAAAACTGTCCATGTAGAAGAAAGAAAGCAAACAAACAAACAAAAAAAACTTATGATATTCTACTCAATGCTTTAAAAGAAACAAATGCTCTGTTTTATTACCTCTGGGAAATGGGAATTAAATAGGATTAAATAGGAAAGGTCTGTGGTAGAGCAAAGAACTTTGATTAACCAATGAAAGCAGCTGGTGAGTGCATCCATCCACATCACTGTGCTGTGACAGAAATTTGTAAAGTCAGCTCAAGGAGGAGTGTTGTCTTGAACCAGCAGGTTGGATTCTAAGGTCTTTCTTTCAGAGGCCATGCAGGACAAATGGAATAAGTCAGGCAATATGAGGCTTAACATCAGTCTGACTGGGTTTTTCAGTGATCTGTTCTAAATGTTGTAGTGTTAAGCATCAGAATTAACATCATGGATTTTAAATGGTTAGCCTGCTTACTAAGAATGCAGATGGCAGATGTAAAAAACTGAAAGGGACTCTGATTATGTTTTAGATAAAATTACAGTAGGAAAAAAAAAAAAAGTGGGGAGGGAGTGGAGGTAGGGATTTTAATATTTTTATATTTTATTGTATTTCTACTGCAGAAAAGGAGGAAAAATAGAAGAGAAGGAATGGTTAATTAGATAGCATTTATTCAAGGAACATCTGAGGACTAGAAGTGGGGAACGGACATACTGTGGTTGCAGATGCTCTATGAGCATTTATAAAGTCCAGTATAGCTGAATAGTATAGCTATATCTATTAGAGTTAGAAAGTAGTGCTTAAACCCCACTAAGCACTTAGAATACTTCAGTCTGAGCACTATCTGCTTTCCAGAATTGCACTTCAATAAGTTGTTCTAGTTGAAGAAAAATCTAGAAAACATACCAAAAAGAAAACAGGAAAACAAACAAACAAACAAAACAACCAGCACCACCACCAATAACCTGTTTGCTCAATCTACAGAAAAAGAGGAGTGTGAAATGTATTACAGTCAGCTTTGTGATTAAAATCTATGGAAGATAAGACAAAGAGTACGGAAAAAATTCAGACCGGCTAACTGGAAAAAACATTACAATACTAATATTGGTTGCCTCATGAATATGTGGTATTTAGATCAAGTGTTTTTTTACTGGAAGCCAGAAAGCAGATATCAAAAAGAAATAGCAATAATTTATCTCACATTGGGTTCCTCTCTTCCCTGGATAATCCCCCGCTCCCCCCCATTTTTTTTTTTAAAGGATTCCATGGATTCCATGACTTGGGAAAGCTTTCCTAGAGATAATGGCACTTTATTGCTACCTACTTTCCAACAGTAGGAAAGTAGAAAAAGTAGAAAGTAGGAAAGTCCCTGTAAAGGACATGAAACTGTTGGAAAGTGTCCAGAGGAGGGCTACGAAGATGGTGAAAGGCCTTGAGGGGAAGACGTACGAGGAACGGCTGAGGTCACTGGGCCTGTTCAGCCTGGAGAAGAGGAGGCTGAGGGGAGACCTCATCACAGTCTACAACTTCCTCGTAAGGGGGTGTCGAGAGGCAGGAGACCTTTTCTCCATTAACACTAGTGACAGGACCCGCGGGAACGGGGTTAAGCTGAGGCAGGGGAAATTTAGGCTGGACGTCAGGAGGGGGTTCTTCACAGAGAGGGTGGTCGCACACTGGAACAGGCTCCCCAGGGAAGTGGTCACTGCACCGAGCCTGTCTGAATTTAAGAAGAGATTGGACTGTGAACTTAGTCACATGGTCTGAACTTTTGAGTAGACCTGTGCGGTGTCAAGAGTTGGACTTGATGATCCTTAAGGGTCCCTTCCAACTCAGGATATTCTATGATTCTATGATTCTATGATTCTACTTTTTCAGCATCTAAGTCTCGTTACATTTAATTCTATTTCTGAATTCATAAACCTAATTCTGAAGTTCCCATGAGAGCTATCTCCTGATTATTTTATTTTATTTTTTTCTGCAAATACCCTTTTATCAAAGGATTTTAACCAATATCACTGATTTTCTCATGAGATATCTGTAACTATACTTGCAGTAGAAACAAAATATTCTGAGGCAAGTGAGAATTAGGAAAGGTCATTCTGAAATTCAGAAGTAGGGTTACAGTATCTGGTATTAGATATCAATTTCAGTATCTGTAGAAATTGAAAAAAGTGCACCTGACTGCAAGTACTGTAAGTGATATGTTTTTCTATGTAGGCTCTTATTTCATTTCCTTTTGTGTGTGTGTGTTTTTGATTGACTGTGTGTTTCATTGTTTACCTCAGCACAGAAGAACACTACTGCTATCTGGTAAAGAGTTCACTTTTGAGCTCATGTATGAACTGAATACATTCTCAATGCTTTCAGCTGAGTTCAATGAAAAGTATTATGCACCTGTGATGATACAATCTGATAATTCATGTAGCTCTTTGCTTCTTAGCTAGCTCATCAAAAGAGAATAATGCTTTTTTTTTTTTTTTTTTTTTTTTTTTTATCCTTCCTTTTCTCAGCCTTTTACTTCAACTCCAATTTAGAATGTTAGTTCTAAAGGAAAACATACAGTTTTGAAATTCATGGCCATAAAGCAGGATTGAAGGGTATTTATGATGAAAACATTTAAGTGTGCATACGTATATATCAACATTGTGACTGAAAGACATTAACTTTTATCGTTGCTCCAGGCAAGTACTTACTGGGGCAACTCTTTTATCTCTCAGTTTAATAAACTTAATCTATAACCCATCAGTCATAATATTATATAGCACTGTTAGAAAGATATATGTATTGCTGTTAGTGTAAGTGAGGAAACTAAGGCACATAAGACAAAACTCTAACCCAAAATTATCCTCTGTTAAAAAATTGATTCAGTGATTCAAAGAGATTTGTAAGCCATCTCCATCAGAAAGTCAAAGATTTGTTAAGGTGGGAGAATCCTTGTTTATCCAAAGTTGTTATGACTGGACCTTTCCTTATGATAGTAACCAATCCCCAGTCTGTGGTAAACGTTAAACTCCAAGACTAAGCAAATCCTCCATGTTGTCATAATATAATGACCTGTAATTGCCATTAAAAGCTAGAATATATTTGAACACCTGAGCGTTGTGCTAACTTGTAAAGAGCTTCATCTGATGCTCCAGCATTCACTTGTGAGGCAAAATATTCTCCATCCTTACTCAGATATACTTTCCTTTCACTGAACTGTATTCAAATATGTTGACATTTAAGCTCTAATTTCAGTTGACTTCCTGAAACAATGTGTTTATCTCAGTGATAAAAATAGAGTTTGGAAAAGTTCATATAACATCTCCAAAATTTTTTATGGTAAATGTTGATATGTAACTGGGAAGTGTTAAATATCCATTAGGTCATAGAGGCTTTTTGGAAAACATGATGATCATAGAATCATATCTTAGATTGGAAGGGACCTAGTTCCAACCCCCTTGCCATGGGCAGGGACACCTCCCACCAGACCAGGTTGCCCAGGGCCTCATCCAACCTGTCCTTGAACACCTTCAGGGATGGGGCACCCACAGCTTCTCTAGGCAGCCTCTTCCTGTGTCTCGCCGCCCTCAGAGTAAATAATTTCTTCCCAATATCTAATCTAAATCTTCCTTCTTAGTTTAAAACCATTCCCCCTTGTCCTGTCGCTATCTGCCCATTTAAAAAGTTGCTCTCCACCTTTTTTGTAAGCCCCCTTTAAGTATAAGCCTTTCTTCACAGGAGAAATGGGACATATTTTTTCTTTGAAGGGCATTCTCCAGGATAAGAGCATGGAAGTGCTCTTATTGTAGCTGCAACAGGAAGGCCTTGTCCACAGGCTCCCCTTGATCAGGTGGCCTGTAGTAGACCACAGCCATGAGGTGCCTAGTATCTAATCTATTATGTAGTATACCATCTAGTATCATATCTATGATGTGATTTAGTATCTGAATTGGTATTTAGGATTCATGTATGCGTGTGTGTGTGTGTGTGTTATATTCCAGGCTGTAAGGCACCTCGTATTGCCCATGGTATCTATAAAGGTATCATGTGTTTTATGTGCTCAGTTGGCTGTAAATCTTGTTTTCAAGTTCACTGTCTATTGTGCATATGTAGATCTTACCATTTTGTGATAAATTCGTAGCTGACCTGTCAGAACATTTCAATAGCTTAGTCTGCTTCGGCACATTATTCTAGGAGTACCTAAGGTTTCAGGAAAACAGTGATTCATTGACTTCCGTGCATTCTCGGTTGATTAAGAATGCCTGGTAAATATTCATAGGATATATTTTTTTAATATACTGCATATTATGTGTTCTTTTCAGTTAATCATATTCAAACAAAAATAAGGCAATTGCTTTTAATTTCCTTTTTTTTTTCTTTTTTTTTCTTTTATTTTTTTTTCCAGTGGTTAATTGCCTGAAAACATTCAGCATGTGATAAAAATATAATGCATTCATTAATAAAGCCATCTCTCCATGATGAGATTGAGGTATCAGATCACATAGTGATTCCCTTCCCAGTTTTAAAGTCATACAGATGTTTTTTTTTCCACAGGCTTGATTAGAGTGCCCCAAGGGATACTGTGCCTCAGAGGCAACACTGGGAGAGAGAGCAACCTTTTACTGCTTCTTGGCTTTTCTAAGGCATAAATTTGCCCACCTCAGCACCTAATTATGTCATGGCTGTGATTCATTTGTGGTAGAGAATAGATGTTAAGTCTTTCCTAATTCCTTGTCAAGCTTTTGAAGAGTAATAAGGTTTTTGATACCCAACATATACATAGTTAAAGCAGAGTATAAGAGACATTATATCCTCACTGTATGCCCACTGTAGCATTTTTTTTTCCAAATAATCCAACTGTAAATTTTCAGCAAATGAGACTGGAGAGTGGAGTCTCCATAACCACAATGAGTAGAGGAGATGATGTCCCACAAAGGTATTTGAATGGCAAGGAGACAGAAAGTTGGCTTTGAGGCAGAGATTGGGACTGATTTCACAAAGATGAGGTACAGAGAAGGTACAGGTACCAGGTACAGAAAATTACTTCAGATTACAGGATGGAACAAGTTCCTACTTCTGTGGATTGCACACATTCTTATCAACCAGAGAAATATTTCAGACAAAATATAAAGTAAGCATTGCGTCTTATGCAGGGATGGGTCACAAGACAGAAGACAAAAAGAAAAAGTTAAAATTAGAATATAGACACAAATATAAAACCATATAATTATAGAAAACATATAGAAAGGGACCTCTGGATGTAATTTAGCCCAATACTCCATTGAAAAGAGGGTGAATCTTCAGGTTGGATTTGATTGATCAGAACCTTGTCCACTCAGGTTTTTAACATTTCCAGGAATGGAGGTGGAACAATCTCTGTGGGCACATTGTTTTAATTCTTAACCATCCCACTGTGAAGAGCTGCTTATCTTGTTGCAATGTGCACCCGACATATCTGGTCCTTTCACTATGCAGATCTGAGGAAAGTCTGTCTCTCTATTCTTTGTAATTCACCATGAAAGACCACAGTAAGAATTCACATCATACTCTTTTCTGTAGATTTCATTTCTCCATGTTAGGGCACTCCATGAAATCATCAGTAAAGACACCAAACAGTATTGAATCCAGTACCAATCCATGAGGAACTATTAGCTTGATACTAGTTGGACTTTTTATTGCTGAGCTTGAAGGTTTGTCATTGGTTGCCTCTAATCATAAAACTTTTAGCAAAATTGTCTTGCAATTTTTCCACTCAACTTATTGTCTTCCTGTCTAAAACATAATTCATCATAATTTGTTATGGAATACTGGGTCAAAATACATGTTGACTGTTTCCAACCACCTTTTGTCTTTCACATGACTGGAAATAACTTCCATGAGCCATATACAAGATCAAACACTGCAAAGTGTTTAACCATCCTTGTGACCCTCCTCTGAACACATTCTAATACATGCATGTCCTTGTTGTGTTGAGGGCCCCAGAGCTGAATGCAGTACTCTAGGTGGGGTCTCACAAGAGCAGAGCAGAGGAGGAGAATCATCTCCCTTGACCTGCTGGTCGCGCTTCTTTTGATGCAGCCCAGGATACAGCTGGATTTCTAGGCTGCAAGGGCACATTTCTAGCTCATGTTGAACTTCTCATCAACCAACACATGCATTGTGGTATTAGAAGAATTATCCATTGTATATGTCCAGTTTCAGTCTACCATTGCACTTCTGCTCTTCAATGTTAAGGCAGTATTTGAATCCAGTAGTAGATAAGCAAGTTGCACCAGCAAGAAAGCACTTTTATCCAAGAGTTTCCTTCCTCAATCCACCAAATAAAACAAGTTAAAATTAGATTAATTTTCTTAGGATTTTTTTTTCCTTATTTATTTATTTATTTATTTTTAGGATAGTCACAGTCCTCTCTGAAAATGATTTTAAGTGTAAATTAGGCTTTAGAAAAAGAATTGCTTGCTTGTATTGATAAAAAAAAGAAGAGCCACACTTAATGCTAAAAAATGCTTTGAGAGCAGTTACAATCCTCACTCCTGAGAGATCAATGTGATCTTATCATAATGAAACCTTCCTGGGAACAATCTCTAACATATTTTCCTAAGTTTCTTAGCTGGCCTCTGCTAGAGAAAGAATATTGGATTAGGTACCTAATAAGGTTCCTATGTTCTTGTGCTCCACTAACTGGTAGGAAGCATGATTACCAGGGCGCTGCAGTTCTTGAGAGAAAAAGGACAGAAAAGGAAAGAAAAGTTCAAGGTCTTTGGACAACATAACCAGAGATCAGTATAGGCTTGGATCTGTGTGGCTGGGAAGGGGAAGGGGAAGGAATGGCTGGAAAGGGACCTGGGGGTCTTGGTGGACAAGCAGCTGAATGTGAGTCAGTAGTGTGCTGCTGCAGTAGTGAAGGCAAACCAGATCCTGAGCTGCATCCACAGCAGCATTACTAGCAGAAATAGAGATGTGATCATCCCAGTCTTCTGACTTGTCAGGCTGTACTGTGTCCAGTTTTGGTCCCCACAATTCAAGTAAGATGTGGAGGGACTGGAGAGAGTCCAAAGGAGATCCACAAATATGGTCAATGACCTGAACAACTTACATTATGAGGAAAAACTGAAGGAGTTAGGTCTTTTCCCCTCCGGGGAAAAGAAAGCTCAGGGGATATGTCATCAATGTATTCCAGTACTTCAGGGGCAACTACAAAGAAGATGAAGGTTTTCTCTTCCCAATTTGCCACATGGACTAAACAAGGGTTAATGGGTACTGGGAAAGTTTTAGGCTTGATATAAGAAAGAGATTTTTTTTACAGTGAGAACAGTAAATCAGTGGAACAACCTCCCCAGGCATGTGGTAGAATCCCCATCAAGATACAAGGACAAGGTTCTAGATAATCTCATCCAGACTCTCTTTCTCATGGAAGGTTGGGCCAGATGATTTTTCAAAGTCTCTTCAAACCTTGGCTGTTCTATGATTCTGTCTTTCTTATATATTGATATTATTACTGACATGTTGATATATTGACCTTGCTTACAAATCATGAACTTGCATCTGTGTGTTCTGAAAAACATCACATTTATCAAGCATGTTTTTAGAAAGTGGTTTTTTTTTTTTTAATGGTTTACTCATGTTTTCACATCCTCAGAAATCCGTGTGCCCAAAAACATGAATTCTGAGAGAGAAAATAGATGTAATTAATGATATATATGTTAAACATTTTAAATCAAATACATTAGGAAATCTGTAAGTTCTTTTTCAACAATATAAAGCTTTGATTTCTGTCAATTAGCAATGCTAAAATAATATGACAAATAGCAAAATCATTGTATCTGCTTTAGAACCATGTGATAAGTTGTCAGAAAGCTCTCATAGGTTTTCAGACTGAAGCACAGTAAAAAAAATATATGTCCCAAATATTTAAGCACAAAAATGTTGCCCATGAAATATTGAATTTTCATTTTAAGTATGCCACCAATTTTCAGTATTGCCTTGAGCAACTTACCTAAATGTCTCTGTTCAGTTTGATGTCTGAAAATGGAGATAGTAAAGTTTTATTTTCTTTTCTATGTAGGTATCTTTGATTAATTAGTTAATATTTGTAAAATTATCTGAAAATGTAAAGTGTTCTATAAGCATGATACATTGTTTAAGGAGAGATTGCCATGCATAAATGACAAATTTCTCTAGTTAGTAAATCTGCTAGAGGAAAAGATTAAATGCATAACTGAACAAATTCAGAGAGCAAGGTTAGATGTAATTGCAAGGAGGAAACTGGGCTATAGATAGGATTGACTGGTGGAGCATCACAGCTATCAATATCAGGCATATTTATGTCCTTTACATGTTATATACTGTGTAGATCTATCAAAGTGCCTTAGGAGGATGATGTGGCAGTAATACACAAAAATATTATTGAACCAAAATAAAAGTGGTGGCATTAAATAGGAATAACAGTTGCATTGTGGAAGAATATTTTGAACCTATTTGAAAAACAGAAAGGTAAAGTACTGAGGTACATCAGGTTGCTAAAATCAAAACATAATGAATGAAGGGGCAGAGAGCAAATAAAGAAAATACTACCTCGTGGTCATATGCTACAACATGCTGAAAAAAAAGAATCACTGAACTCTGGGAAACAAAACACTAAATCCTAATCTTTAGATAAATACACATACACAAACCAAACAAAACAATCAAGATAAATCTGGAGACAGAAAAAAGCAAAATAGTAAACCTTTCACCAAAGGAAAATGATGTGTATTTACAGTACATTGAAGATTTCATATAGCAGGAAAGAAAGAAAATTCAGACAATTTATGGACTGTTGCAAGATAAATAAATAAATTAATTAATAGATAAATAAAGGCTTCCTCATCACAGCAAAATATTTTCTTTTTTTACATTGGTGGGTGTAGAACTATTATAATTGTTACCAAGGTTATTCTTTCTTTATTTCCCAACATAATGGAAAAAATATAATATTAAAGTATTTGGGGAAAAAAAAAAAAAAAAGTCTGTTATTGTAATAGGTTGAGTGAAAACATATTTTTTAAAACTTATTTTTGAATTAAAAAATCAATTTACTCACAGGAATTTAGAAATTTACAATTCTCCAATATAAAAGTCCATTATGGTTTGAAAAGTCAGCTAATTTATATCTATACATATTTTCAAATGGAAATATCAAACAGAAAAAACCTTCTCAAAATAGCTGAAATGAAGTTTTATGACAGATTATTTCTGTTTTTGTTGTTGTTGTTTGTTTGTTTGTTTTTTCCCAAACCACCTGAGATACATGCATTTTAATGTCATTTAGCAGAGAGAAAATAAGCACTTTGTCATTGCAAGTCTCTTGCAGTTGAGAATGATAATATTATTAGGGACTAAGTGAAGCTCATTAGCTGAGAAGATAATGTATTCATGGTAAGTCTCTTTCATCATGCAATTCACTTAATGTAAGAACACATACCACC
The DNA here is from genome assembly GCF_965140915.1 of Aythya marila. Taxonomy (NCBI): domain Eukaryota; kingdom Metazoa; phylum Chordata; class Aves; order Anseriformes; family Anatidae; genus Aythya; species Aythya marila. The sequence continues at coordinate 111,206,211 of NC_139044.1, forward strand.
ACTACATGACTCTTATGACCAATGTCACCTATGAAGACATTGACTGTGAACAAATCTGCCATCCTTCAGGTCCATCTTTGCACAGTTTTGCACAACTTTTATTTCTAATTATAGAATCATAGAATCGTTAGGGTTGGAAAAGACCTTCAAGATCATCTGGTTCAACCATCTGGAATAGTGTGAATACATCAAACAACACACTCAGCTATACCCTAATCACTAGCTCCTTGGTTGGCCTCAGTATCCTATACACTGCAGTGTTTCTTCAGTGCCACCTTCACACTCACCTTCAGTTTCTACATCGTGCCACCTGAGAACAGATTAAGGACCTCCAGAGACATTTCCCCAGACAATGATATACTGACAAGGACCAAATACCACACTGCTCCATCAGCGTGGTCAGCTCTAAACATTTGTCTGGTGAAGAGCTTGGTCTTGTTCTTGGTCCCAAACTCCCATGATAAACCTTCCAAAGAGCTGGTCTTCTAGGTGTGAGGGACTTTGTTTCCATCAGTACTGGTGTCAACGTGCAAAACTGCCTTGTGAAATTAAGTACTGTCTTAGTCACTCACAATATCCAGCTACTGTAGAGAATGTTTCATTTCGTTACATATCTCAGATAGCTATGTATGCATATGAATTTACCATACTGGAAACTACTGACATATTCACTTGAGGACCGGTTTAAATGATTGTAAGATCACCAACATGAAGAGATCTAAAATTCAGAGGTTCTACAGCTACCAGATATCTAACTGTATTGGTTTTTGATTCGTTCATCAGCCTTTTGACATTATGTGATCTTTCAGGAGGGAAACACATTAAATCCTGTTTATTTTTCCAACTTGTGTATGTGGACATATATATAGTATGTACATTCACTTTAAGGAGTAAAATAACAAGATTTTCTTCAGGTATTATGAAACAAACAAACAAACAAAAACAACAAAAAAAGAAGACAACAAAACAACCTCAGGCATGCAAAATAACAAAAGAAGAAAACATACATGTAAGCTACTGATACTCCCTTTCTATCTCTCCCCATGTCAACTTTTGAGCATGTGTCTAGAATAAAGCATGCAGGGCCTCATAGTATTAGAAAAAAAATGACACATTGGAGGAAATTCAAGAAAAAACAACATAAATTATTAAGGGGCTGCAAGGATTGACTTACAGTGAAAGATTAAAAGAAATAAATATGCATAAGTTGCTAAGCAATGTCAGGGGGGTGGGGGGAGGTACACATTAACTATCTACATATATTTGAAGGCTATAAACATCAAGGATAGAGAGAAATTATTTAACGTGATTTTAGTGTATAAGAAAGTGTAAATAAGATGCACTTTAACATTGGTGAAATTATATCAGAAATTAAACAAGCATCCAAAACTGCACATTTTTTTCAAGTGTAGAAGAGTCTTCTAAGAGAGACATGGTTCTTCAGAATATCTAACAGCTTTCTTATTTGGCCGGAATGTGAGAAAGTTATATTTAAGATTTACAACATGAGAAATAGGAACTCAAGCTTTCCAAATTGCCAGTGAATTTTAACATTGGTGGAGCTTTTTTTGGTGTTGGTCTCTCTTTACCTTGTTCTCTCAGGAGATTCAGATGGTCTTTTGATTCAGAATGAAAATAAATGCTGAAATCTCTGGTGTTTTTGTTTTTGTTGTTGATGATTTTTTGTTTGTTTTATGTTTGTTGTTGTTGTTGTTCATTTGTTTGTTTTTACAAAATTGAGTTGTTTTCTGTTTAGGCCTGCACTAGATAATTTACCATAGGAAATGATCTTGCCCTGACAAGGAAAGATGAGATGATCTAATAGGCTTATTTCGTCTGTAATACCTATATTTCTGTGACAATTTTTTTCAGGAAAACAAAGGCTTCACACTCAGACAGTGATCAAAAAGCTCACAAAATAAAGCACAGAGATAGAATGCCAAAATAGCCTGACAACACCAGACTTTCAAGCAGTTCTTGTCTCTGCATCTTCTACTCCTATTTGGAAAATGCTCTAATTCCTTTAAACTATGGGATTGCTTGTAAATCACACAGAAAATATGTTTGTTTGTTTGTTTGTTTTTATTTTTTTAGCTAGAAATGGTATAAGTAAGGTTGTTCAAAATCTAAACTTGAGTCATTTCATGTAATTTTATATTTCATCAGTAATGAAGAATATGTGGAGTCATGCAGGTATTGGGACCAGCAGTGAAGTAACTTTTTAGGTGACTGAGAAAAAACTGTGACAAGGAATGGATTGGAAGTTCGCTTTTTATTGTATAAATGTAGGTTGCTTGCTAGCTTGAGAAATCTGAAAGAACGATTGCTAGCAATAGTTCATCATTCACTTCATAAATATAATTTCTTTAGATCAGGACTTTTAGCAATTGCTGGTGGAAGATTTACTTTCAAGCAGTATTAATAGCTTCTATTATTTTTGCTTACGAAAGAGAATTACTGGAAAATAATAGGTATAGCATGTCAAAGACTTATATGACAAATATTTAACAGAGTTCTTCCCTTAGTTTATTTTCCACCAGTTACTAAATACAAGAGTATGGTCATTCCATTCTCGTTCTCCTAACCTCAAAGGCAAATGGATGGTCTCAATGTGAATTTATAAAAATATACCACATTTTTGTCAGAAAGAATGTATGTTGAACCTGCCAAGGAAATCAATGTCTGTGTAAGCTGTAAAGAATGTGAACTGTTATTTACCTGATATTCTAAATACATGGAAGAGTTTGGAATGTTCAGTGTAACTCTCAAATGTTGGCTGCCATGGCTTAATCCACTAAATCTCAAACCATATATGAAACCCTGCAAGACTAACAGACAGCATATCATTTGTTAGCTAGTTATCTTTAACATAGCCAAACAGCAGGTCCAGGCCACATATCAGAGTAATCAGCTGCTGAAAAGTACTTCAAGCTATTCTAACTTCGGAATGAAAATTGAAACATAATCTTCTAAGGAAGGTTAGGAAGACTCTAAGGAATCTTCTAAATTCGGTTTTGCTTGGAAGATGAAGGGAGGAACACGTCTCTGACTTGTTATAGAATCATAGAATATCCCGAGTTGGAAGGGACCCATAAGGATCATCAAGTTCAAGTCCTGGCACTGCACAGGTCTACCCAAAGGTTTAGACCATGTGACTAAGTGCACAGTCCAATCGCTTTTTAAATACAGACAGGCTTGGTGTAGTAACTACATTGCTGGGGAGCCTGTTCCAGTGTGCAAACACCCTCTCGGTGAAGAACCTCTTCCTGATGTCCAGCCTAAACTTCCCCTGCCTCAGTTTAACACCATTCCCGCGGGTCCTATCACTGGTGTTTACAGAGAACAGGTCTCCTGCTTCTCCACTCCCCCTTGTGAGGAAGTTGTAGACTGCGATGAGGTCCCCCCTCAGCCTCCTCTTTTCCAGGCTGAACAGGCCCAGTGACCTCAGCCACTCCTCATATGTCTTCCCCTCTAGGCCCTTCACCATCTTCATCGCCCTTCTCTGGATACTGTCCAACAGTTTAATGTCTTTTTTGTACTGTGGTGCCCAGAACTGCACACAGTACTCGAGGTGAGGCCACACCAGCGCAGAGTAGAAAGGGAAAATACTGAAAATCTTTTTCACCATGAGGACAGTCAAGGTGTGGAACAAATTGTCCAGGGACGTTTTCAGGACCCAAGTAGAGAAAGCTCTGAACAACCTGCTCTGACCTCCAGCTGACCATGATTTGAGCAGCAGGCTGAACTAGGTACCTCCAGAGGTCCTTTCCTACCTGAATTATCCTGTGGTTCTGTAGGGGTCACTAAGTCTGACAGCCTAATAGAGGTAAGGCTGCTACAGCTCCATATCCCTGATGGCCAGCCACTAGAAAAGCTGGGCATGTACTCCCAACAGGCACACAAACAGACACAAGTATACAACACACAAAAAGATACATAGTCAGCTACAGAGATCAGCACAGACAGAAACACAAACAACGTTCATGGTAGAATCAAAAACACCAACAGCCTTATGCTGTTCTCTCTGTCTCATCAGGCTGAAAGGCCATTTGTGGAAAATATATTGACATATATAGACATATATGCAATGTGGATCCTTCCAGGGGCTGGCTTTGGATATAATTTGTGTTGCAATTCAATAGTCTGAAATATTTTGCATCAAACTACAACTTGATAGAAATGTGTACTTGAATTTTGGATCCAAAGATTACAGAATCACAGAATAATTTAGGTTAGAAGGAACCTCTAGAGGTTATCTTTTCCAAAGCTGCTGCTCAAGCAGGGACACCCAGAGCAATGTCCATGCAGCTTTTGAAGATCTCCAAGGCGGCAGACTCCACAGCCTCTCTGGATAATCTACAGCAGTGTTCAGCCACCTGCACAGTAAAGAAGCATTTTCTGATGTTCAGAAGGAGCATTATGTTTTACAGTTTGTGCCCCTACCCTCTTGTCCTCACACTGGGCACCACTGAAAAGAGCCTGGCTCCATCGTTTTTGCACCATCCCTTCAGGTATTTATAGACATTGGTAAGATCCCCTCCCTCCAAGCCTCGTCTTCTATAGGCTGAACAATCCCAACTCTCTCACCTCTTCCTCATAGGAGAGGTGCTCCAGTCTCTCCATCACCTTTGCGAACCTTTGTTGGACAGGTAGAGCATTAGGGAGCCTCTTACCCTGAAAATTAGTTTATAAATCCTGGAGCCATGAGAAGTGAAAGATAGCACAAGTTTAGGGTGGTTATATGCATTGGATTTTTTCTTCATTTTAAACACAAACCTGTATGGTGTTGGATTCTTTCTCTTTCCTTAAAGTGCCTCCAGCAGACATTCAAATTACTCTGTAGTCATTGCTTCAGAAGTATCCAAAGCTTTTTATTTAATTTTCAAAGCAAATTTGGATCTGATCCAGACAGTTACTTAACAGAAATATCCAATTCCTGAAGGTATTTTCCTTTAAACCACACCAAGATACTTCTCTAAATGATTGCTTCAGGTTCAAAAGGCCCTGGTGAGTAGATTCCACATTCCTTTAAGTATGAATCAACATTGCTAATTACTGTAGTTTTCTCACAAGTCTCACAATTGTTGGTAATGTCTTTAAAGATATTCTGGAGACAAACAATAATATGATACAGCCAAATATATTTTACTTAAGTGAATTTTGTAGCCTCAATTTTATAATTTTGCTTGAAAATGTGTCTTAGTTTTGGCTGGGATAGAGTTAATTTTCTGCATAGTGGATAGTATATTCCATGTTTCAGATTTAGGAGAAAAATAATGCTGACAACACACCAATGTTTTAGTTATTGCAGAACAGTGCTTACACTAAACCAAGGACTTTTCAGCTTCTCACACTGCTCTGCCAGCGAGGAGGCTGGGGGTGCATAATAAGCTGGGAGGGGACACAGCCAGGGTAGCTGAAACAAACTAGCCAAAGGGATGTCCCATACTGTGCAACAATAAAAACTTGGAAGGCTGGTGAGGGAAGGGGGGACTACTGCTTGGGGACTGTGTAGGTATTGGCTTGTGTGTGGTGAGCAATTGCATTGTGTATTACTTGTTTTATATACATATATAATTATCATTATTATTATTTTCTCTTCAGTTTCTATCATATTAAACTCTTTATCTCAACCCATGAGTTTTGACTTTTTTTCCTTTCAGCCCTCTCTCCCATCCTACTTGGGCTGGGAATGGTGGGTGGGAAGAGAGCAGACAGATGTATGGTGTTTAGCTGCCTGCCAGGTTAAACTTCAACAAAATGTAATTAGTAGGTGACTTTCAACAAGTTTAGAGCACATATGTGGAATTGTATACATATATTTCTCTGTGTGTGCTTACATTTTATAATTAACTAATCAGTTTTGAACTTCTAAATTTTCAATACTGTTTATGCAGTGTATGCTTTCCTAAAATAATACATTATCTTACAATTGTACAGTATTTTTCATCACTAAAAATCAACAGAGGCCCCTTTCTCAGTTACTCAGAAGCCTCTTTCCATTTCAAGTCAGTATGAGAGACCATTTGGTGCACACAACTTGATTTTATTTTCAGTTTCAGACCCTTTTAAACTGCCACAGATATATAATCTAGCCTTTGTGTGACCAGAAATCACAGACGGGATTCTCATTCGAAGAATAACTTGCAATTGCTGATCACTATATGGGACTTAACAATGTTGCATGACCCTTAGGACAGCAAGGAAAGGGATATTAGAATCATAGAATGGTTTGCATTGGAAGGGACCCAAAGATCATCTACTTCCACCTCCCTTGTTGTGGGCAGGGACACCTCCCACTAAATCAGCTTCTTCAAAGCCCAATCCAACCTGGCCTTAAACACTTCCAGGGATGGGGCATCTACAACTTCTCTGGGAAAACTTCTTCCAGTGCCTCACTACCCTCAGAGTAAAGAAGGATAGGACAATGGGTAGTGGCTTTAAGCTAAAAGAGGGTAGGTTTAGATTAGATATTAGGAAGAAATTCTTTACTCTGGGGGTAGTGAGACACTGGAACAGGCTGCCTAGAGAAGCTGTGGATGCCTGATCCCTGGAAGTGTTCAAGGCCAGGTGGGATGGGACTTTGGGCAGCCTAATCTAGTGGGAGGTGTCCCTGCTTATGGAAGTGGGGTTGAATCTAGCTGATCTTTTGTTCCCTTCCAACCCAAACCATTCTATGATTCTGGGATTCTATGAAGATTCTGTATCTTCCTTAGGCACACATCCAGGCCAAAAAGAATAGAGCACACAACAAAATAATCAGGTCAGAAGTACATAAGATGTACGATTTCCACCTCCATCTAAGGAAGTGACTTACCACTAATCATCTTTTACACAAGTCCTCTTCTGTTAGTGATAAACTGTTGTTAGTATTAAAAAAAAAAAAAAAAAAAAAAAAAACACAGCTGAGTAAATCTCAACAAGAGTGACAACCAGGTTTAAAATTTCAGGGAGTCTAAAATAAGCACTAAAGTCAAATATTGTTGTTTTGGATTCAGACTCATAAATGTGGGATCATAATATGGAACACCAAAACATTAAACACTTTTTATATCTCAGTGCTACATCATACTACATATAGTTAGTAGTCAAATGCCACCTTGCAAATCAACACCTCTTCTTGCAGACCTTCTTTTAAAAGACTCCTGCCTTTGTACTATACTAATCACACCCAACTTCACATCAGTTACTGGAATTGAGATGTCTACATCCTTCTGGTCTTCATAAGTAGATTTTTTTTTCTTTTTTTTTTTTTTGTTATTCTAAAATCTCAAATGCATCATTAAAATTCTGCTGTGGTAGGAAAAGCCTCTAGCAAAAGTTTGTCAGCCTACTATCACATTTATGTTTTAGGGTGGTATTGAAGAAAACTTTCTTGATTATAGTAAGATAAATTCTCCAGACAATTTATGTTAATTTTTTTTAATGGAAGGGAAATTTGGAACACAGTGATTATTAAAACAGGGAAACTCATCCAGCCTCTTATTAGATTAGATAAGGAAGTCATTTTGCTTAGAGCAACAAATTTGAAATCTCTTAATTTTCTTTCCCGTTCATGTGACTCTAGCATTTTAGATAAAACAAGCAGTTAAAGCAGATGATGAGTATCAGCTCTCAAGTTAATACAAAGTAAATTGAATTCTGAAGTATCTCTTCTCTCCCTAACTTTGCTGCAGGTGCTAGGGTTCACTTTGTGAACAGCTTCACTTATTTAGCAACATTTCTAAGGTCCCAGAGTCAGTTAGAGGGAGATAAACTTAAATAAATGACTTTCAGCTTGACAGATTTTCCACCTCAAACAAGCCTGAAGTACACTTCAAATTCACATATTGTTTTTAGTGAAAATTCACATTATAAATCACCATTACCATTTTCCTTCCCCAGAAGCTATTTCCTATTCTCAACCACTTGGTTAATTGTTATACATACTCCAGGAAGCCTCATAGTAAAAAGAACTTAATAAAATCTTGCTGGAGACAAGGCTTTAGCTGACATATGCAGGTTTTCCATCAGGCCCTCCTTGAACACCTCAGAACCATGGTCAGCACAGCTAGATTCTGCTCTGTGCATAGAAATGTGGCAAAAGACACTTGGTGGGGGCATTATAAAGCTGGGTTTACTCTGTTCAGTGAAATCACTTAAAGTGATAAATTCAAATTAACACACAAAGACATTTCTTCTGTTAAGGGCTCACCGAAAAACACTTTTGTATCTCTCTCTATTTCTATATTTAAGAGGAAGAGTTGAAAATGTTGCTATTTGAAGAGCACTTGAACGAAAGTCTTCAGAACATTGTGTATGGTGGACTGACTCCAGCTGGCAGCTAAGCCCCCACTCTGTTGCTCACTCACACTCCACCCAAAATGAAGGGGGAGAAAATTGGAAAAAGCAATAGTTATAAAACTCATGTGTTAGGGTCAAGATAGTTTAGTAAGTGAAGCAAAACTGAGCATGCAAGCAAAGCAAAATAAGGAGTTGTTGACTACTTCCTTTTAACAAGCAGAGAGAGGTCCAGATGCTTCCTGGAAAGCAGGTCCTCACAGGTGTAATGGTTATTTGGGAAAATAAGCACCATTATCCCCCAAATACCTCTTCTTCCTCCTTTCCCTGAGCTTTTATTGCTCAGCATGATGTCATATGGTGTGGAATATCACTTTGGTCAGTTGAGGTCAGCTGTCTTGGCTGTGTCTTCTCCCAAATTCTTGTGCACCCCCAGCTTCCTTGCTGGGGGAGATGGTGCAGAGTAGGAAAAAGAGAAAAACTTGGCACTGTGGAAGTGTTTCTCAGCAATAACCAAAACACTGGTGTGTTATCAAAACTATTTTCATCACATATTCAACACACAGTGCTGTATAGGCTGCTATGAAGAAAATTAACTCCATCCCAGACAGACACAGCACATTAGTTTACAATAGAGTTAGGAAATTAAAACCAGTAAGGGCTCAGACTTGCATTCAGGAGCTTGATTTTGTGTTGTTAAATTATTCAGGTCGGTACTAGGTTTGCCAGCTGAAACTGCTTCTCAGTATTTGGCCATGGCTTGGAAATGAGTATGATCCAGGTATTGGTGTCAAAAGGCAGTGTGGATGCTACTACTCTGTTTTGGAGAGAAAGAGATTGTATTACTACATGTAAGGGTGTGTAGAAGAGTGTATACTTCTTTAATGGTACGTGGTCAAGGACCCTTTCCAAGGCAACAAAACATTAATAAGAAATGGGTGCAGTGATAGGAACCAAGGCTGGTCAGTCACACTAATTTATGAAGAACAGGTGAAAATGTAGGAATGTTTATTCCAGCAGGGTTATCTGATTGAGGATTCCTACGCTGAGAGAAAGACACCAGAAACAAACCTTCCAGTCACACTAACTGATGGGCTAACAAGCTACAGATGCTGCTTCCAGTAAGCATGAACCTTGCAACTGATTAAATACTGAACCAGGGGGCCCTTAACTGGGAGGCTGCAGGAAACTGTAGAGTTTTGCAAACCTATGTGAGATGTGCAAGGGGAAGAGGAAGCTGGAAGAACAATGAGAGGATAGGTATAAACGGGTTGATGGGGGGAAAATGGGGCCAGTCAGTGTGCTTCTCTGGCTAAGTTGCAGTTAGTCTTGTCTTATGTTTCCTCATTAAATCTTTTCTTAATTTTCTTAACTCCCTCTGCCTGTGTACTTACATGCTCTCCCTTCTTTGTGTGTATGCTGCAAGGACTATGTGCCAGGCACTGGCAATAGCTGATAATGGGCAAGTAGAAGTTGGTGTAGGTCCCCAAACTGTGGTGCCAGTTACTGGAGTGGGGGTCCTGACACCAGTAGTTAGAAGGTCTATAGCTCTGGATCTGAAATGGTCCTACAGACTCTGAGCCTTTGAGCAACATTTATTCCCAAATCAACTACTGGGGAGGGACTGGTGTGAGTGAAGTAGGTGTGGACTCTGTACCAGCTGCTGGAGCAAGTCCATGGGTCACAGCCCACATACATGGTGGCAGCAGCTTGGGGGCTGGGGGGAAGGGGTGTTGTCTGTGTGTGGGTTATGGGTGTGTATTCATCAGAAAATTTTAAGCTGGACTACCTGGTGAGCAGCAGAGTCCTTGGATCTGAGGTATCAGGTAGGCGGGATGTCTGCTCTGGTACACCCAGGGGGACTTGAGAATGTGATGTGCTTGAAAGATGAGTGTGTGTGTGCTGTGTGTTTGCAGTGAACTGCAAACTGGACTAGCTGGGGAGTAGGTGACCTGTGAAGTGGGTAAGAGTGCTGCCATTCAGTGAGACCCGGACAGGCTGGAGAGATGAGTAGGAAGAAACCAAATGAGGGTTTAACAAGAGCAAGTATAGAGTCCTCCACCTGGGAAGGAAAAACCACATGTATCAGTACAGGCTGCAGGATGACCTGCTGGAGAGGAGCTCTGAGGAGAAGGACGTGGGGGTCCTGGTGGATGAGAGGTTGACCATGAGCCAGTAGTGTGTCCTCATGGCCAAGAGGACCAATGGCATCCTGGCGTGCATTAAAAGGAGTGTGGCCAGCAGGTCAAGGGAGGTGATTCTTCTGGATGATTTTCTGGATGGACAGAGAGGTTGTGCTGGTATTTGAGGGATCCACGAGTGTGTGTGTCCCTGCACTAGTGAACTTCTGTCTCTACCGGCAAGAGAACAGGAAGGGGTGTCAGCTGTTTTTCTTATGGGACTCATATAGGTAAGTGTTGCTGGAAGCAGCCTTTGGCCAGGGCAGCCTCTGTTATCAGTAGTGTCAAGAACTCTACTGGGTCCCAGCAGCCAGACAGGAGCAGTCCTGGGCTGGAGCAGCTGGAGAAGACAGCTGCAATCTTAGCTCTTCCCCTCATTTAACATCACACGTGGCCACAGGGCCAGCTAGTAGACTCCATTTCTGATTTTTTCGGTGTGTTTTTTTAGTATAAAGAAAAGTTCATTAGATATCCTCTCTTTTATACATATATTATCTTGTAAATATTTGTATTCCAATTAAAACAAACAAACAAACAACAACAACAACAACAACAAAACACATTTTTGTAAATAATAATAATAATAATAAAGGAAGACATAAACCATTTAGACCAAACTTTACTGGCTGTGTACAGAAAGCTACTTTTAATTACCTTTTTTCACCATCATATGGTAATTGTATTTGCATTTACAATCAGGTTTGAAAAGGGCATTGTCACATATCCTTGTCCATCTTGTTTGATTAATTGCCTCACTGTCAAGATGTTAACCAAGAATTTTTGTATTCAGTTTTCCTGTCACTGATCTGATACTCCATGACAAATTCTGTTAGCATTTTTTCATATAGTGTTTCAGTGATGTTACTAAGGAAGTAATATCAGATACCTTACATCTCATGATGTAAGGTAAGTTATGTCTTTCCTTAGATCAGCTGATTCAGCTAGGAAAAAATAGGCCAATATTTGAACACATGGATGTGTGTGACCTATAACTCCCTGTCTCATTAGCACATTTTGCTTGCTTAAGTTCAGGTGATCCTTTTGTACTGTTATCTCTCCCCATTCTTTTCAAAGTGAAAAAACAAAACAATTATCCTAGATTAATATATACATGAAATCCAGATTGGATTTGACATCAAATGTGAGAGAATGACTTTATTTAACCCTTCACCCCCCTCACCCCCCCCCAAAAAAAAAAAAAAAAGTCCTCTTGTAGGACACAACATTTTCTTCAGATACTGTTATTCTATTAGCCTTTCTAACTGACACTTTTTCTTTTATTATTTGCTTGTTACGAAGATAGTATTACTTTTTCCATATCTCATGTTATAGACAAGCCCTATATTGTTCTAAGCTTTGTATAAGAAGAGTAAAAAAAAAAAAATTCTCCATCCTGAAATCATTAAAACCTGATTGTTCACACATAAGTATGAATACAGAGCTTTACATGCTAAAAACTTTTGTATTTTGTGTGAAGTTTTCTTCTGTTTTGTATTCCTGAAAAGACAGAATCAATTACAAACTTCTTTGTTAATCCCTTAAGTAATATTTGAAGCATGCTAAAGATTTTAAAGATGAAACCTTGGGATCAGCACTGATGAAAACACTACTAAACTAATAACAGTAATGGAAAGATGCCTCGGCATTGATGCTGAGGAGATAATCTCCCTGTTTTTCAGTTTTTAATCATTTAACATGGTCGGGGAAATGCTCTGCCCAGAATACAAATACTTAATGTTTAGCCTTCAGTCTGGAGGATGAGAGTTTGATACAAGTTCACTGCCATTTCCCATCTGTCCTTTGCTGTGGGATTTGAGTTTCTATTCTGCATGAAAGCCATTACAGTTAAAAAGGTGTACATTTGTGTAGACTTCCTTGCACTTTCCCTTAGCACATTGATTGTATGAGAATCATAATATATCCCAAGTTGGGAGGGATTCACAAAGATCGAGTCCCCAAAGTACCACCTAAAAAATCAGACAATATATCCAAGAGAATATTCTTGATATGCTTCTTGAACTCCGACAGGTTCAGTGCTGTCACCACTACAATGGGGAGCCAGTTCCAGTGCCCAACCACCTCCTCAGTGAAGAAGCTTTTCCTGATATCCAACCTGAATAGCCCCCGTTGCAGCTTCAACCCATTTCCTCAGGTCCTATTGCTGGTCAGCAGTGAGAAGAAATCAGCACCTGCCCCTCCACTCCCCCTTGTGAGGAAGCTGTAGATTGTAGAATCATAGAATCATAGAATATCCTGAGTTGGAAGGGACCCTTAAGGATCATCAAGTCCAACTCTTGACACCGCACAGGTCTACCCAAAAGTTCAGACCATGTGCCTAAGTTCACAGTCCAATCTTTTCTTAAATTCAGACAGGCTGGGTGCAGTGACTACTTCCCTGGGGAGCCTGTTCCAGTGTGCAACCACCCTCTCTGTGAAGAACCCCCTCCTGACGTCCAGCCTAAATTTCCCCTGCCTCAGCTTAACCCCGTTCCCGCGGGTCCTGTCACTGGTGTTAATGGAGAAAAGGTCTCCTGCCTCTTGACAACCCCTCGTGAGGAAGTTGTAGACTGTGATGAGGTCCCCCCTCAGCCTCCTCTTCTCCAGGCTGAACAGGCCCAGTGACCTCAGCCGTTCCTCGTACGTCTTCCCCTCAAGGCCTTTCACCATCTTCGTAGCCCTCCTCTGGACACTCTCCAACAGTTTCATGTCCTTTTTATACTGTGGTGCCCAGAACTGCACACAGTACTCGAGGTGAGGCCGTACCAGCGCAGAGTAGAGCGGGACAATCACCTCCCTTGACCTACTAGCGATGCCGTGCTTGATGCACCCCAGGATACGATTGGCCCTCCTGGCTGCCAGGGCACACTGCTGGCTCATATTCAACTTGCTGTCTACCACAACCCCCAGATCCCTCTCTTCTAGGCTGCTCTCCAGCGTCTCATCGCCCAGTCTGTACATGCAGCCAGGGTTTCCCCGTCCCAGGTGCAGGACCCAGCACTTGCTCTTATTGAACTTCATGCGGTTGGTGATCGCCCAGCTCTCCAACCTGTCCAGATCCCTCTGCAAGGCCTTTACACCCTCATTTGAGTCCACAACTCCAAGTTTGGTGTCATCAGCAAACTTGCTCAAAATACCCTCTATTCCTACATCCAGATCGTTTATAAAAATATTGAAAAGTACCGGCCCTAAAATGGAGCCTTGAGGGACCCCACTGGTGACCGCCCGCCAGCCTGACACAGCCCCATTTACCATAACCCTTTGGGCCCTGCCCGTTAGCCAATTGCTCACCCATCGTATGATGTTTTTATTTAGCTGTATGGTGGACATTTTGTCCAGTAGGATCCTATGGGAAACCGTGTCAAAAGCCTTGCTGAAGTCCAAAAAAATCACATCAGCTGGTTTCCCTTGGTCCACCATACGGGTGATCTTATCATAAAAGGAAATCAGGTTAGTTAGGCAGGACCTACCCTTCACAAACCCATGCTGAGGTCTCCCTGTGATGAGGTCTCCCTTGTGATGAGGTCTCCCCTCAGTCTTCTCCAGACTGAACAAATGAAGTGACTTGAGCTGCTCTTCATACATCTTCCACTCCAGACCCTTCACCATCTTTGTAGTCCTCCTTAGGACACTCTCTAACAGTTTTATATGTTTCTTATACTGTGGGTCCCAAAACTGCACACAATAATAAAGGTGAGGCTGTAATAAATAATAAGGTGAGGCTGCAATGAATAAAGGCACCAGTACAGAGTAGAGCAGGACAATCAATTCCCTCAACCAGTTAGTAATGTTGTGCTTGATGCACCCCAGGATACAATTGGCCCTCCTGGCTGCCAAGGCACATTTCTGGCTCACGTTCAGCTTGCTGAACCTTTTTTAACCACAGTTCAAATATTGATTTACTGTTTTGGTTTGGTCTATACTGCTTACATATTTCTATACACCACAAAATCTGTCACTGTTGGGATCTCTTTGGTCCCTAATATATAGCCACATTTTGAAGTGAGAAACATTTCAATAGTTCTCTTAAAATATATGTGTATAGAACTCAGACAATATTAATATGTAGAGATATTTTGAGCCAAATTCTGTCCTGCAAAGATATTTATGAAATCAAAGTTGCCTCAGGCTCCATTTTCTGTTTATATACAAACTTCACTAAATAGTATTAATCATAGAATCACTTAGGTTGGAAAAGACCTCTAAGATCATCAAGTCCAACCACATCATCAGTGATTTAAGATGTGAAACGTTCAGGAGAAAAAGGGAAGTTCCATATATCAGCATCTTTCTCCCATAACTTCAGCTATACGTTTAAGACTATCAATTCACATTTCTGTGACGTTTCTGCAGTGCTAAACAACACGTTATAAAATAATATCAGTAAACAGGGTTAAATTCGGAAGTAAAAAGAAAATCAAGTAAATGAAATGCAATAATATTGTTGATAAAGGAACAAAATTATCATGCAGTGAAATAACAATTTTCCTGGATAATACATCATTAAAAAGCTAATGCATATTAACTCTAAAAATAAAATAAAATAAAATAAAATAAAATAAAATAAAATAAAATAAAATAAAATAAAATAAAATAAAATAAAATAAAATAAAAAGTCATATCTATATCAAGAAGACCAACTTTTAATGAAAACCAAAGATAATTATGCTTTATACTTCTCTTTGTTGAATTCCATGAAAGAAAGTACTGGACCACTTTTTTAGCCTGTCAAAGTTCCTTTGGGGAAGGGTGCACTCTGTACCATCATCCAGGTCACTAATTATAAGATTGCACAGGATTAGCTGCATTATCAACCTCCTAGTACACCACTAGTGACTGGTCTCCAACTTCACTTTTGACTGCAGATCACAATCCTTTGGGCCTCGAAGTTCAGACAGTTTTCAGTCAATCTCACTTGCCATTATCTGCATTGTACATGGTCAGTTTGTGCACAAGAATGTTTTAGGAGAGCCTTATTAAGGTAAAAAATAACACATCCACTGCTCTCCATGTATAAACCAAGACAGTAATCTCATCATAGATGACTAAAAGGTAGGTCAGGCATTAAAAATACTTGTTAATTACTCCCAATCACCTTCTTGTCTTTCATGTGTTTGGAAATGGTTCTCTGAGTAATTAGATGTTTTCCCGGATAATTAAAACATAACAAAAAGTTACATGTGGAAAGAGAACATGAAGGCAGAGAAACTGCAAGCCAGATAGATGTAGGACATTCCAATATTTCAGCCATTTTTTATCATCATCTATCTATACTGTTTTCCTATCAGACCTGACTTTACATCTACCTTTCAAGATCTATTTGTAAATATAAACCCTTTAGAAAACAGACAAATAGCACTTGTGCTAAATTAATATAAATACTTTCAAAGCCAGTTCCAAGAGGGATACTGAGTTTGCCCTACAAATTAAAAAAAAAAAATTAAAAAAAATAAAAAAATATCCCCACCAGATGTCCAAATATTGCTCCTTTAACCCATTGTTTCCATACTGTCCAAGATGTTTATTTTCTCATAGGTACATTAAAGGAAGTAGGAATCTGGCTACTGCTGGATCTGAATTCAAATGGATGTTCATTAGAGATGTCAAAATATTCACATAATACTTTTTTCATAAACTACTTGTTTTTGTTGTTGTTGTTATTATAATTACTATTATTGACATGCCACCAAAAATGCTATAAATAATCTTCCAACATTGAAAACATCTGTTCTGGGAATCTCTTAACACCTCCCATCATAAGACTCCCAGAACAATTTAAATACTGATAAACTTCAGAAGAACATCCAAACCTTTAGGTGTAAAGCTGATGTATACTTCAATTAAATACTTCTATTTAAAATTTATTTTTATTATACAGCTCCTGGAATAAGACAAGTATACCAACACTGAAGGTATATTTGAAAGGCTCTGGTACACTCTTCATGTCTGATACTGAATTGCAACAAGCTCAACCAACTTCAGCTGAAATCAATAGGATAGTAGAAGAATCATTAATCTACTCTTTACTTCTTTAATCCAGACCAAAATTTAGACAGATCACCTATGGTGACAATGCATACTAACACAGGTATTATTAGTGTCTGGAAACTGGAAAGCCAGGGAGAACTTTTCTTGCGTGTGGGGGACTCTAGTAAAAAATGGTGACTTTAGTTTCGGTGTAGACCTCAAGGGAACAAATGTAATCTGCAGTGAATAACCTGAGATGGAAGAATCTTTCAGGTATGAGGAATTCACCATGTGATTTCATCTAAAAAGTCTCAGTGGTTCATGCTCTCACTGCATGTAATAGGCAAAGGAAGGGGTATTCTGCAGCCTTCCCTTGTGTCTTGATTTAACGGAATACAATATATTTCATTTTATGGTGATCAGAAATTATAGGGCTTCTTCCAGTGAAAGGTATTTTTCCTTTCTTACCTAAAAATGCTTTGTGTGTATAACTTCCAAGGATCACATCCAAAAGGACTACAGGATATGAGGGTAGGAAGGAGAAGGATAATCAAAGAAAAAAAAGAGAATGAGGCAGTGCTCTGTATATGACTTTCCCTTAACATGACTTTTCCCTTAATGACTTTTCCCTTTTCTCATATGGCTTTCCCTTAACAAACCCAACTGTTGATTTTCTTTGTTCACACATCTGCTGTGATGCCTGTGAAGTTTGATTTTTGTCTTAAGAAGTTAATGTTTCATGACTGATGTCTTCAGCAGAATGTGTGGTGACTGATGTGCAAGGATGGCCTGAGGCCTGACATATCTTTATACTGACAATCAATGCCAGACATTGCATGGTGATTAAAAGGAATAAAACTGTGTTTATTCTAGATCTTAAATACATCATTAAAAAGTAGTCTTCTAAAGCTACTTAGTAAGATGGAGATTTGGCCATCTAATGGATAATGAGTTGTTCCCCAGTTTTACTGTCCATTATCACATGGTCAACATATATGGCATCTCAGAAAATTATTTTTAAAAAATACAATAATTATTTTTACTTTTAATTCAGAGGATATATTTTGATTAGCCTTTATGATTAAGGTCAAAATTTGCAATGTATATTTATGACTATTTCTGTTCCCAAAGTACTATTTTTATACTTGTGTAGTAGTTAACATTCTTTTAAATAGACTGATTTTGTCTTTAAACTATTTGATGTTGCCCTCAAGTTAGAATGATGAGGTAGAAAACAAATTCATCACGACTAGCAGACTCAAAAGGAAAGTGAAACACTGAGCACAGCCTGTGTTATGTAGCTGTAAGGGTTTGACTTAAACCAAACCAGAAAGCAAATGACAATCTATTCCTGCTGGAAATAAAACCCTAGCATCTATTTTCATATTTCTATGATTCTAATCATAATAAGCATGGTACTTGTATATGTAGTTACAACTTGAGAGATCAGGTTGAAATACTACCCCTGGATCACAGATCTGAAACTAGCAATGCATTTTTTAATTTATTTTTTTTTCCACTGTTTTCATAACAAGAGAAGTGGCATCAAAAGCTTAGTGATATGGTTTAGTGGAGGACTTTTTAGCGTTAGGTCAGAGGTTGGACTAGGTGATCTTGGAGGTCTCTTCCAACCTAGATGATTCTGTGAGCACTCCCCATGCAAAAAATGGGATTCCCAGTCAGAAAGGTGTTGCAGTTTCTATGACTTTTCCAACACACGTTATTTTGGAATCATGGGGAAGATCACATAGTCTTTAACACCTTGCTGGCCTCTGTCCTTGGTAGAGTACATGCAGACCTGAAACCATATGTTCAGCAATTGTAAACTCAAGAGATTCTACTGTCTTCAAGGGAATTTGTTAACCAGCTGAAGATGTGCCCACCATATTTTTTCTTTTTCTTTTTCTTTTTCTTTTTCTTTTTCTTTTTCTTGTTCTTGTTCTTGTTCTTGTTCTTTTTCTTGTTCTTGTTCTTGTTCTTGTTCTTGTTCCTTTTCCTTTTTTTTTTTTTTTTCTTAAACTAAGAATATATATAATATATATAAATATATATATATATATGGAGAATCCTATCCCCCATTTCTTTATGTAGTACTGACATTCAGTTCTACACCACTGAAAACTAATATCAGAAGTATGGAATACTTTACAATACTACAAAGACGCTAAATTTTAGGTGTGACAAACGTCTAGGCTACCAAGCTGTGTATGCACAACATGAAGAATAGTGGAATAAGAATCCAAAGGAAAAAGAAAATCCAAAGGACAGCCAAAGCCCTACTGGAATTAAATTTTGGTAGGGAAATCAACGGCAACAAGAAGGAGAAACCTTTCAGTATCTAAAGAGGGGCTACAGGAAAGCTGGGGAGGGAGTTTATGTCAGGAGGTGTAGTGATAGGTCAAGGAGTAATAGCTTTAAGCTAAAAAGGGTAGATTTAGATTAGATATTTGGAATAATTTTTTTACTCTGAGGGCAGTGAGGCACAGGAACAGGTTGCTCAGAGAAGCTGTGGATACTCCATCCCTGGAGGTGTTCAAGGCCAGGTTGGATGGGGCTTTGAGCAACCTGGACTAGTAAAAATTGTCCCTACCCATGGCAGGGCAGTTGGAATTAGATCTTTAAGGTCCCTTCCAACCCAAACGATTCCATGAATCTGTGATTCTTTGAATCAAACTAAACAAGAAAAATGCTAGGAATAGAAATGGCTTCTGACTCCTGTGGTTCCAGGAGATATTGCAACTGTGATTAAAGAAATCAAAGACTTTAAAGAGCTTCCTAAAAAATAAATAAAAGAAAAACAACTCAGAATGATGAAGGAATATCAATGAAGGAAATGTGTGAAAAGCAGATAAGGAAAAGGCAACAGCAACACAAAATTATTGGCAATAAGCTAAATCATTAACAAAGGTTATATTTGTACCCCCCACTCTTCCCCTACCCCAAAAGGTAGCCACTGAAGAGACACTGAAGTTAGAAGCCTTACAGAGCGTATGTAGAGTAGTGAAAGAAAAACAGCTCACATCATAAAAGAGATGCATCTGTCCTCTGGTGGATATCAATTAAGCCACATATTTTGTGTGACACTCCATTTCTTGGTCCTGATTCACTCACAGGAATTCAGAAAACTGCCAAGACTGTTCTCTACAAATCAACAAATCTCTTTTTACATCACTTACTGTTTCTTTTTTTTTTTTTTTTCCCTTATTAATTATTAATTGGAATAGACCTTAGATAAGTGAAATTGTGTCCTTGAATCTCTCTCTATTGAGTATGGGAAATGATTGGTGTGTTTAAACCTTGAGGTTAGGCACCTGAATAACAGTTCTAAATTTTTATGACCTTGGCTTTTGGTGCGCTTTCCACAGAGCACATTGATTTTGCATTCACAGACTAAAGGACAGAAGCATTGTGATTGAAAAAGAAAAGGTAATTATTATGACGGTGAAGAAAACCATGTCTTAAGTTATACAGGTAATCTTTCCCCTTCTATTTAGAGAAGTAGATAGACTCAGTTTATATTTTTATACCTTCACATCAGTGTGTGTTTATGAATGAAATATTAAATTTCTATGAACAAGTCACTGGTACTGTTGTGGTCTCTGTGCAATGGCAGATAATAATATTTACCTTTTTTACAAAGCAAAACATATTAAACATGCTGTCGAATCTAGTGTGTATAGCATTCTGCTTCAAACACTAATACTGAGAATGTAGTTTGTTTATTTTTGAAGCCATAATAGCTTGCCAGAGTGACAGATGAGTTTGGTGGTTTGGATACTTACCTAAAGCTTGGACACGTACTTGAATTTCATCCAAAGAATGAAAATTTTAAAATTGAAGCATTTAGCTAGAAATGTTTTATAAACATGTTCTCTTGCAGTACATCAAGTATTTTTTGCACTCAATCTAGTATAAAATATATAGAGAGCAATGCAAACTCCATTCATCTCTAGCTGAGGATTTTGGTGCAGGGTCTGTAGCACCACTCTACTCTGGAGAAGACTATGCTGTGTATAAATGTTTTGTGCTGGGTCCAGCATTACCCTGAAGTGGAATCTAAGCAGAAAATATTAGGCTAACTTCAAATATCCTTAATCCGTAAAATCAATTCTGTCCTAAGAGAAGGAGAAGGTGGACTTAGCATGTGTTCCCCACAGGTGAACACAGTTTTTGGTCTTTTCAGAACAGATTTTATTTCTGTTTAAATAATGAAGCAAAACAATTTTAAAGTTAAGACAATGCCAGAAACTATGCTTCTGCTGAAGTAAATGACAATTTTTCTGTCAGGGGGCAGGATTTCCCAAGTAACGTTCTTTTTTATATACAAATTAGAGTTCTTAAAAATGGCTTAAAGTGATTGTTTTCAAAATACATAACAAAATATATTGCAGGCAAATCTTTGTATACCGGATCAACTTTATTATAAATTAATTATCATTTTGTTTCCTAATCTTCCCAGATGGCAAACAGGAATAGATAAGAGAAATTAATAATATTGGAAATCATTCTTCATTACATTGGTGTATCTTCACTGGATTAAAGACAAGTATCTTGGTATTAAAATACTGTTGTGAAATGCAGAATCAAGCCCTTTGAAAAAAAAAAAAAAAGAAAAAAAAAGAAAAAAAGAATCCCAGAACTTTAATTATAGTGCAGCTTTACCAGTGACCCTCCTGATGATAGACATCCTCTTTGGTTTTGCTCAGGATTTAATTGTTGAATACCCTCATAATCTTCTCAATGCCTTTTCTTTTAAGCAGTGCCATTTGCCCTGAATAGAACTGTTTATTGTCATCTGCTAGTAAGAGTAAAAAGTAGCACTTGCAGATGCTTTACATTTTCTAACCTTGTGCTGTTTTGGATATAATGGTCTACAGACATAATCAAGTCAAGTATTGTAGGGCAACGTAATCCTTAATATAAAGTTGTTGTGGCTGGAAAGAATAGTGTGAGTGTTGTGGTCTGGAGTTCCTTGTACAACATCTTAACTGATTCACTACTCTGTTCTCAGTGTTGTCATCACTACATTTAGAAGTAAAGCCAAAACATGTATCTCCTTTTACAGCTTCCCACATCTATGTTTCTGGAGAGTGATGTGCTGGAGAGGCAGACACCATTGTTAACTTAACCCAGATAACAGATGTGATGACAAAGGATAAGGAACTCAGGGCCTGGTGTTGCAAACATCTGCAAAACAAGGGAGAAGTAGCCTATGAGATCCCCTGAGCCAAATGAACAAAAAACTTTGTAGAGACACTAGGTCTTTTCTCCACATCTGACCTAACAGAAGCATTTCACTTTCAAAGCACTGTAAAAGCATGAATCAATGTTTTAATAAAACAATAAATCAGTGTTATCTTGGACCTCCTTCTATGCTTCACAGCTTGGTAGTAAAAAAAAAAAGTGTAGTTAGGAAAAGACATCTCCTCCCTTCACCACTCTAGTCTTAAACTATTTCCAAATTATAATACCAGCATTCCCAAATGTATGTAGCTTGTTAATTCAGTCATAAGTCTTCCCCTATCAGTATACTGAGATCACAATGGATTGTTGGCTGCATGGATATTGTCATTCTCATCTCTATAATCCCTAATCAAGAATGCTTAAATTCCTTAGTCCTTTAATACCTGAAATCATATTTTTCAGGAGTAGAGAGCAGAGGAAGAGTTCTGTCTCAAACACACATCACTTTCAATGACAATGAAATACACATATGACCTTGAAAGTTATGGGTACTAAAGTAGGAGAGGCTTATAGCTAGAGCACAGTCACATCGTTCTGTCCTGGAAAGCAAGCAAGCAAGCAAACAAACAAATAAAAACAGCCAAACAAACAAACAAAAAATCTCTACATACAAATGAAGTTTTGCAAGGGATCTGTAAGGTAGAATAAATGTTTCTAGAGTTAGATCTCACTTAAGATACAAATTAATTTGTAGATCCATTGTTTCTGTTGCTTGAACTTTAGTCCATCTTGGTTTTGCTTTTAAGAACTATTAGTACTACATCTGTCACAAGTGAAAATAATTCTAATTCTTTAGAATTAGAATAATTATTTAATGAAATTTTCTCAGACTAACTACAGTAACAGTTAGGTTTCTTTCTCAGATTAAATACAGTTCCTTTTAGAATTTCAAAATTTCCCCAAATTGTAATGTTTTAGTATCATCTGCAAAAATATAATGTTAATTTGGTCACAAGTTTTATATTTTCATTTTATATATGAGATAATCTTTTTTTCCTTTGTATTGGAAGAGAATATGCCAGATTTAAATACTGACTGAACTTTCAAGAGTCTAATAATAACCAGATTCACATAAGAAATAAGTATTCACTAACTCACTGTTAGGGTGAACCCATTTTCTAAAACAATATGTCTTCAGAATAAGCAAAGTTGTCAGCAGCACTTTGCCAGATGTAATGTTGGAATATCTGGCTTCCATTTTATTTCTTTATAAAAACTATAATTTTCATGGGATCCAAGTTTACTACTGGCTAAATTACTTTTACAGACAGCAGCTGGAGTAACTCAGCTGTGTGCCCAGGGTGGCTGGAGAGTCAAGAAGGAAGGAATGCTTCCCAAAGCTAAGGAATGATAATAGAACCTCTGTATATCTCCCTTTGACTCCTGAGGACAAATAAGCTTCTGAGACCAGGACATCTCCATGTCAAATAGGTCTAATCTAATTCTGAAGAAGATCTCCACAACAGGTGGGCTTCAGTTCCTGTAATCCTATTCTGTTAAGTATTAATAACTCAGCTGCAGCTTGTCTTCTTAGTTCCCCCAACACTTGGGTGGTCATTCATCATTGTATGTGCTACTGCCAACATCCCAGAGGCAAGAGGGAAGCAGAACTGGTCAAACAGCAGCAAGCGCTAAGCTGTGATAGATCGGAGAAGAGGGAGGTGAGAAAGGAGGGATGTTGTCCCTCAGGTCATTAAATTGAATTTAATTCAATTCCGTGGCCCCTGCTGCTTGTAACAGACCTTTCCTGCTACATAATGCAAGTTACCTCATATAGCATATTAAGAACATGTGAATTATCTGTTTGTAAATCACACAGTCATGCTTAAATCTTTGCCTAAAATAGGCCTCTTAAAAAGTGAATAATAACCAAGTAGACACCAGGAGAAATATGCCTTAGTTATTTTAGCTCATCTATTACCACTCTAGATCTCTCTATGAAAGCC
This sequence comes from Aythya marila, assembly GCF_965140915.1. Lineage (NCBI taxonomy): Eukaryota > Metazoa > Chordata > Aves > Anseriformes > Anatidae > Aythya > Aythya marila. The sequence goes on from NC_139044.1 coordinate 111,229,825, forward strand.
AGATGCAGAGGCAATAAATTGGAACCTACGCTGTTCAATAACCTCTGCATATCACTTCCCATTAAGATATGAAAGCCTTAGCTATCTACATATGTCAGAATCTAGTAGTCAATGCAACTTTTAATTGATGCTTAATATTCACAAATTCTTGCATTAGCATGCAGGATCATAACTACTTCTCCCCTCCCCTCCCCTTCCCCCCTTTCTTTTTATTTATTTTTTCAGATTTCTTCTGAATGCAAACAGTCTCTTTGCACAGGATGTAAATTATTATTACAATGAAAGCAGCCAGAAGGACAGAAGCTTGGAAATGATTTCTCCTCTGAGCAGTAGGAGATTGTTTGGGTCCTGCTGTTTTGAAAACCTTCTTCCCCCCACGCAGGCTACCCTGCAAAGAGAAAGCTGTTTGAATATTTTGGCAATCAGAGAAGGCCCCAACATAAATTATAGATACAAAAACTCAAAAGATACTCTAACAAATAGAATACTATGGAATCCATTTTTCAGCCACCATATGGTGTCAACAGAATGCCACTTTGTTTCTTCGGGGTAACAGATCATAATTAAAAAAATAAAAAATAAACAGGCTCTCTTGTATTTATTTATTTATTTATTTTGGTGGGTAGAGAATCTACAGTCATCATATTGAAAAAATAAATGATAAACTGGCCTATCATTTTACCATCTTCTTCTAAATACTGTAAACAGTATTTAGCTGTTTTTGTTTTCAGGCAAGACCAATAAATAAAATCTCCCTGAAGTTCAGATGCATCCATTTCCCAGTATATTATTAAATGTGAGAGAATTTGTTCAAACTCTTTTATAATGTTAGACTAGTTGCAGGTAATTTACAAATATTTTTAAAAAGCTACATCTTGTTTTCTTCTTTGCTGTGTTGTCTATTCCCTTGTATCCTGGGAATATTGTAATCAAAGATGAGACCATTTTGTGTTTGTTTGGTTGCATTTTTGTGTGTGTGTGTGTGTGTGTGTGTATTTATGGAACACCAGCATGGAATGAGAAGTGCAATTGCCTCCCTACTCAGAGAAGTTCTTATTTGCATTGGTAGGGATTCATTAATAATATCATCATCATAACAAAACAAAACCAAAAAATTGTGCAACTTTCATAATTTTTCGTCCCTTTTAAGCATACCCTAAATTAAATTATGTCTTCGCTATATGGACTTTTTAATTTTTTTTATTTGAGTTTGATTTGAAACATCGTGGTGACAATTAGCCCTACCAGAGTGCAAGGTCACAAACAGAACAGTCTGAAGCTGCTGCAGACTTCTTTTTTTTAGTATTATTATTTCTTTTTTTGAATGGAGTTAATGATCCAGAGAGGTACTGATCTATTAGACTGGAGCATAAAGTTGTTCTTCTTGGACTTTATTTTTGTCTTTCCTATCCCAAAGTAAATGTACATCCAGAGAACTTTTCTCCTGTCTGTATTCTTAGACTCTATCTTTTCCTTCAGTTCTGCCACATTTTATACCCTCTCCCACCCAAAAAAAAAAAAAAAAAAAAAAAAGTCATACACAGAGATGCAAAAAGCCATGCCCACAAGATGTAAAACACTGCCCTAGATTTTGTTTACAATCTAGGCAATAATTACAATCTTTTGTTTACTATTTGGCTCTCTGTGGAAAAAAAAAAAAAAAAAAAAAAAGGATTTGTCAATAGGCCTGTGTGTCCTTTTCCTCCTTCAGTGGAGGAAAGCACAGCAAGTATTGCTTTCACCATTTCCAAGCTAATAGTAGAAAATCATAAAGTATGTAGAACAAATTCTCACTTTTTTCATGTTAGTTTAACCTAAGTGGAGATTTCTACAATGGTAAAACAACGTTAAAACCCATCTATATAACTAAAGATAACACTCTTTCAAACAGCAAAGCTCAAAAATCAACTTTACAGAATTAAAGAAATCAGAATGAAATAGACAAACTTTATTCTAATCCAGTATTTTACAAGTTAGGAATGGAATAGACCTACTAATCCATTCTCCCACAAGTATTTTTTTCTGGAATATTTTGTCCAATGTGTTTTCAGATCCAGTTGTTAAAACTGACCATGTGCAATTTCCTGTAGGAGATGTACTATCAGCCAAAGACATATCACAGCCAGGAAAAATCTTGTTACTTTTCTTTTGATTAATAGGATTATATTTATTTATTTATTTATTTATTTTATTTTTTCCCAAAAATAACCCTCTGTGAGTCTTCATTGTTAGGGTAGATATTCTTGTAGTAGTAGTAGTAGTAGCAGCAGCAATAGTAGTTTAATTGGAGTTTAGTCAAACATGCTAGTTAAAGCACCAGTCTTTTTCTTCACTAAATATTCTGTTTGTGAAATTCTCGGACTCCAGTCATGCTTCTCTGGCTGCAGATAAAAGGAACCATTTATCTCTGATTGGTTAAATATGGGTGAAAATCAACATCTGTTGCTTTTTATTATTTGTATAACACTAACACCATGAGAGAGAGCTTGCAAACAGTGTCATTGTATCTTTGACTGCATAGGATGGCAATGAGAAGTAACGGAGACCTGACAGTAAGGAAAGACAAGGAAAGAGAGTGCTGCAGTGCATATGTATAAATATGTATCAGTTAAGGAATCAGAGATGTCTGTGATGGGAGTGCTTAGAAGATTGATTAATCAGTCCAGTTTATATCAAAGCCTTGTTGAATTAATTAATTCATTAACAGCACACACAATAATTGTTAGTCCTTACACTTTATTAATCATTAACACTATATATACAAAACTATCTCTCTTTACCACTTATAACCTGAGTTACAGATGAGTGCACAATACTATAGCCATACAGTTCATGCTGATGGCTCCTGATGGTCTTGATAGCTGAGATCAAGATTCAGAGATTACTGATGAGAGAAGTCAGAACTGAGTCAGGCCTATTGCTTTCTTCTACTGACGCTTCATGTTATTGTCCACCTCCCAGAAGGAGTAGACTCATCTGCTTCTTCTGCTCCTGTTAGTGCTTATCTTGTTCCAGCTGCCTTCCCTGTATTGGTCAGAATGTTCTGTTTGCAGTTACTTGAGCACTTTCTTGTCCTTTGTCTAACAAATTTTCATCAGTTGTCTGTCTCCTACCAGAGACAGCAGCTACATTCATCTTTGCCCTTTTGATTTGTATACTGCTTAAATAATCATGTAAAATGTTTATATATTGTGTCTGTCAATGCCACCACAATGCTATAAAATACTTATATACTGGTTTTAGTTACACAGTTTTAGTAAATTTATCTTGAAGTTCAAAGAAAACTAATATTGATTATATCCTGATTGTGCACTTAACAATTTCTACATGTCCCAGGCATCTGCTTTGGCTACAAAAGTAATGCAGTTTCTCTCATTCTCAAAGCAAGATAGGAAGTATTGTTATCTAACCTAAGATTCCCTAATTAGGAGGTCCAGAAAAGATATAAGCAAAGACCAAACTCAAATTTACATGCTCACTGCAAGGCCTGATATACAATCTTAACTTCCTCAATCCTTTTCCATTGGGCTAAGAGCAGTCTGGAACCAGCCACTCCCCATTAGCAGCAGAGAAAGCCATCATAGTTTTTCTACAAAGGAAGCTCAGTGAAGAGAATAAAGTTATGTGAGATGAATTCACATCATATAGGGTCTTAACCATATTCTTCTTTTTTTGTTTGTTTTCCTTATTTTTAATGGAACTGAGTGAACTTTGAAGCAGAAGCAATTATTTCTTAAACAATAATAACTGTATTACAAAGCTTCAGAAAGCTCAAGGCACGATTTTTTTTTAGAAGATGTACAATGCTATAAATATTGCTTTTAGTTTACTGTTTCATATCTAATAAAAATCCCTGTGTCTTATCTAGCAATTTATGATGTGAAGGGGGAAAGAAAAAGGTCTTTATGTGGCTACACCACTCTTTAAAGTAATTTTTATGGTGCTATCAGAAAGTTACTATTATCCATTCTACCAACAGAAAAATGAATCATGAATAATAGGTAAACACCTTTGTGCTGTTTACAGGGTTTCAGACTTTAAAGTTTACATCCTGGTAAGCCACTATATCAATTTAATTAGGTGCTTTTAGTAATTTACCCAACTAAGTTGTTTGGTGATAAGTCCTTAGTCCTCGATCTTCTTCTGATTAGAAAGATGATTAATCTTCAATTGCTTAAGAAGCCTTCAGCAACAAAGTGTCCAACCAGAGTTTTTGCTAATGTTCCACTTTCCATTAATATTCTGAGCATGGAAGCTAGATGGAGAAATGCTGCCTGACATTTTGTTTGTTGGAATATATTCAGTATTCCGTAAGTGCAAAATTTCCTTATATCATGCTTCAAGGGTGGGCAGTTTTATGTTATTCCCAGTTTTGATGATATGCTAGTTGGTGCAGCTCAGTGCATTTTGGAGCACTGTAATATTGGAGTTCATGGAACAACTGGTTTTCATTTGAGGTTCTCTTTTCTCATAGCCTGTTGCTTTCTCCTTGATATGCTGAAGTTCAACCTTTATGTGAAATTATCCTTTTGCCCTTATAAATAATTGCCCTTATAAGTAATATCATCCCCAAACCTTATCACAAAAATATCTGCATTAAAAAAAAAAAAAAAAAAAAAGTCTTTAAATACTTTCTCCTCTCTTGCTCTCCTTGGAATAATAAAAACTACTTTTCCACCCTCTGCTCTCTTTGTTTCTTAATGTAGGCATTAAACAGTGGTTTAGCTACCTGTGGGTGAACAAGGCTTTCTGGCCTTGTTTGAAACTCCTTCATGATCACAGCATGTTCACTGGTACCAGTGGTGTATTTGCATGTAAGGCAAATGTGCCATATATCACAAATATGGACCAGTGCTGTGTGTAGCACTTTGCAACACAGCATAGAAGATCCCTGCTCTGAGAGATCTGACGCTCTAACAACACATGAATATAAATGATGCTGGGGGAGGAGAATGGATACCTTCACCTATCTTCTTCACTGTCAGTCAGAAGGTAATATCTGAGAGTTAAGGTCTCTGCATTTTAAAAATAACAGGAGAAAGAATGCAGCTAAATACCAGGCATCATGCTTCTGTCACTTTTCTCAGGGCAGGAAAAATCTCCAGGAGCTTCCTCATTTGAGTTATACTCAGGTCCAGTAATTTTAAGTCATAAAAGTTTATAATATATGTTTATACACTGACTCTTATTTCATGCACTACATTTTAGCTGAACCAGATTAATTTAACCCATGTTTGTGGCTGGCCATATTTTAGACTGCCTTCAGTATGCTACTTTACCAGATTTAAGTCAGCAGTGAATCAAAAGCCAACTTTGGTCTGGCATTACTTAGCTTGCCCTCAGGTTAGTGGCACTGCTTAGAAATGTGTCTTAAAAAAGTTTCCTAAAATGCTAGCTTGAGCATTTTTTAACTTCTATCCTTTGTATAATAATGCTCTAGGCTTAAAACAGTAATTACATAGAGTAGAAATACCTGCTGTCATGCTCATTTTCTGCACATGTGCAATACAGGAAGCTCTGTGGACCCAATTGGAATTGTAATTTGTTATTTATTTGGTGGCACTTAGCCCTATCACTCACTGTGTATACTCCCCCCTTTCCTCCTTTTAAATTATTTTCCCTTTTTCCTTAGTCCCATAAGTTCCCTGTGATCTCCCTTTCCATTCCTTCTTTTTTTTTTCTAATCTCTTATTTCTTTTACTCAACAGTTAAAACTTGTCTTTCAGCTTTACTGTTACATTTCCTGCCCTTATTTTTAGCCAGGTTTTGCAGCTGGCACAAACCTGATGTTTCCAGAATGACAAATTGTCCAGAAAAATGTCTCTTCTTCCAGCTGTACTTCTGTTAACTAAGGAAATATGAGAGGGAATAAGGTATGCCATAAAATTTGAAGGCTATTTCAGAATAATCCATAGTTTTCTTTATCTAATCCAGAAGATATTGAAGCTGTAGAAGACAGACGACTGTGATTTCAGAATACAGTAAGTATAATATTAACATAACATCTTTGCTAAGCCTTGCCAAATAATTCCTCATTATATTTTTCTCTCATTTACTGCATTTATCGTGGCATTCAGAGCATGACAGAGGATTTGACTGATTTTACATCAGCAAATCCATTGGGATCAAGACATTGCTATCCACTGTTTTGCTAGTGTCAAACAGGTCATGGTGAGTTAAACTACCTGAGCAAAGTCTCTTCCATCACCTTGGTCTATGCTGTTTCTGGTAAAGGCAACCATATATAGAATAGGCTTTAATTAGGAAAACTTCTCAGAAATGTTTTGCTTTCTGTACCTCAGCTGAGGGCATACTCACAAGGATATAAAAACTACTGACTGTGCATTAATCAAATAATTTATTTCAGTAAAGAATACATTTATTTATATACAGATACATATAAATACCATCATTAGTGCTTCTGTATGAATACACATCACAGTCCCAGAATCAGTGAATCACAGTGTAATCCAGCTTCAAAGAGACTGAGGAGTCTCTAGTCCAACCTCCTGCTCTAAGAGCATCAGACATAAGGTCAGAGCAGATATTTTTTTCCTTTATACTGCAGACCCCATGGATGAAGACTGTACAGTCTCTCTGGGCAACTTGTTCCACTGCCTGACAGTCTTGTCAAAAATAAATAAATAAATAGATGAGGTGGAAAAGATGAAAAGTTTTTCCTTATATCAAATTTGAACTTCTTTCAGCTTGTTTGTCTCTCATCCTCACATTGTGCCCCCTTGTGAAGAGCCTGGATCCATCTGTTGCTTTTTCCAGAGATTTTTTCCCCATCTCTATTCTCTGTAGGAGTAAGGAGCTGTTTTTTCCCAACTGCAGATCCTCTGCAGTCATCTTTGGGTCTTGTCCCATAATAGGGAGGAATATTTTTTGTTGCCACCACAAACAGAATCATGGTATGTTTTGATGACTCTTCTTGCCTTTTTTGTAACCCAGTTACAAAACGTATTGATAGATTTTGCAAGACACATCATGAATGATAACTCACATTTCTTGTGGTTCTCTCTCTGGGACTTTACATAATTTTTTTTTATATTTCTAATTTGCATGTGTTTGTCATGTTCAGTGAGCAAATTGTCTTTCTCTTATCTTTTCCATAGTACCATGCTCATCTTTTTCTAGTCTACAGAATTGATTTTAGAATATGTGCTTTTATTCTCTTTCAGAACCAAAACAACTCTTCAGAGTCATCTCTTCTTCTGATTTCAACAATCTCTAATATGAAAGAGGAAAGGGTTTACCAGCATTTCAAATATTACCGCATTTTAAAAAATACTTATTACTTTAAATCTTGCTTTTCCCTTCACAAGTTGTCCAAGTTAATTTCTACAGACAGATAAATGTTATGGTAAGAAGTGTCTCTGTTCCTTCAAATCTTTCTGCCAGCCTAGTCAAAAGGCAAAAAGATTGTCCAAAGGATTCTGTAACTGTTTAGTCTGTGATTTCAGTTGTGGTCAGTGCAACCATAACATACAGACCACTGATATTAGGCAGAAACAATAATAATAATTATTTTTTTTAATTATTATTTCCTATAACATATTCCTGTTCCATACAATACCTTTTTCTTTTTTTAATTTTTATTATTTTATTTTTTTAATTTTTGTTTTGGAAAAGCAGAACAAAACAAAACAAAAAAACTGCTGTCAAATTGAAAGGACTTCTACTCCATGTTATTTCTCTTCTTTGATGTACATCACTTCTGTTTTCAGAGTTAGGGACATCTAAATGTAACACTCAGTTTTGTCTCTTGATAACATCTCTTTTACAGAAACAATTTTACCAACTCTGATCTTCAGCTAAACAAGATGTTCACCAGTTCTAGTGGAATTTCTGGTTCTTCATAGCAGGTTCATCTTTGGCACTTTCACTGTTCTTAATCAGATTGAATAAGATCTGGTGTTTGTTGTTGTTGTTGTTGTTTGTTTGTTTGTTTGCTTGCTTGTTTGTTTTTCCCTAGCATAATTCAGTTAGAAGGGACCTACAAAGATCATCGAGTTGAACTGCCTGACCACTTCAGGGCTAACCAAGAGTTCAAGCATGTTATTGAGAGCACTATTCAAATATCTCTTGAACGCTGACAGGCAGGGGGCACAAATCACCTCCCTAGCAAGCTTGTTCCAGTGTTTGAACACCCTCATGGAAAAAAAATAAAAATCTTCCCTGATTTTGCCAGAACCTCCCCAGCACATCTTTGTGTGCCGGGGACATACTTCATGTGTGTCCTATCATTGGTTACTAAAGAGAAGAGATGAGCACCTCCCTCTCCACTGCCCCTCCTCAGGAAGTTGTAGAGAGCAATGAGCTCTCTCTCAGTCTTCTTTTCTCCAGGCTGGACCCACGTGTCCTCAGCCTCTACTGACTAGGACATGCTTTCCAGCTCTCATACCAGCTTGGTTGCCCTTCTCTGGATACTTTCAAGTAAGTTTATGTCCTTTTTATATTGCCAAGTCCAAAACTACACACAATATTCAAAATGAGGCTGCACCAATGCTACATGTATTGGGAGAATCAACTCTTTTCACTGACTGTCTGTGATGTGTTTAATGCAACCCAGAGTTTTACCCTCTTGGCTTCCAGGATCGTGCTGAACCTGCTGTCAGTCAGCACCCCCAGGGCCCTTCCTGCAGGGCTGCTCTCCATCCACTCAACTCCCAGTCTGGGCCTGTGTCCGGCATTACTCCATTTCAGGTGCAGAACCCAATATTTACCTATGTTGAACATCTGTGTTGAACTACTATGATGAATGATGCCCAATGCTTTAGTGTGTCTAATCCTTTTGCAAGGCCTCTCATTCATCTAGAGAGTCTACAGCATGTCTCAGTTTAGTATCATCAGCAACCTTGCTAAGGTTCAGATCATTGATAAAAAATGTTGAACAGGACTGGCCCAAGGAACTGAGCCCTGGGAAATACCACTAGTGAGTGGCTGCCAGCCAGATGTAGCTCTGCTCACTGTGACCCTTTGAGCTCTACCATTCGGGCAGTTAATCAGTGAGCATAGTATGTGCCTGCTGATCTCACAGTTGGACAGTTTGTCTGGAAGGACACTGTGAGGAACAGTATCAAAGGCCTTACTAAAATCCAGAAATGTTATAGCCACTGCCTTCCCTTCATCTACCAGTAATGCTGTTCAGTTGTAATTATGATTATCATTGGTACTGCCATGTGTTTACCTATCCTACTTTTCTTGCCCCATTATCTAGAATATCTCTCTTGCACAGGAAACATATAGGAGCATTCTCTTGAAGTGTTTCTTTCTAATGAGTGTTGAAGTGCCTGTTTTAATCCAATCCAGCCTAGCAGGATCCAGTGTAACATCAGATATCCTGCATATATCTTGCCATTAAGAACTCATACACAGCTTGTCAAAACGAGGTTGGCAGATGGATATTCAATATGTTGTCTGCCTCATAGTCAAAGGGCCAAAAACATTGCACCACAAAGATGCTTTTTGAAGTTACCACCTAGGAAGAAAAGCTTCTCTTAAACCCTCCAGTCCTACTACAAACATCAGCTGGACCAATTGGATAGTCCCTCCATCACTTCAGTGACATACAGAACTGTAGGCACCGGAAAACTATTTTTTTTCTTTTAATTGAGTTTTAATGTTTGAGGAAAATTTTCCTTGCATCTTGGTGCCTTTTATATCTCATCAGTCTGTCTGATAATAAATATTTCTACACTCTTACTGTAGTGTTTGAGAAATACTGAGAAATACTTTTTCTTTTTTTCTTCCTCTGTCTGAATAATGCAGTAGAGGTGTGTTTCATTGTTAATTTTGGAATTTATGTGTACTTCTGGTCCCATCAAGCTACACCTTATCACTTTTTTTTATCACTTATCACTTTTTCCTTTTTTGTACTTTGAATAATCTCTGGGATAATTTTATCTTTCTCAGCTGACTAAGGAGACAATTAAGGAAGCCGACTTCTAGTTCTATAGAAGGTGACCTAACATACAAATCAATAGATCAATGTCCTGGAAAAGAAGCAAATGAGGATTAGAACCAATCTTAAACTGTAATGGCCCTAACACCAGATTTCCAATGTCTGTTACAATTTACTTCACAGTCTATGAAGTGAGCATAGTGCTATGATTAGTGTGCCATCCCATCACTTTGGTGTAGGGGTAGGGAAGGGAAAATACAAGTTTTTTTCTCGATAAAAAACTGTTCTTAAAAAAAAAAAAAAAAAAAAAAAAAAAAAAGTAAATGCCTAAGGCCAGATCCTGTTCTGTAAAGGGTTCCCTGAGGATCTCCCTGCTTGTGGTAAATTACATTATTGTGTGGTGAGCCATAAAGGAGCAAAGGGGTGAAGAACAGTGATTGCTGCTCATTGTTTGTCTCACTTTTCCTTGTACCACCGACAAGAGTTAGGAGACAGACTCTACAATTCAAGAGAATTGTTAAATTATTGTATTGCCTGTAGAGTTTGTTTGCTGCACCAGGTGATTTGTAGAATCAATGCTAATAAATAAAACTCTGCTCCTTGATTACTGTTACTTATGTGAGAGTTCACTCTCAATTTAAAAGGAAATAAAGACGTGGGCATAGACAAAAAGGTCAGTCCACCAATTTTATTTAAAATAGTGCAACAAGACTTTGCAACCAGGAGAACTGCTGCAAGACAGCAACAGACAATTACTCTGCCAAACAAAAGAGAAGAAAGGAAGAAAGTCAATTTGTTTACAAAGTAGGGGATGTGACCATCCTGTAATAAAAGTCCTTTTCCAGCAATAGCTTATTTTGATTGAGCCCTGTGATAAAACATAGAACCTATTATAACAGAAAAAATGTCAAATTAGAACCCATCCATTTGTAGTGAAATATTATTATTATATTTTGGTAAATTGCAAGTACCTAACTTTTTTTTTTTTTCCTCATAATTTAAAACCATCAAAATAAAAATATTAGTTTAAAATGTTCTGTTTCTCAATTTAAAAGGAAGTGAGTTTTTCTGGTTTTGGTCTTCCTGTTGCCTTGCCTGTTCTGCTGCAAGTGGACAAGTGGTGCCTACCTGCTAGCCCGGGTTAGTCCACAACACATTTCCTGAGAACAGGCTCTGATACAGCAAATCTGCCTTTGGATGTAGCATGAGTCATCTTTCTTGTTATTCATGTACATAAATCTATATTTGTTCCTTGATAATCTTCTACTGATAAGTTTTTGTTTAGAAGAGTTGTTCTGACTATTCATCACTAAGTTATTCTTGCACAAATATTTTCAGAAAAAAAAAGCATAGGATCAATTAGATCAATTATAATAATTAATTGGAAAAGAAAAGAAAAACAAGTGATTTTAGAATGTAGTGAGGCATATTTTAGGTGCATATGAGGAAAGTTTTTATTGTAGGATGGAGTTTACTGTTAATAAGGAAATCTGTCTGAATGTCAACATCTCTTCATACTTTTAATGATGCATTTTAATGGTAAATATGAAATGCATAAACCAGCCTGCTATCACACCCAGTCAGTAACGCACAGCTACAGTACTGGTGGAAGGTTCTCTATGCTGAGACAATGTTTGTTTTTGTTTATTTGTTTGTTTTTTCTTTTAGGGTGGATTGATCTATTGCAGTTGGCTAGTTTTCTCACATGACCTTGGACTCATCAAATACCTATCCATAAAATCCATACTTTAGGAATTCTTTAATAATATTGTGAGGAAAGATTGTGAAGTGCAGAGATACAGAGATGGAAGTTATATACCTTCTAAAGTGATTGTTTTTCTATTTTTTTTTTTCCCTGAACTATGCTGCATTAATTTCTAGGGCATTATTTTGTTGAAGTCACTGGGAGTTTTGCTTGCACAGACTCTAGATGACTAAGTAGGCTCTGTGAGTGATGAAGGACTGTTTGGAAATCAGTTCTGAGCCATGTCATTATGCTGAATATCATCCAAACTCAAGGCTACATCTGACTCACTAGATTTGTGGAATGTTTTTTTTTTTTTTGCCAAGGTACAATGCAGCATTTACATTCAAGCCAACTCTGGCTGTCACTCTACTTTAACCACATCGTATCATGTTATTTTATTTTGAGAAAATATAGTACAATTGTTCAGATATTCAAGGTCTTAATAAGCAACCAATTCAGTACAAACCATTAAAATGTGTACAGTATAATGCAGGGACATGACATTGGTGGAATGTTTCCTTTTAAATCATTAACTGTCCATTAGTGAGACAGTTTAATTATAGCCTTAAAAGGCTAAGCTATTGCTAAGAACTGGTAAAGAGTAACAGTCATACAGAAGTGGATCTAAAACACAATATTTGCAAGAGATTTGGGGTTCAGATAATACACTGATCTGATCCTCAAGTTTCTCAATATTTTTCTTCAAAAAGACACTGTCAGCCTACCATCACCTGATTCAGTTGCTATCACCTGATGCTAAAAGGTTCAATATGTGGGGGATTGTCATCTAGCAAAGTAGGAGAAAAAGAAGATTGATATTTAAATCAGCTTCTACTCAGTGCTTGTGAGACCCATCTGAAGCTCTAGGTCCAGTTCTGGACTCCCCAGTACAAGAGAGACATATTGGATCAAGTCTAGGAAATGGCCACAATGATAAATAATGGCTTAGAACATCTGACAGAAAAAAGCTGAGACTCTTCAGAGAGGAAAAGAGAAGGCTCAAAGGCTCAAGGATGACCTTATTAATGTAGATAAATACCTGGGAAGCAGGGTACAGAAGATAAAGAATGGCTCAGTGGTACTGACTGAAAGGACAAGAAGCAGTAAGTACAAAATGAGTACAAGGAATTCTGTTTACTCATATATAAAAATACATTTTTTTTTTTTTTACTTTGAAAGTAGTCAAATGCTGTAACAGGCTGCCCAGAAATGTTATGGTGTTTCCATTCTTGAAGATATTCAAAACTGACTGGACATTGAGGCCATACTTGGAGTATTGTGTCTAGTTCTGGGCTCCCCAGTACAAGAGGGACATAGAACTGCTGGAGCTAGTCCTGAGGAGGGCTATGAAGCTGATTGGCTATGAAGATGATTGGAGGACTGGAGCACTTTTTGTACCAGGACAGAATGAGATAAATGGGTCAGTTTAGCCTGGAAAAGAAAAGTATGAGCGTAGACCACATTAATGTATATAAATATCTGAGAGGAAGGTGTAAAGAGGATGATGACAGTCTCTTTTCAGTTGTGTATAGTGACAGGACAAGAATCAGTGGGAACAAACTGAAGCACAGAAGATTCTGGCTGAATATGAGAGGGCACTTCTTTACTGTCAGGGTGACAGAGCACTGAAACAGGTTGCCCAGAGAAGTTGTGGAGTCTCCTTCTCTGGAGATATTCAAAACCCACCTGGATGCCATCCTGTGCAATCCGCTCTAGGCAACACTGCTTGGCAGGAGGATTGGACTAGATGATCTCCAGAGGTCCCCAACCTCAGCCATTCTGTGATTCAGTGATTTTGTGGGCAACCTTTTCTATCTGACCCTGCTCTGAGCAGAGATGTTGGACTGTATGGCATCCACAGGTGCCTTCCATCCTCAGGGATTCCGTAGTTCTGTGATTATTAAAGGAATAACAACATGTAGTGTCTGTGTAGCCACTTCCTAGCTGTACTATAGAAGTGCCTTCCCCATTTCTCTCTCCTGTGTATATCTATTTAATCACTACTTACAACATTAATGAAACCTACTAAGAACCTAGATAACAGCCAAAAGAGCTGTGAGCTATGATTTCAGTTCCTATTGCTTAACAGCTCCTGTTGCTGGCACAATGGGGATTGTTGTGGTTCTGCTCGAGTGGGCAGCCAAGCTCCACCACAGCCGCTCTCTCACTCCGCCTCCTCAAAGAGGAATGGGGAGAAAATATGATGGAAAGGGCTCAAAGGTTGAGATAAGGATGAGAAAATCATGCAGTAATTACTGTAACAGGCAAAACAGACTCTGCATAGGGAGATAGTAAGATTTATTGCTCATTACTAACAAGCTAGAGAAGTGAGAAACAAAGGAAAGAAACCAAAAGCACCTTCACCCCTCATCCACCCTCTTCCACCTCCTCCCCCCGAGCGGTGCAGGGGAACGGGGGAATGGGGGTTATGGTCAGTCTATAGAGCTTCTTCTCCGCCGCTCCTTCTTGGTCACTCTCATCCCCTGTGCTGTGGGGTCCCACCCATGGGATGCAGTCCTTGATGAACTGATCCGGCATGGGCTTCCCACAGGCAGCAGCTCTTCCAGAACTGCTCCAGATATGGGTCCGTACCACGGGGTCCATCCCTCAGGAGAAAACTGCTCCAACCCGGCTCCCCCACGGGCAGCAGCTCCTGCCAGGTCACCTGCTCCTGCGTGGTCTCCTCTGCACGGGCTACGGATCTGGCCCAAAATCTGCTCCGGCAGGGGTCTTCCACAGGCGGCAGCCTCCATCGGTGCAGGGCCACCTGCTCCACCATGGTCTCCTCCACAGGCTGCAGCGTGGAACCCTGCTCCACCGTGGTACTCCATGGGCTGCAGGGGGACATCCTGCTTCACCATGGTCCTCACCACAGGTTGCAGGGGACTTCTGCTCTGGCACCCGGAGCATCTCTCCCCCTCCTTCTTCACTGACCTTGGTGCCTGCAAGGCCGTTCCTCACTCCTCTCACTCTCCCAGCTGCTGTGTGGCGCAGCGTTTTTTTTCCCTGTCTTAAATATGCTCTCACAGAGGTGCAAAACAACATCACTTATTGTCCCAGCTCTGGAAAACAGTGGGGCCCTTCCCAAACATGGGGCAGCTTCTAGATCCTTCTCACAGAAACCACCCCTATGGCCCCCTGCTACCAAAACCTTGCCACGTAAACCCACTACAGGGATATACCCATTAACTGAAGTAGGATGTCCAATTCTGGTGAGGAGGAAGTAATGCTTCTTGTTCTCTCTTTCACAAAAGAGCACTGATTTATGTCAATTGTGCTGGTGGCTTTTGCAGTACAGATACCTGTCTGTGCTGTGCCAGAGATATCAACTCAGTTTAATTACATTTTCTCTAGGGGGAGCTTGGCAGAGCCAAATGTAATTACCCAACTAGGAATTCTGTAAGAGCATCAAAATTCACATTCTCTAATTTGGTTAAAAGTACCATAGGATGTTAATGAAACCAAGTGGTTGGGGAATTCTATTTCACCTTTCATCTAAAACATAGTACTTCATGCTGAGCTAAGTGTACCAATTTAGTGAGGAAAGTGTTAACTAATGAACAACTAGCACCATTTCATTTATTTTTTTTGTCTCAGTCCAGCATCTTCTTGACCCATCCATGAGAAGTACATGTTTAAAGCAAAAGGATCAAGCTTCACATTTAAAAGAATCTGTAAACCAATATAGTCATGACAACTATAAGATGTGTTTTTGTTTTGTTTTGTTTTGTTTTTAATTTTTGGTTGGTTGGTTGCTTGCTTTTTTGCTGTTGTTGTTGTTGTGATTGTCATATTAGGTGGCAAAACTCTGCTCCTTTTTTAATTTTTTTTTGAATCTCCCATGAAATTACTTCACACATGAATGGGTGTCATGGAGTTAGAATGTAGGAATTATATATATATACATATATACATATATATATATATGTATATGTATATATGCTTCCCTGATATAAGAGTAAAGTTAGTATTTTTCAATATTCATTGATATGCCTATCTACAACTAGCTTGGGCTGCTGTTAGAGTTGCAATGTAATTTACTTAAGAATATGATTTTGTTTATGTAATTGTATTTGTTATGTGATATGTAAACTAGGTAAGGTACATGCCAGAGCAATTTTGTCTCTTAATACCAATACAAGGTGTCCCTAGAGATCAGGAGAATCATGTTCAGCAAGGAGTTCAGTCTCAAGCAGACCAGAAACTGTTGAAGAAAAACAAACAAACCAAAAAGCGCCATACAAACAAAAACTATGGAAATGTCTAGTTGCTCATGTCTCTTTGTGCTCTCTACTTGAGATTATAAATTCAGTGAAAGCTTCAAAGGAACACTTGAATTAGCAGTCCAAACTTCTGTTAGCAGAGCTGAGGTTGCTAGGATGAATTGGTAACTTCCTATTTTTCATTTGTAGAACTGTCTTGCCACAGCAAACTGGTGGACTACCCCTACAAAGTCAGATCAGATAAGACTGTGTCATGGCTTTGGCAGATTGGAACCACATAACCAGAGTAAAATTTCTCTTGTCAAATTTCACCTCAACTAAAGATAATATGTTTAGCCTATGAAATCTGAGGGACAGGAAAAAAACTATTTTATACTCATGTTTCTTAGACTATCAAATTTGAAACATCTGGTTGCATACAGCCCTGCACTGGCTCTTCTCCACAGAGCCACACTATTAATGTTTTTTTAAGTTCCTCTTACTTTCCCAAATAATGCATGCTTCATCTTCCAGATTAAAAAGTGTCAGCAAAGGAGGAGGAAACTACAATGTTGTTTATTATGGTGGGAAAAAGCATCCTATTTTTGGCTGCTAATTCCAGAAATGAAAATGAGCATAGTTTAGGTTAAGGTCAAGTCAAATGTTTTGCTTAACTGGAACAGAGCCCATTGTCAGCACTGCACCTTGCAGCAGCAGGAAGAGTAAATTGTTGTCTCCAGATATCAACCTGGTTCTTAGAAACAGTTCAGAAGAGATTTTCAGAAAAGTAAAAATTTTTCTGAGGACAATGGCTCCAGTCTATAAAGGAACCTCAATATAAGACAGGAAGACCTCCAGCTTTCTTCTCCTTCTCCCCATACTAGGTGAACATCCACAGGATCATTGCATTCAGTGATCATCCTGCATTCAGCAGGATCTAGGTCCTTGTTAATTAGCACATAAAGCCATAAGGGACAGATGTATTATTTTTTTCCCTGTATCACCTGATCTTTCACAAGGGATCCAAATATTCTTTAACCTTAGAATGTTCTTGAAGTGCATGAGTTAGACGTTTTACTGGAGTTCAAAAATTTTCAGTGTAAGTGGGGTACTGATTGTAATCAATTACTATTAATTCCTATATTAATACTAGGAAGGGCAAAAGGAAAATGCACTTTTCTAATAATTCTTTTAAACTTAATTAGTTATACCTGTACAGGCAAATATTGAAGCTTTAATGGAGTTTTTGACAGATTCCTCCAAGCTGCGAAGCAATTTAGAAGGGAGAAAGGGAAAAGAGAGACAGGGGAAATAAGAGAAACCATTTCTGAGCAATAGACTTACACAATATGTCTGGCAAAGAGATTATCAATAAACAGAAGGTATTTTAATACTAAAAAAAAAAAAAAAAAGTCAAAAGATGCAGTTTATTTTGCTGATAAGTAGCAGTACTCCATCTCTTTCCCCTCTAACTTATATGTGTATTGTCAGCAGCTGAAGTCTTCAGTCCTTTATATTCAAATGAATGTAAAATTCCCACCAAAATGTTTATTCAAATAGGAATGGTAGCGACTTTCTGCCTCTCACAGGCAGAATGAAACAGAAAGATAAATGACTTTCTCACGTTACTTCAGTGTCACTGTTATCAGATATTGTGTGATGTTCCCTCATTATGTCAGTACACGATTGAAGCAATGCATAATTTCCAAACCAGAAGTAAAATAGCAAACATTTCTCAAGATATTTTCAGTGTTTTAAGATTTAGACAAAGAGAAAAAAGCACCTATCCCTAGCCATTAAATGTCCCTAGACATTAAAATTCTGAACATGTACATAGACTTGAGGTACCTAAGCAGACAAGCAGTCAAATTTTCTATTAAGATCTGGTTCTTTTTGTGCATCTCAAGTCATATAAAAGGGACAGTTATTGAAAGCAAACAGCCAGAGAGGGATACCATTGCTGAGAACAGGGAACAGGGAAATTGTGAGCTCTACACTACTCACGTTAGAAGGGGAGGGTGAAAAGGAAACAGAACAATATAAATTTAGGAGAAGACCTCTGAAGTAGATGATGTTTTTAATTTTTATATTGTAAGAAATGAAATGAGATATAGGGAATGTGTGAAATTATATATAACAAGCAATTCTTGCATCTCTGTTTATGTTGTTTCTGAAGAACAGACAGGTGCTTCATCTTCTAGATTTTTCAGAAGGCTATATATACTTAGGTAGCTGGTAGAAATATAGTTCATTTAATTTAGATTCATACGTACATTTTAGGTCTCTAGTGAGTCACTGTTCCTGAAACCTACATACCTTTGAAAGTCAGAGGAGAAAGTAAATGCCTTTGAGGACACCAGAGGAAGAGCCTGTTTTTCTGCATTTGAATTTAAGCAAAACATTTATTTAACATGCCTACCAGTATTCCTCCTACACTTTCATCTTTTGTTGCTGTTAAGCACATTTGGCTTTTTGTCCTTGTGTCTTTGTATATGTGCACTTATTTGTAGCTAAGAACCTGAATAGAAATCTTATATTGTAGGCTGTGTTTCAGTTGTCATGCTATTTCACATGGTTTGAGATCTCTCCCCAGTGCCTCAGTCATAGAGATCTCATGAGTAGCAGAATTCAGCTCTTGAATGAACTTGTGTGAAGCTGACTTCTTGCAAAATAGAAAACTCCACTTGAACCTTTACCTGCACCCAAAACAATCAAGATATAAACAATATCTCTAAAATCTGACTTCAGAAGGCACAATTCTCTCCATTTAACTAGAGACAAGGCAGATGAGAATGAAGAGATGAATTTGCCAAGCTCTTACCTCATAAACGAGCTAGACACTATACTTAAAGAAATCATCTTCTAGGTGTCCAGAAGTGACAGTTTATGGAGCTAGATTAAATTACAGACATTTCACCTGCTGTTCTCCCACAACCACTTCAAGGATGCATATACTGACATAGCAAAGTGCCTCCCTAGTAAATGATGCTGAAGTGGCACTGGAGTGGGAATTCAGATGTCACAAAAGAACATTGCTTGATATTACATAGATCAGGAGCTCATGAACTCACTTCATACCAGAAAAAAATCATTATTTTTAATGTTTTTCTTATCTGTCTTTTGAGAAAACAAAGTGTATAACGCTCTATGTTTCTGCACGTGATGAAACTCCCAATATAGTTCTAAAGCAAAGAGATGGGGAGAATTAGACTAATTAGAGTAGTAGATTAGTTCAGATAAATAACTTTAACCTAATGTTATCCCCCAGAACTTGTGCATTGATGAAGTCTTAACTTAGGAGCCTGATTACCTGAATTCTTTCTATAGATGTGCAAACAGATAGATACTTCTAGAGTAACATTTCATCCACAGGATGTGACATGCACACTTCAAAACACGTTTCATACGTAAGATGTGAAATGCCTTTGTAAGTGTTATAACTGCCCCTGTAAAGACAGCCTGGCTTAGTTTTTCTGGGGGGGGGGACTGGCTTAGCTTTTTTTTTTTTTCCTTTTTTCTTTTTTTTTTTTTTTCAGGTGACTAATAAGTCTTGGTTAAAAATGCAGTCTTGGCTTTAAAGTTAGCTATCTTTCACTTTCCCCCCCATTTTTACGTTTATCTATTTATTTATTTATTTACTGCTTTACCAATTTCTAATCTGTAAATTAAGTCTGTGAATATTCTGGCATCTAAATAGTATGACTTGAGAGGGATTTCAGAATTCCCAAAAAACAAAGAAAGTACTTACAACTGTAAATGTCTCTGTTACATTGCTCCTTATCTGTTTTGTTTTCTCTATTTATTTTTTATTTTTTTATTTTCTTTTTTTTTATTTTTCCTCTGAAAAGCTACATAAATCATAGTAGATCAGGTCTAAACTTCTGGAGAAAAGAACAACTAAAAATGGTAGGTATGTTAGTCCATCACATTTCATAATTTATTTATTTTGAAACTTTTATGCCATCAAACATTCCAGGTCCTTAAATAATTTTGAATAGCCTTTACATCTCTTGGACAACCCTTTCCAAAATTATTGATTCTCCTCAAGTAGACTAAAAACTATTAACAAAAAGGCCTTCTAGAATGCTAATGCTTTCTATTGACCACATTGCATGGGAAAATATCAAAAACAGCCTCTTCAACCATTGTGTCATATCATAGCCCAGGCTGTATGAGGAGAGTATATTCAGAAATGGAATTTAAAATTCATTCATTTAAATTTGAAGATATTAAAGATTTGAAAAAATCGAGACTTTTTGGAAAGTAGATGATTTGTCATGCTTCAAAATATACAGAAACTCATAATTAATAGTGATAAGGAATAAAATTCTTTGAAGATGTGGTGAGCAATTTGAATTTTCTGATGTTTCTCTGAAGTCTGTAATGAGGCTGGCAAGCCACATGTCTAAAAGACTATTAGCCCAACCTTGTATATGTTCTTTTAAGTCCCAAAACTTCTATTTCTAACTTGAGAGAAACTGAGAAGAAAAATGTGGTATATCTGTCTTAGCCGTATCCCTGAACAGGATATCCACTACATCAGACAGCGAAAGGAGATCAAAATTCAAATATGTCTCCTAGTGTCTCTGCTTTACAAGTAACTTTTAAAGTGGTAATAGTTAATTCTTACATCTGACAGTCTTCGTGGACTTTCATTTTCCCTACAATCTCATACTTCAGACTAATTCAATTTATCTTGTCTATTTTACTCAAACAACTGAAACAGATCTATGGTAAATTATTGTGCGATAGATAATTTGGAATGCAGTGCAAGAATTCAGTGCACACCAACACAACTGTATTACCTAAGGATATAAGATTTTAATTTAAAAAGTTAAAGGTCCATAAATCACATTCTATCTACACTTGTCAACGTTTCTGACAACCTATTTTAACATCTAGAATTATTTCCTTCTTTATCACGTAAGAGAGGGCTTAGTTTAACTCCACTTCATCCTAAAAAGTAAAGAGGGAGCCAAAAGTAATTGGGGAGGGGGCAGGGGGAGGGGAGGGGAATAGAGAGGGCGGGGGGGGGGGGGGGGGGAGAAGAAAGTTGAGGAAAAGAAAAAGTAGCATGATGTACTCAATGAAGATATTCCCAAAATATGGTCAAGGTAGTCTTTGGTGAAAGAGATACAACTGATTAGATGAGTGAGGAATAACAGAATAACGTATTTGAAGTACTCTTTTATTACTTAACTTATATAGGTGAGTCTGAGATATATGGGAGACAGAATTGATATCGTATGGGGGTCTGTATGGCAGAAGATAGTTGGTAACATCTACTGTGTCTCTGACAACCTAAGTTTAGGAAGCCTGCCCAAAAGGTAAATTGGTCACCTCATTCCACCTTGGATGTGTAAACAGAGGTTACAAATGACTATAGCAGACTGAATATGTATGAGCATGTAAATTAGCATTTATTCTGACCCAAATCTGGAAAGTAGTCAACGTTTATTACCTTGTCCTCCTTCCAGTCTCAAAGGCTTGCCTACTGCAGGCTTCTTGTTGCCGTGACTATCTTGACTATATCTCTAACAGCAGTAGAATATAACTAGTTCAAAGCAGTCTTGCAGATGTCTCCAATACATGATAGTTGAACAAACAGCTTTAGTATAAACATAATCTAGCAAACTACTAGAAAAAGTAGAAGAGAAGAGAAGAGAAGAGAAGAGAAGAGAAGAGAAGAGAAGAGAAGAGAAGAGAAGAGAAGAGAAGAGAAGAGAAGAGAAGAGAAGAGAAGAGAAGAGAAGAGAAGAGAAGAGAAGAGAAAAGAGAAGAGAAAAGAGAAGAGAAGAGAAGAGAAGAGAAGAGAAGAGAAGAGAAGAGAAGAGAAGAGAAGAGAAGAGAAGAGAAGAGAAGAGAAGAGAAGAGAAGAGAAGAGAAGAGAAGAGAAGAGAAGAGAAGAGAAGAGAAGAGAAGAGAAGAGAAGAGAAGAGAAGAGAAGAGAAGAGAAGAGAAGAGAAGAGAAGAGAAGAGAAAAGAGAGGAGAATGATCTTTCAGTTTTTGGACTATTTTGTTCCTTTTTTGTATTAAACACTCTAAAAACCCTCTATCCCCGTAAGCCAACCTTTCCTGCACAGCCCACCTGGGCTTACTTCTTGGCTTTGTCCCCAGCTTTGGGAATAATAAGCAAAGCAGCTGCACTCTGCTGCTGCTCCATACTTTTACATTCTATTTTGGTGTCCTCTTACAGAGGAGTTTTTGCAGGCATTCCCCTCTGATACTATTCTTTCTGGGATTTTGGATACTAAAGAAGTGAGAGCAAGGATACAAATGTCAGAAAATTAGAGGTACTTTTGTATTCAATGTCTCCAAATGCAGTAAAGCGCTGGAAGCTAAGTAGCCAACTAACCAAAGATGCAAACACAATGCAGTTAATATACCAAGATTTAACAATACATATATCAAAATGAATGCCAAAGGCAATAACAATAACTAAATTAGTCATGTTGTTAACCTACCATTTATATGAACTGCTGTTCATTATATTTTGAAAAGCAAAGTATAATTAGACCAAGTGCATGATGGTAAGTACTTTTTCCACAAAGCATACCCTTTCTCATGAATTATTTTCCACTGAATTCTTTTTATGATGGGATTTATCCCACCTTATTTCAGCTTTTTGTTACTGGGCAGCTAATTTTACCCAGATGATTTTTTCCACCAATTTAGGATGTTATGAATTGGCATTGTGCCATTATGCTGCTAAAATCTCTTCAAAGATTTTGAATGGAGAGAAATTAAGTTAATTTAATCTCTCACATTCACAAAAAAAAATAAAAATGTGGGTTGTGTGGGGGTGAGGGGTGAGCATCAAACTTTTCTGTGTTGTTACTTAGGCTTTTTGTTACTTTGGGGAAAAGCTGAAGAGGGTAAGGAAGCTGATAATTGTCACTGTGATTGGTGATCTGCTTCTGTGTAATCTTCCTGAAGACACTTTATTTTAATTGAAGTGGACAGGAATTTTGTTTTCTTCTTCAGTATGCAAGCCCATGTCCAACACAAAACCATCTTTCCTCGGAAGGGGGTGTCGAGAGGCAGGAGACCTTTTCTCCATTAACACTAGTGACAGGACCCGCGGGAACGGGGTTAAGCTGAGGCAGGGGAAATTTAGGAGGGGGTTCTTCACAGAGAGGGTGGTTGCACACTGGAACAGGCTCCCCAGGGAAGTGGTCACTGCACCGAGCCTGTCTGAATTTAAGAAGAGATTGGACTGTGAACTTAGTCACATGGTCTGAACTTTTGGGTAGACCTGTGCGGTGTCAAGAGTTGGACTTGATGATCCTTAAGGGTCCCTTCCAACTCAGGATATTCTATGATTCTATGATTCTATGATCTTTGAGAAATTCAGAAAGTCTACTCACTGATGTTTTTCCAGTAGTTCACGTATTATAAATGTGTTTCTTTTGAATTGAAGTCTGTTTAGTTAGACTTTCAAAGCACTGGCTTTTGTTATCACTTCTACATTTAAAAGATCTTAAACATCTTGAAAGCATATACACAGTGTGATCAAGCCACCTCTCAGGATTCTTATAGATAATTTAAATAGACTGAGCATTTCAGCAGGTCTGTAACTGTTTTTGTCCAGCTCCTCAGTGTCTTATGGGATTCTTTTCAGAATGTTCTTCTTTTTTTTTTTTTAGTAGACTTTTTGAAACAAGAGCATCATAACTGTCCACAGGTTTCTAGCTTTACTGCAGTAAAGTCTTCTACATAAAGACCTTTAAAACAACTTTGAGAAACAACTTCAGCTGACAAAATGGCTAGCATTATATAAATATTTCAAAGGTGGATTTGTTGTTGTTTGTTTGCTTGGTTTTGTTTGTTTGTTTCTACCTTTTGAACATTTTCTGTTTATCAAGCAATCTATATAAATTCCTTCTTTGATTCTTTTTCTTTACTAAAAAAATACATTACCTAAACGTCTTTGCTTCAATGGTTGTCTCACTCATAATAGTGAAATTTCTCTCAACATTTAAATTCCTTAAATTCCTTTTTTTTTTTTTTTTTTTTTAATCAGCTTTGGTATTACAGTAATGAACTGTTCTCTTAGTTGGGCTGAATATCTCACAATAATTTTCCATATAATTTTCCAATAACAAATGGACTTCAAAGTTTGTGTAAATATATGGTTCTTGACGTAGGAGACTCTCCATGATGGGTCTATTCCAGTGCTTTTTGTGTACCTTTTGCTAGGTCTTACTGACTCTTGGTAACCTGGTCTTCACATTTTGCATGTGTGAAAGCTGTTTGATTTTGATATTTGATTTCTGAATTGATGACAAGATTACTTTATTATTACTTTTATTCTATTTCGTGGCAGAAGGTATGAAAAAAAGATATTGCATAGTGAATCCTGCACCCAGTTCAGAATGTTGTCAGATGTAATGATGTTCACTTGGTCAGACCACTTGAAGTCACCTAATCCTCGTTCACCTTTGTGGGATAATGTGCCCTCCAATATGTTGCAGTAAACGTTACAATAATTCATGAGTCAATGGCCCACATCAGGACGAAAGTGTCTCACTGAAAAGTAGTTCAGTAAACATGAGTAGACATGTTTCTCATTAGCATCCCTTGCAGTATTTGAAAAAAAAGGTAACAACATATACATTGATGTAATTCAGATCACCTTCTTCCTGATCCTGTTTTAGAAGAGAATAAATAATTGTCCCAAGACACCTGACTTGTCTTTAGTAAGAGGCTCACTGATCATCCTACACTAGACACCTGGCTTTTATATTGCTAACTCCATCCCTGACTGAGATTCATAGTTGTCAACTTCAAGTAAGATTTCAGCTTAGCAAATGATCCACATATATCATCCTGGAATTACTTTTTCTCATTCTGAAACAGACACCTTTTTTTTTTTTTTTTTAATAAGATTTTTCCTGTTATGCTAATTAATGCAATTACCATTCCCATCCTGACTCGTAACATCAAAGCATGGAGTCAAATAGTCTACAGAAGAGTTCATTGAGAAGTACTAACCAATCTCTTCTTTTCATTTATTCAGTGTCAGTGAACACCTCTTTGGTTATGCTATCTGTCTGGTCACAGATCATGTAGTTAAATGTAAGAGATCTCATTCACAATCCAAAAGAAAACCAAGGTTAAATAAGCATTCTTCTCTCTGAACTGTCATCTGTATAAGTTGTAGTCTGTCTAAGAAAAATGACAATAAATTATTGCTATATAAAACACTTTGGATATTCAGTACATAGCTATCTTAATAATTTCAGTAAAACAGTTGGTGTCCTTTGCACTCCAGTACAACTACATGCATTTGAACTTCCCTAGGCACGCTATGTCTTCACAGGCTAATTTATTTTTATGAACATCCCAGGGACACTGCAGACATTTTCCTGAACTTTGGTAACATAACTTGCTATCAGCCTGGTGCATTAATGAAAATGGTTCTACCTTTCAGATATGCTACTCATATTTAATTTAAAAACCACAATTAATATACGCAGTGTTATTGTGGCTCTCTTTTGTAAGGCAGTAAATGCCAGCTTGGGAATTATTAACTGTTGAAAGCAGTAGACATTCAATAAAGTATACTGCCGACATGTGAACATTGCAAGAACATTATCAAACTTTTGGGTGAGATGTGAAACTTAAATTCTGAGATTAGAAAAGATCCTGAGACATGGTTTTGTTGTGTTTTGCTGTTGGTGGTGGGTTTGTTTGTTTTTGTGTGTGTGTTTGGGGTGATGTGTGGTGGGGTTGTTTTTTTTTCTTGTTTGTTTCCATAGAAGAGGGAATCATCTAGGGACATGTATACATCAAGCACAATTTACATGGCAAAATACCACAGCCACATCAAAATGCCATGGCCACCCCTCTCTACTATCTTCTACTAGAATTTACAAGTTCCTGCCATTTGAAATAGAGCGAGGCCTTTGTTAGCAGCAGCACTCGAAAAATGTGCAGTCATCACTATCAGATAGTTATCACAGAGCACTTGGGTGTTCCAACACTCCATCCACTAGAAGCCAATAGAACATAAACACTAGCTAGTAGATTATATTATATCAAGCCCAGTTTGGAAACTTGTTTTCTTCCTTAATTCCTGCTGTGTTTTTAGCATCAGAATCTCCAGGTTTTGTTTGGTTTTGCTTTGTTTTCTGAAAATCTAGTATTGTTATTGGGTTTATATTTTTTTAAATAGATGAGAATCATTCGTAATAAAATAAACTATATAAAAATGACATTCTGGGATAAATGTTTCTCTCTGTGCTTTGCTTATGATAGGTTGAAAATGATATTAAAAAAAAAAAAAAGACAGTGGTTCATATTACAAAATGTAAGATGTTAAAGGTTCATTTTTCTGGAAGATAATATTTTATTGCATATAATTATTTGGTTATTTTTAAAATGGCATTTATCTGCAGATTGAATGAACAACTGAAAATAAAATGCTTAGGCCAGGAAAAGAACTAAATAATTTTTTTCTTCTTCTAAAAATGCTCAACACATGTGAACAAAAGCTAAGTCTCCAAAATCAATAGTTGTCACTGCCTACAGTATTTTTTTTAATTTAATCTTACAATTTGAACAAGCAATAATAAGTTTAAAAAATCCACTGTTTAGAGCTCAATATGAAAGCCATTAGTCTTCTAATGAAAAATATTTATCAAGTTAATAATGCTGGCCAACAACAAACTCCTGCACAACTGTCTCATTGGTTTGAAGCTTTTAGTTTACTATCAAAGTTAAGTAAAGCTTCTTCTTCTTCTTCTTCTTCTTCTTCTTCTTCTTCTTCAAAACTACTTTTTTGATCCAAATATATGTTTAATTTTTTGTATTAGGCATCTATTTCCCTGAACATTTCATGACTCCATTGAGAATTGGAAAGATCTGGTCTAGAGTAGTTGAATGACTCTCCCACACTGCACTACAGCTAGTGTCAGTGCCCTTGGTCACCATGGTTTACCCTATAGAGTAGTTCAAAAGGGCATAACAGTATTTCATCAGTACCCATGTCCATTCATGAGTAGGTTTTTCTGACAAACTGAGTTGTTTTCTCTCTAAAAATATTTATTGTCATACATACTAACAAAAAAAAAAAAAAAAAAAAAAAAAAGGTTTTGCAGGAAAAGGCACTGCTGATCTGCTGCCACAAGCTGTTGAGACCAGAATCTCCTTCTTCATCATCATAATGCCATCTGCCACAGACATAAAGTAGGAGATTAAAACTGAGGAAGAAGGAAGAGAACAAAACCAACAGGAAGATGCCCATTAATTCTGTGGTGATGTCCATTCAACCTTCTCTAGTACTGTTATGGAAAACAGACAGACTTCACAAACCAGTGTGTGCCTAGGAAAAGAGCTGCGTTCATTTTTTTCCTTTAATAACACTACAGTTGATCCAAGTGTATTTTTGAAGACTGAGAAGCTCTGAAGATATTGCAAAAATGTATCTAATAACTACACTGTGAAGTAATGAACACTATGTGTTCAGTGTTTCCAATAGTAAAGGACATTATGGAAATATCACTCAGGGCAGGAAGAATACCAAGAAAACATCAAAATAAACTAAGTAAGAATTGTCTCACATGTCTACTAAGAAAATAAAAGACTTCCCTTTTTATTACTATATTAGCTGCCTGAGTCTATAATACTGAAAAAACAAATGTGGATTCTGTTTATATAAGTTAATGTTCATGGAAAAATGAAAACTACTTTGATCTTTTTGCATTACAGTAACACAGGTTTCAACTGAAATGGATCCTCAATGTACTAAAGTATTACAGAAATTCTCAGGCCCTTAGAATTTACATCATACACAGAAAACAGATCATGGAAGAGTTAAAATGAAGCGTTTATTTGTTTTTTTTTTTTGTTTGTTTTTGTTTTGTTTTCTCCCTATATACATTCTTTGTGGTTTTATGCAGGGAAGCAGCAGAAAGAAGTAATAGAACTTCCAGTCTTTTCTTACAAGTGCCCATTTAAAAAAGGAGAGTATAATAAGGTTGGTGTTCTCAGTGCTGCTCTAATATGTAAAGAAAACTGTATTTTAAAATCCCTCCTTGAGCTCTGAGAGCAGGGTTACCTCCAAACTGGGAAACTGGGCTATGAAACACAAATGGAAGGAAATGCATTTCAACGAGAAGGAATACTTCATCCAGCAAATTAGTACCTAACTCAGACCTCTGTATTTCATTGGGCAGCAATTCACTTGAGGAAATCATTTTGGTAGGTTCAGTAATCTGCGTAAACCAGATACGGAGCCACGGCATCTAACACAGGAGTCTTTGGGAACCTGGAACATATATACTCTGGTGCCAGCCGTGGTGGTGGATGAAGGCATGGGCATGGTCCTGGACAACAATAACATGCATGAGGTCACACGGAAGAACTGAAGCAGATTTAGGCAAATTGTATTCTCTGCAAACAAATATTTCCATCCATTTAGGATGATAGTGCTGGGTGAAAAATAGTGACTTTTCAAATGTACATGTTCTGTCCTTTCCAAGAAGTCTGCTAGCTCCTGTACCACATTAGACAGCAGCACAAACTAGAAAAGGGCCAGGGAGAAAAAGCTAACTTTTTGAAAAGCTATCATAACATCATATATACTAAGAATGGAAGGTCATAAAGCAATATAACTGCCAATACTGGAGTGCTCCCAGAAGTACCATTCCTGGTGTTATTTTGACACGTGTTTCTGATCACTACACTATTGCATGTTTGAATAGATTTCAGTCACTGAAAGTTTGGCTTGATATTCAGCTTGAAGCTTCTTTTTCCTTTTCTTCATGCCACTATCTCTATATTCTATTAAGATTCTTTAAAGTAAATCTTGTTCAGTACTGGCTGTGGTCTGTGCTGTATAAAACAGGTAGGCTGTAGTAGAAAACACTGAGAGGAAAATGCTGAATTATATTACTGATTTATTGTTTGATATTTGTCCTATGTATGTGCTTATACCCACTTTGCAGATTTTGCCATTTTAGTTTTGTGTCCCCTACTCACACATCCCCTACTCATTCTTTCTCTCCTTTTAATTATCAAATTTGTGTCTTTTTTAATCTCATGACACTCAAACCAATGAGAAAACTATGTAGTTTATTTTTTTCCTTTTTTCCCCTGCTCTATGACACTGAAGACAAAATATAAAATCTCACCACATTCAACAAAATGAGAGTTTTTTGATTTTTCTGTAACCAAGATACCAACTGTTCGTCATATCTTTCAGTTTCTGCCCAACATGGTATATGTGTGAGGTGAGTTACTTTTCATACATATGTAATTCAACATTATTTTATGGACCTTTAAGAACAAACCCTGCAGGCTGCACCCATGTGCATATTTACATCATGTTATTCAGTAATTTCTAATGCCATAGGAAAAGTCATACCCCTAGCCAAGTTGCTTTCATTCAATATCTGTGACTAATATATCTCTAAAATGACTTATTCATATAGCTTGAATCTTTCTCACACTCCTTTGTAAGATTTTCTACCTAAATCATTAATATCTCTTTAACATTTCTTATTTATTGCAGAAAAGTAAAAAAACATGCAATGCTAATCTAAAAGGCTAGATGACTATCTTTCAAAACTATAGCCCTAATCGATTTATATGTGTTCAAAATTGAGAATGGGCACCTTAAAAGGTTGCTTAATATTCATAGCCATGTACTTGTCAATTTTTTTATTTTTTTAATTTTTTTAATGAAAAATCACAGAAACATGCTATGAAACCTTTATTACTTACTGTGGGCAGGGGTTTCTAAATTTATATATTCTGCATCTGAGCTACTTCTCTGGATTCTCTTTAGTATCAATAAAGAAAAATTGACTTTTGGGAGTATTCCTTTCCTAAACTTGACACCTAGTAAGATTAAGTGGATCATGTCTTAAAATGCTTGTTTCTCCATTAATTCTAAGAGAAGCTTGGAGCAAGTTCTACAGTTGAAGACACCTGTTCTGCAGACATCAATATTATGATAGGCGATTCACAAACAATATAAGTGTGGGCTGCATGTGTGAACACTTGTACATGTGTAGATTCACGTGTGTGATCCTCTTATTTCAGTTGAAGGGTAGCGATGAGATAATGGGATATAAATTCAGTTCAACTCTCTGAATTATATAAACATAAACATAAATATATAGCTATATATAACTGTAACTGATTCCTTATTTCACCTTCTTCCTGGAGTAGATAGGACAATACTTACCTTTATAAATAAGATTTTCTTAGGGATCTGATTCATAATATGTGCAAAATGCTTTTAGAATTTAGACAGAAAGTTTAGATGCTATTACAGCATCAATTTTTACTTTCCCTTTTCTGACTTCCCATTCAAGTGCCTCTGCCAAGCTCAGCTTAAAAATAATTTTAAAAAGGAACTAAATTTTCACTGAAGTGAATTAATCCTGGACTTTAAGTGGTAACAATGTCTACAGAATGTGCTGTTTTGGATAAGGCTAAGTGTAAAGAGAGATGCATTAATGAAAGGAAAACAACTTTTCATGTTCGCTGAACAACAATATATGCAGTAGGCTTTCCTTTGTGTTTGATTATAAACTTTTTGAGAAGATAAACCCTTCTGGCAATACATCAAACCCTCCTGCTTAGTTTCAGTCTAACAGCTCCAAACCAAGTACTTCTTTATAACTTCCCTCAACAGTGCTATTTAGAATGTCCTTAGGTTTTCCTCCAGGCAATGGCAGCTACAGTATGTGCTGAAGGATTTGTCACTGCAGATATTAATACACCATCAAATAAAGAAATTCTTTTTAACTCTGTGTCAAATGCAAAATTATCATCACTAATACAAGAACTTAACAGTGTTCTTTTTTATTATTTTTATTTTATTTTTTTAGCTAATGCATTCATTAATGTAGCTCTCATCAAACTTGAGGGAGACTGTAGCAGACAAACTATAATGACCTTGGACTGATTCAGCATTGAGTGTTTTAATTTGAATACATAACATTGTCTGGGAATACATATTCAACGAAGGACAATATGAACTGCAGAAAAAAAATCTTTTTTGCTCTCTCTCTTTTTTTTTTTTTTAATTTTTTTTTTACACAATTAGGTTGCAAGTCCTAACTAGTATTCTAATTCCTATATTAATTATAGCAATCAAAATAATGTTTTAACACCAGGATTTAACATCATAGAGAATGATTCAAATACAGAAAATAATAACCATAATTTCAATTAAAAAATTGACAGTAGTCTCTGAATACTACATCAAAATGACTTCTCTGTGTTGGGGTCTTTCTATAAGTGTACATAGATGAAACTTTTCTGAAATCAGTATATTTAATTACTTCTTGCATTAAGTTCTCAAAATATATTTAAAATATAATTTAATTTAACCTTCCAATTCTTATCTGGGTGAAAGGCAAATTATGGAATGACAGAATCATGGAACACAGAATCATATTCACTGAATCACAGAGTGGTTAAGGTTGAAAGCAGCCCCTGAAAGTCATCTGGTCCAACCAACCCTGCTCAAGCAGGAATACCCAGAACAGGGTGTCCAGGTCAATGTCCAGGTGGCTTTTGAAGATCTCAAAAATGCTGAAAATGCTGAGTAGAGGGGATTGATCTAATTTACCTAAATTGTAGTTTTATTCACTTCTTTGTGCTACCTACTTTTAGTATACTAAAATAAAAAGATTTAAGTGATTTGGTATTTTGGACAAATCAGAAACTGAGTCACAAGATTTTCTTAAAAAATAAAACTTCTGCCATGCATATAGAATATTTTCTCTTGTTTTTATTGTAGTTTGATCATTTTTATTATTATTATTATTATTTTCAAAATGTCAGCCTAATCTTGCCTCTAATAAGCAGCCAGCCATGCAAAGCTTTTTTTTTTTTTTTTTTTTTTTTTTTTTCCATTATTTTGTTATAGGAAATGATATGTGCTCCCTCCTAACACTGCATTCACAAGCAACCTGTAACAGCTTGGAAAACAGGTTTTCAGCTTTAAGCTTTGTGGGTAGTAGTAGAACAGGATCAGAATTTAGGCTCCTCTCCTCCAAATTAGAAGCCAAGAGGGTTCCTGTCCTTATGAAACATACAGAATATCCACTGCAGATGTCTATAAACCTCAGTATCTTGTCTGTGTGGCTAAGCCACACAGCGTGCACTGAAAGGATGGCTAAGTGCTGTGTGATGTCTGATCTAACAGGCTGGAAATTCCTGGATCACATTTCCTCCAAAGACTCTGCCCCTCATCTCCAAGGTAATTTTGAGCAAGCCATTTCATTTTCATTCTCTGTAAGACAGAGATAATGACAATTATCTTCTTGTATAAAAACTCTAATATCTAAGGACACAAAGCCTAGCATAAGATGTTATTAATAACATAACTGATTGAAGTTGAGCTACCAGGTCTACCCAGACTGCCACCAGCACCAAAAAGCCCTCTGAACCTTTTCCCATGCACAGGTGCTAAATCACTCCTCATAGTTTGGCTGTTTTTTGATGGACACAAATTGAGGAATGTGCCAGCTGACCGAAATTGTTGCTTATAGAACTTTGTTATAATTATGTCTGAAAAAGAATTTATTAGAATCCTACCTTTTCAGAAAGTAAGAAATTCCTTGAACATCCTACTTTTGGTTTGAAATGTACTTCATTCGTCTGGAAAGTAAAAGTAAAATCCTTTCAACGGCTTTGGAGTTCTAGAGAAGTGAATGTAATATAGATTTTTTTAAACTCTCTTAAAATGCACATTAAAAATACCAAAAAGATTTAAACACACTTTTCTGATGAACTTCTCTTATGTAAGATCTATGTAGATCTGTGTTACACTAGAGGCTTAAAACATAAAAATATGATCATAATTGCACAACACCTCCAAACTACTTCCAATTTTTAATTTAAATTTTATTTTATTTTATTTTATTTTATTTTATTTTATTTTATTTTATTTTATTTTATTATTTTATTTTTTTACCAGACATGAAGAACCTTCTTGTACTCAGTATGAAAAGACTTAGATCCCAATTAGTATCAGGCACTGAAATCTTACATTTGAGTTGACCGCAGAACACGAACATTTTAACTGAAAAAAAACTCCAAATGATTTTTCTATAATGTATTTGAAGAAGCACTATTGTGATTCTTCTAAAAAGTTCTTCTTTTATTCTTCTTTTTTTCCCTCCAAATATTTTAATTAAAAGTATTATTGAAATGTTATTCTAAATTCCTATTAAGCCAAAACCCATTTCCAAACATATTTTTATAAGATTAATATATCTTTATAAGATTACTTAATGATTTCTTTTTTTAATTATTTTTTTAAATGTTCTCAAATACTAATCTTTTTAAAAATAAAATTGTTTAGTAGGAAAAATCTAATTTTATTGCTAAACATAAAACGCTTTCAGTTTTGTCAACCTGCATCTAACTTTCTTTTAATCTATGTACAATGTATTTGGTTGTAATGAGGACATAAACTCTTCATAATGTGTGCTGTAGTTTTGGAATACTGACAATGTTGTTTATAATTACTGATGTATTTCTTGTTTCGGTTGTACAAATTCTTCCATGGTGTAATATCACCGATACAGCTGTGAAATTTATTTATTTTGTTTTATTTGTTTGTTTACTTTTGTTGTTGTTATTGTTTTTAAGTAACAGTGCTACCACAGCAATCAACAAATGTACAGTTCTGCTAAAGGCATACACGTTCTAATTTCACTTGAACACACAAAATAACACTCTTCTCTTTCATTCACAACAACTGTAATCCCGACCCCAACACCACAAACCCACTAAAAAAAAAAAAAAAAAAAAAAGTAAAAAGAAGTGAAGATAGAGTTAAGAGGTAAAATTCAACTATCCCAGTTCAACTCTTTTACCTTTTGGGAAAAAATAAAAAATAAAATGTGGGGAGAGGGGTAGCAGCAGCAACAACAGAGAACTAGAATATTATCTGTTCATTTTAAAAACTGGACTCTTCAGAGCTGTAATAGATTTTCTGTACTCCCGGTTGTTTTTCAGCTTCAGCAAATACATCTTCTTTTCCTGTTTCCATTAAGTAATGGAAATTACCTTACAATCACTGCACAGTAAGAAACAACCTTATGGAAAGGGAAATAGGCCTGGAAGCAGGTACATGGCATTTCCAGTCTCTTTTCAGAATAAAACATACATTGGTCTGAGGGACAGAGATTTTGTCTAGGCTGAGCTTGAGGAACAGGGTTTCATCATTGCTTTAGCCAATGATTTATGTTATCATTAAATTTGTCCTTTCCCTTGGGATTCACACTTTCTTTGTCTTATGTTTTGGTGAGGCCAGGTCTTAAGGCAAGAGGCACCATCAAACTCAACATTTGCTCACTATTTAACACACTAATGTTTCAATCTCAAATATTCTGCAGATTGTATATTTGTCCTGGCAGTCAAATATTTTATTATGTTTGGTCTTGACACATTGTACAGTCTGTATGTTGAACAGAACTATGATCCAGGTATTCTTCAGGTTCATTATTTTCAGGATAGTCAGTACTGTACTTAGGTACTCAGTGGTGGCAGGTATGAATACATTATAAATGGAAACATTTTGATCTAAGTGCACCCCCTCACTTTCTAAAATACTGCATTTTTGGTTCACGGACAAACTTCCAATTGTAACAAAACATATATATTTGAGCAGGCTGCACAAGGAGCCTAAAGCCTACAGAATTTGCTCAAATTCCAATGTGAAATACCATAGCTTTGTAAATCTTACAATCTCTTTCTTCACAATTTCTGAGAGAGCCAAGCCATAGTAGATGTACACTGGTGAAAGGAGCAAGTTTTTGGATGGGACCATGAAGAGTAAGTGTTCAGATACTATTGTGATGGACAGCAATTTTAACCTCATGAGCATGAAGTTAGCAGAAATGTCAATATGATCTCCATAAAACAGAGTGCCGTTAGTGTTCTCATGTAGGAAAAGGGAAATGAGTTTTTTTAAATAATCATAAATAATAAAAAATGGTTGCCCTATAATATTTTTCTTAAATTAACAAGAATTTGAACCCACTATAAACTGCTGAAGAAAACCTGTCCAGTCTTGAGGGATGGGGTTTTTGATCAGGATAGATCAAGTGTGTGAACGATTTTCAAATGTGCAATTTATTTCCTGTTTTGAAAGAAATTGCTTAGCCTTGAAAGGTTTGTCAGGAGCATTATCATGTTTTTAAGAGTGTTCAGGGAGTTGAGCAGGAAGAAAGCAATATATTCCTAGCAGATCACTTCTAAACTAAAATACAATTTCATAAAATATTCAGCATCTTTGTGGGCTTATAGTTATACTTATAGGAACCCATTCTCCTAAGATAGGGAACTGAATCTGTTGCATATATAATGGCACCATAGATAATCATAATCGTAATTGAGGGCAGAATCCATACTTCCTTGCATGAAGCTCTTCTGAGGAACAAACACGCAAGTAGCTCTGCGGCATGTCAGAGTTACTATTTGAATTTATGAGTAAGTCACCAAACTGCAGTGCAGTTTCCTTATAGGCCAGAAAAAAACATCTTTGGCAGCTCTAAGGAGGATCTTTGAGTCACAGAGGCCTTCATTTTGGCTATGAATATTACTACAACACTGGCTCCTAGTTGTTTTGCTAACAACTTTATGGAAACACTCTGAAATAGTCCCTGGTGCCTACGTTGTCTGGATATGTTGCTTATAAAGCCTTAAAAGCTCCATTTTCTTTCTGCCCAAAGAAAGAACTGAGCCTTGAAAGAAATAAAAATGAAAAAAATATCTGTGAGGAGAAAAAAAAATGACCAAATATATTTTTGTCGAATGCTTGGCAAATGTGAACAACTGCTCATCATATTGGAGGCAAGGGAGTCCAGCCAGCTCTGTGCTAGACTATGACCAGATGTACAGCTATGGGTGAATCACATCCATTCTGTTTCCTTTTCTAGTCTTTCATTTATTGATTTTTGGTCAGATCCAGCCTTCATAAGTGAAATGCCCAACCTGTGCTTTTTAAAAGACATTTTAATGAAAAATTCCTCCATAGACATGCTGAGTGCAATGTTGCCCTTTTGTTTCTAGATCCGGGTCTTGGCCTTTATTGCCTGGATAGGGACAGCAATATAATGTCAACTATCAGCAACCTCTGCTAGGCATTTCCCTTAAGGGATACAATAGCTATACATAAAAGAAGACACAGACAAAGGAGTGACATACAGACTGTACTGATGCTCAAGGCTCTGGTGTAAGTCCAAGTCCAAATTAAACTAAGTCACTCAGTCAGGTGTATCTGAGCAGTCAATGGAAGAGCTTGAGGCCCACAAAGGCTTCCAAGTGGAGAAGAAAACATCTCCCAGTTTCTTCATGGTATTTTCCTCTTCTCACTGAATGTGTGAGGAAGTCAGTTATTTTCTTTAGTGCCTCACTGTATGTTTGATATGTACATCTAATAATAATAATAATAATAATAATAATAATAATAATAATAATAATAATAATAATAATAATAATAATAATAATAATAAAAAAAGCAGCTCTGGTTTCATCTGGTCCTGTAGATGTTAGTGTAATACAGATAATAATAAATACAAGATTAAGATTCTCAGAAGAGCTTATGAAAACAGGTGGTAAAACTTATGTAAAGGGAGTCAAATAATGCAGACTTAAAATCCTTGAGGGAAATGCTTCAGAATGAGGTAAGTAGAGAAATAGAGATGGTAGGGGAAAAATAAATAAATAAGGAAAAAAACAAACAAACAAACAAACAAAAAAACAAACAGCTAATTTTACAAACGGATAATATTTGGAGATATGAACCGTTACACAGACTTCTTAATGAAAAATCTCTTCCAATTAAGAATATAAATCACAAATAAATGTTCTTGATGTATCAGTAATTCAATCAGAAACCACCACTTTAAAAAAATATAAATAAATAGGAGGGTTAGACTAAATATTTGAAGGTATGGTCACGTGGAAATGGAGGTTTGTTTCTGAAGGCAATAGCAGAGTAACATATGGAGCAACATACAGTGAAGCATTTAGCTACAACATGGTATTTTTTGAAAACAATGTGTTAAATTTTAAAGTAAAAAAAAAAAAAAAAAGCAAATTGACAGGATAATTTATTGTTAATGCAAGAAACTCATTTGAAACCCATCCATGAGTGTGTGAATGTGGGTGCATATAGCCACTTAATAATGAGAAATGCTAATAATCTGTAGTTAAATTGGTGAGGAAGATAGACATAAGAAAAAACCTAGAAATCCTCTAGGAAAGTTTATAGTTATTTTTCATCCGTACACTGGAAATTTTACAAGCTGTTTTATACAACTCTCTGTATCATGTAAACATGACCATCTGCCAAAGATAACCTGCTTTTCTTAAAAATTTCCATATTAGCTTAAGATGTAGGAGCACAAAACTTACCCAGAATGCAAAATCTCTTTCCTAGGAGAGAAAAACTATATATATGGATGAATGTAGGTGCATACACAGAAGTAGACATTAATTATTATCATACTTCTATATGTATATGTATTTGCTATTATACAGGCATACTTATACATGTACATACTTATACAGTCGTGTCATGTATCTTCTGAATCTTTATAAAGTTTATTCCCAGGGAGGGCACAAGGCGTTCAAGAGACATATGTAGGAAGTAAAATTGCACAAAGGAGACAGACGTCATTAATCCATCGATTGTACTGCCTGGGTCTGTCTTTCTATGCATTGCTAACTCCCTGGCAGGCTTTAGCCAGGTAGTGTAGGAAGTGCTAATGTGATCTGACTCAAGATCAATACTAACATGATCTTAGATGCACTGTTTGTGCTTGCCAGGGTACTAGTTTGGAGACAGTACTGGATTATGTTTTACACCTTTTTAGCATCTAACAAGCATTCTGGGCCTCTAACAGAAACCAAACACAATTAAGTATCAGAAGCCAGAGAACAGATGGAGGACTTGATGGTGGCGTGAGTGAACCTTTGAACTCTAGGATAACAGTCTAAAACTTGCTTAAATCAACCATGACAGATGACTAAATTCTTCACTGACTTTTTACCCTTTATAGCCTCATGCAATCAAGCAGGCTTGCAGGAATTTAGGCAAATTTAAAATTTGGTCTTGAAACTGAAAATCAACTGAAAATGTGCTCCTATGATCAGGTTAGACATGTAGACACACAGCAAGTGGTACCATTTGTGCTTGTTAGCAACCTCTCCAAGGATGCTGTGAATGCAGCCTTCACCTTCCCCATCTACAGAGAGACCTACCCAGTTGGTGTCACAGCCCATCAGAAGACAGCATGGGTTGGGACTGCTCCCATCCATTCCCTGTGAGAACTGTGGATAAAGACAGGTCTGCTGCCTCCAAAAGTGAATGCAGTTCCCTCCAAATTTGACAAATCCATCTGGGGAAAATTAAAAAACAAAGCCAAAACAAAACAAAACAAAAACAACAACATAAGAGTCTAAACCAACTTATAATCATTTAGTACCTTTAATATCCATTCACTGCAGAGATCAGAGATTGAGTTACAGCTCCCATTCCAGCTACAGGATGCCATACAGACTCTATAGTACGTAATAATTTCAGATATCAAATTTATACAGAGACATTAAACTCCCTAAAGCATTTTATATGTGAGTCATAAACACATATTATATCATTCACTAGCAAAATAAAGACACCCATTCACCTGAAATACTAACCTTACTCCAAGTATGTTATTCTACTGAGCAAAAGTTAAGCAAAATAGTAGGGAAACTTTTGGAAGAAAGGGCATGAAAAATGTAATTCACAAACCATAAAGATAGCGGGGCCTTGCTTGTTTCCTTCCGATAATATGGGAAAGACTCATCTCCAATGAAAAAAAAAACAAACATCAAACTTTATAGCCTCTCTGACAGGGTTATATGTTTTTCTTGTGTGTATTTCTCAATTCTATCTCTGATTTGTAAATTACTCCAGGTAGGACACTTTCATCAGCTCAGACACTTGAGAAAATCTCTCATGATCACTTTTCCTATTGATTTCTCTGGAGAGCGGGTGTTCAAAGTCTGTGGACAGAAGTCCTCTCTCAGAACCAGCTAGGCTATTTAAGATGCCTCCATCCCCACTGAGATTCTGGTGAAATCTGCCTTCCCAGTTGGCTGAGCTCAGCTTGAGCAGATCAGAGAGTTGATGCAGGAAATGCTTTGCTAGCACTGCTCTTTGGGATGACAACCAGCTGGGAAGAAGTTTTCACTGACTATGCTGCTAGCAAAGTGGATATCAATTCACCACCAAGGGACTCCCCCAAAGACACAAACCGATTATCTTGTGTGCTGTGACATAAGACAGGCAGATTATTATCCAGAAGGAAAAACAAACAAACAAACAAACAAACAAACAAACAAATAAATAAATAAATAATAAAAGCTTTGAATTAGACACTAGAAATACTACACTGACAAAAGGATATGTGAAAGTTGTTTCCAACTGTTTGCTTGACACTGCATAGCTATGTATATTTCTTCTGTTTATTCCTCTGTTATGACTTTCTTTTCTTATTTTTTCCCTAATTATTTTTTGTCTAAAGAGCTTGTTATTAGAAAGGCTAGGGAATGAGCATGAAACATTGATGGGTCTGAGAGAACATGTAATATCTGTGCTCATGTTTTTTTTTTTTTTTTTTTTTAAACAAAGCAAAAGATGTGTTCAGTTTAAAAAAGACTTATTTTTAATGTGAATAAGCAAATGCTGTACATAATCCACATAGTTATGGAGCTTTTGGATAACAAGTTTGCACAGCACAAGCAAGGCAGCCTACTTTCTCTTTAGAGCTCAGGAAGGCGAAGGTCAGACAAATCAGAATATGGAACATTTGGTTCCTCATTGGCCTCCCTGGTGCTTTTTCCTCTCAGTGCATTTCATTTTCTTGGCAAATGTCTGTGACATATCAGTAAGTCATTTTAACACTTCTTCATGCCCTACTATTTCAGTTTCAAGATCATTAATAAAACAGCAGCTTGGAAGGTGGCACAACAAGAATTCTAGTATGCTAGCAGGTAGGGTGGCTGTCTGATTTTTTTTCCCAGCTATTAGCATAGCCAGACCTCAGCCTCATAAATAAACAGCACATAGTCTACAGAGAGTTTCATATGAAAAATTATGCACAGTGTGCTTTTCACTGACTGGCTATGTGCTATAGAACCATCTATTAGAGAAACTTTACCCTGGAAATTCAGGCCTTATAATATTAAAGTTTTAAAATGAAACCCCCTCAGGCTAGCCCAGCATAAACAATTAGTTGCTCCCTGTTAAGCTCCATATCCATAACAGACCATTTTGAATGTTTCATAAGGTACACTAAGGGACATCATTAGTATGTGAATTTCTTTTACTAAGATCACAATGAGGGCTTTAGGAAGAGAACACACATATCCAGGGAAGATTGGCAGACTGAACGTCACAAGCTGCTCGTGCTGAGTCGATTTAGAATCATGTGAAAGCATTTGAGCCATTTAACTCTATTTCTTTTGATCCTCAAATCTCTGCCTTCACATAATCTTATAAGTACAGTTTTCTAAACCCAATTTAATATCCTACCTTGATATTCCCCACTGGGTCTCTGGATTACTTCTTTAACTGTTTTGTCTTCTTTTATATTTTCCTTTTTAAACTTTTATGAGTTTTTTATTCTAATATAAAAGCATTTTTGCCTTTTAACTTATTTTCTTCTGACACAGTTCAGGGGCACCCACCATTCAGTATATTTCCTCATTTATCTTTATAGGCAAGTCTAATGCTGTTTCTGATCAGCTTCATTGACTGCTGTATCCATGATACTCTACTTGAAATAGCATGAAATTCACACCACCTCCTCATTGATTCTGAGCTCAGAATCCAACTCTGAAATTCAAAATCTAAGAAGATTTTTGTTCTCTTTATCCACACAAAGAAATCTTAGGAAATCTTTACCCACAGATAAACCCTGGACTAACCAAAATCAGTGGCTAAAATTCTAATAATATATTGGAAATAAGATCTGGCAAAGGAAAAATAAATTGAACGTTTGTTGCAATTAGGTTAAATTAACATCATAGCAGGACTAATCATTTTACTTTTGGTCTGTCCCTCACTAGAAAGCATTGTATTGGAAACAGAAGAACTCAAATACTAAAGGTTAGCCAGTTTCCTAAATAAACATTTATAAATGTCATGAGAAAAAGCAGCTAGCGATTCTTCAAAGGACAAAACTGTTCTGGGAGTATAAAACATGCCCAGTCTTACTCCGTGTGGACTCAAATTATCATCAAATCTATGTGTAATATTTGAGGGCCATAACATTCAATAAGGAATGACTCCACCCAAAATCTTTGTTATTTTTTATATCAGTGCATTTTTTATAACAAGAGAAAATAACAAGTTATTTTTTATAACAAGGGGAACAAAGTAGTTTATCAGTAACTGCATCTAACTTTTTCAAAGAAATCAGTATGTGATGAAATCTGATGCAATTTACTAGTGCTAACCATAGATGGAAAGCTCCAATGAGGTATTGCAGAACAAAATGCAAAATGTGAAGCCTCAGTCAGATGTATTTTTCTCTTGTGCTTATTCATCACTAACACTTACTTTAATGATTTTGCGTTTATCTACACCATGAGCAGAACTGTAATAACAATCTCAATAGTAATTTGCAGCCTTTCCAATTTTCGGCTGAAGCTTTGTACGGACACTCTTATTTCAACTTAAGAGTGTCTTTATATAAATTTAGAAAAATTGGAAAGAAATCAACTTTAAGCTATATCAAAGTAGAGCACTTAGACTGAAATAATAGTGTCAGCACAGAGATTTAACAGAGATTTAAACCAAAATAATGAAGGGTGTGAATAATAGCTGATATGTTTATTTGGATTCCATTCCATGCACAGCATTTTATAACAGAAGCAGCAGGTAAAGGTTGTTTTTAAGATAACTGCACCAATAGCAGAAAATCAAAAATAGAATAGTTTTGTTTTTTTTTTTTTTTTTTTTTTTTTAAATCCTGATACTGCAGTTTTGTTTTCTGTTTGTTTGTTTTGCAGAGGGGCAGGTAACATTTTTCCATAGCCCAAATTGATCACTGGATCAACAGAGAAAACTAGAAAGATGAGAAGGCCTGAGGGTCTGAACTGGACAAGGAACATTCCCAGTGTGCAGCACCAGAGATGCAGTGCAAACTTATGTGAGGGATGCAAATAGTTTATTTAGACACAGTTCCTATTAAGGTTTTGTGGTGGTCTTACTCAGGTAGGCAGCCAAACTCCAGCACAACCGCTCTCTCACTCCCCCTCTCCTCAAAGAGGAAGGGGGAGAAAATACAACACAGAGAACTCAAGGTTTGGGGTGACAAAGGTTCAATTAAAGGGAAAGGGAATGGGGAGAAAATGAAACAAAAGGAACAATAAGTCTGTGTGGAAGCACAGAGAGAGGGTAAAAATAATATTCTCTACTTCCCATCAATGAGCGATGTTTGGCCACGTCCTGGGAAGCAGGGCCTCAAAACGTGTAGTGGTTGTTCAGGGGGAACAGCCCCCTCCCCTACGACAGCCTTCCTTTTTACTGCTGAGTGTGACATCAGGTATTATGGAATATCCCTTTGATTGGTTTAGGTCAGCTGCCCTGGCAATGTCCCCTCCCCATCACTTGCCCACCCCCAGCCTGCTGGCTCTTGGGGGCTAGGAAGGTGTCCTGATGCTGTGCCAGCACTATGCAGCAATAGACACAACACTGGAGTGATATCAGTGCTGTTCCAGTTACGAATGCAGAGCACAGCACTGTGTGGGCTGCTGCAGGAAAAGGTGACTCCATCCAGACAGACCCAACACAGGTTCCTATACTCTTCCTGAAAAGTAACTGCAAAATGTATCAATCCATATATAAATAGATAGATAGATAGATAGGTAGGTAGGTAGGTAGAGATAGAGATATATGCTCTGGCTCTGTCCTGAGAAGTCCAGTATGAAGCAAATGTTTAGTTCAATTATATTTGAAAGGATTGTTCTCTTGTTTGTAGTTATGTCTGTGATTCTGATTCACTGAATCAGGGCCAGGAAAACCAGCATCTTTAAGAACTGATCCCTGATTAAGCTGATAAAATAAAAGCTATGATCAGGCAGTCTTAGTCTGGTTATTGATCTTACTGATGCTTATTTACTCTCATTTTCAGGTAAAGTTTATTTTTTCTTTTGTTTTGTTCTGTATTGGTTTTAATTTGAGAGCTTATTAAACAAATGAATACATATCAGGTTCTCTATTAATTATTTTCAATGCAGCAATTTCAAAAATAGCTTTGTAATCTTAGAGTGCACTTTATAAATTATGCCACACAGCTTCCATACTATAGAAAATGTTGGGAACACCAGGGT
Organism: Aythya marila; assembly: GCF_965140915.1. Classification (NCBI taxonomy): domain Eukaryota; kingdom Metazoa; phylum Chordata; class Aves; order Anseriformes; family Anatidae; genus Aythya; species Aythya marila. The sequence goes on from NC_139044.1 coordinate 111,273,045, forward strand.
GCATATTTTTATTGCTCTGTATGTGTTGACAAAAAAATGACATTTCTCCTAAGGGAGTGCTTCAGCCAGGGCTACCACAACGTTAAATGAGGCCACAAATTCATAATTTATTACTCCAGCTTAAGGCAAATACTTCAGTTTCTAACATCAATCTGTGATAGTAAAAGTTAAAATTGTCTTTTAGTCAGTAAAGATAAAGCTTATGAAAAACAGCTTTTTCTGTTTTACATTTATCGCTTTGTCAAGTTTCATCATTATTTTCTTTTAAAAGTGAATGCTACTGAACTATTAAGTTCAAAGACAACACTGGTTTAAATCTCAACTAGTGAGTATTAATAAAGTGAAGCCATCTGTAAACTGTGTTGCATGATTTATTTTACAGACATAAAAATTAACACACAATGGTTTGCTAGGATAAAATCTGCCTTTTAACTGAGTGGCAGATGTCTAGTTAATTATTTTGAAAATGATATAAAATTGTTGGAATTTTGGTCCTTGGGATTGATTATATTTCAAAGAAAAAAAAAAAAAAAGGAAAAAAAACAAACAAGTATTGAACACAACTTCTGGCATCATCTGTGTCATTTGTGTACAAACAAGATTTTGGTATGGTAAGAAGAGCATTTAAAATGTCTCAATGGAAACAACCTAATTGAAGGTTGAGAACTGTAGAAAACAAGGGAAAACAGTTCGGATCAGTAGAAAATAAGCATGGAGGCAGAATATAAAATATCACTTCATGACTTCCAAGATCTTTGCTGCCTACTAATATGCAAACTCTGAATGGTCCAAAACAGGACACATAATATAGAGCAGAATGTTCTCAATACGAAAATTCAAATAAAGACTACACTTATGCTGAGCATCTAGATGGCTCCAAGTCTTTCCAGCTCTGATAGCAAAGCTTTTTTTTTCTTGTAAGACCTTTCCATGGAGTGCTTTTTGCTTTTCTGGTAGAATCAGAATAAAGAGAAAAATAAAAGTGGAAAGAAAAATTAAAAATCTAAGGTTAGTTGCCATTTTTAAACTAATACCTGCTTTCCAAATATGTTTCCTAAGAACATATTCCCCTACAGGGCAAGACAAAGGCAACAGGCTGCTGAAGAGCAACATTTCACTGGGACTAAGCTGGATGTAAGAGGAGAAAGAAGAATAGTGAAGAAATGAAATCTGCTTAAAATCCAATATCAGGAAATGAAGGTCTAAAATGCTGCCTTGAGATACTGGAACCTGGAAGAAAGCACCTAGATCATTGAAGACAGTTCCTTGCCATCACATACGTTTATTACAGAATCACAGAATCACAGAATTTCCTAGGTTGGAAGAGACCTCAAGGTCATCGAGTCCAACCTCCAACCTAACGTTAACAGCCCTCCACTAAACCATATCCCTAAGCTCTACATCTAAACGTCTTTTGAAGACTTCCAGGGATGGTGACTCCACCACTTCCCTGGGCAGCCTGTTCCAGTGCCTCACAACCCTTTCAGTGAAGAAGTTCTTCCTAACATCTAACCTAAAACTCCCCTGGCTCAACTTAAACCCATTCCCCCTCGTCCTGTCACCAGGCACGTGGGAGAACAGGCCAACCCCCACCTCGCTACAGCCTCCCTTGAGGTACCTATAGAGAGCGATAAGGTCACCCCTGAGCCTCCTCTTCTCCAGGCTGAACAAGCCCAGCTCCCTCAGCCGCTCCTCGTAGGACTTGTTCTCCAGGCCCCTCACCAGCTTCGTCGCCCTTCTCTGCACCCGCTCAAGCACCTTGATGTCCTTCTTGTAGCGAGGGGCCCAAAACTGAACACAGTACTCGAGGTGCGGCCTCACCAGAGCTGAGTACAGGGGGACGATCACCTCCCTAGCCCTGCTGGTCACACTGTTCCTAATACAAGCCAGGATGCCGTTGGCCTTCTTGGCCACCTGAGCACACTGCTGGCTCATATTCAGCCGACTGTCAACCATCACTCCCAGGTCCTTCTCTGCCTGGCAGCTTTCCAACCATTCCTCTCCCAGCCTGTAGCTCTGCTTGGGGTTATTGCGCCCCAGGTGCAGGACCCGGCACTTGGCCTTGTTAAACTTCATGCAGTTGACCTCAGCCCATCGGTGCAGCCTATCCAGATCCTCCTGCAGAGCTTTCCTACCCTCAAGCAGATCAACACACGCACCTAACTTGGTGTCATCTGCGAACTTACTGAGGGTGCACTCGATGCCCTCGTCCAGATCATCGATGAAGATATTAAAGAGGACCGGCCCCAGCACCGAGCCCTGGGGGACGCCACTAGTGACTGGCCTCCAACTGGACTTGGCTCCATTCACCACGACTCTTTGGGCCCGGCTATCCAGCCAGTTTCTAACCCAACGAAGCGTGCGCCAGTCCAAGCCAAGAGCAGCCAGTTTCTTGAGGAGAATGCTGTGGGAAACAGTGTCAAAAGCCTTGCTGAAGTCAAGGTAGACCACATCCACAGCCTTTCCCTCATCCACCCAGCGCGTCACTCTGTCATAGAAGGAGATCAGGTTCATCAGGCATGACCTGCCTTTCATAAAGCCATGCTGACTGGGCCTGATCGCCTGCTTCCCCTTCAAGTGCTGCATGATGACTCTCAGGAGGATCTGCTCCATGAGCTTTCCTGGCACTGAGGTCAAACTGACAGGCCTGTAGTTTCCCGGGTCTGCCCTCCGGCCCTTCTTGTAGATGGGCGTCACGTTTGCTAGCCGCCAGTCGATTGGGACCTCCCCCGCTAGCCAGGACTGTTGATAAATGATGGACAGTGGCTTGGCCAGCTCCTCTGCCAGTTCCCTCAGTACCCTTGGGTGGATCCCATCCGGCCCCATCGACTTGTGCACATCTAAGTGCCGTAGCAGGTCACCAACCAGTTCTTCATGGATAATGAGGGCCACATCCTGTTCCCCATCCCCTTCCACCAGCTCAGGGTACTGAGTATCCAGAGAACATCCGGTATTGCCGCTAAAGACTGAGGCAAAGAAGGCATTGAGCACCTCCGCCTTTTCCTCATCTCTTGTAACTAAGTTTCCCCCCGCATCCAGTAAAGGATGGAGATTCTCCTTAGTCCTCCTTTTTGTGTTGATGTATTTATAGAAACATTTTTTGTTATCTTTAACGGCAGTAGCCAGATTGAGCTCCAGATGAGCTTTGGCCTTCCTAATTTTGTCCCTGCACAGCCTCGCTACTTCTTTAAAGTCCTCCTTAGTGGCCTGCCCACTTTTCCAAAGCTTATAAACCCTCTTTTTCCTCCTAAGATCAAGCCACAATTCTCTGTTGAGCCAGGCCGGTCTTCTTCCCCGCCAGCTCGTCTTTGGGCACGTGGGGACAGACCGTTCCTGCGCCATGAAGACTTCCCTCTTGAAGATCGCCCAGCCTTCCTGGACCCCTCTGCCCTTCAGAACCACCTCCCAAGGGACTCCACCAACCAGTGTCCTGAGCAGTTCAAAGTCAGCCCTCCGAAAGTCCAATACAGCGGTTTTACTGGTCCCCTTCCTGGCCTCGCCAAGAATAGTGAACTCCACCATTGCGTGATCACTCTGCCCGAGACAGCTCCCGACGATCACGTCCTCCACCAGTCCTTCTCTGTTTGTGAAGAGAAGGTTTATTACATCATCCAAGTTGGGACAGGTAATGGCTGTAGCTTTAAACAAAGATATTTGTCTATGGTCTGTTACTTCAAACACAGAGAGATAGAAAACTGTAGTGAGGAAGCAATCAGAAATCATATAGATCTTGGAATTTAAAGGTCCAAAAACATGCACTCCAAGCACACCTCAGCCCACTAAAACCTAGTGCAGCAACTTGTATGTAACTCCTGGGCATTAGCAAAGAGATCACAGCAGTGCAAATAGCAGACAATCAATGAAGGCAAAAGATAAGGAGGAGCAAGACTATTGTTCATATGCAATTCTTGCAGAAACCAATATCAGGAGACAACCCCAGTTAAACCCCTGATGCATCTTTTATACTATTAGAGCACTAGCTATTATCTGTGGCAACTGCTCAGTTCTGGGAAACAACTGTTCAGCACTTTAATAATGCCTGAAATAGAGAAAAATCTAGTGCTTATCAGCATGTATATATCATATAACACAGTAAATATATACATGTATATATATGGTAAATATATATATGTAAATATAGGTAAAGTGCAGTACATGAGAGGTGGGTTTTTTTGTTTGTTTGTTTGTTTGTTTTTGTCTGGTTGTGGGGAAACCTCATTATAATAAAGAGTAATGGCAAGGAACAAGGTAAGTATTTGGCTTCCTTCGGAGGATTTTTTTTTTTTTTAGATAAAAAGAGGTAGACCTAAGTAAAAACAGGAATACCTTTCCTTGACAAAATTCCATCGTTCCAGCACTTACAGCTTTTTGTTTATTTTTGCCTGAAAGATGATGTCAAGGAAAAATACAGAAAATCTTAGCAAAACATCTGTACAATGTGAAGTATTTTGTTTTCTAGTGAGATATTTCCTATGCGCCAACTCAGCTTCAAACATCACCGTCTGTGACTTTGCATAGTCCACAGGGAGTTGTGGTTCAAAAGTCTTTTGCCCCAGTTCTTGGCTGTGAACCATGCAACCTAGTTCTGTTGTCAGCTCAGAGACAGCAGAGGTTTCCCACACTGAAAAGCTACCTAGACCTGCCTGACTGTCTATATTTTTGCCTATATCTCTATACATGACAGTTTTCAACTGTATCATTATGTTATATCTAAATTAAAATAAGGTTGTCCACAAATGTGTTCCCACAAATGAGAAAAAGCTATTTATGCGATATCAGCTGAACAAGGCTATCAGCTTCAGACTGAATTTTAATCTGTTTCACATTCTCAAGCAAAATTTTTCTGAAGATATTTGACAAAACTCTGAATTGACTGAGATACCACATCGTGGACATTTGTGACAGTTTATATGTCTTTCAAATTTTCTGGCATTTTTTTTTAATCCACAAAATTACAACTATATTTAAAATGCCATTAAATCTAGCCAATGTTTTCTGAGTTAAGCCCTTTCTCATTATCAATTACCCTTTCTTTAAAAATAATTAAAAAAAAAAAAAACAAAACTTTACAACAAAACTATTTTCATTTAAAAATTAGTAAGGCTGTTATCAAAACATTCCATTTTTTGACAGCCATGTTCACAAAAAAAAAAAAAAAAGGTAACATGAAGAGCCAAATTGATCACTCAATATTTCAAAAGGCTAAACAATGACAATATATATGTCACTCAGTCATTTCCCATTTATTAGTTATAATGACAAAGCCTCAGCAGAGGATGAGAAAGAGGAAACTTTTGATTAACTGTTAAACAAAGAGCTGCTAAAGGTCTTTGTTTCCTAATAATTTCAACTCTCATTTTAATTTGAGCCAATCTAACCTCTCATCTTACTGAAAACAGAAGATATAATATTCTTTTACAGGGAGCAGCTCAATACCATTCTTAGAGACAAACAAATAGAGAGAATGCTAAGTAAATGCTCAACTGGACTGGGTCTGTCTGGGATGAAGTTAATTTTTTTCATAAAAGGTTGTATGGTGCTGTGTTTTGGATTTGTGACCAAAACAGTGTTGATAGCAAAGCAAAGTTTCAGCTGTTGCTGAACAGTGCTTAAGCAGTGTCAAATCCTCTTCCGTTTCTCACACTGCCCCACCAGTGAGGAGGCTGGAAGTGCACAAGTGAGGACATCTGACCTCAATTAATCAAAGGGCTATTCCATGTCATATAATGTCAAGTTCAGCAATAAAAGCTGGGGAAAAGAAGAAATTGGGGGGTGGTGGTGGTGGTGGTGGTGGTGGTGGTGGTGATGATGATGATGATGGTGGTGATGATGATGGTGATGGTGGTGGTGGTGGTGGTGGTACAGGGAGGCAGGGAACAGACATTTAGGGTTGATTCCTTACCTTTACATTTAATGAAGTCCTGCTTTGCTAATGAAGCCTTGCTCTCCTACCAGCTTTGTTGACCTTCTCTGCGCACATTCACAGAATCATGCAAATTGGTTAAGTTTGTAAGCAATCTTCCAAAATCATCTGGTCCAACCACCCTTCTCAAGTACAGCAGGGTGCTGAGGCCCATGTCCAGGTAGCTTTTGAAGATCTCCAAGGAGAAAAACTCTTCAACCTCTCTGGGAAAACTCTGCCTTTTTTTTTTTTTTTTTTTTTTTAAGGTATTTCACCCATGTGAAATACCTTCCTGATGGTCAGACAGAACCTTCTGTATTCTATTTTTTGCCCAGGGAAGGAAAGGGAAGGGAAAGGAAGGGAAGGGAAACCAACTCTATTTATTTTTCTGTTTTAAGGTATTTCACATTAACATCAGAGCTGTCATTTAGTCAGACTTGAGGGATGGTGCTGAAAAATTAGGTAGTCAAGATAGGATTTGGATTACTGGGAGGAAATGTGGCCATTGGTGGCAGTCCAGATTCCTACTCTGCAGTGTTCTGTCAAAAATACATAAATAAATAAATAAATAGACAAATAGATAAATTTTAGATAGTTTAGTATGCATATATGGAGACAGCTCCAGGATAACATGAACAAACCTTTGCTTTAGGATAGATTTTCTGCCTCAACTAGGACTTGACTTTACTGCAAACATAGCTCAAATAAATATCCCTAAGGAAGCTAGGAAAAAGAAGCTTTTATAGTTAAAGTCTTATATTTCTTTATCATGATTTTAAAATGCCACTTTTATCAAGCAGGGTACTGTTTCTTCCTCAGTAATTTGGAAAGGACAGTAATGATTCATAAAACAAGCTGCTACTAATACTCTGGAGAGCATAGACATATTAGTTTCACATTTTTTTCTATATGACGCAGATAAGACTCTACCTTCTATAGAATCAGAAGTTTAATATTAAAGTTGCCAGTAATTTTGTGGTGGCAATTAAACTGTGATGCAGGTTTTGTTAACTCAGTCTTCCTACTTTTATTTGCTTACGTATGATAATGATGGTTGATGAAAACAAATCTGGAAAAAGATGACTCTGTCTGAATGAAAAAGTGCAGCTAGTTTTGTATGTTTAATCCATTGTAATCATGATAGATATTTCAAAATGGGATCAGACTAAATGTTTTTAAATTGGTCATCAATTTTCTGTTAATGTGTTTTATGTGTTTTTCAGTTTACAAAAAAATAGTGTTCTGCAAATTCCTTTTTATTTATTTATTTGTTTGTTTATTTTGAAGGAGGGAGAGAATGTCAGATGTACTTTTCATAGAAATTCAAAAACATTTTTAAAATACTTTGTGAGAAATCAATTTATATTTTCATTTGGAGTTCCACTGTAGGAGGAAAAAAAAAAAAGAGGAGGTGGGAGAGGGATGTATGAGATTTCATCTCTGTAGCGTATGTATTAATCTCATTATTTTAATCATACATGTATGAATATATAAGATATCAGTGATTGTTTGCTTAAGAAAGAAACTTTTTCAGACTTTCAACAAATATCTCATGACTTCTGAGAGATGAAAGGACAGGTAACACATAGCAGTGAATGTGCTGTAAATCCAGGCCCTCTTGCCTTGTGGTGTGTTCATATAGCTCTGCCATCTGTCTTAGTATGAGGCACTTTTGCATTGATGTAATGACATCCATAAAGGGAGTTGTTTCCCTATAACTACATAATTAGAAAAAATCACACTGTTAAGCAATGTTGTTATACTAATACATAACCAATGTGTGAGCAGGGTCTGATGAAGTATGAAGCTACATTTAGATGTGCTTTTTGGTCACAAATTAGTCAAAATAAGATAAAGTCATTTCTATCTTGTTCTTGCTGCTCAATAGCTTCCTCAGAAAAATCATATCACATATCATATCAGCTAGAAAAACTCCAGGAGTGGTTACCCATCGTTAAAATGACAAAGTAAAAACACAGTTACACTGTGACATTTGTATCAACAGTGATTGCTGTTTCAACCATTTTTACATAATCCGTTTGGGACCATAGTTTTTCTGGCAGGTCTAAGTGAGCAGCAATCCACAGGTAGGGCAGTGATCTCAGTCTAGCTCAGATGAGACTCCTGCAGCATGTCTGACTGTGGCCTGAGTGTGTGTTTGTTCTTCAGCTACTGACTTAGGTGAAAATTTTTAAGAATTATTCAGCTTCCTTCAAACTAAACAGGTGAGATCCCAGTAACTCTGGAATAACTGGGAATTAAAACAGCACCCAAGCATGAAATCTTGGGTACGTGTAAGAATTGCACCTCTTATGGACAACTGTTAAAATATTCCATAAACATCTACTTTTCCCAAGGTTTTCCAGGTTTTGAAGGCTGGCCAAAGGGATGTCCCACACCATATGGCATCATGCTCAGCAATAAAAGCTGGGGAAAGAAGGCAGAAGAGGGGGACATTCAGAGTGATGGCTTTTGTCTTCCCAAGAAACCATTATGCATGGTGAGCCCTGCTTTCCTGGAAGTGTCTGAACACCTGCCTGACAATGGGAAGTAGCAAATGAACCCTTGTTTTGTTTTGCTTGCATGTGTGGCTTTTGTTTTACATAATAAACTGTCTTTGTCTCAACCCAGGAGTTCTTGCACTTCTACCTTTCCAATTCTCTCCCTCATCCCACATGGGGAGAGTGACTGAGTAGCTGTGTGGAGCTGCGAGGTTAAACCACAACAACTTTATAGCAACTTCTTCATTATTTTGGACTTTGCCTATCACTGCAAGGCTTTGACGAGAAGCTGCTCTAGAAACTGAGTGTTCTTCCGTTCAGTATTTTTTTCTCTTCATTATTGATCTTTTTCTGGTTTCTCTGCATGTTTGTTGGTCTTTTTCTTTATTCTCTTTGACAGACTGCAGCTGTTTTTCCAGTGCATTTATTTAGCTTTCTTTCACCTTCCTGTCTGTTCTTCATCCCCACTCTCCTGATCACAGTAAAGCTTGACTCAAATGTGCAACAGGTGAGAGGGTTCAAAATCACAAAAACTTGCCTGCTCATCCATATTTAGAAGAGACACTGAAGTAGTTGAAGCAGACACCTTCAGAAGGAAATGTTTTAAAAGTATCCATTAATTAGACTGATAGATATGCCAAGTATAAGACTGCGTAATGTTGATAAAATTATACTGCATTATATTCCTGGGCTCTTAAATTCAACTCACACTTCCTTGACATGGCCTGACATTTCAAAAACCAGAAATATTCTGCACATTTTCTAAACATCCAGTTCTTAAACGTGGCTTCCCTTTGTAAATCTTTCTTTTCCTGATGCTTTGTACACCTTTGTAAAGATTTCATTAAAAGAAATAAACATACTTAAAAAAAAAAAAAAAAGACAAAAAAAAAGGAAAGAAAAAAAAAAAAAGCTGTCTATTCATTTCCTTATTACAGCATTCAAGCTCTTTGTGGCACTGTGCCTAGTTTATATTACCAAGACTAGGTTTTTGCAAATGAAACTCTTTCAATTAGTGTTTCAGGAAGCAATTAAATTGTCTAAAATGTATTAATGAATACATTGAAATCTGGAAGAGTACCCTTTTTCTAATACTTCCATTATTAATGCACCATCTGTTTTGTTTTGTTCCCTCACTAGTGTACAGTTTCAGTAACCTCATGTCCACAGAAGACAGTATTCTCAAAAAGCAAAGCCAAGAAATTTAAGCTGATAATCAGTCTTAATTATACAGTATACATTCCAAATAATTTTACAGATACAATAATCAAGGATGATTTTTTTTCTTCTCTTTTATTTAGATGTTCTGTGCAGCAAAGAAACTCTCTGAATAACTGTGGGTTTGATCTTCTCTTTCTTTCAGCAATAAAGACAATTAAATATTTGGCTTCAGTATGTCAAGTTATTGCTATAGCAGGCAAAGAAGCTCACTTTTGCACAAGGACACATAAAATAATGAGGGGTAGGGGCAGTAGAGCTTTCATTAGAGAAACGAATACAGGCATCTGATGCATTTGGGGTATTATTTGTGTGGACTATTTGAAAGAGTTTGAGCTAATTGAGATAGTGCCATGTGCATCACCATCTGTAGAGAGCATCCATAAAATATCCTGAGGTGATAACTTAAAAAGATGTATGAAAACTATTAATTTATTCAGGTTTTTGGAAGTATTGCTTTCTGTGTTTTAAGGGTAGGGATCATCTCATTTGACCTTAATCCATTATAAAGCATCAAATAGTTTCAAATCTTCTCTAAATAGGAGAGATCATTTGATCATTGATCAGTTCTGGCTCCTTAGGAAACAAGGTGCAAGGTGAGATACAGCTACATTGGTTGCTGTTACAGTGAGGGACAGAGCAGTTATCACCCTTTCATCACAACTTTAATATCCTGCAGTGGCAAAACTGGAAGCTTTGTTTAGTTCTGGAGGTCCTAGGATATTCTGAATCATCTTTCCCAGCTCAGTTAGGAGTACAAACATGTATTAAACCAGAAAACTGCAAAATATTCTGATAATATATTTTTACCAATAACTAGACAATATTTAGTCAATGGTGAATCTCTCTTATGATATGTATGGGCACTTCTGCATGATTTCTGCATGGAGTATAAGGCATTTCAGCCATTAGGGTGAAACCTGTTAAAAAAATAAAATAAAAAAAATAATAATAAATTAAAAAAAAAAAAAACAAACATGAATGCAGTTGCAGTTGATGGCAAAGGACTTGTGGGATTGTGGTGAGATTTCTTTGGAAGCAGCTAGACCTTTAGACATGAAATAGCCAAAATCTGAAAATCTGGATAGCTTCTGACAACCAGCTTCAAAGTGCATTTCAGACCCAAGGTTTCAGAATGGCCAGAGGTGATGTGCATCAGGAAGGTTTGGCACTGAAAATACTTGGAGTTGGTAACCACATTTGGTTGTTTGGGTTTAGTGTCAGCAGGGTAAAGGTAGGAGAAGAATGAAGAAGTTTGTCATGTTTATGTGCTTCAGTTGTTTCTCAAGCTCACATTTGAAAGTTTAGTTCCTTTTTTATTAGATTTCTATGCAAATAGTAACTAGTCCCGTGGCTGTGTAACTTAATAAGAGTGGGAAATGGATTTTTACACTGCAAGAATTTTTTAGATATGTAACATTTTACTATACTTCACTGGTTAAACTGCCAGCTGGAAGACAATCTCTCTTCCCAGGAATAAAGACAGCAACATATAGATCACATGTGAGCAGATGAAAAGAGTCAGCTATGAATGTGAGGATTTTTTTTTATATTGCAGATGTGTGACTGAAACAGCGCAGACAACTGAAGAGTACACATCCAAGGTCCTCAGGCTCCACAGGCTGAACTTCAGTGGCTTGCATGTGATCATTTGAAAATTATTTTGGGTATGTCCACCTGATCTGCAGCAAGGTCCAAGTCCTCTGAGAAACCTGTGCTCTGTTAATTTGTGTGAGCTTGAAAAATAAAAATACATTATTATTAATAATAAAAAAATGTATTTGTGCTCATGTTAAAGAGTTTTTTATTACCAGAGCAGTGTGAAAGGAGTATAAAGGAGACTTAGTCCTTAAATTTTAAACATTATATAAAAATTTAAATTAGTCTCTATTCTTCAGATTGTTGTCATTATGGAAAGGTCAGAGATGATGAATTGTTTGTTGCTGCTGCAGATATAATGTACTGTACAGTTCTATTATTTGCTGTGGAGGAAAACATGATTTATTGGATAGTGTCAGAAAATATTTGCTTCAGGCCTGCAGTATATGAAATATATAGCCTGTATTCAGCCATGATGCTTAAGGGAACTACTGTACAATTCTCTGAGGCTAAAATGAGATCTTTCCACTAGTCTAAAGCATTATTTAGTGATTCGGCAGGAACACTATGTCTTCAAAATAGATTTTACAGCTACACATCAAATGCTCTAATTAATAAAAAATATATCAAACAAACAGCCATGCACTAAGTGGCATTTCAAACTCTACTACTGACCTTTACAGATGCTTGAGGGGGCATTCTGTATGTTGCAACAACAGATAGTCATATGATGGGAGACACAGTTACGAAGTTAACAAACAACAATGGTTGCAAATAATAGAAATAAAAACACAAATAAAACAGTATTCTTAAGTATTCAGAAGCATATACTTAATTATTTTAGATTTAATTTTTCTCTATTGCCAAATACAAATTAAAAGCAGAGATAAACAAAATATTTATAAACAGAAATAAATTAACACTAACACCATTTCTGTGAATGTGCTTTTTCTGAAAATTGGCTTTTCTAGCAAACAAGTCACTGAAAACTTCATAACCTGTGTTAGCTATGCATTTTAATCCTTAAACTCATCATTTCATTTCATATCATTCATGTTTCAGCAATGTTCAAGCAATGTCCTTTTCAAAATATTATGTACCACAAGACCTTTTGTGAGCAATGGAACATGCAACCATTTTGAAAATGGACAATTTTTTCATGATATTCTCTCAAATAGGTTTCATTCTTCAGTCTCTGCTGCCAAATTCACATTCATGTAAAAAGTAGAAGAATAGAGTTATAATTAGCCCTACACGGTTATTTTCAAAGAGTATCCAGTACATCATATCTGCTCAACAGGAGAGCCTCAAAGAGCGTGGGGAGATGGTGTGAAGAGAAATATAAGGAACACAAGAAGCTGGGAAAACTGTTATGTGCATGCACACCCACCAAAGAGAGATCTTTCCTGGGGTGTCTTTTGAGAATTATGACATCAAATTCTAAAGTACTTTACAAAAATGTGGCAAATTCATCTCAGCTGGTAGCTCTGTTAATGTCAGTGGAGTTACAGCAGGAATGAATTTCTTCCAATGAGAACATCACAAGGAGTACACTACTGTTAGACTGCTACGTTGGTTATTAACTCACTTTCCTCTCAGCACTAAAGAGTAGAGCTAAGGCTTCATGGATCTATTTTTAAACTATGTAAAGTATTTGCCTCACAGATCAAAGAAATATGAAACCAAACTTACCATAGAACAGAGTGGTAGAAAATGGGCTAGAGTGAAAGAAATGTCTTTGAAATATTCTAGGGACCCAGCATGAAACCTGGTTAAAGTTGTATAGCTTTCCATTTGAAAGGTCATGTTCAGAATTGGCTTATAACTTTACGAAAGGGTTACTTTTCAAGCTGAAATTGTCCATAGTTAGTCTCAGTCAGAGACTTTTTCTTAATAATGAGCAAAGAAAGGGCAGTGATTTTAAAGTTTTCACTTTTGATTAATCGTCTTCAGTGCATACTAGAGCAGAGACCAGGCAGCTGGTGTGTAACAGTATGATGAAGGTGAAATATCTGGTTCAAGCAGATGAGAAACTTGTTTCCTTCAGTGCAGAAGTGACTTGGAAAGCAACAAATGGATTATGATTGGCATTGGGTCTGGAGAAGGGGAGAATGGTGGGCAAATTTATGAACCTTTTTGTTTGTTTGTTTTGTTTTCCTTTTGTTTTTCAGAAAGTTTACTTGATGTCCCACTTGTCTTTTAACTCATGGAGACCTCTGACCAGTAACATGTGGTGTGGAGCACACAGAAACAGTAGGCCTGGGCTGGATGGGGCATAAGGCCCATCTATGCTTTCTGCCTGCTCTCAGGATCACACTTACACAAAGTAACATCTCAGGTCCACACACACAGAGGGGTTGTTTTGGTCCTGTTGGGTGGTTCTGTATCTCTGATATGCCAATTTTATTTGGAAACAGCCTCAGCTGGGAGTACAGAGCTAATTCAGGAGCTAATAGCTACCCTGATATCTGTTTGCCATAAAGTGGGTGTTTCTACGCTTAGCTCTAAGGCAAGTGGCAAAAAGACACATAACTAGTGAGGGTCACAGAAGCTTGTGCTAGATCATGAGACATTCATTCAGGGGGAATAAAGCCAGATGATGAATGTGGGAAAATAACCTTCTCCCCTAGGTCCATGAAGAACCTGATGAGAATGGGTGTCTTTAGGATACCAACCAAGGCAGCCCTATGTGAAGATCAGTATCTATGCAATAGTGTATGTATTCACTTGATGGAGATGTGTTTTCAGCAGCTGTTAGATTTAGTACAAATAGAGAAAGGAGTTCAGATGCAGTCTGGCCCTACGTCTTCACAGAGAACATCTTCCTTCCCTCCTCAGTTTCCCCCTTCTCTAATGATGGGCACAAATATTGTACCTGTTCCCATGGCTGCCGTCTGGTTTCTGACATCATTCTTGCAGTGACTGGAGACACGAGTGGTTTGTGTGCTCACAGTGGAACTGAAGACAGGCTTTGCCAATGAGCTGGACACCTCCTTCATGGCTTCACCATGGATAAAGCTCATCCTGTTCACATTCCACTGCAGATATGTCAGGCTAAACCTCTCTGTTCTTTTTCTGCTTAGTTTTGTCCTGAATTACCCAATTTTTTGTTCCATCCATCTGAGCAGATAGAGAAAAGCCTACATGGGTGCCTCCTCAACATTGCCATTTCTCCTAGCACCACTGGGCCCTCCTCCTCTCCTTGCTGTAGTCTTTTTGTGTGGAATAAGATACAGCAGTAAACAAAGACTAAGCTTTTTCTGTTCAAACGCACTAATGACACGCCAATCAATATAACCTTATTCATTTATTAGAAACTGAGAAAATGCTTGTTTACCTTTTGAGACCAGACAACTGCAGGTGGTGGGTTTTTTGTTTTGTTTAGTGTATAAGACACTATCAATCAGAATATTTAGTCAAAAGTTAGAATGCTTATTGTGAACATTTGCTGAGATTTGTGGTTTTACTTGGCTAATCTAAAGCAAAAATTATTAAAGTTGGGTCAATAATATGGATTGCTCCCTTCTTTTACATCTTGCTCCAAGAAGTACAAATGAATTTATTTATATCCATTTGTAATATAGATTTCTATATCCATTTCTAATATACTAATGTCTGTTCTTGTGGGAATTCATCTTATAGGTCTTTCTCTGTCACATTTATTGTCATTAAATATGACAAATAATTTTGATACATAATTTAATGTGTGTATCCTGTAAAACAGCTTAATAAAATAAATTTTTAAGACCTATTCAGAGCTTTAAAAACATTCAGAAAGCAAATATATTATAGGTTTTTGACTCATCTTGGGAAATACACATTCATATTTCTCAACAGTATATTCAAACCCTTCTGCAATATATCAAAAATGGATTTTCCTCCCCTATAACTTTCTAGTTTTTTATGGAAACATGTTTGTCTGTATTAGACCTTCACACATTTTTAATCATAACCTACCTACATACTGTGTTTTGTTTCTGACCACAAACAGGAGCCCCATACTTCCTTTCTTGAAGCAAAATAATTTCTAACTAGCATTTAATGTATACAATTTCTTTTGAATAAGTTTATTGCTACTTGCTTTTATATTACTGTTCAATTATAAAACACTCCAAATGCATTATGAAAACTTTGAAGGTACATAAAATAAAAGATCATTTGCAAGGAGAACATGTACAAAAGGTCACATTTGATACTTAGATACAATTGATGCTTTCCTGCCTACCAACTACTCCTCTTCTGAGCCATGGTGTTGTATTGATAAGCACACTTATCTTTCTCTGTGGTAAAAATGTGCAGCTTTCTAGAATCAGTCAAGTACTACAAAAACTAGTGGGGTCTCCCCAGAGGCATGTCCTCATGTCTAGTTGTTCATATTTGTGTTTTTCAGCTGTCTCACACAAGCATAGCGTCCACATTCGGGCACATTCATCACTTCAGCATTAGGAGGCTTATCACTTGCTGTCATAAGGTGATCCACTGACAGATGCTCTGGCATTTTCATCACCCTCGACACTGTTTCCATTATATCTTGTATAGGTTCTCTGAAGGGATATGACAAGCACATGTAGAGACAAATTCTTTGAAACACTGAATAAATCCCAGTCTTTCTTTTCAAAGAATATCAAATATTTCTAACTTATATGAAAATGTGTTCTGTTTTTTGAAGATTTTTTGAGTAGGATTTGGGAGTGTGGTGGGGAATAGATTGCAGTGGTAGTCTTATCCATATGAATACAATAATTACAGTTGCTCCAGAGTATTTTAATTCTTCACACCATATTAAAACTCACCAATCCCAAAGCACTTTAAAACATATGCTCTGAATTTAAAAGATGCATCTCTTTTTCATGTGATTAAACCAAGTCATATGGAGCTGAAGTATGACATGTCCAAGATCCTACCATAAATTGGAAAGACCCTTTTAGGATTTCCATAGTACAGTATACATCACTAATAAATGTACATGTATGTGCTGGTTCTATTTGTCCCTGGAGCACTGGCAGCCAGTCTGGAATGGTCTGTAGATGGAAATTCTGAAAAACAATAGTGTGGCTTTAGAAATGATACTACTGCTAATCTCCTTCATAATAACCTTTCTTAGCTACCAGAAAATAAATAAATAAATAAATAGATAAATGAATAAAAGATGCTTTTTTTCTTCTTTTTTTTTTCTTTTTTTTTTCCCAGTAACCTCAACTATTTACAGTATCTCTATTATTTTCTCTTCTGTAGAGAAGACATACAGAAAAGTATTTATTGTACTGTCTGTCTTAACTACAGGGCTGCAGGTTTAATATCTCATCACTTCACAAGCCTCATGTTTACAACATATGTGAGGTAGTAAAGTTCCATTTGTAGATGTTACCATATATTTTTTTAAGGCTGGAAGTGTTTAGAAATTCCATGAAATTCTACTGTATATATTACAGAGTAATTTTTTTTCCCTTTGTGTACAAGAGCAACAACAATTATGTCAACAGAAATAATCACTGAAAACCAGAATATAACACAATAATATGTTTCTGTAGAAGTGAGTCTGATATGTTCATAAACCATAATAACCATTTCTCACTCCACACTGTGTTGAAAGGGAGGTTGTTTTTATGCTAGGGCATTGCTGTTGCCCCTCAGTGTGAGGATGCTTGGTGAACACAATCTTCAGGCAATATAGGATAGCGATGTCAACACCTGCATGATTAGCCAGCATATGAAAAGAGAACAATGTTCATGAGCTGTAAGACAGGAGAGCAGCTGCTTGGATGGAAGTGAAAAATATGACTTTTCTAATTAGGTCAGAGTCAAATGATTTGAAAAGGTTCAAAACTACTTTTGCACTTACAGCTAGTCACTGATCAACTGAGTATATATGGGATGTCTGATGGCCTTTTAGTTCAGTTTGGGATATATAACAGTATTTATTATGCATAAACATTTTTTCTTAATATTGTTTCACACTGTAGAAACTGGCCAAAAAAAAAAAAAAAAAAAAAAAAAAGTTCTGACAGAAGAGCTCAAAGGAAATATTTGTCTTTTTTTCCCTTAAATAAAATAAAATAAAATAAATCTTGTGGGTAACTTATTTATTTATTTATTTATTTGTAACAGGTACTGTGTGTGACAAGACATTTTTATCTTGGGGGGGGGCTGGATACTTTATTTGTTTTATCTGTGTTTTGCCTTTTTGAGTTTTCAGACTGTTGCCATTTATTATTTTGAAAACTTGTGGAAATAAACACTTTCACACAATTCATGGAGAGCATAACCAGTGCTTCTGCATGCCCCTTTCTGTCTCATTTCTCAAAGACTCCACAGGGTAGGCAAGAACCCAACTTCTGAAATTTAGATTTATCACCAAGATGCCTGATCAATAGATCTTTGATCTCAGTAGGACTCTTCCACTGGGAGCTAGACTAGGTGCAGATTTATTAAGAACAAAGCAGCCTGTGTGTGGCTGTTCCCAGGTGACTTTCTGAGCACTGCACATTTGTAGGGATTAGTTTACAGGCTAGCTAGCTCAACAGGTTTTATTTTATTTTTTATTTTTGTTTTCCTCCATGATTATTTCAATGTATCAAGGCATAAAACCAAAACAGTCCAGATATGTTGGATTACATATTCTCTTCTGCTGGTACTCTCTTGTTTCTCTAGTGTATTTTCTAGGCTAGTTGTATTTGTTTACTTGTATGGTTTTATAGAGTTCCGCTCTAACATTTAAATTGAGCCAGCAAGATACATTTATTCAAAAGACTGTTCTGTGAAAAAGAATGCTCAGATAAACTAAATATTTTAGGTAAAAATTACTCTTTTTTAATTATATCCTCTCTGTTAGACCTGAGAGGCACATATATATATATATATTTAATATTCATAAAACGAGGAGCTTGTTGAAGAATACCGTTAGTACTGTTGCTCCCTGCATTCAGAAAAAAAAAAAAAAAAAAAAAAAAAAAAAAAAAAAGAACACAATAGATTCTAGTCTTTAGCATAACTAAATTATACAAGTCTAGTGAGCAGTGATATAAATAACAGCACTGATGTCTTCGAGCATCAACTGATGTTTGCTAGACTTGACAGGTTCTAGTAATTGAAGAACCTGTGATTGACTTAGTACTGCCTGTGCCACTGTATGCTACTGCAGAAAGAAGTTTTTCTGTGTCTGTGATGAGGGTCAGGGGAGTCTAACTCAAAAGAATAAAAATGGTTTTCTTTTGTTAATCTCAAATGTCAGAACCATAGAGACTTTAATCTTTGCTCTTTTTAAGGCCCATCTAATACTGATTTTTTTTTCCCAAAACTGCAAATGAAACAAAGAGAGATAATTGGGTTTCTACTGATAGCTGTTTCTCTGCCTATTGACTGATAGCTGATGGCTACTCTTGGATCTCCAGTGCTCTGTGGGATCTGAAAAGTTTACACAGCACATGGTTAGCTACCATGATGCTTGTTCATCCCTAGAGAACTTTTTCTGTAAACCTTTGTTATTGGCTGCACAGGCATGATTCAGAGTATTTGGCACAAAGCAGCATTTAAAGGACTCATTTGACTTTATAATGTCTAATTTGTGCATGTTTTTATCAGAGGTAGTGGGTTTGACATGAGCACAGGGGCAAAATAAGACATAAATTAGGACAGTGACTTCTCATAATACTCCAAAATTCCCTTTACTGTTCCATTTTTTCTGACACATCAGCCCTCCCAGATGCAATGAGAGTGAAGAACCAGCTATGTCTGTCAGCAACAGTGTCTTAAAACCCTGTTAAATGTTCTCAGACAGGAAAGTTTTAATGCTTATAACTGGCAGAGCAGGGGAGGAGAGCTGTGTGACCTCCTTCTGTCTGCTGCTCCTCTGATACTAATTTCAGTCTGCTGACTGATTGGCAAGCCACAAACCTGTTAGCAAGAGATTTTTTAGCTCTGGGATCTGAGAAAGGGTTGTTTAATAGTGTCCAGGTCTGAAAATGAATTCCATCAAAGTTCTTGGAGGGTTTGGCTTCAACATTCATTTCAATCTTTTCCGTCAGTGGACATTTTCAGGAACAGATTACACAACTGTTTCAGGAATAGTTAAGGTATAGGGAAGCTTGTTTCTGAGTACTGGGTTGGAATAGGTAATGTCTTCATATGTCTTCCACATTTGCTTTGTAGGTTTGTGATGGTAAGCAGACCTAAGCCACAAGGTTCTGATACAGATTCAAAAAGTAATGATGCTTTGGGCTAAAGGGTAAGGAATAAATCAGGTCTTGCGCTCCCATTACATTGTGTAAAATCAGTCTTGGTAAAGAATATCCCTACTAATGGATTGAAGCATTTAGTCTAGGCCTGCTGGACCTAGATAAAACCTTTTCCTTCTTTTTAACGTCTTAGCCTATCAAATAAATAATCCTAAATGTTTCGTAATGTCTATATTTCTGCTCTCTCCAGTTCCTGGCCTGGTCTGAGAAGCCAAAAATGGGCTTCTCATGGGATCCTCTCTATATTAACATCTTCATGATATGGGAGACCCAAAAATATTATGATCAGAATCTCTCCATGCTGTAGCTGCTGGCCAGGCTCTCCCTGCTGTGGCTGCTGAAGAGGTTCATGTCCAGTTTTCCACAGGACTCAAGAATCACATATTCTCTGAAGGAAGGCCACGACAATGGCATTCGTATGCCTACAGATCTTGTTTTGTATTCTCAGAACACAATACATGTTTAGATTTTTTTTTTTTTTTTTTTTTTTTTGCATTAAGCCATTTAATAGGCATAGCTTTTTCTACATTCAACAGCTGACATTTATCTCAACAGTATACAAAGACGAACTAGAGAAAGTAAGTGAAAAAGAAAGACGGAATTCTTGTTCATAAATTTTACTTATTTTTAATTTTATAGGGTGTGCATGTAGGATGTCCATCTACCATGTGAACAGATGCTTTAGATAATAAAATATATAATAATAAATAATATAAATAATATAAATAATAAAAACCACTGTTAACATAATTCAGCTGTGTCTCATTACTGTGAGCACTAAAAAGAATGGGCTAACAAAAGACTGGATTATATTGATTTATGATTGTCCTCTCTTAACTGAACTTTCCTTTGAGAAAGTGCTCAGGCAGGGTTAAATAGCTTAAGTGTTTACCCAAAAGAAGAAATAACTAGAGGAGATAAAGCAGTTGTTTTCCTTCCCTACAGTGTGTCTTTCTCTACTAAAGTTTTAGAGTGATTACTCTAATTGGGACTGTTAACAGGAGAATGAGATGCCAGCTGTTGGAGAGGGGGATAATGGAAAAGGCTTTGTAAAAAGGAAGTTTGCAAGATCAAGCTTTTTGGAGAGGACAAATTATAGTTTATCTGAAGAGAGACTCCAGTATAATGTCTGGCTGAACTAAAGATATAAAGAGATAACTGGCCTTTTTTTCTTTCTCTCTTTCTCTCTTTCTCTTTCTCTTTTTTTTTTTTTTCTTTTTTTTTTTCTTTTTTTTTTCTTTTTCTTTTTTCCTTTTGCGTTACACTTTAACCTTTAACTTGCAAGGATGTAACAAACCTGTTTCTTGGCAGAACAAGGCCTCCACTGCGGACATTTTGAGGAACGAGCACAGAGTGTGATATGCTTGCCCGTCCTGGAGGAGAACTTGCAAATGCCTGCGCCCCCAGCAGCTGGAGGGCTAGTAAGAATGCGTGGAGGATAACAGTGGCACCTTCCCTGTCAGCACAGGCAAAACCATTTCAGAAAGCTCTCAGTGAGTGTAAACTCTTTCCTCCTGTTTTGTTTTCCTTACCACTGTGAATGTGAACAGTGTATGTCATCCCTTAAGCTTTCTAAAGGCACGATGAGTGTGGCAGTCCATATTTCTTCCTTGTTGTATGTTTCCAGTGTGTGCTGCTACCAGGCTGAATGAAGGAGGGCAGAAGGGGTGAAGAGAGCTGAGGAATAGCAGAACGAAGCAGTTTATACAACAGATAAAAAGCCAAATAAAGTGTGTGCAGACTCAATAAATCTGCAGTGGTATTGCTCATGTTGCCAGCATATCTGAGGGCAATACAGGGTTTGCAAAGGAATGAAGAGAAGTCCATTGGTTATTCTTTCCACAATATCTCTTGGGAACAAGTGGTCTGATACTGTGCCTCTTTCACTCATCTCTGTTGTGACAGCATTCTCAGTCTGGGAGCTGAAGACTAAAATGTTACAGACATCCCCACTGTGGCTAGTGCAGAAACACTGGTGAAGTTATCCGATTCAGATACATTCTGAAGTGCTGGAGGTGAAATAAGTCCCTCCCCTGAGAATATCTTTATTTTTGAAAACACTGTAGAGGACCCAGCACAATTCTTTATGTGTTATTCTTTGTATAACCATGACCATCCTAAACATTATGCCAGAATATTTAGAATTCTTTAAGTCACTCTTTGAATTAAAACTTTATTTTGGTAACCAAACAGTGATGAGGATTGTACTAATTCTTGAAGAAAAACGGGGATAATATGTCCAGACATAACTGAATGGACTTTGTTTCTGTTATATTTCCATCTCAAATAATTGTCAGAATCATCTCACAACATTTCAGATGTCCTTGGATACCTTAAAGTCCAGATGGAGCTATTAGATATCATGCACAATCTACAGGAAACACGTGACCTCCTGGAGACACCTAGAGACACCACAGGATATTGGAAATGGTTGTAGTCACCCATGTGTGTACAAATAAATCAAATTCATTTTGTCTCATTTAATGCAAAATTAATCACTTTTTATGCTCTACTAACTGTATTGACAAGGTGCTTGGTTCAATTACATTTGTCTTCTTGGAGGCCCTAGACTATCTCACATGACCCCCAGCTCCCTTTATGACTGGCTTAGCTCTCCCCCAGCTCCTGTGCTGTAGCCATCATCTCCATGTGTAAGACTCAGAAGTACTGACTACAAAGGGAGATTAGACACCTAGCACACGTTTAGAAGCCTTATGTAGTTATTTGCATTTTGGTACATTAGTCTTAGAATGAGTTTTGTGATGCCAAGTACAGAGCTGCAGACACTGACTTCACCCTAGATGCTCAAGACAATTTTATTGACCTTGTTTCAAATGGGGATGTCTGTTTGAAAGATGATATGCCTGTAAAAGGAATGAGATGATGCCCATTGGCCCATCATCATGAGAGATTAAGTAGGGAGTAGGTGGTCAGTTGGCCATTAGTTCATGATCACTCTGTATTCATGGATTGAAAGATTCATGATTAAAGTCATTTTGTGGAAAAAGAAAAAAAAAAAAAAAAAAAGGAATACAAGCTGCATATAAAATCTTTAATTCCATTTGGATGTAGTTGTGGGATGTAGGATGGAATGCACATATTTGTCACACCCACAGGGAAGGAGACCTAACTTCTAGCTTACCCTAAGAATAAAATAAAGGACTGCCTAGCACTGGATCTAAAGAAACAATCTCATTATTATATAATTGCATGGACACACAGGAAAAGGTTCTCAATATCTGAAGGGCTGCCTATTCAACTAATAAATCTGATCCAAAGGAAATGGTGGAAGTTGCAGCAAACCAAGTATAGCAGTTCTTAAAAATGCTGCTAGGTATGTCACAATTTCCATTAAAAAAAATCCATTGCAACCAAGGATTTGAAAACATCCTCATAACAATCAATTCTGCACAACACAACTTAACAAGGAAGTGTGAAGCAGACAGAAAATATTTTATTCATTTCCCTAAATTGAACCTTAACTAAGTCATTTTGATCTACTTCTGATAAAAAGTATGAAGGGACATGCAATGATGCAATGTTTTCTTATTTATTTATTTATTTATTTATTTATTTATTTATTTATTTATTTTTTCTTTCAGATATTTTCCAGTTCAAACTATTCATCCTTACTAGTTTGTTTTTTTATTATTTATTTTTTAAAGAACTGTGAAAAAAATTCAGTCAGTAAGATTCTTATTACACAGTGGTTGCCCACCCCAAAGAGCCTATAAATTTAGTTTGTAATCATACCGATTCTCTACACACATAAAATTATAGACAGTGCTGGAGACACTGCTTATTATTAAGGTTTCTCAGTACTTTACATGTAAACTTCCTTTTTGTAGTGGCTGAAAATTTTATCAAAATATAATGTGCAAATAAAATTTTATATGCATTTTAGCTGTTCTGGCTTAAATTCTTCTAGGAATGTTTAAGCCAAGAGAAGGAGTGGATACGAGATATATTGTTTGTGTACAAAAAAAAAAAAAAAAAATGCTTGTTCTCATTTTTTTTAAAACTAGTTTAGTGTTTTCCATTCAGCACTTATTCTTTTTGCAGTGACCATGGTATCAGAACTCCATCTTCTACCACCACAACAGAAAGCCACAGGTCAACAGTCAGCTTGGGGAACAAAATGTGTGCGTTCACTTCAGACTTACTGAAGCTTCCCCACAAATAACTCTGATGGCTCTGAACATGTTCTGGGTAGGGATTCAATGAAATTATGGCAATTTTCCCTCTAAAGTCAGCCAGAGGAAATGAAATGGCTGCAGGGTTATTGTCTCTTATGAGTCTTCAATGATTCTTCAGCTGCACAAACTAGAAAACACAAAGGATGGCAACTGGACCACAGTAAAAGTGGAATAAGGCAGAGAGTGTAGAGCGAGACAAAGAATCAGTCTGAGGACACTATAATTTGAGGATTCAGAATTGGAAAGAGGGAGACAGATATAGAAACAGTGGAGATAACATACACGAGTGGAAAATGTGATATAAAAGTAAAAGAGAGGAGAAAGAGAGACTGAAAGAGTATCTGAGAGAGGGAAAGTAAAACTGGCCAGACAGTACAACTAAGAAAATGGGATAGGTGTGGGGGAGGCAGGACTGGAAATTGCTGGGATGGAGTTTTAAAGTAAATGTCATCCCCCAAGAAGGTGACAAGGTATTGTTGCAGAATCAATCACTCTAAATTTAGAAATGCCAGAATTCAGGTTACTTAGTTGACATAAAAAGAGGCTGTTAAGAGCATATTTTATTTTATATTTCATTTTATTTAAAAAATAATAATCAGGGCTTTTATGTATCATAGAGAGAACCAAAATAATGATTTTCAAAAAGTTATTCGATACTGCGTCTTGCTGTCAGTAGAATTAGAATTGTACCACCTCTTCTACCATATGAATATCAAACACAATAGTTAACATTTTCAGATTGATCAGATACTATAGAGACATGTGTGAAAGATAAACAAGGAAATTGATCATTCTGTTTCTAAAGAGCAGATTTGACATACAAAATTGATTTAATTGGATCCAGAACATGTAGGCTTCTGAAAACCTTGCTCAGAACTTGATGGTATCTTTAGGAATCTAAATGCCATGGAATTATCTGGCTAGATTTGTACTTTTTACAGTACAAATCTAGGTATTTTACCTTATAAACACATTTGAGTTCACTTTCCAAGGAAACTACTTGCTATACATCAGTGAACATAGCAAAGCAGGCAGTGGGAGCTAAGACTCATAAAAACATACACAAAGGTACCAACATGACAATACAAACTCATCCTCAGTGCCTCAGATAAGTAGGACATTGCAGCTTTTTATCTGCTGTGATGATAAGTATCCTCTGAGGCACCTAACGTCCTGGGAGCAAGATAAATATTGTAGGGAGATGTAACATAATTTGATACTAGCATCACTGAATAAGAAATTAACAGTCTGAGAACAGAGACAAACCCACATATTTCATCTGCTAATGGAGGTTCTTATTCTACACTCATTACCACAGCTGACTGACACAGAGAGGATTTCATTATCAATCAACTTTGTGAATAATCTTCATCCTCACTCCCCAATTTGCTGAAGAATTACTTTGTTTGAAAGAAAATAATTGAATTATTATTATTAATGAAATAAAGTTCAATTACAAAAATAAATAAATAAATAAAAGCAATTCCCGCTGTATTAAACATGAAGTACTAGCATACCTACTGTTATGGTTTAACCTCAGCAGGTAGCTGAACCCCACACAGCTACTCACTCACTCTCCCAAGATGTGGCGGGGGAGAGAACTGGAAAGGTAAAAGTGAGAACTGATAGGCTGAGATAAAGACTGTTATTAAGTAAAGCAAAAGCCATGTAAGCAAATCAAAACAAGGAATTCATTCATTACTTCCAATCAGCAGGCAGATGTTAGCCACTTCCAGGAAAGCAGGGCTCATCATATATAATGTTTTCCTGGGAAAGTCTAGGCCAGCTGTCCTGGCTGTGTCCTCCCCCAGCTCCTGGCACATCCCTAGCCTCCCCACCAGCAGGGCAGCACAAGAAGCTGAAAAGTCCCTGGCTATGAGTAAGCACTGCTCTGCAGTAACTAAAATTTTGTTGTGTTATCACCATTATTTTCATCAAGTATGCCAAATGCAGCATCATATAAGCCTCTGTGAAGAAAATTAACTTTGATGTTACATTAAACAATGACATCTATCCACAGAGTCTGAATTTTGGGATCTGGGTAATATGCAACAGGTGAATCAACAAAGAAAAAGGTACAGAAGGCAACAAGAAGGGTTTGAAGAAAGTTAACAACAAATACAGATGTGAATGTGTAATATACAAATAACTGCAAACAACAAATACCTTTGGGAATTTTGCAATTTCCTCATAGATAATTAGTGTAAAAAGGGAGGAGGGAAGTGATACAGAGATTGTCCATATCATTCCTATTTGCCATTTTCTGGAGGTAAAAAAAAAAATAAAAATTAAATCGATCACAGTTTAATTCATCTCACACTCTTCTCATTATAGTGTCTAGTGCCAGAGGAGGTCAACAAGCCATATATTATATAGTCCATTCTCCAGCCTACCATTTACCATCAGACTTTACCTACGTTCCCTTGTACTGAGCTCAGCAATGTTCTCTCAGTAAAAGGACAGCTTTTTTATGATATTTAAAAGTGTCATCCTAATATGAAGACTTGAAGAGACACAGACTTCACCAATTCCCTTGGTAATTTTTACCACTGCTTAAGAGAGGCTTACCTAATGCCAAAGCTGAAATTATCAAATATTTGCTTCCACTTCTACTGCTTTTTATTTATTTTAAAGTATTTGGTATTTTCCATCTATTGAAAATATTTCTATAAAATGTTTCTTGTCACACTCTTTTTGGTCATCATTCTGATAAACTAAATAGATTGAAAAAAGATTTTCTTTTGTATTTCTTCCAACTCAAAAATAAATAGTTCTTTCTGAAACCTCTGCCATTTTCAACATCCCTTTTAAACAAGAAAACACCTAGGACAGGATTCTGTTCCAGCTTAAAATACCTTTAGCTTGACTCACATTTTTTAACATCTAGAACTGTCTGTGATATCCACAGGCATCTGAGACATGACACACTGCTGGCAGAGGGCTTACAAAAGACCCACAACACTTTTGACAGGAAATTAAAGACCAGTTAGGATATAGTAGAACATCCCAGATGACAATAGTCACTAATGTTTAGGCAAATAAATCAAACCATAAACTCCAGATTTAGTCACCTTAATTCAGGTGTATTTTAAACATTTTATGTGTCATGTCTAAACTTACTTTACAATCAACAAAAATCTGGTCAATATAGTCAGTGAGATAAACCACTCAGATTATTGACTGTGTAGAATAAGGTTTCAAATGCCTAGCTCACACACACATTTCTGTCACTAGCTCACACAGTAATTTATGGACACTTAGGTAACTTCATGGGGTGTCTAGCTGCTATACCAGGCAGGCATTAGGCTACATAAGCCTGTATCGGCTGTGTGTGAAAGTCATGGATACCCTAAGACATCTCAAGTAGCTCTAGGGAGATATTTTTCATCAACAGATTGAGGTCTTTCCTTCTGAGTATGAAAACACACCTATAATCCTATAAACACACCTATAATCCAGTCCTCGTTACATCTGTGCTACATAAGTCTCTGAACACATCCCTCCTTAAACTGCTCCTACTTGTGCTCCAGAAATTACTGGCACTCTTTTCGCCACAGTACTCCACTGAGATAAAACACATGTCCCCTGTAGTCCAAAATCCCTTTCAGGGAATGGTTGGAAATGACTTCAACTCACAGAGGGGCCAGGTTCCTTTTATAGTCACTGGAGAGAAAATACCATTTCCATAGCATGATGCATCTGGCTGTTTTAGAGATCTACCTTGAGATGAGACAAATCACACCAAAGTGTTTCTTCACAGCAACACAAAAGAGAAACCATATGATTATCCTATATGTAAATATCTAATGTTTAGAGATCTAAAATTTTATGAGTTTAATGTGACTTTTCTGTCTAAGATATGGCTTTGCCTTAGAGAAGTAAACACACTTCTGGTCAAAAATGTTGTGTAAGGCAATGTTATACTTTCTCTACAACTTTAATTGCTGAGGCTCTTTAATTTCTTTCAGCACTGCATCACTATTTAACAGTGAACAAAGTATTGGGTGAAATTTGCCCAAATGCTATGTTGGAGAGGAAATCGCTTTTCCAATTCTCCCAGAGGAACAGAAAGGAAGAAAGAAAAATTTGCTTTTACCATCAGAAAGAAACTTTCTCCTCTGTGGTGTGAACATATGCAGCTGACCTTGAAGAATGAATGCTCCTAAGTCTGGCAATCACATTTGCAGTCCCTGCAAAAGCCCGAAGGGTTTCTAGCACTGGAATCACCTGGAATTATCCCTTTACTTGACAGCACTTTGCTGTATACTTCTTAGGTTAAAGGGCAGTGTTGAACAGCAGCATGCTCTCTGACATTTGGAAGGCTGTTCTCCCTTCACTGTACATCTGTAACCCTTATTAATGTCAGTGGAAGGGTAAGGATGTAAAACTGGACACATCAGAAAGGACTACTGGGGCCAAATTTCAAAAAGAGGAGGTACAAGAAGGCAAGATTCACTCACACGAGCAAGAGGAATTTTTGGAGATGAATATTTGTTACCCATTATATGCCTATTTGCATGTTGATCTGTTTATAAGCCTGTAAAATGCCAAGCTGATTTGATACCAAATACAACTGAGAGCACACAGCAGCTTGCAGAATTGAACCATTTGTGTTTTCTGAGTGTGTGTCTGCTACAAAATATATTTCTGAAACCATGATCTTGTTTGTTTTTTAGAAACCACGTGTGGAAAAAATAAAATAAAATTTAAAGTATTTTTCTTACCTGCTGAGACTAACTTGCTGTCTAAACCTGGCAGATATTATTGTCAACATGCAAACAGACACATAACATTCATAAAAACAAGGTTAGAAAGTGTTCAAGGAAAACTGAGCTTTTAATCATGTTATGCTCACTGGAGTTTTGCCCCTTAACATCTTCAGCACATTCCAAAGTATAAATGCTCTGGCATCTATAGATTGGGCCAGTTATAAATCAAGCAGGCAAACATTTAATCTCACACTTGTAGGTTCAGAAGACAGCTTCCTTTCTCTGCTGCTGTCAGTGAGGCTGTTCCCGCTGCCACCACAGCAGCTGCTGCCATCACTATTTCTGCTTCTGCTGTTACTGCTTTGACTATGCCCCGTGTTGCTGCCTCAGTGCAGTGCTCCCAACAGTGAAAGATGTGGCAGTGTGATGATAGCAGCCACAGAAAGAGCATCAGAAGGAACTGTGACAGTGGAGGAGGCAGGAACATGCAGTTCCCATCAGGAGGGGAGAGCAAATCCTATGGGTACATCTGACATTCTGGGTGATGAAGTAAAAATCTGATTATAAAGAGCTGCTGTGAGTTAGTCCGGTGCATGAAAAGAATGAGACTTGTCCTGTATTTTTTGGAGGGTGGAAAAGAGGAGTTTAAAATTCAAGCACTTCAACAGGTATCTTTTTATTAGTATATTCTAACAACTATTTTCTGATTTCTGAGAGTTACATTTCCTGCTACTATTTCAAAATATCCAACAGTTTATAATCAGATTAATATAGTACCTAGCCAGATATGATATGAAAATAAAAATATGTTTATGCAGGGCAAGGATCCTAGCTCTCAATTATTTTAATCAAACCTATGTGGTCACATAAGTGGTATCTAAATTTTTCTGTCAAGAAAGCTGAAGAAGAACAAGGTATAGCCACATGCAAATGAACAGATTATTATTTGGAGACAACATAATATTTGCGGACCTCTGGTCTTACTCCGTTTCCACCCCCTTCCCCCCCCCCCCCCCCAACCCTCCCTAAATTCACTCCCCCCTAAACTTTCTACAGCTGGAATTTGAGGATATTAGACTAAATTTCCTCCAGGATATCCTGACATCTGGCAGCTTGGTTGGAGCACCAGCTCCAGGAATATGAGGAATTCATGGCCTGTCTTGTGCATGCACACTGCAAATTTAGAGAACATATGCAGATAGAAAGCCTTTGGCCTCTGATACAAGGTATTCTGCTCCTAATATTCAGCAAATCTGATGTCTTTAGAACATGTCAGATTTATAATGCCTGCAAGATCATCAGTGCAGTGAATGTGTAGTTGGCTCAATGAATACTAGAAGCATTCTGCTTATTCCAAATGTGCACATATTTCTGCCTGGTAAATCCAATGCAAAAATTTGGCAGCCTTTGATTGAGGAATTGATTGTCAAATCATTTTGTAGTCACATTTTTCAGGATGAGGATTCCACAAATACTCCAATTTACACTGCTCTCTTTTGCACCTCAATCTCTGAATTTCAAAGTTGTTCCAATAAGATTAAGACGATGAAGAACCCTAGATATGACAGCGCATTGTCTTGTTTGCCTATAAGGACCTGGAAGAAATCCTAATTTATAGAATACAGTTGAGTCAAGCAATAGCTAAACTTTCCTTTTCACAGGAATGCCAATGGATTCAAAGCAACACTGTTTTTCCAACTCAGAAGCAGTGAACTGAGCACTTATGATAGACCTCTACTTGAACTGAGCCCTGTGACCAAGCAGGATTGCCAGCTCAGGTACAGCACTATGTGAGGGTGGCTCAATGTTTGTATAGAAAGCCCAAAGGACAAAAAAGTGTGGTCACGTCGGTTATAGTCATAGACCGTGGAGACATAGGCACATAGTGCAGCTTTCACTTCCTTCTTCTAGTTTTCGCCTCTAAAATGCGTATGGATCCATTATCTCAGCCTATGCACTTACAACCAAGGAAAGCCTGCACATTATCAGCCCAAGTTAGCTTTAGCTGTCATGCTGTCTGACAGAGTTTATTGCAGCGTGTGGTTATTCCTCCTTCCTGCAGCTGGGTTTTACTGTGCAAGGGGGCTGAATAGCACTTGGGTTGTGTCTGAAACTGAATGCTTGGCACACCAACAGCCTTTAACGATGTCTGCAATTGTCCATGGATCTGAGACCCACTAGCAGGAAGCTATTAGCACCCTTCAACAGAACAGTATTTCTACTTGTACAAAGAGGTCACATCAGTTTATAAGCCTTCTACAACAATAAGAGTCTCAATTGCTCACAGATGTTGTTCTTGACTGGGAATAATAGCCATTGAATTAGCTGCAGAACGTTAGAGATCTATTTAGTTACAAAGAGGTCAATTCAGTTGCTCACAGATGGGTGTCCAGCATCATGTGAGATGCTGTAGTGCTACACACTGCTTCCATTTGCCACACCAAGAGGTCATAAGGTTTCCTATAAGTCCTGTGTGATATCTGCTGGCCCTGTGTTAATGTCTAACATAGTCCACAACACATCAAATGATACTGGACTCCTATGTGCCAGCAGAAGAGGCACATAAATACCTCCAAAACACTATATGAAGATTTTAAATTGCTTGTGTGAAAAGTGTCTATATGTTGTTGATTTAAATATATAAAATGTAAGGATTTTGCTACTGTCATGAAATACCCACAAATGTGGTCATTGCTAACACTAATATAATGTTCCTTGGGCCCTCCTGTTCAGCTTCTTTCCCTCTTTCCAAGTATATAGAAATTACTACTACTAGTTCAAATACAACAACCACTGGGCATAAACACTTCCATGCACTGCCTCAAAGCTCTTATTTATTTATTTATTTATTTATTTATTTATTTACTTTAATTTACCCTTCCTAGAAGCAATGGAGCAGCATCCAAATTGTCTACAAGGCATGCCAGGTTCTTGCAGCAGAGAAAATAAGAGCAGCTGAACAATCTCCCTTTAATCTGCAGTTAGCAGAATCCTCTTTCCCTCTTGTTCTCCTCCAATTGGACAGGGGCACCTGCTGTTAAAATCCAGTAAATCAGCCAAGTTCCTAGAAAACAATCTTTACTATAGGTCTCTGTGCTCATAAGAAGTTCAGTATGTCTGTATAGCCTATTTATGTGCTCTCAGTGAGCTCCTGCTGGTTCTCAAACAGACTTTAAAGTGTCCTGCCATGTCATTTGACCACCACATTAATGACCTCAGCAGCTACTGATAATTAATGAAATCACACAGAGTAAGATTCATCTCATCTATTTTTAGCCATTTAAAATTAAGCTTCTCAGTTAAGATCCTGTCTTGGTAGTCTATATGTTTAGTCTACACATATGAACCTCCAAAAGATAACTCATGCCACTTAACATCAATGTAAAATGACATGCCCTCTGGACAACCTTCTCTTTCTCCTTTGACTATTTAGCAAACTAGCCTAGACAATAGAATTTTAGAAAGTTTAAGTTAAAAGATGTCGTGGTTTAACCCGGCCGGCAGCTAAACACCACGCAGCCGTTCACTCACCCTCCCCCTCCCTCTCTGGGACGGGGGAAAGAAATGGAAAGTGAAGCCCGTGAGTTGAGATAAAGACAGCTTAATAAGACAGGAAAATAATAATAACAATAACAATAACAATAACAATAATAATAATAATAATAATAATAATAATACAATGGTGATAATAGTACTACTACTAATAATATGTACAAACAAGTGATGCACAATGCAATTGCTCACCACCCGCTGACCACCAGCCTAACCCCGAGCAGTCCGGCCCCCTCCCCTGGCTAGCCACCCCTATATATTGTTTAGCATGACGTCAGATGGTATGGAATACCCCTTTGGCTAGTTTGGGTCACCTCTCCTGGGTCTGTCCCCTCCCAGCTCTTACTGCAACCCCAGCCTGCCTGTTGGCAGGACAGAGCAAAAGGCTGAGATGTCCTTGGCTTGGTGTAAGCACTGCTCTGCAACAATTAAAACATCGGGGTGTTATCAGCACTCTTTTCATCCCAAGCCAAAACACAGCATTCCACCAGCTACTAGGAAGAAAATTCTGTTCTAACTGAAACCAGGACAAAAGAGAAGAAACACACTTAGTTTGACAGTGTTTGAAATTTTGGTCCAGTTGGCCAAGTTTGTTAGCTTACTAAACTCCCAATCAGAAAGAGATTATAGGTATGATTTATCTCATTTGACTTTAGATAACTAACACTCAAAGCAGATCACTTCCTCTTGCCATCAAAAATATAAATGAATGCCCAAATCACCCTCGGGGGGATGACTGGTTTTTGTGCATCAGCTAAAGAAAGCCACAGATGACATATTTACATGTTTCTTTTACCTAACATTTAACAAACCAGTCCTTGCTTTTGTGAATTCCCCATTGTTTCTTATCTTGTTTACACTATAAATTGTCTCAATGCGTTTTTATAGTTAAACTAATACCTTTGTGTTATATTTATCTGTGTTTGCACTGTTACCAATTACACCAATTACCTTCCCCCCCCTCCCCCCCCCGTATATTTTCTTATTATAGGACCAAATTTCTTATTCGTCACTAAAAGGTCCACTGTTGATTTGTTATACTTCATTTGTTTACATCAACAACCAGCTTGGTTGTTGTTCAAAATGCTTTTAGTACTAGCAGCAGGACGTTTCCTTTTGAAGAACAATGCCCAAATAATGAGAACCTTGATTAATTCAATCATTTATACGTGTTCAGCTTCTAATTTATCTCACTCTTCTCAGCACCACTATGAGGTTGAATGTTCCTACACACTCATAAGCTACATGACCAAAGACTGAACAAGCTCCAGTTAATAAAGTTTTTTATTATTGTTATTGTTATTTGAATTATTTTGTTTGTTTGTTATGTTATAAAGCTGTATATCCTAGAATAGGAAAGCAGATATTCCAAATGAATTAACAAATGAGAAACATGGAAGGTAGAGTCATGTCATTTCTAAATGGTACGTTGTTCACTGTCACCATTTCTGGAACAACAAGCCTGATTTGAAAGCAAATGTCTTCCATCCTTCTTCAATGAAAGAAAATCAATTTGTCCATGTCCACTCCTAATTAATTGTTCTCAGGAGGTACTGGAACCTAATCCATTGTGAGGTTCAGTTTACTTTTCCTTTCTTTTTATTTTTATTTATTTATTTTTTTCCTACTCTCTTCTTAGCTGTAAGGCTGCAGAACTAAGGCAATGTACAAAATACATCAGTGTTGCTATTAACCAGCAATCCCATTGTTCAGGAGTCTTAGATACTTCCAGCATGTTAGGAATAAAACTCCAGCCATTACCATCCCTGGTGTATTTTGTCCATATGTCACCTTCTTTTTGAATTTCAGCTCACGGGGGATTTCTTACCATAACTGGCCACTGCTGCCAAAACTGAAGCATTTGAGTTTAAATATAATGTACTTGGACTGTAAAGAAATATGCAGGAGACAGATGGCAGGAGATGAGATTTTATTATTGTGCGGCTTCTCCCTTCAGACTAAATCCCAGGATACATCCTGTTGAATTTACACTGCCAGTTGTGGTTAGAAAGAAGGAACAACCACTAGATGGCACATTGAAGGAGATAGCTTTCCATATTACAAAACATATGCCACTTCCAGATACTGACCCATACAATGAAGAAAATGTGTTACAAACAGACAATTCAAAAGTTGAAACATCTTGCTAGTCGTGAGAGAAAGAAGACTAAAAGAAGACCAGGCTCACATGTCCTATTACAGGGCAGGCTAGAGAGAAAAGTACTGTCATTGGTATTGGTTTTCATTCTGTCTGTAAATCAGAACTTTGGAAATGCATGCTGCTGTTTGTACAGAGAGTGTGTCTGCAGAGAAAGGAGGGAACACACAAGGGAACATCTGCTCTGAGAAACAGGTTGAAAATAGCCATGTAATAGCACAACAGAAACATCTGTGTCATACGCAGCCTACCACGAGCAGAGCATCAGGAGGGTTAAGGACACAAACAAGTCTATGAGCATTAGATTCAGAAGAGGCTCACTGCTAGTCAGGAAATGCTCCACTGATCCCTTTTTCTTATTGCAATCCCATCATAATTTAAAGGAGTACAGAAAGAGATGGGGACTTGTAAGACATGGGCAGATGTTACAAGAAGGGCTGCATTACATATCAGATTGTCCAAGGAACTGTTAAGAAACTGCTGAACAAGAGTCATAATTAAGAGACAAGCAGAAAACTAAATATAATATTAATCAGAATGGCTGTGCCATGCATTAACTAATATTTCTTTATTTTAATTTTATTTTTTGAAGAGAGTAGTAATGGACTATATTTCAAATGGAGCAATATACCAAATCTGTCCAAACTGTAATGCACTGATGAAATTCTAGTTCAAATGCAGTGAGGAACTCTGTGAGAATCAAGCTTTCCCCGTGCAATTTTCATTTTAGCCATCAGGAAGCAAACTTGCTTCTTGTTTTCCAGGCTTCAGCATGGTTCCTGTAACTATCCTTATAATCTATTTTTCCTTAAATAAAGAAAGGAAAGGATCTAGCTCACTACACTTTCAAAGGCTCCTGCAAAAAATACCCTCATTTGCATGTAGGTGGAGGAGCCAATGTGAATATATTACTTATATGCATTTAAAAAAAAAAAAAAAAAAAAAAAAAAAAAAAGTACTTTTGCATTATTTCTGACCTTCATATGTATAATCCTCCTTGGAAATATGCAAATACTGACTATGCAAATTCATCATTTTTTTCTGCACATATCCTTAGTACAACCCACCCATTTCTCAAACCATAGAAAATTAGATGTTCAGTGTAAAATACAATATTATTCTGGGAGATTTCTAAAATATGTCAGTGCAGGGGGGATTACAGCAAATTTGTTGCACCTATGAACTGACATTTTATAGGCTTTCCTAGTTCACCAGAGACATTTTTGTTATGTTACTATAAGATATAATTATTTGCTAAATGGTAAAATCATTTTTTTTAATATTTTAATAGATAAAGTCATCACTTTGTAAACTGGTTGCTTAAAAAAAAAAAAAAAGTGGATCTATAAGAGACAGAAAATAATATATTGCCTTGAAACAACTAAAAAAAAAGTAGTGTTTGTTTCAGTCTGACAGTTGGTCTTGTTGTCTTTGGTGAAGGGAAGAGGGTATGACATGGAAAAAGCACTGTAGACCACAGCCATTCAAAGTGGTTGATGACACCATTATAACAAAATTACCAGCCACCAGTATAGTTAAAAAAAAAAAAAAAAAAAAAAAAAAAAGTCTGTTTTAAAACAGAATCAACATGTGGACTGCCTGTTCTTCCAAAATGGTTTGACATCCTTCCCTACTTACAAGGTTAGACTTACCTTAAATAGTAATGCAGTCAGTGGGCAACATTGCCAGCTATGTGTCAGGAATGGCTAGTAAGGAGGAAAAGATTTCCTTATGTGCTCATATCAGAGAACTCATCAAAAAATGGCTGTGAAAAAGCTGAAAAATTTCTGGGTGTGAAAGAACTGGTCACCAGAAGCTTTGCCAGCAAGACTGCTGTCATTTTTTTCACACTTCCTTTCATACTGATCACAATCTTCCTCCTCCGCCTCCTCTTCGTCAGGACAGTAAGTCTTGGATGGGCTCCCAGATTTAACATCAGGGAAAGAAAAAGGAACAAATGTCTGAAGAAATCCTAAGGGTTTTGACCAACCATTAAGAAAAGCAAATGTTTTCTGCTTAGAGACCAAGCTTTTGCAAATACCTGTCACCAACCAAGGAAAATGAAATTATTATGTCTTAATTCCTTAATCTGTTTTGTTGTTTGTTTGTTTGTTTTTTTCCTAGTGTCCACAAATTGACCAGAGTCCTCTATGAGCAAATAAACAGCTCTAGGGAATTTACAGCTAAATGTAGGGGAAGGAAGGTATTACAAAAAAAAAAATTATATATATATATATATATATATATATATAAATAAAGATACTGAGAAAAAGTAGAGGGAAGATAAATGAGTAACAGTATCTCTCAAACACTTTTGCAAAGCCTTATGTTTTTCATTGCACATAGAATACAAGGATTACAGAAAGAAATTAAGATAGCAGTAGCAAAGGTAGATTGGAACAAAAAGGAAGGGGGGGAGAGACAGGCCCATATACGAGGCAGATGAACGAAGTAAGATGGACAGTATAAATATGAACATTTGGAGGATGAAAGCAATGGAAGAGCTAAAAGATCCAAAAGCAATAACCAATTGATTAAAGCAGCCAACAAAGCAGAGGCTGATGAAAATGATAAAAGCCAGAGTTGTTTTCTGATACCAGGTTGACTGGTGCTTGTTTACTGGAGCAAAGGTATACCTCACATGCTTAACATGTGCAGGACAATAAGGATTCACCCTGAATAACCCAAAAGGCCTGAGGATGGATAAACAACTGACTGGCAAGGAAATGAGCGTAGCTTTACTGAAGTCAGGCAAACTCAGATGGGAAATGTGGCATTAATTTTAAGCATATGGCATGAATGATAAACCACTGGAACAAACTATTGAGAGAGGAGGTGGACTCACCATCTGTTGATACTTTCAAAAATAAGATTGCATATCTTTCTGGAAAATAAATATTTTATACAAGCACATGTTACTGAGTTCAAAACAGAAGCAGCTGCAGGAAATTTAAAGTCTGTGAAAATATACATCATCAGAAGAGTTGAACCAATGGTCTCTCTATCCTATAAATCTGTAAAGCTTTCCCAGGAGCAACTTTGGAGTAGTAAAGTGGTATCAAATGGCAGAGGAAAAATAAGCCATTGATACCAATATGCAGAGTGATACAAAACAGACCATAATAGTTAAATCTCATTTATGTGTGTGTGTTTACATGTTTAAATAAAAGATAAATAAGAAAAAATGAAAACCATATTTGAGGTTCTCTGCAAACTCAAAAATCTGTGCTGTGCTGTCATGATCTCTGCAGTAAAATGACTGTGATACTGTCAGTTAGGAGGTGCTACTGTAAATTATGAAGTGACAGATTAAAATGAAGTAGTGAAATATATCTGAATCATAGTCCCGCATATTTCTGCTTGGATTAGGATTTAGCTCCTGATAGTTTGTATCCTTTGATAATTAAAATCAAATATTCACAGATGGAAAGCTTCTTTATACACTTGACCCATGTTACTCTAGTTGAAATCAAGACTAACCCATTGCAACTACCAAGCTGAAATCTGTTTTCCCTTTGTCACAGAATGCTACAACTTCTGTAACAGCCCATGACAGCAAAATGTCATCCTTCAAAAATAATACAGGCTTTTCTCCCCAGTCACTATATTTTATGAAAGCTATAGTTCCAGAA
This sequence comes from Aythya marila, assembly GCF_965140915.1. NCBI lineage: Eukaryota > Metazoa > Chordata > Aves > Anseriformes > Anatidae > Aythya > Aythya marila. Next base: position 111,310,746 of record NC_139044.1, read on the forward strand.
ACCCAAATCGTGAGACAGCAATCACAGTAATAAAATAAAATAAAATAAAATAAAATAAAATAAAATAAAATAAAATAAAATAAAATAAAATAAAATAAAATAAAATAAAATAAAATAAAATAAAATAAAATAAAGAAGTCAAAAAAAAGTTATTCCCATTTTTATTTTTTCTCTATATCACTCAAGTCTCCATAGTCTCAAAAAAAGAATTTTTCCTGTGCCATGAGAAATTTTATCAAAGGCAGACACCTACAGTGTAATGGCTTGTATCTGAGCTTGGCACTCCACCTCTATTTAGACACAGCAGAAAGAGATAAACACTTCTAGGATATGATTCTTCCTGTTTTATAGTCATTGTCTAAAAGAAGGCAGATGAAAGTGGATTTCATTTAAGAGGAAGACAAGAGTAGAAAATGCAGCATGGACTTCTAAAATTATGTGAAATGAATCCCACTCTACCTGTCTCTTTCTGAAACAGAAGAGATCTGGGATATTTCAGAAGTTTTCTTATCCTCTTATATAAATGGTGATATATGGCATATTTATGTGTGACACTACATCTTTAGCTTGGGTTGACTAGCTCATTTGGATTAAAGCATTGACAAAAAATCTTTATAGTTTTCACTCTAGAAAATGTCTTGAGTTGCTGCCTATAATCTCCTAGAAACTTTTGGTAGGATGCAACAGCCTAAGTGAAGGGACATTTTAGCTACCTTGGGATAACCAAGACATCTTCATAGATGGGAGATACAAGATAGGGCCTGCAGCCTTCAAGTAACCCTCCAGATAAAAGTCAAGGTCACTGCATCTTGAAGGGCTATGAAATCCTACCTTCTTGTTGCCCCTTCAGTTTCAGTCCTTTTGGTTTAAGCAACCCAGACTGAGACATTACTTTCTTTTGCTGTATAGACTCAGAATCATGGAATTATATGGAATTACGGTTTGAGTTGGAAGGGACTTTACAGATCATCTAGCTCCATCTGTCCTATCATGGACAGCAATATCTTCCATTATACCTGGTTGTTCCAAGTCCCTTCCAATCCAGGGATGGGACAGCCTCTCTGGGCAGCCTGTCACATTATGTTATCATTACCTAGGATTCTGAAACAGGTAATCAAATGTTATCTATCAACATTGGTGGTTAATGAATGCTTACCCTAGAGGATTCTAACAAAAACTTTGCACTTCACTTATTTTTGTGATCCTGTTCCACTTTCATGCCCTGTCTTTACTTCAAGGGATATGGAAAAGCATTTCAATGTACATAATTATACTACTAAGTCATACTTTTCCACATATTTCTCATACATACATATATATTAAGCAACAACAAAAACAAATGCCACCTTTGTTTTCCTCTGTGGAAATTTTGACACAGACAGACCTGCCTAATTTAACCCAGCATTATATGTAAATGAGTATTTCACATTACACCAGTCTTTTGTTCTTGTTTATTTTAAAATCTTAACATTTACAAATTTGTTACATAGAACATTTATTTTATATTAAATTTAATTAATAGGAACTATTCACAGTCATTTGAAATGCACTCCACGTTGATTGAAATAATTAGTGTAGGGCTACTCAATATTTACTTAAGATATGAATCTAAAGGGATTTGATAAAATTAATTAGCAGGAACTAATTATAGTTAGGATATGAGTTAGGGTTTAATAAATATAATTACAGAGTACAAATGATGGATTCTTAATTAATAGATACTAGTTGCCAAACATTGAAGAGAGATTATCATATTTCTGTGCAGGGCATGCTATTCAGCACACCTTCAGTTGCAGTGGAAATAGTGACATTTAAAGTATTCAAGAAGGGGTTAGTGAGGGAGTTAAAAACAGATAAACTGGTTCATTTCAATTTTGCCTTGAAAGTATCAGATCAGTTAAGAAAACATTGTCATCTAAAAATGGATACATTCCTGCTTGTCATCTATAGGCATATGGCACAATGGCTATGGGACAGAATTTTAGAGGTATTTAGGCATTTAATAATAGTGATAGGTTCCTGGTGGGATTTTCAGTATTACTTAGCTGTTTTTGAATATTCAGTTTGGCACCTGTTCTCTTCTTTTATGTGTCTAGCTCTCTCTAAAAATAAAGCCTTCACTTTATCTATGCCTTGCTACCCTGCCTAAAAATGAGGATAATAATGCTCCCCTACTTTAGAGAAAGGCATTGTGGGTATAATTTCTTCAAAGACCGTGAAGTAATCAACTACTATAGTATTAGTGGCTGTATAAATATTATGATAAATTGATAGAAGAATTGCTCTCTATTTTGAGGCAGAAAGCTTGCCGAGTTTTAAATTAACTTTCTGCATTTGCATTCTCCATCCAGTTAGGGTTCATTAAATCCTAGGGCTTCTTAATATATGTCTACATCACAATCCCCAAACATGACTACTCTATCATGGACTGGTATTTGACCTGTATGCTAGCACACCACAGGAAGGGTGAGAGTACACATATTTCTATTGCTCAAAATTTTGAAGAAGAGGTTGATAAAAATCACAGCTATTGACCAACCAGTGGGGGAAGATATTCAGTTTCATTTGGATGAAGAGAAAAATAGTCTATGGCATCTTTTATTTTCCTTTAGCCAACCCAAAAGATTGATTTAAAGTACCAGTTTGGCCTTAATCAAAAACATCCTAACTCACAAGAAACAAAATTTATGACTTAGCCTGAGAGTCATGATGTTCTGAAAGGACACAAAATTTCATATCTACACTGTAAATTCTGTTAAGAACAGAAATTTCTGTTAGCTGTGTATTTTCCTTTTAAGTATTCAGGAGAAGACTGATGCCAAGATTGGGTAGTTTGCCCTAGCAGATTTCCTCCACTCACCTCACCCTGAAATTCTGTGAATAACTCTTAAACAAGTATACTGGACTAGATGCTCTCAAGAGGTCCTTTCCAACATAAAAGTTGCTGAGATTCTATGAGCAACTGTTACCTCGAACTGAAAAGTACAGCTGCACCTCTTTCTAGGATAGGAAGCACATTAAATTTGAGGCACCTTGCTCCACCCACCACCACTTCCACATACACAGTTAGCGCATTTCAGATCACAACTATGTACCCAAAGTGTAAAAGTTGTTATATTCTGATTCCAAGTATTCGGGCTCTAACCCAGGAAATGTAATTATTTGACCCAATAGGTAAATTCTTGGCTTCTAGTTAGACTCCCACCTTCTCATAGAAATATTTGGTTTGGTTGGAATGGGCCTTGGATACCTTATAATTTGACAACATATATATATTTCTAACAGTTTGGCATTACTCCGCTGCCATCAGCTGAATATCCAGCTGGTGCAGAACACTTTCCTCATAGCAGCTCATTGAACCAGGGGATTATCTTTTTGCCAAGTATCCTGTAGTGAGAGTCAGTCAAGAAATGTGTGAGATCAGGCCAAAGAAGTGAATGTATTGAATCATAATATCACCCAGGCATTGTTCCCCAGTCAAGTCACCTTATACCTGTTGTTTAATGCTTATTCAAAAATTAATTTATTAGATAGAATTCATTTTCTTCTTCACTCTTTTAAATATCACTATAAAGAGTGGTGAAAGTTTTAAAATTCACTCAGTGCAAACAAGCAAACAAACAGGAAAAAAAAAAAAAAAAAAAAAAAAAAAAAGAAACTTCACCTTTCCTCTCCCTAAATTCAATATAAAATTACTAAAAAATAAAAAAAAATCAACATTTTGTACTCGCCATAAGTTTTAAAGAGTATTAAGTCCACCAATTTTATTAGAGATGCTTTAATTACTTTAAAACTATTTAGTTACTTTTAAAAACTATTACATTATTTTATGTGTCACTCATAATAGCAATAAGAATATGAAATAATGTCTTTCCATTTATCAGTGTCTTAATGACTTACTACTGGGTTCCTAACAGAGCCAATGGCAAAATTCCCAGAAGTGCTCCAAAGGCCAAATTACAGCAGACTTTGATGAGCAAAAGCAAGAAGGTGATCAGATACTTTCCTCTTTCCAAACTGTATCTGACTCAGACTGAGAAACAGCATGATCTGGTCCCCCCATGGCCTGTGAGATAAGTGTGCATAGACTGATGTCAGGAAGCCACTCTTCCAGAAATAATGGAGGGAAAACTGGTAATCAGCAACATGTTGGCCACCACACTCCAATTTAAACATCAGAAATTGCTTCTTTTGGGACTATAATTCTGACTGCAACCCATAAACCAGTAAGAATTATGTTCTTGCATAAAGCTTCACCTTTTAATAGTTAGATGGTCATCTCTCATGAGGGGCTACAGTTTGCAGCTTTACAGGATCTAGAGCACAGGAATACAAAAGAGTGTTCCTTACTGACGGTGATGGGGACAGATGGGGAGAAAGAGAGGGCTGAAGATTGAACAGAAAGGAGCAAGTTTTTAACAGAGATATAGTGCAGGTTTAAAAGCTGACTCCCCCATTTTTTGTGTATCTTAATAAAAATTATGGTTTAAAATTGAATGAGATGCATGCATGCACAAAGGACAGGAAATGAAACACATAGCATTTAAAATGGATAGATAGCAGAACACATAATTTATTTACATTATTTTTTTCCTTTGTCCCCTTAAACGAACTGTTACAGCAGCAGGGGAGGGAGAGAAATCCTTCATATGTTTGTACTGAAAGGAATTTTAAAGACATAAAGACAGACTGGGAATAGCTGCCAAACTGTGGCTATAAACTGCAGCTCTTCCTTTGCATGCTTTCTCTTCTAAAGCTTACCTTGAAGGCAACAGTAATAGACTCTCATGCAATTTCTACCTTGCTCCTTCACTCTAAGCAGTGCTGACAGACACATCACTGCAAGTTTGTCTCTTTATCCAACAGCAGTACACACCTTAAAGGAGACCTCACAAGTCTGAAGAGTGAAAAAGCCTTCTCCACCCACCCATCTACTTTCTCCTGTCATTATCACACGATAGGTTATTGTTTTTCAGCATGGCTTCTCTCCATTGCTTTGACACAGTGATCTCACGCCTAAATATATAGTAAAAAGATAATTGTCACTGTGGGACAAACATGTCAGATAATGCATGGTTCATCTTTATTGGTGAAATTTTGGTAACGTGAATATAGTGTTTCTCTCTGTGGATCATACACATGCACTTCAGCAAAACTCACAGCACATTCAAACCAAATGCTGAAATAATCAGCTGAAAACCAGGCCAGTCATAAATGCAAGCAAGGAAAACCTGAGTGACCAACTGATTAGAAATAAAAAAAAAAAGACTGTGGTCAAGACATCCCAGTTTATAGGATCATAGAATATCCTGAGTTGGAAGGGACCCTTAAGGATCATCAAGTCCAACTCTTATCCTATTGTCTCATCTACAGACTTTTATTCATAACCACTAGGAAATTACTTAACTGCTCCTTTCCCCTATTCTGTACAAATAAATTGGGTTGTTCAAGGAAGGTTGGACCTGGCACTTAGGGACGTGGTTCCGTGGGTGACATTGGTAGTAGGGTAATGGTTGGACCAGATGATTCTTGAAGGTCTTTTCTAACCTTAATGATTTTATGATTCTATGTGTAATTGTAACATTTCCAGAACAGGTTTATGGACATACTGCAGCACAAACTTAACTGAGATGATCCAGTTTGAATTAGCTACACTCACAGTTTCTGAAAGGATTCATCTTACAGTATGGCAGTGACTCCTCAAAAATTCCTGTTAGAAATCTTGTAAGAAGTGGTGCAATCTCAGATCAACTGCAAAGGTGAGGTCCTGCTGGGGAAAAGCAAGTGCTGTTTCCCACCTCCTCCTGCCCCCCTCACCTCCTTTTACTGGGAGTTGGCCTGTTAGAGAAGGTATCAGAAGGGACCTGTGAGCTCCTGAAAACAGGAGGCCCTGCCCTTCCAGGTCACTGATATGAGGGGTTCAGAGTGACACAGCCACCATCACCACCCCCAGCTACTTAAGAAAAATCACTGAATCTGATTAAGAAGATTTAAATTGATATCACTGTTATTTCTTTTGTTATTTAGGAAAAGCTCATTTTGCAACATGCTATGCCTGTGTTTCTGAACTTGTTAAAATAATGAATGAATATCCAGTCACTCCTGAAATGAGTGGGTACATTATCTAATTTCCCATCTCTTCTGATCATATCTCCTTTTATATTAACACAACCTGTCTTTGAATCTCTTCTGGCCTGTGCTTCCAAGCCCATGAGAGAATTTGCAGCCATTACTTCCACAGTCCTCTCCATGCACTTGCCGTCACATTGATCAGCAGCTGCCAGAAATTTTGTCTACTATTGATGAAGACATCACATCTTCCTGTCTATACCTCTGTCACTTCTTTACAAGTACACTGCTAAACTGGCCATATCCACATTGAGATTAACAGCTTAGTGGGAATGGACATTTCATCTAGAAAATAAGGATGGTCAGAGTTTCAGTCAAAAGTCTGTCCTGCATTTGGCAGTAGAGCAGACTAGGATGCTCAAGGTGTACCAGTTCTTACAGCTGCAAAAATGATGTGAAAAGGTAGATGCCTGTTTCCCTGTTCTTCATGCTTCTCCGTGTTTCTGACTAGACAGATTAAAGGTGTTTCTTTTTAAGAGCCTGGAGACAAGCTTGAATTTGTCTATGTGGAAGGGTAGAAATAGGTAATAATTGTGCTCCTACACTAACTCAGATTTTCCTTAGAAGTTATTAAAACCATAATAACAAGTTTTGATAGGACTTTAAATCATAATTCCTCAGTTCAGAGTCTTCGACTACTTTGAGAAAAAAAGAAATGTGTCCAAGAGAAAACTGTCTACTAGCTGTCTTTTGTCTGGATCCTGGCTTCTTGGTGAAAGCAACTGGCACTGGACATGGCCAGAGGTAGTTTGCTGAAAGGTCCCCCTCTATGCTGATGTTTTTTACCATTCAGCAAATAGTTCTGCCCCCACCTGCAGGTCAGTGAAATACTGTAATGATCCAATATCAAGAGGAAGATTATTATAAGGACTCACGTTATTAGTCTGGTTGTATACCTTGAAAATGCAGAGACAGATAACTCATCTCTCTCCATAACACAGGTCAGTTCTAGAGGTATCTAATACTACTCCTTTTGCTTTTTAGTTTCTGTCAAGGAAGCATTTTTATTTTTAAAAGAGTTTATGGAGAATTGGACATTTCTAAACCAATTGAGCTTTGAAGTGGAATTTCCCCACTTTTTTATTTGGTTTGAAAGGACATTTTTTCAGTCTAATATATATAAATAAAAAGGAACAAAAAATAAAAATAAAAAAAAATTATCTGTTACAAAAGCAGGAAACCCTCTGACTTTTGCATATGGACAGATCTCTTCTACTCTTCAAGTAGCTAAATCATTCTGAAACTGCTGCTTTTAATCCTTGACTTGCATTCATCTTTATCCTGAGGATAAAAGGCCATTGCCATTATGAAGATTTCTTTTTTCTCCCATCAGTAATATGATATAGTATAAAACGCAGCTAATCTCTCTAAACATTAACTGTCTTTTCCCTTAAGGAAAATTCTCTGGATTTAGATGCATTCAAAAACTCTGAGATGGCTTTCTCAATCTCTGTTATCAACTTCTGAAAATTGTGTGTTTTTGTTTGTTTGTTTGTTTACAATTGCAATAGAAGGCAAAAAAAACTGTTTTTGAATTCTCCAGGTTTTGGTCTTAAAGTCCTACTCACAAGAGGGACTGTTTTTTCATGATGTTCCTTGGCTTCATAGGGAAAGTCTTTATTCAAGTGTCTCTGTTGGGAAACAAAATTTATGTTATTTATGCTATGCTTAAGTATAGAAATTCCTGAGCTGAACCACTGAAGTCAGGAACAGTGAGAACAGTGGCTTCAGCTGAAAGAACACAGAATCTTCAGACAGAGCTGAACAACTAGAGGTGTCACAAGGTCTTGCAAATTTAATGTAAGTTTCATAGTAATTGTTTTTTGTTGTTGTTGTTTTTTGTTTGTTTGTTTGTTTGTTTGTTTGTTTTTTTAATTAAAACCTCCATTCCTGTAGAAATTAGGTATGTGGAATTTCACCTTCCTTCTTATTGTGTGTGTTTGTGTTTAAATTTCTATTCTCTAGCTGCAGAGAGGCTTGCAAGTATTGCTCTGCAATGCATATGCTAGACAAAAAAAATAGGTAATAAGATGCTTTATTTTATAATATGATTCCATGGTTCCTGATTCACATTTTCTGGATGCTGAGGTTACATTCAGGTTGCATTGGATTTTCATTTATATTTGAATACCAGGTTTGTTGTCAACACTGTGCTTCAGTTGGTCTTCTGCTGAAGGGTAATAAGTAAATTATTATGGTCTTGAACACACACCGAAGCCATTTACTCACAAGACTTGTGTTCAGGGAAAATATAAAAGTATGAGAATCGTTTCTTGCCCTGCCAGTTAGAAGCCCCAGGCAATATGATACTTGAGGGGAAAAAAAAATAATAAAATAAATGAGAGAGAGAGAGAGCGAGAGAGAGAACACAAATAGCTAAATGAAGCAGCAAGACAACATATGCACCAAGTCCTTCTTAGTCTTCATTTTGCAGTTATCTTCATTATCACTCTCCTACTATGACAAAACCGCAGTCACTCAAATAACTGAGAAAATGAAATCTCAGATTTCATTTAGCACTCAAGAAGGGCACGTACATTTTTCATTTCAAATTAAGGAATTCTACAGAGTTGCAAGCAGCAATACCAGCCTATAGGTAATAAATCTGTGGTGAGATCCTCATTAGCATACTAAATTTAGGTGTCCACCTGTGTGTGACAGTTTCATTTCTACAGCCTGATGACACGCATATACTGCCTTTTTCAAACTATCTATTTTATTCAAGACACCCACAAATGGGCTGGTACATCTGACAAAGGACCTGCTGGAGGAGATCTACATCCTTCTGAGGCAGCAGTCAGCTGCCTTGGGATACTGTAGACCATCTCAAATGGTATTAGACAACTATGTTTAGGAAAATGAATCAAGCTATCTTTATATAAGCTCTCATTATTCTTAATGGAGATGCAATCGATACAATCTATAAAGACCAGAGAGCTGAAGAGACTCTATGGTCTGTATTGACTAGGTCTTCATTGATTGTAATAGGATCATAGACATCTACTGTAACAGTGGACATCTATGCTAGATAACTAAATTTTCAATTCTTAATCTTAAACTGAATCAGCACCCTAACATCTTCATTTAGTTCACAGAGTAGAAATAAATGTTTCCTGAAAGTTGGAAGCAATTCCAAATGAAGTAATCAATGAGAAAATGTCACTGTGCAGTGAGAATGTGATTAGATTTTTAGTAGAATTTAATGAAAGTAGGGAAGAACATAAGAACAGTCTCACTTGGTCAATTCCAAGGTCCATACAGTCTAATATCCTGTCTCCCATAAGCAGATAGCAAGAGAAATATAACAGGGTAAACCTGGTTTTACCAGGATTCTCGGTATTTTTATAGTCACAACTCCATTCTAAATATGCCTGGTCTTTTAAAGACCTCCAGGGATGGTGACTCAACCACTTCCCTGGGCAGTCCATTCCAATGCCTCACAACCCTCTCAGTAAAGCAGTTCTTCCTAAAATCCAACCTAAAACACCCCTGGCGCAACTTTAACCTGTTCCCCCTTGTCCTGTCACCAGGCACATGGGAGAATAGACCAACCCCCACCTCGCTACAGCCTCCTTTAATGTACTTATAACGAGTGATAAGGTCGCCCCTGAGCCTCCTCTTCTCCAGGCTGAACAAGCCCAGCTCCCTCAGCCGCTCCTCGTAGGACTTGTTCTCCAGACCCCTCACCAGCTTTGTCGCCCTTCTCTGGACTTGCTTGAGCACCTCGATGTCCTTCTTGTAGTGAGGGGCCCAAAACTGAACACAGTACTCGAGGTGCAGCCTCACTGGAGCCAAGTACAGGCTTTTTTTTTAGGCTGGATAATTTATACAAAAACAATATATCATGATACACCAAAATATGTATTACAAAATTCACCCCTAAATAGCACTGATATGATTAGTAAAACAGAATTGTGGCTGTAGAAGAAAGCTTGAGTTTTGTATTTTCAGTGTCTTCCCAGAATCATGCTAATCTGCAAAATCAATCTTCCACTTTAAAATATATTCTTTCCCTTCCTCCTCTCCTCCTTCCTTTTAGTTGAAAACTTTCAGAAATCAGTCTTGTCACATATTGACAATGACGAGACGAGGAGCTGACCTATTCACCTCAATGAGCTGAGGACTTCAGAGTGTAACTGCAATCACTGAAGCCTGATCAGGTTATGGGAGAGATTGGATGTCTGTGCCAGTGGCAACAGGGGGCTGGAACAGATGATAAACAAACAAACAAACAAATAAATTAATCCTTCTTATTTCAGTGAAACATGTTTAAGCAAAGGACATTTTCTATACTTTATTATTTTTACTCTTTTTTTTTTTTTTTAATTGTCTCTTTTTGAACAGAAAAGTACAGGGCAGGCAAAATGTTTTGCTTCACAAGATTTTATAGACGCAAACTTAAAACCTAAATAAGAGGTAAAAAATAGGAGAGACAAAAAGTTGGGTTTTATCTATTCTATGGTTATACTAATAAAGCAACATGCTTCTGACATTCAAGTATCATGCCATAGAATGATTAATTTCCATATTAATTAACTCTCTTAGCCTACCAAATACCTTGAAAATATCTATTCTGAGTTGTCCCTGGCTCATGTTGACTTGTGCTGTGCCTTAGAACTGTTTGGAAAAATGCTGGCTGCAAAAAACAAAATATATCAGAGATTACTGCAATATTTTAATGATATAGAAAATGAAATTCCAAGACCTGTCCCTTGGCCACAGGCCATATAGGCTATACAGTCTGTATACACAGTGCAAACAACACATATCTAAGTGTGTCTTAGTCATCTAAGACACCTATCACATATCAACATGGTATCAACAGATGACATAGCACAAGACCAGCTATGAACTTCACCATCAATTCTGAATCTTGTTACCAGGTATTTTTTGATTAAAGCCTGAAAAACAGTGGTCTTGCAAACTTCCCAGCTAACTCAATAGTCCCTATGTAACTGGTAATTAAAACACAACTATGTAGGCATGAACATATATCACTTTTTATTCCTATTTATGTTCTTGTTATAAAACAAATGCCAATGAAACAGCAACTGGGGAATTTTAGTGCGAACACTGAAACTTTAACTTATCTGTTTGATATATTTTTGCCATTTTAATTGTAAAGCCTTAAACAACATTGACAAAACTTCTGCATCGATTATATTCCTATACTAAATTCTTCATTACTGTAGAAACACAGAATCATAGGCATAGAATGGTTTGGGTTGGAAGGTACCTTAAGGATCATCTAACTCCAACTTCCCTGCCACGGGCAGGGACACCTTCCACCAGACCAGGTTGCTCAAAGCCCCATCCAATCTGGCCTTGAACACTTCCTGGTATCCACCACTTATTTGAGCAACCTGTTCCAGTGCATCATTGCCCTCACGGTGAAGAATTTCTTCAACATATCTAATCTAAATGTATCCTCTTTTAGTTTAAATTTCTTGTCCTATCACTACACTCCCTGACAAAGGGTTCCTCCCCAACTTTCCTGAAGGTACCCTTTAGATACTGAAAGACTGCTATAGTCTCCCCAGAGCCTTCTCTTTTCCAGGATGAACAATTCCAACTCCCTCAGCCTGTCTCCATATGAGAGGTGCTCACGCCCTCTGAATATCATCATGGCCCTCCTCTGGACTCACTGTAATAGGTCTGTGTCCTTCTTATGTTGGTGGCCATAGAGCTGAACACAGTACTCCAGGTGAGGTCTCATAAGGGCAGAGCAGAGTGGAAGAATCACCTTCCTTGACCTGATGGCCATATTTCTTTTGATGCAGCCCAGGATATGGTTGGATTTCTGTGTTGAAAGCACTGCGTGAATTTCTGAATGTTCACAAGAATCAATCATAATTACACATGGCCCATCACAGTTGAAATCAAAACAATGGATTGATTAATGCTATGAAGTGCATTGCATCTAACAATTTCTGTGAGTCAGTCAACTGAAAATTAGACCTGTATATTAGCATTTTAGTTATTTAACTATTACATGATGGTAAGCAAATCTCCAGAAGTCCTCTGCATGTAGGTTCACATTGTCATAAGATTAAATAATTTCAGACATATCTCCCCCAAATTCCAAGGAATTATAATGATAAAAAGCACAAGGCTACGCTGTCTTTTCATTAGAACTTATAAATAAATAAATAAATAAATAAGTCTATACATTTTTAAATTCTGAGTTTTAATTCCATGTAAATTGAATAAAGGACAAATTTTGTGAATAGAATGGAATGATTTTACTTTCTTTGACCCACTATTATGCAGTTTTGAAGTAAGATCAAAAGACTATCAGCTGTGATGTAGGTATTTAAAAGAACATCTAAATTAAGAAAAACAACAATAACAGCAACAATAACCATTTAACTACTGAAAAAAAATAAGACTAAGCTTCAGGTTTGTCTAAAATCTATCATCAGTAGTAGAAATGCTGTAGGGATTTTGTACCTTTAGTACAGTTCTTACTAACATATGATTTCTTAGAGAAGCTGCTTGGATTCCTAGTCCTACACCCTAACACAGAAAGACAAGTGGTACACAACCTGAAGTAGCTGTCATCAGATGCTGAGTTAACCATGTGCCCAGTGTTACGATATTAAAATATCCAAAGAAAAAATCACTATTACAGGTAAATTAGGGAGGAGAATGGGGAAAGATTAAGCTCTCCAATTTTATCCTGGAGATGGAACCAGGTGCAGAGTTCTAGCTCTTTGCCAATAATTGAACAATTTAAAAATGCACATTATTTACAATTCTGCCCAATTGCTCTATCCATCAGGCCTGCTTAGAGGTATGTTTATCCCATTCCAGGGAGCTATTCATTTCTCCCATACTGCTGTATAGACTGTTTATATCAAGTCACCCTTCTTCCTTTTTCCACAGCAGTTATTTAAATTTTCAAAATCTTAGTTTTCTGTAGTTCTATGTTGTCTGTAAATGTTTTAGCGAAGCCTGTTTGTAATCTCAGGTAGAAGAAAGTCATTAGAATAAATGTCTTCCATATTCATTCAAGGTGTTGCCATTCTTGATTAGACTCCCATTAGTGGTTTGATAGTACTTCTCTCACACTGACCTTCAAACCATGCAAACCGTACACATTACCCTTGTGACAAATGCCTCTCCTAGGTGTTTAAGATCAGAACATTGTAAATGCCCCATTTTAAAACAAGAAGATGAGATGGTTATGAAATGGGTTAAGTTATGTGAAAATTTCTTTCTTTACTCTTTCTTCCTCCTAGTTCCCCTTCTATTTTTTACAGTATGGACAGACCAGAAAATTTCCTTTTTCCTCATCAAAAAGTAGCCTGTTGTCCACTTTGGATTTTATAGTCCTGCACCACTGGACAAAGGTAGAAACACAGACTGAAATGTGTTTTCCCACAAAGCGCCTTTCTATACCACAAGACTCCTCAACTCTCACTCAAGGAGATCATTTCAAGGCAGGAAATACATTTAATTCAGATATAGAAGTTTTTCTCTCCTTGTGTCTCTGATGAGATGTTCAAATCACTCCATTTTGTTGTCAGATTTGTGACATACAGACCTATCTTTGAGCAATGAGGCTAAAACCAATATCTCATTTCACATAAGCTAGTGAGCAGTCATCACAGGGTAATGCTTTCCAGTCGCTATGGGTGCAATGGCTGTAAGCTTTCATCTATAAATTCTTTTTTAGTTGCTCATTTCTGTCAAGCTGGTCTAATCTACTTACACCTGGCACATTAATTCTTATCTTTTCCCTGCAACATTGTAATTATATGTTATTTCCAGCAATAATTAATTCTCTCTCAGGCGGGCTTTTTATAGCTTATAAGTCAAAGTGGGCTGCACCATACTAAATAATTAATTCAGACTGTGTTTTATGTCATGACATACACACAACCCCCGGGTGTAATTGTTACTGAATTCTTTTGAGAAGAAAGTCCTTGGCTTCCAGGGGCTGTACAGACTAGAAAGCACAAATTATAATGGTTATTTCTCGCAGACCAACAGTAGGTGTGATCAGTTCTTTCTATAAACAACCTATTTATGGCAGTTATTTTCAGAAAATCTTGCTACAGTATTAACCTACAGAAACATCCAGTTGTAGGCCATATGAATGATTCTAGAGTGCACATGACTCTCTTCAGAGAAGCTTACAACAGATCATGAACTTGTCTACAGTTGCATATAACTCTTTGGTTTCTTAACTATACACAATTAAGGGAGTCATATGACAAAAAAAAAAAAAAAAAAAAAAAGTTGCTATAAGGTTGTGGCTCTGAGGCATTGACAAGCTCTGTTCATAGAAAACTCAATCATTAAACAAAAGTTGATACCAAGGTGTGGTATTTTATCCAGAGGAAGTGCCTGAGATACTTCACTAATCTGGAAATATAGCAAAGAAAAGAAAAAAAGAGGAGAAGGAGAAGGAGAAGGAGAAGGAGAAGGAGAAGGAGAAGGAGAAGGAGAAGGAGAAGGAGAAGGAGAAGGAGAAGGAGAAGGAGAAGGAGAAGGAGAAGGAGAAGGAGAAGGAGAAGGAGAAGGAGAAGGAGAAGGAGAAGGAGAAGGAAATAAAACTCTGGAAGTTGCAGCATGCCTAAAGGGGTTTTCTGGAGTCCAATGAAATAATGCTTGAAAAGTGAATAAATAAAAACAAACCAATAATATGAAAACTATAATTGCTACTTATGAGCTATAAAGAATACAAATAATAATAAATATATCTATATATACATATAGATACATAAAAGACTTATAACAAACACCTCCATATCAGCAGAAGGTTACCAAATGCACAAGTTAGAGAAAGATCAGGGTATGGCATTGTATAAAAATGAACAAACAAACAACAAAACAAAACAAAACAAAACAAAATAGAAGCAATTTATATTGCTTGTGTATAATGAAACATCAGAAAAGAACATTTGAGAGATGTTATTTCAGCATACCTTAAGGCAATAGCTCCAAAATTTACTTTGTTTTTATATTATCTCTGATGCTGGTGAGAGCAGTGGTAGTAGTAATAGCAGATCCCACCGTCTCTTTTGTCCACACAGAGACTTTCCACTATTTCAGGAGTGGTCTCATTCCAGCTAGAGTACATTTACTAGTAGCACCACATGTACCATCTTCAAAGGATTACTCATTAGTCAGGTTAAACAAAATACTGTAAATTTGTTTCTTTGGCATGATGTAATCAACAGGGAACACTAACCCAGAGAAAAATACTATTCAGTTTAACTGATATGAAAATAAAAAAATAAATAAATAAAAATACCATAAGCCATTTTATAAATAGCAAGAATTCAAATACATATATATCCTGCTCAATGACCTAAATAGCCTAGACAAACCGAAGTCTTGAATCAAACTGGCCTTAAACCTCTTTTCTTTCAGGTAATATTTTGTCCTATTGATTTGTCCTGTTTTCTGATTCTAGTTATACTGGATTGGAAAGCTCAAAAGAAGCCTGTAATAGTGACAGAACTATAAGTCTAGGTTTTCTCTGAGGGCTAATTTATATGCGGTCATTCTTTCTTTTTGTATGAGAGAATGTTTTTATGAAGCTAAATCAATAATAGGCAAACATGATTTACCCTAAGATAATCAATGGAATAGGTTTCCCAGAGATGTAGTGGAGTCTTCCTCCTTGGAGATCTTCAAAAGCCATGTGGACATGGTCTTGGGCAAGCAGCTTTAGGTGAATCATAGAGCCACAGAATCATAGAATATCCTGAGTTGGAAGGGACCCACAAGGATCCTCAAGTCCAACTCCTAGGTGTCCCACATTTTTGCTGCTTGGGATTGCCCTGGACCAAATGCAGGACCTTGTACTTGGCCTTGTTGAACCCTATGAGGCTCACACAGGCCCACCTCCCAAGAGTGTCAAAGGTCTCTCAAAGTGTCAAAGGGATGGCATCACTTCCCTCCAGCATGTTGACTGCACCACACAACTTGGTGTCATCGGCAAACCTGCTGAGGGTGCACTTAATTTCACTGTCTATATCACTGACAAAGATATTAAACAGTGCTGGTCCCAGTACTGACCCCCGAGGAACAACACTCATCACTGACCTCCACCTGGACAATGAGCCATTAAATGCAACTCTTTGAGTGTGACTATCCAGCCATTTCCTTACCCATCGAGTGATCCATCCATCAAAACCATTTCTCACCAATTTGGAGACAAGGATATCATGGAGTACAGTGTCAATTGCTTTGCACAAGTCCAAGGAGATGATTTCAGCTGCTTTTCCCCTGATCACCAATGCTTTAACCTAAGTGTAGAAGGCCATCAGATTTGTTAGGCAAGGCCACCAGATTTGTCAGGCAAATTTGTCATGTCCTTTTCAATTCTCTGCTCTTTAGATAATGACTGTCAGTGATGGTGTATGAAACTTGAATGAGGTTTGGGAAGGAACTGGTGCTTACAGTGGTTTTCCTTTATTTCTCCAAAGGGGTTACAGATACCACAATCTTCTGGCACAGCCCAGAACTATTAGACCACTGGATGACACCACATCTGCTGCTGTCCTCTCAGTCTAATAAAAAGAGGAAAGGAGGATAAGATTGTTTCAGACTGCTTGGAAATATTTGCAACAGATTTGAATCTCATTAAATGAGGAAAGAACCAGCCAATGGAAGTCTAGAGCCAAGGACAGACTCTGCTGTAATGAGACAAGGGCAGAAATGCTCTGTGAATGCAATCAATCATAATGGCAGGTTGTCTTTACGCCCCCTCCCAGGGAAATTGTCTTAACTTCTCAAACTTCACAAGGTGGCATCCTTTCCTGGAGTTATCAAGGCAAGGTGTTCCTTTGCTATTCGTATTTGCCACATAAAGTTCCATTCATCAGATATCTCTGAGAACTGCATGTGAGTTAAGAAACTGACAACTAACAATAACCTTCAGCAATATGAATGCAAAGAGGCCCAGAGCAGCTCTGAAGTCTCTCAATATGCAAAGAATTGGTAATACTTCTTTTTTCTTTTATAGCTGTGTTATATGGGTGAGGTTTAAACAGTATGAAAATATCAATCACTTCTGCAACATCTTGGTAATGAAAAGTGCGTGACTTTTTTTTTTTTTTTTTTTTTTTTTCTGCTCTGTCTCTCACAGAGCTTGGTAGATAGCAAGAGTTTTGCGTTTGTGTCATCTCAGGAAAAAGGAAAGAAAAAATACTGAAGTTTTGGTCCTCCCTGTGTTAGATTTTTTTTTTCCTAGCTCAGTTGAAATGTAAAGGGTTACACTTGGTCAAGAACGAGGAAAGTATTTGAACATAAAAGAAAGAACACATACTTTTCACCTTCTGAATGATAGGATTCTTAAGAATTGGCAAAAAGCCAAAACTATGTCGAGTTCTTATCTAAATATGAAAATTTCCTGACAGCTCCATTATGCATAATTTTTGACATCCCATGAGGGTCTTGGTTCCTATAAAGAACACATTTTCTGTCTCCCTTCCCTCAAAGGAGGAAGGTAAGTACAGCTTCTGAAGAAGACTATGAGAGCAAGCTTAAATTCCTTGCATTTTGCAAACTGTCTCACAAGGTCATTAGGGCTGTTATAGTTGTTTGTTCATTGTGTTATTTATACCATGGCATCTGGCCACATTAAAAGCATTAAAATAAAATATCTGTCTGTAAGGTAGCTATAATTGCCATCTTCCTATTAACCACGTCTACTTATCATACAGGAAGAAGAAAGCTGCAACATTTAACTTGGCCATGCTGATTTGAGGGGACGGGTTGAGACTCATCTCACTTTCTGAAAAACAATAAGCCTCTGCCATAACCAACACCCAGAAGTGAAGTCCTGGAAATGCCTTCAGTCAAAATTTTAAAGCTGAAGGTTTCTGCAAATACCAAAATATTTTGATGAGCTTTATTATGATGATGGTAACAGACAGTCCTTTGAGACACAAATATACATTGCATGAGCTGTGCAGAGAAGAGAGCTTAGTATTTACTACTCACAGTGGCATTAAGGAAACTTGAATGTCATGAACACCAGTAATTTGCAGGAAATGTTTATGAATTTTTAGATATTCAGGTTGCTTCAGATCCGCAAGCAAGTCCTTGAAAGTTAGGAAATGACAGATTTATTAATGTCTTTGAAACACAATATCCATCTTATGCTATGTGTGAAGGAGATGGTATGAAATCCTGGGGAGAAAAAAATATAAATAAATAAAAGAAAAATATGCTGGTGTAACTAAAGATGCTATTATAATTCATATATACAACCTGGCCAAAATAAGGTTGATCTAGAAACAATAACACAGGAATTTACTAATTTTTAAGGTTTCAAGTCTAAATCCCACATTTTTGCTGTCTTAAGGCATTTTATATATTTAGATGTAAAACTGACCTTCTTTGAAATATACTTTCAAGGTCCTGGCTTCTAATTTTAAAATAAAATAGAGAAATTTCACCTGCATTTTTAAAACAATGACATGGAGATGAAATGCAATTTCCTTAAATGTCAAGATTTCCAAATCTGATTGGGAGTGCATTGCACATACTTTTCATTTCTTTCTTACTATAAATAACTGATTTACTAATGACAAATATTAGGAGACCTGAAGGTCATAAAATACAGCAATTTCCTGTTACTTAGAAGTCTCTGAAGCAGAAAGAATTGTAGAACTGTGAAGAGTGCAGAATCTACCCCTTTTAAGCGTTGCTTGATGTGGTCCTCGTGTATTGTTGTGAATGCTGCTTCCTGAAATGAAATTCTCTTATTTGGTATCAAAGACAGTAAAAATAAGTCGATGTCAGAAAGGATGGGGAACAGTTAAAATCATACAGACACCATCAGCATGACTCATCTGGCTAAGTTTGAATGCCTACAATGAAGATATTTGCATTGATGATGGCAGTGACTATGCTGCTTTCATAGCTGATGGAGAGAAATTGCTACATTTAAAACTCAGTTAATCTCTTCCTAATATAGGAAAGCAGATCAAATGAAGAAAGCTCTGAAAGTGTTGATTCCACTCCATCAGCTATAGGAGGAGTATAGACATCCATTTAGTTGTAGACATCTTCTTTGCAGGTATGCAAAGTTAGGGGAGATGAATACTACCCCTAAGTGGTTGTCTTTCCAGTATTT
This sequence comes from Aythya marila, assembly GCF_965140915.1. Taxonomy (NCBI): domain Eukaryota; kingdom Metazoa; phylum Chordata; class Aves; order Anseriformes; family Anatidae; genus Aythya; species Aythya marila. Next base: position 111,329,974 of record NC_139044.1, read on the forward strand.
TCACTATGCTAATTAGGAACTAGAATTTATTCTTCAAACTCCAAATGTTCCATATTATCTGCTGTCATCTGGATTGGCATGGACTTTTCAGCATGACTGTTTACTTAGTGATTTGTCTGCATTGTTTCATTCTGCTTCCACAACTGATTTATTTTTTTTTTTTCACACAAGGGAATAATGGATGCTATACTGCCTGTGTTTTGAGACTATATGATTATCCTGAAGAATATTCTTTGAAAAGTCTTTGTCATTGCCTACACACTCCTTAAATAAAAGGTTATCTGTATAGTTCTGTAGTAAATTTTTCATGGTATCGGGAATCACCATTTTGGCTACAATGGGGCAAAACTTGAATCTAGAAATAATTTCATATTGATGTGAAGAAGTGAAGGAGTGTAGAGGTTTAAATTTTTAACCCTTGTTCATTGAATGGAGTGCATTTCCAGGACTTCACTTCTGGGTGTTGGTTATGGCAGAGGCTTATTGTTTTTCAGAAAGTGAGATGAGTCTCAACCCGTCCCCTCAAATCAGCATGGCCAAGTTAAATGTTGCAGCTTTCTTCTTCCTGTATGATAAGTAGGGGAGGTTAATAGGAAGATGGCAATATTCCACTGCATCCAAGAAGAAGGTTTGAGTGCAGGTAGCTTTAACAGTTATAGTAACAACATTAATATCAGCTGCCCAAACCTGATTACGTTCATGCATTCATGCTAGGGACTTTACTTAAGAAAACAGATTAAAGGTAGTTTAAGAACAACTATGAAGACTCTGAACCTAGAGTCACTGGCCACTCAGCATGGATATTCCTTTATTAAAACTTGATTTTCATCACCTCACTAGCCAAATGATCAATACAGAGCCCAAGAGGCAGAGTGGCACATTATAGGCTCAGGGTAGAGATGTATTTGGAAAAGTTGCCTCAGTTAAAGGTGCCTTTCCACAAATTGGCAATGCTGCCATCAGTCAAATGGTATTACATGGTTGATATATCCAGATGTGACATACCATTGCAAAATACCATCAGCTCAGGATACGGATGCTGTTTTCTGAAAACTGTGATTATAATTGCTGAAAACAAAAGGACTTTTTGTATTTTTTTCCATCTTTTTAAAAGTTTTTCAACCCATTTACCAAGTGTCAGGACCCATGAAATAGAATGATGTAGGGTGCTCAAGTTAAGATGCTGGAGCAGAAATAGGAAAAAAAAATGGGTAATTTCCCATTACCTGCTAGTATCAAATACTTGAAATCTGGCTGCTCTGCTTGAATCACAATAAAGCCATTTTTTCCCTTGTGAGAAGCAACAGAATCTTAACCAGGTTCATTATCTCCACTTCTCTGCTGCTTTATTTTTGATATTATTAACCAGTGCATTACTGGAATCTGGTGTTTGTTACCAATATGAAAGCAGAAGAAATAAATTAGCAAGATTTTTGTCATTAGATCTTAAAAAGTATTAACACCTTCAAATCTTGTATCCTACTGGATACATTGCTATCCTGTCTTTAGTTGGTATCTATTATAGTGTTGTTTTTTTTTATTTTGTATGTTTTTTGTTGTTTGTTTGTTTGTTTTAATAGATGGGAAAATATAGCAATAGCAAAGCAAGTTACCCCAGGTTAGTTGTATATCTTTTGCACAGAGTAGCAATTAGTTCAGGGTTCTAGTTTCCCTCTGCAGATCTTTAGCCTCTACACCATCCATTTCCCTTACAGATCCCACTCCTCACCTCCCTTTCTGCTAAACTTTTACTGCTCTGGACCTTTTGAAGACCTTCTCTTTGACAGTGGGGAGTTTCAGCCTTCTTTTAACAGGTACATGAGAGGGATTATGAAAGGGGCTCTCTTGCAGGTTTTGATGCTGTATAGTTGTCGATATATTTCTGTCTTTTGTCAGACAATTTTACTTTTAAGCATATGCTGACGGGAAAGTGTTATCTATCCCTAAGAACACAATGACCTGGATCTCTTTTCATCTTACCTGTTGAAGTCTTCATACAAGAGTATCAAGACTGGAAGAGCAGCAAGCTAGTCTGGACAGTTTGGGGAGATAGTTAAGAGACAGGAAAACTTGAGGGACTTAATCTTTCTTACTTATTTCTTATTTAGCTGTAAATACACAAGGATACACACCAGTAGCTCACTAGCTAAAAAGGGAAAAGAAAAAAAAAAAAAAAAAAAAAAAAAAAAAAGAGAGAGAGAGATAGATGGTTATAAAAGCAGGCTCATCTGTTTCCTTTTCTTGAGTTCATGTATTCTGCACAAGCTCCCCAGGTTCCTCAGCTGAGATGCACATAATGGTTCAGCTCAAAATTTTTCCAAGTTATATTTCAATGAAGACACTGAAGGAAATTCTAGCTGACCAGGGGACTCCTTTGTGACTTTACATACTTTCAGGGTTAGACAGCCACTGACTAATGCAAGAAGTTGAATTTGTTTCAACCTGACTGAATTTTCTGATAAATGCCAAAGTCCCTCCAGGTTAGGCAAAACATTTCTGGTATCTAAGCTCTTTTCTATTTCTTTCTTTTTTGACTCTATATTGTTAAGACAGTGAATGATCCAAAGTCCAGAAATTCTGATGGTAGTCTTTCTATTGATGTAAAAGACTTCCAGGGCACATCATGAGACTCAGGAACAAAGTTCTTTTGTCCTGCATTCCAGTCCCCAGTGCACAATTGACTTGTTTGATGGGATTTGCTTTATCTACCTCTAGAGGCCTGAAAGTGAGCTTAGTATCATCACCCTTGACTCCATTTATAATCACTTTCAGAGAATAATTATTTCAACTGTCTTACATACCTATTCTAGGCTAAGATGACTTATCCTGTGGAAGTGCATATATCAGTCATCAATTAAACAGAAGACATGAACGATGAGTTTTTACATTTGCAACCAGTGTTTTGTTGTTATTGCTGTTTGGTTTTCTTTTTAACTATGCCTAATTCTTTTACTTCTGTTACTTTATGTGACTAAGAGATAATCACAAAGACCCACCCCACTGAGAATGGAAAAACAGGCACATGAAAATCTGCAATCAGTGAAAAAGGAGCACTCTGAATTACTCCTAAAGACCACTGAAGGAACACAGATTATTGTCCCTGGTCTGAAACCCACCAAGATGACACAAAGGGCACAAACTGAAGCACAGGAAGTTCCATCTGAATATGAGGGGGCATTTCTTTACTGTGAGGGTGACAGAGTACTGGAACAGGTTGCTCAGAGGGTTTGTAGATTCTCCTTCTCTGGAGATATTCAAAACCCACCTGAATGCCATCCTGAACAACATGATCTTGGTGATCCAGCTTGGCGGGGGGTTAGACTAGATGGTCTTCAAAGGTCCCTTCCAACATCAACTATTCTGTGATTCTGAGTTTCTGTGATGTCTCTTTCTGCTGAGTGATTTGCAAAACAGAAGAGATGGTTGTCTACAGGAGTGTAGAAATAAGTATGGCATGTGGGGGAAGAGAACTTTTGGTTTGTGGGGTGTTTAAGGGGATGAGAAGGTGCAAAACTTTTTAGGGGGCTTATAGGGGAAGGACCAAAGGTGGAAAAATGAGGGGTCAAGGGACATCATGGAGGAACAAGTGTGGGAAAATGGGGCATAAATGGGAGTTTGGTTTTGGTACAGTGTGCTGAGTGGACCCTGTTCTTGACCACCCAACACTACCCTTTATTCCTACTAAATTCTACTTCTGTCTTCTGTTTGTGTGTCCACTCTTGTAAATGTGTGTGAATGGGTGAGAGCTGCCAGTTGAACATGTCAGCAGCATAAGTGATCTGAGGAACATAAACCTTGGAGTCTTGAGGATTCAGGTTCAAGCAGCAGGAATAGTTTGAGGTTTGGGAACCAGTGGCAGGATAGACTGATCATCTGAGGTCAGCTTCTCAAGTGACCCATATTGTGCTTATCTATATCCTGCCAGCAGACTACAGCCCTGATCAGCTTGAAAAGAAAAGCAGTATGGGGAACCTCTGCTACATATGCACATATGAGTGCTGAGTATGATTATGCAGGTGCCAGTAAAGACTCTGTTTCCTCTCTGTGCTGATGTGTGTGGCCATTTTTTATGTTGTGCATGTGTATGTCTGTGTGTGTGTATGTTCCATACGCCTTGCTATCTGGAGATGTGGATGGAAATGCAGCAGCTTTGTGACTATCAGGTCAGGAAAGAGGAATCTCCCCAGGGTCTGTAACTACTTGATGAAGCTACATCTAACAGTCCCACCTGGGCATCTAGAGCCACTTGGGCTGCCAAAGGATGTATATAGGGCATTTCTAATAGCAGCAAATGCACATATAGACTCAAGTGCTTGATGATGAATCTAAATTCCATCCTGGCTTTTGACAAAATTAATCCAAATCTTTGTCATTAGCTGATTTCTGTGTCTTTCTATTCACCTGCATTTGCAATATGTTTGCAAGCCCAAAGGAAATGTTCTGTTCTCCCCACATGAAAACATAGATCATTGTCATCATTCTTCCCATCTTCCCTAAATTAATGCCAATTTTATACTGTTTATCACGCAGGAGTGTCTGTGGTTTGTTGTTGTTGTTGTTTGTCTTTTGTTTGTTTGTTTGTTTGTTTGTTTGTTTGTTTTCCAGAAAATATACTTCTAACCTTCCCTGAACACTGCAGCTGCTGGAAATACCTTGGGAAGGCAGTGATAGCAAAATGCTGGCTCAGCACTCAGGACAAGCGAAGTTATGAAAGGCTCACTAGATTTTACAATAATTTGTTGCACTACAACAATATATTCTTTTAACCTTTTAACTTCTAAATCCTCTTTGAAATCCGACTATATGACAAAAAGTCATTAAACAGCAGAGCTATTTAAATAAGTCTAAATTCCACACTCTTCTTCCAGCTCTGATCCAGAAAGGAGCACCAGTCTTTTTACAAATCCTGGCATGGGAAGTTGCTAATCCCTGAATTGAGCAGCCAGAGACATCATCTGATTCCACAGAGGTTTAGCTACCAAAACTCTCCCCTTCTTCTACCTCTCTGCCCCACTCCCTGCCCATGTTCTTTGCAGGCTCATTATTTACAAAATTATAATTGCCCAGGTAATGCAATAATAACTTCAGTGAAAAATGCGGGTGGTTTTCCACTGATGACTGTGAGAATACAAAATGATACTGAACCCACTCATCAGGTGAAGCTTTGCTGAGTTAGACGCATGTAAGGGTGATGTTGAAAAAAGAGGGGAGATCACTTGCTGTTCAGTTGCTCACACTCAATTTTATATGATGCAATGAGTCTCTTCTTATGGGTAGAATATGTATATCTTTTCTTACCATCCAAATGCCAACAGCATTGATTAGAGGCTCGCTTTTAAAATTATTTTTTTTCCCAAAATCAAAGTAAATAAATATTTTGTTTACATTTTTTTTAGCCATAAGTATGCTTTTGATCCATTTTTAGACTTCCTCTGAACCCTGCTTTTCTCAGCACTATCCATTAGCCAAAGTTTAACATTCTGGAACTTCCATCCTGACTTGAAAGCCATATGTTAAATTATGCAGCTGAATTCCATCAGTCAATTTCTCCTTTGCTGTCAACAGAGCAGCTACATTTTTTATTGTCTGAACAAGCTCATCCCATATAACAGGCTGCAAAAACATCAGAGTAAAAAAAAAAAAAAAAGGATCAACAGATCAACATAGGACAATATTTACTACTCAGGCCTACATTTAAAAGAGAAAGACATGAGGATTTTTGTGTGTGTACATGATTTTTTTTTTTTTTTTTAAAAAAAAAAAAAAAAAAGATGAATTTTCTCTTTTGCATATAAGTCATAAATATACTTATTTAACTTCTGAAAGATGAGGATCATCCAGAACAAATTTGTGTGTGTGAATAAAAAGTGTGCAAAGCTGCCTGTATAGCACAGGTTATCTGACCTATCAAACTCTTAAAATAAAAACTAATGAAGTAATGGCAGAAACAAACAAACAAACAAACAAACAAAAAATTACACATCAAACAATTGAGGAGTCTTTACCTCTACAGAAAATGATTGTAAACTGTATGTTAATATTATACGGATGATAGTTATGCACAGCTATGTGTATTTATAATATGCTAAAACTATTGCTATGGTAATTTTTTCTAGACTAGGTCTACATGACCTACCATTCATGTTATCTTAACTGCAGCTAAGGCAGGAATAAAATCCTTATAAAAAACACTATGGTTAGCTCACTTTAAGAAAGGAATTCAATCAGCAACTCAGTGGAATTACTTATGTTTTGACTAAGGTATTTGGTCCTTTTATTGAACATTCCACTTTCAATGCATACATCCCATGGATATGAAATGATGGATCTCTTTGGATTTTAAACCAGCAGTACTTTATATCATTAATAAATATTCATTTTTCTGCTATCCCTCCAGTGATATTTCATCATCAATCATGGCTGAAATCACAGCTGTGAGAGCTGTTTATGCTTTACTGTTCTCCTCTACATGATTTGGCAGATACTTATGAAATTATTGGAGTGAGAAGTAGAGGGGGGTGGAGGAATGGAGAGGGGGGATGCTTTAAAAAAAAAAATAAAAAAAATCTTTGTGTCCGTATTTATTCCCAGAGCAGTACTGTTTTGTTTTGCTTTCCAAAGTACACATAAATCACTTCATTGGTCTCAACTGTCCTGTGAAAATAAAAATGATCCCAAACTGTTCAAGAATTACTCAGGGACTATTCAGTGTTCGATATGTCAGAGAAGCAAAGACAGACGCTCAGGAAGAGGAAGATTACAATCAATGAAGAAAAATCAATAGCGTGTAGAAGTTATCCTGCTGCCAGCATTGTCAGGAAAAGGCTTCTCCATTCCCCAGTCTCATTACATGTAGAAGATTATTAGAATCTGAGCAGCCAAAGTGAAACCATAATCATCTCCCTTTTGCTTTTTTTATGTTCTTAGTTTAAATCAACATTTCACTTTGACTTAATAAACAAAACTACCTGTTTTCTAACCAGTGTAGCATTTTATATATTTGCTTTACCTGACACAGTAAATGAAAAGAGATGAGATTAAAAATACCTTAAAGCTCAAGCTGGAGAAGTTTGAACAATAACTGGAACATTTGGCTTCACTATTTTCTGTTTGCTTGTTTTTTCTTTATTCCATCTGTGTGTTTTTCTGTTTCTCTGGCCATACAAGTGCATCCTGGCTGATAAGCTCTACTTGTAAATGAGATGGTCATTTCTTGATTCTCCTCTGAAAAATCAATTAACCAGCCAATCAAATTACCATATTTTATAGGGGGAAAAAGAAAAAAAAAGAGCATGGTTTTATTGTATCAATTGATAGAAAATTATAACTGCATAGTTAATGTCAGTGTCTTTCTTGCCTTGATTCAAAAAAGTATCATTACTTTGGAAAACAATTTAACATATGCAAGCAAAGTTATTGTAGTCATGACAGATAACTATTTAAATGTCTTCCTGAGCTTCCTGAGACATGTATGAATATAAAAAATATATATATATATACATGTATAAAATAGAACAGTTTTTTCTTTATTATATTGTGCATTTCAATAAAATAAATGCAGATAGTGACATATAGCAGACATTCTACATTAAAAAAAATCATCTTCAGAAATATATGTCAAGATTAATTCCATAACCCTTCACTTCTCAAGACCTTCTAAATTATGGTGACAACTGTTAGCAAACACAGATGTCCAAACTCATAAACTTTGCAGTTATAAGAGCTAGGACTGCTTGTGAATGCAGGTGTTTGTTTCATTTACGAATATGCCAAATTTATGTACAAAATAGGGGCATTTTTCAGACAGTGTTTCATAGAATTATTTCCAGATACCATGTTATTATCATCACCATCATCATCACTGAGCCTATTTCTTAATATGGTACATCAGATAATGGAAGTTCACAGATGAAATAAATTGTCAAAAAAAAAAAAAAAAAAAAAAAAAAAAGCTTCATTCTGACACACTATTTGAGTGCTTGGGTTTGTTTTTCCCAGATTTTGGATTTTTTTTTTTTTTTTTTTTTTTGGCACTATATATGTTAGAATAGTTAGTGACTGAAAAATAAGAATCATTTTTTATGTTTTCTTGATTAATAGTGTGATTTGGAATATCCATCAATACTACAGGAAGCACCTGTAAGCACCTTTGAAGGACCTTGCTCCTGCCCTGAAGAATGTGAAGTCTGAAGCATCTACTTCAATTTTTACTATCAGGAATCTGAAGGGCTTACATGGAAAGTTTTTAGTAGTGGGGGGGCTGCAGGGGTGGCATCTGTAAGAAGAGTGCAGAAGCTATCTCATGTTAGATAAGGGCCAGTTTTAACAGTCTCCAAAAGGGACACACCACTGCACAGACCTGAGACAATAAGCTCAATTGTTTGTGCTTCTGTGAGAACGTATTTAAGGAAGGGGAAAAGTACTGCTGTGCCAGAGTAGCTCGGAGAGTCAGGAGTTAGAACCAGCCATGCAGCCCCCCAGGGCAGTGAAGAAGGAGGGCAGGAGGTGCACCAGGCACGCAGCAGCAGTTTCCCTGTGGCCTGTGGAGAGGCCCCTGGTGGAGCAGGCTGTCCCCCTGCAGCCCATGGTTCCCACATGGAGCAGATCTCCACGCTGCAGCCCGTGGAGGAGCCCCGGGTGGAGCAGGTGGATGTGGCCTGGAGGAGGCTGCGGCCCATGGAGAGCCCCCGCAGGAGCAGGCCCTGGGCCAGAGCTGCAGCCCGTGGAGAGGAGCCCATGTGGGAACAGGGAGTCTGGGGGGAGCTGCCAACCGTGGGGGACCCGTGCTGGAGCAGTTTGCTCCTGAGGGATGGACCCTGTGATACGGAGCCGTGTTGGAGTGGTTCTTGAATAGCTGCTGCCTGTTGGCAGCTCCTGCAGGCTCAATTTGGGAAGGACGGCATCCCATGGGAGGGACTCTGCGTGGAGCAGGGGCAGGGAGGGATCGTGAAGGAACGGTGGAAACGAACAGGGACTGACCACAGCCCCATTGCCCGTTCCTCTGTGCTGCTCACGGGGAGGAGGTGGAAGATGGTGGATGGGGGGAAGGTTTTTTGTTTGTTTGTTTTTAGTTTTTCACTGCTTTAGCTTGTTAGTAATAGCTAATAAATTACATTTATCTCTTTATACCAAGTCTGTTTTGCCCATGACAATAATTGTTAAGTGATTTCTCTGTCCTTCTTTGAGGAGGGGCAGTGACAGAGTGGTTGTGGTGGAGCTTGGCTGTCCACCTGAGTAAAACCACCACAGAATGATACAAAAGAACTATCCTTTTTTGTCTTATCTAGAACCAGTGAAAACAGAACAAAACATAGAATTATAGAAGAGCTTAGGTTGGAAGGAACTTCAAATATCATCCAATTCCAATACCCCAGCCATGGTCAGGGACACCACATACTAGATCAGATTGCTCAGGGCCTCATCTAATCTGAACACCTCCAGGGATGGTGCATCTACAGCTTCTCTGGGAAAATCCACAAGAGCATAGTCTTCCATGCTTCTGGAATACCACTGAGTATCTGATCTGATGCTAGTCCTAGAGGTAATAACAAAAGTAGGAGATGAACGCTGAACCTGGAGCGTATAGCATTCACTTCTGCTTCTACTGTAATGAAAAAAAAAATCATTTCTTTCCAGGGAGGAAATGATAAATAGCACTAAATTTCACTTTTTCAACATGATCTTTCAAGTTTCATGCTAGGTAACTTGTTACATTTGAGAGCTCTGTTAGCCAAAAAGTTAATTCTTCAGAAGTGGAATTCTCCAGCAGTTTTTGAAGTACTTGACTAGGATCTGGAAGTGACTGGTTTCTCTTGCCTGGCAAGAGTATTCTTTAAGTCACAACAGAAAATTCTGAACATAGGACTTTAGGCCCAAATGTTATTTTTCACTTTTATAAAAGAAGCCTCTGAAATACAGTACCATAATAAATTCTCTTTATAAATATTCTTTAAAAACAAAAATGAATAAACTGAGTTGTTTCTCATATGAACAGAAACTCAGCCATAAGAAATGTAAATATGTAAAATACTAAAAATAAAACTGTATAGGTTTACCCTGGAAGAGTTGTGAACCAAGCAGGCAAAGGAATAGCAAAGTGCCAGCTTCCATGAAGCACTAATTATGTATGTTACCAATTTGTTTTAGGTCCATGTAGCCACCTATCAAGGGATGCAGTAGATACCATTTCTATCCCTTTTTCTATCCTTTTATCATATGGATAATCCTATAGAGGAAATTAAGAGGAACAGACAAAAGTGTGTGTATATATATATATATATATTTTATGAACTATGCTTGGGGTTAAACTGGGGTTAAATGAACTATGCCTGCAGTTCCAGATATTTTGTCCATATCTCTGCTGATTGTAAAAACAGCATATGGACACCATATTAGCTACAGTTCACACTGTGTTTAGGTATGAAGGTATATATGAAGGTATCTTTATTTAGATAGGTGAATCCAGATATTATTTATTCACCAATTTGACCAAGTAAGGTCTGGCCAGAACTGAGGACTATAATTATTCATCATAAAATGCTGTGATGTTTCAGACAGTTTTTAGTAAAGGTTGTTAAAATTTATATCATAATGACTAACAGAGATGCATTTTCTTCTTTATTTTTTTTAGTCGACTAATAGACTAATGTACAATGAAAACCATTCACCTCGTCTACTAAGAGCTGTGGATCAAATGCATACTTATTGAATTTCATTGGAAATTTTATATTGCCTCCCTTAATTAAAGGCTCTCTACATGAAAATCTAAGACTAACTCTGAAAAGATGAATGTATGTATATCTGACCTACTCATATATTTTTCTTGTATGAAAAAAAGGTATACAAAACTCTTTATCCAGTGATAGATTTAAAATAACATTTAAAAGCAATGATATGCAATGTGCAGGATTCTCAAAAGAATCCATGCATCCACTCCAATTAAAATTGGTAAGAGTCAAATATTTTAAAAATGTTCTCAGACATCCACCCAAGTCTATAATTCTTCAAAAGACTAATTGCCTGTAAGGTCCTACAGATTTGTTTGGAAGAAAGGCAATGCATACTCCCAAATGCAAATAAATAACATCCCTTACCTTTAAATATTCCTTTGCCACTTCTTCCTTCAAAATTTCTCCATTTATCTATTTTCAAAATCCCTCAAAATATATCAGTTCAGAACTAAGCATAGGGAAAATGTTTTCCCTTCAGTTTACTGTATATTCACACTAGAAATATAAAATATTTCTCATATGCTCTTTGCATAATTGCTCTATATAATCAAGTGTTGCAGTAGAAAAATCCCTGTTCATTAGTAGCGAATATTATACACACATACTCATGCGCACACATACACACACCTCATTTAATCATATTAGCAATAAAGTTAAATCAAGTAAATATCTGCAAACTGTACAGGATTTAAACCAAACTGAGGATGTGTGTTTCTTGAAATTACGTAATGACAGTAGCTTTTAAAACCATCTCCTGGGCATTGTTTTCATGAATACAATTTTGAAGGAATGTATATGTCACATCTTTCATGAGAACAATTGCTTTTTATTGCTTTTGCCATAAATATAATAAAGAAAGGACTAGAATACAGTGGGATGGAGAATTCCCATACTAGGAAAATAATTTGCAATATTTTTATACCTGATTTTGGTTTTATTGTCAGAATGGACAATAACAGTTAAAAGAATTATTTGTGGCATGTCTGAATACCATAAATATTGACAAGTTATTTTAGATTTAACCTAGTAGAATGATTCATAGAGAACATTTAAATTATTATTGCACATGCATTATTTAAGCAATGATATTTAAAAATCTAGTGAAACTAACTCATTCTGAACTTTAACATTGTTAGTGTCAATTTTTTTAAATCAATCCCAGTATGAAAGCACTGCATGCAAGGATTTCCAAATGATATGGCTGTTTAAATTTCAGTCCAAGCATTGCTACATGACCTTCATCTGCAATATAACTGAATTCAGATACAGTCTTGGAAATTATTGCTCACTTATTCTTTTAAAGTGAGGAAAACGTTCTTTTCATATTTTCTTTTTATTTTACAACACATGAAAATTCCAGTTCTGAAACTTTTGGAGGCTGATCTTGAATTAGATTAATTATGAAGCAAACGCAAAGAAGGAAGCACTCGGATGACATGCTCTTGTTCTTTGCTGTTTAGCAGGTGGGCAGTCACATCTGGATCCAATCGCAATTCTTCAGCTATCATCATCTTTTAGACAACTGCCAGGCCTGCAAGTCACCAATAATTAATGTAACCAAGGTGAAGCCTTTTGGCCAGTTGTTCAATAAAGCAAGTACAGCAGAAATAAGACAAAAATGGATGACCTCAAGGTTAAGAATGCTCGTGATAATAGAAAGAAGACTTCCTGTATTGAAGGGCATATTGTAATTTTTCTAATCCTTTGTAGTATTACCTCCTTCATATTAATTTAATTTCTGGCTTATCTTGATTCATCTTTGGGCATTTGCTTCATTACAGGCTCTGTATTATAACAGGGAAATTGTTTCATTGGCATGTAACATGAGGAATACCTATCATTGCATGCATTCAAATGATTTTCCTTTATGGCAATGATATCTCTTCCAACGTAGAAATTCTGTGATTCTGTGATTCTGTGATATCATGTGGTTCCTTCTAATGATTTTACAGCGGTAGAAGGAGAACTTGATAAACACATAAAGACACTAAAGTACAGTTGCTGATGACATTTTTTCTTCATCTGAAAGGTACAGTACACTGTACACTGATTTATGTCAGCAACACTTCATTCAATTCACCTGCTCCTTCAATGTGTTAATAATGTCCTTTGGTTAAACATGCTTAAAGCTAGTACGCATACAACACTATGACTACTGTTCTCCCAGGGTTCCTCAGAGAACTTCTAGACTACAAGAAGTAGTCTAGCACTGTATTGCCTAATACCTTATTAAGACAAACCAATAAGATATAGTTGTGGTGTTCTCAAACTCTTTGTCCAAAAAGTAGGCGAGAAGGCGTTTTATTATTTTTTGGCAAAGCCAGTTGTAGCTGTAGATAGTTTACAAATAGCACTCTGAATTGATTTACCATTCTACAGAATGTGTCATTTAAATGGGGTCTTCCATAAAACTGGAGCCTGTATACCTTGAAAGCTTTGTCTTGTCATTGCTATTATTATCATTACCCATCATAGGTTTACTGCTGCTTGAATGGGTCATGTGAAAATTAAGCTTTTGAAGTAGTACTGTGAATGTAATCAGAGTTGTCTCCTTCCAGAATTCCAAAAAGAAACCTTCATGATGTTGTGGAATTAGTTCTTAATTTTGACTCAAAGATTTTTGGAATGATTTTTGCTGGTATCTCAACATGACTGGGGGCAAAGCAGCTTAATAAACTATAGCTTTCTTTATAGTTTCTACTGAATATAATTTTTGCTTTGAAGGAGCAGCAAAGATCATATATGTAGACGGCATTTAGATATTCATGGAAATAATGAAGCTAAAAAAAAAAAAAAAGATTATTCAGTGTTGACAATTTTAAATTTAATAGGCCAAGTGATAAGTAAAAACAAAATACCAACCTATGCCCTTACCACTGACAGTCAAAGAAATGAAGGGAAAGGACATGCAATCTGGTAAAAATTAAAGTTATGGAAACCCAGAAAGAACTTTAAATCCAGCCCTCAGGGTCTTCCCAAGAGAATGATGAAGCAGTAAAATGCATACATTTGAAAAATAAGTAGCTTAACATTATTGTTGGGATTGGTCCACACAGTAAATCAGTATATTGTAATAACAGTTAAAATAATAGTGAGCAGAGATGGAACACTGCTATGGGTGGTCTGATGGTCTGATGATTTGGAATATTCAGTAATGTACGCCTTCCCTTCCTCCGCCAAAAAAAAAAATAATAAATAAATAAACTTTTGTGGAGTAAACAAAAGACAATGATCTTTAAGAAGCAAAAAGGTGTTTAAATAAGGAATATGGATTGAATACAGAAGCTCTGGCTCAGTTGTGGGCAGTTAATGGCTGAAGAGATTTATAAAATGGGATTTGTAATCAACAGATAGAGGAAAATGGAGGATTGCTAAGAACAAAGCCTAGAATTGTTTGTCTTTCTTGTCTGGTTTATTTGCTGTTTTTGCTCTCTACAGTACATGTGCTTCACTGTCTCATAAAATCCTCTCATGCACTTAAATAAACTGTACTTTATTGTCCTGCAACAGACACTTGTGCTGATGCTATTACTCCAAACGAAATCAATGGCAAAGCTACCATCAGCTCAATAGGAAAAGAACCTATCCCACTCCCATAAAACACAGTGAAAGAATTAGCACAGAGTCTGATCAATGCCTTTTCAAATCAGAACTTAGTGTAGCACTCAATAAGTTTCCTGACCCGAGCAGTTTGCGAAGCACGGTTTAGAAAAAAAAAAAAAAAAAAAGAAAAGAAAAGAAAAAGAAAAAAAGAAAAAGAAAAAGAAAAAGAAAAAAAAAAAAAAAGAAAAAGAAAACAAATGCATATAGATTCTTTGGGCAGGCAGATGATGAACACATGTTACAGGACTTGTTTAAGTCCCAAGTCCCAAGGCTCAATTCCACCCTGAATAAACTCAGCACCTGGTAATGTGTCAGTGATTTGTTTATTTTTCTGTCCCTGCTTGGAAACTTCTGTCATATGGCAATTCTAATCCTGAGAAATCTAGAGCAGAGGATGATGCTCAGTGGGTTTATTTACATATCAGTACCCCAAAATTCTCATCCAGCTCACAGATTCCTCAGCAGTGCTGTGTCTGATCTGGAAACAACCCAAAAGTTACAGTATTTTCTCTTTATAGGATATGATTCATCATAGCTGTCCAATTGTTTTTTCAACTAGAACTGAAATTTATTATATGATTTTGTGGCCCATAGCCCTTCGTAAGAGGACATCAATATATTGAATAGTTAAACACTGAAGAACATTGATGTATTTGGTCTTTTGTATCTTTGTTTTACTAATAATATAGATGAGTGACTGTTTAGTCTCTTGAGATCAGAAAAGGCCCACTTGTGCATTCAGTGTCCAAAAATGCTATGAAAGAATGGAGTACGAAAATGCCATTGTAGCAGCAGTAATGTCTTTCTGTTTCTGTCCAAGCTAAAGATAAAATAGGTCCATTTGGAATCAAGTCCAAGACTGGAAAGGAGAGACCTGGAGCACACAGTCTATGGCTGAGCCAACATAAGTTAAGCCATTTGTTCCAGTAGGCAAAAAAAAGAAAAACCTTTTCCAGGAAAGGTGCTCAGCACTAACTTGAAAACTGGGAACAAGGGAAATACGAATGACTTAGAGTTTTTATTCTCATACAGCTCTGCAGATTCAGGCAGACACAGAGAATGGTCTGAACATAAAATTCAAATTCATTTCCATCAAGAAAACAAAATGTTAAATTTGACTCAAAACTTTTGCTGTGATCCAAATTTCTGATTTTCCTTTTTTCCCTGAGCTTCTTAACCTATGAAAGGGTTGACAAAAAAAAGAAAAAAAAAAAAAAAAAAAAAAAAAAGCTTGACATATTTTCTGAGCTGAGCTTCAAACTACTAGATGACTACTGTTTTAACATAGAGTAGGGAACAAGAACAACTCAAGAAATGCTATGTCAACATCAGATATTCACATAATCAAGCTGTGAAATGATAAAATTCCATTTCTGTTCTTGGGTTTGTTTTTAATTGGGGCACTACTGAGGAGTGTTCAAAATAATGCTGGAAAAAAAATTAAATTAGGAAGTAGCTCTTACAAAGGATTGTTGTCTACAGGCAGGATAAAATATGGCATTGTCCTTGTACAATCCCCTGTCTTGGCCAAATTCTAATTTGAGAAACTGCATTCTGCTTACCAAAATTTTCTCAACAGTTTGAATGAATATCATAGTAAGCAATATCATCCATGGTAAGGGATCTCATAAATAACACAGTCCTTTTCCTTTCTTTAAAGCAGTGCTTACTGTTCCCCAATAGGAACAGTAGTTACCAGCCCTTGAGAGATGCTAGGCAGTACAGGTCAGCGGGAATAACAAGCACTGAACTCATCCCAGGAAAGGTTCGACTGAAGCACATTTTTTTTATTTTTTTATTTTTATTTTTTTCCCAGTGAAGGCTACATATCATCTTACATAAAGGAAGATAAATTATTCTTGTTCAGACAGGGCTTTTACAATTACAACAAAAAATACAGAACACTGTGTGGGTACTCTATCCTTAGGCCAACCAACCAGCAGAACAAATAAGCCATTTAAATAGCAGTCTTTACTGGATGTCTAGTTGATAGATACACATAGCAAATAGAAGTTGTATGAACAAAATGTTCTGTCCATGGAAGAGTATGTGCATCAGTAATCTGTGACATGGAACACTGTACCACTTAGAATTAATCTGCAGAAATATCTATGAAATGTCATTGTACAGTGTTGCATACATATTAATTTGTCTTTCAGACTTTATCTCCTACACACACATGAATCCATGCATACACACATATACACATGCACAAATGCTTCCTCTATTTCTTATATTTCAAAAAGGCTCTTTGAATGGAGGACCATGTAAAATCCTTTCTTTGGAGAAAACATATTGAAATGGTAAAGCACCAAAGAAGGATTTCTTTCAAATATATTTTTTTACTTAATTTCAGGTACCTGAAGGATGCTGCATGAACAGAGGTGGTGACGTAATGGAGGAGACTTTCACTGTCTTCTCTGTGGGCTAAATAAAACAGTCAGTCACTGCATACACTGCATGGGTAGCTGGTGGGAAACAACAACAACAACAACAACAAACAAACAGTGACAGTCTGATGCCTCCATATTGATTTCCAGGTTCTGGATCCCCTTAAAGATCTGTCAGTATGGTTCTGGCAAATCTGTATTGACAGATTATGCCAGGGATGTGCTTGTGATGTATGTAGTAAGGGGTTGCATTAAAATATATATATATATATAGTTTCTTCGATAATTCTTCAAAGAACTCCTTGATAAGTCTTCCACTCTTCCTACCTTTTTCTACAATGCCATTCTGCCTGGCATTTGATGGACTGGTTCCATCACAACTCCTTATACCTTTTCAGGAGCCTTCCCAAGACACATATTCAAAGCAGTGAAGATCTATATTTAACCTTTTTTTCCATGGAAACTGTCTCATGTTGATGATGATTGCCTCTGGCTAGAAAAGCTCAGTTGATACCACAATCAAATCTGCAAGTGCTAAGCAAGAACAGAAACCAAATTCACTGACCACATTTTACTCTGTTATACAGCAGGCTTCTCTCTCACCTACATATGAAAAAACAGAAGACTTGATACTTTCCAGTTTATACGGGGACAGAATGAATTTCAACTTACCTGATTACAGACACCCAGAAGATGGATGTCTAATACTTCCTAGTCACAGTAGACTACTTGATAGCAAGAAACTATTTGGAAGAAGAAACCCACTGAACAGATGGTAACCCTTTAATAAACAATAGGAAAAAAAAAATAAAGTGGGATGAAAAAGTAAATTTATAAGTTTACTGGCTTTTCTAAAGGTCAAAAAAAAAAAAACCTGAATTTTTCATTCAAGCTCAAAATAAGAGTTTTGAGATTTTGGGGCAACTGGAACATGAATTAATTATATAATATATGTTAATATAAAAAAGTAATATATTCATTTTTTAAAGGAGATAGTCTAAAATGAAAGATTAAAATCAGGAAATTGATTAAACCAAAAATATCCAGAAAAAGAAAAAAATTATTTAGAACATTTTTAAAATATAATTAAATTTTGTCAGATATTTTAGTAGCTTTATGTCACTTTGTTCATTTTAAATGTTATTTAAAATAAATTCATTGAAATCTATGTGAAACTGATTTTGGATTATGCTTCTACAGGTAGATCGTGTTATTTCTGTATTATTCAAATTTAGCTTTTTTCATCTTAGGGATGATATAATGAATTGCTAAAGATGGACAGAGAATGGGACCTATAATGTGACTTAATAAGACCACAATTTAGCAGTTTAGACTTGTGTAAGTCTTGCTGATTTGATCAAATCTTCTCTATTATATCACATTAGTATCTCATTTCTGGCAGATGGATGGTTAGAAGGAAAGATGAGGATGGAATCAAGTAAAAGAAGAGTGGTGTTGCTTGAATGACTTGAACAGCACAAGAGGAAAGCATGGATGTGGGAAAAGAACCAGGGAAGAATATCTGTAAACCAAGATGATATTCAACAGTGAATTGACAACCTTCACCCTTTCATAGTATACTGTTAAAGATGCAATAAAACAGAGCTTCACACATTATCCTAAGGAATATGGAGAATCAGAAAATAAATGAATAATTTAAACATAAATGAAAAAGGATAAAGGGTTTTTCTCCTTGTGTTCTAGGAAAATGATATGTGATATCATTTACCTACTATATGTGATACATGTGATAGCCTCCTTTCAGCATTGATTTTCCTTAGTGGGGGAAATATCAATTAAAATAAAAACAGAAATTCTGTTCTAACATACACATGAATAACATGTGAATAACAGTCACAAAAACTAATGTGGGTTTCCTGAAACCAGTTAAATACCTCAGTGGTCACATAAGAATGTTGTTTATATTGAAATCTTTACTTTTTGTTTTAGGTAAGTTTTTGTTTTAGGTAAGAAAACCTACATTAAATAAATAAATAAATAAACCCTATGTAAATATATATTTTTATATATATATAGTTTTGTAGTGTGGGATTTATTGCTTCATGTCATCTAGACAGGAAAAAGTTGGTAAAAGCAATCTGTTTTTAAAAATGACCATTTTTCTTCAGTAGCTACTGATAGACTCTGGAGTTTCCAGCTCAGATGGACTTCTGGCACTGGAGATAGTTGAAGTTTTTTGAGATTGCTGTGGGTACAGCAGCTGCCTGTACCTTCAGTAAAGACAAACATCTTCAGATTCTTCTATCTTGGGCTCCTATCAGGATGACATGTGAAAATTACCTTGCAAATTTCTATCCATTAGCCATTGAAAGATCTTATATATAAAGTCCGGGCTAGGCAGTAATTTTTCAGACAGAGATAATTCTCCTCTTTAAACAGGAGTTTCCAGATATTTAAATCTTTCAGTAGTATCTGAGGCATCTGCATGGAGCTGGCAGATCTGATAAGAGACCTGTGTACACCTGGAATGGCAGGTGAATCAATACACTGGTGCCTAAGTTTAAGGAAGTGTGTGAATCTCCTCATATGTATACATGATATAAATTGTCAGTAAAACAGTTACATCCCCAAGTTTTATTTTATGTGCACATGCTCATTGCTGATATTTCGAAATCATGTATTTACAATGTCTTTCTTAAGGTGAAATTCCTTTAAGGATGTGAAATATGAAACTTGCATACATGTCTATCAATACAATTTTGCATCCTTACACTTAAACATAACCCAACAAATATTAACAGTACTATTAGTAATATGTTTAATTTTTCTGGTATTCTCCTGAAAATAATAATAATAATAATAACCACTATAAAGTCTGGAGTGTGGCAATAAAAGCTAATAATTCTAAGTAGTAAACCCATCCTGTGAAAAGTCTGGAAAGTCAGAACCATGTGTTTTGCTGATGTCCAGTCCAGTCCAGGTTTTTCCTAAGTTTAGAATTCAATATTCAGATGGCTTCAAGTGGATCAGTAAGAAAGACACTCAAGGCTCAATGTGGTTCTCCCTCCATATTCCTTTTCCTAGGTACCTACCTGCATGCTGCAATTTCTTGGTAGGTTGCTTTCCCTTCCCATCTCCTATCAGAGCTTTTGCTTCAGACTGTTTTCTTCATCCAGTCCCTAGATAGCTGAGAATTTTTGAAACTACTGTGACCTTTAGAGCCTCTGCCTCATAGTATCCAATATTAGAATGAATTTCAAAGGTAGAATAAAATCTAGAAAACAGGATATAAAGTCATAAAAATCAAAAGGTATTCAAAAGTGGAGAATAAAATATATAGAAAAAGGTACTGCTGAATAGGTACAGTTTTATTGAACTGGAGACTGTGGGGCTGTATCAATAACCTTCATTGAAGACCTTGACACCTGCAGTTAATCATCTGTTGTTCATTAGGTGTACACTGAGATACAGGACTTAAAACAAGCCACTAAGACCTATGGTCATAGTGGTATGAAGAATCTCCCAAATGCTTTTTGCTTTATGTTAGTCACCCTCACCTCCCATTGATTGATAGTTGAAGACCTTCAACAGTCTAAACAAAGAGTTCAGAAGTTTTAAAATGTTCAGGTCTTTTTCAAGATAAAATGTCACCTCTATTTATCACTAAAAAATAAATTTTTATCTGTTGGTGAGATCAACACCCAGTCAACAACTGGAACTCAAAAAGCAAGAAAAGCAAAAAGCCAGAAACAAAAATAGAAACAACAAAAATACCACCTGGGAAAACATACAGAGGTAAACTGTAAAGATAAGGTACATTAGAATCATAGAATCATTAAGGTTAGAAAAAACCTCCAGGATCATCTGGTCCAACCATCTTCCAACCACCACAATCACCACTAAACCATGTCCCTAAGCAGTACATCCAACCTTTCCTTGAAAACCCCCAGGGATGGTGACTCCACCACCTCTCTGGGCAACCCATCCCAGTGCTTAACTACTCTTTTGAAAAAGAAATTTCTCCAAATTTTCAACATAAGTGTTATTTTTTATTAATTAGCAATTAATGTGAATAAATGAATAATGCTAAAATCCCTTTGGTCAAGAGAAGGCAAATCACCCTAAAGAGAACATTTGGCCCATTTAGTTTTGTTACCTTTAATTAAAATGTAAAATCTTTATAAAAATGAAAAATACAAATGTAGAATATTATATTTCATGAAAACATAACAAAAATGAGTATATCCAGTTGGGTCAGATTTAGTATAAAACATAGTTCATTGACATTTTCATAAACTTTGCCTATCTTGTTTGAATCTTTGATTACTTATTTCATTATAATACTATGTTAATGATTAATCTTAGCAACTATATAATAAATAGATACTGAAAAATGAAAGAACATTGTATTCTGACTAAATTGTGTTCTGTTCCTTGTAAATTTAATTAAAATCATCAAGAGTATGTACATAACAAAGACATTACTTTACAGGCGGCTTGAATACATCCATAGACAAAAATCTTCTTGGGAATCTGAAGTTTTTAGGGGGGTTGTTTGTTTGTTTGTTTTGTTATTGTTGTTGTTGTTTTTATTTTTCCTAGCTGCCAGATTAATTCTTCTTTGACTTCATAGAAATTGAACAATCATGGGCTAATTACAAGTTAATATTTATACAAATTTCAGTTTACGTATGTCAGAACTATCTTTGTGGAATTACAGTGAAGATGTCTGTCACCTCTGTGTAGAAAGATCAGCAATACCTATAGATCTTGGGAGCATTTTTATTGACAATGGTATTCCCAAAAGCACTGTAACATTCCCAGATTATTCATCATTTCCATTTGATTGTTAGGAGTATTCTTGGGGAACAGAAAAAAAAATAATATATATATATATATATATATATATACACATACATATATATATATATTTGCCTTTAGTCAAAGTATATATTTCAAATGCAAGGAAAAAGTATTTTCTTGAAATATTCATCGTTTTGGTGTGCACAATGGAAACGTACAGACCGGCAATATTATCTGAAGGAGACTGAATGAGGAAGATTCAACAGGTGTATTTCAGGCAAAGAGACTAGAGATTTCATGTCTCAAGGATGTCACTATTTTTAAGCCAGATACAAAATATGACAGAAAGAAAGTTCAGGGAATATTAATCTACAAAAATGTCAGGTGCTTATCAAAGAAATCCCATGTTTTCTCCCAGGTACACAAAGTCTTTAATTCTTACGAAATCACATTATGCCATTTAGGTTCTATTCTTCATTTTAACATATTCATACCCCACCCATTTCAGACACCATTACTAGAAATTTAGCTTACAAGCTCTAATGAGTTTCCTGGAGAACTCTGTATGATATACAATGTCTCCTAGCTCCAGCACTGAATAAGCATATTTACCAGGACTGTTTCAGAGAAAATAATGACCCAATTAGAACTTTGCTTGAGGAAAGAGAGAAAAAAAAAAAAAAAAAAAAAAGTAAGAGAATTTAGGTTCTTAGCACACTTCTACTGAAAGAAAAACAGTGGATGAAATATTAGTGTTCAAAGAAACTTACAGGAAATGCAAACTCTGTAGCAGCAAATATAAAGTAATGAAATCCAACAAGAGAAAACATTTCTGCTGCACTAAAGCAGGTATTTTATTATTATTATTATTTTATTATTTTTAACACAATATTTACACAACTGAAGAGTTTTTGTGCCAAAACGGAATCTCAGCCTTGCTCAGCAGTCGAGCTCCAATGGAGGATATCCAGAAAGCTTTCGATAATCAGACATTTCATTAATCAGACACTGAACACACTGAAGCTAAGACTACAGCAGTGAGAGTTCTTCAAAAACAGTGAGGAACATCCCTGCCAAATGCCAGAAGTTTGAGTTTGGGGAAGAAGGTAAAAAAGAGCAAAGTTGGCAATATCTGTGCACTAGTTCTACCAGCAATGCTCAACTTGATTTGCTACTTGCAAACAAGAAAAAGCCATCATGTGCACGATTGCAGATGAAAGCTTTGCATGCCTGAGTTTGGCCTGAGTATGCCTTATGGCACCTGCAAGAAGAGGTTAGTAGATATCAGCTTGTTTAGCCTTTTGAGGAGAAGCAGCAAAAAAGTGGTCTTTTTGGGTGCCATTTTTCATAACCTACATTTGCTGATGGACTGCAGCTCTGGTATTTCTAAACATCAAGATCCTATGGCTTTATGTACTCGGAGATTTGAAAAGGCCATTTTATGAAATTCCCAGAAGATACCCACTTTCACTGAAACAGCCTGGGGAGGTTGCTGTGCACATTAATGGCATATATTTATTCTGCCTCACTTTCATTTTGCTGCGGCTAGAATGCACAGTCTATTTGCTAGCTACATATTTGAAAAAAAAAAAAAAAAAAAAAAAAAAAGGTTTTTGTGTGTGTGTTTTGCTGTTGCTTGTGTGTGTGTGTGTGTTTTATCCCAACAGAGGCAGGGAGGCAGGTAGTATGAGAAGTACAGAGGATTATGTTGTTTCAAGTAGCTTCAGTGTACAGTTTTTGCTTGAGATAGAGTTAATAGTCTTCATAGCAACTGGTATGGTACTATGTTTTGGATATGTGGCCAAAACAGTGTTGACAACACACTGATGTCTTAGTTATTGCTGAACAGTGCTTGCACAGTGCGAGGCCTTCTCTGTTTCTTATGTTTTCCCAGCAATGAGGAGGCTGGGGACACAAAAAGTTGGGAGGGGAAACAGCTGGGACAGCTGACCCCCACTGACCAAAGAGATATTCCATACCATATAATGCACGTCAGTAAAAGTTTGCAGAAAGAACAAGGAGGTGGGAACATTCAGAGTGATGGTATTTGTCTTCCCAATAAATGTAATGGTCCCCGCTTTCCTGGAAATGGCTGAACACTTGCCTGTTGATGGGAAGTAGTGAATGAATTCCTTGTTTTGCTTTGCTTTTGCATTTACACAGGTTTTGCTTTACCTGTCAAGCTCTCTTTATTTTAACCGATGAGTTTTCTTGATTTTACCCTTTTGATTCTCTCAACCATCTTTGGGAGTATTGACTGAGCAGCTGACTACCAGGGTTAACCCAAAACAATCAATAACTCAGGATACAGAAATATTCCTTGTATTCTCTGATTTTATTATGTAATGTGGAGGTAGTATTTGAGACTGACACTCAAAAATTTCTGATGTTATCTGTTAAAAGTAATGGCAAAGCAAAGATACTCTCTACGGGCCAAAAACAAAAGCATGACACTTTCTTCAATTGGCTCAGGACAAAACAGCAGCTTATTACCAGTACTTGATTTCTGTTATGGCACATTTTTGTAAAGAAATGTCAGTACAAAAGTGCATTTTGGATATGTTCATCATTCAAAACTGTGACATCTGAGTGTTTAATCTGAAACCCAGTTGCCAGTCTCTGATGAATATGAGTTTAGGAATCAGCATTAATGTTTACCACACATTTAAAGAAATATGTGTGGCAGGATATTTGATGAAAGGTTGATTCATCTTTTACAGCAATTGCAAGATAAGACATCTTTTATTGTGGTGCACAAAGTTCAAAGCTTCAGTTACATTTTACACCTTCATGTTAAGTGTTTTATGATCCAACTATGAATTGATACAATTAAACAAATGTATTCCACTTTTTTTTTTTTAATGATCTAAATATAGAGAACACTTCAATAATTTTACTTGTAAGAGTATTCATCATCTGTTTGAACCCAAAGATCTCTCTTGTTGGGACTTGTAAGGAAAGAAAAAAAGTTCATCTTCCACCCAAAGAAGAGAAAATTTTGCCAACTAAAATTTCAAAAGCCCTATTGTCAGCGTACAGTGTTGGTTGACTGAGATTCCTCTGCCCAAAAAGTACTATATAAAAAGTACTAAACCATAGAAATAGCTCATATTTGGTGAAGGTATGTGCCTGTCTGTGAAAAAGGGGTAAGAAAAGCAGAGCGATTTGTAGCAGGACATCATCAGGAGAATTTGAGCATTATATGTTATATATTATATGTTAAAAGAGTAGTAACACTCTTGCTTAGCATTTTTCTTTTGTTTCTGGCAAGATAAAAATTACACCAGTGAACCAGACTTGCCAGTCACTAAGAATAGGAAATATTCTACCTAATATTAGCCACCTGGAAGTTCAATGACTAATTTAAACTTGTCTTTTATTTATTTTTTTTTTTCCTCCTTGACAAGGTGGCAAAGTAGGATGAATTTCCTCTGAAGTATGCCTTCCTCCTTTAACAAAATGGACCCCAGAAGAACAGTTTAGACTGCAGCCTTTTAGATAGAGTGTATGAACCTGAGAACACAAGAACAACATCAGCAGGGCATACTGTGACCACTATTTGCGCTTCAAATTAACCAATAGCAAATTACAGAGAATACAAAATGCATTTGCAATGACATCTACTCACAGTATTCCCTACTTCCAGTGATTTGTAGCTCAGGGAATTCATGATGCAGAGACAATATCTTTGCATTTAATAGCCCAAGATGGATTTCTTTTCCATGAAGCTGGGTAAGACAAATACTACTGTGGGTTCACACAAGAGAAAGCAACATTTTCTCCTAGGTATTACCAGGAAAGATAGTCACCAAATTTGTCATGTTTATTTCTGTCCTTCTGTGATTCTAAATACTTACAAGCTTGTGTTTAGCCTGACTGCAACCCACTCTTTTTCAAAGATGTAATGGCATGTCTTTCGGTAATGTAAAAGTACAGGTGCAAATAGTTTATTCTTCCTTTTTTTTTTTCTTTTTTTTTTTTTTTTTCCTGATGAAAACAAAACCACATTGCATCTTATTTTCTTTCTTAGGACATTATTTCGCAACATTCTAGACTGGATGCCTTAATCTCTGAATAAACACCTAACCTCTGCCATATTTTCTTTTCTACAAATCACTTGGGTCTCTTTTCAGGCCTCACACAATCAAAATCATCTGAAATGGAATTTAAGCACATTAGATGTAGCAGTTCTGCTCCCTTAGTGTCAAAGACAACCTGGCTGTAGTGCTACTTACCATCCATCTTGGATTATGTTTCCTGGGACATTTAAACCTCAACTCCTATCCCCAGTTTGACTTGTAGTGATGCCTATATTGTAATGCAACATAACAACCCCTGGAAAGAACCCAAACTGTACCTAATTCTGCACAAATTGTCTTTAATACAGAGAAAGAGCATTGAGTTTAGCTCAGGCAAGCAAAGGATCTTCCATATAATTTTCCATATAATTTTCACAAGAAATGTGAATGCTAAACTCTAGTCCTTTCTCAGCCTCTAGGGGCTCTTATCTCCCAAGACTAATCTCAAACATATGTTTGGCTTCTTGTTGAAAATGGTTCATGGGAAAGAAAAGACAGTAAGTAAAAGAAGCAACTGTGGGGACCCTGATTCTGCAAAGCAGTGTAAAGGACACTTAGCTGAAACTTTTAATTTCTGGTATAGCAACATTTAACTTGGGCAGCTAGAGAAGGTAATCAGGATATGATTTATGGATACCTGCATTTTATATAAAGGTAATATGCAATTATTCAAATCACAGTGAAACTTAATATTTTCCAGGACTCACTAAATTTTATTCCACCAGAACCAAAGATGTTCCTTGTCTTCTTTGCCCTCTCATACATATGTACATATGTAGGTGATCAGGTAGGTATGTAGATGAGTAAAAAAACACTGCACTGACAATATGAAAAGGACACAAAGCCAAGTACCCTGAAAATATAACTCTGCATTTCTAAGATCAGTCATCCAACATAGTTATGATTTTAGTGTGTCTTGTTGTTGATTTATTTTTCATAGGTTAAATTATGATCTTATTCACTGTATAAGGCAGATGGTAATCAAAGCACAAAATGGATGGTGCAAAGAACTGTTGGTTGAAAAACAGCTCCAGTAGACTTACTAGAGTTAGCTTCTTCCAGGGAGGCATTAATCAGTTGATAAAATCATGAACCAAGATTATAAAACACTTTGTGTGCTAGCTATTATGCCTGTAATGTTTCATGCACATCTCTGACATAACATAAATAAAAAATAGATATTACATATGCCACCTTATCAGAAGACAAACCTGAATTTTGTGGAAGGCCAGTCTAAAGGTCAAATAAATAAATCTTCTCTGAGATGTCATTTTTTCCCATCAAGAGGGAAATACTAATAATGTGTGGAAATAATTTGAAAATGTTCTGTGATTTCTGAATAGAGCTTCAACAGTTTGATATAAACAAAAGTTCAATGTATTATAATGTGTAGCATCTTAAATGAGAATTTTATGAACATTACGGTTTCCCAAGAAAAGAAATGTGAAAAGGGGAAGTTGGAGACATTTAAATATCAAAAGATATAGTGAAGAAGCTATACCAGCCACCAGGATCTGACTATATACAGCATCCTGGAGTGATTATCCCTCTAGAGCTTTTTATTTGTCCATTTTCCATAGAGAGGGCTGTCTGTTTATGATGGAAATTCAGCCTATTGACTATAGTAAGTAATTGATGAAGCACTTGAAGAGTAGTGTCTTATTATCACTCAGAATACATTTTAGGAAACCACTTGCCAAATCTTTCTCTACTATTTGTATATTTAGATCAGTGAATTCATAGATTTTAAAATTATTTTAATGAATCTTTCTGAAGTTCACAATCTTTTTCTGGTTGCCAAGAAGTTGTGTGAAGAAAGTATATAAAATATTGCACATTTACTCTCTAAGTATAGTAAAGAAGGGTCATTCACTAGTGTCTGGACAACTAAAGGTTTTTTTGTTTTGTTTTGTATTGTTTTGTTTTGCTTCTTCTCCAGAGAGAAACATTCTGCATTTGGCTTCTTACTCCTTTTCTAATAAATATATCCTGTATATTTAGTTGATTAATATCTCTGCATATAGAGAGAGATACATAAACAGCGAGACAGATATATAGATCTTTTTATGTAAAAGACAATACCAACTGAAACTTCCTCTGGCAGACAATAATGTGAGAAAAGACGTGTCAAAACTCTCTTCTCTGGCTGTTGAATTCTTGGCTAGGTAACAGATGTACTGATTATTTTCTAGTTCATCACCCACAGTTATCTACATCTTGCCTTGAACTTCTTCTCCACTTGTTTGTTGTATCCTCACATTGTCCCTAGATTTGTAGTTAGAGCAATTATTTCAGAAGCAGAGTATTTCACTGTTATTTGAGAAGGGTGTTTTCTTTTGTTGTTGTTGTTGTTTCAAAAGCTACCTTAATTCAGAAAATAAATAAAGTCAGTAGCTCCTCAAATTCTTTTGGTTTATTTGTTTATAATTTTATATCACTTTTCTCACTGGAATTCTTAATAATGTAGTAAGCAACATGGCTATGTACATTTTCTTCTGTCCTTTCATCCTTTCCTGAAGGAGGTGTGCAAAGTTGTTTGTTTTGGTAAGGTTTTCTTAAAAGTTCTGAAATGATCTATGTTAGTATTCCATTTCATATAAGACATGCATAAAATACTATTCAAAGAATTCATATGTATTTTCGTATGAAATTTTCATATAATTTCTTGGAATTATTAGAGCAAGTCCAGAGGAGGGCCATAAGAATGATCAAGGGTGTGAAGGTGAAGCACCTCTCCTGCAAAAACAGGCTGAGGGAGTTGGGGTTGTTCAGCCTGGAGAAGGAAGGTTCTGGTAAGACCTTGTAGCAACCTTCTAGTACCTAAACGGGGCATAAAGGAAAGCTAGGAAGGGACTCCTTGTCAGGAAGTGTAGAGACAGGACAAGGAGTAATGGCTTTAAACTAAGAAAGGGTAGGTTTAGATTAGTTATAAGGAATAAATTCTTTACTGTGAGGGTGGTGAGGCACTGGAACAGGTTGCCCAGAGAAGCTGTGGATGCCCCATCCCTGGAGGTGTTCAAGGCCAGGTTGGATGGGGCTTTGAAAAACCTGGTCTGGTGAGAGGCATCCCTGCCCATAGTAGGGGGGTTGGAATTAAATGATTTTTAAGGTTCCTTCCAACCCAAACCATTCTATGATTCTATGATGTTACTGTGCATTTTCATTAGAGACAAAAAGCACTTGTACTTACAACAGATACTGATGAGTTTGTGATCCCTAGTTCCTGGGGAAGAGCTGTTGTCCATTTGCTTGTTTTTCTGTTTATTTTACTCCCCAGAACTAGAAGACTGAGTTTAAACAACAAAGTGATCCATTCTTCCAGAGGATTAGATATGTAATGATATGTAAAGATTCCCATCCACAACTTTAATGTAGTCTTAAAATACTCACAAATTTACCTGAAGATGAGAACAAAAACTCCTCTTTACTTGAGGTGAATGGCACATATGTTTGTGAGGATGACAGCCTGAGCTGATGAGAAGACAGACTGCAGTATTGGCAACTGCAGTCTCTTGTTGCAGGCTCTGTGTCCTGTTATCCTAACTTGTCATGGTCAAGATGAAAAGTAACTAAAGATGTGACCAGCTGATAACAAGTACCACAAACAGACACTAGAGTTACCTAGCAACTGAAGGGAAAAAGTTTTTCTTTTGCTAGGTTAGATTTTAAGTAGAGCACTCAGAGGTTATAGATTAATGAGTTGGTGAATTGGTGGTAAGTATCTCCAAACAAAAATCTACAAAAGGCAAAACAGACATAAACTTTCCTGAATGTTTTCTTCTCTCTACTGGCATCACTGACACATTACTTCAGTTTTTAGTATTTATTACTTGATGATGTCTTTTAAACATGACAATATTCTGGAGGTAGGAACATTGCTACAATGATGGACAAGTAAATGTATTCATCAGCTGCATATTAATACGTATCTTTGGACAGTTCATTTAACAGCTACATGCTTATCTAGGGGATAGTGGGGACAATAGATCATTATAGGACTTCTAGATTAGTCAGATTAGTATCTAGCCTTGGCAAACTGAGGTTATATGCTGGACCACATACACACCTGCAGTGCATTGTAAATTACTGCTTTTGATTTCTTCTGTTCTCCCAGAGGAATAGGCCTGGAAGGGATCTAGATAATTGCATCCTGCCAGTCTTATCTTGTAACCTCATCACATAATCCTGTTATCAGGTTCCCTCTGAAAATGGTTTCTCGCTTCAACTACTTTTATGAGATGGCTGCTCGGGAATCACATTGGTGGCTAGGAACACTTTAATATCTAGCTTAATTTGCTCGTGGCAAGTTTATACATTTTTGTTGTTGTGGCAATATGGGTTTATATAGACCTTTCACTTTTTAATGTCTACCATAACCCCATGTTTAACAATCAATGCCTTTATCTTTGTTTTCAATTTGGATAAATGCCTTTTCTTGTCAGCTCAAATGTTCGTTGCTGTCACTCAGTCATCCTTCAGTTATTTCTCCTATCCAACATAAGTTCCTTGTATCTGAACCTCTAAGAAAGTTCATTGGTTCATTGGCACAGCCCTTCTGTTTCCCAGTGTACCTTTCATATTCCATGCCACCATCCCTCAAAAAGGAATCACCACCTTCTGTTGAGTACCATTGCCTGCTGTTTTCCTCCAAGTCTTGAAATAAGACATTAGTGCCGATATCTGTTCAAATAAACAGTGTAATGTATTTATAGGTGAGCAGAGCTTGGCCTTCATCAGTTTTATTTTTTAGGACCTTCTAGAAAACATATATTTTCAGCTGTCTACTGCACACCAGAAGTATATAGGGAATAAAATTTTGGTGTAATTTTACCCTTGGTGCAGGAAATCTAACAGGTTGAAAACCAATCAGACAAGAGCAGATTGTTCCATTTAAGAATCTCTTACCATGTAGTTCAAGCACCTTATACCACACTGAGTTTTGTTGACACTGATGTAAATCTGCTGCTTTCCCTAAGCCCCACAGGGATGACTGTTATTTCATTGCTTTCACTGGAAATTTATGAACCACAGATAAACAAGGCCTTGGATGTTAGAGCAGATTCAAGATTTCCCCACTATGAGAATAGTTGTAATATACTGGGTCAGCTTTCTGCTATACTGACACTAAATCTGGAACTAGAATTTACTACACTCAAAGACTTCACATTAAGGCACCACAGAGTGTGAAATCAGAATATGGGTCCACTGTATGCAACCAACAGTTGGGACAGGCACCCCTACCCCCTCCTCACTTTCCCTCTACCCCCACTCTGCTCCCACCCATCCAAATAGCAAAGGAGACCTTTTCATCAATGGATAACTTGCAATTATGTAAACTTTGTCTTTACACCAGCAGGTGTCCCTAGCTCCAATCTTTTCTGGTGATGTAGGAGACTAATGCACTGTGTGGAAGAAGTGGGGCAAGCTGCTAATCAGAGGAACCCCTCAAGGCATCTGCCACCTGCTGCCTCCTCCAAGGAGCTCCTCTGATTACTTGTCTACTAATGCATTCACCTCCTGCATACACATTATGATTGAAGCTAATGAGACTACTTGCATGGCCACGGAAGGCAGAACTTGGCCCAGAGTTTACTACCACATAGTGTTCTGTTGTGGGCATTATACTAGCACGCACTGACTACCTTCTCTAATCTGATTCCTTAAATTTGGTTTGGAGTAGAGCAAGGGGTTTTTTGACCTCACTGACCTAACACCCACATATGGCACGGTAATGGGTCTGCTGGGCTTCCTCCTGTTGCTGCAGGGCTTGCTTCCTTGAAAAAAACTTTGGTTTTCCATAGTAATCAGGTCTACACTGTGGATATAATGTACCTGTTTACCATCATTACCTATTTATTAATTAGATTAATCCACCTCTACATGCTTAGCATGACTGGAAAATTTTTAATCATAACAGCAAATGTTTTTCAGAAAACTATTAGTTAGACTGCATTTTTAAGTAACATGAAAAGAATATTTTATTCTTTATGACTTTTTTTTTTTTCCAGACAATAATGGCCTATTTTTAGGCCAGTGCTGAAAGCAAACTAAAGTGGGAAGATATGCTGTTGGAATATTTCTCTGTCTAAATAACATTACAGGGATCCAGAGGAATAATAACCTAGGAAATCAATCGGCAAATTTTATAAAAAGTGATTCTCATAAAAATTCTTCAGAAAATGTATGAGCCTAGTCTTCCTCTCCTTTACAAGCATTCAGCCTTAAGAGTTAACAAATTTTCAGCTGAAGGAGTACAAGCAAGTAACTTGGAGGGAATGCAGTCATTTAAAAATAAATAAATAAATAAATAAATAAATAAATAAATAAATCTGTACCACTTTGCCATGTGCAGAGAGAGGGGTAGCTTTTCCTGTCCCGTGGTGCCAGCCATTAGTGGCATTAATGAAGAAATCAAAAAATTAATAGCAAGATAGTTTAAGCTAAAATAAGAGCTAGTGGAACCAAAATGTCTAACCTGTAATGAAAGCAAAACATTATTCTGTTGGATATGTCAGAGTAACATTTTATTACCCAGTCTCACTTTGGACCTCAAACAAGAAAAGGAAAATGCAAAAGAATTCAACAATGTCTGTAATTAGGACAATTCTGACATACAGCAATGGTTCCTCCTTTTCTCACTCCTGCAGTTTCTTGGTAATGCTTACTTCTTGGTAATGCTTACCTCTATCCAAGTTAGCATTAACCATAGAAGAGTCTTTTCTCTGACTTGCTCACATTGTTTGGCATGATAACAATTGTTAATCTAATAAAACAAGGCTATCCTCCCACATACACACAAAAATGTACCTAATATGAATAGGAGAAAAGTGGAAAAGAAGAAATGTAGAAAATAGACAAATATGAAGACGCAAATTCAAGTCACTTGTGGAATTTGTCTCACACTTTCTGACACTGTGATGAGATCTGATTCTCAATAACCTCTTACCTCTAGATATTTCTGCCGCTGACACAGATTACAGAAGCTTTGCCAGCATCTAACCTATTTTGATTTTGTATTAATGAATTTTGCTCATGGTAGAATATGTTTTAATATGGCATATTTACTGTTAAATCTTTTCTTGTGACAGAAGATGTCTTCTTAGCCAAACATCCATTAGAATGAATCTAGATTTTCAAAGGAAAACTGAGTTTTCTTCATTCAAGTGTTTTCTACATCTAAGGACGAGTTGCCAAAATTAAAAAGACAGCTAGGAAAGTTTTTTTTCTTTGTTTGTTTGTTTGTTTGTTTGTTTTAATGAACCTTTCCTTTTGCTCTGAAAAAAAAATAAATAAATAAAGGAAAGAAAAAGGAAAATGTGAAAAAAATAAATAAATAAAACAAAAAATGAAAAGAGAAAGAAGATAATAAGGAAGAAAATAAAAAAAAAATAAAAAAAAAAAAAAGGAAAAAGAGAAAATGAAAAAAGAGATGGAAAGGAACTTTTAAATTTTAATTTTAATTAAAATATGTAATAGGACAAACCAGTTCAACGAAATCTTTCTCTGCCATACACCACCCTCCATAAACATAACTCTTTCACAATATTTGGTATTTGGTATTTTTCTTATGAACCTCAGAACCAAGAAATGAGACAATATCACCTTTCATTTTCATATTTTGTCAAATGTCTGAGCTTTTTTCATGTAACATAATACTAGAAAATATGAAGCAATACACGTAAGTGCTCCGTAGCTTTTACATTTTAGGGTGTGTTTGTTTGGCTTGGTTTGGTTTTAATCTTTTAAGGTTTGTCCTTCTGGTTTGGTGTGTTTTTCTTGTGGACAGCTTTGAAATGATGACATTTCAAACAGGAGAAAAACCTTCTCATTTACTTTATTACTATAAGTAATAAAGCCATTAGAGGGAATGATAAGTGGGAGATATCATATTTATCTTTTTTTCACACAGGGAAATTTTCATCAGAGATCATAAACATGATAATTTAGGCAAGCTAAATGTCTTAGCACGACCATGTGGAACATAGAAGAATGGGAACAGTGAGGATAGAGGTCTGAGGTCTGAGGTCTGAATATAGAGGTCTGAGGACAAAGCCAAGTGGCTCAGCCACGACAGGGGAACACGAAAGAAGAAAAGTCCTCCTTTGTATTTTCTTCTTAATCAAGTCCTTGTCCCACTGCTTCCATGAGCTATGGTGCTCAGGTGGAACAGCAGTGTAGTGATGATGCAGCTGTGTACACCTGGGACAGCCGCTTTGGCTCCCATCCTAACTGTTTCAGTGCTGTTCTGCAGACACCAGATGTGTTGCTGTTTCCACGGGAGGAGGGTAATCACCAGCAGCTGTTTCAAGCACAGGGAGGCAGACATTTGTTTATTGGTGCTAGTCCATAGGCGTTATAATAACTTGTTGGACATATTATATTTTTTTCCTGCAGAAACAGAGTGGAGAATAGACTTATCATTTCCATAATGAGCAACAGACTTTCTAAAGCAGAAGCAGAAGCACTGCATGTTGCATGCTCTCAAGGAGCAATTGCTTTCCTTCAGGCTGTGGCATGAATAACCCATCGCAGTTGATAGGGGTCCCCTCCTGATACTCATACAAAAAAGAAAGGACATAGATCTCAGTGGCAAAACTTCAGGGAGAAGTTCAGGGCCTGAAGTTTAAGAAAGAACAAAGGGGATAAAGATGTAGTTGGACTAAAATATTTTAACTAGCCTTCATTTCTTAGTTCAATTACAGAGCAATTTTCACTGTGGTTCTCTGACCCGTTGTACACTTAAGTCAATTTTTATCCTAAATCTTGGCTTGAATAAGTGAATCTTCTCAAAGAAAAGAGTTGTTTCTATTCAAGTTTGCTTCAGAAACTTCTGCAAGGTACTGCTTCTTTCTCAGTTTTATTTCCAAGACTTCCATGGTATTTTCAGATATTCCTAGTGAAAAGAAACAAGAGACACAGGGACTTGGATAGATATTCAGTTGCCTAAATCAGAATCCCAGTGTTCACTGGGAGAGCCTGTGAGATTTTTTTTTCTTCAGTCACTGAGGTTCTTTTTAAGGACGTCTTCAAATTCTAAAACCTGAGCCCATTCCAGATACTGATAGGAAGAAAGTTTTCCTAGGGTAATACTTTACTAGGGTAATACTGGAAATACCTCTTAATCACCATCTGTCTCACCTGTATGAACAGTTCTGAACAGACAGGTAGAAGATAAAATACAAAAACACTTTTTTACAAGAAAACTTTCAGTATCTTTATTATTATTATTATTATTTTGATCTGACAGGAAACGACTGAAGAATAAGACAGAAGAAACTTTGACATAAAATGAGAAATAAGGTCCTCTTTTAGCCTTTGGCCAAAAGCAAGTCTTTAAAGTCAGTTCATAATTGCACTGGCAACCAGTGGAGACTCTTTTGTATGTCAATACCAATGAGCGATTGTCAATATCTCTGATCAGCAACATTTTGCATCATTTGTAACTTGTATACTGAGTCTAAAGGGAGACTTCTAAGTAAATCATTACAACACATTGTAAATGCAGGAACCAGTTTCTCTTAAAATGCTTTAGTAACACTTCATTAATTATATTGAACCTGCAGCCCGAAATTCTTCTCGCTTATATTCATCACTTACCACGACCAGTTGTCTATATATCGTCTAAGACACTACTATATCACGCTGAATAGGCAAATTATACCCCACGGATCTTAGTAAATGGATAGAGAGCCACAGTTCTCGCTGCCATCAGTAGTTCAGACACATCTGAATGTGGCATCTGACAGAAATAGGAACCAAGCAAGGTATGTTAGCAAATAGTTTGGTTAATAAGGATAGCCACATTTTCTTTTCAGGCATTTCCCACTGGTTGACTCTAAATCTCCAGTATTTACTATTCACAATTGTTCACTAAGCGATTCTTTGTATCTTATTTGCAATCAGGTTTTGTGAGAGCGGGAGCTCACTCGGGAGCTGAGCAGCTCAGGAGCTGTGTGGCTTTGTTCAGATGGCGCCAGTAGATCACATGGCACCGTACCTTTGTTTACTCAGTCAGAATCAAGTTACTGACCTTTGGTTACTCAGGGTTATGGTATCCTGTTTGCTCCTGCTGCAGACGCTTGGGAAACACTTAAAAACACAAATGAGCAGATGGACAGATTTGACTCTGGAGAAAAATAGTCCCCAAAAGTGCACAGAAAATAACTCTTTGCTTATAGAGAATTATCTTCACAAACACTTGCACAGAAGTTAGCCTGCCTGTATGGATGCTGCGTTCACCTCACTTTGTTTTCTGAACTCAACCCAACTAAGTTGGTGTAAAAAGATTAGGAAAGGAAGACAGCAGACTGGTGTGGCAATTTTTGACCAGCAAAAGTTTTCTGCTGGGTATTACAGGAGTATATAACTGGACCCAGTGCGACTTCCCCTGTTCCGTGGGGCAGAGACTCCCAGGCGAGTCAGTCAGCTCCCTCCAGATCTGAGCTTGAGCATGGACAGACATCCCAGAAGCATGCTGGGGACAGTCAGGGGACCTTAACTGGACCTTGGCACCTTCTCCCATGAGAATACAATGGTATCAGAATGTCCTCAGGCCTGGACCTGTTGCAGCTCTGAAGTAGGCAGCAGGAAAGGATTCTGGACTGAAACGGTAGGAAGTGCAGGAGGACTCTAAACAGACACAGAGCTGCAGCTACAAGGAATAGCTTCCAGGATCAGAGTCCAATTATGTAAAATAAAATGACAGAACACATTATCATTTTCATTTCACAAGCCTCATATATTATTCTTCATATAGTAGCATGAGTAGAGCTTTCAAACCACTTTTCTTTTAATCTCCATTCTTCTTTCTTCATCATCACATTTGCCTGTGTTTTCCTAATACCTGCACCAGCATTAGTCACAACTGGCAGGAGCCCATAGAGAGCTTTAGAGAACATTAGTTTTTGCCTTCTGTGCATACATTAGTGTTGCCCTTTAAAGACGCAGCCCTTTGTCCTTGTAATGAAGAATAAAACTCATTTCCAAGCATCCCAATAAGATTATCTCAAATAATAGCAATTCAATTAGCTCAGGCAGTTTGAAGTCTCACTTAGACTCCCAGGTGGTATCCCCCATCATTAAATACACTGCTTTAAAATACTTTCAAATACCTGTCTAATGTTTAGAGTCAAACACACTTCTAAGCTAGCAGGTAATATCCAGCCCCTAATATCTAGTGCATTTAAAGGAGGAAATGGAGATGAAGAATATTTCCATCCCCACTTGGCATGCTTTGCCTCATAACCTGGGAACACCTCAGCCTGGTCAGCTCATTCAGATCCCCTCTGTCACCTTAACTAAAGATTTTGAG
The DNA here is from genome assembly GCF_965140915.1 of Aythya marila. NCBI lineage: Eukaryota > Metazoa > Chordata > Aves > Anseriformes > Anatidae > Aythya > Aythya marila. Next base: position 111,366,851 of record NC_139044.1, read on the forward strand.
CCTCTTTCTACCAAACTAGAAATCTAAAAGCATGTTCAGATTGACAGTGAATTACAGAGCCCTTTTCTCCTTCGGGTTTCACTGTCCCCTTGACACTTTCAGTACCTTTTCTTCTTTTACTGTTTAATGTAAGGCTTCTATTGAGATGAGCTATAATTACGTAGGCAGCTGCCCTATCCTGCCATGGCCTTCAGGCATCTTTCCTGGCTACCACAGATATCTCCTTTAGTTCCCACTGCTAACTTCCCTTCAGAAACTGTTTTCTCTATCTGGCTTTAAATATAACTAACTACTTTCATGCTCTAAATACTCAAAAACTGCTGTTCTTGCCTCCAGCTTCCAACTTGATTTTCTTTTACACTTTTGTACCCTCTTGGGAAATTTTACTGGTTCCAAAAATCATGAATTTCAATTTACCATAGTTTAAGCCTTCTTTTAAACATATTCACTGTAGTAAAAAAATAAATAAATAAAAATAAACACTTCAGTAGTAGATCATGTTATCACCCACTTATGAGAGAGAATTGAGGAAAGAATTAGTTGTACTTGAAGTCAGGCTCTTAATACATGTCAAAAAAGTGCATTTTTTTCCTGTCTCACAGCCCTAGGCAAAGGAGATTTAAAGAGGGCACAGAAAGTGCTGACCTGTTTTGTCTTGCATGTCTCTTGTTCAATTTGGCTATGTAGTCTGAAAGCATGATCAATGTTGAGAGAACATTGCAAACATGAAGAAACTACTATAATGATATTATTTTCTAGCAGTGGTATTCCCATTGTTTGTTAAGGCAGTCAGATCTAAAGATATATGGAGAAGTCCTAACAGAACTCTAATTCCACACAGCTAGCCCTTGATTAATTGGAAATACCTTCCGCAACCCAAAAAGGGCAAATTAGAAAAGTCTTGATTAAATATATATGAAGAAAATAGATATTGTCTAAAAATTGACTATTCAATTTTCATTCTTACTTTTTTTTTTTTTTTTTTTTTTTTTAAAAAAAAAAAAGAAAGAGAAGAAAGAAATAGAGAACAAGCATGGACTGTTTCAATAAAAATGATTAAAGAACAGAAATGTTACCAGCAACCAGCTAAATAAATACATACATAAATAATAAGTAATGAAGATATTAGAAACCCTAAAAACAGGTGCTAACTGTGATACAATCAATAGTGCACACTTACAACCTTGGAGACAGAGAGAAATGATGAAGAAAAAGCTTTCAGATTCAGCAAGATTTGGATATCTTGGACAATTGAAACTGTGGGGGACAAAAGTACTTCACTGTGAAATAATTATTATTGAGCCAAGGGAAAATCTGTAATATATTGGGAAAAATGGTTTGATAGTTCAGTTCAATGACAAAAATTGTATTTGGGACTATATGGGAAACTAATGGGAAACCTCCCACATCAGAACTGGAAAAAAAAAAAAATAAATAGAAAGCTAAATGGTATAAATAGTTATAGTATAATAAATAGTCTTTATTACCAAAAAGTACAAAACAAAAGTGCTGATGAAGATAGTGATGGACAGCATCAGCCTGAAATACTATGTTCATTCTCAGTTAAAGATGTAAATAGTACTACTACAAGAAAAGTGCAGGAAAAGTTGGTATCTGGTCTAAAACTTCTATTATCTGAATAGTTGGGAGGCACTAGTGGGGAAAATTATTCTATTCTATTCTATTCTATTCTATTCTATTCTATTCTATTCTATTCTATTCTATTCTATTCTATTCTATTCTATTCTATTCACTAAATTTGAAAAAGACATCTTATAGAATCATAGAATCATAGAGTATCCTGAGTTGGAAGGGACCCATAAGGATCATCAAGTTCAACTCCTGGCACTGCACAGTTCTGCCCAAAAGTTTAGACCATGTGACTAAGTGCACAGTCCAATCGCTTCTTAAATTAAGACAGGCTTGGTGCAGTGCCTACTTCACTGGGGAGCCTGTTCCAGTGTGCAACCACCCTCTCGGTGAAGAACCTCTTCCTGATGTCCAGCCTAAACTTCCCCTGCCTCAGTTTAACACCATTCCCGTGGGTCCTATCACTGTTTTATACAGAGAATAGGTCACCTGCCTCTCCGCTCCCACTCGTGAGGAAGTTGTAGACCACGATGAGGTCCCCCCTCAGCCTCCTCTTTTCCAGGCTGAACAGGCCCAGTGACCTCAGCTGCTCCTCATGTCTTCCCCTCTAGGCCCATCTTCGTCACCCTCTTCACCATCTTCGTCGCCCTATGAAGTCACATTATACAAGTGACATCTTATACAAAGTCACATTATACATGATCATATTATGCATGCAGGAGATAATGCTCCACTAAAATGCCAATGAAACCTGCACACATATCATTAAAAAATATGTAGCCCTTCTTAACTCTTCTGTCTGTTTATTTTTATTCTCATCCTACTCAAAAATTATGAATTAACTTCCAGGGCTTAAATCCATGGTTTCCAATCATTAGTTGATTTAAAAACAAAAATAATATATATACATAATAAATAAATAAACAGAAAAACAATGTAGTATCTTCTTGAATCTAATTGGCTATATATTAGGCTACATATTGGTATACGTAGGGAATGAATGAGAGGTTTGGTATAGATATGCTATTGAAAATTGTTAGCTCTCCCCTGAAACCAAGGGGATTACCCTTTATCATTTTGATTTCAGAGATGACTCCTTTTCTCTCTGCTGCTGCTGATGCTGGCATGCCAAAATACATGTGGCATAATGTTGTGAGACATGACCAAGGGGGATTGCTTTCTCCTCACAGCAGGTATGACACAGTGGTGGCCGTTACCTTGCTCCTGCTGTTTGTGCTTGCTGTGATCCCACTGCATTTCAGCCCCTGCACCTGATGAAATTCACTGTTATTCAGTCATTTATCTTCAGCTTCACAAACCAATCCATTATGGAATGTTACTTTGTAAACCGATAAAGAGTTGTCAGAGAAGTATGGCTTTTCATCATCTTCATAATCAGACCTTTAGGTCTGCAGCTATATGCTCAGAAACACAATTGGTACTGCTTTGTCAGTTATACTGAGAGTGACACGGACTTGGAGAGGGTGGCTTTTATTTATGAATCCTAATTCCTTGTACTGGACACTTCATGCTGTGATTGCTTCCATATTTATGGGAAATAAATCTAGACTCTGCTATTGTTTACTCTTGTACTCTCTTTTTATAACTTGGTATACTGTTTTTAATTAGATCAACCTCAGTTCTTTCATTGCTTGCTAATGCTATCATTTGAACAGCATAGTTTTGCTGGACCTTGAGATAACCACTGCCAATTTATTGTAACCACCTTGTTTTGACCTATTTATCTACAACCTCACAAATCATTCACTCAGTCTCTAATTAGTTCACATATAATCATTCAAATGCATTACAGTTAGCTGTATTTTGCAGGTAGGTGATGGAATGGTCTGGTTTCACCAGCCAGCTTGTTTCTCATTACACCAGGCTAGATAAATGAGCTGTCTGTATACATGTAAATAGGAGATCAAATGATGCCAGTAACTGACACTTAGAAATGCATAGGGTTTTATGCAACCAGGAAAACTTAATTATGTGCCAAATATGATTTCTGTTTTTAGTTAGAGATATCCTACTCTGTGATGCAAGTGGCTGTATGACAGGGATGAATATTGAGGCATACATCAGGTGTCCCTTGCAAAAGGCAAGTTAGGATACAGGACATACATGTAGGATGTAGGAGCAGTTGACGTAGGACATTCTGTAGCATTATGATGCTAGTGGGACCTGTGCTTTCTAATGTACCTACTGGTTTCCATATCATGCTACTATGTGTCCCTCAGTTCCTAGCCCCACACACCCCATGCACTTTACCAGCAGAATTCCAGTGCAGAAGAAAGGCAACAATGCTAATGCATGAGGATGCCTGGAAAGCCAGAAATCTGAGCTTTCTCTTCACCTTCTGTGACTTCAAAAGTCTTTCTATAATGGAAGATTTAAGTGGGTTTATTTTCACTATTATGTAATTTACCTTTAATTGAATATGAAAACACACGTATGCAAGATGTGCAACTAATTACAGTTCTTGGTATGTGATTGACTTAAGCTAGTTCTCTTGTAATGACAGAAGTCTTCACTAGCAATACAGTACAACTAGAGCTATGGTTACAGTTAATTTTTCATCTTGACGACCAAACCAAAGCTTCAAAAATTTATGTTCTATCAAAGTTAAGCTACATTTTCTATGGCCTTGATAAATCAAAACACCCTAAAGAAATGTTTGAAAGGAACTTTATGTTTACATCAGCAGCTATTAAACACTCACATTTTGTTGTTGTTCTTCAATCTCAATGCCTCCTTGTACCTCATTCCTCATCAAAGTGATAGAGATACTAATTTTCTATTAACATTTTAATTCCACTGGCATCAAATATTATTTATATATTTACACCAGTAAATTCAACAGTGTATGGATACCTTCTCTGACCCTGAGTTCAAATGGTACAACATGTTCCCATCATACAGATGAACTTTCTTACCTGCCAAAATAAGGATCCACCAAGTCCCTACTGAAGACGGTCCATGGGATAACTCATGAAGAATGTTCAGACAGTCTCAGGGAGATTATAGGTTACTGACATTTTTTATTTATTTATTTATTTTTTTTCCAGGGATCATGTTAACAATTCAGTTCTCTTGGTCACAACCTTACTTGGTCTTCTTTAATTTGATAATCTGGGGACAGCCTATGTGAATACATCTTCTGAAGTTTATGTGATTTTTAGCTATCAATCGATGACCTGAAAAGATGTTTATTTTCTTATCAAATATGAAATATTCATATATTTCTGTGTTTGGCTCATGAAAGGAGAAAGCCCATTGAAAATCACCCCTTTCAATATGCAACCCTCTCAAGCATTTTTAAAAAAGGTCTTCCTAAGTACTGTTGTCTGTCTGAAATATTTTCTGTTTCTGCTGAAAAGTGGATCCATTCTAAAAAGCAGCTCCAGATGCTTACTACGCAGGTGGGAAAAGATCTTCAATCTTGTTCTTAATTACTGTGGCTCAAATTGATTTGACCTGAACTCTCCCTGCCTTTCAAGTAGAGAAGGATCCACAGGCAAGCTCCCTAGCTTTTTGAACTAACATGCTGGCTGACAAATAAGTCATTGTAAAGAGCTGATTTATTGCCCAGCCAGTCACAGCTGGATTTTAAATATTAATTTTTAATGTAAGAAACAATTTCCATTTCTTTCACCCATAAAATCCAATAAATTAATCCAAGCACTTACAAATAATTGATATTTCACAATGGAGAAATGTTTATTTTATTTTATTTTATTTTATTTTATTTTATTTTATTTTATTTTATTTTATTTTATTTTATTTTATTTTATTTTTTATTTTTTTTACCACTTACAAATGTGCCCCTTTTAAAACCAAATGCTTTAAAGAGAAGATGTTCGTGAATTTTAAGGCTACAAATATACCTCAGGGTTCTGCTGACAACAAAATAAGCCATAAGCAAGAGTATTTTATGATGCTACTACGATCCCAAAATATAGCCTTGTCCAAGTTTTATTTTTATCTTATATAACACATAGATCCTACTACAAATTAGAGGCTGCCATCTTCCCAATTCCTTCCTGTAACTTCCTCACTTTCCAGTTCCCTTATTCTTCTGAAATGTTACCAGAGTAAAAAAGAATAATAATGAAGGGATCCTGGATGCTTGTAAGAATGGCTCGAGTTTTTACCTCTAGGAACTTTCTTTACATGAAGAAAAAATATTATTATCAACTGCTAAATGTAAGGGGAAAACAAAATAAAACAAACAAAACTCAAAGACTAATACATCTCTAGAACAGGTTACTCTGGAATTATATGCAATCTTCTCTTCTGAATACCTTTAGTAACATCTGGAAACATGTAAAGAAGCATCTGTTCAGAATAGCTTAATTCTTCTTGATCTTGATTAATAAGTGGACCTATGTCTCTCCCACACTTATGTTTTAGGATTGTATCACACAAATATTTATCTTAACCTCATTATCAGTTGACAGATGCTCAAATGACAAATTCCCTATTAAAATCCTTAAGGAGTCTCTTCTCCAAGGCAGTAAACAACTTACTGCACCTGTACTAGTAAACAAACCAGGTTAGGGACAATTCTCTAAAACAGATCAACAGGCATGACACGACACACCCCACCTTCCTACAGCCAAACTTTCCACCTGGCCACAGAGAGGCTATAATCCAAGTAAATACTGGCTTGTGCTAAACCCCTACAGTGCTTAGGTAGTGTTTGGGACAGTGCTACATGGGAAGGGAAGGGAAGGGAAGGGAAGGGAAGGGAAGGGAAGGGAAGGGAAGGGAAGGGAAGGGAAGGGAAGGGAAGGGAAGGGAAGGGAAGGGAAGGGAAGGGAAGGGAAGGGAAGGGAAGGGAAGGGAAGGGAAGGGAAGGGAAGGGAAGGGAAGGGAAGGGAAGGGAAGGGAAGGGAAGGGAAGGGAAGGGAAGGGAAGGGAAGGTTACAACTTTACTCCATAGCAACAAGACAGGTAAGGCTCAAGCAAAAGTGAAGCAAGGAATGGATCATACATGCTTTTATGGATATTACCAGAGTAGCAATATGAAACAATGAAACCTGATATTTTTCAAAAATTGTAAGGCTCTAATAAAGGTCTCCAAAGCTGCACAATATTTTCCTTGTAATCATTACTACTTCACAAAAACAGAAAGCAACTGATTTCTTAGAAGACTGAAAACATCAGCTCTCCTCCTATTATTAATCCCTTTCACCTTTGGCCATGATTCCCATAGCTTTCACTTCTAGTTTCAGAAAAGAAGTCCAAACACAGGAGCAGGACTCTCTGCTTTTCTTGGACTCAATAACACAAGTGATGGGAAAAAAAAATCCTTTCACAGTATTTCCTTTTTCTGTGATTTTCATTTCCTGATGACAGTTTGTATTACAGCAGTTCCTTAAGATTGCAGCTAAATGCATAACCTTCTCTGTACACAGATGCAGAGATGGCAGGGCCCAAAAAGTACATATTACCTAAACCTACAGGGCAGGCAAAGGCCTATAATTAGCATTTCTATTTTCACATGAGTAAAATAGTTTATTCCCCAAGATCAAAGAGGAAGTCCATGATGAACTAGGAATGAAGTGCAAATCTTTTGAGCCTCAGCACAGTGCCTTCACAAATATGCCTTGTCCCCACAGAGAAGAAACTTACAAAACCTTTGAGAATATTACCAACACATGTGAAATCTTTTTAGTCCTGACTTCATTGCTCCTCTGTAAGCCCCTGCAATGTATTTGACTGATAGTGGCTAGGGAGCCTGCGGAGGCAAGACTATATTAATGGCTAGAGAAACAGGCTCAATTTACAATTTACTTGTCCACACCCCACCCTGCTGTTTGCTGATTGTCATATATCTAAGTATAGAATCTTAACTGGTTTAAATCATCCCAGTTCCATCAATTTGTGTGGTGTTATACACCCGTTGAGGATCTGCCTGCCACATCTTAGGTCAAATCGCTGATCCTTGATTGGTTTCCCTTGGCACCACTGATGAACAAATAAGTAATAATAACAATAATAATGCACCCAAATCATCTTCTGATTCCATAGGGGTTTTCTCATTTACTTTAATAAATCTTTGATGCTGAGCAGTGCCATATGAATATCAACTGGGTAAGCAAGGAATCGTGTCTAGAGGGATTCAAGAGTGGAAACTATGCACAGTGGTACTCTTGCTATTATTAGTAAAGTGATCAGGATTCAGAAGAGTTGTGAGAATTCTTTTGCCATGTCAGCCATCAAAGAGAGGCACCAGAGAGATGAAAGTTACAAAGTGTAAAACCCTGCCTGTCGCCTTCGGCATGTTTTTGTTTAGTTCCATTCATATCTACATTTGATTTTTAATAGTTTATTTCTGTTGTTATGAGTGAAAAATAAAAAGGACTATTAAAGAACAAATTGTGTGCAGGATGTTTCTGGCACTTTGAACCAAATAATGCTAGCTGCAGATTTGATTTGCTTTTATTTCATGTTAAAATACAATAAATAAATAAATAAATAAATAAATAATAAAGAGAGAGAGACAGAGGACTAACTTTCACTTTTCTGTTTGTTTGTTTTTTCTTACTATATTAGAAAACAAAACCAAAAACAATTGCAAACAAACAAACAAAAATAAACCAAGCTAGCAGCAGAGGCAAAAGCATCCCCCTAGACCCTAAAGAGTGGAAAGCTATTTTTAGCTCCCTCAAGGAAAATTGTATAAATACTACCCACTGCAGCAAAACATGAATTTAATAAACTCCAGTATCATCACTGGAAGCAAAAACATTTAATTTAAAATCTAGGCAGTGACCTTGAATTTAACAAAGAGGGATGATTTGGAGAAATTAATAAAAAGGTAAATAATTGTAGGAAAAAAGAAAAAAAAAAAATTGTAGCCAAATCCTCAGCCAGAGAATTCAAAATTCAGTAACACTGCAAAGCGTTAAACTACTGGGAAACAAAGCCAAACTTTGGACTTATGGAAAAGTTTCTTTCTATTCCACATTTTCTTTGAAAATTATGAATAAAAATAGCTTTATATATAAATAGAAGTATCTACTGACCCACAAAACCCAACTCTAAGAGAATGAAGGCACTAAAACTGTTGCTTTTGCAATTTTTGGACAACAGTATCTTCATCATAATTAGGGTATGATTTCTGTTCCTTTCACAGCAACAAGCCCTATGAAAAAGAAACCCATAACACAGGGTTCTATGAGATACCAGACCCCAACCAAGGGCTAATACAAGGCAGTCCCCACTGCCCTCAGTCCTGCTGTTGAGAGGATTTATGAATCTTCTTCTACCATCTTCCTTCTCATATGTTTCTGAGGAGGATTATTAAGGATTTCATCAAGAAATATTGCTTTCTTGGCTTGGTTCTCCGAGGTTGTTGATATCTGGAACCTTTTTCCTTATAACAAATTACTTTAAAGGATCTACTGGAGAAAAGGACAGACATGTAGTAAATATGAATATGTACATCACAGCTTGTACAGCATGTAGATACCATGCACACACATAGCCTGCAGGGCAAATGGTTTGATTAAGTAGATGAGAGTGGTGCCCAAACGAGGTATTTTAGGACTCAAATCTCTACCAACTCCTGGCATGTGGTCTCTCACCTTCTTGCATTCCCTGAGGCGTTCTCCAGCCAAGAGTATTTCCCTCACCCCAGTCAGCCTGGAACTTCAGGTCCTTCTTCAGGGCAGCAGCAGCAAGGAAAGGTTGGACTTATATTTTCTTTCAAGACCATTTGCAAAAGATGTTTCTCATCCCTTACCCGGGGTGACCTCCAAATGCACAGTTCTGTAAAATCTTAAATCTACTGTTCTTTGTATATCCTTTGTTTACTAGGCAGAAGGTAATCAGTGTATCTGTCATTTAATTTTACTTGTGTTGTTTTTTGTTTGCTTGTTTGGTTGGTTTGGTTTGTTTTTTCTATGAAATAACTTCTTCAGATCTTACCTGAAAGTTAGGTGCTTTCCCATAACATTCTAATCTTCATGTGTCCCAGCCTCTTTATTTTTTCTGGAAAACAGATAAAAAATTGTTTGTACAAGCTGAATTGACCACAAACCTTGGATAACTTTTTCTGTTTATTGATAGTCTACTTTGTTAACTGTTCTTAGGCTTATCCAACTCAGGCCTACTACAGCATTCCTTCTCACTTCCCTGTGTAGGAACCCTGCCTTGTATCACTTCTTTGTGACAATAAGTACTTATCCTATTCCAGAGAGTCACACAAATTATTATTTTTGAACACTTCTATAAAACAATATTGTGGTTTGCTAACACTGACAGTGTTCCTTTGAGACCTCCACAGTTTGTTTTCTGCTCTAGTAGCTTTCATCCTTCCAGATTGTTGTCTTTCACTGGTGCTGAGTTGTTACAACCAGAAACATATTATGTTTCATATTATCCCTTTTTCTGTATGATTTCTGCAAAGCAGTGGGAGCAGATACTCTCACAGCAGACTGCTGTGTTAAGTACTGGGCTCAGTTAATGCAATACTCTGCCACATTTCTGCTGCCATTCCTCCTCTAGGACCAGAGTAATTATCAATTAACTTTATGACATTATGTTATGTTATTCTCACCAAAACTTTCAGACATCTCAAAGTCAATCTTCTAGTCTAAGCTCGTCATGAGGTCTTTACCCATATTCAAAAACACCTTTAGATATTTATTTACTGTGTATCTTATATGCTTAAATTAGGACAGGCTGAATCACCTGCAATCCATTTTTCAACACTCACTTTAGAGGGCACCTAGGACAGCCTTCACCCATTCCCAACCTCTGAATGACTAAATTTAGGTAAGATGAATGTGATCTCTGGTACTCCATGAATTAGTCCTTGGCCAGAGTGTGGAACACATTTTGTGAGACATACTCATACAGAGTGCTAGGACACCTGTGCCTGGTAGTCAGGTACTTATAACTGGGATAGGTGAATGGAATGGATTTATGCTAGCCTCAAAAGAGCTGCATAACTAAAGAGTTTCTGAATTACTTTTTTTTTTTTTTCTGGAGTTTTTGTTGCTGTTGCAGTTATCTTGAAGACATGACTTGTTATTTCTCATCAGTCTGTCCTTTAATATGTTTCAGCCTTCTGAGGATAGCTACACAAAGCACAATGTACAGTCTAGCACACATATGGGAAGCAGTGCTGGGTCATCCCAGGCTATTATGGTCTGTGTCTCAGCAGAGCTAATTAGTCCTTCTGTGACTGGAGCACCATGTCACAGCAACTTTACTGCTGGTATCTTTACTATCTCATTCTGATATAGCTCTAGTGTCCCTGCATGGAAATACACTGTGGCATGTAGACCTGTTGTCAATGCCAGTACCTAATAGGATTTAACTACTCCAAATGCAATTGCCTGAACATAATGTCTGCATTCCATTTTTTTGAGCCAACTTCATGTCTGTCCTGGGCCTCCAACATCTAATAGCAGGATAAATCACCAGAATAGAATTGCATTTTCATTTTAAGCTAGAAACCTACATTACTGCACGCACAACATAACGTGGTTGCATGCAAACTGCTTAGATCATGAAAATCCTCACTGAGGACACACAAGGGGTCAATAGTTTCAGCAGACAAAAGCACTATACCACACTGAAGTTGCAGTACAGGTTTCAGAGTAAAATCAGCTGGTATGTATTCAACCCTTTTGGTAAAACATTTTTGTAATTCCCTAAAGTGGTTTAATAAACTTTGATACATGTTTTCTTTGCATAGTCTGATGTGTTTGCTGCTACTGTAGTAGATTATTTTATGACCACCATCAACAACAACAATTACAACAAAGGCAAAGAAAGAGGTATTTGTCTGGATTACCTTTCAAATTTTAGAACAAACATTTTCTCAGCAAACCATTTCAGATATCCTCCAAACACCACAGCCTTTTTACAAGTTCAGACTTCCAATTAAGATCATGCTAGGAATGCAATCAAGGATCTCAGCACTCAGAAGTTAATTATCTCCTCAGGCTAAGTCATAAACATACTTGTTTTGTTTTTGTCCACTTCATCTAATGATATAATGTATTTGGAAGATACAGATTTTGTCAGTTGTTATCAAGAGGGCCTATGGTGAGGCTGTGGGAGCTTTTGTCGCTACTGAAATGCAGCAAAAGCTAAACTGTTTCTGTGAATTAACAACACTGGGTACTATCTGTCCAAAATTACCCACAGACTGCCACACCACATAAAGCTCAAAGATTGTTACGGATCTTCTCTGCATGCTCAGCCAACTTATTCATCCCCAAAATTGGCTGGATTTGAGCCATACATCTACACATGCTCAGTATAAATGCTGTAAGAGAGATGACTTAGACTGACCTCATTGAAAGCTGAACAAGGTTGAAGATAAATAATTGATTAATTCTTTCCATCCCAGATCAAATGGCTGTCTGATTCACAAGGGCCAAAAGTCCTTTCTGGCCATCCAAAAGCAATGGCAGTGCTTGAAACTTCCAAGTTATTCCAACTCAAAATTGGATTAACTGCCTCAGAGTCTTCTAATTGACAGATGGTTCTGCTAATGCCCACCTGGGAAAATGTGTGATTTGGGTGGCCCATATACATATAATGTGTTCTGCTGCCAGAAGGTAATGGTTGAGAGTGATGTATCTACTGTCAACATTTCTGTGTTTCAGTTGCATTTAACTCTAAGAATTGTTGTGGACGGATGTTATGCATCACCTTCTAAATTCATTTTAATTCCTGAGAATTAATCACAAAAGTAACATAGAGATTTAAGATACAGTTTTCAGGAAGGATATTTAGCCTTTCAGCTCCCACTTTCTGAAAGTGCACATAAACTCTATTTGGTCATTTGTTATAGCTACATTTTCAGCTCCATGCTGGTCTGATTCTGGTCATAAGATCAAACTTACTCACAAGCAGCATCATAAATCTTCACCAAAAAGTAAAAAATAAAAAGTCCTTTAAGCAGCCATAAGCATAAAGTGTGGAGCCTTCTGGAGTTGGAGACTGATATTTGAGGTTTACTATCCAATCCGCAGGCATAGGAGCAAACCCAGACCCTACTGAGCAGACCAAAACTGCACAGGCTCTGCATTAGCAACAGGGGTGGGATGAGTGAATCCTGGTAAGACCACATCCAAACAGCAGAAACTGAACTCTGTTCTTCCAGGGCACAACATGATTTAGCTGAAATTTAGCGACAACTTGTTTTGTAGCCAAGCTATAAGCAGCAACACGGGCTAGTCATAGGAGATAGTGTGCTCATGAGTCCTCTCTTAACTTTGTACTGCAGGCATATCCTTCTGGTCTTGACTAACTTAGCAGGTAACTTATTTCAATAGTAGGACAAATAATATGATAGAAACTGTGCTTAGGAGCAATATTAGCAGCCAGCACAACACAAACTTTAATTGCATCTGAAAAAGCTTCGGGTAAAACATAACTGGCTAGCTAGTGAATATTCTCCCAGTGACCAGCATCCATAAAAGAGTGAACTGATGACAAATAAATAATTATCATTATTTCTTGTTTTCTGCTAACACCGCAAGTGCCCTTCAGCACTGCTTGCTCACCGTTGTAGTCTGCCAGTGCTCAGATAATCAGTGCTTCGTTATGGCACACTAGATAGTACTTGTTACTCACTGTTTTGCATGGCAAATTTCTATGGGGGAAAAGCATTCCTCATGAAGATCTAGCAAGAGATCATATTTTACATTCACCTTTTCATATGCTCTTTGTGGTCTAGCACTTTATATCCATCAGTTACTGTATCCTGAAAATCTGCCAGAAAAGATCCCACTTGATTTTGTAACCTGAGACTGATATACATGTACATAACCATTCAGTACCAGTAAATAAAATACAATATCTGGGAATGTGATGTAGCAATAGAGTTTGTAACAGCTTCAAAATTAAGGAAACCATTGGGGGAGAGCTTGTGAAGGTCTGTGCTCTACTCTAATTGTTAGTCCATGTGGTCCCACTCAATGCACAGAGAAAAATGAATACACTGCTGTTATAAACAACCATGACCATACTGAGAAGTCACACCCACAAATGCCAGCAGTGACTTTGGGCCAGCTTGTCTACACACTTTGTGTTCCTGCTTTAAGACTTTTTGCAGCAGCCAACTTTATCAAGATTCATCTTATTGCCCTTTGTCTTCTGGATATTTAAGGGGTATGGTCTAGATCTAGCATAAGCAGATATTTTCTGTCCTAGGTCTAAAAGATAATTTTTCAGGTGTTATTGTGAATCTGGTTGTCTGTTTTCTGTGCAAGAGAGGGTTAAGATCCTGGACTGGTAGCCACATCAAACAGCGCCCTAGAGTTGACATAGCTGGGAAGTGTCAAGTAGAAGAGTGCCTGAAAATCTTTCTCTAACTTGAACATAAAGGTGGACTCTGCAGCAAGACATCTCTGTGAAATATCGCTAAAGCAGACTGTTCTTGCTTATCTCAAAAGGAGATGGGGACTAAATTCACAAGGAAATACCTTTTGCTTGGTAGTTGGACACTATTGGTAAGGAGTACTTCGTGGGTGAAAGGGGAGGCCCAGATTTAAGAGATGTTCTGAACCCTTCCTCTCCAACATCCAAGAGAGAGGTGTAATTATGGGTAATACTTAGAGTAGGTAAACCTACTCTACCTTTCTAGCAGAAGAAAGTCAATTTGCAATCAAGAAAACAAACTCAGAGGATTAGAAGGGTAGTATGAAAAAAAGAGAACCTACTTTTATAGTATTTAAGGTATTTAGACATTTTCTCATTAAACTTTAGAAATAATCAAAAAACAAACATTTGAGAGATTTCCACTTCTCTAAAGACAACACAAACAATTGGTTCATTATATAAAGGCACATGATAATACCACCTCCACAGCCTCAGCTGAATTCAGTGTAGTCCAAATGAACACAGTAAAAAATAGCATAAGGATGTCTTTTTCCTGGATCCCAGAAAGCTAAGGAAGAAACTTGCAGTGGGACCACTCCAAGAACTTGCAACAAGGGAGTGCATGAATTATTTTCGTAAACATCAGTGTCTAAATTTTACATAGAAACAATTTTAGATTTCTTTCTGTTTTCTTTGTTGTTCTGATCCCCTATCCAGTGCACTTAAATGAATGCAGCATTCCTTGTATTAACAGCAGTACTTTCCTGGTGTAACATGGAAATCTTTTATACTTTTTGTGTGTGTATGTGTTTATGCTTACTGCCAGAAAATTCACATTTGGATTACAAATGGGTAGATAAAGTTGCCAAACTATTCTATGATGAACTATTGTCCAAATCTCTCATGTTTGTTGTTGTTGTTGTTCTTGTTGTTTTTTGAGAAGGAGGAGGATGTGGGAAGGGAAAATCTCATCTTATGCCCCACAGCTTTTCCAAGGCCAGAGAGAAAAATGTGAGTCACAATTCCCCAATCCAAAGGGCAAAGACTGTTTCAGTAAAAAAGTTGTTTGTGAGGCCTGAGAAAAGAATAATAACCCCAATGTGTAAGTGCAGATTTTATTTTGGTATGGAATATATTTATGTATTTACTTTGGCTGTCTCAGAGAAAAATTTCTGAAGCATGCTGGAATTCTGTAAAGATGCAAGAGTGGCTTTCATGTTTGCAGTGTTAAGCTGCCAACAAGCAGAAGCAATGTAAGCAATTGCATTGGCCTCTGAAATCTTTTATTCTTTTCCTGTACTCTCAATGATGTCCCAAGAATGCTCCAAATGACTTTCACTTGCAGCACTGGAAAATTTACCACCATTCAACCACTTGAATTAAAGAAGAGTGCCTCTTAACTGGTAGCAAACCTAACTTTGCTGTTGTCTTTTTCCGCAAGACAACAAACCCATTACATATCACACAGTACTTTAACTAAGCACTTGATTCTGCCCATCAAAACTCAAACAGCAGCAGCAAAATAATGTATATTTAGAAAGTACACACAAATACAGAAACACACATATATATGCCTGGCACACTATGTGAGATAACACATTATTTACAATGATTTTAGTACATTCTTCACAAATAGATTTTGTCAATGAACCAGAAGAAAATATCATTGTAAAAATCTTTGTTGATTATGGAAAGAGCTGAGGAGTGACTAAATAACAATAGATGGGCATCACTACTCTGAGTCAATAACGTTATAGGTCTGATGTGGACAAACAACATGTACTGTATTACAGCAAAGCATAATCCATCTGGGACCTCAAAGTGAGGACTGCACATGTGAACAGTGAGACCACACCTTGAAAGAACACTGATTGCCATAAGGTCATGACTAGTACATGGAAGTAACAAAATAGACACAACACTGATGAAAGGCATACCAACACCTGCCAGCTGCTCTCGTCTGGCCAAAATTCTCATCCAAGACCTGAAAATACATTCTTCTACTGCAGATTTTTAAAAATGCAGTCTACACTCATTTAGTGAAAGAGAATGTAAAGAACCAAGTGTGTCATGATGTAAAAATATTGACACAAGAAGATAACTGATATATGTCTATCCTTTTAATGCTGTATTTTTTAAGACCAAAGATAATCCATAATCTGTAGGCTGAAGCAAGAAACAATTAATGAAAAGTAAGTTTCATATTTTTAATAATAAGAGAATTAAAATCTGGAGCAATTTACCAATGAATTTTCCATATTCAGGAGTCCTTTGAAGAAGGCAAGATATCTTTTCAGAAGTTATGAATTTGGTATTACATTACTTGTTCTGATAAAAAGTAATGTGTGCATTTCTGCAGCTGTTGTTATGCAGGTGATCAGAAAGGTCTCTTTTCCCTTAGAATTGATTGATGCATTACTCACAGGCTGGTTCTTAAGTATCTTGGGTCTTTTAATGAAATCCTTCTGATCACAGAACTGCATTAACACAAAGCAAAACACACAGAAAGATTTGGATTTCTTTACACTAGCCTTAATAAGCCGTTGGTATCAGTGTCTGTTCTTCCAGTCATTTGATGGTTATCATTGGGTTTTCAAAGCCATGTCAGTTTTAGGCACCCAGATATCATTGACTTTCAACTTACACTGTCTGCATTGCTTACAGACCTCATCAACATGAAATGAACCTCTGACTGGACCGTGGCTGTTCTTTTCAAGAGTTAACTTCAGCAAATTGGTTACATAATTAGAGATACAACTTGCCTCATTACAAACAAGCAATGAAAACTTTAATCCTCATTCATCCAAAGAATCAAAGTGTGGAAGCTCTAAATCTTGTCTGAAATGGCAGATTAGAACAAACCTTGACACTGCTAAATGGAGACAGGGAACTA
Organism: Aythya marila; assembly: GCF_965140915.1. Taxonomy (NCBI): domain Eukaryota; kingdom Metazoa; phylum Chordata; class Aves; order Anseriformes; family Anatidae; genus Aythya; species Aythya marila. Next base: position 111,383,688 of record NC_139044.1, read on the forward strand.
TTTTGGAAGACTTGTAAGATAAATTGATCATGCATGACTCCATTTCTGCCTTAGGGGCAATGTTGATGAGCACTGAAAATGCTGCTGTACAGAAAAGAAAAAAAAAAAAAAAAAAGAGAGAAATAGATATTTCTCTGCATTAATTTATTCTAGACTTCCTATAATTAGAAGAAATTATTGTTGTGTGATATTCATTCATCTCATTAGGCAGTTTAAGAAGAAACAAATTCATCCTTTCTGAAGAGAATCATATTTTTCTGAAGGTGGTAAAAATTTCTCAGGCTCCATTATAAGAATTAAAGTGTTTATAATCTTTGTTCTCAAAGCAGCTAACAGTCTGTTATGAAACATAAAAAAATGCAGTTATGGGGTTTTGGATTCTTTCAGTCTTTACACAAAAGATATGTTTTTCTGACGTAAAATTTTTCTCCTATATATCTTGCCTAGTGACCAGGAGGGGGAAAAATGAACCTTACTCCCTACTGTTAGAGGATACCACCACCAATCCACATGGTACATACTGAAAAAACAGTAGGGATAGTTGATTCAAGAGTTTCAGTCTAGATATAAAATAATTCTGTCAGAGACAGAAGCTGACCCTTAAGGTGATACAGGAAGAAAGATATTTTTTTCCTTCCCTCCCTCATATACCTCAGAATTCAGTCTCTATAGCCTTAGATGCTTATTTGTTGTAAATCAGTTACAACAGTTCCTAAACTAAGTCAAACTAAGCTAGAATTACAGTCTACCATATGTAATAGATGGATTGTTTTTAAATTTACTGATCTGGGGGAAAGAGTAGTTGTCCATACTGGTTTTATGTGGTAAGGGTTTGGTAGCAGGGGGGCTGGTGGAGTAGCGTCTGTGAGCAGAGCCCAGCAGCTGCCCTATGTCAGATCACAGCCAGCTCCAGCCAGCTCCTAAGGGACCTGCCACGGCCCAGTGCCAAGCCAATAAGTAAAGTAATTTGTGCCTCTATAAGAGCAGATTTAAGTAAGATGAAAAACATAAATAAATAAAAATAAACAATAACAACAAAAAAAAAAATGCTGTGCACCAGTAGCTGGGCAAGCAAGGAGTCACAACCAGTTCTGCAGACCCCCAGGGCAGTGCAGCAAGAGGGCAGGAGGAGCACCAGGCACACAGCAGAAGTTCCCCTGCGACCTGTGGAGTGGCCCCTGGTGGAGCAGGCTGTCCCCCTGCAGCCCGTGGGTCCCACATGGAGCAGATCTCCACGCTGCAGCCCGTGGAGGAGCCCCTGGTGGAGCAGGTGGATGTGGCCTGGAGGAGGCTGCGGCCCATGGAGAGCCCCGCAGGAGCAGGCCCCGGGCCAGAGCTGCAGCCCTTGGAGAGCCCACACAGGAGCAGGGGCCTGGGGGGAGCTGCCGCCCACCCGTGGGGGACCTGTGCTGGAGCAGTTTGCTCCTGGGGGATGGACCCTGTGGTACGGAGCCGTGTTGGAGTGGTTCTTGAAGAGCTGCTGCCTGTGGGCAGCCCCTGCAGGCTCAATTTGGGAAGGACGGCATCCCATGGGAGGGACCCCGCGTGGAGCAGGGGCAGAGAGGGATCCTAAAGGAGCGGCAGAGACAAAGTGTCAGGGACTGACCGCAGCCCCATTGCCTGTTCCCCTGCACTGCTCAGGGGAAGGACGTAAAAGAGAATAGTTGGGGGAAAGGTGTTTTTAGTTTCTTTTTAGTTTCTCATTGTTATGCTCTGCTAGTGATAAGCAATAAATCATATCACTCTCCCTATGCTAAGTCTGTTTTGCTCGTGACGGTAATTGTTGAGTGATCTCCCTGTCTTTACCTCAACCCATGAGTCTTTTCCATTGTATTTTCTCCCCTTTTTATTTGAGGAAGTGGAGTGAGAATGTGGTTGTGGTGGAGTTCAGCTGCCCAGTTGGGTGAAACCACCACAGTGTCCTGCAGAACTATAGTATCCATGACAATAAACAACTAATCATTCAAGGCAAGTCTGGAGTTCCTGAGGGGTTGGGCAGCTCCAGGCAGCTAAGACAGAAAAGCCCTTCTTCAGGTTAAACATCTGTGCTCTTCAGTCCCTCCAAAGAAGAACCTTTTATAGATGGCTCATTTCCTTTTCACCCTTCTGGAGGAGGTGGATGGAGTGGTAGGATCCTGTCTTAAAATCCCCCCATGAGAAATGCTTCTAAATTTCTATGTCTGTTCAGAAAAAGCTTCACCTTGATCTACTGGCTTGCCCTGCTTTGCTATAAAGTAGGATCAAGACACTTTTCCAAGATTTTAAATGTCTCCTACGAGCTGTGAAAGCAGGGTGTTGTGTTTTCTTATGATTTGCTTTGGTGCTTTTTATTCTGAATAAACAGAAAAGCTAAGATTATGTTTCAGCTGAACTGTGAAGTACATTTTCATAATCTAGGGAAAAAAAAAAAAAAAAGGAAAAAAAAGTCCCTCTCCCTCTCCCTTTCCCTTCCCTTCCTTTTTTTTTTTTTTTTTAATGTACTATTATGTTCCCCCTTTCTTTTGTTCTTTTGCTGAGATGTGAGTGCAAAGTCAGGCTGATGGTTGCATCAAAAGTACAGGCCCTCCGCCTCACAGCAAATCTCTATTTTAGTATGTCTGTGTGCTTGTTTGTGTGTGTACACTAGAGGCTATTTTTACTCAAAATCATAGAATATCTTGAGTTGGGAGCAACCCACAAGGATCATTGAGTCCAACTCCTGGCCCCACACAGGACCACCCGAAACCAGACCCTATGTCTGAGAGCGTTGTCCTAACACTTCTTGAACTCCAGCAGTCTCAGTGCTGTGACCACTGCCCTGGGGACCTGTCCCAATGCCCGACCACCCTCTGTGTGTAGAACCTTTCCCTAACACCCAGCCTGACCCTCCCCTGTCCTAACTCCATGCTATTCCCTCTGGTCCTGTCCAGAGAGCAGAGCTCAGCGCCTGCCCCTCTGCTCCCCTCGTGAGGGAGCTGCAGGCCGCCATGAGGCCTCCCTTCAAGCCTGCTCTGCTCCAGGCTGAGGAAAGTGAGGGACTGCAGCCGCTCCTCATACATTTTCCCCTCTAGGCCCCTCATCATTTTTGTTGTCCTTCGTTGGACACTCTCTAACAGCCTTACCTCTTTCTTTATGGTGCCCAAAAAACTTCATGCAGTGCTCTAGGTGAGGCTGCACCAGCGCAGAGCAGAGCGGGACAATCCCTTCCGTCAACAAGCTAGCAATGCCATGCCTGATGTACCCCAGGGTATGGTGAGCTCTCCTGGCTTCCAAAGCACATTGTTGATTCATAATCTGGTTTGGAGCTGCCAGGAGCTACTCCATGACATCACCATCCTTCCTGGTCTGGTGCAAGAACCCTCCTCCAGGATGGCACAAACATGACACTCAGCCAGCAAGGAAGAGAGAGCCAGGGAGGCAAGTGTGGACCCCTGTCTGTGTGTGTGTGAACACATTTGACATGTGTTTGAAAGGATTTCCTTTTTTTGGATACTTTGGATACTTTTTTTTGGATACTTTTGTTTTCTCTTTTTTTTTTTTTTTTTTTTTTTTTTTTTTTTTGAAAACTGTATTATTGCCTTCAGCCAGAGTCACTATGAAAAATTATCACGAAGACATCTGTTTTTACATCATATTGCATCAGTTTTTGGTGATGGGGAGGATTTTCACATAGGCATAGTCATGTGTATCAAAATGAGGAGAAGGTTTACAACAGAATACAACTTTCAAATCTAGCTGAGAGATTTAATGTCACAGACAGGCTTAAAACAACAACAACAACAAAACCGAAATTGGAAGCAGGAAAACAGGAAATCCAAAGTGGAAATATGTGCTCATTTTGAATGGCTTGGAGAAATAATCATATACTCTTTTAGACCTTTTCTCCACAGAAACCTTAAAAAAACTATCGATATTTCTCTATGAGACATAGCTTGGTTCATCTTCAGGTTATTGGGCCTAATGCAGAAACTATGAAGTGAAATTAATGGTTCAGTGTTTTGCAGGCTGACAGACTAAATGGTCACAGTCGTCTTTTTAGCATCTCCAGAGCTGATTTGAAAATGGAAATTGGGGTCTGGGTTTGGTTTGGGGGGATTTTTAGGTTAACACACAAATATATTGCTTTTCATTCTCGTTTTTACCATAACTACATCTCAGTTCTCTGCTGAGTTGTTTGTTTGTTTGTCTGTTTGTTTGTTTCTTAAATAAAACATTTCACTCTAAAATCAGATTTATTTTATAATTTCAATTTTTATTTGCAGTATGAACATTTTGATTGGTTCTCCTATGTTTTTGCACTACATGTTCTATTTCTCCATTTCAAAAACTCTAAAAAATATTTTTAGTAAAAAATAAAAATGAGTAACTATAATATTAAAAAATAATAATAATAATAGTAACTATGTTATCCAAATGCTGTTCTCCAGCAACACAAATAGAAATAATCTTTGTCTCAAGGTCAGTGCAAACTAAAAGCCAAAGAAGTAAGTTTGTGTCTTTTCAAAGCAAATCCAGGGTTAGATTCTAGCTTGGTTTCTAGCACATTAGTCAGCAGGAAATAGAAGCTGTTGCACCCTAATGCAAGTCACAGCCAAAGCAGTTCATGAGTTCAATGAAAGTTTAGAAAACATGGCAAGCAACAGTGCAGTGTGAAGTAGGGACAGCCTAAGGACATAAATAGAGAAGCCTGATTAGGCAAGAAAAACACAGCTCAAGCAGAATAAAATTCCAGCAGTAACATAAAAGGAAAGTGGTGGTGGTGGGGGGGGGTGTTTGTTTGTTTGTTGTTGTTTTTAGAAGTACCTGATTTCTAGCTTATGCCTAGACGTGTATAACCAGACAGGAAACCTGCCTGAAGCTCTACTTCTGAAAAAAGAACTTCAAAGTTTAGAGAAAGTAAGTTGGTAGTAAGTAATTGTTTACCAGAAGTAGACTGAATATTAGATGCAAGTGTAAGACACAATTAACCCAGGAAGAGATTTTGTGGGTGTGAGCATGTGCACCTTCTATTTATTTCCCCATTTCCCCATTTTATTTTGATTTATTCTGTTACTATGTGGTTTTGTAATATTTTCTGCATCTTCCTGACCTTCTCTTCTATGTATTTTTTTTTTCTTTTCTTAAATCTACCTTTCTCTCTTCCTTTCTCTCTTTGTGTTTAAAACATTGTGATCACTAATATCAGACGTTGCATTATAGGTGTTTAATTTAAATTTTGCTTTAAATCCTTAAAAAAACTGTGATAGAGTGAGAATGTGCATGCGAGACAGAATGCAGAATAACTGGGGATGTGACAACTTAGATAATTAATTAGTCCTTTTCATGTCAACAGGGGGGTGCACATATTTTGATTTTGTGCATATATTCTCATTCACACTCCTTTTTTTTTTTTTTTTTTTTTTTTTTTTTTTTTTTTTATGCCTAGAAATGTGAAGCCTTTATTTTCATCCTGGATTCAATAAAGTGTCTGGTCTGATTACATGGATTGAATGACGTGTGTTAGCACCCTGCTTATTAACCACTCTTCATCTGCAGCAGGTCTGTGTTAGACACCTGTCTCAATTTTCCTATCACATGCCTTCTGTGCGGCACTGTCATAAGAACAGCAGACAGACACCAACCCATATTTTTCAGAGGTCTTTATTATAGGAATTATATGTAGACAAAAGACAATGCATTGGCTTTTATTCTTACTCAGTTCTTTGTTTCCTGTGTGATTAAAAATACCCATGAATCTCTTAAATCAAAGTTTCACTTTTCAGACCAGTTCTTGCAACTTTGAAGATACCAATAAGGTGACCAACACTGAAATTATTCCCAGTGCACATTCCTGGATGATATAAAGCCTCAGCAGGCAACAGAACTAACTTGTTCACTATGCTACAGTTCTAAAAATTCCTTACCCGTGCTTAGAAAGCACTCCTGTTACACCATCAGATAGCATGTTTAGAAATCATAATGATTTGAGCAAAAGGAGTTTAGGAGCAAATAAAAGGAAAATGTAGTTTAATGGCTGGATGTGGATTTGGGTCTTGGGAAACTTGAGTACGGTGTCTTGCTGTCAGCATCACGGGGTAAGATTTAGTTCATCTATTTCTGTCATGTAAAAGTTTTTTTCAAAGAAGACAGTACCTGCAGAGTATTATTTGCCTTATCATAAATAAGATCCCATCACCTTCAATGTTCCTTGTCTTGTCATTCCACAGAGATTAGACTAAATCACATGATTAATAACCTTTTTAAAATGATCTCATTTCCCTGTTTTCCACGACTGCCTGTAGAACTTAGCATGTCATTCCCACCCCCAATCTGTCTCCAAAACCTCTGGCATATCCCTTTTCAGTCTTCTCCAATGAGCCTCTAAATCCTAATTCCCCTTGCTTGGGACAAGTTTGTTTATTATAGTTGTTTATTATAGTTTTATAATAAACACCAATGCACTGTAGGACATGGAACAAAATTGCACTTTATCGTTTTTTTCCTGATGTTTTCCATTACATACCTTTCCTTTTCTTTCTTCTTTTGGATTTCAATTACTGACTCTTCTGGAGCCATTGCTTTCTCTTTCAATGACCCTATGTAAACCAACAGTAATGAGACAAAGCCACAGGGCTCCTGGAGCCTACCTGCCTCTCACACTACCAGAGGTAGAAACATTTTTCATATTGTTTAATATCTCCTTGCCTTTATAGGGCTCTCACTCATATCTGTGTTTTCTTAGCTCTCCTGAAATCCCTGTCTATCTCTATTTTTTCTCCTAATAGAGACGTACAGGGTTTGTGTATTTATCTGTATTATTTAAATCCCTTTTCTCTCAGGATAGTTCCAAGACGAATAATTAAAAAATAAATAAATAAAAAAAAGAAAAGAAAAAGTCTCTCACAGAAAGTTTATTCACATCCACATACAGATTCTTCATAAAATTTCCAGAATTACCTGGAAACACTTTCCAAACACTTTATCATGTTAAGAATGCTGTAAAGGGTGGAGAGAGCAAGTTTTGGGGTCATATCTCCCTTTCCTCCATCTGATAATTGAAAGGACATCTGAGTGACATGGACATATTCCTGCCTGTGCAAATCATTTGTAGCAGACTTAAATGATTTTTATTCCCACAACTATGCGATAAAGTAGATAAGGAATGTGTCCATTTCAGAGAGGATATACTGAGGAACAAATCAGACTTCTGACTTGTCTGGTATTATACAGTTTGTGGATGTGCCATGAATTGAGTATAGTTCCTCAGCCCTACCCTGGTTCTCTAGAGTATCACCCAGATTATTGGCTCAGCTCTCCATCAGTTGAAGCACTGAATCACCAAACAGGAGTTATTTCTTTGTTTAGCCTCTTTCTCCAACAATTTATAATTGCAACAAGATGGACTTGGATTTTTTTTTATTGTTTTGGTGTTTTTTGTTTTGTTTTTAGTGTAAAAGGGAAATGCTCTGTGGTAGGTTGATTTTAAATTCCATGGAGTCCACAAAACCTTCAGGCTACCACAGTTCTGAGGTATTTATAACATGGTATTGATGTTGTGAAGTACTTCACCTCCACCCCTGTCTGCCTTGAGACATCTTGTTTTCAGAGGAAAGTGAATACAAGTTCAAGGTTACAGGAGAACATTTCCCTGGCTTGTCAACTCCTCCTCTTTCAGCTTGACTGGAGAGCTGCTTCATGCTCTCATACTTTATTCTTGTGATCAAACTGCAGGAGGCAAATGAGAGCCATGAGGGTTGTGGCATTTGTGGTTTATTTTAACAGTGGTTTATTCTCAGGGAAAAACAAAAACAAAACCAAAAAACAAACAACCAAAAAAAAAACACCCTGTAGTTTGCAAATGGAAAAAGGATATGGGCTGTGTCATGTTGGTTTGCTTTAAAGATGGGTTGTAGCTATTCGTCCTTTCCTTCTCTTGTGGCAGGTTTCTCCTTAGGTTTGACGACAAGTGACATTATTAGTGCTGATGGCCAGGCCTTGAACTCACTGTGTTGATTGCCTGAATGTTTCTGTTTCTCAGTGTAATGAAAGAACAATCAGTGCCTCTGTGATATCCTCATGTGGCACTAACTGCTATTAGAATTTATAATCATTTGTTTATAAGTATTTATTATATGTTCTGACAAGAGGCTTTACAGACTCCAACTGAGACTGAAACACTGTAGTATGAAGCATTGTATAGATTCACAGGAACATACTAAGAACTTACAATCAATATAAATGAACAGGAATGGAGAAAAGGAACATGAAGTAGAAAATAGCCTTCTCTAGCAGTTATTTCAGCAGCTACCACGCAGCGCCTCAGTCCCTACACATTTGATCACACTTCCTGTCTCATTACCACAGTTAAAATTTACTGTTCTTCATGTTGGTTTTTCAGCTAGAAGCATAATAACACGTAACTTTGGGCAACAAAGGCTCTCTGAATACCAAAAATCACAAAAATGTAAAAGGAGGAGGAGGTAAGGAGTGAATAATTGTTTTGCATGTTAGGTGCCTCCCCGCCTCCTATTTATAAACAGTCCCCCCAACCAAGGGTAAAAACATGTATCTTCTTATAAGAAGAAATACTGAGATCAGATTGCTTTTTCTTTTATTTTCTATAGAAAGCTTTAGTCCCTTAAAACTATGTTAGTGAGAAAACTATCATGAACATTTTGGGAGAATAACCATATGATGCTGGAAGGAGACTGAGGGAGTGACATTCAGTTGTCTGAACAGGCATCTCTGATTCCTGTCAGACCCCTTGAGATGGTGTGTGAGAAAACTGCACCAGGCTGGTTGACATTATGTAGGACCTAGGGGAGCCTATGAACAGAAGCCAGTTGGAATTTCATATGGCAGAAAAATAAAATAAAATAAAATAAAATAAAATAAAATAAAATAAAATAAAATAAAATAAAATAAAATAAAATAAAATAAAATAAAATAAAATAAAATAAAATAAAATAAAATAAAATAAAATAAAATACATTGGATGTGTATCTACAGCGTCACTCCTGAACCCTCACTGGATGGAGGACAGCATCATGAGTGGCACCAGGCAACAGGGACCTGATCTCAGCATTCTGAGGTGTTAGCTGGCCCACATCACATATCACCTGGGCAGAATAAAGCCAAAAGGTTTTCATCTGCCTGGTGTATTTTCACCACTCCCGAGTGTGGAGGAGTAGGTGCAGGGAGGTTGCTTTAAGCATTTACCCTAAAACATTTGTTCTGTCTTTCAGTCCTATGTTTTGGTGGAACAGAAGAAAGATATTCTCTCCCTGTAAGAATCTGGACATATTTTTCTAGCTGTAAAGCCCACTGGTTAAAAATAAATAAATAAATAAATAAATAAATAAAAATAAAAAGAACAAAACAAGGACATGCTGATGAAAATGAGAAAAGTTGTGTCTTTTTTATTCAGCCTAACAAATGAAGAAGAATTTGTGCCAGGGAATGTGGTCTATACCTCTAAGTTAATTAGCGGTAAATGCGTATTTAGTTAGTGGGAGGGGTGGAAATCAAGAACCTTGTTATTTCTGTTTCTCAGTTCCTGTGCATTTAAATTCACAATTACACTTCTAGAGGAAGCTGCCTCTCCAGCAGAGAGGTCTGTACTGATCAAGGGAGCTGCCTGTTTCAGATACACTTAAGAAGGTATCTGTTGCCAAGGGGCCTCAGAGTTGTAACTGTTCACTGTTCTCATTTTCTCTTCTGCCAATTATCTAAACACTTTTCCCATTCACTTCATAATAATGATAATAATACCTTCATTAGATAATCTCAAGGCAATTTCTACTATGAAGCAAATTGGGGTTATTTCACCCTATCGACAAGTAGCAGAAGGGGTCACTTAGCCTTTGGCTGAAGCTAAATGCCCAAGCAAAATAGCCAGATTTCACCAGTTTCTCTACTGTGAAAAACATGGGATAAAAATGTGCTGCTGCTACCATTGTAAGGAAGGCAGTTTCTTGAATATCTGTGGCTTTTTTTGTGCCTGAAGGAACCAAAGATTCTTCCAGACTGATGGGAATCATCCTTGGCTAACTCTGTATTGTTTGTGCCCTTGGCCAAGCCATGAGGGTGAGAAACCTTAAATACGACAATGTTGCAAGGACATAACATCACGAAGAGAGCTTGATTGTTCCTTTTCATCACTTCTCAGCTGCACAGCTACAGATCATTTTCTGAGCAAGGCATCAGCCTGTCCTTAATGCATCACTGAATTCATCAAAGTCTTCTTTTGTGAGAGCCCTTTAATATTCCCAAACCCTGAACTTGTGATGCTGTGATTGAAGGTGGCTGGAGCAACAATGAACCTTTGTGGCCAATAGGGAAGACCTCACCAGTGACTGCTGTATCAAATTCTAGGTAGATGGTGCAGTGCAGAAATAACCTACTCTAAGCCAGCAATCATGCACAGCTTGCTGCTATTCATGACAGTGCTGTAAGATATGCAAAATATAATTCCACCTTATTGTGATTGTAGATGAGTTTCAAATGCAGTCTTGCAAAAAATGCACAGAAAAACTGAAAACAGAGTCATTGGTCTAAACTTAACTGTAGTAATGACACCATAGTTCTATTTTTATGCCAGAGTAGATGTTTACAGCATTATAAGAGTGACTTAATGTGACATTCTCAGTTCTTTTCCCTGAGATCCTTATTACTGAAGCCATAATGATCTGAAGGTACAGGACAAGTTTTGCAAAGGGAGGTTATATCTTATATTAAGCCAACTAATACAGGCAGGGAAAAAATAGTCAAGGTTTTGGCAGCAGAGTTTGTGCTCCTTACATCTAGTCTATTTTCTCCAATGGTTGGTTTAATAAAATTTGTTACCTATCTCTGCAAACCTTGGCTTACTACAGGATTCAGATCAGGAAACAGTCACACTATCCAGAGACATCCACCTCCCAGTGTCCTTACAACATACAGAACATGGTCCACAGTAATAAGCCAATGAGTCCTTGAGAAAAAAGCCACATTTTAATTTGTGCCTTGAATTTGTGCTGCAGATTGCTAGACATATGGAGCTCATTAAAGGCGTTCAAAGATAACAGAGCCATTGTCATTGGACTCTTGTTTCAAGTGCATATGGTTGCTCATGTACATGACAGTAGCAAAATATACAGCTTATCTCTGTCTCTTCTAGCACCTGAACAACTGAAATTGTTATAGACAGAAATATTTTATGGTTCTTCTCCAGTTGCACCCTTCTACCACTACACTTGGGTCAAAGATCAAGAGAAGATGGTTACACTCAGAAAATGTCAGAGACAAGATTTGTAAGAACTCCTCTGTTCCACAGGGTGTAATGGGTCCTGGTTACACACAGAAACTGCATCATGTGCAAGAACCCTATCAGCTGATGGAAAAGTGGAGAAGTGAGCATGATTTAGGACTAGAACACTTGCCTTTAAAATATCATGAGTTCTTAATCTGCCATGCATAAAGTCAAGTTTTAAAAAATAGTTGGCTTTCACATTGTGAGTGTTTAGTAGCTAACCTCCCTGAGCATGCCTAAAATGAGCACTATAAAGACATACTTCAAATGACAGATATGACATGTTCTTAACATTCTTTCCATGGCATTGTTAATCTTGACTCATGACACCCTTAATTTTGACTACCCTGTATACTATTGTGAGGATTCAGTGAATTTTACATCAGAAAAAAAAAATCAAGTCTTCCTCCCTCCCTCCCTCCTCCCTCCCTCCCTCCCTCCCTCCCTGCCTTCCTTCCTTCCTTCCTTCCTTCCTTCCTTCCTTCTTCCTTCCTTCCTTCTTTCCCTTCTCCTTCCCTCCCTTCCTCTTTCCGTCCCTTCCACCTTCCCTCCCTCCCTTCTTCCCTCCCTCCCTCCCTCCCTCCCTTCTTTATTTTTTTTTAATTTTCTTTATTTCTTTCCACCTCTCCTTCTGCAGATTGTTGTTGCTTTTATTTAATTTCTAGAAGAACTTGGCCAATAAATCTGAAAGGAACAGGGTGTGGAAAGTAAAATTAAACCAATCTAGCAGAGACAGTCATAACAGGAATCAGTGGCTGGGAGTTAAAGCCAGACAAATTCAAATGAGAAATAAAGCACTGTGTGTGTGGTTAGCCATTGGAACAAGCTATAAAGAGTACCAGATTTACATCTCTTGTTTCCTTTATGGAAAACGTGTTTTGGAAGGTACTTTCTACTCATGTCTCCTGGATTCGATGGTGAAATGCTTGGCTGAAATCTAACTGTAAAACATAAGAGGTCAGACCAAGGCCCTTTTTGACCTTCAAATATATGAAGAAATGTTCATAGGTCTTCTGATGCTCTTCTTTTCCTATGCATTCTCTTTTCTTTGGATTGTTGAAGTTTTACTCCAATTTCACTAGTTTGTCATTGTTAGGTGCCAATAGGCACCAGAAAGAATGATGCAGATGTGTATCCAGGCAGAACAAGCTTACAACTCCTTGCTTGCACCCAAGACTCAAACCATTCAAGTTTATTTTTCCACTGAACTCTCTCTACTCCTGTGTGTCCAGAAACTCAAGCCACCAAAGAAGCAGGAAGACACGTTTATCATCCAGCCTCACTATATGCCATTCTGCAAGTCATAAAATCGTTAGATGAATGAAAACCTACGCTCTTCCTATTCAAAAACTGGAGGAGAAACTGGCAGCGTTATAGGGGTCTAATTAATGAACAGACATAAATAAATGTGTTCTGTTAGCATCACGCTTAGATAGTATTATGCCGCTTTCTTCTGTTCTGCTTGACAAGGGCTAGTTGCAGAAATATTAAGTCTCAATAAATCTAGTGAGTACAGACAGCTGGGAGGTGGGGGGAGGGATACATTGCTACATTTGGAGCATTCTTTTAGGAGTGATTATGAGAATCCCAGTCTGAAGGGAAGATTACTGATCTTCTCTTTCACAAACAACAAAAAGAGAAGCAACACAGATCAGACCACAGAAGAAGCCCTAAGCATCTCCTGGGTTTTCTGCACAAATACTGACTCAAAATCATGTTCACATCTGCAGTAGGAGATACAATCTGTAGAAAGAGGGGGAAGAAGGGCAGAAGGGGCATTACAAGACCTTTGAAATGAAGACTGCAATAAACTGTAGTTAGGGGAGACATAACTAACCTGAAATCCCAGACCTTGCCAAAAAAGGGATCCAAACCAGTGCATAGTGTCTGTTTGTGCTTCATCACTACGGTGAACTTGCCTTTTCTTCCTAGTTAAACTACCACACCATTTGATAACCCATGAATGGTTATCAGATGATAACCATTATCAGCCACTGAGTCACAGCTCACATTTGAAAAGCCTTGAAGAATATGAAACAGTTCTAATGCAGACCAATAACAATAATAACTGATGTTTCATGCTAAATGCAGATAAAGAAAGAGTAGGTTACTTTATCTTCTAGTATCTGATTGGTGGTTCACCAGTCCAAGTCACTGCATTTTCCAGCTCCTACTCTGTACCTGAATAATCTAAGCTCTTTTCTGTAAATAATTTTGTAGACCGGAGTCTTCTGCCATGCCCACTCCCTTGCTGCTGCAGTGGCCCTGTTATTAACTGTCTTGGACCTGACTTTTGTCTCATCAGCAGGAACTGCTGAATTATCACTGGCAGGTGCCATGAATGGTGAGCACGATCCCAGACATTACAAGGGTATTCTAGAGAAGGAAACCCTCTGGCAATGACACTACACAAAGCAGGAGCTCTGGTTATGTCTTGGACACACATATATCACTATGGAGCAGTTTTATTAAGACTGCAGTGCAGCAGCTGCTGTGACAGAAATGGAACTGATGATTAAGTCTCAGCATTATCTCAAGGACTAGCCAGGATGAAAGGGTTACTCCTACTCCCATGCTCATAGACCAAGGTGCCACCAGGAGACGTGGTCATATATGAACAGTGTAAATCATAGCATGGCAACAATTGCTTCCATTGCCAGTTAGTGCTTTAGCAATGTTTGCAAATAGCATTTTCCCAGACTTTACCTGCAGTTTCCATGTCACCTGTCAATTGTACCAACAGAGCAGCTAGTGAGGCACCAGAACAGGAAAGAAGAGTGAAGCAAGAGCTGACTCCTACCATTAGAGAAACACATCACTGTGAGTCTACTTGAAGTTGAACCTGTGAGGAAACACTGCCAAAGGACCTGACCTAAGAGCAGACTAATGACCACAAGTAGGAACAGTGACTGCCAGGAGATGCTAATCACACCTCTTGCCATTTTGAGGGCAGCAACAGTGAGCAAAAACTAGTCATTCACCAAACACATTGTTAGAAAGCAGAAGTTTTAACAGGGAAGAATAGAAGGGTTCTCACATGAATACCAGAAAACAGGCTAAAAGTAATACTGATATGCCAATGCAGAGCTCATGGGTACACTTGAAATGCTGAAGAACCTCAAAGGTTTTCAGGACACAGATCATAATCGTCTTCAAGCTTCTTTATGTGAGGCTGACATCCTCTTTGACACCACACACTTCATGGATTATACCTTACTCCCCCGTGTTGTTTTTACTACATGGAAAAGCACAGTGAATGAGTCTGAAACATATTATTCTCCATTTTATGACTGAGGGTATCTCAAGCAGAGTAGGTATAGAGCAGCTCTTACCCTATGCTGAGTAGGCCCAGGTCATTACAGATCAAGAAGTCTATTTGATTTGCCCTAACCTACTGTTGCCCAGCACCCATATCACCTCTGTGGTTGTCAGGTGGGTTGTCCCAGGTTAGTTCAGGATGGAGTCTTTTTCCACTCTGTTTCAATGCTCACTTCCCTAATATATCAGTTTTGCTTCCTGTTTTTTAGGAAAATAATTGCTTTCCCCAATGCTCAAAACAGCTGCCTGAAATATATATTGATTTTCAGCTATGGCCCCTTCCTTATTTTGCTGCTAAACTCTAGTCTGAAAAATATATTTATTCTCTGATTTGTAGAACTCAATTATTCCCTTTGGGATTTTAGATTGTGCACAACTGCCTATAAAATATTCCCCATTGCTTTGCAAAAGATATTTTCCCCATTTGGGCTCTTAAACACTGATTCTAGGAATCAGGTAGATGCTGTCATTCAAAACTCCATTGTTTGTGGCCAATATATGACCTCATTTTTACCGCCTCTTCCCCAGCACTGCAGGGCAGCAGGCAGTTACACAAGAAAGCTGTTTAGCTGGGCTGCAAATCTGCCAAAAGAACTGTTTTCACAGTTCTTTTCAAAGGATTTCAACCCATAACAAAGGAAACATCAGCTCTTTGTGACTTGGTAATGGAAGAATCTCCAGGAGTGGAGAAATGCAGCACCAATGTGAGGAAAAGGAGACTGTATTGCAGCAGCTGGATGGGTAGACCCCATGTTTTGCTCTGACTCAGACTCCCAAGCTAATTTACACAAACAAGCACCCAACAGGATCTCCATAAATAGTTACCTGAATAGATAATCGACTACACCATAACAACAGACATTGTCAAATGAAGGCTTCGGTCTCAGAAGGAAGAAAGCCACATAGCACAGTACATAAACAGCACCTATTTCCCTATTTCAGTGTGTGGATCCAATATCATTACCAAAATTATTATCGAAACAAAATGAAGTAAGTTGTGAGATGCTGTAGCAGATTCCACATATTCCGATGTCCCTGAATCAAGACAAGCTTTCTGAAAGTTAAACTTTAGACCAGCACAGGTTGTCAGTATCCTTACAGGGTTGTCAAGGCCAAATTCTGTCAAGTTCAGGATTTCAGAAGGTCAAGCTAGATGGTCAAAATGTCTCTCACAGCTTTGAAATCTCTTTTTTTCTGAGTATGAGAAAAGAGATTTGCTATTTTTTTAAACTCTTTTCAATAATTAATTCCAGTTCGCTTCTATCAAAATAACATAAAGGCACTCTGAGGAAAAAATGAGGGGGAAGGGAAATTAAAGGGCTTTTATCAGGGCATTCTTGCTTTTCTGTTGTGAGACTTTTTAGCAGGAATCTCAGCAGTCACTCAAAGAAACTTGAAGAACTGTTTTTATGTCCTGTCTGGTGTCTTCTATAGGCAATATTATTAATAATAATAATAATAATAATAATAATAATAATAATAATAATAATAATAATAATATAATTTTAGAAATGCACTTTCCCTGTTACGCATTTGTGCCCAAAGCTTGTGCTGGCTTGCTGGGCTACCTGCTGAACATGGCAGCAGAGCTGTGTGCATCAGAGAAAGCCCTATTCACATCAGTCACAGCCCTCCCATTGAGTTCAGTAGGTTGGGAGCTTGCCTACCCTTCTCTCAGCAATGTTGTTTTCCACCTCTCCTCCTTGCCCCTGGCCACATGAAGAGGGGAGAGAAAAACAAATAAGGAATCATTAAAAATAAATAAATAAATGAAATTCTAACATCTAATAATTCAAAAACAAAAGTTGGTAAACTTGGGAAGTATGCCTTGTTCCTAGCGATGAAATTTTTTTTTGCCCCAGAGATACAAGTAAAAAGGACCAAACATCTTAAAAGGCATAGATAAAAAATTTCCAGATCATTAAATTATCATGACACTATTACACAAATTATCAAATGCTTATGGAAACAGTAGTACCGCTACTACTAATAAAATGTATTTTAATTTCTGGGTGATCAAATGTCTCCAAACAATTCTATGTTTATGTCTCTAAGGCAATGGATATACATATATACATATATATATATATATAAATTCTCACAAGGGCTAAACCCTTAATAAATCAAACTGAATTACTCCAGGAATTAATTTGGCACAGATAACACTATCTGCACTGGGATTTTCAAAAAGACCTGTCAATAATTATGATGCTAAGATCTTACTTAATCACCCTAAGAAGAGGTAGAAAACTGAAAAATATTTCTTGATTCCCAATCATGATTTTAGCATTTAAGTTTATATACATATATATATATATATATATATAGTGTGTGTGTGTGTGTGTGTGTATATTAAATAGACACTTAAAGAGCATGCCTATTGCATAGCTAGCATTTTAATTTATACAGCCTAAACAACTAGAAGTTTAAAGGAACAAAATATCCACACGTAAGTTTTGCCCTGAAGACTGGCCAAGAAGCATATACCATATGCAGTTGGTAAAACTTCTGGTTAGGCTTATATTCAGTTTGTTTACAAAAATTATATGCAATTAGGGTTTCTCGACATTAGGAACACTTTTGATACTTGTTGAACAAGAAACAAGGCAGTTGTCCTCTTCAATACAAAGTAAAAAAGGGAGAGTAGATGGCAGTACGACCCAGCAGAAAAGGTGAAAGAACTGAAATGTAGCAGTGCCATTTTCCGGAAGCCTCTTCAACATTTATCAGGTTCTCCACACTTGTCTCAGTCTTCTCTCAGCAAGTTTTCAATCATTTTATGCAGCAATCTCCTGCCCAGCTCATTCTCAGGTGTCTCCCAGGCACCAACATTTATCCACATCAGACATCCTCATAACCTCTTTATACCCATCCTCCAGCTCAGAACGAAGTGTCTCTACATTCCTCATTGGCCACTTGCTGTGCAGTTCCATAGTTAATCCTCACCCCCACTGGCTGTAGTGGCCAGTATTTGTATTTTAGTGTGTGAGTGTGCATATTCATTTAGTAGGCAGCATAGTTACTCAAGGCACAGCACCATGCACGTTTGCTACTAGCAGATCTGATGTAGCATTGTGTTGGCTCTACTGTTAGGTGTATGGTTGCTCCTGAGATTAAAACAGTACTCCTGCTCCTTCATGGACTTCACTGCAGTGAGAATTCTGGCAGCCCGCTCTAACTAATTCCTTGCTTGTTTGTGTTTTTATTATTTGGTTTCCCTTTTAGACGCTGTTTTAAAAGTAGACTACTGAACAATTCCACACCAAACTGCTCAAACATAAAAATAAAATAAAATAAAATAAAATAAAATAAAATAAAATAAAATAAAATAAAATAAAATAAAATAAAATAAAATAAAATAAAATAAAATAATCTTGACCTTGGATAGGAAAGTGAAAGGCCCAACAGTGAGATTTGAGAGGTGCTTATCAAGAACTTCCTTTCTATCTGTCAGAGCACCAAGAGAGTCAAAATGAGAGTCTGAATTTGTAAGGAAATGATTACCTAGGTATCCTCACCTTTTGCCAAGGAGGTCTCCCATTTAAATAGAGAACAAGCCCAAAACTTCTCAACATTTTTGGACAAGTACATTTGTAGTGTGTTTAAGTGACAAGGTTTGGGTTGTAGGACTGCTGCAGGGGATGGCCTCTATAAGAAGAGTCCAGAAGCTGCCCCCTGTTAGATAAGGGCCATGTTCAGACAGCTACAAAGGGACCTGCTGCTGCCTAGAGCTGAGCCAATAAGTGATGTTGTTTGCACCTCTGTGAGAGCAGATTTAAGGAAGGGGAAAAAATAAAATGCTGTGCTTCAGTAGCTGGGAAAGCAAGGAGTCACTACCAACCTTGCAGACCCCCAGGGCAGTGAAGAAAGAGGGCAGGAGGAGCTCCAGGCACACAGTGGAAGTTTCCCTACCGTCTGAGAGGTCCCTGGTGGAGCAGGCTGTCCCCCTGCAGCCCGTGGGTCCCACATGGAGCAGATCTCCACGCTGCAGCCCGTGGAGGAGCCCCTGGTGGAGCAGGTGGATGTGGCCTAGAGGAGGCTGCGGCCCATGGAGAGCCCCGCAGGAGCAGGCCCCAGGCTGGAGCTGCAGCCCGTGGAGAGGAGCCCATGCAGGAGCAGGGGGTCTGGGGGGAGCTGCTGCCCACCTGTGGGGGACCCATGCTGGGGCAGTTTGCTCCTGGGTGATGGACCCCGTGGTACAGGCCCGTGTTGGAGTGGTTCTTGAAGAGCTGCTACCTGTTAGCAGCCCCAGCAGGATCAGTTTGGGAAGGAGGGCATCCCGTGCGAGGGACCCCACGTGGAGCAGGGACAGAGAGGGACCCTGAAGGAGCGGCAGAGGCAAAGTTTTATGGACTGACTGCAATCTCTATTCCCCCATTCCTCTGTGTCCCTCATGGGGAGGAGGTAGAAGAGCGTGGATGGGGGAAAGGTGCTTTAGTTTGTTTTTTAGTTTCTCACTGATCTAGCTTGTTAGTAATAAGTAATAAATTTCATTACTCTCCCCTATTCTGAGTTTGTTTTGCCTGTGACAGTAATTACTGAGTGATTTCCCTGTCCATATCTCAATCCTTGAGCCCTTTTTATCATATTTTCTTCCCCTTTCCCTTTGAGGAAGGGGAGTGAGAGTGGTTGTGGTAGAGCTCAGCTGTCCAGCTGGGTAAAACCACCACAACATTCAACTTGACATGTCCAAGTCATCAGTGGTAACTACCTGCTCTTTAACAAGCTTTTTGAACTAAGTTGTTATGTCAAATGTACTTTGCCTACAATTTTACAACCAGTGCAGCCCAGATAGGGGTTTGGGGTTGGCAACTATGCCACTGACAAACTTAAAATAGCATGTCTATTGGTTGGCACCTCACCAACCACACCAACTAAAAGTATGTCCTGCAACTTTAACCCTAAACACTTGAACAGCACTGTGTTAACAACAACACTACAGTTGGAAGCAAAGATGTTAGTGGATGTTAAGAGTAACACTTCAGTCTGGCCCATGTTGGTCACATTGTGCCTTCTGCTTCCTAATCCTGCACAGCCAAGGAAGTCATGTTAGTTGTGTTATGTACACATATCCAATGGAAAATCAGAAAGGAGCATCTTTAAAATCAGTATTCCTGATGCAATAGTTGTAGCAGTGTTACTGAAAGAGATTATCACTGTTCCACTAGGCTGGTGGCTGTCACGCTAAAGAAAAGGTGTGAGTGACTGTTCACTGCATCTTGAGCTTCCATGCTTTGTTATTCAGCTGGGGATTTCTTAGGCGGGGAGCAATTAACTCTGTCCCTTTGAAAACCAAAGATGCTAGAGTAATTCTCTCATGAAGTACATAGGTTTGGTTTAGCAGCCAACAGTAGAGCTGAGCCCGTCAAGCATCCTTGAATCTCCACAGCAACATGATTTATCCCAGACAAACCATAGTCAGAATAAGTGATTTTGCAAATCAGTTTTTAGATAAGTGTTATTTCTGGTAGCACAACTTAAGAGTACACATTTGCATATGCATTGTCTACTGGTCAATGAACTGATAACACAATTGTTATTTGATCAAATGCCTTTAACAGAACAGTAAGGCTTTTCTATGTGAGCATCAAAGCATCCACTACCAATTATAGGATTTCCAAAGTACCCTTGATGAATTTGATAGATTAGGGAACCTATTTTTTTTTTGAAACTCTTATAAAGGAAGCAGTGATAGTTTTTTGGATGTGTTCATCACCTCCTTTTTGATGCCACTAGATGCTGGGCTCACTTATATCAATAGCTGTTAGAACCTATCATATCCAAAAAGCCCGTGATCTGTTGTAGAGTGTAAAAAGGAAATCAAATCTTCTTACGTGTGATTTGGTCTGAATAATTGTAGCATTTGCTGAGAGAAATAGTTTGCATCAAATATGTGCTACAAAGAGGGGAATATTCTGATACAATCAAACCAATGTTTCATGGTCTTAGACCAGAATTGAGCAACATGTGGTTCTTGAGCCATATGCACCTCTTGAGCTGTTCAAGGAAGGATTCCATGCCAGGGCTAAATCACATCTCAGGAAGAGGACTAATGGTCCATGCTGGCATAGTGACTGTGGGTATAATCAGAATCTCCTGCTAATAGCAAGTATCAAGCCAGAAGGGGCTAATGAAGCTGATATCACTGGGTGACCTTGAGACGCTATATGCATAGCCCCACCAATTCCCAAAATAGGGCCCATGATGAGCCGTTGTCATCTTCTGTCTGTGAATTGCTCTTCAATCATCTCTCCCATTGATTCACCATGTGTCCTATGGTTTAGAGCCGTATGAAAACACACAGGATTGGCCACCTCTGTGCTGTGCTGTAACCATTATTTGATATTTTAAGTGGAGAAGAGATTTTAAAAATCAATCTGTAACAAAGATAGATAATTATGTAAAATGCAAAATAAATAATAATAATAATAATCATCATCATCATCATCATCATCATCCAATTCTCAGTGCTGGAGTTTTAAAGCATAATGTTTGATTATCTTGTATAATTATTAACTGTCATTGAGTCATGATTGCTTGGTAAATATTTTTGATTTTAATTTTAAAAGGAATGTAACTTTTTATGGCAGCTGAAACTGTATTTTTAAATTCTTGTGGCTCTTCAGAATCAGAAGATTCTCAGCAGTGAGAGGGAAAGAATAGTACACAGGGATTTAGGTAGATTATGACATTTATCACCACAAGTGATGTTACTGAAGAACTGTGTTCACCCATGATTTATTAACTCTCCTTACTTTCATTAAAACAAACCTTATGAGAGACATAGTAATCTGCATTGTGAATATAGACCCAAGTGACGGTGAATTCTCCACAAACAGGTGGAAAGACAAGGGGGATTGTACAGAAGGTTTCACATCTCTCTTCATTTCAGTGCAGAAGACTGTCAGACTTCACTAGCCAAGAACATATTTAAAATAACCCAGTGGCAAAACTATTAAGAAAATGGCCATTCTTCGGAATCAAATTTTTGTTTGTTCTGAAGCTCCAGAAGTGTTATTTTCTAAGAACATTTGAGGGAATATATTTTAACAGGGTTGAAAGGTAACATTTTGACTTTCAGTTTTGAAGCAGAATTATGTTTGGTTTTTTTTTGTTTGTTTGTTTTTTTTTACTTTAGTGTGTATCTTATTATGATATGATATTGCAATTCCTGTAGATACTGGCGGGGGGGGGGGGGGGGGGGGGGGGCGGAGGGGGGAGGAAGGCAAAATATAGTCACCTTAATAAGGCAAGAATGGTTTGACCTTATAAATGCATTTTTTTCCCAAAACTTCACTTTTTGAAAGGTTTCATGTTTGTTGGGCTTCAAAGCCTTTTTTTTCAAAACATTCAGAAATTTTTCTATAGCACAGAAATTCCACATTTCAACCATCTTTGGATGGTTGATCCAAAAACTCATTGAGTCAATGAGTACCACTCCCTATAACCATTAGCAATGTTAATCTTGTTAATCTGCTTTACTCCCTGGTTCTAACATAGTCTCAACTGATTATATACAGATGGGGCTACCCTGTAGTCTCCTTACCTTCAGGAATGCGAAGTTCTTTCTCAGGCATTACATTCAATACTGATACTCTGCAGCCTTGCAATAAAGGATACTGATTTCAGGACTTCCAAACTGATTGTTTTTTTGAATCCATGCTATAATTTTAATAATCCATACATCTTCAAGAAAGGCAGCTAAACAGAATTTAGGTTTAAAATTGATCTTTTAAAATCTGGGGTACTTTCCCCATGATAACAAAATTAAAAAGAACAAAAATCCAAACATAAGCATCAGAAAAGCTGCACAGCATCAGGGACATATTTTCTGCAAATCTGTACTTGTAATTTGTCTTTTGTGCAGCAGGGAGTTGCCACTGCCATGCTGTGGTCTCAGGTGCTCATGTGGTTCTATGTATGCGGTTGCTTTTTGTGCTGTTGATCAAAATGTTTCCATTGTGATGGTCCTCATTTTATCTACTCAGGAATTTATTATACATAAGATTTGCTGAGGCCCTGATCCTGGAAAAAAAAAAAAAAAAAGTATACAGAAAAGCTGCTGAGGCCACACAGACCCCCTATCAATTTTCTGCAGTTGCATAAAGTAGTGCTACACTTACTGTAGCCTTTCATGAGGTTATGTGTGCACATCACAACCTATCCAGTTGTTCTCAGTTACTAAATCAAAGCTTTATTATCTGTTACTTCTTGCTTTAATTGGAAGAGTGACTCCAAAAATATTACAGTGAAAAAAAAAAGGCACCAAAAATGTGGTATCGATATGTTGTTTCTAAATAAAATTCACATATCTCAAAACATGGTTCAAAGTTCTACGGGGCCTGATAAAGATAACAAGAATTTGCCAGAATTTCACCAAGGGAAAGATAATTTGCACTTACACAAAATAAAGTTCCAGACCTGTTGTTTGTGATACCCTTTATCAAGTACTGTAATTTGTAAGTGAATCAGCCTAAAATTTGGGAGGCCATTGGAAATTTCTAGCTATATTATTATTCCAGAAATGTTATATTCTGTATGATATGTTAGTATCACTAGATAGCCTGTGTAGACCAAGCTGGCCCAGGTCTCATTGATTTTAATAACACTGTGCCATTTTACATTAGCTGAGAAACTGAGCCAGAGGCTATGATTTTTCTCACACTTTTTTTTTCTTTCTTCTTAATAAACAACAGGAAAGGATAATATCCTGGTCCTTTGCACAGAAGAGCAAAGCTGAGGGCTGTTAAGCATATTTGCTACAGAAAAACAACCAAAGACCATGTGAAAAAATAATGTGGCTGTTTCTGACACATTTAGTAATGACATATTTTATCATAGCAGACATGGTATCATTTAAACATTGAAAAGCTATGATAATATTTATATTATGCTCAAGGTGCAGCAAGGGGCAACAAAACCATGATTAAAATGCAACAAAAACATAATTAAAAAACATTCTTGATAAAATTCAAACAAATAAAACTAGTCACCAAAAGAGAAGGGAGGAAAAGGATCAGCCAAGGCTGGAACAGGCAATAATTGGGAGGTCTCTCAGAGACCAGTATATTCAAGGGAAAGAAAATCAAAGAAGCCCATCATGACACTGAAGAGGAGGAAAGAAAATCTCTCCTCTTGAGCTCTACTGCTTAAAGTGGGTAGAGACAGAGCTTAATAGGATAATTAAAAGTAGTGCTGCAGGGGGCACAGATGTGCAGCCTTTAAGAAGCAAGCGCAGCAGCCTGTCACTGTCCTTCAGTGAGCACCCACCATCCCTAGGGACATGGCTTTCCATGTGCATGAGCTCTGCTGATCAGAGGGGTCCAATCTCCTTTCCATCAGCAGCCAGGTGATGCTGAGTGTTCATACATGAGTATATATGCACTGCAAGCAGCTATGAGAGTAATGAGGCATGATACCATCTCTCTGGGTCCTCCAGAGTCTTCCAGCTGCTGTCTAAGTAACACAGCCAAGTCAAAGGTCTCCCCTCCAGCCACACAGCTAAAATCTTCTGCTTCTAAAATCCTCTGCAGAGTTCATCTCCTACAACATACTTGATTTTCTTTTACTGTGAACAGCGTTGTCCTACTGAAAATGGTTCTAAAGATCAACACAAAGATCATTTTCAAAGTCCCTCAGATTTATCTGTAGTCCATCCATTCCTGCATCCCATTGTTTTCTTCTTCCTTCACTGTTGCATGCAATAGCACCTAATGGTTTGCATTTTCAAAGCCCTCTTGTCTCCTGGCCATCACTATAACGTGACAAAATGTCATTTTTGATCAGTTCATCATGCTGGTCTCCATTGTCTACTTGGGCTGGATTTGAAGTATGCTTTTTCATTCCTTTCATGCTTAGGAGGAATTCCCTATGAACAGAGCTGTTTCATTACCCTGCTTCAAATCTCTGCTTATATCTCTCTTTTGCTCTGATCCCTATGAAAACATTTGCAATAATTAAGATTCTGATCTGCCAAACCCCCTGTCTATGACACTAACTTGTATTTTTTATTTTTTTTTTCTGCTTGCTCATCTTTCACATTTTTCATCTGATATATGTCTTATAAGCCTTGAGAACAAAGATTTAATTTTCTTCTTTGTTTGTACAGCTCATAGTAGTACAAACTACTAGTAATAGCTAGGTCCTTGTCTGGTCCAAGTCTAGAGCTTATAGGTATTACTGTAGCAGAAATCATAATAACAGAAATAATATAATAATAAAGAAAACCTACCTGGAGGTCAAAATTTGACCAAAATGTGTGAAACTGCCTCTGGTGGTCTACGTTCAAGGAGCTGTTTATAGAAAGGATACTTTCAGGAAGGTAATTGTGAAACAATCAGGAAAATTACTGACTGAAAATTGTAGCCAATGGACAAGTTTGTCCTTTAAGTCTGTGACCACAAACCACCATCTGTGAAGTAGAAACAACCCAAACTGACCAGCAAGATCAATCAGAGATAGAAGGAAGTAACTCTTCTTGCATTAGTCTTATTTATAAATATTAAATAACTCACTTGTGATTTGAAGGTTTGGTATGCTGCCCATACTATCTACCCTATCCAACTGTCCATAATATCCTGCAAAATTACCTGAAAAGGACTTAATCCTGCAAGATGACATATCTTCTGAACACAATCCAATGGGCTACAAAGCCATGTTAAATTTAAAGTTTAAATTTAGTTAAATTTGAAGTTAAAATTTTTAACTGATTAACTGAATTCAGTGTTACTGAAACTTCCTTTACTTCCTTTTTTTTTTTTTTTTTTTTTTTTTTTTTTCCCCACTGGAAAAAAAAACACACTTAGAGAGTTCTGGAATTTTCTTTGGGTTATGTCCTAGACAGTGGGTAAGCAGAGTTTTTTATACATATTCACCCTGAAATATAGCTATCTTCTGATTCTTTATGTGCTTATATTTACATTTTGCTTATGTCAGTGTATGCTTTACAGGAGTGTTTCAGGGTCAGGGCATCCAAACCATTATTTTTTCTGCTACCCACTGTGACATTACTGAGAAGATTCTATGATTCTGTGATTGGATGATGCCTGTGAAGACATCTCCAGTAGTTTCCTTTCCATTAAGTCAGTAAAAAAAAAAGACAAAACATTCTAGCTTTGATTTGTATTTGAACTATTTCATACAGCTCTCTCACTCATAACATCCCTGTTTATCCTCAGTACACACTGGAGAGTGTGAAGCTAGATCTATAGATTAAACATGCTATCCATCAGCTGCCTGTAGTTGCAGATAATTATTTCAACTGCCATTTAAAAAAAAAAAAAATCAGAATGGTGCCAAATTGAAAAATCTGTTCCTCACTTCTCCTGGTGTATGAGGTCCCTTGTTGGGTTATTGAAATTGCTAGGCTGTTCTCGTAGCCAAGGAAAAGAGAGAAGACAGATGGAGCCATGCATTTTTGTAAAAACTCTTAAGAACTGTCCTCGTGACAACCCCTTCTCTGTCTCCAAGGCAGTGGGTAAATCTTGTTATGTGTCCTGCTCTATAGTAAAGATATTCTGAGCAATGCCTGACAATTCTGGCATGTTTTCTGTAGGGATTTACTTGTACTGCATCGTTAAGGAAATATATTTTTCATATGATCAACTCAACGTTCCCCTCCCCCAAAAGAAAACAAAACCTTCAAAATAATTATATATAAATGTACGTAGATGCATATATGCTATACTTACATAAATGTTAATGTCCTAGTGGAAGATTAAACTAAGAAATTATTTGGGAAAAAAAAAAAAAAAAAAAAAAAAAAAGAAGGATGCCTGCATTTTAATTGTTGTGGTAATGTATTTAAATTGTGCATGGACTAAAAACCCTGAGGCAATGCAGATCACTTTCTAATATGTCCCGGGTGTTAGAAATGCAATGCACTTAATTTCACACAGAAGCAAATCCCATTCAGAAGACCTATACAAGAAGCAAGGCTGCTTCAACTCTGCATTTTAAATTATCTAAACATTTTCCTTTGCTTTGCCTCTGCTGAAAAGAAAAAAAAAAAAAAAAAAAAAAGTGCCCAGTGTAAAGCCATTTCAGCACTGCCCTTCTTGTTTTCAAGTTCATTTATTTTACTCTACCTTTCTGACTTCCTATTAACCTATTGTTCTGTCTGCTCCCCAGTGTCTCAAAATCTTATTTTCCCCTGTATATGACATTGATAACTGTGTAAATATTTCGTGTGTATATGAATGAGTGCATGGGGAGGAAATGGAGAAAAATAAATAAATAAATAAATAAATAAATAAATAAATAAACAAACATGGCATTTCACATAGCCTGTCTCTGTATCTAGAAAGATAACACACACACAGCTTTCAAGCCAATGCAAATGTTGTATGACCATTTCTGTAACACCTCCCAATAAATGCTTTACAAATATGAATGAACTCATAAAACTGATGAAAGGCAGAGAAGTATAAATATCCTTACAGAGAGATGGGAGATGGCTTTATTTTAAGAGGTATTGAACATGCATAGCTGTCTTTGACTTCAAGACAAAAATGGAAGATGTTCATCACTTCGGCAAAGAGGATTCAAATCCTTGGCCCCTTCTGTCTGAGATTTAAGTGTCTAATTTTCTCCAGCTCAAGTGCAATATAGGCACTTGAAGTAAAAATCTCTGGAAAAGTTATTTGCCTATGTTTTATAGAAGATTGGATGAGATGATCATAAAAGTGATCCACACTTAATATCTATGAACTTTGAAGATAGTGGCTTAGGTGATATTTCCACAGTAAATCTTCAGTAAGATCAGGAATAGAACCCAGGTTCTCTGACCACCATTATTTTTTTGTGCTGCTATCGCAAATTTGTGCTTGTCCTTTTCAAGTAGGTCAAAAAGTCTAGAATTAATAAAACAAGGATTTGATAAAACAAGCAGATTCATTACCTTGTCAACATTATCCACATTAACTTTTACGAAGTTTTTATAGTAGCAAATTACACAATTCAATCATGAAGTCATGAACTTTATCCTTTGTTTAAAATTAATCCTTTTCAGTCCTTTATTAGTCCAGTTTACTGTGCTATATCACAACACAATGCCCTGCTTTTCAGAGAGGGAGGACGGAACTGATTATACAACTGCATTAGAACATACTGTCCCTGGGAATCAAATTTGCTGAGTAAGTTATAAATGTGAATTTTTCTCCTTTTGAGTGTTATTTGGCAGAGAGCTGAAAGAAGACAAATCAAACCAAAACAAAACAAAACACAACAAAACCCCACTTCTTATGTGTTTGTCTCCATAATATTTCAGAAAAAAAAATCCACATTAGTGTTCAGTCTTCTATTATTTTCTCATGTATGATGTATGATCTAAATATAGACTATTATTTAATAAAATGATAATAAATCAATCCTAAAACTGTTAAAGGAATAGAATATTAAGGTGAAATAATTAAAAGATGTTTGTTATCTATGCATGACAAAGACAAAAAAAAAGAGTATCAATCATGGAAAAAACAATTGTACTCTTTCTTTTATCTCAGAAGCTCTATGGTCACTTGGTAAGGAATGGTTTATGCTTTCTCCTTTAGTTTGATTTATAAGCAAGTCATTGTTCAATCTAATTGTGTCCAATATATCACTGGAACACATTGCATCTTGGCATTTCACCATTTATAGCTTCATAGAAAAATTGATATTAATAAAAGGCTCTTTTTCCCTTCCTACTACCCTCCCCACAAAGAAGTCTATGAAATCAGATCATTCCATGTACATCAATGAATCAATAAGTACAATAAATCTTTGTAATTTATTAAAAGTTACAATATTCTGGACTACTACATAGATTTATCCAAATGAGCTCTTATCACCTTAGGTCTGTACATAAAAAGATTTTTGGAATCCTCACAAAAATAGAATTCCAATATCTAGTTTTAAAGTCTATTAATAAAAAAAAGTTAGGCAGTTCCAACGCAGTTTATGACCCAGTTGGTAAAAAAACTGTAACACACAGCCATAATGCAGCCTAGACAATACCCTAAGGACTCTGTTATGGTGGGAAACATCCTGAAACAACATGAGAAAAAGTGGAAAACAAAGGAAAATGAAGTTTCTTGGGCCAGTGATACATCATAGGTTTATGCTCTCATCTACATGTATGTAAATTATTTTGTTGATGGTGCTTTTGCTCAGCTGTGGACTGTCACCTTCTTTGGAGGAAGTGCTTCTCTCAAGTCATCATGGACCCATGGACCCATGCAGACCTAGGGTACCCTGTCCTCTCTTATTTGTTTGTGTAAAAATGTCTCCAGAGGAAAAAAAAAAAAAATATATATATATATATATATATATATATATAAAAATTAAAATAAATAAAAAGGAGATAGCAGAGAGGAGTAGATTGTGAGTCTGGCACACCATGGCTGTGGCAGTCCTCCAGTTCCCTCTCTCTCTGATGTTACCAGGACCTCAGACCACACTGCAGGAAGTAACACCTCTCTCTCAGTTCACATACTCAAGGCAGAAGCCCATTTCAGAATACACATTAAAGACATGTTTGGCTTCCAATGTTTTTTTGCAGAATAGTCCCAAAAAGTGTTGGCTCAATCCTTTGAGAAAGTGAGCATCCTTGTGCTTTGCATTTCAGGGATGGTGGGTAGTCAGCCCCATCCAGTTGCTGAGTCTAAGTTAAAATAAGGAGAACATCCAGCTGTGCCTCTTTCCAGTATTCATGGGAAATTTAATCTACTTTTGTGAATTCCTTAATATTTATAATCCATTCATTGAAGATTTACTGGGTGGGATTTGCCTGCTGTGGGAGGTGAAAGAAAAACCAAGGAAATGATTCAGTATCCTCTCAGCATCATAACCCTTCAGACTAGGATGCAGTTGAATTTCTGAACGACCTATTTATCAGTAAGGTGTCAGTAGGAATTGATGAAACCTTAAAAGCCACAGTTAAGCAGCATGCAGCATAAGGATGGAGAGCAGAAGAAGCTGTGTGCATTGTGCTATTAAGAAGAAAGCATGCTACTAGCAGTAGTCATCCTTTTTAATTCATATAACACCTGTGAGGAATATTTAAATCACATTTAGTCTGAGATTAAAAAAAAGAAAAAAAAATTTTGACTTAATAAGAAGGCACCATGAGACACCATGGTGAGAACAGACCAAAATAGATTTGTGACACAAAACCCTTTTTGAAGCATCGCTCTATGCAGTGGTATATTATCAACAGAGCAGATGAATAACTAAAATCCAATCTTGCTGGTTCCATTGAAAATCTAGGTTGATTTTGTTACATTAAAGACTATTATTATGGCAGCAAAGATCTAATTTTTACCTCACTATTAAAATTCATTGTAATAATTACTATGGTCCCATCGATGATAATGAATGTTGTCTGCGTGTGTGCACTCATGCACGCCCAAAGCGATATGTAATTTTTAACACACATAGTGGAGTCCAACCCTTCTCCCCCTCCTACACAGCCCTATGTAACTATCAGCTTTTGCTTCCCACTCCTCCTTTCTTTAGAGATAGAGATGGCTTGAATTTCCCCACAGTTTATCCTGAATGCAGTAAGGATGGTATATATTGTACAGACACAGAATCACCCCACAGCTATGAGCTGTGTTGGTTAGGAAAACAGTGTAAATGTGCAAAGAATTGAGTCTTGTTATCAATGTCTTATTTCATGTGTCATCACATAATGAATGTGCAATCTGCTATACTGTGTAAGCACGGGGTTTTAAAGGAATTTACAGTACATGGAGTGAGGTTTAAAGTTGTTATCAATAAGTGCTCCATCTGAAACAGCACTTTGTAACAGCAGCTACAACAGTGTATATACACATCAGACATACACATAAAAATGCATACATATGTCATAAATGTATACATACACACATACAGAATTTCACACCATTGACATTTAAATACTTCTCTTTTCCAGGGCTCCTTCTGTAATATGAGTGATTTTCTTATGCATATTATTAATGAGCTTAATCCTGTAATTACTGCAGTTACATGCAGAGCTCTGAGAACCTGGGAAAACTTGCTTGGCAAGCAGACTCCCAAAAACGAATCAGCTCTCCAGATTGAATGAACTCCATGAGACCAGGGTGGTGAGCATCGCTGGATTAATCCAGAGGGGAAATTGCAACTAGCAAGAAGGAAAAGAAACCACTCACCGAAGGAAAGAATTTAAAAATCAGAGCAAAGAGAAGAAAAACAAACATGTTTTGTCTTAATTCTTCTGTTGGCTTTCTCCCTGGCAGACCCCCTGCCCCTGTCCTTATTCAAGCTAGTTGTATGTGGCAGGAGCACTACAGATGGAGCCGTAATAGCACACATGCAGTGTTATCTGCTTAAAAGGAGAGAACAGCCTACAGGGCAGAACTGTTCTCACAGGGTAGAAGGAGAAACTTGCGAGGTAATTATTGAAATAAATACAAAACTCAGGAGTTCCTTGCAGGAATAGCTCATTTTTCAGTGGGTTATACAGCACAATACAAGACATTTGGTATCAGCTGCTTACACAGAGGCTGGGGAGACAGCAGTGCCAGGCTATTGGCAGGTAGAGGCAAGTGTGGGTTTAAAATAAAAACTACAACAGAAGACAACTGAAAACAGGATGATAGATCAGGAGAATTTTGTCAGCTGATCATAAACTTCCAGCATCACAGGAGTCAGGCCCTGAGTCAACTGTTTGGCCTTTCTGCTTTTCTTGTCTTTCCTGCTTTGAAGTCACTATCCTGCTCAATAACTAAGATTTGACAGAGAGAGAGAGAAGAAAGGCAAATTGTTGCTTTGGAGCCATCATAAGAGGTAGGTAAAGATCAACGTATAGATTACTAAACATGTTCCAATGATAGTCAAACCCTGGACCAGGGAAAGTGACCTACAGAAGACCTACTTTTATAGCTACCTTTTAAGATCTCTGAGAAATGTCACAGACACATCGAACCACAGATCACAGATAGAAAATCATTCTTGTTTTCTGACTGTGCATGAATCCATGCTACATGGCTAAGTTAGTCCACTATAGCCTAGATCAGTGTTTCTGCTAAAAGATCATGTAACATTTCAAAATCTTTCTTAAAAAAAAAAAAAAAAAATTTTTTGAAAAAAATCTTAAAAAAAAAAAGAAAAAGAAAAAAAAAGATAACCAAACCAGGCTCATAAATCATCTTATCTGGTTATCCATTAGTCCAATTCTTATTTTACTGCTTTCTGCATCCTCATTCATGGCTTCAATCTTCTTCCTCTTAGTTTGTTAGCTTACTCACCCAGAAATTTGGGAATATTTTTATATGGGGCACAAGATAAGGTTTTACTGTTTTTCAGAACACAAATTGAGAAACACTGATAAAGTCAGATGCTGGAGAACAAAGGATTCTCATCTCCATAAAGAAGAGAATCATCCAGGTGAGAAAAAAACTTAGGGAAGACTTTCATGTCTGGAACATGGTGTGGAAAACTTGCAGTACCTAGTAAAAATAAAAGATACCCTAAGACATGGCAGTTGTCCAATAGCAAGCACTTTTGGTCCATTGTTCATGTTCTGGAGTGTCAGAAAAGATAGATCAGGTGACTACTCCCACCAGAAATGTGCTAGCAGAGTAGAAAAAGTCATCTTCCACCTGGATCAGCTCCTGAGTGTTTGATAGGCTCCATGCAAGGTCCCTAGAGTAATGTGCTTGCAGAATATAGTTGGAGGAAATCCATCGACTTGTGTTTCTGTTCAAATACAAGAGGTAAAGAGGTGAGGCAGTTATAACCAAAATAAAGAAGGAAGACAGTCCTTGGTAAATGGGGTGATAGGAAGTGCATTCTCTTGCAGTGGTTAAGTTTTATTCTGAAAATACATTTATTCTTCACACAGTATTCTATTTTTGTGGTAAAGGGAATATGGTCTGAAAATCTTCTGGAGTTATCTAAGGGTTTCTTCCCAATAGGCTATTTTCTTCAAAAAGTTTCTGCTTATCACTATCTAGTCTATTATGAAGGTACATATTTCTTCTTCATAGCAATTTTATGGGCTTCAGAAATAAAGGAAAAACATTCTGCTCTGAATTTCTCCTTGTACAATTTTCAGGTGTTCAACACAATGGAGCTGTTTAGTGCCTCCACATCTTCAGGTTATTTAGGGAAATGCAGATGGGAATCACAT
This sequence comes from Aythya marila, assembly GCF_965140915.1. Taxonomy (NCBI): domain Eukaryota; kingdom Metazoa; phylum Chordata; class Aves; order Anseriformes; family Anatidae; genus Aythya; species Aythya marila. The sequence goes on from NC_139044.1 coordinate 111,416,384, forward strand.
AATGACCACTCTTTCCTTTGTGCATATTCTTGCTGAAACTCTGGAGGATTTGTCCATCACAGGCAGAGCAATAACTGAAGGAAGAGGGTTATTCTGACTGTGCCCCACTGGACATACTTGTTCTTTCCCCATTCTAGGGAGGAGTCAAGTCCATTAATAGCCTTAATGCCGATGATTGTGAGATCTTCTGCTAATCATGTAATTCCTTTGATTCCCTTAAACATAGATATATTCTTTGCTGAATTTTGTATGAGACTGTCAGATATTGATGTCCATATTAAACATTTAGGTCATGACTGTCAACGTGGGTTAATTTCTAGATATACCCTTGAAAGGTGTCATTAAACACATAAAAATACTGGTGATCGTGGCAAACCTTTCAATTGAATACTTACCAGAAATTTGTTAAGACTTTTGACACTAAAAACAAAAACAAACAAACAAACAAAAAGAAAACACCTTACATTGGAGTACCCACTTCTCACACTACCTCTTTTTGCTGCACTTTTAAAATGAAGCACTCAGGGAAAATGCTCTTCTTGAGAGATAAGCTACATTGAATTGTCTTGCATTAATCACAGAGTAAGAGAACATGCAGCCGCTGTGACCACAGTAGGTCAGTGCCTTGGCTCTGAAACAAGTGCCATCAACCTAGCTTTTCCACTTCTATCGCGCTCCCCAGAATCCTATCACAAACAGAAGTCTTGTGGTTTTCAGGAATTTTCATGTGAGAAGAGATACACACCAATTTTGAAGAGCAGTCTACAGTAAAACATTTGTTCCATATGACATAAAGGATGAGCAAGCACACAGCATTTAGAAAGCAAATATCTTGAAGAATAAGAAGTCCCCAAATCAGTTTTGTTTTTGTTTTTGTTTTTGTTTTTCCTTAAAGTCTATATATTCATATATATGGCATTTAATCCATCTTGAAATAGTTACCCTAATCTGGAAAAAATAACCCAAAATTAAGACCAGTTCCATGGTTTACAAAACAAACAAACAAACAAACAAAAAACATTGCAGCCACTGTCACCATAACATAGCAGAATAACAAACACTTACAACAACAAAAATCTAAAAGCAGATTTCCAACTACCATTATCTTTATCTCAGCCTGAGGTTTTGGTGCCTTCACAGGAGAGCCATTGTCTTCTGTCATTTATTTCCTTTTCACATTTCCTCTGGCTTTGCTTTACCAAGAAAAAAGAACATAAGTATCAGTTATTAATGTGTTGATAACTGCCATTTGCAAGTCCCTAATGTTTTGGGTTGCTGAATCCAGCAGCATCCAGAGAGGCAAGAATGCCACAGCTCCAATCCCCAAGGTCCAACCATTGTTGAGACTCAGCATGTATTCACAGTAGGCACATGCACACAAACATACATATTCAAAGAAGAGATAGGTATACATCCAACTGGCCACCCAGATCAACACATACAGACACATTCTGCTCACAGAAACACCACCAATGGCCTTGTCCTGTCTGAGAAGGATTAAGGTCTTTTAGTGGAAATAAATATTACAAATAAATTTAAAATAAATAATTATTGAAATATACTTATATTTATACATTATTTTATTTTCATTATATTTTTATATAAAACCACCTGTGCAATATGGATCCCTCCAGCAGCCAGGCTCAGTAGCTCAGTAGTTCCCACTGAATCCCAGTCTCTCCAGTTACAGACAATTAGATATATGATCTCTGAGGCCATAGCCCCAGTCCAGCTGTTGGTACACATTCCTTTGAATATACCAACACACACATACAGGCACACACTGTGGATCTCTCCAATAGCTGGGCTTTGACACGCATTCATTCTCATAGCTGCTCCTGGGTCCTTGCTCTCCCCATTTGCCTCCCATACAATGGTACATGCATACACACACACATCCACTCACAGACACATATATACATTTCTTAGGCAAACCCCAGGCCCTAGGGTCTCCAACAGTTCAGAATCACTCCAACAGCTCCTGTGGTCCCACCCATGGAGACCTCTCCCCGGCTCCCAGGCCACTTCACTGGCTGCTCTGTCTTGGTGTTTGTTAGTGCTTACACACTGACACAAGTGCCCCTGCTCACTCCAGGTGCTGACACAAATTCACACACTCCAGTCCCTCTGGTTGTTGGCACCAAGACCCCCATATGCACACATGAACACAGAGCAGAGTCCTTCACATGGGAGAAGAATTAGGAATATAATTCAATGACACAGGACAGATGACCCTGGGCAGGCTCAGGACATAGCCAAATAGACATAAATACCAGCAAACTGTTTAGATGGTCACTGGGCCCTTTTATGACCTTATCCTTTATTTATTATTTTCCCACATTTGTTCCTCCCAAGACTACTTCCCTCCATTTCCCTGCTGTAGACATTTCATAATAAAACTAGTGCAATGCTGCATCCCATAATGTGTTCCACACCTCCAAGGCAGCAATCCCCCTTGGTATGTAAGACAATACTCTTTAATCCTAGCATTGTGTCCCCTGCAGCCCACAGGGCCAAGGTTCCCCTGGAAAACAGCCTTTTGAGGATTCAGGTAAGGGACTTATTTTTTGAGTTAAGTATATTAATGTTCCTCCCCTCCCTGTTGCACCACTGCACTCTTTTGTTCTTTGTGGAGATGGGCCTTTGATGGGCTGATACCTGCCGTGATGGGTCTGAGAGTGACCAGGGCAGCATGTTATTGGGCTTCCCCATCTGCCAATGCCTCTCTGTGCTCCTCTGTGTATGTGTGAAGATGAATTTTTTGTCACATAGCAATGTCATGCTATTTCATAGCTCTCGTTGATGAAACACAAGCAATATGATACTAATAGCACTTGAGCAATATTAATTTTAGATGGTGGTATTTTAATGACAAAGGCTTAGATACTGCTTAGGAGCAACATCTGGATTGATAATGATTCTTCTGTGAAATCTCATTTGCATACACAGCAACAAACTGTGATGGTGCACAGCTGGATCACATGAGGATGGGCAATATTGCAGTCCCACCCAAGAATCTGTTCATAGGAAATATCTGATTTTAGAGGAAGCTATCATCACTGTACACAGCATAACTTGGAAATGTAGCTTTCTAAACACTGTTTTACTTTCTTAACTTATTCTGAAACCCAAAATATTTTTCAGAGGTAGTCCATTTTTTTCAAGCATAGTATCCTTAGGAAAAAAAAAAATCAAACTGAATCAACATTTCAGCATTGTACAGTGAGACTGAAAAGCAGCAGAAGAGCACATCCTTCATGAGCAGCTACCCTTGCTTTCACATCCCCCTTTTGGGGTTTGGTGTATCAGAAAAGTCCCTGTAATGTGTTTCTAATATATCTTTTTCCATGCACACAACCACTTAGCTGATCTCAGCACTCATACATTTATATATGTATAAATAAATTAGAGTATTATGTATGAACAAAACTTCCTCCAGACAGAAATACCATTAAAGGTTTCTGTGAGGCTTCAATAGGGCTTCATGATTCTACCATGAATCTGATGCTGAGTTGTTCTGAAGACAGTTTTTCACTTAGTTATGGTCAGTAGAAAGACGGAGTGCTAAATAAATCTCTTTTACTACATCACAGGCAGTGTTTTACTGCATCATAGGTCTTGCTATTATAAAAATATGTTATTGAACTTATTCCCAGTGACTATACCAGTGGAAGAAAAATATATCTGTTGGAGACAAGATATTGATAAGTAGTGGCAGATGACAGCAAAACCACTAATCACACAACCAACCTTGCTTAATTACAAGACTTACTAAAGGAGACAGGGGTGTGGGATACCGTGTCTTCCCCAACCTCAATAAAGCTAAGCAGCAACAGCAAACATTGAACCTATCTCAGAGTGCCAAAATGTGATTGATATTCTTTCAACTGATGAACGTACAGGAAACACAGGTCTAGGTACATATATATTTATTTTGGCATACAATATATTTCATATAATACTTATTAGAAAAGAGACATCAATTTCTATAATTTTCTAATTCATACATTATCTCCAGTTACAAAAAAGAGATTAGAATCTTGATTATTCTCTTTTGGAACAGACTGTTTTTAATGGTTTTCTTTAGCCTTTTAAGTACGAGAGAGTACTTCATTTTCTAAGGTGCTTTGTGTTATTACAGATATTCTTTACAAACAATACATTTAAATTTATATCTAGTATTTCAAGCCTATAGTATCCCAATTCATATAATGATCAGTGGTACATAGACCAGAGGAAGTATTAAAATTCACAGCTGGTAATTCTGTAAAACCATGAATACCAGAAAGGTCTGCCACTTCCAAGAAGTTACTTGCCATCCTTTTTTTTTTTTTTTTTTCTCTCTTGAAAGCAATTCATAAATGTTTTTCTCAGCTACTATTCTCATTAATCAATTAGATGCTTAATAATAAAAATCTGTAATTACTGTCTATGGCATCGCAATTATTAGAATACAAACTCTCAGATTCATTCTTAGTGAATGCCAGCAATTGGAAAAGAAGGTTTACAGAGATCACGGGTGTTGTTCAGACATCACAGTTACAAACACTGTAAGATGACCTAAAATGTTAGACTATAAATAGCCTTTATTATAACCACAAACATTTCACCCTGGTTAGAGCTTGTAGTACTGACTTTCACAATTTAATTTATCATACTTTGCTGAAAGAGTGATATAATGGAAGTTTGTTAGACTCATATTCTTTCAGAAGTAGCTCTCAAAAGCTATTTATTATTATGTAAACACAGACTCAACTCTCCTAATTAGTGATGACAGTACCTGAAAAGGTTCAGGTTCAATTTCAATTAGGATCTAAAATCAAGTGTTAATTCTAACTGTTTAAAACTTCAAATTGGAAAGAAATACAATGTGGAAGATTGCTGGTGGTGAGATTTTTCACACTTCTGCTTCTGTCCATGGCCAAAATTAACATTAAAACAGCTTTTCACATAGTATTTTGGCACTTCCAGCTCTGATTGCAAGCAAAATATTGAAAGTAAAACTTAATTTTTAAAACATTACAGAACTTTAAATAACATTTGGTTCTAACAAACTAATGTAAATTTAAGGCTTTTCCCTTTCTATTTGTCCTTTCAATTTCCTTTTATAGTTCTTTCCCTTTCTTTTTTTTTTTTTTTCTCTTGCTGTCTTTCTCTCTTTCACCACTTCCCTTCTGAAAAAGTGTTCTTATTCCTTTAGCTCTTCTAATATATATATATATTTATATATATATATATATAATATATACATGTATATATATTTATCTAGGGTATTACTGTAAAACAGTTCTTCAAGGTATGTAAAGAAGTGTCTGAGATAAAATATGTGAATGATCACATTGATCTCAAAATATATTCAAATCTTTAAAAAATAGTAGGCACCCTAGTGAACAGGGCCTTAGTTTGACTCTGCAATGAATCCTGTTATTCCTTTTTAACTATTACTCCAGTAGCAATATCTCCATTTTCTAGTGTCACTTGACTGGCCTAGCACTTGCCTAAGTTTTTTTTTTTTTTTTGCCCTAGATATCCTTCTAATCTTTCTTGTGCCTCCAACTTGGACAAACTTTATATTTTTGTCAGATGAGGAGATAAGGACCTACCTTGGTACACACTGATAGAGTTTACTGAGCCAATGTAAATGCTGGGGAAAGTTTGTATGAAATTTCTGCAGCTGCCTTCAGGAAAAAATTGCAAGGCTACTTCTAATAGAATAATGGTGTGATCTGAAAAGTAAATCTGATTTTCCCTAGAACAGCACAGGAGACATTCATATACACTGCCCTGCCTGGTGGAGGTAATAACTTTTAGGAGGAGGGCAGCTGAAGATTGAGATTTCTACAAACAGTAGGTTTGATTCTGGAAGAGAGTATCTGTCCACATCCCTTCTTTTTATTATAGTGACAAGACTAGGTGTCCCGGCCTCAGAAGGATGCAGTAAGAACATATTAAGAAGATAACATTTTGTGACACTATAGAAACCACATGGTTACCTAAGATAGTGAATGATTTCAGTGATATTGTCCATAACTATTAACCACATTTAAATGTATAATATAGGAAGTCTTGATATGCTCTAAAATTCTGTGTGGAAAATGCAATAATTCAAATTGAAACACAGGAACCTTGGAAATTACTGGGTTTTGTTGCTATTGTTGTTTTAACAACATGGTTTTTGTTAGAATATAATAACGTGGGAAAAAAAAGTACCAGACTGACATATCTGGAAATCTGTCCAAAAAAAAAAAAAAACAAAAAAAACAACTACCAAAAAAAAAAAAAGCAAAACAAAAACAACAACAACAAAAAAAAGCACAGGGATCAGGAATAAAAGCTTCAACAACAATGTTCCTAAACTCTGATCTGAAGGGACTACCATCTTCCCATTAGAGTCCTTGGCTGGTGACAAGGGTGCCAATTACTACTTCCAAGAGCAATTGTGATTTTTCTGATGTAGATGCCTCACCGCTAAAACTGGAACCATGAAAATTATTTCCAACAGCCCATTGAAGAGCCATCAGAAGGTTACAACTTTTAGTCACATGGGCTTAGCATGGCATTGTGCTGACAATGCAGAAATAAAAGACTATATCATATTATCAATCCCAGAGCAATCCAGCTTCCCACACATTGTATTTCTAGGGAAGACATACCTTGCAGAAATTAAGTCAGAAGTCATAAAAAAAGAATGTGACTGAAACTCTCTTTCTTAGATTATCTCATTCAATCCTCCTTGTAATTAGTTTTAAACACTTATAAATACTGTGACAATGTAAGGAAGGTTAAAGAATGGCAGAGATGTAAAATCTCTGTGGCTCCATTTTACTATATTTTTGCATGTGATCGAAAGGTATTGTTCTAATAGCTTTATGTTGGAAAATAACATGAAACAGATTGATAACTGTAGTGGGTTTACGTGGCAAGGTTTTGGTAGCAGGGAACCATAGGGGTGGTTTCTGTGAGAAAGTTCTAGAAGCTGCCCCATGTTTGGGAAGGGCCCCATTGTTTTCCAGAGCTGAGCCAATAAGCGATGTTGTTTTGCGCCTCTGTGAGAGCATATTTAAGACAGGGAAAAAACGCTGCACCAGACAGCAGCCGGGAGTGAGAGAACAGCCTTGCAGGTGCCAAGGTCAGTGTAGAGGGAGGGGGAGAGGTGCTCCAGGAGCTGGAGCAGAAGTCCCCTGTGGCCTGTGGTGAGGACCATGGTGAAGCAGGATGTCCTCCTGCAGTCCATGGAGTACCACGGTGGAGCAGGGTTCCACGCTGCAGCCCGTGGAGGAGACCACGGTGGAGCAGGTGGCCCTGCACCGACGGAGGCTGCCGCCTGTGGAAGACCCCTGCCAGAGCAGATTCCGGGCCGGACCTGTAGCCCGTGGAGAGGAGCCCACGCAGGAGCAAGTGACCTGGCAGGAGCTGCTGCCCGTAGGGGAGCCAGGTTGGAGCAGTTTTCTCCTGAGGGATGGACCCCGTGGTACGGACCCATATCTGGAGCAGTTCTGGAAGAGCTGCTGCCTGTGGGAAGCCCACGCTGGATCAGTTCATCAGGGACTGCATCCCGTGGGTGGGACCCCACAGCACAGGGGACGAGAGTGACCGAGAAGGAGCGGCAGAGAAGAAGTGCTGTAGACTGACCATAACCCCCATTCCCCCGTTCCCCTGCGCCTCTCGGGGGGAGGAGTTGGAAGAGGGTGGATGGGGGGGGAAGGTGCTTTTGGTTTGTTTTTTCCTTTGTTTTCTCACTTCTCTCGCTTGTTAGTAATAGGCAATAAATCTTACTATCTCCTTATGCCGAGTCTGTTTTGCCCGTTACAATAACTACTGAGTGATTTTCTCTTCCTTATCTCAACCCTTGAGCCCTTTTCACATATTTTCTCCCCATTCCTCTTTGAGGAGGGGGAGTGAGAGAGCGGCTGTGGTGGAGCTCGGCTGCCCACTCGAGCGGAACCACAACAATAACTTTAATTCAATTCCTAATCAAATGGCCACACACCCCAAAATATATTATCAACATGCAATTTCTTCCTTTTTATGCAAACCAGTGAAACTATGTCTTCAGGAAAGACAAATTAGGCAGCAGCCATGGGGATCATCCAGCTAAAAAAATGTCAAGGCCCATCTACCTTACAACATAGGAAGTATTGTACTATTTCTAGTTTTAAAAAAATAAAATAAAATAGTTTATCAAAAAATATTTTTTCCGGGTATTACACTCAAAACCTTTTCATGAAAAATGAATTATCTTCTACATATACATATGTATGCATATACATATGTATACAGTTACATGTACATATTTGTGTATGTTTTATAGCTAGATGAGATAAGGAGAAAAGTGATGCACCTTATATATCATTCATATACATGTATATATAGAGAGATACTTCAAACTGTTAGTGATTTCATAAACATCTCTGCCATTAGTTAGAGGAAGACAACCATCCATATATCTTAACAGGAATATAACTCCAACACTACAGTGACAAGCAGCATAAAACCTTGAAGCATCTTTGAGGATGGCTTCTTTTTGGTTTTGTGGGTTTTTGTTTGTTTGTTTGTTTGTTTGTTTTGTTTTGTTTTTGTTGTTTTGAACACATCCCTCTCACAAAAATACACAGTGAGTAACAGTGAAAAATACTGTAATTATTTTTTTTAATCTTTCCTTACCATCTTTCAGCCAGACTATATATATTTATATATATATATATTTAGCAGATAAGCTGCACTATATGATACCATTCAGCATTTACATTTTCAGGTTGCTTTTTTTCCCAGGGTATAACCAATTACAGTATGAAGAATGCCTGTTCATTGCTGTACATCACTTTCAGATGTCTCAAGCAACTGAAGCATAAGAAATGTACTCACCTAAAGTAAAAAAAGGTTTCTAGGTCATAGAGATTTAGGAACATAAATACAAGCAGTTGAAAAGAATAAAGGTGTTCATGCCCAGGAATTTGGAAATAGAAAAGGAAAGAGCACATTTTCAAACAACTCAGTCTGTCAGACAATTTCTGGAAGTCAGACAATTACCATTTGATTGTACAATAGAGCCCACAGCTGAATGAGTATATTCATTAGAACAATTTCACTGCTGCCCTGGCACACAACCTGATCCTGAGATTCTCATAGCTGATAGGACAAATACAGTTAAATTACACTTCACTCAAAGAAACTAAGCCATCAAAGCCATTTTTTTTTTAACAACAAACTAGCATTAAAAAGATCAAAAAGTATTTGTACTTGTTGAAAAATGCACTCTTCCTTCTTTTGACCAAATATATCCTTTAGCAAGAAACGAATAAACTCAGCATTCAGGTTTACAATCACTGTGGAGCATATCCTTTTCAGTATTAGCTCCTGGTTCACAATCAAACGCATACCCCAAATTTTTTGTGACTAGGAAGATCTCCACTAAGGAATTTTGTTTATGTAGGCTCAAATGCAATACTAAAGGACAAACATCAGGTCCCAGCAGAAAGTCTATCAGATAAGGACTGAAGTAAGCAGCAGAAAGTTTGGTCTGAGGGGCTAAATCCACAACTCTGCCTCATGCAGAACAGCTTTTGTAATTCTGACATCTTAGCAATTTAGGTTTGAGGCTGGTACCAGTGATCACGCATGTCCTAACCTCCTCTGTCGGACTCTATTATTCTATCAAAGACTGATTTTCTTTGGCTTGGAGAATGAATCACACTGGCTGTCAGATTGCCACCCCCAATCAATCCAAGCTGTAAAGGAAATGGGATGTTTAATATTTATACCTCTATTACTTCACAAGGGGGGTTAAGAGAATCAAAATCAGAAGAATATCACAGCACTCATTTCAAAAAACATTTCTTGCACAGAATTGATCGTTAAAATAGGTTGACCTTTTAAAGAAGCAGACACATTAATAATGGGCTAGACTACCGGGCATCTTTTCCCATTGCCTTGAGTGTCTATATGCCATCAAGCAAGGGTATATGCACCACTAATGGTTCTCCAGCTGCCACAGAACAATATGCACTAAATAGCTGACCACCAGCCTTCTTTTTAGAGGAGAAAAAGAAAAATGCTTCCCAGCAAAATACCTCCCCATGCTCATGAAGACCACTTGGCCTAGAACCAGGAATGACAGCCAGCTTCTCAGCTTAGCATAGTTCTCTGTCTTTGCTGCCAGTTTCCAAACAGTTGAAATCTAGGGACTTGATTTAGTGTTCATACAAACTGTGACAAAGACATGAAAAACCTTGTGCAGTTCATGTACAGCTGAGGCACAGGTACAAGAGAGGTCATTCTTCATAAACATTGACCACTTGCATCACTGCAGCAGGAATATGATACCTGAGAAAGTAAGGACCGGTAAAGCTTCCCATCTGACAATAAATACTCATGTATAAGTTTGTGCATCTATTATAGCATCAGCATTCACCATAGCATCAGGACCTTTGGACATTAGAATGATCTGAAAAAGAAAACACATAAATGAAGAGATATCATTTAAAATTTTCTATGACAATTTAAACATTTACAATTTACTACAGGCAAGGCTTTTTAAGATTAAGCCACAACATTTTTCATGATTGAAGATGAGACTCAAATGGAGCCAATTCTCTTGCTATATTTTAATTTTTTAGATTTTTTTTTTTTTTTGGGGGGGGGGAGGGGGCAGGGGGAGGCACCATTTTTATCTGGATAAGCAAATGCATTATTATTTTTTTTTTCCCCTTGGAAAAAGTCACGGACTACAAACAACTGGTTTTGAAGCAGGTTTTTCTTTTGCTCTGTCAGATATTTTGTCAAGTTAGTTTATCCCTGAAGAGGGGTCTGTCTGTGTTACTCACCTCTAGGCACATAATTTAGAGCACTGTGTGTCAGATGGACAAATAATAAAGTCATTAGGGGCAAACTTTGAAATATATTTGATTTATGCAAACAAATTGAGGCTTGTGACTGCAGTTTTTCTCACTTTCACTTGCTGCTAACACACCAATATGCAAAGGAACACAGTGCAATGTTTTGGGTACAGGATAGACAGTCTGAAATGCATCCCCATATGTACTAGAAGATCTTTGCAGATGTCTGTATCTTTTCTATTTACATGACAGATTGCAGAGACTCCTAAGAGACGGTTACACTCATTTTCATGTATTCTTTGCAACTTTTTTTTTTCATTTGTATTCTATTTATTTTTAAAATTTTATGTTTACATTAGTAGCCCTTCGAAAGCATACCTGTGCACTGCTGTGAGAAGATCCTGCATCCTGCACAGGCTGTTGCTCAGGCCAAGCAGGGTTAACCCTACTGAGTAGTTTTTTCAGTGGACTCTCACTGCAATGCCTTATTTTTACAGATATGTTTACCCTTTCTGAGAAAAGGATGTATTATTCCCATTTCAGAGGAGAAAAGTTGAGTCATGGGATTGCTTCCTTAAATTACATGGAAAGTCTGCAGCTGAAAGAACTCATGGCTCCTGAAACCCTTCCCACATGGATATCTCTGCTATCTATACATGAATTGGTTCCTTGATCTCATCCTCCCTCCCAGCACCATTCTCTCCAAAAAGAGGAGAGCAACAGCAGCACCTAAAAGAAAGCAAGGAAAAGGAGCTTAAAAAGTCTAAAATGGTTCAGCACTTGTACTAGACCCACCTATTTGCCTGTGTAGAGTTCCTCCTGTCTTGTCCACTTAGGCAACCACTGCCCTTCACTTTTTGTGCTCCCACAGTTTAAGGCAGGCCCTTAAGCCTGCCATCTCTGATACAAGATCCTGCAAAGTGCAGATTTTTTAACTTGAAAATCTAGATTGTGTCCAATCTAGAAGTTTCACTTCATCCCCAAGTGTTCCTTTACTATTGAAAAAATAAAAATAAAAAATAATAAAAAAGTACAAATAAAAATAGAAAAAAAAAATTTAAAGTGCTTTTTCATTCTCAAGCGTTTGATACTAAAGTCAGACTACCCACTTTGGAAAAAATCAAAACAATTTACAGGGTGTGGTGTGTGTTTTGGGGAAGGGAGATCTTTGCTTTTCAAAATTTATCAGCTGTACTTTTTTTGAGGTTGTTCAGTAAATTTAACTATTCAGTGAATGAACATCAGAATAATGTTGCCCAGCTCTGTCATTTCTAGCTTCTCTACTCTGCTTAGCTTTCAAATTCAAATCCAAGTTGCATTTTTCTCCCAGTAGCCATCCCTTAGGAGAACTCCCCTAATGCTTTCTATTTAGACATCCTTAATGTATAACATGAAGGCTCTGCTCTGCCTTCTCCTCCCCACTTAAGCAATCCTCTATAATGCCCCAAATAAAAAGCAGAAAGAGTGCATAAGGTTAAACTGTAAATTAATAGATCAAAGGATAAGAATCCTAATTCTGAAATAAACTGACTATGGAAAAGGATTAAAACAGAGAGAGAGGATTATAGTACAATAATTGCGACAGAAGACTGTGAATGAATTGGATAGAAAACAGGGGGTAGGCTTTATTCTCTATTTCTGAGAGAGAAAAATGAATAGAGGATCTGAAAGATAATTAAAAATCCAAGTGGACTTAAGCAGGAGAGGAAGCTGAAATCTCACAAGAAGATGCTGCAATGAATCCCCTGCTGTGCCTGCCCAGAACCCATATCAGCTTCCTTCAGGAGAGATATCTACCCTTGCTTTGCATTCCGGAGAAGAAGATAATCATCGGAAGAGTGCAAGATTTGAGCTAATTTCAGCTTTACCGCCATCTGCCACTAAGTCTCCAAAGAAGACCTAGACTCTGAGATATCAAGGAGGAGAGGACATGGAGAATTATTTCCAACAAGTTTCTATTCAGCCACTATCAACCCTGCAACATAATAATAGTTCAGTGCTATATGTTTTAAAAGTATTTCCACACACTCTTCTGGGAAGAGGAGAAAGACTTGGGGTATAAACATGAACATGGCATAATGGAAGGCTTTTATAGGCAGTCTATATAGCCAAATCAAGTGGTGTTTTAATAGTGAAAAAGTTGATAATGGATTCCAAAAGAGTGGAGGTGTAGGGATTGTCTTGAAACTTGACCTATATTAATTGCTGCAAAGCTTATTTATGTGTTCACACTACATAAGAGTAGCTTCTGCCAGCAATTTCCCTAGCGTAAAACAGAATGTGCAAATAAGACAGCTTTCAGGGAAAAACATGAACTGAGCATCTCTTCTATCTGAATCTTCTCTTGAACGTTAAAGGAACAGAGAATTCACTACATGGGTATGCAGGACTTTCCGCTGAGCAGTTTCATGAAAAAATAACATTCAGAAGTAAGAGATGTTTGGAGAATTGACCCCAATAAGGCTAGAAGCTTGATCTGTATCTCATTGATTTAATATTGCCAGCTTACAGCATAGCAGCATTACATACTTTATATCACTTCAGCTCTATAGGAAGCACTCATAAAGTTGGATCCATGCAAGAGAGAAGGCTTCATGCTTTTTTCTTCAGTTAATTTGATATTTAATTGAGATTTTCACAGGCCTTCCTCACACACACACACACACACACACAAAAACAAACAAACAAACAAACAAACAAACAAAAAAAAAGGTATCTAAATCCCATAGCTGTCTCTGAGAAAATGAAAATGCAAAAAAAAAAAAAAAAAAAAAAAGAGTTTCAGTTTTAGCTTTCTTAGCAGGGTTCTGCTTATTCCTAACAGAAACAATAATCCTTTGGTGTGTTTGAATCTGCTCGCTATGGGAATGATGATGATGTCTCAAGCAGAGATCACTTTAGCTGACACAGGAATTGCTGGAAAGACATACACAGTATTGTGCATTTATGTAAACTTTGTTTGCAGTGAAAAAGAGTGAATAGTAACACTACAAATAGATGTATAAAATACCGGGAGACTTTCTAGCAACTTATGCAGCTTTATAAAGGGGAGGCATTGTATTATACTTTAATTTTCAAGCCTCATATTATTTAATCAGTAACCATAATTTTCATTCACATAATGTGTATATAAAAAACATGATTTCCCATTTCTTATTATCTTTAATAAATGGAAAAAACGTTTGCTTGCCCCCAAAGTGTAATCAACACTGTGTTAATAAGCTCAGGCCTGGGAACACTTTTTCAATAAGAAAAACATTACACATTATAAAATCAATAATGTTGCCTGACAAATGAGGCTGTGCATAAATTTTTGACATGAAATCATAGACTGAAGCCTACATTTAAATTTGGCAATGCTTTCAAAGTCTCACGCTTTATGATAGCTATTCTGGAGAGTGAGCTGTACTGAAACTAATCACATAATTTAAAGGATACATTTGGTCTAGTACCGCAATAAAAATACATTACATCATGATAAAAGGCATCCCAATTGAACCTGCAGTGGAAATCTGTGAACACAGGGATAGGATGAGTTCCATGTGGGACTACTGGGCTGCTGTTTATAAACCATGTAAATAAAACATTTAGCACTGTTCTAGCAGTCTTCATCTTCACAGTGTTCCATAAATACTAACTAATTAATCCTCAGGACAGCTGGAATATAGCTGAGAATTGGAGCCAGGTGAGGAACTGGTAGCAAATCACCAATTTGACAAATGCAGTTCTTTTCTTTGTTTGTAACTTATCTGCTGACAAACGCTGCTTACCATGAATTTGCCTGCCATAGAAAATGGGCTGGGAAATGCTCAGTGCAAAATCAATTTCACTCTGTGGGTGTCTCACTGAAGGATTCACTGTCACGGATCCCAAGAGCCTTCCAGCCCCTCCTAGGTAAGACTGCAGGCAGATTGCCAGCCTGCTGTCAATAAGCTACCTCCAGAAACAGAGCCCACACAGGTGTGCAGGCTCAGAGCTGAGCCCAGGGCCACATACCATGTTGAAGAGTCTCTTCTGTATCCATACCAAGCCTCTGCAGGCCACTGCCCCAGCCCATGCCAGGCCTTTATGAAGCAGCTAGAGCTAGGTCTAGCAGGGCCTGGGCACAACCCAAGAATTACACAACACTTCATATTATTTAATTGTCAGCATCATTCCTGATATGTTTTTCCTTTGGCTGGACACTGCACAAGCACAGTTCAAGGATTCACGAAGCCCTGTGAATGCCCCCAGATCTAAGCTTGGCTACAACTGGCCTGTTTTAGAGGGGTAAGAGAATCTAGCTGTGTGCATGCAAACTGAGTTTTACCATCTTTAGCCTTTTTTATCTAGCAGTGCAGATATAGCCTGAGTTTCCAGAACAAGGCTGCGCTGCTCTGACCTGATATGATCTGCATCAATGCAGCAATACCAGTTTTTGCCAGCTGAGGGTTGGAGAGTCTGGTCTGTTCATTCTCCTTTATTTAGGAAGGGGAGACCATACTAGTGTCATTTTATCTTTCCAGTCATTTTACTTCTTCAGCACAGTTAAAACCCAGCAGACACAAGGAGCAAAGACTAGTCTGAGGACTCTGCAGAGCACAATCCCACATCTGTGGTGGATTGGTTTTAGCTCACAGTTAGAAATCCCATAGGAACTTCAGCTCCTCCACAGGAGCATATAAACGTTAACATCTTCAGCAGCAGTACAGAATTTCCACCACACTCCAGCATAGATGTAATTTGTGATTTTTTTTTCCCTATAAAAGCCATTTAATTGAAAGACATAGATTGCTACAGAGTCAGTGACATGGGGAGAGGAAAACAAAATGCACAATCTAACAAATAACAGATTAGCATTCACTGAAAACTCAAAACACAGGAAACATCTTCAAAACTGCATCTCTTTTCATATCTTCCTCTCATAGAAAAGTAAGGAATTTCTAAATCAAAACAAAATTGCTGAAATTAAAACAAAAGGCAGATTTGTGCTTCATTTTAAGCAATTTACTGTTGAAGAATGGAATACAGTCAAGCAACATGGTTTAGCATTTACTATTTGTTTTCCTTTTTAATGACTGGATAATTTTATCATTATTAAAATAATTTGACAATATGCCAGCATGAATGGGAAAAATAAAATAACATGTTTGGGGATTGCACCGTATTGCAGTAATAATAGAAAAGCAAAATTTCCCTCAATAAGATTTCCTAGACAATCTAAGTCCTTCTGTGGATTAATAGCAAGAGATAGAAATAAGTGTTCAATGGTTTAGCATTTGCCAGAGGAGTTCTGCAAGTATCGTTGCAGAGACTTCGTACCAAGTCCTGTGTGCATAACCTAACCCTGTAGGCAGTGTCTGTTCTCATTTCCCAGTGTCTTGATTAACCTCATTAGTGAAATATAAGTCTGTGACCTGCTTGATCAGGATGATCTCAGCAGGTAAGGAATATGACAGTAACTGTAGCACTGCCAGATAAGTATTATCACTTAGCTTTTGCCTTACATTATATTACCCCTGATTTCATTTCTATGAAAACTTTTCTGCATAACAATGACAAGTCAATACCTTGGATGCTACCTTGTGGTATACAAGCGTCCTGATTCAGTCATGCCTCCTATTTTCCTCTGTGGTGGAATCATCACCAGCCTTCACCGGTCTCTTGTCCTCAGCTTGTCCTGACTGTGATATGTAGTTCCTCCCTCTCAAAACAACATTTAGCTCTGACCCTCATCATTTTCCTCAGCTTCCCTTGTGCTCCTACCTGGTGATGGTGTCATTCAAATTGTTCTTAAATATTTAGGAAATGAGAAAGAGATGATATATAAAAACTCACAGATATCACAAAATTATTAAAAATAGTCAATCTGGAGCTTACAGTGAACAGTTACAGTAAACAGAGGAACTTCATGACACTGAGTGCCTGAATGAAAGCAGCAATGCTAAAATTTAGCATTAATAAGTAGAAGGTGGTACACACAGAGAAAAAAATAACCTGTGTGCACAATGGTAATCCCTTAATGATCTCTCTTTCCTCTATGGTAATAGCTCCTTTAGATGTAACTGTTGCTTTGCATGGGTAATTATGGAAGGCTCTGTGACAACATTGGCTCATTGCACAAAAGTCATCTGAAATAAAGGCCAAGCAGGGTATTGGGGATTGTCAATAATAGAAGAGAAAACTAAAAATATTTTTGTCACTATAAATATTCATGACACTTTCTGTTTTTAACTAGTATCCTCAGCTTCAGAGACCTGAAGAAGGTTTCTGTCCTTGCTGCTGACCCTATTTTCTGTTTCCAGGTCCTTCAGAACACTGTGGATTCACCTGTCCTTAGGAAGACCTGCTGCAGGTCTTCCCAGCATGAGGCAAGAAGCGACATGGTGCAAACGAAGTGTCTCTACAGACTGATCAACCTCATCATAGCCTCATGGAAGGGAGGCTTCATCCCCCACTCCTCCATCATATCATGGCTGTGTCTAGCATGTAGTTTTGATCCCCCATCTCAATACTGCTTCATGCAATATTTATGCAAGAAGCTACTAAAACTCTGGGAGTGTTTAACCAGTTACTGTAGAGATCTATGAAATGAAAAGTAGGGTGAAGAAGGAATGATCAGTAACTTTTTGTTCAGAAGACAATAATAAAGAGGCATGAAATGTAACCATTAGACAGCAAAACTGAGGAGCTCACTCTCACAGGATGTTATGGAGTCCAGAGGTAACAAATTAATGTTTATTCACTATATCAGTGGCTGTAAAATATAATGATCCCAATACAGCTTCAGTCTGGGAAACCTCTACACTACTACTTAAAGTCACACAGTATGAGGAAAGTATATACCTTCTTTCTTATACTTGTATTCTGACTGTTGTTGGGTACAATGGTAGATAGACCTTTGTTATGACCAGTATATCTTTTAGGATCTACCATCTCTGGATACAAAGGTACATTGTAAAAACACAAGTGAAAAGAGGCAATCCACTTAAAAAAAATATATGCTTGGCACTATACTGTGAATGTTCAGCTTGCTAGATAACAATTCATCTTAATTTCTCCTACAATATTGAGTGGATATCAAAGAAATTGTTTATTACCAAAAATATTACATTTAATTCAAACCAAAATATAGGTTCTGCTTTAGATCTAAACAGTCTTAAACATGTAAAAATAATAATTGCCTGTCTACTTCATCAGGCAAATCATGTACAGCTACTTTCACTCAGCAGAGTTTGGATAATCTCAAACACCTCTACAGAACCTGAATGAACTTTATCAGCTTCATTGCTCTGTTGGAGATAATATATGTTTGAATATGACAGTCTTGACTGTTCCCAGTCAGGGATATTCTTTAGTTTCCCCTAAAATAGCTGATTAAAGCAGTATTTCTACCACTCTTTCTCAGGTGAACTGAGTCAGCAGCCAGAAATACAGAATTGGACATGGGGTGGAGAAAACAGGTCCCAGCCTGGGATTTTGGTGTTAAAATTGATAAATATTAATTATATCCAACTAACTTAAGAAGCCAAAGAAATTTTTTGGATAGTAAGACCACTGGGGCATGTGCAATTATTATTTATCCATTCACACAACTCCAGTTTTTGGCTTTTTTTTCTTTTTTTTGTGTGTGTGTGTGTGTCTGTGTGGTGGAGTTGTAGGTGTTTTGTTGTTGTTGTTGTTGTTGTTGTTGTTTTGTATTTTAATCTCTTTGGCCTTGAATACAATCATCATACTTAAAGAAAATGTATAAAATTATACTTTTATGTATGAAGGCCTGCAATCTGACTCTCACTAATATTATATATTTTATGCTGAAGAATTGCTCAATTGAACAAAACTTAGCAAACTATACCAAAATATAAAGATAAGTTTCAAAACTGGTCCATAAATATCAAAAGTGAATTACACACAAAGAGGAGTAGGAAGTGGAGTTGACAAACTCATGAGAATAAATTAAGTCAGAGAAAGTTCCAATACACAAACAGGAAGCCATATAGTCTGTGGGAAGGTTTTCCCAAAAGGACATCTTGAAACATGAAAAATCATTGTAACAGTAAACTGTAGGGAACTATGCCTATAATAGACAATGGATGGCTAGATGGCACAATTTGCTATGTAAAACAGAAAGTCCCTGGTTCTTAATAGCAGCTGCTTGGAAAATAAAAAGGGACTCATTTTAGCATAGTCTGAAAGTATTTCTTGAAGCACTTGTTGTTTGCAGTGTCAGAAAGTCTCTTTGAACAAAGCTAGAAGCTGCAATGAAACCTTTAGTGGGGCTGGCAAACAACACTGAAGTAAGGAAGGAAAGGTCACAGCATAGGCCTTATTTAGGTTTGGACTATGAAGAAAGAAAAGGGCTTTTCTACTCTTGGAATTATTCAGACACCTATTTCTGCAAAACACTACAAGCCAGTACTTATTTTGAAATGTCTTTCACAGTTTTTCAGATGGAAAAGTAGAATGTCCACAGATGGATTTGTTAAAGAAGAGTAGAGCACTGTTATTCCAGCATAAGAGTACATGGGGTCACTCAGGAGTAGCTGTTTCATTTTAAATTCACAGCCCACCTTCACTTGAATTAACTTGCAACTGTAGACAAGTCCTAAAAGAAATATTGATGAAATGCCAAAGAAATAGAAATATCCCATAGTCAATTGATTCATTCAAGTTTTTAGATGCAGATTTTTAAAGTGTTTTTTTTTTTTTTTTTTCTAAAAGGTTTCTTTAAAATTTATTACATTGTAACACATATGCAGTAATGTCTTCTAAGATCAGATACACCAATTTAAATAATTTCCATGATGCATAATTACCAGATTGTTTTTCAAGACAGATGGCATGGCAGGTTATAAGATGCTTGTGAAGGGTTGCAGGGGCTATAGGTTAGACCTTAGCAAAGGATGGAGAATTGTACTGAGCAGGAACCAAGATGGAGGCTAGAAAACAGCATGTACTTTGGGTGATGAAAGGTGAGGATGTGCTAATGAGGGATGGTGTTTCAGTGGAGCTCAAGGTAGAAAATTTGAGGGTTTGAGTGAAAAAAAAAAAAAAAAAAAAAAAGAGAGAGAGAGAGAGAGAAATTACCAATATTACCATTAACAGGTTGGTAGAACTACAGTTTCAGATACTGAGATTTCAGGCAGCCTGCAAATGTTTTTTAAACCAGAAAGGAAGTACAGAAGTACCTTGAGTAAGTTCTCATTTACTTCCTGGGATATGCCTTAGAAAACAATCCATTCTTGGTTAAGAAATTACCATTCCAGCCCTAGTTAGGTTTTTCAACCAAAACGGGTTCTGCACTTAAGTTTGATATATACTTTTAAAAGCAATAACAATTAAGTGTTGGAATAACATCACAAGAGTCTCTTGATTATATACTTGAGAATCGTATTAGCCAGACTGTGATGAACTGATTATCCACAGAAATCTTCCAGCCTTTTCAAAGTTTGTGTGCCCCAAGGTAGGCTCTAACTTCATAAGGACAATCAGCATTCTTTGCAAGGAAAAGTTTACAGTAAAAACAAACTGTTTTTTTTAACTACCTGATACAGATGAAAAAGTGAAGACACACTCAGCCAGTAAGACAGTTTGGCTGTCTTAATTTTTAACCTAATTCTTTTGTCTGCTAGAGGATATTACATCTTCTTCTTTCACAAAAGTCTTTAACCTTTGAGCATACAAAAGTAGTATTAATGTAAACCCTTTCTTCTTAGATGTAGGACATTTGGTCATAAACTTGATTTATCTTCAGCTCATCAAACATTTGTGGTCATACTGGAAAACTGAATTATGCTCATCACTGGTAAATTCTACTTTGATCTTCATATCGTGTGTAAACTTTATCAGTGATAATCTTGTACTCCTTTCTAGATCTTGAAAAAGTGTTAAATTACATGTGGCCGGGAAACAAGTATATTGAAGATGTTTACCCTAGGATGACAGTACACTTTCAATTAGATCTTGTCATCCATAAAAAAAAAAAAAAAAAAAAAAAAAAGTTACAATCCATTTAATGTATGCTATGTGCATTTTATATCTTTTTAGTTCCTTAATCAAAGTGTTATGCACTAGCAAGTCAAATAACTTGCAGAGTACATCAATACTCTCACTTTAAAAACTAGCTTGTAATCTGAAAAAAGATATCAAGTTAGTTTGACAGGATCTATTTTCCATAAACTCATGTTGATTGGCATTAATTCCATCCTTCAGCTTTTTATTAACATCTTATATCAGATGTTCCCTTATTTCACCAAGGATCAATGTCTAACTAACAGGCCTATAATTACTTGGGTTGTCGCATTTACCATTTTTAAATATTGCCACAATATTAGTTTTCTACTGGTCTCAATTAAGTGTCTTCTCTTCTTCATATGCATATCTATCTAGCTCAATATCTATCTTCCATCCCAGTGATCTGACACTCTAACAGATAATGCAAAATCAGAAATTCACATTAAAAATGACAGCATGAGATCAAAAGAACGAGATGTCTTAAATGAAGTTTCATCTCTCCCTACCCAACTTCATCCTCTCTCCCAAAGCTTCTTCCTTTCTACAACTGAAAAAGGCTGAAAAAAAGCAGTGTTCCTTGTAAGGTGGCCAGGCAGTAGCCTCTGAGGAGAAGCTGACTAAAACAACAAAAATACCAGAGACAGCTCTGAGTTGTATTGATTAATGCACTACTGGAAGGCACCCAGTGAGTTAGGAAGGCATACAAACCCAGCTAGAATAGAAAAATCTAGCTCTGGCTGATTTCTATGACAGGAGACAAAGTGCTTGGTATTTAGAGGAAAGGTGGAAAGTTGCAGCTGTGTATGAAAGAGACAAAAGCCTAGATTCAGGTGTCCTACATTTCAACCAAGGCCCAGCCCCTGCTGTTTTCTATTGACTGTGCGTCTCTGAAGGTCTCCAGCCAGACAATAGGAATGGGGACATAAATAGAATTTAGGCCACATTAATTTTCATCAAAGATCTGTCATGTATGTGTGTGTGAGAGTAAGAGAAAGAGGAAGAGGCTTATGCAAAAGAATTAATATGAAAAAATATCTTTTTTTTTAAATTTCTTTCCATGAAGGGAGTGGTCAGTCACTAGCATAAATGCTCGGGGGGCTGTGGGATTTCCATCCTTAGAGATATTCAAACCTTACCTGGTCAGAGTCCTGAGAAATCTCATCTAACTTTGAAGTGAACTGTGATTTGAGCAGGAGGTTGGGTTGGGTGACTTCCTGAAGACTTTTCCAACCTAAATTATTCTACGAGTCTAATTTTAAAATTTGTATTATAGAAAGAGCAGAATGCAAAAATATGATTATCAGGACAATAAGATAGAAACAGGTTATAAACATTGAGACACAAATTTATAAGTGCAGACATAACTATTTTTTTGGTGATCTGATTACTATTCTTTTCAAAAGAAATCTGTGGAAAGAGCCAATGCTAACAGTACTGGTTCAGAAACAGCAAATCAATCAAAACTGTCAACTAGATTTTGATGCAACAGCACAGGAACAGATCAACAAGCAGAGGGAAATGATCCCCAGATGCACTTTGTGGAGATTTGAAGGTGAAGACAACTGAACACATTATGAAGATAAGGAATTATACACATATATATTTATTGTTTTTAAAACATTTGCAATGTTTTCAAAAACTCAGTGCTTAAAAGCAAAAGTTAAATTCTAAGTAAATAGCCTAAATAAAATAAAAAAGAAATCCTAGAGAAAAAAAATCTCTAATTTTGTAACAGAAGTTTTTTCCTGTGCCTCTCAAGAAAAGGTTATAATCCACTATCAGAAACAGCATACTGCTCTAATCCCATATATCAGTCTTTGCAATTCTACACAGTCAGTCTCAGAGAAATGCTGTTTGTTAGCTAATATCTGAATAATGCTCAGAAAATTAAAATGGCTGCGTAAGACATAAGGGTATTTTAGGGTCATCATAATTTTCTTCCATTTAACATCACAAACTGAGTTCAATATGTAATTGTTGTAGTTGACCCTCTTTAAAATATGTATGCATTAAATATTATGTTGTAAGTTTCCAAAGAGTGATTTCATTTCTGATATAAAACATGAATAATTTCATAAGCATAAGGCATTATATTTTTACTAAACTTTTTAAATTCTAATATTTTACGGTTTTTGATTAACATGGAAAAACTCTACTTGCTTAAGAATCTGATTTTGTTGTTCTTTTCAAAACTGTACCTCAGAAAATATTTACTAGGCTCTACCCAGTTTAAGTTTGCATTTTCTAAAGATTTTCCACGGTTTACATTCCTTAGTGCAAGATGGACTGGATCAATTCATGGTAAAAATGTAAAAGAAAGAAAAAAATAAAAAAGACACAGAAGGCTGCAATCAAGCAGAATGTGTGTATGAAAGTTGGAACATTTGTTCTGGCATAACAGGTTTCTTAGAGAAAGACACACAAGGAGTGATTTCTTTTTACTCAGTCATAGTTTTGGATTCTAAAGTTAATTGCAATCAGAAGGCAAATCAGAAGGTATTGAATACTCCACAGCATATGATAATTTAGCAGAAACAGCATGCAACCTCACAGAATTCACCAAAAGCCCAAGGAGAGCCTAAAGTGTAAGTCTGTCATTTTCTGAATGCATACGCCATACAAAGAATGAGCAGCAGAAACATCACTACCGACATTTGGGGGAAAAAAAAAAAAAAAAAAAAAAAAAAAGAAAAAGGCATTACCAGGCACAAGAGTCTCAATGTCATCCAAGTACATAAGCGTTGGAAAAAAATTCAGGTTCTGCATCTAGGATTCATACCCTTGCCAATGGCAGTAAGAATTCCAAATTTAAATTCTACCTCACACTGTTCTGGCTGTTGTGAATGAAAATTTAGATGCCACACTCACTACATGAACTCATTACAGTTTCTGTTCCTACACCAGAAAGCCAAATTTTAGACATCTTAGTATTCCATGTTTCAATGCCCAAGTCCCTTCCTGTATCCTGCTTTCACAGTATTCCTGTAACTTGGTAGTAGTTTGAAAGGGATGATGGTAGCATCAGTCTAGATTCACACCTGAGAGTGAAGCAAATGGATGGCTTTTGCAATTTGTCATAAAATCCAGTCATAACAAAGCACTCAACATTTTTAACTGTTGTTTTATTTGGTCGTGAAAATAACATCATAATAACATCAAAATACAAGATTTAACATCAAAATAAAAGTTTTGCCATCATAGTAGTTATATTCTGAGTATTTTGATATGCATCCAGTTATTCTAAGCCAATTCTGACATCTCAGGGATGCTCAGCATGACATCAAAGTTGGTAGACTTAATGCATCATTGAAGTCCTTCAACTGTGCTCTCAGTAACTGGGACAAAACAACACAGATAATCTTCCTGCAACATCAAAGCTGCAAATATCATAACATCCTACATAAATGCAATAGAAACATTTGTTTTCTCCCTTGATTGTGAAGTTTCTAAGTGTTTCTTCTTCAGTTGTTTTTGTTTCATTTAAAACTTAAACTTTAAAAGACCTACTAGTTCTAACTGCTGTCAGCAGATTATTTTTCCTTAGCTTTATCACAATGAGCATAATAATTGGAAAAGGGATGTCTTCCAAAGTAATGTTGAAAGAAAAAAATAAATAAAAATAAATAAATTAAAAAATCATGCTGTGAACTTACTGGGAGCAAGATTTAGGGGCCTTGTAGGAAATCTTGAAAGCATAGGTTGTATGAAGACAAACAGATGGAAAGAGGGAAAAATCTAAACATGGTGAACAGGTTAAATCAAGGTGAATCCAAGTGTCTAGAAGAAAAGTTAGATATACATCTAGTTTCATGCTGTACTGAGAACTTTCAGCAGAATCTCATGGATGATATTCAGGATGTGCTAAGCAAATAATGTGTCCTTGTGGGTGAGAAGGGGAACTCACCTAAGTTACAAATAAATGGTAAGCCAGGATGCCGTTAGCCTTCTTGTCCACCTGGGCACACTGCGATAAGGTGATCATCAACCAACACCCCCAGATCTTTTTTCTCTGCACAGCTTTCAAGCCACTCTGCCCCAAAACTGTAGTGTTGCATGGGGTTGTTGTTGCCAAAGTGCAGCACCTGGTGCTTAGCCATGTTGAACCTCATCCCATTGGCCTCTGCCCATCGATCCAACATATCCAGATCCCTCTGCAGGGCCTCCCTACCCTCCAGAAGATCAAAACTTCCCCCCAGCTTCGTGTCATCTAAAAACTTGTTCTGGGCACACTCAATTCCCTCGTCCAAATCATCAATAAAGATATTAAAGAGAATTCGCCACCACACTGGCCTCTGGGGAACATAATATCTTCATGTCATGAAATGGCTAAGCATGCTCTAGTCTCTAGGAAATCATGAAGGTTTTCCTTCTCATGTATGCGTAAAGCTGGGTAAGTTTGAAAACTGAAACTGACAACAGAAAACCTGACAGACTCGGTCTCATTTCAGTTAACACCCAAGCAAATGTTCTACGAATGCTCAAGGATCTGTTTTCAATCGAAGGAAGGAAGGATGAATGGCAGAGAGAGAGAAAGAAGTAAGTGGGATTTGGGGACAGGGTGAACTATCCATGTAAAGAAACAGATATCGGGAGGGCTGAAGAGGGCTGCCAGCCAAAAGTCACCTTGAGAGGAAGAATTAGAGCCCTTCAGATTAGGAGCTGTTGTGAGAAGCAGACAGCCCAAAGACTAGGACTGCTAGGAGTTGAGTCCATGCTTAGGAAACAATGAGGAAATCTGGGTTAAGAGAATAACAAAAGAATAAACACAAAACAGAAAGAGAAAAAAAAAAACAAAAAAAAAAAACTTCCTAACTGACAGGAGCAGTCAGCCAGGCATGATAACCTGAGGAACGCATTCTCCACTGTACACCTGGTAGTCAAAATCCCAGTTGTCAACACCAAGAAGCTGGCTTGAATGTACTATAGTTTCCCTCTGATCTGACATGTCCTTTCTATGAAATTCATAACCTAGATGGGGGGACGGGAAAGCAAGAGTGGAAAGCAAACCCTCACTATGAGCTGAGACGCATGGTAGTGCCAATAAGCACTTCTAGACCCATCAAATTACAAGTGTCTTTCAATAAAGCAGGGAACCCAAGATGTGAGGCTGTGGGAAGTGGAAAGGCAAGTATTGAGAAGCAAGGACATGTGAATTTGGACTGCTTGAGTAAAGGGAACCAGAACTGATGTGTTTAGATTAAGACTTAGACACTATGCCTAAGTATTCCCCAGTGAAGTTCAGAGGCTGTTCATAAGCTAACAAAGCAGTACTGTACACAATGGAAGGTTCAGGACAGTGGAATAAAACGGGAAGGGAATGAGACTGGGAGAACAAAAGATGAAAAGCTGTTTTTTTTGTTTGTTTTTTTTGTTTTTTTTTTTTTTGTTTGTTTGTTTTTTTTTTTTTTTTTAATTGTTGTTGTTTTGTTTTTTACTGCTTTCCCTTAGGAAGCGAAGAAAGTCTGCAACGTATGCTAGCAGGGTCTGGCCCTGTTGTAAAACAGACATGTCCCAGCATCATGTCTGCTTGCTTCACTCCCACTTGTATGCAGGTACACGTGCAGACCTTCTCCAGTGGAACTGTTGTCTTGCTCACGACAGAGAACAGATGATGCCCAAATTGTTCCTATTTTATCTCCACTTATTGTTCAGTACATGGATTGTGGCAATTATATTTGGATGTTTGACTTCACAAATTAAACAGTGGTCTTAAGAACAGTTCAGGGTATTTTTCTATAGCACAAAATAATAAGCCAGTAAAGACTCCAATTTATCATTTTTACCCTTCCATGGAGAGAAAAATGGTATTGTAAAAAGAAACAAATAAGGGCAGAAAAGATCCATTGAAAACAACACAAGATTCTCACTTGCTGGAGATACAGTATGGTCAGACTAAAAGGCTTTAATCTGCTTTGCAGGTCAGTATGACGAAGGATGCACAACAAAGTCCACTGACGATGTTTGGTGGCTGAGATGAGTCAGGCCTGAGAGATTTCATATCAACTTCCCCTACCCAAAAGGTAAAAGCTCTGCTGAGTAAACACATATTTGTTTGCAGCATGCAACCATTATAGTCATGGACATATATGATCTCTCTTTTTGCCTGTTTTTACATATTCTGAAGCCTTCTTAGGAACAATACAAAAATAGTAAGTAAAATTGCTTTAAATAGTCTTTCATCCATAACATACAGACATCTGGGTCCCTTTAGTTCCAGAAAGAATCTCATACACTATGCTGAATGTGTATTGTGCACTTCCATTAATTTAATGTGTAGAACTATAATGAGCAACAAGCAAATAAAAAGTAAAAAAAAAAAAAAAAAAAAAAAAAAAAAAAAAAGACAAAACCAAACCAAACCAAGCCAAAACAACAACAACAACAACAACAAAAAGACATGATTTACCAGGAACAACAAACTTCAAATTAAGCCCTACAAAAAAGGACTAGAAAGAAATTCACCATTTTCCTCCTGTTCCATATTTTCTCTTCTATAATGTGTCAAATCGGGTACCTGAAAATAAATCCAGGGTACTGTATATTTTTTGTGTGTACACTTCCCAATATCTTAGAGAAATACTGGAGTATTTTACACCTTAATGTGTCTCGGTTTGCATTTCCTTAACTAATCCTAGCATTCACACTTGTATTTATTATAAATCAGTTTATATATCCCTAGTTAATATTTGCTTAGGGCTTATGTTGATTTCACAATACATGCAATTTTCTGGCTCCATCTTTATCTTCAAGGATTAGATTGAATTGAGCAGCCCTGTAGTAATTTAGTTTTATCTTGTGCCTTACAGTTTTATGTTCTTGTAATAGCACTTCCCTTCTCTATTTTATTTAATTAAATATATCTTATTTCACTATGACAACATTTTTATTTTTGAGTTTATTTGCTAAGCAGCTGCCATTGTGGCAAGACTTTGTAGTGAAAGAACACTTATTTTAAAGAAATTTAGAACAGAAATTGCCAAGTGTAGATGGAGGAAGGGATTTAAACTTGGCATAAGAGTGCTCTGAGATTAAATTTGAATTGCTCTAGCTTCTCTGTCTGGGATCTGCAGTTAAATAGCTATATTTGTATTACCTTTTTTTTTTTTTTTTTTTTTCTTGATAAAGAAATTGCTTTCTGAAAACAAATATAGCTTTGCCAAGTTAGACTGAAAGATTTGTGATGATTTTTTGTCTTTGGCTTCACTTACATTAAAATAGCAGGTAAATGCTAATTATTTTTTCAACTCCATCATTTTAGCACTACACAGTTAATTTTGATGCTGATGAGGGCAAGGCTAATTGACAGCATATCCATAATAAAAAGCAATGGGTCTGAACATAAGGATTCAGAGTTTCCCCACCTCTTTTAGCTTAAATGGGAAAACTGTTTTGATAAAACCAAATGTTGTGCAGGTGCATTGAGTCCCTGCTGCACAGGATGTTAAATGGGTTTGATCCTAAATTGACTAGTATGTGCAAAGTGGATGTATTTACTCACAGCGCTGGCAGCTTCTTTGGTAAATAGTCTGGCACATTACAGAGTAAGCATGTCTAGCTTCAAGTCTTTTTTTGCCCTGCAGCTGTGTGTGCTTATCTCCATTCTTAACGGAAAGCACAAATAAAACGGATATTAAATTTCTAAAAGAGTAGCTTGGGTTCATCTCATCACTTTTCTATGTGAAGTGCCTTTTCTTCTTGGGTAGCTTCTTCTGAAGTCGTGCTGAATTAGGGCCCTCTGTTAAACAAACGTCTTCTTATAGCTGGGAAACCCCTTGTACTATCTCCTCCTACTTGACTTCTTGACACCTTTTCTACTTGTGCTTCCCATACACCAGACACCCACTTTCTATCTTCAGATGGCTTTCATAGGCGATACCTTTTCCATATGATCTCAGTACCAATTGTCCATACCTGTCTCTTATCAATTCCCTCACTTATCGTACACATCTAAATTAAATTCTCTGATCATAGGAGGAACCTGGTCTTTGTAGGTTTTGCAAGTTGTCTCTCATTCTGGTCACATGGAGTTTTATTCAGCTTCATTCTGCTCTTCCATTGACACAAAGTAACTGCAATCCCTGACTTCACAGCACCACATCCACCACCTAGGTACTGCAAAAGTCTACCCTCGTTCAGCTCATCTTTCGTGTAGCTAAGGAATTTGACAGCCTAGTGCCTATTTCTGTTCTAAGGCAGATCAGCTTTACTTAAACCCATCCATTCCTGAAAGACCCCTGATTTCATAAGAAATTCTTTTGATGCAGAAATGTTAATATATAACTATGGAAACATATCACAGAAGTGTAAAATAACATGGAAAATACATAAATAATATGGAAAAAATGAACAAGAAATTGTCATTTTACCTTGTGTTCTCAACATGAACTAGGGAACATAAACTGAAATTTGGAGTCTTCTAGTTAAAAACAGAGTTATTTCTTCATTCAATATACAGTTAAGTTGTAAAACTTTTTGTAATGAAAAGTTATGGTTGAAGAAAATTTACATCCATTCATAAAATAAGTGGACAAATCACCTAAGGCTGCACAAGATCTCAAGATCTCACCATCTCTATCTCAGGATGTTTCTGATTTACAAATTACTATGGACTGGGAGAGCTTCTTGGAAATCACCAGTCCACACTAACCCTGATCTTTTTATATCCCCTAGGCAGCCACCATCAGTGATTGCCAGAGACCTAGATTTACCTCTGGCTTAGGTGAATTTTTTGTACTACCCAACGCCGTCATTCTTTTGTCCTAACTGCTATACAAACAGCTGGCAAGCCCACTAGTGTTAGTGTTGATTTTTTATTTAAACTTTGAAAGAAGAAAAGGAAGACACAAACAAAAAGATTTAGGAAAACAGTAGGTTTGGAAAATATGTCCTATATGTATTTAATCAAGAACAAAAAATAAATAGTAATAATAATAAATGGAGGAGGAAGATAGATAATTTTATTATAGTATATCACTATTCAGAATTAGCAAAGATTTTTTATCATATGGAGAAGAATTCATTCATCATTTGTTATTCATCAAAACAAATTCTAACTAATTAGTGATAGCTGATGATAGATAATCTAATAGTAAGGCCCATAAATTAGTCATAACAGCTTTTTTTTTTTTAAGAATACATTTTTTTTTAATACAAAGTCCATGCAACACAAAATTACTGGGTTCAGCAAAGAAGGCACAGAATGATATTTTCATAAATTATCTTCATGCTATTTTATCCACAAAGGTTCACTTTCTCTACTGAAGTTACCCATTCATGCTCCCCATGTTCCAAGGACCCCATCACCCAACCAGCTGCATCCTTTTGTTTTTAATTAAACAAGTCCTCTCCCCAGTACTCCATGATGTTTTTAACTACTCAGAGGCCCTTGAGAGCACTTTTCAGCTCAGTGCACTCTCTGGCATCTTACGATATGCTGCCAACAGGAGCTGATCCCCCAGATTTCTTCTCTGTTAAAGCCAAATACACAAGTGCAGTCCTACCTTTACAATCCCCCTGAGGCAAGCCAAAAAAAATGACCATTCTCCATAAAGAGACAGTACCTCTTTTTATAATCCTGTCCTAATGCTACGCAGAAGTTCAAAACAAATGATTATAGAGATGTCTTTTGAGCTAAAAGTAAAATTCCTCTACAATACTCATATCAGTCACAGAACAGAAAGCAAGTCATTAGTTTCCAACAGCTTTATAGATAAAAATCTTTTTTTTACAAGGTATGACTACAGGAAATATACAAATAATTTTGGAAATTACAAAAATATTTAGTGCTGGAATATATTTTATCCAAATTTCCCCACTACCACGTGAAGAAGGAATAGCAGTGCATATCAGAAGGCAAGATGCATTTGACACTGCTTTCATAGAAAAGGCAATGCAAACACCATACAGATGCATATAATGCGTTTGCTTACATACAGGACAAGCTGGAACACGTCCTGAAGAGAATGCAAAGTCCTGAGGTGTGAACAGTGTAAAAGATAGAAGGTGGAATGCAGAATATGTATCTTTCATAGCTTCCTATTTTAGACGTATATTAGGTTAACTCTATAAAGCTTTTAAAGATATTTATAATGGTGGCTACCTGTTTTTTTAGCAAGTCAGTACTTTTTCCCTGTTGCAAAGGAGTATATTTTCATGCTAAGCTTACTTATCTCATGATTTGGCCCTGTTTTTAAGCATAAAATATTTGTGAGAAGAACTTATTTTCTTTTGGGTTCCCATTCTTTCAAAGCAATGCCCAGCAGCAGAATAATCACAATATTATGTCTAACAATAATCATATGCAGTCATTTCCAATCACAGTGGCTACATGTAGAAGCAGCCACAGACTGTTGGAAATGTGAGCAAATGTCAAACCATATTAAGCTGTCTAGAAAGAAAAAGGAAGAGGTTCACAGCTTGATGAGGAAAATTAAAACCTTGCTGAACCATGCTGAACACCTGAAAATATCAAAGAACAAAAGATAAATGGGGAAAAGCCTGAAGAAGTTATGAAATGTAGAAAAGAATAAAGTTCAGTAGAGTAATAAATGATATGAAATAGCAAAGAAAGTAAAGATAAACAATCTATAACTACTTAAAAGGTCATGGCCTACAACAAGCTGCTAGTATGGCTCTAATAACTGGGAACCTGAAATATTGTGTTCACTTTTTAATACTTCAGTCTAAGCTAGACAAAAACAGACCAGAGGGATTTGGGGGTACAGTCCAATTCCTAAAATAGATTTATGGACCAGTTGCAGCATATAAATTCAAGGGAGAGGTTCAGATGACCCTTAGTCAGTAGTGGTCTGCTGTGGAGTCAATGAAGAGCTGGTATATAAGTAAGAAATTATAGCTTTTTATTTCAGGTTTTATACTGTTTGCTCTCTACCATCCCTGGTAGAGAAGAAGCCTGTGTCCGTCAGCCTTATATAGTGGGAAGTCCGAGACAGACATCCTATTCTCAAATAAGATGCTATAATATACACACAAGTCCAGTTGTGGTTATCTAGGATAGACAGTTTATGTTCAGACCTTTGAAGAAAGAAAGCAATTTCCCTCTGGGTCAACGGGTGAACTCTGTATTACATTGTATTGAATATCTATCCATTGCCTGGACACCAGGAGACATGACACTAGAACAGATAAATGCAAAATCTGTGCTAACTGGCATGCACATAATTTTGAGTTCAGGGCTTTGGAGGAGGGAGTGGAATGGATGTAAAGCACATTGCCTGGCTCAGTCTGCTGTAACAGACCATGCTCAGTGAGGTCCATGCCAACCATAGGAAGCAGACAGCACCAACAGCACAGGGTATTCCACGTACACTTCTGGTCTCTTCTTGCAGGCTGGAAATGGCATACCGCTCAAGAGACAACTTCCACCTATTCTAAGATCTTTTAAATCATTATCCATTTTATATTATTATCACTCTATGTGAAATTTAGACCTCAGATAAAATGTGTAAATTCAAAATGTCACCCCAAAAGAGCAGTCATATATACCTATTTTGAAAGCATGAAAATAACATGAAACAAAAGATGAATAGAAGAAAAAAAAATAGAAGTGATACCAGACCATTTAGTTTAGAATAGAGTCCTCACATTAAAAAAGAAAACTGAGCTAAGTGTCAGGGAAATTTTTGTGTTTTTAAGACACATTAAAGTGTCTCTAAAGGAAACATTTGGGATGCTAAAAACCAGATTGAACAATGAAGAAATATATTTCATAGAATAATCCTGCAGTTGCAGGGCAATGAACTGGATGACATAATAGCTATTTTCCATTCCTTGTATCTGTGATTCTATGATTCTAAATATATATTCAGAATCCAACAAGAAGGAAGTGAGACAGTAGATGCATTGAAGAACATAAGTGGAAAGTTAGTGACAGATGAGGCTGATTCTGCTGCAGGCCTAAATTAATTCCTCACCTCATTATTCATGGGGGACCAGGGATGGGGATTGAGAGGGGTGGAGGCATGGGGGCAGTGTAAGGTACTATCTCTGGGAGCAAGAAATTCTCCTGAAGGGGAAAGGAAAATGTTAAAAGCCTTTGCTATTGCACTGGAGAAGATAATAAGGCAATTAGTACTGTTACATTTGACAAAGCACCAGGCTCAGATGAATTGTATCCCAGAATCCTGAAGGAAGTAGCAAAGGAAATAAGAAAGCCTTCAGCAAAGGTTTTTGACAGGCCACAGTGGAGGGTAGTTGTACCCAAAGACTTAAGGGGTACTAAAATTATTCCCAGAATCAAGAAAGAAACATGGGAAGATTCAGGGGACAAACCCTCTAAGTCTCATTTCAGCTGAGAGAAAGATATTGGAAATATTGTTAAGGGACCATGCTGAAGCCATTTTAATATATAATTTAATGCAAGTAACAGGGAAAATATTGAAAAATCTGCACATCTTTTTAGCGTGTTATTGGAGTAGTAGAGCACAATGAAAAGACTGATCCCATTCATATACTTTTCAAGGTGGTATAAAAGGGAGGAGAAGCCTCTGAATAAACTATGACGTGAATTAGTTGGAGTAAATATCTTCAACTCATCTGGCCATTGCCTTAAACGTTACCAAAACAGAGCTGATTTAGGAGTTCAACATTACAGAAAAAACATGTAAGAGCTAAAAGAAATGCAGTAATGCATCCTAGTGGTTAAAGAAGTTTGAAGAATTCAGTCACTGTGGTTACAGCTACATTACAATCACATATAGATAGATCCACCCATAACAGTTTTAAACTATCTAAGCTAAGTACTACTACCAGTGCAGTCAGGCAGCACCAACTCATGCTGCAAAGCCTGACTGACACCCACAGTTTCAGCATGGTCCTTCCCACAATCAACTTTATCACAACTGCATTACCACAACCAGGATTTACTAGTTTAAAGCTAGCTGAGGTGAGCCTATAAAAACAGTGATATCCATAGACATATTCCTAGACAACCAGTCCTCAGTCTTTTCAATTTGATAAATCCATCTCTGAAGCTTAAAAAACAACAACAACAAAACACACCACACTCCTTAAATCCTTTGTCTGCAGATGTAAACTTGTAAAGCAGAAATCACGAGAGCTGTATTCCCAAAAACATAAATAAGGCATTAGGACTGGATCCTGAACCTACCACCTCTAGTCTTTCATTCTCTGTAGGTTGTGACTGTGCCCATATTCCTTCAGGAATATGTTGGTTTTTGTTGATGGTGTTTTTTTGTTTGTTTGTCTTCATCCTGTAACACCATTACTTGTCTCCCTTTTCCTTTTCCTTTTTCTTACTTACTTCCAGTTTGCCCTTCAGGAATCCCCTGGAAACCTAGATTTAATCCCTGACTGAATCTGTAACCATGAACAAGTCATAAAAATTCAGACCTCTGGGAAGCTAAATCTATTATTCTTTTGTTACACTGTGTTATAACCTTCTGTATATGGAGAATGTTATTACTTCTCTTGCTAAGGTTTCATGTTTTAAGCCATCAAGTAGCATATGTAGTGTTTTAACTGTTGTAAAGAGGAATTATAAAGAAAATAGTCTTTAACATAGCTTAAAAATTTCTGGGAAAAAAAAAAAAAAAAGAGAGAGAGAGAGAGATTAGATTGGAGATTGGCATCTCTATCCACTAAAGGCAATAGGAGTTCTATCTTTCCAAAAAGTATAGGATGTCAGGTCAGGAGGTAAAAGTGGACAAAGAGAATTTCTTCTGCTGTCACTCTTTTTAATCCAACCTCCTTTGCCCTCTCCTACCCCCCCAAAAAAATAATTAAAAAAAAAAAAAAAGTTTAACTACCCAAAACAGGGATATCCCATTTCTGCAGTTTAAAAGGCCAAGACATTATGTGTGGGATGTCTGTGTGTATGTGTGGGAACAAGTAAATTTCACTTTACTTATTTTAAATCTCACCATGACATGCATGTAAAGTTGTGAAGTTAGAGGTATCATTGTTATTAAAGGATTTTTCTCATACAGTCTGATCAGCATTTTTCCCCCTTCATATCTTTGAAGGTTTGTTTTTTTTTTTTTTTCTTTTTTTTAATTCATCTCTCAGCTCTTCCCTCCTCCCCTACCCAGTTTTTCTGGTTGGTTGTCAGGCTTTTGTTTGCTTGGTTTTCAAATAGCTGCCAGACATTTTAGCAGAGGGCTGACACTAAGGTCTGCAAAAAGCAATTTTATTTTGTTTATATGACTGTAAACACCTGTTCCAGATGGACAATTTAGGGGATTGTTTGGGATTTGGCTTTTGTGGCACTTTGCCCTGAACAGAGCAGAGTATTTCCAAGAACAGTCTGAGCTATGTCTTTTCATCCGTACACACAAAAGGCTACCTCCTGAAGGTAACGCTGAAGTCTACAGGGTCCCACTGGTGTAACTAAAAACATCATTTGTCCCAGAGCTTTCTTCATATTCACAGGGACAGATTCTGCCTGTGGGTGTATATATGCCACTTTCAATGACACCAGCTGAAGTTGCGCTGAAAAAATAAATAAATAAATAAATAAAAAGGAAAAATAAAAAGAGAGACAAGGAGATAGAGAAACAGAGACATTCCCTAGTGCTCTTGTGAGCTTTATGCTTTATCGTACAACCTGTGCAGAAGGATTGAAAGGATATAATATGTAGCATGCAGAGGGATGACTAGGGGGCATGAAACCATCTGCAAATGTTTGAAAGATGTTTGCGTTCCCCTTAGGCATGAAAGAAATTACTTCCTATGTTACCAGAGAATTTTCCAAGAAATAGTGGGTCAAAGTTAAAAAAGAGAAACTTAAAATACATTTCAGGGAAATGTTTCTGACAGTGAAATTGTCTGCATTTTTAAAGCAAGCACAAAATCAGAGTGTAGGCAATGAAATACATAAAACTTTTTTTTTTTTTTTTTTTTTTTTTTTTTTGCCTAATCTCTCCAGGGCAATCCAAGTGATCTAGAGTCTTATGTCTCCTGAGAAGAGAGTCAGGAACCACAAGAAAATGGGTTTCATGTTCTTTGTTGTTGGTTTTGTTTTTGTTTTTGTTTTTTTCCTGGGTGGTCTAATATGAGATGAACATTCTAGAAGCCTCAGAGCTCCTTTAGTAGATGTCCTTCTAGCCTCATGACTTTTGGAGTCTTACGGAGACTTATGGAGAAGATGATTCTTGAAGTTATTGAGGCGCACCTGGGGGACAATGCAGTCATTGGTCCCAGCCAACATGGGTTCATGAGGTAATGCCTAACAAAGTTGATTTTGTTTTATGATAAAAACACCCTTCTAGTTGACCAAGGGAAACCAGTTGATGTGATCTTTTTGGACTTCAGCAAGGCTTTTGACATGGTTTCCCATAGGATCCTACTGGACAAAATGTCCAGCATACAACTTAACAAAAATATCATACGATGGGTGAGCAATTGGTTGACGGGCAGGGCACAAAGGGTTGTGGTTAATGGGGCCACATCTGGCTGGCCAATGGTCACTAGTGGGATCCCTCAAGGCTCCTTTTTAGGGCCAGTCCTCTTCAATGTCTTTATAAATGATTTGGATGTAGGACTAGAAAGTGTTTTGAGCAAACTTGCCGACGACACCAAACTTGGAGGAGTTGTGGACTCTGATGAGGGTGGAAAGGCCTTGCAGAGAGATCTGGACAGATTGGAGAGCTGGGCAATCACCAACTGTATGAAGTTTAACAAAGGCAAGTGCCGGGTCCTGCATCTGGGATGGGGCAACCCTGGCTATATGTACAGACTGGGCAACGAGACACTGGAGAGAAGCCCCTCAGAGAGGGATCTGGGGGTCGTGGTAGACAGCAAGTTGAATATGAGCCAGCAGTGTGCCCTGGCAGCCAGGAAGGCCAATCGTATCCTGGGATGCATCAAGCACAGCATCACTAGTCAGTTGAAAGAGGTGATTGTCCTGCTCTACTCTGCACTGGTCTGGCCTCACCTCAAGTACTGTGTGCAGTTCTGGGCACCACAGTACAAGAACATTAAACTGTTAGAGAGTGTCCAGAGGAGGGCGACGAAGATGGTGAAGAGCTTAGAGGGGAAGATGTATGAGGAGCGGCTGAGGGCACTGGACTTGTCCAGCCTGGAGAAGAAGAGGCTGAGGGGGGACCTCATTGTGGTCTACAACTCCCTCGTGAGAGGAGTGGAGAGGCAGGTGACCTATTCTCTGTAAACACCAGTGATAGGACCCGTGGGAATGGTGTTAAGCTGGGGCAGGGGAAGTTTAGGCTGGACATCAGGAAGAGGTTCTTCACCGAGAGGGTGGTTGCACACTGGAACAGGCTCCCCAGTGAAGTAGGCACTGCACCAAGCCTGTCTGAATTTAAAAAGCGATTGGACCGTGCACTTAGTCACATGGTCTAAACTTTTAGGCAGACCTGTGCAGTGCCAGGAGTTGGACTTGACGATCCTTATGGGTCTCTTCCAACTAGGGATATTCTATGATTCTATGATATATCATATACTATATCCTTGTCTCTAAATTGGAGAGACATGGATTTGACAAATGGACAACTCAGTGGGTAAGGAATTAGCTGAATGGTCTCACTCCAAGAGTTGTAGTCAATGCAACAATGGCTCAGTGTCCAAGTGGAGTCAATAATGGGTGGTGTTCCTCAAGGGTTGGTATTGGGATCTTTTTGGGTGACATGGACAGCAAAATCAAGTGCACTGTCAGCAAGTTTTCCGTGTTGGATGGGGCTTTGAGCAACTTGGTCTAGTGGGAGGTGTCCCTGACATGGAAGGGGGTGTGGTAGGCACAGTGGGGAGGGAATCGATGATCTTTAAGATCCCTTCCAAACCAAACCATTCTATGATTCTATGACTTTTGCATTATTGACTGCTCAAGAAGTGAGAGAGCCATCAAGATCAGTAAAGTTTGGATGTACTGGGAGTTCAGTACTCAAGAGATGCCAACAAAAGAAACTGTCTGCCTATATATTAATGAGAAAAGTATAATAAATAAATAAATAAATAGCAAAGAGAAAGAAGAAAAGCCCACAAGCAAAACCAAAAAGTAGTGAAAGTCACAAGACATTGGGAGATGCCCAAGTCATCACACTAAAGGTTGTGTTGATATCAGACAGACTATCAGTGGGTTATATGTACTAATGGTAAAGGCACTTCATATCTTGCAAGACAGGGAATTATGATTTCCTGTCAAGGTGACTGAGCACACATCTGGGCACATAGGTAAGAACTTTAAGCTATGGGTCTAGTGTTTCTGTTAATCAAGGAAAATAATAAATTAGCCTCCACTCCTATGGAAACAAATTGCTTCCACATTTCTTGATTCATGTTTCTGGTTTCTTTTGGGGTACAGAGATTGTGTCCATGCTGCAATGTGGCTGGAGCACCCAACCCTGCACTAGCACCACTTACCTGTAATGTCTCCCATCAAGCACAGCTCTAGTACATATGTTTGCCTCTGCATACTTCACCCCGTGCACACGTACTGTGATAACACCTGTATGCTCTGTATAAAGGCATATATGATTTATGCCACTGTTTATCCTGGATCCTGTACACAAAGTGTAAACACTGGTGATGTTTTGCTCTGATTCTGGCAACATTTCACCACATGGAAAGACTTCAAGATACTCATATGCTAACTATAGGTAAAGTTTGCCATCATAGGCCTACCATCAGGCTCTGAGAATATTGGAAGAGTCTTCCAAATGAAATGGTTCTACATGTATTGTCTTCTCCAAGATCAGCTACCAGAGCTCTGGGACAGTCTGGTCTCCCAGTCATCATGCAGTTTTTCCCTAAGGGTGCTAGGAAAATGCAAACATATTACAGCTAGGTTGACATGCAGTGACATTTTGGGAAGAAAAGACAAGCAGATGTCTTTCATGAGCAGCTCACTGCCATCCTGAACTGTCAGAATAATTTTTTTAAGGCATCCATTCCTGTGGACATGAAGTTTGAAATGACCTGGGTCATCACTCAAGGCCTATCTGTAACCACGGTAATGACAGCTAAATCCATTCCATGGTAGTCAAGGTGTATTAGCCAGACCATGTACCACCCACTGGCATGACTATTGACTCCAAATTCATGGGACAGAAAACCTTGTCACAGTGACTCACTTTTCTTAGTACTTCTGGATCACACCAACATTCAGGGAAGATGAATTTCATTCTGCACTTACCAGCTTTACAGCACCCTAATTTCCAGAACTCATCTATATCCTACTGGGGAGACTCTTTCCACTACCATGGACATGTATTAGAGTCCTAGAATCATTTAGGTTTGAAAGGAGCTCTAAAATCATTAAGTCTAACCCTTAATCTAGCACTGACAAGTCTACTACTAAACCTTGTCCCTTAGCATCACATCTACAAATCTTCTGAATACCTCAATGGATGGTGACTCAAATTCTTCCCTGGGCAGCTTGTTCCTGCTTCACAACATTTTAATTGAAGAACTTTTTCCTAATATGCAACCTAAACCTTCCCTGGCACAACTTGAAGCCATTTCCTCTTGTTCTATTACTTGTTGCTTGGGAGAAGAGACAACCTCCCTTCACTACAACTTCCTTTGAGGTAATTGTACAGCGTGATAAGGTCTCCCCTGAGCTTCGTTTTCTCTAGGTTTAATAACACCAAGTCCCTCAAACACTCCTCATAAGCCTTGTTCTCTAGACACTTCACCAGCTTTGTTGCCCATCTTTGGACTCACTCGAGCACCTCGATGTCCTTATTGTAGTGAGGCACCCAAAACTGAACACAGTATTCGAGGTGTGGCCTCACCAGAGGCGAGTACTGAGGGACAAGCACTTCCCTAGTTCTGTTGGCCACACTATTTATGGTAACAAAATGCTGAAGAGGTGAAATGCTTCCCTCCAAACAAGCATGGCATAATGAGTGTTCAGGAGGGGACATATGCCGACAGTGTCACTAGCAACTCCCACTCCTGACAGGAATTGTCCCAGACCATACCAAGGGATCCCTCTGAGCTACTGTCTTGTCTCTGACAATGGTTTGTAGCATTGTCTTGAAGACATCAAATCTCATGAAGTAAAACATATGAGATTAGTGTAAGTATAGAGTCAGCCTTCCTGGGAAGGGCTGGTGAATGGCAAATAGGCAGGGAGCAGAAAGGAGAAATGTACATGTTTGAAAACAGTAAATCAAAAAGTGAAATAAGTTAAACAAGATCAAACCATGCCCCAGGATCCACAGGATGGATTTTCCCTGCTCAGATAAGGTGATAAGGTGATTGTTAGAGCTATGCTGCTAACTGCCCAGCAGTGACCAGCAGATTCCAAAAGACACTGAGGATATCAAAAAAAAAAAAAAAAAAAAAAAAAAAAAAAAAAAAAAAGGAAAACATGGAAGCAAACAAACAAGCAAAAACAATACAATACAAAAAAAAAAAAAAAAGCATATTATTAGAAGGACATATTTGCAGTTATTATAAACAACAGTTTTCTGAAGCCAGAAACCAAGATGTCAATATGAATTCCCATGTGTTTCCAGTACCTAATACAATTACAGTCAGTAATAAAAATCAAACAAAGAAAACAAAACAAACAAACAAACCAAAACTGTTACAGTCTTATTTACCTTTAATGGGAACTACAAAAAGGGGAGTTAGTTGGGAATGCACCATGTTTGCAAACTGCATAAGATAATATTAAGAAAATATACCAGAAGCCCAAGATAAGCAAGCAGAAGGAAAGAAAGAAAGAAAGAAAGAAAGAAAGAAAGAAAGAAAGAAAGAAAGAAAGAAAGAAAGAAAGAAAGAAAGAAAGAAAGAAAGAAAGAAAGAAAGAAAAAGCTCCAAAGGGATGAGAAAAAAAAAAAATCAGCATGGTTAAACAGTAAAGTAGTTTATTGGAAGTGAAAATCCTTCAGAAGAAATGGAATTTATATCTACTCAAGAAAAACAGAAAAGTATAAAAACCTTGGGAAACTGAATATGAAATTACAGAATCACAGAATCACAAAATTTCTAGGTTGGAAGAGACCTCAAGATCATCGAGTCCAACCTCTGACCTAACGCTAGCAGTCCCCACTAAACCATATCCCTAAGCTCTACATCTAAACGTCTTTTAAAGACTTCCAGGGATGGTGACTCCACCACTTCCCTGGGCAGCCTGTTCCAATGCCTCACAACCCTTTCAGTGAAGAAGTTCTTCCTAACATCTAACCTAAAACTCCCCTGGCTCAACTTAAGCCCATTCCCCCTCGTCCTGTCACCAGGCACGTGGGAGAACAGGCCAACCCCCACCTCGCTACAGCCTCCCTTGAGGTACCTATAGAGAGCGATAAGGTCGCCCCTGAGCCTCCTCTTCTCCAGGCTGAACAAGCCCAGCTCCCTCAGCCACTCCTCATAGGACTTGTTCTCCAGTCCTCTCCAATTGTAATAAGCTGAGCAGAAAAGATTTTGAGAACTTGTTAAAGGCATAGAATCTATCAATAAAACATATGAGAAGTAAGAAGTTTGCTCGTGAATAAGTATAACTGATGGGTGATCAATGTGCATAAAATAACAGTCCAAAAGCACATGGTCACTGCATATAAATTAAATGAATACAATGGATGATGTATGTAGGTAATAAACCTGAGTAACTCCCTCAGACTGACTGGGCAATGACAGAGCTTTCAGGACAAATGAATAAATTGAATATTAACAGTTTGTTAGCATCTTAAATGTGAGATTGCTCAATTCATAGCAGAGGTATATCCTATTGTTTACGTTGTTTAATAGTAAAGAAATGGAAGATAGTAAAGCTACAAGCAGTTTTAACGAGTGACCAGGTGAACTGCCCACCAGTAACATGTATTCTGGAGTTTTGGAAAAATTAAAAAGAAAAGCAGAAAACATCATAGTAACGAATATGACATGCCTGGGAAATGACAATGTAATTTCTGTGGAGATAAGCTGTGCTTTGGAGAGAGTTCTCTGTGGATATCAAAAAGAATGTGGAAAATGTGATCCAATCTATGCACCACTCTTAGGTTTCCAAGAAGCCATTAGCATGATCCTTCATAAAAGCCTCTTAAAGAAACTGAGCTGCCTGGGTAAGAGGGAAGGTCCTCTTATGAATTAATACCCAGCATAAGATAGGAAACAAAAGGTAGGAATAAACAGTTAGTCTTTACAATGGAGGGAGATTACTAAAGAACCTCTGCTATTCAATATATTCAAAAATGATCTGGAAAAGAAGGTAAACAGAGAGGTAAAAAAGGCTGCGGATGATACAAAATTATGCAGGATACTTAAATCTAAAGCTGACTGTGAGGACCTGCAGAAGGAGCTCATGGCACTGAATGAATAGGCAATAAAATGGAAGATGAAATTCAATGTTGATAAGTGCACATAGGAAAAAATAACCCTAACTATGCACAGACAATGATGGGCTGTAAATAAGCTATTTCTACTAAGGGAAGAGATCTTAGAGTTACTGTGGATATTTCTCTGAAAACATCAACTCAGTTCTCTGTGACAGTCAAAAAGGCAATAGAATTGTAGGAATTATTAGGAAAGGAAACAAGAACAAACAGAAATCATTTTTATGTTATTATGTAAATGCATACTGTGCTTGCATCTTGGATGATGTGCACAGTTTAAATCATCCCAAGTCAAAAAAACATTCTAAGAGGACTTAAAAAAAATAAAATCATAAAAAGGCTAAAAGGACAATTTAGGAGTATTTACTGCTTTTCATGTACTCTCATGAGAACAGAGATGATTTACACATGGGTAGGAAATGAGAGGTTTATTCAGTGAGTGAACATACAAATTACAGAGGTACCAGTGAAATAATTAAGAAACAAGTTTAAGCAAAAGGAGTTGTTTTTTGGTACATGACGTGCAAAAAACTGGCCTCTTTGCCACAAGATGAGGTTGAGGAACAGTTAATATAAACGAACTTTTTAAACAGATTTCAAAAATTCTATCATTAGATACTGAATCCAGAGGTCTGAAATCAAAATCCATTTCAGAAATGCCCTAACACTCTTACTGAACAGCCAGGCAATATTTCACAGAATGGACTGCTTCGTACTGGCACTGTGTTCCTATGATCATCCCTGAGCAGTCACTGTTGCAGGGTAATGTTGGAAAAAAAAAAAAAAAAAAAAAAAAAACGCCTTAAAGGACCATTGGTCTGAGACTGAATCACTCTTACATTAGAGGAGACAGAAAGTGCTTTCCCCACAGGTGTCCTGCAATGTGCTGGTTAAGACACTGTGCAGGAAATTAGAAATTGTATGTTGAAAACCCATCAAGAAGAAAAAGGCCCAGGCTACAGCTGCCCCACTACAGGGTCACACACATCTACCTGGGCCAGCCAGGACATCAAAAAGACTTAGTCTTGTTTTGTCTCCCTTGAAGACAAGTGGAGATTAATGTCCCTCCTAAACCTGGACTGCAACGAAACATGGATAGGAAAGTAAGACCTTTCCATCCCCATGCATAAAGTACACTTACGAGGAGCCCACTGGGTCTTAGACATGCAGAAACTGCTGGAGAGCAGGCAGCCCACATTGTTACCTGGTAGTTGAGTACTATCTGGGCCAGCAGATTATCAGCATTTTACCTTTTATTTTTTTTGGAACAGTGCCATGATCCACATGTAAATGAAATTCACCATAACACAGACCTCCTTCTTTTGATTTAATGCAGGCAGCAGAAGTGGGCTGCATGTAGCTGACCTCAGAAGAACATTCATCTCCATGCCCTGTGTGTCTTGGCTATTGAAGGAGCTCAGAGCAAAGGAGTGTTGGGATGTAGAATTTTCAGTATTTACAGATACTCATGTTGTGTTCCCAACCCCCTTCTTACTCCCTCTCCCTGCTTCCAATCTAACCTTCTTAAATGTGCAGAAAATTGTCCCTTGTGCTAGCTGAGCACTCATCACCTCAAAAAAAAAAAAAAAAAAAAAAAAAGCGAAGCAGGCTACAACTTTTTCACAATGTCAGCAAATCACGAGGCAAATCAGCATCAAAATCAGAGGAGACCACATTAACAAGAACAGTGTTTTACCGTATACCATATTATCTCTGACTCTTCTTTACATTTAAATAGATCAGAATTTTTCTTTGCACAAAATCCTGCCTCCAACCTGGGCAGCAGCATGATCAGAAAGATGTAGATGTGCATTGCCTGAACCTTCCCTTTTAAATTTCATCTGTTATTAACCTGTTGGACGTCCTGCAAAAGCTGTACATAAAGCTGCACCACAGACAAAATAAGCATAGAGTTTCCCTGCAAAGTTGGCAGTTTCAGGACACAAATAAGCAGTATTAAAAAAAATAATAACAAAAACAAAAAGAAAAAAATAGGGAGTGTGGTTTGCCTTTGCATGCTTCTGTAAGACTGTATGCAGGCACAGCCACTGTTTTGCGAGAACAGCCTTCATATATAATATAAGATCAGAGATCTCTGGGGATAAGTTACGCCTCATTACATTTTCAATACCATGATCCCTCTGAGACACTACCTTACAGAGTCTTGAATAGCACTAGTGTTTAAGTTCAACAGTGTTGCCTGGTAGGCCACTTCACACAG
This sequence comes from Aythya marila, assembly GCF_965140915.1. Taxonomy (NCBI): domain Eukaryota; kingdom Metazoa; phylum Chordata; class Aves; order Anseriformes; family Anatidae; genus Aythya; species Aythya marila. Next base: position 111,460,708 of record NC_139044.1, read on the forward strand.
TGATGTTCTTTTGAATAGAAAAGTGTTTCCTCATATCTCCTCCAAATGTTATTCTTTTTTTCTTTTTAATTTCCATTTTTTCTTCCTTTGCTCTATTATCTGGGCATGGCTGAAAATAATAACTTGGCATAGCATACTCTGTACTTCCCCCTTACTCTCCCTAATTCTAAGCTACTGTCGATTTACAGTATTTTTTATCCTACATTCATATCATAGTTCATTTCTCAGTAGTAATAGAATTGGTTTCCTCATCCCTGTTTTGAAGCATTACAAAATTCTTATACTGCAGTGGCCAAAACCACAAAATAATAGTTCAGCAATGAACATACTAGGATCACAGTATTTCACTCAAGCATTTTCTATTTTTCCTACAGCATTTTTCACCCTTCAAGAAGCTGGAAAAAGCTTCTTTCATATGGATGTAATTTAAGAACAAATAAAACTTTTATGTTAGGAAATATAGTTTTGCACAGATATGCAAAAAAAAATAAAAAATAAAAAATAAAAAATAAAAAAAATCTAATGTCTATATAGCATTTATATTATGATTTTATGATCACATCTGACACCTATGTGGTGCTTTGGAGCTAATACAGACCATACAAGGTGTATAAGGGCATATTTTCCATTATGTTGAAGCCTATGATTGATGACGTACTTTAATAGTGGTCTCAGAAGCAAAGTGAAACACCGTGAGCTCCCATCTCCATCTCCTATGTGCACACCCCACCTGAAAGGGTACTCAACATAGCCCTGAAAGGACAGCTTCATTGCAGTTTCGTTGTAGCTTTGTTGTAGAGCATGGATGTATCAGAGTCATAGCCCCGTCTTTGAGAAGAGCTGTGGGACATCTACAGAGTAATTGCACCAAGACCTTTAAAAGTCACATCTGCTGGGATACTTTCTGATGTGTAATAGCCTCCTGCGCTTTGATCACTGCTTATTACACTAATATTAATCACATTCTGTTGTCTGTTCTATCTGTCTTGTTCCTCAGATCCCAGATAAAATCATAAGCTCTTCAGGGGAAGATGTCATCTTTCACGTGCACATTAGCTAGGATTATGGAGCCAAAAATCTTTGATTTGGATCATTGAAGAGTAAGAGAATGTAAATGACATGAGCAATCAATAGAGCTAGATTTAGTTAAAGGGAAAACATTTCTCCCTTAAGCTTGAAAGACTGTCTGGGCAGTCGTTTTGATGAATTAATCACAAAAAAAATCAGTTTTGGACTATGTTGAAACTAAAAGTTCATTTAGCAAATTGCTCCAACATAGCTAGAAACAGGCACTGTTTTATGAAAATGTCTATATGATTCATTTTAATGTTCCTTAACTTTTTATTATTATTATTATTTTTTAGGCCAGATTAGCCATAAACTCTAGATGCCTTTTATGAGGCCAGTAAGGACTGGATAAAGAAGTCTTATATATTCTACTATACAATTAAGACACCCATTTAAACCTCCTCCTAGCCTGAATCAATGAGCTTTCCTGTTTACCACCTTCATGATTAAGTGCTAGTCAAAACTGAGACTGGAATTTTCTCAATTTCTCCAATTCTATTTACTGTAAAGTATTTATTCAATGTAGCAAGGAATAGGGTGATTCTCCCTTTCCACTGTTCCCCTTCCCATATAATCAATTCATTGAAAATTTATTTTCACTCTCAGGTCAATGCAAATACAAAAATATATTTCTGGGAGGAGATAGAAAGGGAGGGATGTTTTAAGCTCTGAACCAAAATAGAACTATCACTTCAGTGCAGAATGCTATCTATGCTTTAAAGGAGCAATATATCCCCCTCAAAGTTAGAACCATACCCTGAAGAGTTATTAAACCATAGCTAAATATATATATATATATATGTATATACATCCAAAACAGGTGTGAGATAGTGATATTATAGTTGGTAGGCCAAGTGGAATAGATGAGTTTTTAATTAATGATGTGAATGCAGACAGAGCATTAATAAGGGAACTGAGTTTCTTCTGAGATAGTAGAAAATGAAGCGTACCTAAAACTTGGTAAACCTTCTTGGTCCACTCTGTTGTAGTTTAACCTAGCAGGCAGCTAAGCTCCACACAGCCATTTGTTTACACCTCCCTACCTATAGTGGGTTTACGTGGCAAGGTTTTGGTAGCAGGGGGCCATAGGGGTGGTTTCTGTGAGAAGGATCTAGAAGCTGCCCCATGTTTGGGAAGGGCCCCATTGTTTTCCAGAGCTGAGCCAATAAGTGATGTTGTTTTGCGCCTTTGTGGGAGCATATTTAAGACAGGGAAAAAAACGCTGTGCCACACAGCAGCTGGAAGAGTGAAGGGAGTGAGAAAACAGCCTTGCAGGCACCAAGGTCAGTGAAGAAGGAGGGGGAGAAGTGCTCCAGACGCCGGAGCAGAAGGCCCCTGAGGCCTGTGGTGAGGACCATGGTGAAGCAGGATGTCCCCCTGCAGCCCATGGAGTACCACGGTGGAGCAGGGTTCCATGCTGCAGCCCGTGGAGGAGACCACGGTGGAGCAGGTGGCCCTGCACCGATGGAGGCTGCCACCTGTGGAAGACCCCTGCCGGAGCAGATTCCGGGCCGGACCTGTAGCCCATGGAGAGGAGCCCACGCAGGAGCAGGTGACCTGGCAGGAGCTGCTGCCCGTAGGGGAGCCAGTTTGGAGCAGTTTTCTCCTGAGGGATGGACCCCGTGGTACGGACCCATATCTGGAGCAGTTCTGGAAGAGCTGCTGCCTGTGGGAAGCCCACGCTGGATCAGTTCATTAAGGACTGCATCCCGTGGGTGGGACCCCACAGCACAGGGGACGAGAGTGACCGAGAAGGAGCGGCAGAGAAGAAGTGCTGTAGACTGACCATAACCCTCATTCCCCCGTTCCCCTGCGCCGCTCGGGGGGAGGAGGTGGAAGAGGGTGGATGGGGGGAGAAGGTGCTTTTGGTTTCTTTCCTTTGTTTCTCACTTCTCTAGCTTGTTAGTAATAGGCAATAAATCTTACTATCTCCTTATGCCGAGTCTGTTTTGCCCGTTACAATAACTACTGAGTGATTTTCTCGTCCTTATCTCAACCTTTGAGCCCTTTTCACATATTTTCTCCCCATTCCTCTTTGAGGAGGGGGAGTGAGAGAGCGGCTGTGGTGGAGCTCGGCTGCCCACTCAGGTGGAACCACCGGAACCACGACACTACCATACGCACACAGTGGAATGGGGGAGAGAATCAGAAAAGAAAGGGTAAAGACTCACAGGTTGAGATAAAGACAGTTTAATGGGACAGAAAAAGACGAAGAAATAAGAAGAAGAAAGAAGAAGAAGAAAGAAGAAGAAGAAGGAGAAGAAGAAGAAAGAAGAAGAAGAAGAAGAAGAAGAAGAAGAAGAAGAAGAAGAAGAAGAAGAAGAAGAAGAAGAAGAAGAAGAAGAAGAAGAAGAAGAAGAAGAAGTGGATATCAAATGCAAGTGATGTACAACACAATTGCTCACCACCTGCTAACTTATGCTGATCTCTGAGCAGCAGCAGCCCTCCATCCCTGGTCAGATCCCCCCAGTTTAATTGCTGAGCATGACACCACATGGTGTGGGACATCCCTTTGGCCAGTCTGGGGCAGCTGTCCTGTCTGTCCCCCCTCCCAGCTCCTGGTGCTCCCCCAGCCTCCCTGCTGGCAGGGCAGCACGAGGAGCTGAAAGGTCCTTGGCTCTGAGTGAGCACTGCTCTGCAACAACTAAAACATCAGTTTGTTATCAGCATTATTCTCATCCTAAATCCAAAACACAGCAACACAGCAGCTACTGGGAGAAAAATTAACTCTATCCCTGCTGAAACCAGGAAATACTGTCAAATAGCTTCAAGACACTCATTTAGAAAGACAAAAATATATTTTTAAGCTGTGTTTGGACTTTAATAATTATCTCAAGGCTATACCTTTAATATGCTTCCTAATTTGTTTGCTGCATACCACAACAGTTGCATGTTTCAATAAAATTGAAGTTACACCATAGTCTCATCTCCAAAAGCCCTGTAAACACAGTACAATTCAGAAATGATTTGTTTCTTTAGGGTCAGAGTCAGAAAGATGACTCTGTCAGTGGAGGAAGTGTGAGGCTGGTATTGACCTTAATCTGAGGATAGTAAAATGCATTTTCATTCTTCTTTACAAAGTGGTGCATGGGAACAGTTTAAAAGAGAAAAAAAAAAAAAAAAAAAAAAAAAAAAAAAAAGTGAGGAATGGTTTACAAGGAGATTTTTTTTTGTTGGCATTTCAAATATATCAACCAACTTCAGTAGTTAGAAAAAAACAGCCAAGTTTTAAAACATACTAAACTTTTTCAGTTTTGAAGCTGAAACACCAACCTTCCAGCTAAATACAGGTACAGAACAACTGCTTTGAATTTAACTTGGTTTTACTTATCAGTTAAGACCATTGAGAGAAAAAACAGTTGGTACCTGTGGAGCAGGAAAAGAAGGCATGATAACTGCTGTAAATAATAAAGTTAAATTCTGAAAAGTGGTTCTGAACCTGTATTTAGCTTTAAGGTTGCTGCTAATAGATGATATTATCTTTCCTACAAAAATTCACTTGGTTATATCCTTAAACAATAATGCCTATAATGACATTGTTATTGAAACTCAGCAAATGAATGGGATCCATGTATGCTCACAGCAGGTTCAGCATAGAAAGCTTCCCAAAATGTCTCTCTGTGCAGTGAAGGAGGCATTTCACAAGTATCACAATTATTTCCAGATTCAAGCAAAACCTGATGGAAAATCCTAGAAATTTAATGAAGAACCTTATCTTTTCATACATTGTAAAGCATAGATTGCTAATTATATCCTTTTTATAGAATCCTAGACAGAACTGTAATAATATATTTTTTTTATTCCAACCCACAGAAACCCTCTGATTTTCTCTCTCAAAGATATTAGAATATGGACTCACCTAGACTGCACCTAGGCTTAAAAGTACTGGTTGTGATGGTGCTTGTGATTTCAGTTCTAAGGAGCTTTTGTAGTCACGTTGCACACTGTAATGGCCAGAAAACAAAATTATCTCTGAGCCACTCCTATTGAAGTTGTTTCCTCTTGCATGGTAGAATTTGGGGTTCCCCATGCCTCAATACAGGCAGGCAACTCTACTGCCAGATGACAGAACAGTTTTCTGGGAGTCATACATAGTTTCCTGTCTCTCCTTTATTAATCTACATATATTTTACACAAATAGGACATGTCTTATAAAAATCAGGCCCTCTCCACAGCCAGAATTACAAAGAAGGAATCTTGCAGTCTTGGATTGTAGGTGGTCATGTAAATCTCCAGTATTAGGTAGTCATGCAAATCTCCAGTACTAGCATGTAGATGGAGATACCTGTGTGCTGAATAGTTGGATTCATGCCACCATCTCATTTTACATAAACCACTGAACTCTTCTCATTTTAGTATATTTAGTCACTTATGACCTCTAGGGAAAAGTTTTCAGTCCCATTAGCTGCACAAGTCCCAGCGGAAGCCACTATCCTTGAAGAAATCACTCCATCATACCTCAGCTGTGCAACTCCAACAGCATCTGCAGATCCCACTCCCAGCTTGTGACAAAAATCCAGTGATTAGCATTAAAGGCTTATTTCAAGCTGATGACTGATATCAATGATTTTCCAAGCAAAAAAGTGCTTATTCTCAGTCTCCTGCTGGGTATAACTCACTTGCTGTTCCTCTGCTTCTTCATTTTCCCCATCCCAATTAAATAACCAACCTGGTGCAAAAAGCAATTTTGATTATTTTTTCCACTGACTAAATGAAAATGGGTTTAATTAGAGCATCCAGTACATGCCATACACAGGGCAGGCACATCTGAGACAGCTGCAGCAATAGCTTGGTGTATTAACATTTCAGAAATCTCTAAAAGTGGGCAAATACACTGCCCTTCACTACAACAATTATTATTTAATAGCTTACTTCATCAAATGCCATGTAAAGGGTAAATGAGAAAATCATATATCTTAGTGTGAGGGATTAGTGTTTGTCACTCACAAAAATAGACATAAATACCACAATTTAGATGAAGAACCAATTCACATGACCTTGCCTCAAAGTTTGAAATGAAGCCATTACAGGAATTGCAATATGACCTCACATTTTACATCCCAGTATAAATCTCAGTACGTTTTGTAAGTAACATTATGTCTACTTTTAATAGGAGGGAATTGTTCCTATACTAAGTTAAAGAAAGCAATGCAGAGCTCCTCAAACTGCTGCCAGCTCAAGCCAAAAAGTACACACGATCAGGTTGACTTACTTGAGAAAACACCATGCAATCTAGTCATGATGTTTTCAGCTACAAGCAGACTGTGTAGAGGCATCTTAAGTTTTTCTTCTCAGTTTTTCTTAGCTTTAAAAGTCTAAATTAACTCATGCAGAACCAGCTCAGGCATCACTCCATCTACTAGATAAACATGCCAGCCACACCAGAGGTCAACCACAACCTTAAGGGAAATATCAGACCCGAATTCAAAACTTCTAAATCCCAAGATATAACTGAACACTCCTGAATCCTGAACAAAAAAAATTGGTTTCTTCTAGGTTCAAATTAAAGTCTATGGGCTCTAAAAGCCTGATATCTTCTCATGCCATAGCTATGAGAAGATGGTGCTGGTTGGCTCCAGCTGCCTCAAAGGCCTGATGTGGGTGATTAATACGGAGAAGGCATTCATGAAACAGGCAACAGCTGCAGAGACAGAGACAGAGCTCGGCATGGAGCAGGCGTGGGAGAGGAAATGTATTTAAACTAAGCTGCTGAGTCTTCTGTGAGCTGTTTCTTCTTTTCTAGAAACTGCTACCACTGCTGAGTGAATTCATCAGCTGAGTGAATAATGGTAGAAACCCTGAGAGGCGGACGTACAACTGAGCCAAAACTACTTCCCATAAAGCCCTATTCAGTGACTGTTTGTCTCATTTATTACTACATAAAATATCCTTCATGGGAAAGTGACTGACAATTATACTTTCTCCATATATCTTTGCATTCTGTGTAGTCTTGACAAAAATAGGTAGCCCCTGTCTTCAGTCCTGTTCTTTCAAAACCACCTCTTTTCTTTTTTCCAGTTACTTAGTGAAAGAAAACATCTTTCTCCTGAATTTTTCATATTACTCTTTCTAAAGGGAGACACTTCTTATTTTTCCATTCATCATCAGAAATGATGTCAGCCTCAACTGGAGCATAAATCCATGGCCACAGTATTGCCAAAGCCAGAAGCTTCAGTTTGCCGGTAAGTGGGGAGAAGCAGAAGGAGCAGATCAGAGTCTGAACTGCCTTCTGTTGCCATAGAAATCAGGTAAAGAGTGACCTCATCTCCTGATCTTGCTGTAGGAGCAGAGAGAATCTGGCAGAGGGCTTCCAGACCTGTGAAGGGAGGGCTAGGCCAGTCCATCACAATACTCAGTGAAATTGGTTTTATGATCCATCCTGTTACTTGAATTTTTAAACCTCTGAGGTGGCACAGGCTGCAGACAGATATTTTGTTCTCAGAATAGGAAACGCACTATTTGCTATCTTACAATATCTTTCTCTTTTCTTTCCATTGCTGCTTGTGACCTTCTGCATTTCTACAGTGCTCCCTGTTTTGAACTTAGTTTTCCTGTGGCTTTTGCCTGTCTCTGATCTCCTCGTTTTAGAGTCTATCTTGTCTACATCACTTGATTTTGTAGGTTTTCTTTTGCTTTTCATTGAGAACAGAAGGTAAGGTGACGTACTAAACAAGTCACTGCACTGTGGTTTAGAAGACTTGCATTAAATCTGGCTCAGGTCCTGAACTATAGTAAGTTTTTTCATCTCCCTGATGTTTCCTTGTCTGTTCAACAGGGACCGTAAACTGCTCTGAGCAGGGACACACATCTGTTGCCTATGTTTGTAAAATCATTAGGAAAAAGGTCTCAAATGCATTTGCATCAGACATTCAGTCAAATGACGCCCATACAAGGCAAGGCTTTCCCTATGGAATAGCTACTGATTTCTTCAGACAATGCACATTTTTAAACTTCAAAGGAATATTACATTTTCTGTGAGATTGCAATGTGTCTCCAAAAACCTCTTTCCCCCATTTGACTTGAAACCCAAGCTGAGTCCACGCAGAAAGTAAGATAGGCATCAAACTTAATCAAACATGACTGCAAACTTCAGAATTATAACCTAAAAATGTAATACTAACAAGTAGTAAACAAACGCCTCACTGCAGATACCTAGAAGCAGTGTTGGATGCTTTTTTTAGGGGTGCCTCTGAGAATGAGCAGATATCAGCTATTGAAACCATGGCTGTGATTAGCCTGGCACCACACACAAGCTAACAAAGCTTACCACACCCAGCTATTCTGCAAGGTTTATTAACCAGGACCTGACCCAATGCTTTATTCACACAGGTTCTAGTCAGCTTTGACTGCAGGAAGGACTTGTTGATTTCTTCCTGCAAAATACAGTATAAATAAATTTCTAGTCACCTGGTACTACAGAGGGAGCTCATGCCTTGGTCCCTGGTCATTTAATATGACAGTACATCAGTTTCAAGCAACAAAATGGTGGATGAATGGAAATACAAGGGGAAATAAATAAATCGATTATATAAAAAACAAACAAAAAACAAACAAACAAACAAACAAACAAAAAACTTCCAATTAAATTATGCAAATGTGAAGGGAAGTTAAATATTTAGATTTTTAAGGATATCTTCAAAATATCTCCCCTGAGAATAGTGGAGTCTGTACTAAAGGACCTAGAAAATATATTAATTTTACAGACGACTTCTTGGATTGGATACAGTACACATTTAAATGGGCTGTGACAAGTAATTCAGGAGTTTTGGTGTACCATATGACATATTTTATTTTTTTTATTACTACCGACATGTCAACAGATTTGAGGAAAACATTTTTTTTAGTAAGCACAGCTGCTATCAATTTGGATAATGATAGTCCATCACCATTTTTTTGTGTGTACAAACAAAGAGAGTGAATGTTCATGCAAAACAGCAAGTCTGTATAATTCCCATTCATAAGCCATTTGCAGACTGTACAGGGTCAAGATAAAATTATTATTTGAGTTGCTGGCCTCAGCAGTACAGATGCAGAAATAGAATACTTTTCTGGTCTTGGTAAATCTAATTTCTGTGAACTCTGTCCTCATGATATCATAGACAAATAATAAATAGACACCCTCAGAGTTCCTATCACAGTAACAGCATATCCTGCCAGCATAGCCATTCACTGTATATTTTCACTGCTCTACTTTTTATATTGCTCTATTTCTGACTTTCTCAGTCTATCCTCCCAAGATCAATGATGTTCCCGTACAATCGTTGCTAGTGGCTGCTCGCTAAAAATGTAGCTGGGTAAGCTAATTTTCTTTCCTTCCTTCTTCATTGCTCTGCAGTGAAGTTTTAAATTTAAGATTCTTCATCTATTTCCTTACCTGTAGGTAGTAAGTTTTAAGGCTAATGGTAAGAAAACGTGAATATTTATGACACTTTCTCATTAGTGCAAAACTTGGACTGGATTTCCCATGGCTCAATTGAATTACTTAAGCATTATTTAAAAAGTCAATTGTTTATTTATGCAATTGCTGTGTGAAACTTCTGACTACTTGAAACTCTCATAGATTATAACATTTGCAAGAATTTCTGTTTTCTTTTCCCTTTTCACATTCAGAAGGCATGTAACAAGTATGTTACCTGAGAATAAGGACTCAATACTTTATGATTGATTACATATAATTATTTGTGTCCTAAATTTTAGAGAAATTCTATAAAATAATACAACAAATACAAGGTTTGTATGATTGATGATGTTCCTAATTGTCCAGAAGTCAGATTAATTTACCCTGACCTTCCTGCCACACCTTCCAAGCGGAGACTAGGTGGATGAAAATCCCTTTCAAATTCCAGGTTTCCTAACTTTAGAACTAAAACTATTTCAGCATCCCCAGCATAGGAAAAAATAAATAAATTAAAAAAAAAAAATTGCAAGAGAAGAGAAATTCAACTTAATCCACTATGTTTGTAGCTTACATCTCTGGTCTTTTCGATTTTCTAAATCAAAATGTTTCCACCCACTTATTTTTTCCTTAGAGTACCTCTTTTCACAGAAGTCACAGATGACCTACCTGACAAACACCTATTTTTAACAATGTTTCACATAGTCTGTTTGTCAAACAAACCCATGAGAGAAGTCTCTTGTGTCTTTCCTGCATGGGAAAAATAGTCTATGACATTTAAAATATTGCCACTTCTTCTAATGAAGCATAACTCAGCCTATAACATGCACCTAGGGGCATAAATATACAGAAGTGGAAGAGATCTTCAATGTTCTGAAGCACCTTCCTGTTCAGGTGACCATGTCATATAATCTCATTAAAAATGTAATAAATTCCATTATAAAATTATTCCACTTTTTTATTCTCATAGCTCCTGTGGGAAGGCTACTTCAGAAATTCATGTCCCTGGCGGATAAAATCTTTTTGTTAATATCCAGACTAAATTTAACTAGTCCCCATGAGAACTTGTCTTTTAAAAAACTTTGGGCTTTAGTTTTAGTTTACTTTTAATGTGCATGTAGCCTTTATTTTGAACAACTATATATCAGTAAAAAAAAATAATCCAGATGAGGCTTCATCATGATAGTTTCCAATGTCAACATACTTGTCTGCAGTATTTGGAATTTTTTGTTTCCTGATCCATACATATACATTTTTGATAGATTCATCATTTATTCATGCTCACTGAGTTATTCTAAAAACAACTCATATTCCCAGGACATTTCTTTCTTTTACTAATTTTTGCTGATGAGTCTCCATTTTTTCCAAAAGTTCCTACTACCATTTCCAGTAGACTTATGACTTTAATTTACATTGTACACTTACAGTCAGGCCATTTCTATTACACAAAAAAGTCTCAGACAGTTCCTTCAGGGAGATTTTTGTCTTCCTCTGTGTTGCAAAACCTCTTTTTTTGCCATCATCCCATTTTTAGCAAGATATAAAGTTAAATTAGACAACATTAGTTATAATATTAAATAAGACTAATCTGAAAAACAGTCTGTGAGAAAGTCCAAAACCAATTTCTCTTTAGACGAATTGTAGTGGGTTTACGTGGCAAGGTTTTGGTAGCAGGGACCATAGGGGTGGTTTCTGTGAGAAAGATCTAGAAGCTGCCCCATGTTTGGGAAGGGCCCCATTGTTTTCCGGAGTTGAGCCAATAAGCGATGTTGTTTTGCGCCTTTGTGGGAGCATATTTAAGACAGGGAAAAAAATGCTGCATGACACAGCAGCTGGAAGAGTGAAGGGAGTGAGAAAACAGCCTTGCAGGTGCCAAGGTCAGTGTAGAAGGAGGGGGAGAAGTGCTCCAGGCACCGGAGCAGAAGTCCCCTGCGGCCTGTGGTGAGGACCATGGTGAAGCAGGATGTCCCCCTGCAGCCCATGGAGTACCACGGTGGAGCAGGGTTCCATGCTGCAGCCCGTGGAGGAGACCACGGTGGAGCAGGTGGCCCTGCACCGATGGAGGCTGCCACCTGTGGAAGACCCCTGCCGGAGCAGATTCCGGGCCGGACCTGTAGCCCATGGAGAGGAGCCCACGCAGGAGCAGGTGACCTGGCAGGAGCTGCTGCCCGTAGGGGAGCCAGGTTGGAGCAGTTTTCTCCTGAGGGATGGACCCCGTGGTACGGACCCATATCTGGAGCAGTTCTGGAAGAGCTGCTGCCTGTGGGAAGCCCACGCTGGATCAGTTCATTAAGGACTGCATCCCGTGGGTGGGACCCCACAGCACAGGGGACGAGAGTGACCGAGAAGGAGCGGCAGAGAAGAAGTGCTGTAGGCTGACCATAACCCCCATTCCCCCGTTCTCCTGCGTCGCTCAGGGAGAGGAGGTGGAAGAGGGTGGATGGGGGGGGAAGGTGCTTTTGGTTTCTTTCCTTTGTTTCTCACTTCTCTAGCTTGTTAGTAATAGGCAATAAATCTTACTATCTCCTTATGCCGAGTCTGTTTTGCCCGTTACAATAATTATTGCGTGATTTTCTCGTCCTTATCTCAACCCTTGAGCCCTTTTCACATATTTTCTCCCCATTCCTCTTTGAGGAGGGGGAGTGAGAGAGCGGCTGTGGTGGAGCTCGGCTGCCCCCTCGAGCGGAGCCACGACACCAATACACATTCTTTTTCAGCTGCCATATTCCCTTTTACTTGTCTATATCACAATTACTCCAATTTCTTTAATTCAATTTGACTAATAGTTTTCAATCTGTGCTTATAACCAAACAAATTTTAACTGTCTGTAAGTTTCTTCTGCTTTCTTTTTGGATGCAATTGGTATAGAGAGAGGCTAAACAATTATCTCTTAATAGACATCTGATTTTTGGATGTATAAATTTAAGCGAGACAAAGGTAATCTTATTATCTGAAACTGTTTTACCCACTCATACATAAAGCATTCAGAATGTGTCCTTGTTTTCTATAAAACTATATGTCTGTTTTATTTTTGGGATAGAACCTAATTAAGGAATAGATTTTGTTATGGAATGAGGAAAAGAAAAAAAAAAGATTATTCAGTAGAGTGTAAAATCCCAGCCAACAAATTAAAATAAAATAAAATAAAATAAAATAAAATAAAATAAAATAAAATAAAATAAAATAAAATAAAATAAAATAAAATAAAATAAAATAAAATAAAATAAAATAAAAGTGAACTTCATGACAGTAAAATGGGTAAAAATACAAGGGAACTATATGGTCAAAAGAATGTAAAGTTTTACTTTAAAAAAAATGTAGAATATGTGGAAATGTGTTGTTTGTTTGAAAACATTGTCAAAATTATGATTTAAAACACATATTTTGTGCATTACTATTTTTGTGTTTTTTATTTTGGGGTTACAATCAGAACAGATCAAAGGGTTACAAAAAAGTGTCTGTTATGCTTTCTTCTAAGCAAAACAACTCAAAACTTTTGAGCGTTTAACATTAAATCCATACCTGTACAAACATCTCTGCAATTCAGTGTACAGACACTGTACAGTGTACAGCCTTCATACCTTTCATAAGAGAACCTTCTATTATGCTAAAGGAAAACATGCTAAGTATTGTTCAGAGAGACATTTTAAAATGAGAGACAAATTTACAGAATCACAGAATGGTCATGGTTGGTAGGGATCTTTGGAGGCCATTTGGTCCAACCTGCTCAAGCTGGGCATGCCCTGTACCATTTCCAGACAACTTTTGAAGATCTCCAAGGAGAGATATTCTACAACATATCTGGGCAACCTGTTCCAGTGCTCCATTTGCATCAAAGTTTTTGGTTATTGACATCATACGATCACTTATAAGCTTATACACAAATTATTGTGGCAATCAAGTTATCACACATCATCTGCAACAGAACTGTCCATGTGAATGCTCTTAGTTGGTTGTAAAGGATTTTTTTCATTTATTTATTTATTTATTTATTTATTTTGCTCATCTTAACCCAAAAATGCAAGAAAGCAGCAGGAAATCTTTTTCCCTCAATAGACAGCACAGAGATTCCACATCATATCTACACAATGCACTTCATATCTTATGAAGCCATTATCTAAGAAAAACCAGCTGTGATTGCAGAGTAGGTTTTTTTTTTTTCTTGTATTCTTATTTCTGAAGGAATGTTGTTTTTAATCTCTGGAAGAAACCATTAAAGAGTAGCTGTTGAATATAAGCCAGAAAAAAAAAATAAATAAAATAAAATCATGATTAAGAACTAATTGTGACTTCTTAAAATCACCTGATTAAAATAAGTCTACTACTACTACCAGTACTTTAGTAGTAGAATTGACAGTGCAAGGTTAATGGCTGACTTGATGATCTTGAAGGTCTTTCCTGATCTAAGTTTTCTGACCTATGATTTTAAATAAAGGGATAACCTTGTTTTTAAAGATCAATTAATTTCCACTGGCCTTAAGACCTGTCCAAACTGAGTGGTACAGATACAGGCATATAACTGTTGGTTGTTTTAGCAGATAGAGGTGGAATTTAAGTTCCAATTTAAGTACACAAATATCAAAACACTGATCTAAATTCTATGGCATTATTTAAAACAGGATGCCAAAGGTATTAATCCCAAAAGATGAGAAAAATTTCCACTGCTACATTTGATATTAAAATAGATACTATGACTGCTTTTATTGCTACTAAAAATAACTTTAGGACAGAAACAGGGCATAGACTTAAGCACTGGCGTTTGATTGTTCAGACTGTTTTATGCTTACCACATTTTGGAAGCTAACACTCTTCCAGATAGTTCCCAGGCATTGATCAGGGGCTAACACATAAGAGAGTTTCTTAGGCAGTAAGAACAAAACTGCTCCAAGTCTGTCTGCCTTTCCTCTGCAGAGTCTGTCACCTGTCTTCTGTAGGCTTTGTGTCCTCAGATATTTCCACACAACCTCATACAACAAATTAGAGCATGCAACACTTATTTTTGTGCTATGAAAACATCACTCTGATGGTTTACAACACAGCCTTTGTAGTATTTCAGACACTTTCAAGCAGTAGTGGCTCTAATGTTTTCTACTCAATCAGGTCTCAATGGAAAATATTGTGGTAGACTTGGGGAGGGAGGGAGTTGGACAGCAAAAGGGAGGGTCAAGAGAAAAGTAAGATGAAAAAAAAGGAACAGTGTATGCTATTCATTATTTCTTCAATATAATACTATTAAGATATGACTAGCTGTTATAGAAAAACTTTGCATTATCTTGCAAAGTACCTTATCTTGCAAAGGACCTTGTAGCTTTCTCTGACACACCACCTTTCACACCTAGACTGAGTTGCTGTATACCTGTAGCTGCAAGTTTAGGGACAGCCAGCAATACCTACAAAAGCTACATAAATGCACAGTAAACCTGCAGCACATTTACTGAACTTGTTTTTGCAGAACAATAAATTTGCTTCAATCAATGTCATCATAAACAGTAGTGCTGAACTACACAGTCACACAAAGAGGTGTCACCTTTCTCAGAATACAGGCTGTTGGGATCTTCTAACATCTTCTAAACATATTTTTCATGCTCAGCTGGGAAATACCTTCTGAGAACTACTGTGCAGGTGCAGTATGTCTCCTGTGTGACATACACCTCCCATTCCGGCTTGTTGTTGATCTAGGCTTAGTGCTACCCTGCATACTGTCCACACTTAACACGAAAGAAAAGCAAGACTTTGAAAGATCTTATGAAAGATAAAATTCTTGTAGGGATGGACCCCCACTGCCTCACAAGAGGTCTGTCTGAACTCCTCTATGGCTCCATTGGTTTGAATTTCTTTCTGTGTTGGTAAATAGGTGTTAAAATTGCAGCCTGAAGGCTCTGGAGTTTTAACAAAGCAGAAGATTCTATGGTGGATTCTTAGGCTGTATACGTAACACTGACCAAAATCAGTCCTGGGGCTCTTCTCTTCTTTGAGGAACATCTGAACAGATTGAAAAACTGTTCTATCTGGTCCCATTATGGCTCTCCTGTGTCTGTAGAGTATAAATAGAGTGACATCAACTGAGGAATATGTAAGAGAACCCTCTTCTGGGCATCTATTTCTGTATGTGCTATTAACAGTCTCCCTCCACCCACTCCCACAAGAAATGGAGTCACTCCTGAGTTTGGCCTCCTGTTTCAGAAGATAAACTACAGATGCTCTGGAGATATGCCAGTGGCTACCTGGGCAGAAAGTTCAAGTAAACTGGGAAATGATTGATTAAGCCAGTGATGAAAAGAGCATAAGGAAAGGCCAGAAGAGGAGTAATGAGAGATTTTACCTGTGTAGATATAGAGCAGAATGGAGCATATAAAGTGAAAGGAATAAAGCTGGAGATATATGGAGCCTGATTTATAAAGGTGCCCTGATAGGTTTGTGTGTTCATGACCCATTATGCTGCTGCAGGCACACTTCACACACAGCCTTAGCAGTGGGTTAAAAGATCTCTGTAAGCTGGCTGGGCTGCACCGCTCAGGCTGCTGTCCATGCCTGTACTTGTGTATTTTTTATCTGCTGTCTTTTAGTAGCACAGAGAAGTCCAGCTAAAACCAGTTTTTATTGAAGATCTCCACAGCTTGATACTCTTTTTCCTTAAACTCCCTTTTTTATCTAGAGCATCCAGGGAGACATTTTTATAGTAGAAGACATAGGCAGAGACTCAGGTTGTGCTACTGTGACTGTCCTGGTTACAATGGCTGACCTCAGCACATCTCCTTCTGTAATATTTCCTCCTTCTGCAAGGCTCCCAGAAGAAGGTAATGCAATCTTATGCAGTCAGCAGCAGAGATATTATGTTTCTGTGACACATTTTTAAATAAATACAGAAGATGTTTGTAAAGCAGAGACCAGATAGTTATCATTGGTTCAAACCTAAGCTAGCTTCATCATCACCATTCATCTGCACTAAAATATGAGAGGGCTGTTTCTTTCTGAGAACCTGCAAAACCATCTAGTCTTTGAAATAATGTTTTCCGTATATTGTGAAAGTCCAGGTCTGAGACTTTCTTTTTAAATTATAATGAGAACAAAGCACATATGAAAATCAGAAACCTAACCTAGACTTCCTCCCTAGATGCTGTAATGCGAGACTGTTCAGACTTTGACTAAATTATTTTGGTATGTCTTCTGCTCTGAGTTCACAATTTTTCATTCTCCTTGAACATCTGTATTAGATGCTTTTTATTGCTCATAATCTGATGATATCTCAGAGTTCATTAGGAGGCTGTTTCTAACATTTATGAGCCATTTTGAAAAACAAATCTGTGTCTTCAAAAATATATTTTAAAAGGCCATCTAGTGTTAATATGGCTATTAAATATAGGGAATAAACACTCAGTTCTGTAGAGAGTCACATGTACTAGGACAAACAAAAAGCACAGAAAACAATAGAATCACTGATTGCAAATTTACCCTTAGGAAGGTCAGCAGTATAAATAACAAAACTAGTTTCATTCTAGAAAATGTACCCAGCATTATTGGTTTTGGATCATGTAGCTATAGGGTTTTTTTCCTATTGATTTTTGTCTCAGCTTTGACTGCAGCCCAGGAGTCAGTTGGCTAACCTGCTATGCAAAGCTATAACTGCACTATACATAAGTCCCATTCAGGGTCTTTTTCCTAGATGTGAAGACAGTTGACTACAGATCTTGTTTTCTACTCCCCTATGTTATAGGGCCACTGCTGATTACCACAGAGCTCTGGGCTGGAAGATTGTTGGCTATTTCTCAGGACAAGTTCCAAATTTCAATTTCTTTCATTAACCATCTTCCTTCCATCTGGCTCTAATGCTTATACCCCAATGTGGTCTTTATGGGCTTTGCAGCACCTAGGGCAATACAGCTTTTCTTTTTGGCAGCCAGTAAGAGGCATGGACTCTTTGCCTGCCTTTACTTCTGCATGTCATATTAGTATAAGCTAGTGTAATTGACTGTAGCTGGCATATGTTGCCAATGTTGTTCAGCTGGCACAGTGAAGGGACTTCCTGAAGAAAAGCGAATTTTTCCACAGTGTTTTCAAGTCTGCCCATGTAAACTTATAATTGCCTGGAACCTGTATGTTGGAGCAAGGCTCTGACCAACAGGCTAGCAGATCTCACACTGTTCTAACAGATGTAGATGAGCAGAGACTGCCAAGTGAGTGTATTTGCATCAGTTGTGTTAACTGAAGGCATAATTTTCAGCTGAAATGGCTACTTACAGTTTAGATACCTTTAGGGTTAGCACTGTTTTTCTTCCTTTTGTGTTTTTTTTTTTTTTTTTTTAAACTCAACACCTCTATAAACTTTGAGCTAGGTGATGTCTTGGAGTGAAACAGGGCATTATCATGGAAAAGTGCCTTATCCTTTTCAAATGTGCCTTCCCTCTTTTCCCTCTTTAATTCACCGTCTGAAACTAACCAAGACAATCTTCTGCATTCCTGCCGAGCTTCATCTGACGAGGTCAGCAGACTTGTTCTCTGCATTTTTTTCTGCACAACAGGGGTACTCACAATATATTGCAGCCCCCCGGTAAGGGTGATACTACATGGATTCTTAAAAAGAAAAGCATGTGTGCCAATTTGGTTTGAATTCTTTGAACACATTGCTGGATTGTTAATGCAGGGGAAAAGGATGGTCATATAATCTGTCTGCATTTCACAACTGCTCCTGGTGCCACATGACACTACAGAGAGATTTCTTTACTAAGTCAGAGAGCATATTACAAAGGGTAAATGCACTGAATTGGATTAAAAGCTGGCTTGTAAAGAGGAAATGGTTTGTGCTGGAAAGAGCGGACAATTCAGGATGACGAACAGTAATGACAGGGTTGCTGCAGCAAAGCTCAGTATTAATAACACTGACAATGATGCATATTAATAATAATACTTTGTGCTTCTATAGTACTTTGTTTATTCAAAGTACTTTACAAACATCTAATTAATCATTATCTAATTAAGAATGACTTTGAAGGGGGTTTGGGGGCGTGTATGACAATATTTAAAATGTGCCTTTGTTTGATAATGACACAAAATAGGAGGAGGGCAGCAGCCACAAAGGCACAGAGCATACACATTCAAAATGTTTTGGATAGATGAGGTTTATGGTCTGATAATTGGCTTATGCAGTTCAGCACAGAGAAGTATAAAGTAATGAGAGAAGGGAGGATCAAAACTATCCACAGAGACTATAGCCTAAAATGAAGCACAATACAAACCAAGAATAGACTTGGACGTGATAATGGATAATGCAGTAAATCCCTCTTTACAGTGTTTGGCAGAAGCAGAAAAGGCCTTGGGATTTACATTGTATATATAATCAGTGTCTTTTTCTGTTAAATAGGGCAGTAATGAGACTACATTAGCAATAGTGTGCACTTCTGGTCTCCTTAAGCCAAATTCCCTACTAATTTACCTGTCGCACAGCCCTTTTAAAGTCATCAGAATTACAGGGACTATAATTTGGCCTCATATTGTTAGTGTTGATCTTACTGCCAAAGAAATTCAAGGCCTAACCATGATGTTATTTAGTTATGGACCAAGTCCATAAGCAGAGAGACAGGTCAACATCTGCTGAAGCTTGTGTCAGTGACTTGTCCATCTCCTCTCACAGTGAACTGGAATATGTCTGGAAGAGCTAAGGGAGCTTCAGCAGCTCACATCACTGTATTTCATGCAAATTCAGAATGTTCTACCTTCTGTAAGATTATGGTAAGGGGAAAGTGTTAAAAAGGGACATGGTCGTACAGGGAGCCAACACAATATATAACCAAGCATGACAGCTGATTCACAACAATGTAAATTAATATTCAAAGATGTTGAAAAACAAATGATACTGAAGTTTGGAAGATCACATGGCTGTCTTAACCACTTTCAGCCCCCCACACCACATTCACTCAAATCCCTCTGAATATTGCAGGAACATTTGGTATTTGGAGGAGACAGCATATCTAATGAGTATCAGCTGAATCAACTCTACTTATTATAGAAAGGACATTGCTGATAATGAAAAGGCACAGCAAAGGCCATGCAAAATGATTAAGGGTCTGAGTGCATAAGTTATGAAGGAAGATTGGCTTATAGTAAAGAAAAAGAGGCTATCTTAGAAGTATATATGACTCTGAAGGGATCAGATAGACACCAGCAAGGTGATTAGAATAGTAATTAATTTTTTTATAATACTGATGTTTATGTTAAACATGTGGAGGTGAAGCAGCTTTCACAGGAAGTGAAAGGAGGAATTCTCGGCAGAGTTGTTGGTGGAAAATAAATCCACAGAAGAAAAATCTAATGAGCACATGGCAAACTTCTTTCAACCTAGAAGAGCAGTGTACTTGGTTTGTTAGAAGAAAAGGATCTACTTTCTGAGTGAAAAATGTATGACGTGTGCCAATTTTCTTTCTTTTGTCTCAAACTATCTCACACTTCTGTAGGTTAATTCACACTTCTAGTCATGTATGCAAATTAAGTATTTATACCCTGCAGGAATAGCAATGTCAGCTGGCTCTACCCACAGCTGAAGTATTGTGTAAATATAATTACTGCTACTATGGGACACTCATATATCTCAAACTCAGTTTTCCCTCAGCAGGTTACAATTACTCTTTGTTATCTGTACTTCTACTGCACATGGATGAGAATAGACCCTTAATGTAACAGGTTAAACAAAATAAATTTTTCTAGGCTCACTGTTGGTTTCACTCCTTACCAGCTGCCTTCTTAATCTCTGATCTCACTCATATTTCTGTACTTTTTATTTGACCTCAGCAACTAGTTGCTTTTCCAGAGGAATATAAGGACCAGACTACATTGGTGGTCCATTCCCCCTACTGCTGTAGAGTGAATGTAACCTTTTTGCTTAAAAGTTTAGGCAACTTGGCTCCCTCAAAACCTAAACATAGTTAAATTCATTTCTTTATTGAAACATTATTTAGAAAATAAAAATAAAAATAAAAATAAGGAATCTTACAACACAGCATGATTCTATTCGTATACTTGAACATGTATATTTAAACTTTGAGCATTCAAAACCAAAAAAACATAGTCCAAATGTTGTTACAGAGCTAAAATACTTATTCCAAAATCTCTAGCAAGAAGTTAGAGACAAGAAAAAATATTAATGAAGTTCAGCAAGTTTGAATTCTTCATATCCCTCTTTCATAGCAAAAGGGTAGATTAAGGGAAAAAGTCATGCAAGCTTTTTAGGAAAAAGAAAAAACAAAAAACAGTAACGTCAGGTAAATGAATTTGGGGCTGTCATAGAAAACTTGATAATATGGTTTCTAAATGATTCATTTGTAATGTGTAAAGTATGAATAGAGTCTCTAACCAAAGTGTGTGTCCAAAAATTTGACATGCACCTGGCATCAAAAGACATCCTGACAGAACAACTTAAAGGTTCTCATCTAGAAGAATAAAATTAAATTAAATTAAAAAATACATAGCAATTACCACACTGAGAAATTCAGAAGGAGAAAAAAAATACATTAACTTTCCCACTAGACAAGATCTTAGAAAAATATGACAACTGATACAGTCTACCATGCAGGCAGTGCCATTTATCAAATCCAGGTAAAATGATAGTGAAGCCAAGAATACAAGCTTGCCTTTAACTTTGTGTCATTTTATTAGACCTCATCCATTTTGAATTGTTATTGAACCATATCAAAAGCAAACTTAGCATTAAAATTACCTTTTGCACAACACAAAGAAATGGAACAGTTTGGACTGAACAGTTCATGTGTAGAATCTATTATCAAAAAATCTGAACTTCCAAAGAGTATTTTAATGTACTTAATTGTAAAAGTGTCTTTCTTACTATGGCAGCCATACAGTGGCACAGGCATCATATTGTTGCTTCTGTGCTTCAAGGCCAAGTCTTGTCTGAGCTTACCATTTTAGCTTTTTGAAAACACAATGACCTGAAAAAAATCAGATTTCATCCTGGAGTTAATCACTCAAATGTTTTTGTTGGGTTACAATAAAATACAGACCAACTTGACTAGGTGTAATGATAGGTGTAATAGGTATAATATGATGTCTGTTTGAGTACATACATACACATAAATTGTTTGAATAGCTTTTTTCCTGTTCTTTTTCTCCTGTTTGTCCCTAGTTTCAGTAAAACAAGTTCTAGACAAAAAACATCTTGGTTAAAAAAAAAAAAAAAAAAAAAAAAAAAAAAAAAGGCGTAGGCCATTAATCTTAAGATTAAAACCTTAGTGGGTTTTCTTAAATTTCCCAGTGGAATTTTTAAGACCTCATATTTTTAAGACCTCAAATTCTAACCCTGTTCATTTAAGGTAGTCTGAAAAAGAAAGAGATAAATAATTGACTCCTCCATATCCCTTTCCAGCTCTCCCATTTACCTGATCCAAAAAAAAAAAAAAAAAAAAAAAAAAAATACTCAGGAAGGATATAGACAGTGCTGGAAAGAAAATCTAGCGGTATTTTTTTTAAATGCACTACAGAAAGGAAAACACAGTGGTGGCCCTAATAGCCAACAGGAGAGAAAGAATGTCCTTCCAGCAAGAGAGGCAAGAGAGGCTGAGGATATACCTGAAGACTAGATAAACTTATTCATGCTTAAACAATGAAAAGAATGCCGAAGGTCTACAGATACATAAAAAGAACTGAAAGAAATAAGATTGTAAGGAATAAGGTAGCTGTAGTATACTGGTGTTGGGAGAGACTTTCTATCATGTCAACAGCAATACAAGTTTGCTGCATCATTACTGCAACAAGAGATGCATACACAGAAAACAATATTCGTATGCCTGACCACTATTTCCTGCATGAGAAAGAAAGTCAGATTACAAGCTTTGTCATTATTTCTGAACTGTGAGAAGAGCTAACAGTGCATGATCTATTAACAGTGACATCACTCAAATATAGAGCGAGAGGCTGCTACTAGTTCTAATTTGCTTTAAGTAAAACCATAAAACACAGTTTTCTGTGTCTGTCCATTTATATACTAGCATGTGGTCTCTTTATTTGTCTTTCATCATTTTCCGTATATATTTTTTCTTTTAAAATGGAATAAAAACACTGATTTAAAAAGCTAACCTTACACTGAAACCTTGAAGTACAGAACCCAGTTCTTGAAGAAACTCTGGATTTATGTATTTAAGAATGTCATATTCTAAGGGGATTTTAATTTACTTTCATCATATGATCCATTTTCATTCTTCACATATATACAGCATTAGTGCTAGCTGCTAGGAGGTAAAGAATGAGAGCAAAAGGAGAGAGAATTTGGCTTGCGGGAGAAAAATATTCAGTTTATATCTGAAACGAAAAGGAGTCAAACTGACAGATTCTGAGGTTGTCATGAAGGCCAGAAGCTTCAGAGAAGAATTCTTTCACATCAGCAGTGGCCAGAATTTGCAAAACAAGCTACCAATTACCTCTTAGATTTTCTAGAAACAACATTTGTTCTCGTAATGTATATGGAGATAGGTAATTGAACTGAAATTAAGAAGCTCTTTCAAAAGTTAGACTTCTCTAACTGTTTTGCATGGTTGTGTTAGTGTCCCTCTGGCTTTCTGCTGAATCCAAACAACTTAGTTCCTTTGTTTATAAAATGTTACATGTACCAAAAGATGTACTGTTTTGTTTTAATGTGACAAGTAGCAAATGACAGTGCTCTGGGGAATTCCAAAGAATGGAAAACAAACACAAAATGCTAATGTGTTTCTCCCTTGCCTTTCCAGATTAGAGGATCTTCCACAGATAGTTTGACTGCTATAGCACTGTAGAAAATTTTGATAGCCTTACAGACTCATAGAATCATTTGAATTGGAAAGGATATCTGGAGATCTTCTCATCCACTTTTCAGCATAAAGCAGCAACAAAATAAAGTAGGTAGAAAGAGCCCATTGGTCATCTGGGTACTGAATATTTCCAATTTTGATTTAATAAATCAAAATATATATGGTTGTAAACTCTATACATTGAACCCCACCATCCCCCTTCACTTTTTCTTCTCCAAGTTAAGCAAACCAACTTAATCAGCCCCATAGAAAAATGCAGCCATGTGAACCTAATGAGGTTCAACAAGTCTAAGTGCAAGGTGCTGCACCTGAGTCAGGGCAATCCTGGGCATAAGGACAGACTGGGAGAAGAACTCATTTAGACGGACTTGGAAGTTCTTGAAGGATGAAAAGCTCAATATGAGCCAACAGTGCTTGCTTGCAGCCCAGAAGGCCAACTGCATCCTGAGCTGCATTAAAAAAGAAGTGGACAGCAGGCCAAGGGAGGTGATTGCCACCCTCTACTCTGCTGTTTAAGACCCCACTTGGAGCACTGCACAAAAAAGATGTTGATCTGTCAGAGTTCCAGAGGAGGGCTACGAAGTTGATCAGAAGGCTGGAACACCTCCTATGAAGAAAGGCTGTGGGAGCTGGGGCTGTTCAGCCTGGAGAAGAGGAGGCTCAGGGGAAACCTCATTGCAGCTTTTACCTAAATACCTAAAGGAACATTATTCAAAAATAAATAAATAAATAAATAAAAACATGGAGAACAAATTTTTGCTTGGGCAGACAATGACAGGATGAGGAGGAATGGCTTTAAACTAAAAGAAAGGAGATTTAGATTAAATGTTATGAGGAAATTCTTCACTCAGAGGGTGGTGAGGCACTGGCACAAGTTGCCCACAGAAGCTGTGGATGCCCCATCCCTGGAGGTGTTCAAGACCAGGTTATTTGGGGTTTTGGGCAACCTGATCTAGTGGGTGGTATCCCTGCCCATGGCAGGGGGTTGGCACTAGATGATTTTTAATTCCCTTCCAATCTAAGCTGTTCTATAATTCTATGATTTCACCTATCATATTCCATAACTTGCTACCATCATAATGGCCCTTCACTGAATACTTTCTACTTTGTTCATATCACTTGTACTGAGGGCCCAAAATTTGTCACAATCTTCTTTTTCTTGGTTCATGTGGCAAGATGACAAAAAGGAAGTAAGTATTTTGCAGATAATGACATTATGCCTCTAATGGGCACCCTGAATTTCATCTCAGGAATAGATCTTTGGAGACGTATATATCCTGATATAAGAACAAGCCAACACTCTCATTATTGAGGTGAGACGGAACAGCCCTCCATCATTAGTTTTAGCTGCTGACATCAAAGCTCTGCAGTGATGAAAACTCTTGTAATTTTTCAGTCAGAAGAGTAGAACAGCTGAGTGATTTAAGTTTTACTACCTAAATTGAGTAAAGCAGTAAGATGGACCATTTAGTTAGGTGACCAAAAATGGCATCAACAGAATGAAATGTAAAATAATCCATACCTAGAGATATGCAGTTCTGCAGATCAGTGTGGGAGGTACTGCATTGTTAAGTGACCTATAGACACCTCTTGTTTTTAAGACAGTCCTACTGTAACATAGAATTACATCAGTATACACAGGCCTAAATAGAGTAAATTTTATATATATATATATATATAACGTGAAAACTTTCTGCATCAAAATTCATCCTGTTGATGAAACTTCACAGAAGATGAAGTTTTGTCTCAATTGAATGTGAAATGATTAAAAGTCTTTTCCTGTGATATTTTATTTTGTTCCATTATTTCTCATCACTAGAATGTGTAAGGTCAGTGTCCCGCCACTGCATAAGCATAAATCTTAAAAAAATAAAAATAAAAAAAAATAGTTTTATCTTGGTGGTCTAAATTCTATCGTCTCTACACTGTGTTCATTTTAAGTCCACTGACCACAGTTTCCAATCATGAACTCCAACCAAATGTACTCTCAGTGCTTTGACACATTGGCTTCACCTCAACATTATATTTCAGTGGCTTGCTATGTGCGTGCATGTGGGGACAAAGGGGAGGGAAGGGAGTGAAAACTGGACAGCTTTAGCATGCTACTAGAGCATCCAAGCCTGAAGTCACAGTGTTTAACACTTGGAATGGGATGGTCAAGCAAAACACGATCACTTTCATCTGGAATCTGGGAATAAAGCCAACTCAGATAAAATGGGGGGAAAAAATGACTAATCTGACAGCTGTGGAAAAGCACAGTGATAGCATATGTCAAGCAGGCCAAGAATTTAAAAACAGTACTGCAAATGAAACATGCTTGCACCATACACTGGGGGTACATACAAACAACTAGACAGAGATACAGATAAAGACATTTCAGGGTTTGCACCTAAAACATGATCCTCACATTCTGTTGAGAATGTAACTTCATTTCCTGTTACGATTTTTACTTTTTTTTTTTTTTTTTTCAGATAGGAGCATTTGAAATGACTGGTCTCTCTCCTCAATATGGAAAAAAATATAAATAAAATAAATTAAAAGATAAAAGGACTTGCTTGAAAACCTAAAGGGAATCTTCCAGATTTCTTAATCAACTGTTCTCCTGCTTCTGCTGTGCAAGATGCCGTTGCATGGTTCAGGCAATTTTGCAGAAAAGACACTGTACTTGAAAGTTCTCCAGCAGGATTCTCCATAAGTTTATTACTTTATGACATAGAAGCTCGATTATACAGTAAAACAACTTCAAAACTGATGCAACATAAAAAAAAAAACAGTCTTGCTGTATCATCTCGCAGTGTTATGAGATAATGGCACTGTCAACATCAGCCCCAGCGGAAGAGACAGCTTTGTGACAGTGTGAGGCAGTGAAACAGGCCATGTCCTTCTAAGGCTGGAGATTTAGGGAAGAGAGCCTGGGATTCAGGTGCCTTGATGATGAATGGAATGAACAAATTTTAGAGAAAAAATGAAATATATGGCAGCTGCAGAGTTCAGCCTATGGTAATTCTAGTATTTTGCTTAACACAGCAGTCTGAGGGCTCATAATAACAGAAGGACTTCAACAGGAATAAACTGTGTGCTGATTTTATTTTCTAAGTGTGAAATCCCAAAAGGGAGTCAAATAGGCTTTAAATTATTAGTTGGTGAGGTACATGATATGGGTGTCCTTGCTTTACCTGTAATAGCTTTTAGATATGCTTGCACTCCACTGCACTTAATATATCAGCTTATTCTTTGATTTATAATCTTGTTTTATACAGAAAGTATTCAAGAAACATAGAGCTGAAAGAATGGAATGAACCTATGTTTTGAATTTTCCCACATTTCTTTTTCATTAAGGTAGTCATAACATTATTCCTTTTTAATACTGATTCAGCAAGTACCTCCTTGAGACCAAAACATATCAGATAAGGTAACTTGGAGGTTCCTTTAACTAAGATGAAGTTTGCATGCATGATCATACCTACTGCAAGGAAATAAGTTCATTTCCAACAATTTTCAGACTATTTACTAATTTGTTCTATTACCTCGTATAGAAGCATACATGTCTTCCTGTAGGGAATTATTCCATCTTTTCACAGTTTGCATTGTTACGTAGGCTTTCCTGCTACACAACCATTTTATTTTCCCATGATTTTGCATTTTGTATGATATTCCCCAAAAAGATTCACAGCTGTGTTTCTCTTCAAATCTTTTTTTGTAATACATTTCTACTCTTTCAAAATGTCTTTGTAGCTTGTTCTGCACCCTCCATGACATTGACAGTATCACCTCTGACTAATATATCATTCTAAAGCTTGTAGATCACCATGCTAACCAATATCAGCTTTAACATTTGTCTCTAGAGCATCCCAATACCTTCCACTTTCTGACTGAATATATGATCCCTAGTTATCTTGTTTAGAGGGCCACTTTTCAGCTTATATGGTAATTTCTCAAATAAATCAGTTTTATTTAACTTTCCTTTGTTTTGTTATTGCTATTACTTTTTTTGAAATAGATTTGTAACAAAAACAAAGGGGGGGGAGGAGAATTTGATCCTGTTTTAACAATACTACATCTTCATCAAATTCATGGAAAAAAAAAATCAATATATATATATGTTTAAAAAAGAAAAATGGAAACTGAATTCAGAATGAAACTTGCAAGTATTAGGAAGCTCAAAATCAGCCAGCAGTGAGTCTGGCTGGAACCAACATTGTTTGACATGGGGTCAGTCCTTGATCTCTTTTCACAGAGACCACCCCTGCAGCCGCCTCAAATGCCTGAACCATTCCACACAAAACCAATATAAAGTCTCATTCAGTGTTGATATTGTTTTAAATGCCAGTAAAACATCAACTATCTGGGAAACAGAAGGACTTCAACAGAAAGATCCTAGATACTCCAGAACTTCAAAATATAATGTTCCTAATAAGGTCTGTAGAGAAACTCCAAATATATGTTCTTCAGATATTATGATTTGTTTGGTGCCTTTTTCTGTACACATATTTTTCCCTGGAAAACCATAATGAATGCAATGACGACATCTGCTTTCATTTGTTTATTTGCAGTATACAGTGTTTTGCACCATTAAAAGGCTGTGGCTCTTCAGTGAAGAGAAGGCTCTAGCGAGGAAGGACAAGAAACTCTCCCAGGAAAAAAAAGTTGAAACTGGAAATGTGTTATGGTCCAGAGAAAATTCTAGGGAGCAGAACAGGGACAACAAAAGTAACTGAGGCCACTAAGATAAAAGACTTTTTTCATGCTTTGCTGTACTGGGTTTATGTGGCAAGGTTTTGGTAGTGGGGGGGATACAGGGGTGGCCTCTGTGAGAAGAAGGTAGGGACCACCTCATGCCAGTGGCAGACCCACTACTGCACAACAAAACAGACCCACTGCAGAACAGAGCTGAGCCCATCACTGAAATCTGTAACACCTCTGTGAAGTTGTATTTAAGAAAGAGCATCATATGCTGGAGGGAGAGAAATTCCCAATGCTGTGCAAGCACCATTCAGCTATAGCCAAACAATTGGTGTGTTAACAGCACTGTTTCAGCCACGGAAACAAAGAACAGCACCATGCCAGCCAGACCCGGCACTACATGCACCCCTTACTCCACATCCTTTTCATCCTGCTCAGATCCTACATTGTCTGCTGCATCTAAGTATCCTCCAACCATCCCATTCATACATCTTTTTATTTCTATATCCTGCTCAAATCTTTCCACTTAATTACCTGCCCCCTCCCCTCCCCCCCCCCCCCCCCCCCCCCATTGCAGTGAGTGTCACCTCACTGAAAGGACTGAACATAACCTGTAGTGATAATAAAACAGGAGGACACATGTCTGCAGATGAGTAAAGTAGCGACTGGGAAAAGGTAAGGAAAAGTATTATCTCTATGTGTGTAACTTCCACTAAATGATTCTGTTTTTCCCACAGCTGTGATTAGCAAGTAATCTCCCCATCTTTATTTCAACTCCTTTGTACTCTCTTTCTTTCTCTTTTCTCCACAGTCCCACTGGGGGATGGGAAATGAACGTGCAGCTGAGTGGGTGCTTGGATGCAAGTTGATGTTGACACACCACATCTGTAAAACCTAGGGGGAGGTAGCAAAGCTTAACACTTTCTTAGTCTTTAGCTCTGGTCGTTCTTGGCATATCTATCTTAGCTTCTGAGGTCTTACCACCATTAAACAATCTGAACCACTCCTGGCTTCATCTGCACATCCTGACAGAGCCAAAGTATACTCAATAAAAGATAATCTGTTCTGATGAGGATAGTTTGATCAGATTTTATAAAGTTTAAGGAGGGTTAATGTTTTAATTCACTATCTCTATTTATTCTTTTAAATACTTGAATTCACCCCATTTTTAAATGTTCTATTTGGTTTTCTCACTTAGAGGTAGTACCTTCTGACAGACTCATGTCCTAAGGCTGAGGTTTTTTTACTAGTTAACTGCTATTGCTCATACATGGACACTAAAGATCATTCAAGAAATTCTAGGGTCTGACCAGCTGCCAAGCCATTAAGGTTCCTACAGGTTTCTATCATCTACATAGTGTTGTGCAGATACTTCACACAACAGCTAAGATATTGTAAATGGCACTGCACACCCATAGTTGGGGACAAAGTTAAGTTTGGAGTGTCCTTTTTAGGATAGCTCTTTAAATGATGTGAGTTCATTGTTGAAAGTAGAAGACAACATTGGAAGCAAAATAAATTGTGAGAAGGCAATATTGCTCCCAAACTCCATTCTCTGGTCTCCTAAGTAGAAGAGAAAGCTGGTGATACTGGAGAAAGTCCAGGAAAGGGCCATGAAGGGCCTTAAGGGACTGAAGCATCTCTCCAATGAGGAGAGAGAGAAAGCTGGGACTGTTCAGCACAGAGAAGAGAAGGCTCAGGGGGAATCTTATCAACAAATCCTTGTAGGGAGGGTGCAAAGAGGACAGGGCCAAGCTCTATTCAGTGGTGACCAGTGACAGGACAAAAGGCAGTGGGCATAAACTGGAACACAAGAAATTCTGTCTAAATATCAGGAAACACTTCTGTGTTGTGCTGGTAAATGAGTACTGGCAAAGATTGCTCAGAGAAGTTGTGGAGTCTCTCTACTTATAGGTATTTAAAAGCCATCTGGATGTTGTCCTGTGCAACCTGCTCTAGGTGGCCCTGCTTAAGCAAGGAGGTTGGAACAGATGACCTCCAGAGGTCTTCCAACTTCAGCCATTCTGTGATTCTGCATGTCTCGCTATGTATAATTGTGTAAAAATCTGTGTTTTACGGTCTTCATCTACAAGCTAAACAATGAAATGCAATTAATGCAATCCAAGGTAGATATTGGGTCTACAGAAGTCTATATTTGAACCAGTGAGCATTTTCTCTCTTTATTGTCAAAGAAAGGATACTTTATTGTCAAAGAAAGTATCTCTTTTAAGATCATTACCTTAAAAGAGTACTTTTAGTCTTCCTGAAAGATATTTCTCAAACGAATCACATGAACTACACATTAAATGATCCTGATAGTCAGTACTGAAAACAATTGCATTGTCAAAAGATTAACCATAAAGGAAGTCTAGGGTGAAAATTCACTGTCCATGTTTAAAGTGCGATGAATGTCACTGGCAAATATTAGCTAACCATCATAAGGATTTATCTAGATCCTATAGCTGATTTATTCTAACAGGAAAAGCAACTCTCAGCAACGACAATTTGTTGATCTCTTATTTGCTCTGTAACTTTTGAAAATGAGATTCAAAATGAGAAAAAACAGATCTTGTCTAGCAGTACTTTATGATCTAATTTAAAGTGTTCAGGGAATGAATATGATAAATATAAAGAAGCCAATGGCCAACTTGAGTTGCCAAGATAAGATTGAAATACAGAAATCTGAGTCCTTGATATTAAGCTCTGCAAGATGCCAAGCATACTTCCAACAGAAAACACCAAGGGATAAGAAGTTTCTCAAGATTTTATATTAAAGTTTCAAAAGATGTCATTTCACTATTTCTGGAACATTTTTCATTGACAAGGTGGTGAGAAAAACATTGTCTACTCTTTTGTCTACTCTGTTACTCTGTACTGCATATGAATATATTACATTGGCCATTAGGAACAGTAAATCTATATGCTAAGATTTTGCTCAAACCCACCCTAATAAACTTCAAAAACCTACCAAAACCCATTATTCTAACCACGGGGGTGGGTGGGTGGGGGTTGAGAGGGCGATATTGATATTTAGGATTATTTAGGATTAGTTAATCAGAAAGGAACAGACGCTTTCTTGATAGAATGTTAAAATGTTTCAGCATAAAACATTTGCATGTTATGGCAATTATGGATACTTTGTTTATCCATAAATTATTTTTAAAATAAAATCTGCATATTCTGTTTGTCAGCAGGCTGTTCAGACTAAAAATTAATTAAAGAAATAGACAAATGTCATATCCAGTAATATTAGTTCCTAATGCAGAAAGCATTTCCTTCTGTGCCCATGAGGTAAATTATGGAAAACACAGTTTGATTTCATGAGGAAACTTTCCATTGCTCATTCCACCCGTAGGACAATTTCAGCTTCTCTGCTTTAGTCATTGGCACCTTAATGTTTTTATTAAATAATTTACTGCTTATAGATTCCATCAGATTTCCACAAACTAAAAATCATTCTCGCTCATTTTAGTTTTTTTCTGTATGTCTACTTTTGGGTGCAATGCCCTATGAAAACAGCACCCCAGAATTATTTACCTAAAAATATGTAAGTCCCTCATTTGGGAATGAGGAATGCGCTTTACATTCAAGAACTTCACTAATCACTGAAGTGACATGTGCCAATGAATTTCATTCTTTGGATTGCTTAATATAAAAATATTTAATAGAGTTATACAGTATTTGGACTGCAACTGGTTATCTATCAGATGGATTGCTGACTTAAAATTTATAACTTGTTTCTTCCCAAAATGTGATTCATTTAATCATAAACCTAGTATAATTTTCTGATTCTGGACCTAATTCAGAAACATACGTAAGAACACATTTAAGTATTCAAATGTTTCCACAGACTCCAAGCAAAACATACATTTAAGTGGTCTTCTGTCACAGAGCCTAAGTAAATCTTGATTCCTGATCTGAAATTTGCTTTTCGTAAACATCTGTGAGCTTCAATGCATACAATTGTTAAAAAATAAAAAGTTCAGCTACAAAAGTTACCAACAAAAGGAAAATCTTTTTGAAATTCACTGATATGTTTGCTAATCATTTTTCAGTATTTGCCCATGTCTGTTCAAATGTCTGGGTTGTGGCTTTTCATCTATTTCAGGAATATTTTAAGCAAGCTATGCAAAAATTTCCCTTTGTGCTAGTTTGGCATATTGCAGGAAGGTTGAGGATTTTACTTTTTTTTCCTTTCTTTTTTATATTTCTTTTTTTTTTTTTTTTTTTAATGCCTTCATGTAAACTGTAGAAAGCTTAAATCACTTAAACTTCCTTCTAGGAGCCTCTGTTTTTCAAAGAGTTCATTCAGATGTAGCGTATATTTTGGGCATGTTGTGAGCAAAGATGCCTTTATTCATATAAATGCCACTACTTTACTAAACCTGGGAAATCTTTAGCTGTTTATACTTCTTTTAACATGAGTAGCTAGAGGCTTTCCATCCCAGCATTACTTAATGAGCTGTTCTGTGTCTTTGGCTCACTAGAATACAAGCACCTTCAACATTAATTGGGGGAGAAATGGCATACGTATAGAAGCTTACATGACAATCACAAAGCTTAATGATTTGTTTTGAAAATAGCTATTCAGTCCTGACTTCAGATTAAAATACCAGCGTTAAATGATTTTGGTCTTCAAAGGTAGTATAATTTAATCTCAATATTCTAACAACATATAATGAAACCGCTGTAAAGACTCCAATGTCTGGCCCACCTTTACATTTCCAGGACTATATCTGAGGACATAGTCCTGGAAAAGTGATATTCTACATGAAAGAGAAATGAAATCCACCAGAAAATCAAATTAGCAGATGCAAAACACTTTTTAATGAACAGGAAAAATCTTCCCCTCTAAAATGTGTGAATCAGCATAAATGACATCTAATTCTCTTTCTGTTTGTATACAGAGCTAATAAACAAACAGCACAAAGTCTTTCTAGCTACTATACAAATAGGTTAATACCAGTACTGCCCATTCTTAACAATTAACACAACATGTTAACAATTAACATGAGATGTTAATTGTGATTATTTAACTTTACTGTTTTTTTTTTCTCTTGATTTACAATGGAGTTTTACAATCCAAGCTAGTTAATAAAATAAGCCAAGATAGAGTACGCTAGAGCTATCACAGGGGTTGTCAGCTACACAGAAACGAGTGAGCCTTTAGAAATGTCTATCTTAGCTTGTTCTAGTTCTGATATGCAAATGAGCAAATAAGAGGGACTTACTTTCCCTAAACTATTCATTGTTTTATACACTTCTATCACCTTCCTCACTGCTTTTTTTTTTCTCCAGACGTGACAATCTCCATCCTTTTAATTCTTCCTCATATAGTAGTATATCCAACTCTCTAACCAATTTGTCTCTGGCCTCCTTTTACTTCTGCTGCTGTTTTCATTTTCACTGATAGGACCAGTAAAAGATACTAGACAAGATGAGAACAAGAATGATTTATAAAACACTGCAACATTATCTTCAGGATTTTTTTATATCCCTGTCCTTACCATAACACAACGTGGTATTATGCTTTGTCTACTCCTACTCTCAACAAAAGATCTCCAGGTGCTGCCTGCAGGGCTTTCCTAGCATAGCTTTCCCCTCCTGCTCTCACTGCAGTAGTTTTAGTCAATTTCTGCTCCCACATCTCCATTTTCTATTCGTCTTCATCAATGAACAGTGAGAGAGGAAGTATCAGAAAGGAGAAAAAATCATCATCAGCCTCCACCTATAGCTGTCCCACCACCTCTTGCCTCCTCTGCTTCATGCTTGGCCAGCCTGGCCACCTCACCCTGGGTTTGTCCCACATCTCAGTGCAGTCACATCTCCAGTGATGTGCAGCAAGGCAGCAATGACCTGTTGAGCTGGGAGAGCAGGAAGGCAAAAAGCATTAGGATTTAAAAGAGGAATTTGGAGGGAAGTGGAAGGAGAAAGCATAGATTTGTTTGTTTGTTTGTTTGTTTGTTTGTTTGTTTTCTTTTACTCTTTTTTTTTTTTTCTCTTCTTATGTGATGGAAATGTGGTATTAGGAGAAATCATAGTTACAGGAAAGATTGTTCCAGGACAAGCTATGAATCACAGAGCTACATAAATGGCAGGAGAGCTTATTTGTTTGGGGAGCTAGAGTTTATTTTTAACTCATAATTACTTCAAATTATGATTTTTTTTTCTATTGCAGTTACAATTTAATTTGCCTTTTTAATACCTAAACAAACACTTCTGAACATTGAATTCTTCATAATCCTTCATTCCTCTCCAGTGAAATAATTGTATCACTTTCAAGTGTTATCATCTTGCACAGTTCATCCCTTCTCTAGCTCATTAATAACTGATACATCAAACTATGCAGAACATGGTGTTTTTCATCAGGTACTTCTATATTGAATGATAGGGTTTAAGTTTACCCCATCAAATATTTTTGCTGTCGAAAAGTAAAATATGTAGTCAAAAAAATAGTCAACAAGGCTGCTTCCCTGAGAAAGGGTTACCATGAAGCACTTCCATAAGGTGAGTCATCTCATCTAGGATAAGAAAATTCAACCCTGGTTTTCTGCCTCTTTACCATTTTCTGGTACATAAGTGCAATTCATCTATCATGTAATAGGGCTACTTAATTGCCTTGAAAGCCTCCTTCAAGGGGTTTCATAAAAGGCTTGTTGGAAGTCCAAGTTAGTTATAATAATTGCTTTCTTGCACCTACAATTCTATTCAAATATTCAGAAGTCAGAGATGTGTGATTTTCTTTTAGGGCAGCCATATTTTTTCAGCTTTAGCTTTTGGTACTATTCAAAGTGTTCCATAAACAAAATAAATCTTCATTTATAATTTGAATATTTTTTCATACTGAAGCAGATCTGAAATCTACAATTTCCAGCACTTTTTTAAAAGGCAATTATACTTTCTGCCATCAAACTCCTCAGGTGTGGTTGATTAACTTAATGAGGGATTACATTTATTTTGACAGTAGTTTCTTTAATTTCCTTCAGCATGTCATCCAGTCCTGAAAACTTGTCACCATCCAGCACCTTTCCAGAACTTTAACCACTGCTACTTCCTCCTAGTACTGACTCTTAAAGTTATTTTAGGGTACATATTTTTTCCATCATCCTTAGTGAGAAAGACAGTTTGAAAGAAATAATTAAATTTCTTGACACTGTTACCATGCTCAAGCACTTAATTTATGCTAGTGGATATTGCGGGGTTGTGGAGGAGGAAAGAAAACAGAATTCCAGATTCATTCCTCTTAAGAATTTGAAGATATTCTGGAACTGCAAAAAAAAAAAAATTCTGGCACTAAAAAAAAAAAAAAAAAAAAAAAAAAGGGGGTGGGGTGGGGAAAGAGACACTGGAATTCAGCAAAGACCAACTTCCTCCACACAGTTCTTGGCCTGTAAATGGTATTCAGAGGTACAAAACTATAACAATTATTTTGTGGTGGGCTTTTTTTTTTTTTTTTTCAGTTTAAAGTATCTAAAATAACATGTGGTGTGTGCAGCTGCTCAGAGGAGTACCTGCATGCCCCTGTTGTGCAGCCCAGAAATGTTTTGGGGTGCTTGCATTTACAAATAATGTGCAGAGAGAAGTAAAAATCTCTGTATGGAACTGAGACTGGACACTCAAGTCATTGCAATAGGCTGTTATTATGACGTGTATTAGTATCTGGCAAAATAGAGCAGACTAAGATTATACTCAGTCTGCTAATTTCCAGTTGAGATAAAGAAGTACAAAGAACCAAAATGCTGACTACATTTTTTTGTTTCTAGCAGACATAAAAGTAGAATATGTGTTTGTTTTTTTTCTTCATGTCATTAATACAAGTTATCAATTAAATTAGAAACCATATAAGGAGAATCTCCCATGTTTTCATATATTGTCATTTTTTCTCAGTAAATATCTAAATCAAATTTTGACCATTCCCATGTCATTTTTCATTATATTTTTCTCACTCACTTTACTGATATTTTGGATTTCAGAAGGGGGAGGAGCTCTGTTATGAAATAGGAATTAGCAGCTCAATGTGATGTTTCCAGTTCAAGATTTATTAGTAATAAAACCATGTATGCATTTGGTATTTTCATGAATAATCGCAAAACGCTGCAAACCAAACTTCCTCACATTTTTCAAACACCTGCTGAATTAACCTCATTGATTTAGAGATGAATGTCCAAAAGAAACATCTCTCATTCTAATAAAGAGTTAAATTGTCAGACTAAAATACAATCTCTCTACAGTCAAACTAATTAAAAGATACTATAGGAATCCTAGAATGTTAAGTAGATTTGAAGAGAAAAGAAAATACAACATAAGTTAAGTTTTATAAAGCTTCACTAGCTCTCCGGGTTTTCTACTTTCTCCTTCTTTTTTAATCCTAAAAATAAAGATCCTCTAACTATAGAAAGAGATTTTTCACAGATGAAAGGAGGTCATAATTTCTGACACTTCATTCCCATTCCTTCCTCTCATTCCTAGCATAAAATTTCCAGACAAGTTTTGTAATGACCTACCAGGTGCTGGTTGTGCAGCTCCAGGTAGTGTCACAACTCAGACCCACAATGTACTGATAGCTTTCTACCAAGAATTATAACAGCACTTGAGTGACTTGCTGTGATTTGCAGTCTGCCATTGCTCTATGTGTTTTTATAATAATGCTTCATAAACACATTGCTGCCTCAGCATCTGATAACTGAACCATTCCCCATAGGTGCGTTATGGAAAATATTTCATGTTTAAATTATAGTGAAATACTGTCCCTTCTTATCTCTCAGATACATTATTCCCACAAATACTGTAAATGCTGTAGCAAAAGGTTTATCTGTTCTAATTAGCACGTATGGAGGAATGGAAACCTGTATAATTGCATTTTGTTCCTCCCGAGCATTTAACTCACTATGTGTCCACTGGAAAAATAAATAAATAAATAAAGCAATCTTTAGCCTGGAAAATATCAAAAATGGGTTCACATTATTAAAAATTAAAAGTAGGGCTGGGAAGAGCTGATTAGCAAAGGTAATGTTTAGTAGGACAAAGAATCTTGTATCTGCAGTTCATGGATTCAAAACCAGTTTATGTTAGTGGATTCTGAAAGGTTTATCAGAATCACAGCTTTCAAGACCAAAAAAATATCTTTTGATCTAAAATCCTGACTTTACATAAAAATTACCTATTTATTCCTGCACTACGAATACCTTTTGTTTGATCAAAACGTATCCCTCAGAAACACATGAAGACATCCAATTGATCACAGACCCAGAGAACTCAGCCTTGCCAGAAATTTATTTCAATCAAGAACAACTATCTTTTTTTTAAATATATTTTAAAGAACCATTGAACCTGTAATATAAGACATTCTCTTTACATTGCTGAATTTGCATAGTACAATCCAGGCTGCTTTCTTGAGAACATTTATCATATGTTCACCTCATTTTTGTGGGTCTTTTCAGCATTGTTTTTTTTGTTTTGTTTTGTTTTGTTTTGTTTTCCCAATTTTCTATTAAAAACAGAGAAGTCAGCCATACACAGTATTCCAATACTCATCTGATTTTGATATTTTATGCTCAGTCATGTTAGTCCTTTTTACAATTTTTACAACTGACTGTTGTTAAGTGCTTGTGTTGATTTTATTTTTTTTTCCCTATTACTCTAAATTTCTTTTTGGTATCTTTTCTTCTTCTGCTGCTGCTGTTGCTGCTGCTACTGCTTCTCCTGCTGCTACTGCTGCTTCTTCTGCTTCCACTTCTTCTGCTTCTTTTAGCTATGACTAATACTCTAAGAATGAGGTCTAATTTATTTAAAACTCACCAAAGAATGTGACATCTGCCAAGTGCAACTAATATCTTGAACTTTCTAATCCATAGGCAACTGAATTCACCAGATTTTCCCAACTGGCTTGGAATGTTCTTAGGACTTTTTTCACACACATGCTCAGATGTGCTTGTTCACTGGAAACAGGGTACCTAGTTTAAGTAGGTGATGAAAGGTTTACCTCAAATTTAGACATAGATACATATGCTTATTGTTACATTGGAACAGTTTCACAGTGGTACATCTGTTTTCTCTAGTTCATTTGTTCTTCATGTCATATTTCCACAGTAGATTGTCCTCCACCTTAAATCCACAGTAAAAATGTTTTTTTATAATAACTCATTTATTTATGGTTTTACTGATTGATATGATGTAGGCTTATATTTATCACTTGTATCACACTAATGCATAGCCTAACCAGGAATCTGGGCCCTTCTGTGCTGGATGACTGCCACATATTTAATAAATAATGTAATTCCCTGCCCCAGAGAGATTACTTTCTAAACACAGAGTTGGATAGAACAGGTGGGGAAAAAAATACAGAAGTAGACAAGGCAATAGTGAAACGATCATTTTTCATCTTGCAAAATTGTAACTGTTACACCACACAGCAATTTAAATCTGTTTTCCCATGTACCAAAGGCAATCTATTTTCTAGTTTCAATAACTATCTCTTTTCCCGTTAGTTAAAAATATTTATATCAATCTTATTTCATTTGATTTAATCATTTTTAAATCACTTTCACTGAAGTATAAAAAGCTGTTGAGCTCCTTTGTTTAAACATGAAACATAACAATAATCACTCTTTGGTATTATTGTAATTAGCTAGATCTCCTCATGGAGAATAACAAATGCATACTAACTCAGGACAATTAGAAAGATGCTAATAAATGCTTCATCATGATTCCTCACAGAAAGCAAAAGCAGTGTCAGTATGTAACCAAACAGTTTGCAAAGAAAATTGCTACACTTCAGAAGTTAAAACTTAAAGCTCTCATTGGGATCATTTCAGGAGAGAAGGACTCATTATACTTATCTGACAGTATTTATACAGCTACGTCCCTTCCATTGATGGTAGGCTCCAGTGAAAGTGAAAGTTCCCAATATTCAAAGAAAAGGCAAAGCTGTTGAAGTAGG
Source organism: Aythya marila (assembly GCF_965140915.1). NCBI lineage: Eukaryota > Metazoa > Chordata > Aves > Anseriformes > Anatidae > Aythya > Aythya marila. The sequence continues at coordinate 111,499,580 of NC_139044.1, forward strand.
AATTTTGAAAGTCCTAGGACTAATTCATAGCTAGGAAAAAGCAGAAAAAGGAAAAAAAAAAAATCCATGGAATTGTAATATGTTCTCCTACCAATGTTTGCAATATATCTGACACCCTGTATGAGATAAACTGGTAAAAAGTCTAGAAATGAGAGAGGAAAACAAAAAGCAAAAACAAAAAATGGGGATGAACACTGTTTCATTTTGATTGTTTGTTTGGTTTTTACAGAGATCAGCTTGGCTTTTCAAACAGAATATAGTGCTGTGGTCATCCCAGTGAGGATAACACTGATGAAATCCCATCTTGTAGAAGCTTCCTTTTCCTTTCTGTACCTACTTTGATACACTGTACACTACTCAGCACAGAGTTCCTGAAAGGTATTTCTTGTCCTATGAAGAAAGGCTGAGTGATAGGGATGTTCAGCATAAAGAGGAGGCTCCAGGGTGATCTCAATATGGCTTTTCAGTACTTAAAGGGGGCTTATAATAACAGTGGAGAGCAACTTTTTGCTTAGACGAGACAATGACAGGACAAGGGGGGATGGTTTTAAACTGAAAGAGAGGAGAATTAGAGATATTAGGAGGACAGTCTTCACTCAGAGGCACTTGAACAGGTTGCTCAGAGAAGTTGTGGATGCCCACAACATCCACAAGGTGTGTGAACACCTGTAGGTGTTCAAGATCAGGTTGGATGAGGCCTTGGAAAACCTGATCTAGTGGGTAGAATCCCTGCCCAAGGCAGGTGGGTTGGCACTAGATGGTCTTTAAAGTTCCTCCCAACCCAAGCCATTCTGTGATTCTATGATCCTCTACAAGCCAATAAGTATCTGTTATACAGCCCACAGAATGCAGTAGAAATTTTCTGTCAGCTTCAATATTCCTTGGATCAAATCACAATAATTAGTCCAACAAAAGATATTTTTTAAAATATAAGAGTTATAAGAATTATGTTTAAGCTACCTGATTTGTGTGTGACACCCTATCCCATCAACAGATACCTGCTAAATTCAACATCAGCCCTCTTTCACTAATCATATCCAAGGGGCAAAGACAACTGTTCTGCTGAATTTCAAAATTATGCCTCCTGGACCAAACTTTGCTGTCTTTCTCCAAGAGAAGTCCCCATGGCTTTCAGTCCATCATCATGTCCAATACCCAAGACAAGCAATTAAGAGCATGAAACAGCTTTAAACCAAGGTACAAGTTATACCTTTGAGATCCAGTCAAAATATTTGCTATTGTAACTGTTTCCCATCTTGCCAAAATACTTGTTTTCCAAGAGGCAGATTTTTTTTGATCTGCACTCAATGACATCTATAAGGTGGTCCCATTGGTGTCAAGCTGGCACCACAATAGCAAGTGCAGAAATACTCTGGGAATCCAGAATAGGACTATAACAAACATGTAGTCCCAGAACATTAGAAAACTGAGATGAGCTCCAGGTGGTGCTAAGGAATATGTATTTAGGCTAGCAAATACAAGGCCTGATACCACAGTCTTTCCTCAGCTTAAAAAATAAATAATTAATTAATTAAATAAAAATAAAAAATCACGAATATTTTTTTCATGCAACACAAAACATTTCCTAATCACAGTGATATTTCTAATTACAAAAGGAATTTAATCTATGTTTTTTATTACCATCCCATAAATAACAGAGTTATTGATTAAGCAACTCTTTCTTAACTAAGAAGTTGCTTATTAGCAAAAGAGTCCCTGTAATTTCAGTAAGAGTGCTTATGGATTCATGGACTCCTAAAGGTAAAGCTTACAGAACTGGAGCCAAATGAAAATAATAATGGAGAAAATTCCAACTAACCTGATGATGCAATGTCAGTCTGAGTCATAGTGAGGGCAAGTTAGGATGGGAAAGTATCCAGGAGCTGAGGCAGCCCTGGCTTTGCGTGCAGCGTAGCATCTGAGGTGTCCAAAGCAATCACTGCTATTTTTTTGTTTAAAAGCAACAAAAAACTCTGCTCTTGAAAATGGCACATGCAAATTTCAGGAAGTGACTTACCTGTTTATTTGCATCAGTGTCTAAAGAGCAGTTTTGCCTGCAGGCAATAAGGCCATACATTTGCATCACCCCCAGGATCTTGTCACTTTCCACCTACTAGCAGACCAGCATGGAATAACGTATCCTTGAGTGGACAGTATGGAAATTTCCAAAGAAAGAAAAAGAGAGTTGTAGAATGGCCTCTGCTGTACTTCCTCTCCTTCATTTCGTACCAGCACCGATCAATGGACTCATTGCCTGCTGTAATTCCCTGCAGTCATTACTTTACAGGTGAGTAATTTATGGCTTTGTAAAGGGCTCTGGGATGTTTGATTATGTCAAAGGTGTTATTGAAGTTCAGATTGTAGTTGTATCCTAAATAGGATGAGATTACCACTGGGATTTATATCATTACTTTCACTAATTATTTACAACGTGGTGCCAATCACACTGTAGGTGCACTTGGAACAAAAGAAGAGATGGCTCTGTGTAGGTGAACACAATCCCCGTTAGGAAATAAGCTATCCAAATCAGTGCATGGCATTGACCTCCAGTGGCAGAAGAAATGATCCAAAAAAACAACAAAATCCAGCATTAAAGATATTAGACAGAGACCTCACCTGGGAGGGTAAATTTCCAGTGTGCAAATTTCTCAGCCCTCATCTGAAGCAAGTTCCCCTTTCATGGTAGCAGGATGTAAGGAGCAGGACAAACTATTCCAGAGTCACAGCATCAAAGAGTGACTAGGGATTACCTTAAGAACTACTATGTAAATGTCTGCCTATGGGGAGAAGTACAGCAATTGTGGGTGGAAGTCTCCTGTTTAAGGAGAAGGGCAGAAATCTCAATGCCTCCCAGATAAAGTAGCAAGAAAAAGGAAAATGAGACATGATTATTCCCCACAGGACTCAAGTTCTTATCCCTGCAGAGTCTTCAGTCAGAGTAGGAAAGCTCATACCACACAGTAATAGTTTTCCAATGTGTCTGTAAGCGGGCTGGGTCCCTGGGGATTACAAGTGCGACAGCATTCTTAGATCCAGCCCCAGTGGCAGAGACAGGGGAAAGCAGTAAAATTTTCTTTTTAGTGGCAGATACTACAATGATGTAAGAACTCCTTTCCCTGTGAGGGCTCACATTAACATTTTCTCTCACTCCTGCAAGTAAATCATGCCACTTAGTCACAGTCTATAGAAAGATACAAACATCCCCTTTCTGAGCTCTCACACCCTCACCTTCACCTTTCCTATCTGATGAGAGCATCCAAACTTCATTAAGTCAGCCACAAACTCCAATTCACTTTTTCAGTAAACCCTGCATGTCTTCTGCTAGGCCCACACAACTCCACTTTTAGGTAGAAGCTTCTGCTTCTGTTTTGATGGAGGGACTTAGTACAAATAAGTATTCAGAAACACCATCAGCAACAGTGCCATCACTGGGGGACAAATTCACAAAGTGACTTAAGCATTATCACATCAATACTGCATTATTTAATAGTCAGGCACTGTGCTCCTAGACTTACCAGAGCTTAAGAAATGCCTTAATCTTCCCTTTCATTATTTAGCAAATAATCATGATATTTGGTAGCTCATGATTTGCAGAAAACAAATCCCTCCAGTGGGGGGAAAAAAAAGGAATTCGACTGTGTTTATTCTGCATATTGCCTACCCTCTGCTTCTGATTGTGAGAACATGTTTCAAGGGATTAGTTACTGGATTTGGAAGAATTATGGTTTCAATGTTCTGACTGAAGAAAAGCAAAATCTTCTAGCCTGCTAAAAATTAGAGGGTAATATTGAATGCATAAGGAAGGACTTCTGTGCCAAAACGTAACTGCAGAGGGTATAAGAGATTATGATACTTTCTGTGTGAAGAACAAGATGGGAAGAATTGGAATGAAATACATCAGACTTTTGATAATATTTTCCAATAAGAAGTCTTCCCTACTTTCCTACCAGCTTATCTCCTCCTGCACTTTGGGCAGAATACTTTAATTTCTGTTCTACAGTTAGGGAAACATACTGTGGGAGACTGCAGTTCCAGGCTGGAACACAAAATGCCTAGACAGCGTCATGAACCTACAAATTAAGAGTAAGAATTAAAATTTAAATAAACAAACAACAAAGCAAACAAAAATAAAGAAATAATTAAACCTGACATATAAGAGGAATGTGTTTTTAAGACTTGCTGCAGCTCAGCAACAGTGAAATGCAGAGGCAAAGAGAAGCATCCTGATGTTTTTTTCAGGAAAGACAATATATTGACCAGTTATGTCTGTCTTGGCCATCAGAAATGAGCTGTGTTTATAATTTGACTTGTAAAGATCATTTTAGTTGGGAATTTGGGAGTGCCCATTCCTATAAATTGTGACTGTAAGCACCAATGTACCAGAAGACTGACACTCCTTGCAGACTTTAGCTAAGGGAAAATCAGAGACAATATAAGGCACAAACAAAGGAAGCAGAGATGAAAGAGGCATCAGGACACAGAAGGGCAAAATAAGGGGTAGATGTTTTCCAGGGCAATAAATCCACGCCTATCAGCCAGGTTCTGAAGGATGTGGAACAGTGCTTTCAAGAGAGCACTGTGATAAGAGGCAGAGCTTGAGGAAAATAAAACAACTTTGATAAATTAGTGACTATTAGTCAAAATAAACAATTATTTGAAAATTATACTTCATTATTACACCTTACAAAATCCATGTAACCGTTTTCTTCCAAGACCATTTGTCCTGAAATTGATCAGATTTTTTTCAGAGTAGAGGATCTCAAAGTGGTTACACTTAAATAATTTAGAAATTCAGAGATCTAAAAATCATCCCAGAGGCCTCAGAAAATAGAACAAATAAGTAAATAGAAGAATGAAATGTCCCAGGAGGACTGGCTCCAAAGACAACAGGGAAGGAAAACCCAGGAAAGTCAGAAAAGTACTGGGACATAAACACAGAAGCCTGTTGAACTATCCTGACCAAAGTCATGCAAAAAGAGTAGAGTTGGCAGTATTCTTGGTTGAGAATATAAAAAAAAAAAAAAAAAAAAAAAAAAGAAGAAAAAGAAAAAAAAGTTATTTCAATTTGAAACCTTTACTAGAAAGAAGTACCCTTACTCTCCTGTGGTCTTTGTTATTGCTATATTGATTGAAACTGAAAAACTTTTGTTATTAAAACAATTTCTCACATGAAAGCTGAATTAAAAAAAAAAAAAAAAAAAAAAAAAAAAAGGAAAATTATAAAAACATATAATCCAAAAAAAATCAGTAGCTGAATTCTAAACTTGGCCAAAAGTACTGGATTACATTTCTATTTCCCTACCAACAGCAACAATTTATGCGTGTTTGTTCGATTGAACAGAAATAACAGCAAATTACCAGTATCTACAAGAGAATCAAATATCAAAGATTCATTGCTTCCTTCATTAGCCAGACATGGGCTATGTCTACACAGCGTTTTCCTGGCAGAAGCCAGCTCATTCTACCCACCCACTGAGCCAGCTCCAGTTTGGAAGCCAGAAGGCATATTTATCACACAGTGGAGCCTGAGATAATGTGCCCTGCCTCCCTGCAGGTCTTATCAGCTTGAGCACACCCCACCTCAAACATGGCTGCACCACTGCATCCAGCTACCTTCAAGCACAAGCAGAGGCCATCCACATACTCCTGCAAAATGCCATGCAGATGTTCTCATGGATGCATTTAGCTAAGGCCCTTGTGCAGCAAGATAACAAGCATTAGGTAACTAACAGAAGTCTCAGCCAGAGGCTGGAGCAGGGAGCTTGAGGGGCTAATTTTAAGTACAATTTTATGCCACATGGATGAAGTGCAAGGTTTTGTGGTGCCAGCCATGCTGGACTCTCTTGCCTGCTTAAAGAAAGAGGAGCTTGCCTGAAGCTAGCAGCATAGCTGAAGGAAAAAGTTTGGCCAGCTGGCAGAATGCTAGGATGTATAAATGTTATCTAGCTGGCCATTCAGTGCTTGTATAAATCTGACAGAGAAGTAGGGAGGAATGATAGGGGAGCCAAAAAGCAAGACTGCAATTTTGATACTATTGCATATGAGATATTGCCATAACTGGAAACATCATATTACTCTCAAATGCTGAAAATAACAGGCTGAAAGGATCTACAGCTCCAATGATTCATCTATCATTTGCTCCTCTACTCAAACCAGGTGGACAACATATAGGGGTTGTAACAGGTCAAACACAGTAAAAAGACAGATTCCAGCCAGTATCGTAGAGCTGTGCTTATAAAGAATAAACATTTCATAGTCAAAAGTCTATTTCTATGCCAGTTTGGGAAGGCTAGGTAACAAACAAGATGAGGTGACCATGAATCATCATTGTGGTCCGGAGTTACAGAGTCTTGAACGTTTACAGAAAAGCAGAGAAAAAGTTCTGATGGACATGCATTTACACCCAGCCTACATAAACTCCTCCCTTGAGGATCTCAAAAAAGCCTGCTTTATGATGGGTGACTTTGACTTGAGGGATATTTGCTGGAAAACTGTTTCAGTTTGTTACCAAAACAGAAGGTGGGAGTTATATGCTGTAACACAGGTGTCTAGACATCAGTAGCATTAAGTCTAAACTAGGTGCCTTGGGGGAGAAATAAGAGGTTCCAGTGGGCAGCTCATCCCATACAAATTAGTGTGTCTAAGATAAATCAGTTAAATCTCCCTGTAGACGTGCTTATTTCTCTCTAATAATGATAATTGTCATCATCATCATCATCATCTCAGTGGTTAGCTGAAATTTAGGTGTCTAATTCTGAGACATCTACATGTAAAAGACAGGAGAGATCAACTCTCTACATGGTTGTTTAAAATGACTCCATAGGTTCGGAAGGTTTCTTAAGACAAAAAGTCTCATGTCAAAATAGGATTTGAAATAACAATAAATTATATGTAACATGGGAAAATGGGAAATAAATGAATGCTGTATGATTTAAAAATATAAATAACTCCTGAGAAATTTAGTTGAATTAATTTAGTATTAGCATACACAGGGTTTCAGGAAATGGGAATGTTTATATGTACTAGGAAGAGTCATCTTAGGTCAGCTATAAGTCTTGGTTCAGGAGATGTAGATGGAATCATTCCAAACAGTGATATAGAGAAAGGAAACATCTGCTATAAACATATCTTCTTGCTAACAAAAACAAAGGGGTGTTATATACCATTTTCCTCTAAACAGCATCTCGATCAAAAGAAGAGCATGAAAAAACATCTACTAAAAAATAAAAATGTTTAGATTAACACATAACTTACATCCAAACAATTTTCATTTTTTTAATTAAGAATGTTCCTAGTCATTTTAATTTTTAACAGATCTTAGAAAGCTAGGATATTGAAGTGGCTTGGAAGACAGCCAAAGTAATTCCAATATTTAATAAGGGTAAAAGAGATAACCTAGGGAACTGTATAAAAATTGGGCTGATGTGTATCCCAGAAAAAATAATGGAATAGTTAAATGAGGATTCTATCAACAAACAGTGCCTAAACATACAATTAATGCCAGTCAATGCAGTTTTGTACAAAGTAAATCTCGTCAAACAACCCTGTTGTTTTTTTATGACAGAATTACAGGTACTATTGATAAAGGTGTCCATGTTGGCATAGCATTCTTCATTTTTAACAAGGCATTTGATTTAATGACATAAGCCACTGGTTGAAAAACAAACTTGAATTATGCAGAATTAACAGGGTTTACATTAGCCCAAATAGAAATATCTTACAGAGTTCAGAAAGCAGCAATTAAGGAATCAGTGAGCACAGCTGCTTCTACAAGGTTCCCCCAAATAGTCATTGTTCTATATATATATGGGGCAATGAACTGGAAATAGCATACGCGCAAAGCATAGCAGGACAGTAAATAAAAAAAAAAAAGGGCTCTGCTGCAAAATTATCTAAAATGTCTGCTCAAAAACTTAGATTTCAACAAAACAGGTTTAAAGACAACTAAATGCATCACAATATATCTGGGGATCAGGAATGCAGATTATAGGTACAGAATAAGAGATTCTCTCTTGCAAAGCAGTAGCTCAGAAATGGACTTGAGTGTTGATGTAGATAATCACCTCAGAATAAGCTCTCCAAGTAGTGCTTTGACTAAATGGCTAATATGATCCGTAGCTACATAAAAGGTGATTATCAAATAGAAATAGGGAAGTGTTACTGCTGCTATACTTTAATTTCATAAAACTGCCAGTACAATGAGACACATATGTCTGGACTCAGTTCTTCAAGAAGAACATAGAATTCACAGTGAAAGTCAAAAGAAAAAATGGACTAGATACTGGAAAACAAATCTAAAGAGGTGAGGCTTAAAAAGTTCAACTAGATTTATCAAAAATAAAGTTGAAAGTTTACTTGACCCGTGCATATAGAACCTGGCACATGAAAAACCTATCTGGTAGGATGGTTTTCAAACCTGCTGACATTGTCATAATGAGACATAATGATTGGAAGCTGAAATTAGAAAATTTAACCTTGAGATAAGACACAACATGGAAAATTAAATTTTATGAGGAGAGGTGGCAACTCACCATTAGTCTGAGTTGTTAAGGTGGGTTTAGATAACTTTCTGAAATAGATGTTATAACTCAGCTTTTCAGAGAAATTATACCACCAGTGTGAAGAGGGATTTGGATTTGATAGTCATGGGCTGTCCTTCTGGCCTTGAAATCTGTCAAATAATGAATACCACCTTCTCTACCCTCATTACTTCCATACCAGAAAATAATCAGAATTACCAACATTATTCAGCATAATCATTACATGGGTAGATACACACCAAGAGAATAACGGTATTCAAATATCATACTTCAGGGTGTCAGCCAGATGTCCTATGGGATGTGGAAACATTTATTTAAGTAATGTCACACTGGTCAGATGTAATTTGTTTTTGCTGAGTGGAAGGAGATGCTTGATTTTGTGTGTGCATATGTGTTTATCAGAAAAACTGTTACCTTTCTTTTTACAGCTTAGCTAACTACAAGTCACCCATTTCCTTTACTCATTTGCTTATCTTCTAGGTCATTCAACTCTTCTTGAAACTTGGTGCTTTTTGCTCATTAGGTAAAGCCTTAGTTGTTTAAGTTTTCTTTATATTTAGCAAATATAACTGCCTAATTGTCCTCTCATGGCATAATCATCTGTCTTTCTCACCCAAGCAAAGTGAATGCATAGATGATTAATCCCACCTTCAAGTAGTAATAAAGATATAATAAGTTTATTTTTCTTAGATTCTGGAAATCAAAATTTGCTGTAAGATCTCAGGGCAGGGATTTTATCCATCACCACCAATCATAGAGGACATCCAGGCTGAATTTGATTCCAGCAGGCATGACTGCTGTTTGCAGGCTGTGCCTACAGAGATACCTGTGCAGAACTGTTGTTCTCCATGTGCCAGTACAGGTGCATTGTGGTTGGAATTCCATTTACATTAGCTGAAAAGAGATGCCACCCGTCATCTCTCGGTTGGCTCTGCAAGACTAATAGGCAATACAACATTTTTAAAAATACTCTAGTAAGCAGACATGACTCTAAATACACACAGCAGGCAGAAACATTGGGTAGGAAGGTGCCATTTTCAGCCATTCTTCAGAGAAGCACCATCTGTTACAACATATGCAAGTGCAGTTACCCATCCGGTTATAGAAGGTAGGGAGGGTAATATTCTACCTGAGAAGCATGATCATCTCCTTCCTTCAAGCCTCAGACATTTCCACCATAGACAACCTACTGAGAAAGGAGGAAATGTCACCATCATTGTGCTACATTTTTCTGTCTCCCCCTAAAGGCAAGGGAGACTCAACTCCCTCACTCTGTACTGGAATAACAGGCTATGGGTACATGTGGTTTCCTACATGCAAGTCAGAAAGATTCATTTCAAAAGACTTTAATTACTGTAAGACTTTGAGAGTACGAGAAATTCAAAATGGGACCAGAACCAGCAAAATATATATAATGTATATATAAAATTTAATGAACCTGAATTTTCAGTTTCCTTTATTTGACTATTTTGGCAGATATATTATTAATACTAACCTTTTTTTTTTTCTTAGCTGAGAAATTTACATAAACAGAGCACAAAAAATTATGACGCACCAAGAAAAGGGGGGGGGGGAATTAAAAAAAAAAAAAAGAGTTATGTCTTGGACACTTTTTCTTTGTATGGAAACACTAGAATCTAATTTAATTCAAAAAATAAAATAAAATAGTTTTCTGCAGCCTGACAAATATCCTCCAAAAATTATTTCCTCACTGATTACAAAAGCAGACAATTGATGCCCAAACAATCAAAGAAGGTTGTATTGTCAGCATGTTAATCATAGTGTTTCTTAGCAACCATATTTTATTTACAAGTAACAATACTTCTTCAGAAGCTGCCACATTTAATGACAAGTAGCTTTGGGGGAAGGGCTGCAAAATGCATGTGCAGCTAACACCTTTGATGATAAGCAGTTTGCAAAGAGCTTTTGCTGATAACTAGGCATTGACTGTAGAAGAAATTTCTGGGAAGTGAAGCAGTGGGGCATGGGTTAGCACAAAAAAGTAGCTCTGCTTGTCTTTGGCACCTGCACAGGTTAGCGTTTTAGTCCATGTGAGCTCATGGGTACCTCTCCCTTTGTCTGTAGACATCTTGATGCTGTGAATTTCTCGCAAATTCAGAGAGATTATCAAGACCTCCTGAGATAGCCGAGTTTTGTGATGACAAAGTTTATGCTTCTTTGCCCATGGATCTCCTGCAGTTTGCAAAGAGCCAGGCTCTGCTCCTAGTACTTTTATCTCAGAGACAGCCAGGGTGACAACGATGTGTCTTCCATGGGCTCACATCACAGCCGGTGTGGATATATATATATATCCGATTTGGATATATATATCCGATTTGGATATTAGGAAGGATTTCTTCACAGAGAGGAAGGTCAAGCATTGGACTGGGCTGCCCTGTCGCCATCCCTGCAGGTATTTAAGAGATGTGTGGATGGGGCACTGAGTGACATCGTTTAGTGATGGGACTTGAAAGGTCAGGCTGATGTTTGTACTTGATGATCTTGAAGGTCTTTTTCAACCTAAATGATTCTATGATTCTATGAAATAGTGACTATTTGTCATCCTCATATTAAATACAAATACTTTGTTGTGCTTTTAGGGATGGTTTCTAGACAGAAGACCAGACTCAGATAGAGACAAAGAAATATAAAACATTCTTTTTTTCTCTCACTGTTAAAATAGCACTCAGCAAAACTGTACGCTAGATGGGACAGTAAAGATATGAAAGGCTCCCTTCAACTTTATTTGGTTGTGCTCAGCCACAGTGACAGAAAGGCAGTTTTGCTCCTGAACCATATCACCAGTAACAGTCACCTCTCTTGTGTAACTCTCAACATTTCATTCTCAGGCTCCAGCAAAAGTAAATTCAAACCTTGGCTCCATTCATTTGACAACACACCTTCAAGTGTCATTGCCCTGAAACTGTTACCCTTGTTTGGTAGCTGCAGGGTGCTTAAGTATGTTTGCCCCCATTCATCAATCCTCCCAAAAACATACACATCTTTTTTCTCCTGGCTGTGACTACAGGATGACCTCAATAATCATCTCATGTTCATGTATTCCAACATCTTGTCTATATTCATTATCATTACAAGATGCTTCAGAGAAAGCTTTAAGAAACTATAAAAATAATCTGCTTGCATAAAGATCTCATCCTAATCCTTTGGAGCTAGAGTTACCTTTAAATTCTTAAGCATGAGCTTGATTTTCCTTCCAGAAATGTATGAGGAATATATTGTAAATACTCTTGTTATCCAATAAATTGCACAACCCTTTTAAAATTCTACTTTGTTCTAGATTTTCACACTCAAACGTTGCATTGCTTGACTGTTTCCTTCTTTTATGCATTTTGAAATAAACACCTTTACATTTCACCAAATATCATCTTATCCTGAGACATGAAGAAGAACAAACAGGTTTAAAAATCACATGATAGCATGTACCAGTAATACATCTTTGGACTGCATCAGATACTTTAGTTTGAAGGTTTTATGTATGATAGACTTGACAGGACTGCCAGAGCATCACCACAGCAAGTGTCTTTTAGATAAAGTCAAATACCAGAGCTGAAGTAGAGTCCTAATTGCTCCTCTGATCACAATAACCTTTGCAGACTTTCAGAGATACACAGCATTTGCTAAAAATAGGCTTGGGAGAAGAGAAGAGCAGACTAATTTTTTGGACTATAGTTGGTTGTCTGAATATGCCATTTTTTTTCAGAATAAAAATAGATGTAGGAAAAAAATTTAGGGATGGCTTCAGAACAATAGATCATAGTTCCAGGAACACAGTCCTATCCTTAAAAGAATTTCTAAAATGACAAACTGCTAGTTCAAACCCACATAAAATCTTTGTGGTTTAGGCCTGTCTTAGTAAACATAGTACGCATACTTTTAAGCTTTCAGCAAGAACTGGAAAAGGAAAAGCATTCCATGTTAAGCATAAGCACTTGTAAAATTTTATGACTCCTTGCCCTGATTGAATTAGTAAGCACTAATTACAAAAAAGTCTGGTAGCTAAAGTAGTTCTGAGAACTGACTCTTGCAAAATAATTTGGGAACTCTCCCCATGGAAATACTTTAGAATAATGTTAGAGGATCCCCCTCATTTTCCAGGAAGCTGTAGAGGAACGGAGAAAGAAAGGGGCAGACAACAGCAGAAGATTTCTGAGGAATCTAAGAAAACCTTCTTTAGCCACAGTCCTATCATGGAGTCTCTCATCTCTTCACTCCTTCCTTAGCTTGTGGCTATTTGTGGCTCCTCATGGTGGAACAGACATCCTTGTTCGCTACACTTCAGCATCAACTGGGCAAAAATAATGCCAAATCACAGTTACAGATAAGGACCATTTTTGAACAGTGCAGGTAGGCAGCAGTCTTTACAATCTCTTATGTACAAAGAACTCAGCTAAATCTGACCCTCATTCATACCATCAAAGACAAATAGCAAGCCCATTTAGAATCTAAGAATCATAGAATCATTTAGGTTGGAAAAGACCTCTAAGATCATCTAGGCAAACCTTTAACCTGACACTTCCAAGTCCACCATTAAATCATGTCCCTAAGCACGTTTTTCTACAGCTATATATTTATTGGAAAACTTACAGGGATGGTGACTCAACTACATCCCTGTTCCAATTCTTCACGACCCTTTCAGTGAACATTTTTTTCCTAATACCTAACATAAACCTCCCATGTTGCAACTTGAGGCCATTTCCTTTTGTATTGCACCTCACTTGGTGCTTGGGAGAAGAACCTCCTCTAAGGTTACTGTAGAGAGTGATAAGGCCTCCCAAACCTCCTTTTCTCCAGGCTAAACAATCCCAGCTCCCTCAGCCACTCCTTGTAAGACTTGTTCTCTCAATCCTTTACCAGCTTCATTGCCCTTCTTTGGACATGCTCCAGCACCTCAACATCCTTCTTGTAGTGAGGCACTACACTTCTGGTAGTGAGATCTAAGCAGGAACTAATTTAGAATGGAGTTTATGATCCAGTTGCCAACCGTGAGGCAACTCTGACCAACTTCTGACCAACAGTGCTCCTCTCAACTTCTAGTGTGTATTCCAGAGCAGCTGCAACACCTGGTTAGTGATTTCTCTCTAATACTTAATTTTCCTGTTAATGATATAACTATGGCGAAAGAACCAAACGAAAAACAAAACACCATTTCAAACCACTGACAGTTCTATTGCCAATGACATTCAAAAAAGCATATTGAACAAACCTGACTGTGGAATGTTTTAGTAAAATTGAAAGCATCAGGAAGCTTTGAAGTCTTCTAAGCATACAGCAAAATCAGTCATTTACTACTACAGCATCAAAAGAAAGATCCACCAATATGCTGTACAGACATCAGGAGAAAAGACTGTCATGGTCTTTGCAGCTTGCTTGTTTTTCTTTAAATCTGTCCTAAAGGAAGATTCATGACTTTTTATTATATAGTGCAGCTCTCATGTTTATTCCTAATATTTTTTCTTTGAAGATTACTTGGGAACAGGAGTTCTTACATTGACTGCAACCACAGATGAGGTTAATATCTTCTCGTCTTTTAAAAAAATGGTAAGGGCATCATGACCACAAATAAGTCTAATAAATATTTTTCTGGCATTTTGTTATACACTGACTTTTATAAATATCACCTCTGATTTGAACATGAGCAACTAATGCCTAAATAAAAATATTTTATCCTTAGATTAATTAGAAGTCCCAAGCATTTGAAGTTCACAGTAATTTCAGAAGAAGTCACAGTTGTTCAACTGGAGAGAGAGTCAGAACAATTATATAGGCATCTAAATAAATGGTTTCCTTCATTAACCACTGACCGACAATAGGTATATACTTTTTAATTCTTGTTACTGCTTACTAAAATTTCATATCACTGTTACAGAGGAGTCACTGCAAATGTTCTCATTTTGACTAGACCTGATAGAGAAGGGATGATGTGGAGAAGAATATGGAGAGACATCTCCCCGGTGCCTCTCTCTTCCCTATACCAGTCCTAAATAACCAACAAAACTGCATAAACAGAGAAAGAAAATTTAGAATTTACTAGAAGATTTGCTTAATTTATTCTTCTTACAATAACGGCAATCATCACCTTCCTGAACTGTTATTCCTATTTGCTTAACTTTCTCTTTAACGCCTTTAATGATGAGTGTTATACAATTTATTAAGCAGCCATAATGCCCCCCGATCTCTACCACTAGAAAACAGTTCCTAAAATCTAAAATAAATACCTCATTTTTCAGCTTGAGCTATTATTTCTTGTCTTACCCTTCATATCCATAGAAAACATTATCCTACTCCTTTTTACAACTCTTTTACATATTCAGACACTTTTATAACCTCTCTTGTCTGATTTGTAAATTCTACACATCCTTTGTAGACTTCCTAAACTTTACTCATTGCTTTCCTCTAGATTCCCTCCAATAGGTTCACATCTCAGAAAACATAATAGTGTTATGAGGAAAGATTATATTACAAATTTTGTGAACTATGCTGCTGTTTATAAATAAAAGAGCAATGTTTGACCTCCGCACAATGGCATGATACTCTTGACCTACATTTAGTCTTTGATCCAATGCAACATCCAAATACCTCTCCACAAGACTGTTTCCGGTCTTATCCCAGCTTTTCTCATTGTATTTTTCTCAACAGCTTATCCCTGCCTAAGTGCAGAACCATGTACTTGTTTTAATTAAATTATAACTTGTTTTCAAGACTATTTTTCTGAACTGTTGTAATCATTTTGAATTACTTATCTTTCAATCTGTTTGCTGTCTCATTCAGATTGGTTTCATTTGCAGATTTAATAAGCATATTCTAACAAGCTGGTGGTGGATTATAATGATAGCATTCAATATACTAAGCCTAGAACAGATCCTTGTGGAACCCTCCTCAGTTCATCTTAGTAGTTTGACAGTGAAGCACCAGCAACTTCTCTGTAAAGAGAATCCCCAGATATTTTTGTCCCTGCTTTAAAATAATCTGGACTTGCTCATGTAATGTGAGATAATGTAGGAGTCTGAACAAAGCCTGACTATAGTGCCTATATCCTTAAAGCTTGCTACTTTGCATAAAAAGATTTTAGATTGTTCTGATATGATATAAACCTGACAAATCAGTTAATACTTGCTACATTTGCTACCTACTCATTTACTCCTTACTCATCTGGAGTTCCTTTAGTTGCCCTACAGAAAGACGGTTCAATTTTTTGGTTTACTAAATTCCCACAGTAAGAATTGACCCATCATTCCACAACCTTTACTTTTGCCATTTTTTCAAGTCCTACATATGCACTTTTCCAGCCTTCCAGAAGTTGATTCACCGAGGCACATTCTTAAAAGTGTTAAGAAGCTACTGAGATTGCTTCCACAAACCAGAAAAGAATTCCATGAGGGCTGGAGAGTCAGAAAAATCTAAGAGCACTTAAAGCAGGTCTCTTGTTCTTCTGCTTTGTCATTGATGTTGATTGTAATTGCTGTTTGAACACCATTGGCTATGTAACATACTGAACAGCAGACTTATGACACAGTCCTGCAACCCTCTTTTGGGAGGGGCAATAGATGACCGAACTAACCTCTCCATTAAGCTTCCAAAGTTAGCACATAGATCTAGAAACTCTGTCTCAGCTCTCAATTTCCAACGTACCAAGATAGATCCAAACCAGACTCCAATAATAATTTCCAACTCACAGAAGATATTTACAGATGTCCAGATAATATTTTCCTGAACTATTCCTCCTGCTCAGAATGTGAAATAACAAACATTCTTAGCTAGCTTTTTAACAGAAATGGAAAAATTAGGTAGTGCTAAGGGCTTGTAACTCAAACTTAGCTAAAGAGGTTGCTCAGTTCCCATATAACATTTTTTTTCTCTTTCTTTGAAAATATCCAAAAACTATATACAAAACAATTAATTTAAAAACTAAAATACATTAAAGGAATCAAACAGTCTACAGTTAGGAACCACTAGATCTGTGATTTTGCATGTAATTTTAATTTGTGCATGAGTGACTATTTTCAGTATATGATTATTTTTCAGAAGATAACAGCCTCATTTGTTGTTCAAGAAACAAAAAATACCCCCAAAATCCATACTAAATCTGTTGGTACAAAGGACTTCACCTAACTCAGCCTAAAGAGCCAACAAATAATTCTATCACAAAGAATAAAGTCCTATGAAATGCAGACAAATAAAATAGATATTCAGTGAAGAACTTCCTGAAACAAATCTGAAAAAAAAAAAAAAGAAAAAAGAAAAATAACAATAATTTAAAAAAAAAATGGACACAAGACACAGAAGACTTAGGGCATAATATGTATGGATTCATCATCAAATAATTAATTATATTAAAAGATTTTAAATCAAAATATACCAATTACAGTACTCAGATGGATATTTTCAGGAAAGAAATGGAAAAAAAAATAAGGAAAATAGAAAAAGAAAAAAGCTCATAATTTTTTCAGTTGATGCGTTTGGGAAAAGTGAATTTCTGGAACTTTAAGGTCTGTGGCTGGGCGGATATTTTGAACAACTGAAGGTGGAGTTTGTATATGATCTTGAGCATGTTTGTCCAAGAAATTGTAGAGTTGACATCAGCCTCATCTTAGCTCCCACTGTAAGCAGGATGTGAGAACATGCCCTGAGCAAAGATACATGTTCCTGTTCCAGTGGTGTCAGAGGGAGACGAGGCAATGAACCTGACTGCAAATCACCATTGAGAACACTTGGCAGTTCTGTTTTCCAGGTCCCTGACTTATACCTGAGTTTATAACTGTATAAAGTGCAGTAGACTTATTCCAGACATCCATCTCTCTTTGCTGTATCTCATTTTAGTTGACGGAGGTGTCCCAGTGCTCCCCTTGCTGACTATACCCCTCCTAACTTTTTCCTATTCAATCTATATGACATAACATCTGCTTTGGGGAACAAAAAGTGTAAAAAGTGTGTGTGTGAGAGAGAGAGAAAGAGAGAGAGAGATTGAGAGAGAAAGAGAGAAGCAACAGTGTGAGAGCACAGGCTTGAGCATTGTCCTGTGACTATCCAGAAGGGTCAAGTGTCAGTGCAGTCCCTGATACAGCTTTTACCAACTGATTGTCCTCTTAACAATGTCTGGCTATCATGCAGGAGGTATATCAGTCCAAGGATGGTCCAATAACAAGTTTGAAAGTACAAACCCTGTTGTACAGAATGGAAAGGGATGTGTTTAACTGAGTGTTACACTCTGTTTTCCTGTGCACAATAGTCTGTCACATGGTACCAGACCCTATACTGGACCCTAGTACAGCCTGAGGAGACATTGCCACTTAGAGTATTATGATATCTAAACCCTTTCCTTCACCCAAGCTCTAGATAATTTGGCCATATATCTATGAAGCCATGCTTAACACCATGTATATATACTTGCAGAAAATTCAGAATTTTCTGTAATAGTGGAATAAATCTACAAGAAAGGTACCAGAAAAACCCATTGTACTTTGCTTTATATGAAACATACAATTAACTCTTCTGGCAAAAGAAGAAGGGGGGTAGAATTTGTCAAACTTACTTTCTTGCTGTCTCTTATTTTTGGGGTTCAATACAGTCAAATATATTATGTAACATGAAGAAAACTCTTCAACTTTTTCTGTTATGCAAGTTAGGGAACGATGAGGGGGTGTCTTTACACTCTACAACTGAAAATATACAAAAAAGTCATTCTATATATAACAAAACCTGCTAGTGGCTGGCAAAAAAAATGAAAATCATATATGCAGAACTTTTTATGGAATATGCACAGGTACTTGCTTTGGCAGCAGATTCACTCTCATGTCTTCCATTTTCTACATCTGATGCTCATCTTTTCAACAAAATCAGTAGCTCAGGAATGACACATAAAATTCCAAAACCAAAGTTCAATACCGATTGGAAACTTCAGGATGTAATTATTTGGTATTTGTTTATCTGTCATTTCGTGGTGTTTTGATGTTTTTTGTTGTTTTTTTTTTTTCTTAATAAAGATTTTATTGAGCTTTCCATAATGAAAGACTATAACCAATTAGCAAAAGTATTATCATGTGTATTTAACTTCTGTAATTTACTTGAGCCAATCTGTTTCTTTTTCTAATGGGCCAAATAACTGTAATTTCAGGTGCAGTCAAACAGGTCTTTGGGAACATTAAACAGAGGAAGCAAGAAATTAGAAGCACCAGAATAAATTAGGTAAAATTCTAAACAAAGACTGAAAAGAATACCAAGTCCTGATTACCAGCAAAAACTGATCTGCTATATACATGGCAATTCAAAACTTTAGAAGTATTCATGAGTCAGCAATTTGGGGAATCATATCATGAATCTAATGAGTTTATTCTCACATGAGACCTCATGAAAAAGAAATTGGTCTGTGGAAAGCAATTCAAGAAAGTCAAAAACACTTTAAAATATTTCCAGACAGACCATCAGCTCTTCCCAAGAGGAATGAGGAACAGCTTTTCCAGGGAAAATGGCTGATTGACATGCTGGTCAGATATCTCAGTACCTCCTCATCACACACCCCAGTGGAGAACATTGGCAGCCTGCTGTTTTTGTTTCTTCATTTCAATAACCCTGCAACACCCTCAAAAACCTCCACACAAAGGTCCAGCCCTAGGCTGCCAAGGCTGACCAACCTCTTATTGATATATTTTTGCACACTCCTTGGCACATAATTTAAACAAGTCCATTATGCCATGTAAAATTTGGAGGATCTGTGTATAAATTTTAGGAGCAGGATTTGGTATGACTTGTACTTTCAAACAGAAATTAGAATATCCTAGCAAGATACCAGGGACAGAAGATATAAGTGTCAGAACAGTTCAAATACCTTGGTATTTATGTAGATCTAATCTCAATTAGTAACTGTACTACATATAGGGAATTGCTAAATTCAAACAAAAATCATCCTGATTCAAGACCAGGTTGGATAGGGCCCTTGCCAACCTGATCTAGTGGGTGGCATCCCTGTCTATGGCAGGGGGGATGAAGTTAGATGATCTTTAACGTTCTTTCCAACCCAAGTCATGCTATGATTCTGTGATTCTGTGATCCATAACTACCATCCCTGCAACCAATCTTTTACACATGAAGGTATATGAAAGAGAATGTTCAAAAACATATTTTAGTATTTGACTCAGGAACAAGATGTCTCAAGAAACTGCAAGCTTCTGCTAATGGCAGCCTACCCCAGGTCCAAAAAAGGAACTAGAAGATATCAATTTCTTTGTGTCCAGCTAGGCAAAATAAATCAGTCCCAGTGTCTGTGAGTAAGATTTATCTAACCCAATGTCTAATCTAGCCCCTTTCTCATCAATGACAGGGAATAAGATGCAGTCCACCAGGCCTATTTACTTGTATATTTTAAGATTAAATGGATTCACCACATTAATACTCTCCACTGAACTATATACAGATACATATTAGAGGTACATACTACCACCAAACATTTCAAGGTAGCTGAGAAGAATCCATGCTATATCTCCAAACAACACCAAAACTGGAACTGAAATTAAAGATGAGGGGTGGGTGGGAATTTTTTGGTAGTATTGGTAAGGAGATACTCAATTATTCTCTGCTTTCCTAGAAGAAAGAGAGCACAGTGAAGAAGTTTACAATGCTAACAAACCAGCATCAGGCCATACATGTTGTTTTCTTGTATAGAGCTTTCAATTTAGCATCTTTCACAAAAAAATAAGTTATATGTGTGTGCGTATAAAAAATTAAATATAATTAAAATAAAAATAATGAAAAATAAATGAAGATATTCCTTGATCTAAATTTTAGAAACCTGCATTTGGGGAATATATATTATTTTCTGGAAAACATAAGAATTTAGATTTGACTGAAGATGAACAGTAACAGAGCAAAATAAAGGCTTTAATTAATCACTGAGTGCTTGTCTTTCTGACAGCTAAAGAATCAGGAAGCTGCAAAGAAGCAAAGTGAAACAGCATCAATCATCCAGCTATGATAAATAATTTAATAAAAAAATCACTGGGTAACTACAAGGTCTAAGGAGGTAAAATAGAAAAGATAGAAACAAGAAATAAGAGCATCAGACAGAATATGTATGGCTGACCCTATTTATATTAATATTACATAACACTGACGATCTCCACCACATCTATTGCCATGTAGAGCAAAATGTCATATTCATTCACCTGGGAGATAAAAACCACCATGTTATTTAAAGCAGAATATGACAGGTTTGCAATGACATTAATATACTTTTTTAATCATGTTTTGTATGCAATTAATCAGTTTCATCAGCAAACAGACCAAAAGAAAGGAATAATTGTGTTGCCATGATGCAGCACCACAGGCAGGTCCAGCACCCTGCTTGGTGCCCATCACACAGAACTTGCAATCAACCAAAGCCAACAACAGGGAGTGCGGACAAAATTAAGAGTTAACAAATGCCAAGTGATGAACACAGTGAGCAACAACTCCACATCACCAGCAGTGAGACACAATAGACAGTTTTCTGAAAACTTCAGCTTGATATTCAGCAGTGGTCAGAATGCTAACCAGACCATTAAAAATTAGTAGCATCAGGCAGAGAATAAAATGGAAAACATTACAGAGTTGTAGCAATCAACTGTATGGATAAGAAATCTTTGCTTAAGCAACTGTAGCTGGGTATTGTTTGGGCATAACTGGGTCTGATGAACCTCTGGTGGTCTGACAAAGTAGGGGAGTATCTGTGGTTTTGCATTTTCTAAGATTTATTTGGATAGAACATGGGCTTAAAGAGAGAGTAAAATGCATATGTTTTATTTCATACCTAAAGGCTTATGAAATGTGATTGTATTGTGATGGAAATTTAAATGAAAAGGCAGGATAATACTCTTTTCCCTCTTTTCACTCTATTTATATAAATATATATATTTGTTGCTGTTTTTATCTTTGTTTGTTTTCCAGAAGATGCTCACACATAATTTTCTCTCTGTTCTGCCTTATAGAGCAGAGGGTCTCAAACCTAAGTGTGGAGAGAAAAAAATCCCATCACTTTTCCAAAGCACTGCAGGGCAGCAACACTCCCAGCAACAGTTCAATGCAAGCCTCCAGCAAGGCAGTGGAGCAGCAGGACAAACTTCCATCGTGAGGTTGCTAGGAAGATCTTGATACACAGGGTTTTTTCCTCCACAGAGAGGCTTCACAGTAAAATGTTGAAATCATCCAAAGGTATGGTGTGCTGCAATTCTGCAGTCAGCTAGTGGCTTTCTCCACAAGAGCTCTTCACTAGGAGTTCAAATGTTCAGCTACCAGTGAGCTTTCGGCAGGCTACAACATCTGCTGCTCTCAATTTTCTGTTCCAAGTCTGCAGGTGAGCTGGCAGCTGGTCTGGCCTGTTAGATAGGAGGGGATGGTTGTGAAGGAGGAGTCCTTCTACTCTAGCTGGTTTCTCCAGGGGTGGTGTCAGCAGAGCCCTCATGCCTGCAGAGATCTTTCTGAAATGATTGTTATGGTCCCCATCATGAATTGAAGACTTCTCCATCAAATCCATTATATTCTGTTCATTTGTGATGGGATTTTTTTTCCCTTTACCTCATGGTATATCCTTTTTTTTAAACATGGTGTGTGATGCCACGCACCTCCCAGCTTCTCCGGGGAACACCAGATGATGTTTTGCAAGGTGGAAGCTGCAGAGCCCAACCAGAGAACAGAGTGCATACCCTGACCCACCTGGAAGGTCAGCATGAATTTTCATCACACCGGGGTATTCAGGGAAGGAGAGAGTCATGGGCATGAGCACTGCAGCTGGGAGGCTCAGGGAGAGCCAAAGGCACCAGCTTGGTGCAGTGACTTGGATGGGATGTCATTGCTGCTGGGAGAGATCACAGGTGGGCACAATCAAATGCCATGTTAAGAGATTTTCTAAGCTAATTTTCATTTCATTTCTGCTAATTATATCTCCTCAAATCGCAGGGTACAACACTCCTGCCTACTGCCCCTTCAGCTCAGGCATCCCTGGCTCAGCCACCAGATGCACAGGTCCACTTGTTTGCCTGTCTGCTCATACATCAAACTGTGCAGCCCATTAATCATTTTAACCACTCTTTATTCTGCAGAATACCATAATAAAATCCTAGAAATCAAAGACAAAAAAGGCCAGTGAAACCATCCAACTCCTTCCCCCGCCAACATGGGGCTTCTTCCTGGGGAATATTTCCTCAGTATATTTTTCTTACCTACTTTTTGATGTTTCGGGTTTAGGCCAACAATTCTTCTGCTAGCTCTTCCAATTTGTTAATGATGGGATGACAAATGATAGATTTTGTTTCTGAAGCCCTTCCTTTTCCTTCAGGGGGACTTCTTGTGATAATCCTGTCAGGATTTCTTTCAAGCTTATTTTCATGGGTTGGCAGTGGTGAACAGTAAGTCGTCTCATTGGTATTCTCATGGCACGTTAAGCATGCAATGCTTCAGCAACTCACTTTCCCCACATAAGCTTCCAGCTGCCCTCTGTGCTGTGTGGGAAGAGCTAAACCCTCAGGGCAAAAAGTTATTTCATTTCCTCACCATACTAACCCTTCCAAAGCAGAGAGGCTACTGTCACTGGTACCCAAATATGACAAATTATATGTAGATTATTTTCTGATACACTCATCTATCTCCCTAAGTGTGGTGAGATCACTGAAGGGAAGCAATATGTGATGGACCTGAAACATATTGAAAGTTATGTGTATATTTTCACATAGATCCCTATGAAACAGATTGTCTTCAGAGTTGCTAGGACAAAACTACAACCTCAGTTCTCCACCCCTTTTTTGCACATTTATTGCCTGATTAATAAAATAATCATTACATTCACATGGCTGTGAGCACATTTACATATACAGAGTATTATTAAAAGAACATGATTTACCCTCCCTGAAGCATGCATTAATTACATAACAACAATTCCCATTCCAGGAAATCAGAGTTTAGGAGAAATTTCTCTACAGTGTTGTTAATAGTGATGCCATGTGCAATCTTGAAGACTGGCATTTTCAGATTAATTTAATGGTTTTAGGTACCTTATATCTTTTCAATATCATGAACAGCTATACAACTAACATCTAATAGCAAAACCAGCTACAGTTTGTGCACTGCAAGATAAAAGGTCACATGCTTCATCTGGCTCAGAAGACAGTACAGAGCAGTTTCCAGCTCCTTCACTAGCTTCTCCATACATCACCATGCTGACATACCATGGCTTTTTTCTCTTCATTTTATGAATGAGGTAACTAAAATGAAGCTACTGAAGCAGAAAGCAGAGCCATGTTCCATACATAGGAGAAGTTTTCCAAAGTTCTTTCCCAAAGAACTGAATCTATACACATTTATCATGAATAAACATGCCTCTCCATGTTTAATCTTTTTACTCAAAATAAAACAGAAATTGTAGGGAACACCTGTGGCAATACAGCTTTCCAGTCTGCCAGTATGGTCCACAAACTAGTAAGGTGTCACTGTTCAAGACTAGTGATTGTACTACCCTAGAAAACACTTGCTTTAATTTATTTTAGTCTTGCCCAGCTTGACTTCCCTCTACTTCACCATTTACTTTAATTACAGGAAGTTTGAGCGTAAGCAAAAATTTCATAGGATTCCTTATTGGTTTGTTTTGCTGAAAAATATTTGAATAAATTATACATACTTATATAGTAGTATATAATTAATAATTATATTATGTACACTATAGTTATAAAACTGTATTACTCTAAATGATAAAAGTTAAAATTACGTGGATGTCTTTAAAAATAACCTACTGAATATTTTTGGTGTTCAGCAGAGGCCTTCAATACACCATCACCTGCTAGTCTGAATGCATTTTAACATTTAAAGAGCCCTTCAAAACTCAGATAACAGAGGAAACTGCATTTGAGATAAACATCCACTCTCTGCTTTCCTGCCTGGTATAAATCTTAATATCCCAGAAATGTCTTTGACTGTAAATGTATAAACAACAGACCACTACAATAATGTAAGTAAGACAAAAGAGTCAAACATGGATGCCTTAAGTTTAATATCAGCATCCATGTTTAAGTAAATGGACCATAATACTCAGAGGTACTGAACGACTGCAGTTCTTACTGCAAGTTCTTACAAGCAGAGAGAGAGGCAGGGATGGGAATCAAAGGAGAGAAAGAGAAGACAAGTATATGAGGCTGCCAGAGAGAGGTTAGATTTATGAACACAGTTATTATGGTATAGTAAATAAGGCCCTACTGTGTGATTTTGTGTCTATACAATCTAGTTGTCCTCTTTTAAAATGTGCTAAATATAGAGTAAATGTACCAGCAAGGAGAAAATGAATTGATAGGCAAATAAGCACAGCAGTAGCTTGCAAGAAATGTAAAAAATAAAACTCTTTAAGAGCTCCAGAAAATATATTGCTATTTTTTCTCACTCTGAAGCCTGGTTGGGAGCCACTCGCCCAGCTCACCAGGGACCAGAAGGGAAGAGTTGCAGAGGGGAGCATGAAATTTGTGCCAGCTCAGGATCAGCACAGGATTTCCCCAGTTATAAACAAGCAGGCTCCTGACTTCAGTGGCTCCTAGTCTCACAATTACGTTCTTCCAGACTTGCCTTCTATAGCCCCGGGCACATGGATTGCCTTGTACCTCATTATGGTGTGAAGTGATCTGAGTACAAACAAGACATCCATAGGAGGAAAAGGGCTCCCAAAGCTCTGCAGGGGGGCTTGACCAATAGTGGCAAGGTACTTACTTGCTATGCATTTCCTTACTTTTATTTACTTCATCACATTTACTATGCTCTCCTACCAAACATATAGTCAGATCACATTTACAAGCAAATCAGAGGCACACAGGAAGCTTTTCCTCAATCTGTGATTCCACCCATGTGATAACATCAAGCATAAAGCCTGCAGCTGTGAAATGCACTGAGAAATATTTCCCCTGAGAATAAAAGTTTAGCTTGTGCCGTACTACCTGTCTCCAAACTCAGATTCACTCACCTTGCTCCTTTGGAAGGGAGAGATTTATCCTCTATGTTTTCTCCTATTCCTTCAGAGAGAAATCTGCTCCTTCCCTGCTTCAGCCAGTCTGATGCCCACTGACATTCAACATTCTCTGAAAGCGGACCAAATTGCTACACAGACCAAGTGTCACCAGGACACTAGAGGGGCTGCACCTTTCAACAGTCAAACAGCCTTTCCTTTCACCTTGCAGAAGGATGCTGCAACAGCAACATCCCAGTGTGCCCATGCCATTGATTTGTAGTTAGACCCAGATGCTGGATTTGCCAGCAGAATTTCAGATCAGCACCTAGTACAGAAAGGCGCACAGGTACTTACAAAGTAAGGCAGGTATACAAGAGTTCTCAGATTATTTCTACCAAGAAAATAAATGTATTTGAAACTGTTTGAAAATTCCAGAGTAAAAATTTGTTTCGTCTCACTGATAAAGCACATTCTTATCAAACTGTGGAGAGCATATGATAAACACGTATATTCACACCTCGATTCCTAGATTCCTCCAAATCTAGACCCAGGCTTTCTAGACCAAATACTGTTCTTAGTGCTAAGTATAGATGTTCACATTATACTAGTACTAATTGGCTTTGATGACTAATAGACTAACATGACTAACATCAACCTTCCTCTAGGAACTACGTGCTATAGGGCACTATAAGGTAGTCTTAATTTCCACCATTTGAGTTAATGGTGAAGTTGCTGAACCTGAAGTTGCTCTGTATCCAGAGCTGTAAATCTAGAGCCAGAAGAGCTGCTTTTCAGCTTTCATTAATAAAATGAAGATACATTTCTTTTCTTATTCATGCAGTGATTCCTTACCACCCATATCAGCCATTAGTACAAATGACAATGGCAACGTGTCACCACAATTTAAAAAGTTAGAGATCACAGTTCTCCTGAGATGAAATTCACTGCTATGAAAGCCCTTCAGCCATCAATAACAGAGAAAGAAAACTATGAGATTCTGTAATTATACTCAGAAAATCAAAGAGCAACCCCTTTTACAAATCAATGCCACATAACCTGTCAAGAGTCGTTTGCATGTAATCCTATTCTTCCTCAGCCCACAGAGGTCCAAGGGAAATACATCAGTGTAGTCAGGATCTGTTCTGTAGCACATCTAATACTTACAATTCTCAAAGTGTACCTGTGAAAATAAATTGCATTACCAATAAGGTAAACAAAATGTAATTGCAGCAGCCAATTATAACATCATACAACACTGCAGCATTTCATCTTTACATCCTTCTTACTAGAGCTCTTTTCAAAAGACTCTCTCTCACCTTCAGTCCTCCAGCCCAGTCCCTATTATTATTATTTATGAATTGTACTGCAGTAGCAGAGATACAGGACAATATTCAAACCGCTCCTGCTTTTCAATTATGAATGTATGACACTTCTGCCAATAAGAAAGACATTTGTGTAACTAGCTTTTGAAACCAGGAATTGCCACTCAGGCTTATAATGAACTTAACGTTATAAGTCACCAGAAGGAGAGCAGCAGCCTAACAGCTCTTTGATGCAACCCAGGCATATGCAGTATGTGCAGGCCACAGGATACAGTAGAAAGGTCAATGAAAGTGGGGCATTTTGTTTTAAGACTGATGGGCCTTCAAGGAGGAGCAGACAATAGCAAGGACCACTGCGCTGCCAGTAAGTGGCACACTGAGGCTCACTTTCAAAGTGGAGGCATTTCTAGACCTTCTCCCTGCTGATTTTGCTTCCCCTTGTGCTTCCATACAAGGTTCCAGCTACAGATTTTTTTCCCTGAACCTGCAGATAAGGGCTGGGGGAACAAAGTCCCTCCCACTCTAAGTGATGAGCAGGTTCCTTCCAACCCAAGCCCTTCTATGATTCCCTTGAGTCCTTGGACATCAACAAGCAAGTCCAATACTGTTGCTTTCAATACACACACACAGAGAATACCCCAAACCTGAAATGTTTATATAATAACGCAATCAAAGCTGAGGACAGGAGGGTGTACATGGATATGGGGGGTCAACAATTCGGTGAATACACTGACTTTTTCTACAAAGGGTAAGTGTGAAAATAAGGGTATATTATATCGAGAATTCAGAATATCAATGCCAGGACTCCCAAATTCCCACTTGTATTACAAGTGATAATAGTATTATTGCTGACCTAGAAAAACACTTTCAGAAAACAACAAAATAAGCATATGACCTCTTAAGAGATAAAAGACATTATTTTTATGAGGCCTGGATAAACAGACAAATAGCCTTGGAAGTACAACAAAGAAAAGCAAAGTCGCAAACCTACATCATGTTACAATATAAGAAGTCTAGCACAGTGAACGTAATCTTTTTACATGTATTTGAGTTAGCTTTGCCATTTTTGGCCCTCCTCCAAAAAATAAAAATAAAAGTAAATAAGTAAGAAACAGAGAAGCCCACAACAGGAAGTGATGCTCTAGCTAAGAAAAATCATCTGAAACAGACACATCAGTTAAACTGCATTGATATCTCATGGTAACATTATTAAACCGTTTTTCAACATGGGCTTCCTAACTTCTGAAACACAAGTAGCATATGACAACTTTCTCACCAGTGTTTTGAACACAGACAAGATGGAGAGCTCAGAATTCTGGTTAGCTTTTAGTTAGCTGTAATGGATAATTCATTCTTCATCCACTGTACACTTCTGCATAGCTTAATCCCTACCTTAAGTCCATCTGGGTGGTTGGGACCCAGCACATCCTTAGGCATCACAATTCTTACTTTGTGGGCAACCTCACAGACAATCTGAATCCCCAGTCTTGTAAAAGAAACAATACCAAAGCTGTTATTATGAACATTTGGATGGGAAGGGGGCAAGGCTTGAGTATATGGACATAGGTAAGAGCAATGGGAAGAAATTAAACAAAGTGAACTTATATGGAATAGGTGTTCCATAGGTATAGGAAATATAATTATATTCCATATAAAGAAAATTCAGTTGTGGGAACTTTTAGAGTAGGGCACAGCCTTCCATGGGAATGATCTATTGCTTCTAACACTTAAAGCCAGATTGGACAAAGCAATATAATTTAGGGAACAGTGCTGTAATAGAAAAGGGACAGACAGCATTGTCTCATATGTCTTTTCCATGTCTAATTTTAGTGGTTATATGATGGCTTTATGTATGCCTCAGGAGCCCTTTTCTACTCTAGAAATGTCTGTCGCTAGTTCTCTGTCCACTTATTAATTCATCCATCCTTTTTTTCACTGGAAGCTTTCTAGAAGCACTAACTCCCCAAAACAAACTACCCAGTTTACATGTACAGGTTTGACACTTCAATAACCACCTGCAAATATTAGCTGTTTAGCATACCACTTGTCTCCATTTGATTTTAGGTAAAAATAATACCTTTAAAAACATTTATGCTATATATTTTAGTGTTGCATTCTAAATCAAAAAAAAAAAAATAGTGAGCAAGAGAAAAATGACCTTCAATGACAGGTAATTCTCTGACTACTTGCCTGGAATTCATATGCTACATTTGATAATGTTCACTTTAAAGTCGCAGTAAACTGCACATCTATTCCTGGGAAATCTGAGTTTAAATATGAGAGGCAATAAGAGGTATTCAATTTAATTATGATATTAAAAAATAAGTACAATGAAGTTTAGAAAAAATAAACAGCCTTGAAAATTTAAACGGTTGAATACTTTAGTATATTATTTCATAAGTTATGTAATATTTTAATGTTGCACAGTATTTCTTTTCTTCGTCCCTCTCCCCTCTCCCCCCTCCAAATGGAGTAACAATTCAATAGAGTTTAAAGAGCTTTTCTTTTGCTGTAAGAATGGCATACTGAAGAGGAACAGATTTCCTTGACAATCACAGCTCCACAAAGGAGGTTTTCACAAGTAACACAGAAAAAGTGAAATTTTCTCCATACAGGGAAACAGAAACACCTTTTAACGGTTTCCTAAGTATGTTTTGGTCTGTACCAGCACCACCTCTGGGTCCAGATACTCATGCGACAGCACTGTCCTCTCTTTCCTTACCCTGCTGAATAAACCTTATTGCCAAGGGCAGCTGGAAGTTGGCTGCAGCAATGCAAACTGGCAAGGTACTTCCTTCAGGAGCTCAATGCCTGCAAAGCAAAGCAAGTCAGGGTACTCCTGAACCTCCCTGCAGCTACTTCTTGCTGCCAAAATGACCCCGTGGATCTGTGAAGCATAAGGTAAGGCAACCTTTAGGATGCTACTAGATCCAGAGATCAAAGCAGTTCCTGGCAACTCTGGAAGAAGAAGAGAGGTAAAGAGAGGGTAAACAAACTGCTTTCACTCCTCTTTTGGTGACTAAGCCCACTTTGGCATAAAGGATGAGTTTATCTGTAAATATCATATCATTCCTATTATAAGGACAAAAATGGAAGAAAATTTGCTTCCGCTAGCCTGGAAACATGTAATGCTGTTCTGTCTCAGAGTTTCTACCTCTCCTTCCAGCTCGTTCTTTTTTTTTCTGTTCAATTGCCAGGCAGAGAGAGAAAGATCACTAATGAACCACGGCTTCTGTTCAGGTCATTAGCTGTACCAGAGAGAAAGTTAATGAACCCTAGTATATAAAGACAAAATCAGGTTTTCTTTAATAGTTTCCATACCAAGAGCATCATTTTCTGTTAGTGTAATCCCTGGATGATTTAGTTTTGAGTCCCTTTTTTTTTTGCTCCAGCCCAGTTTTGGAAGAACGGCGCGACAGAGAACATCTGGTCATTAAGCGCATACAGATGATATTCACTTGCTGTGGAGGAAACACCAGAGGTAGCCAGAGAGGGAGAGGAAAGTAAACCACCTAGTACAAGAAAGCCTTCAGGGGAAATCAGAAATAAAAAGTGACAGCTTGCTGAAGCATTGTCCCACACACTCATTTACTCATTTCAAGAAAAAAATATACAAACAAACAAACAAAAAGATGAAAATGAAAAATACTAATTAAAAATAAAAAATAAAAAATAAGGATCTCCTGAGCCCCTATTTTTCACTGAGACTATCTTTTCCTTTTATGGTCTTTCCCCACTTATAGACTAGCATTCAGAAGTCAAAGACTTGCATACCCCTTGAGCTTATCTGAGTGATTTTAAAGGCTTAAGTGTACTTATCTCTCATTGTGCCTTGTGGGAGTAGGAAAGTGCTATTCCCATTTTAAGAGGTTACTTATGATTTTCCAAGCAAACCATAGTCAAGCAGGTACATTCCTTCTAGCTCTCCAGCACCTTAATCAGAGGAACAGCCATTCGGTTCTTCACAGCTCCAGCAGGACAAAAAGTGTATATTGTATCACAGAAATTAACCTCCTCATAGAAATGTTTTGTTTTCAATAGAAAAGAAACTTGACTGAGAAGTTACACAAATCAAAGCTATAGTAGTATGGCAGCAAGAGAACTTAAAATACCTGGGAAAGTCCCATGAAAGCAAATATAGGTCCAAAGCTTAGTAACAAGGGACAGGAAGATCCTGAGAAGCTCAAGAATTCTTCTTCCTTGGTGCCTGAATTAACTGTACTGATGAATCTCCTTCATTATTATTTTTTTTCCTGGCAGTTCTTGTACCCAGCACTTCCACTGGAACACCACCTGGACCATTACCTTCCTCATGGTTACAAAACCTATGTTATCTTCTAGCCTAGATTTATTCACAGATGAATTATAGATATTGACCTATTTGTATAATTTAAATTCCATGCTACACACAGCTTGTAATCAGACTTCATGATGAAATGAGGTGCAATATAATCTAAAAATTGTGGATTAATATAATCCAATGTTTTCTGCTTCAATTTAAATTTTCAGATTCACCTGTCTTCCACTCCTAGAAAGCTCCTTCCTCCATCCCATCACTGAGGTCTTCTGTAGAGAATAACTACAAGACCAACATGTAAAAGAAACTTTCTCAAACTTTTAAATAGATACTGACTGAAAAACAAGTTACTCTACAACAGCTCTCGCAAGAAACAGCCATAAGATCATAGAATCATGGACTCACATAGGATGGAAAAGACCTTCAGGATCACCAAGTCCAACCATCAGCCTGAATTCTCAAGTCCCATCACCAAACCACATCCCTCAGTGCCACATCCACACATCTCTTAAATACCTGCAGGGATGGCAACTCCATTACTTCCCTGGGCCACCCGTTCCAACACTTGACCACCCTTCCTGTGAAAAAATCCTTCCTAATGTCCAATCTAAACCTCCCCTGGTGTAACCTAAGAACATTTCCTCATGTCTTATCACTCTTCATCTGGGAAAAAAGACCAACACCTCCTTGCTGTGGCCTCCTTTTGGATAGCTGTAGAGAGGTCTCCCCTCAGTTTCCTCTTCTCCATACTAAAATACTCCAGTTCCCTCAGTCACTCCACACAGGTTTTTTTTTTTAATCCTTTCACCAGTTTCATAGTGCTTCTCTGCACATGCTCAAACAACTAAGTGTCATTCTTGTAGTGTGGGGCACCTACCTGAACACAGTATTTGAGGTGTGGTCTCACCAGTGCTGCGTACAAGGGGACACTCACTCCCCTAGCCCTGCTGACCACACCATTTCTGGTGCAAGCCAGGATGTCTTTGGCATTCTTGGACACCCTTACACACTGCTGGATCAAGTTCAGCCAGTTGTCAACCAGAAACCCAGTGGTCTATACCACTGCATGGGGTAGTTATGACCCAGATGCAGGACCCAGCACTTACCCTTGTTGAATGTTGTGTGAATGGCCTTGGCCAACTGTTCTAGCCTATCCAGATCCCTCTGCAGAGCCTGCCTACCCTCAAGCAGATAAACACTCCCACCTAACTTGCTGTTATCTGTAAACTTAATGAAGATGCACTCAATTCCCTCATCCAGATCATTGATAAAAATGTTAGCCACTGACCCGAAGACTGAGTTATGCTGACAGTCTCAGTTGGTGTTAAGCACACTTTCTACAAATCCTATTATTAAATATCAACCAACACTATGGTACCAGCCAACTGAGGTTCCACCCAGTTTTGTAGCATACCTGGAATATTCACTGCTCCAGCCTGAATCTTTCTTCTAGAGAAATGGATGCAGCCCAGCAAACTAAACTGCTACATCCCTCCCTCAATTTTCCTCCTTTAGTGAATAGCTTTGAATTATGACAGAAGAAACACTGTGTTTCACAACTTGTTCTAGCCCTGAAATGCTGCAACCTCAGTGTTAAGGAAATGGACATTGTGAAGAAGGAATTTTGTTGCCTTTCTCTTTCATTTCCTGACCTTATCCTCCTCAGATACTTTTGTTAATAAAGAGCAAAGACTTGGGAAAGCCTAGCTGGTAGTGTTTGCACGCAAGCACCATTCCACTAGCATTAGCTTTTCATCAGTATTTCTCTAGAGTAGCTAAGCATGGTATTTTTATCCAAAGGCAATTTACTGGTACAGAAAAAGTACAGCAGACAATGCATTCCTACTCTATTATGCATGAACACCCGGTATGTACTTAACTTTCCTCTCCATCTTATTTATCGCACTGTCATTAAACCTGTGTCACTATTACTGTTCTTTAATACATGTCAGAATAATGTGTTCATATCAGGTCTCTCTCATCTACTGATCTAATAATATACTACCTAAGCATTTTGGTAATTTTAATACAAACAAACAAAAAGGGTGTAGGCACAATATTCTCAGGAAAATAATGTTCATGTTTCAGCATAAACAAAAGCCTTCCTTTTTTCAAGTAAACTTAATGGTTCAGCACTGCTGACAGAATCATTCAGTGATGTCCAAGTTAGGGAAATGCAAGCTAATTAAAACTCGTGGTTAGAGAAGCCCGGTTGGCAAATATTTGTGAATATTTATGGGTTTTTAGGAGGAACTGCTGTGCTGAATCATGTGAAAAAAAAATAAAAAATTGTTTGGAGTCACAAGAAAGCACATTATTTTCAGAGTATCTCTCTAAGAGTGGTACCTCCTGGCTCTGTCTGACCTGGTGCACTAGAAGTGCCAGAGCGCCATCAAGGAGATGAACTCGACTGCCCACATTATGAAATATCAGGTAGGTCTATGTTACAGCTTTAGCTCAGGACAGCTAACAGCCTCCCAAAAAGAGCCTGGGAGAAACACAAGGAACAATTCCTGATACACAGCCCAGATGCAAAACCTCCTGTTTCAGAGGGAGAGCAAGTTTAACAGCATTTCCACCCATTTGGCCTCTGCACCAGAGAACAGTCCCAGGCATGTTTAATTTATTAGTATAAACATTGCCTGGTAGTCTCCAGCTCAGCTCTTGTCAGATAAGATGGTGGTTGTCAGACTTGCTTGAATTTACTTCCTTCAAAACATTACTTAGTGTCAGGGCTGCACAACATCCAAAATTGTATCAGGCATTTGAAGACAAAAGGGATGCGGGGTTTAGGTGATGTGTTTAACAAGGGCTCACCACACCGTTTTATCATTTTATCATTTGTCAGTGCAGAAGAGGAGGCATGTAAAAAATCACTAGAATGAGCAAGGAGGATGAATAAATTAAGTAAATTAGCATGAACAAGGCAGCTCATAATCCAATTGGAGAAGGTGATTATATATCATACTCAGCTACAGAGAAAACACAGGCAGGAAGGACTCAGTGTGGAAACATAAACCCCTCTGCTTGAAAGAAATTTGTGGGCAGAAAAATGAATTCAGAACAGCATTTTATTAGCAGAATTTGCCTCAACTAAACTCTAATAGATCTAATCAGTACAGGAGATGAGGACAGGAACCATGTTGTTATTTTCCAGGATGGTGAAGGCATTGTAAACAAGGGAAGTGATTGAATATTTTTCACCTTGTTAAGTCCCTTAACAAGCTGGCTGATTATATACTGTACCTTTAAAAAGAAGCAGATAGGGAGACAGTCTAGTAGGAGAAAAATAACTAGTGGAGGTTGTATGAACTTTAGAGATGTTTGCAGATATGTGGTAAAAGTGTCAACTCTGACTGCATTTCAAACATGAACAGTGTTTTTTAGTTACAAAATTGACACCATATTAAACGTTAGAAGCACCAGATGAATCATATCTCTAGAGCAATGTATTATACTAATAAAAATGGGGATTTCAATTCTGAATGTGACTTTGCAACACCTATGCAATATTAGTTTTCTGCTCGGCCTTCATTTTTCCAGAAGCTACATTTATTTTAACGTTTCAGTATTGAAGTCATGATCCACTCATTGGTATAGTTAATGCTGGAATTTTGTGTTTACTGAAACCAATAATTCATATAATCACTAGGAACAGTACTAATATTAATAATCATGATAATCAGCATCATCGCCATGATGGTACAGCCAAAATACCAGTGGTCATTGGGCTGCAGTCTGCTGCACACTGTTTAATGGATGTTGAAGAACACAGCCCCTTTCTCAGCCGTTTGCTCTTTAGTAGAGAAGGTAATAAAAAAGGTAGGTTATAGTAGTATTTTCGATGTTTGGCCAGAAGACTTCATATACATATGCATATATACATATGCATATATCGATCTGCTTGAGGGTAGGAAAGCTCTGCAGGAGGATCTGGATAGGCTGCACCGATGGGCTGAGGTCAACTGCATGAAGTTCAACAAGGCCAAGTGCCGGGTCCTACACCTGGGGCGCAATAACCCCAAGCAGAGCTATAGGCTGGGAGAGGAATGGTTGGAGAGCTGCCAGGCAGAGAAGGACCTGGGGGTGATGGTGGATAGTCGGCTGAATATGAGCCAGCAGTGTGCTCAGGTGGCCAAGAAGGCCAACGGCATCCTGGCTTGTATCAGGAACAGTGTGACCAGCAGGGCTAGGGAGGTGATCATCCCCCTGTACTCAGCTCTGGTGAGGCCGCACCTCGAGTACTGTGTTCAGTTTTGGGCCCCTCGCTACAAGAAGGACATCGAGGTGCTTGAGCGGGTGCAGAGAAGGGCGACAAAGCTGGTGAGGGGCCTGGAGAACAAGTCCTACGAGGAGTGGCTGAGGGAGCTGGGCTTGTTCAGCCTGGAGAAGAGGAGGCTCAGGGGTGACCTTATCGCTCTCTATAGGTACCTCAAGGGAGGCTGTAGCGAGGTGGGGGTTGGTCTGTTCTCCCACGTGCCTGGTGACAGGACGAGGGGGAATGGGCTTAAATTGAGCCAGGGGAGTTTTAGGTTAGATGTTAGGAAGAACTTCTTTACTGAAAGGGTTGTGAGGCATTGGAACAGGCTGCCCAGGGAAGTGGTGGAGTCACCATCCCTGGAAGTCTTCAAAAGACGTTTAGATGTAGAG
Source organism: Aythya marila (assembly GCF_965140915.1). Lineage (NCBI taxonomy): Eukaryota > Metazoa > Chordata > Aves > Anseriformes > Anatidae > Aythya > Aythya marila. The sequence goes on from NC_139044.1 coordinate 111,535,355, forward strand.
CTTAGGGATATGGTTTAGTGGGGACTGCTAGCGTTAGGTCAGAGGTTGGACTCGATGATCTTGAGGTCTCTTCCAACCTAGAAATTCTGTGATACTTATATACACATGTCATTCAGCCCCTACAACAGGGCTCAGTTCCTTCAGATGGCTGTACATCATCACAGTTCCGCAGTATGACCTCCCCTGAACCTTGGTTTCTCTGTGCCTATCATACAGCTCTTGGTTCTTGGTTCCCAAAGATTCATGTCTGAATTCCCTAGAAGTAATAATAAAAGCAAAGTATACATGTGAGGTGCATTACATGGAATACATATCATAGCAGAAAATAAAGAGGTTTGATTTCAGTTGAGTATCCCAGTAAGTATTGACTTTTAAAAATTCCTGAATCATGACAAGGTCCATATTTTCTGTCAAAAACCAGAGCCAAATTCACAAGGGAACTGCAGCCAGAAGCTTCTGTTAGATTCAGCAGGAAGTGTATTTGTTTGCTGGGTATGGACTTGGCTCCATATATTAAAGATATAATAATATTTAGCTGAAAAGGTTTCACAGATCTTGAAATGTTTCCAACCATAAGCTTTCTAAAATCATGAGTCAAGCCATGAAAACCATGAGATTGGCTTAAAAGTATTTTCGCTGGTTTTTTTTGCAACTTAGTAAACATAGTTCTCCTCTCTCCCTCACAAGTTCCTCTCCAAGAAGCAGGGTTATAAACATGTTTCATTTCAAAATTAAATCAGAGTCTCTCATACAATTTCCCAATTCCTCTGTCTACAAGAAAAACATTCTAAAAGTCAGGAAAGTCTCCCCTGCCCCTCAAAAGCAGAGTCATCATGTTAAAACTGCCTGTCAGGATTAGCTGTGGCCTGTGCTATCTACCAAATTGTTCACAGACACTGTTTGGAAAAATAACTATTCAGGGCTTCAATATTCAGCATTTGAAGTTAATCCTAACAGATAAGCCTTTACTCACAATGGCTATACTGCTTGCTACTACTCGCACAAATTATCCTTTTCACTACCTCTACTCAAGTAAATGAAGGACATCCATCATTTGAGTTCAAGCATTGCCCTACACCCATCTTTCCATGGTACATGCCAGTTATCTCACACCGTGGCATGGTTTTGTTCCATGCCAAATAACATTCTTGCAGACAATTTCTGCACGCAGTCTGGAGAACAGTATAGACCAGGACTGATTCCCAAAAAACAGACTTGTTGCAGCCAAAACTATTTTTTGGGATGCTAAGAGATTTTTTCTCAGTATGAACACGAGGTAGACCTAGCCGGTAGGTCTGAAAAAAACAGATAATTTCTCACATTTTATTTAGCAGTGTACCTGTAGTTATTGAGATTATATATATATATATATATATATATATATATATGTAAAGTGGAGCACTCCAATTCAAAGGAAAAAACACAAACTTTGTGAGTGTTGATATTACTATGCACATGAATGCTAAAGCACTAAACAATACCTTTAAATAGTAATAAAGGTACTTATGTCAGCATCTTCACAGTAGCTAGTACAAAAGTCATCTCCTAACAATTTTTTTCCCAACATTTCCAAGGATTAATTACAATGAATATGAAAGTCTTGTACTGGAGAGGAGCTCTCCCTAACCACTTGCAATTATCTGGCTTTGCAAGCCCTTGAACTCATCAGCTCATCAGTTGTCAAGAAAAAAACTTGTAAACATGAGTCCAAAAGTAAGAATATACCATCCTAACACCTGTAGTGGTGTGGACAGTCCACCATCTTCCAGCATAATGTCCTCCAGCATTCGACTTCTTGAAGACAGGATATTTCCCCCAACTACAATTCCCCCTGTTGCTACAATTCAAGTTCATTATATTTTATCCTACCTACGGTGAACACACAGAACTGTTTATTTCATTTCATCTGTGCAGCAACCTTTTATGTATTGGAAGGTTGTTTTCAGATCATCTCTCTAGCTCCTATCAGTCTTTTCATGATAAGACAAACCCATTTTTCCAAGCTTGCAGGCTTATTTTAAAATTTTCATTTATTTCTTCTGGATATTCTTTAATAGATCCACATCTTGCCTGAAGAGTGGTGTCCTGTTGAAAGCTTATCAGCCCTGAGGAGAAGATTACAGCTTGGACACAACATTCCCATTTACAGAGCTCAGAGTAATAGCTGCTTCACTCTAGCAAGTTAAACTTTCTGTCCCCATTGCATTATTTTACATGGTCATTTTATTATCAATGTATTTAGAGAATGTGCTTGTTTATTTTCTCCTGTCTGTGTGCTAAACTTTCTGGTTCTGTTCATACCTGCATCATGCAATTGCTTTTTGTCCTAATAGCTGAGAGTTTGTTTTTTTGTTGTTGTTTTTTGTTTGTTTGTTTGTTTTGGTTTGGTTTGGTTTTTGGTTTTTTGGTTTTTGTTTTTTCTTTCTGTATGATGACAATTATATGTTCCTATTTTGAGAGATATCATAATTTTGCTAAGTCTCTATGCTTCTCATTCAATAATGCAGTTCGGTGTAGTAGTGTTACTTCTTTAAAATATGTTGTGTTTTTTTTTTGTTATACTTTCCAGGAGACTTTTCTGATGAATTGTAAAATACTTTATTGAAAACCTTATTTTACAATTCTCCTTCCTTCTACTCCTATAAATCAAGAATTCAGCATTTAATAATTTTGATCACCCAAGATGCATTCTTCCTTCTTTTGCCCAAGTAGTCCTTTCCACTAATCAGGATCCAATCTACAAAAGTCTTCTTCCTTCTTCTTTTTCTGCCTTTAGAAACAATTGTTATCATCAATAAATTTAAATAAGCCTTTCTCCTTTTGTATATTCCTTTGTTGACTTGTTTGTGGATAATTTAAATACCTCATCAATGAAAATTACTGTGCATAGGACAAGCATATGAATTAAAGGCTCCAGTCTCTGGGTTTTGATTTTGATCTAGCACACAGCTTTCTTCCTGAAACATCAGTGCCAAATGACAGTTATTAGCCAATTGTCAGCCACTAAAGAAGAAAGTCACCCTCTAAGTAACTTCTTCTTTTTTTCTCTATGAAAAGGTGAAGTTCACAGACTTTGAGGTATCAGACATTTTTCTTCATTTGTATGAGCCCCTTTGCTGAAGGCAAAAGCGTAACTGGTAAAATGGTATGGTGTGCTGACACTTTTATCGGAAGTACCTCAGCCTGCTGCTTACTGTGTGCTTCAGGATGAGGACAGTGCAAAGGAATGAAAGGTATAAAGGGAAAGTAATGGAAGGAGAAACAGAGAGCAGAAGAGGACAAAGAAGGTAAAAAAAAAAAAAAAAAAAAAAAAAAGGAAGGAGTCTATTAGCAGGCTGAGAGATCAAAAGATAGATGTGAGGGGAAATGAGCTTTTTTTCATAATGTTATTTACATTCTCAAATGGGAAAAAAAAAAAAATGCATTCTCAAATGGAAAAGCAGCCCTAAACTACCTACAAGATGCAGCTTTTCCTTCCACTTTCTGTTCACTTTCTGTAGGCACACAATTAAAATATCAATCACCCAGCTTTCAAATAGTTTATACCAACATTTTTTGTGATTCCCAAAAATACATCTTTTCTTCCCTGTCTTCTTTTTCCACAGCCCTCAGATAAATTAAGATATGCTTCTGCTGAGATTTTAAGAGTTTGGCCTCCTTGAACATCTGAACTTTTTCTCAACAGCTTGCTGCATTCTCAGTAGTTTAACATATGGGTAGACAGGAATCCGTAACAAAAAGAGGCTTAACCTGGTTTAAACATAATATTGTTGTAGAGTGCTGTGCATTGTGCCTGGAATTGAAGGAACAAGCCAACAAGCAGGTTATTCATATTAAATTATCTTTGTAGGCTTAAAGAAATTTGCTCAAAACCATGCAGAAACATAGGAAATAATATCTAAAATGCTACCATATGCAGTTCTGTGCCTAATTTTTATAGGAACTTGGTTGCTAACATGTGACTGCAAGTTGTTCCAATATGTATGTCAAGAATGAGCAGGATCATATGGTTTGTTTCTCATTTATTTAAAATGCAATTATTTTAATTAATTACCGTATTGTAATTTCTCCAGAGGTATACAAACAATGTGCAAGAAATAAGCAGAGTATACATATGCCAAATGGAAAACAAGGTAATACAGGAAAGATTAAAAATGCACAGAAGGGGAATTTAAGCACACAAAAGCAGAGAGTAGAAATAATATAACTGGCAATGAGCAAGGAAGGCAGCAAAGGGAGATGGAATATTTTTGGTTATAATGGCTCTCTATTTCTAGTGTCAGTGTCTCACATCTGCTGTCATAGACTAATGAGAGCTGAGGCCGCTATAATGCTGACCCAGCCATAGGTAGATGATTTATAATGAAATTGTATCTGCATATGGAAAGGTGTCATAGCTATCAGCTAAATCTTCAAGGTAAAACAGTTTAAGATACTATACTTCAGGAAATGTTCTTAATTGTAGGTCTGAGAGTAAAGGAACAGGCAAATACATCTTATATCCCAACCATTCTACCACCAAAAATCTCATATTTGCCTGTCATTTAGAAGTTGGAGTTCTACTGTCCTAAAATAAGCTATGTGTAAGGAACAGATAATACTCAGATATCAAAAAAGAGACAGTGGAATAGAATCCAACACATTCACTGCTGTGATTTGCTTTCTCTACTTCTTGTTAGGCTCTTTCTTGACAGAGATGTAAATATTAATGTTTTTTCCCATATCTGATCACTAATAAGTTCTACACACTGATGTTTTTCTTTCCATTTGCTCTAAGGAGTACAGAAAAATCTACTCCAAGAGATGTGACCTGCTCCACACAAAGTGGAGCAAGTGTCCTGTAGGGTCACCTGCAGTAGGATTTCGTCTGTTAGATAAAGTTCAGGAAGCAGTTCAGATGTTAATTCTACCCAGGGTAATACAACCCAGATTTCTGTGGGGCAAGTGTAAGCTAATTCATTCTCAGTACCCACATTCATGCAGACCTTTCCTAAGCAGCTCACACTGCTCAGATTTATTGTTCCAATTCTCTGTGGAGTCACTAGGCTTAGGTGCTCCAGTTATAGATAGTTCATGCTGTACATACAAAACTTAAGCACTTTCTCTATTTTTTTTTAATTTTCAGACAAGTGTCATAAAGTCTGCACTTTTCAAAAAATTAACACAGAGTTACAGCATGATGTGGCATCTGTAGGGTTTTAAATTCCAGACCTTTAATACTGCTGTAAATAATCAAACATTTGTCCTAGAGGAAAAAAATATATATTATTAAACTAGATCTACACTAGTTAATTGATCAGTGGCAGGGAGCATTCCCGTAATTCAGTCATCCAAACTGTTAAATTACTAGAATGGTCCCTGGGACAGTTTTGGCTTGTGCCAACTGGTCAAATTCTAACAAATTCACAGATGTGGGCTGGTAGTTGGCTAAGTCCAGGAATGAGTTCCAACAGGTAAGGTAGATGTCACCACCCTGTTTTGGAGGCTAAGAGGATGAAATGGCATGAACACTGCTGAAGCAAGCCACCTAGACATGCAGCAAGAGAACATCCTGACATACACATGCTGGAAGAGAAGCAGCTCTAGGTAGAGTTTCCTGGTGACCTAGCTACTAAAGCAGGAGGCAACTCAAAACTTGCCAGTGCACAGGATAATATACAAAACTTACTCTTTTTTATATCCTTATTTTAAAAAATTATGAGCTATCCAGCCAAGGAGCAGGAAAATCTCTTGTCACCATAGCAGAAAAATAGTGAATAAATAACAATGCGGAATTGATGAGTTTGTCAATAGTCTATTACCTGGGAAAATTTTGTCTAATTGATTCAGCAAAATCAAATGTACCACAAATTTCCTGTGCATCTTTCTCCTCTGCTTTCAAGCATCTTCCTTCTTCACAGCTTTATCCTGTTTCATTACTTTAAAACCATTTTTACAGGTGTACCCTCATTCTGTTTACTCAGCTCCCCCCAGTTCTGCCCCTTAAGAAGGTAAAAGACAAAGTGATATTGGGCTATGACAGGAGGAAGGGAAAAAGGCAGCAAGAGTTGAATAAGAAGGAGAGGGATTAGGAGATGGAGCATGTTAGGGTGGGGGAACGACCCATCTTTTGACCAGTGTTAAGGAGGTACTTGAAAGTGATTTGTGAAGGGATTTTTGCAGACATGCTCAAGAATATTTGATCTTAAACACAGAGACAAGGAACAGGGTGATGTAATTGAATGAATGGAATACAGAAGAGCAGTGTAGGACCTCTGGCAGAAGTTTTCTATGTGAAGTTCAAATTGAAAGTTTTACATGGAGCCTGGTAGATTTTCTTGAGATCTACCAACAGATTTTACAGTCCCAAGTGGTCACATTTAGATTATTTATTTGTTTTCCAATGATGTAATGACTTCCTCATGATGCAATGATTTCCCCGTGACTGGGAAGTAAATACTGAATTGGAAAATGTTGGGATGAAGTTACCATCATTGGTCTTTTTCATACTCCTGAAGTTAGATTGTACATTCCTATTTGTATTGTCTGAAATGCCGTGATACAATCTAGCAAAATGAAAGCAACATGAGAAGGGGAACTATATCTATAATACCTGCTGTGAGTTACTGGAGTGGAAAGAAAAGCCTCTTCATCTGCTTTCCTCCTGAAGTGTGTGCATCTTCTCATTCATGTAACAGATGACTCTGAACTGTGCTCTTGCCTCACCAGAAGCACAGGCAGCTTCAGGCAGCAGGAAATGAGTTTTTCAGCCCTTGCTAAGCATTGGCAGATCCTTTGTCAAACACCACAGGGAAAAAAAATAAAAAATAAAAAACGTTTTAAACTGTAAAAGACATGCATGTGACAATTACCTTTAAAACAGCTATTTTCCTCTCTTCTTCCCCTGCCCCTCCTCCCCCCACACACACATTTTTAGGTTTTTTGTTTGTTTTTCCCTTGCTTTTAGTGTTTTGTTTTGTTTTGTTTTGTTTTAATTCCTAAAATGGGAAATCACAGAAACTTGAGGGAAACAACAATTCAGTTTGTTGTGACCATGGCTAAGTATATAAAAAATGGAAAGAAAAGAAATAGTGAATATTCAGTCATGCTTTTGTGGAGGAGTATCAGATAGTCTGTGAACTCCACTTATTATTCCACTTCATTATTCAGGGGAAAAAGATATATTAAGAAAATGTGATGTCAAAAACTAGGTCTGTAAGTAACTGAATAAAGTTTGGGGACAATTTTTCTTTCCTTGTAAGTACTCCATTTATAGAAATAAAGGCTTCAACCTTGATGTAACTGACCTCTGAATAAATTATAATCTGAGTAAAATTATCAAGTGTTCTTTTCAAAATTTAGGTATCTATTTATTATTGACCCTCAAAGAGTATTTAGGTTCTTTAAAGATTTCTAGCCAGAATAATCTTTAAAATAATAAATAAATAAAAAGACAACCATAACTATTATCTGCTCAGCTTTAGGACTTCTGTAGAATCAGTGAAACTTGTTAGGTAAATAGAGATTTTTCAAACTGCTAATATGCCCTCTGGCAAAACATTCATTAAGAAAGTGGTAGGAGAGGACAGCAAGTGTGCATAATAAGTAACAAGCCACCATTCATTATTCTAAATACATACAGTTTTACTCATACTTCAAGTTAGAAAAATAGATATTTGTATACTTTTAGGGTTATTTCTTTCTAGTCTCATCTCTCCCCAAGAATGCAAGGTGCTTTACAAATGTTTTGATACCGTTTAAAGCAGTTTCATGTGGAGATAGTCATTTGAACTGTGAACAGAACAGCAGCAGTTTTGCCGTGTTAGTGCAGGGTTAATTAGTACACGCAGAGCACTGTGCCTACGCTGCTGATGTCTTTGTACAACTCTGGTGCTGGAAGTAGCATATTCAGACTCTGCTTGGGTTCCCCACGCAAAATTGCATTTTTTTCGTATTTATTCTCCCCATAGAAAACAATCAGATTGAGCTGGATAAATTGAGGTGTCATACATAAGATATATTATGTGCTACTTCCATTGTATTCACTCGTAGACAAAGGCTGCAATCCTGCACCTAGTTTCACATAAAAATTTTGGGGGAGAGCATAAAATGATTAACAATAATAATAAAGTTAGAAAACAAAATGACTTTTAAAAGCCTGAAATGATGATCCAAAGTAGAGACTGATTAAGGTAGATGTGGTATGTTTTCTCCTATGTTAAGAGTTGGTGCAAAAAAGAAATTAATCAGCTAATTTCTACGTCCACTAGAAATAGGACAGGAATTAATTGAATTAAATGGTAGCCAGAGGCATAATATATTAGGAAGTATTAGGAAAGATTCTCTTACTGAAATAGTTACATATTTTAATAGATTATGAAAGGAATCCTTCGGTTTATTATCAATGGTATAGACTAGATAAACATCAACGGGACAGAATAGGAAAGAACATATGTCCTTCTACTGTGACTAAATAGATTAGCAAGAAAATACATATACTTTCTGCAACTGTATGGAATGCTTTTGAAGATAAAGGGTGAAGGGTGACTTTAATGAGTCAATAGAAATATTGCTGTCTTCAAATCCAATCTAGTTTAGCCTAAATAATTGCATAAAAGCCATTAGTTCTGTGTAGCATGCTCTTCTCTTGTAGCCGCAACTACCAAACTGACATTGCCACTAATTAATAGAGCTCCTTTTTGAGCACTTTGTAAAGTTTAAGATATTTTTTTCTTCTGTGAAATGATTGAACAACCTTAATGAGCTTTTGATTAGATATTGGTACCATAGGTCTTATATTCTAGGCACCATTCATGATCTATTCGGTGTTTGTAAGATGAGAGAACTTGTCAGCAAAATAGAGAGAAGCAGCTGTAACAAGAAACAAACATCTGAGTTTAGCATTTCAGCAATAACCCTTTTTTTTTTTTTTTTTTTTATTAGCTACCTTTAATGTTCTTCCATATCACAAGCACAATTTAAAACCCAGTCAATCTGTCTTGTATATAGCAGAAAGTTTGAAAGAACATACATGCTAAAGTCTCTGAATATGCTGCCTACATTGCTCTTACCAAATTCCTACATGTGTGAGAAATCTTTTGTTTGCACATGTATTGAAAGATTATTAGATTGCTGTTGGCTCATTTATTTATCCACTTTGACCATTTTTATATACAGACATGTATGCTAAGATAGCATGAATAATGCTGCAATGTTAATACAGACATAAAGACCCAATCTAGGCAGAATTTAAAGAGCTAAGGTCTACTGAATCTATGTTCACAGTCATCAGGGGAATAAGGACTTAATGCAGCAGAATAACTAGTCAGAAGTGGTTTTCATTCCATTTAACTGGAGAGGTAAAATGTACGAACATTTTGTTTCTCTCATTTAGATAGCAAATGAACAATCTACTAATATGATCTACAATCTACAATCTAAGAACAATCTACTGGTATTTTCAGAAGAAGTAGTGCCATCTCTTGCTTAGTTATTGTATTAGTATTAGTATTTGGTTAGTTTCAGAGGGACTTTAAATTGTTGAAAATATTACTCAATGAGAATACAGGAATCCCAAATAGTCAGGCTGCATTAATATAAATTTAATATCAATGTATTGATATCAATATATCAATAAATTCTTTCTTATCTGAACATATAAAAGCATAAGCAAAACTTTGCAAACAAAAAAAAACATTTAAGCAAAAGCATAAGCAAAACATTTTATGTTTTTCATTGTCTTAAACTTCATGTTGCCAAAATCTGTCCTGTCAGCACTTGACTCTGAGTTCCAGTACTTAATTGTATACCAAGTTTAATTTCTTTCTGTAAGTACATTTCCAAGAAGCAAGTCGCTGAAATTATGATGAAAGGCCATCTTCATGCACATTTATGGTATGAATACCTAAGCTGAAGTCAGCTCAGTCAGAACTGAAAATTGGATCTTAACATTAAATTTGGACACAAGAACTGACAAGATTACCTGTTCTTATTAATAACTCTCTGTCTTTGTCTCTTACTTTTTATGCATTTTTATTTCTTTTTCTACTTTGACATAGTCTCTCACTTTCTCCTTCCTTTGTCTTGTTTTACCACATTTTTCTTACCTCTCTGTTTTCTTTCATTCCCTTATTCCTCTTTTATTATTGTAGTCCTTCTCATTTCAAAAGAGTACTCCATTTTGTACTTATACTATTATGTAAACCAGACCAATAATCAGGAGACCAAGCTATAAATACAACATGGAAATCCCTGATAAGGCAGGGTAGAATGAACATTTGTATTACATTAATGTCTTTTGTATTACAATAAGAAGAATATCTTATTATGCTAGGGAGTACAATGCACAGTCTTTTGCTAATATACTATACTGGTCACTAATCCAATGTGAAGGTCATATACAAATTATCTATTAGCTTTTACTATTGCTTTCTGTATCATATTGATAACCCAGCTTCTGACCCAACCTTTTACTTCCCTATTCAGCTTATATTGTAATTGAGGTCATTTCTGAAGAAAAAGAAAATAAATAAATAAGAGAAGTTTACATTGATAAGTTGTTTCTTTTTTTTCCTGTGTCTATGCAGTCTAACTGCAAAGGATTTGCTATTCCACACCTTATTGTTTCTTCATGTATTTATATTTGCTATATCATTTCTCAAGGGTTTTAGAATTGCATTTGCAAATTAAAAAATATAAACAGCAGGAATTAATTTCAGCTGTACAACTGTCAATGGAACACTGTATATTCCAGGACAGTCAAAACTAATAACACTTTTGAAACCTATGATCATCTTTAATTTGGAAGGCTGTCTGATATTAAACATATCAAAGACAGAATTCTGACCTAGTTTTATCATGCTGAAGTGATTCAATACAAGTGATTTAATGTATACTGTTTTTTTATTTATCATACAAGTGATTCAATGTATACTGTTTTCCTTCACAATATCAAACTTTCTCGATATTTTCCACCATGGAAATAATTTTCATGCAATAAAAATGCATGACTTTAAGCAATGGTTAAGGAGCCTGACCAATACAATTCCTTTTAGTGAAATTATATTTTATTTACTATTGGTTCAATCTTGTACAATATTTGGTAATAAAAAATACCCATCTCTTCTCAAAAAAACACATATAGGTTGCTTCCAAAGAACAAACATTCACGTGCAATTGTTAATATCAGTGCTCTGAGCAATTAATTATTACTGTTGTAGTATAGGAAACTTTATTCAAAGTTTTTCTTTTGTCCTTCAAAAATGATTTAGGTCTTATAGTAACCCTTCTTTTCAAACCTTTGTTTTAGCTTCACTATCTCAAAAGAGGTGTTGAGATAAGTGTGGTTTTGTGTCCTCTATTGCTTTGGAACCAAAAATGCCTGAAAGTACTGGCAAATGGCACCTCTTTTCTGTTATACATATAATCACTGCGTATGCAACATCAGATATACGACAACCAAGTTTAGAGAACAGGGTATACCACTTGAGATCTCAAAGCAATGAAAGCATGTAACATGTATTTTGAAGTCCAATATAAAGTTACAGAAAATTAGATAAATATACAACGTGTTCAAAAAAGAACCCGCCAGGCTATGGTCAATTTTGTCTAGGTCAACCAACCAAACAAGAGACATTAGATTTCTTCTATTTGGCGTTCAGTGTTATACAAAAAAGCATTAACAATGGTTATGAAGATGGGAATTAATAGTGGAACTCTGAGCTGAGTAAAGAATGTACTAGTTGAAAAGCATTGAATAGGAAAAATTGAGCCTGATGGTAGGTAACAAATGGTTAGCCTTGGACCAATCTTGTTAAATTTTTGTATAAATAACCTTGGCTAAAAAAAAAAAAAAAATTAAGACACAAAGCTAAAAGGCATCATCAATACTGAAGAGGATTAGGGTATTTCACAAAAAGAACTGCATGGCCCTGAGGATGGGAATAAGTGTAATTAAATTAAATTAAATTTATAATAAAAAGAGGAAGGTCACTGGGGACTATGAACAGAAATTTCTGCTATTGTCTAGGAACTCATCTGTAAGAAGTGACTGAGAAGAGAGGGACACAGGTGTACAAGCTGATCACAGGATGACTGTAAGCTAGAAAGGGATGGCAAGAGTAGAAAAACTCAAATGCTATCCTGCAGTACATCAGTCAAGGTGTTTTCGGCTGAGAAAGAAAAGCAAAGAAAATAAATTCCACTGTTGAGACTTAATTTGTAATAAAGTGTACAATTCTGGTCATTTATATTCAAGAAAGACATGAAACTGGAAAAGACATAGAGAAGAATCACTTCAATAATGAAGGAAACAGAGAGTTAATCAAACAAGAGAAGAGTTCAGCTTGTAAACCAGAGGGGTGTGATTGGTGTCTGTACATAAATCAGGGTAAAGACAAAAGAGAAAGAATTATTTAAACTCAAGGACAGTGTTTGCCACAGCAATAAACAGTCATAAACTGTCTGTTAATAGTAAATTGATAATTCTATTTCCAGAATTCCAAGCTTTAGCCCTTTCCTATGTTTCCAATACTCCCTTTGAAGACATGAGAATTTCAAGAATAAGATATTAGATATGATTTGGTATGCTTAATAACTGGGAAGGGGGGGTGGGGGGGATGTTAAAAGATGTTAAATAACATCAATCCCAGTATTCACCCCCAAGGAACATTGTTCATCTGATCTCCACCTGGACATTGAGTCGTTGACCACAAATCTTTGATTGCAACCATCCAGCAAATTTCAAAAGGCTTTAAATCAGTCCGTACATGTATCTATCTACACGTATGTTTATTTAAAAGAGGAAAAAGATAATTCAGTTAAAGTATAAGTTTGTGAAAGGGAGAGAGAGATCATAACTTTGTGCACTGCCTTAATTATATTTTAACTCAAGCAAATTAAAGCCTAGTATTCCAGTATGTCATTCATGGAGAAAATCTTATTCACAAGGCAGCTCTATTCATGATGTATTCTTGCACATATTCAAATTCATCATAATTTTCTTAGTCTGAAGTTCTTATTTTTATGGAACATAATTAACATTTCTGTAGAGGGGCACCAGTTTGCACACTACAATAGTATTAAAACTAAGCAGGATTTAAGAATAAATGAAGATATTTTTGAGTGGAAGTAGCTCTTTATTCCCTCCAAAATAATACTTACTCTATCATAAAGTTACTTTGCATGGATATACTTAAGCTCCCAATACAAAATAAAAATAAAAATAAAAAAGTAAAAATAAAAAAATAAAAAAATAAAAAAAATAAAAATAATTAAAAAAAGACAAATAAATAAGGTCAAATAGACTTTTGGGGTGTACTTGTAAGGCAGTAAACAAAGAAACATGCACAAAAATATTGGATAACTACAAGTAATAGGTAGTTATACAATATATGGAGACAGACTGCTAGGATTCTACCCCACCTCATCCTCAGCCGCATTCCAGGCTGGAAGTCAGATTCAAGAAAAATGTAATGATATCACCACACGTTTCTTGGCTGCTCTCCTTTCTACCATGAACCATCATATTTAAAATAAAAATAATATTAAACAAACAAAAATGTCATTTAATGTAAACACAATCCAGATTTCTGTTATAAGCTATAGCTGATGAGGTTGACAAATTTGCTTGAAAAAATACAATTGTCCCCTAATAGGCATAATGCAACTTTCCTACTTATCTGACAACAAACCCACTTTCATTTAATCCTATTGTAGTACATTTATTAAATTTTATTTAAGAAATTCATGGGTGCCCAGGGATTCTGTAGAATATCCCACACTTGGAGATATTGAAAATTTAACTGGGAAGACCCTGAGCTACCTGATCTAGATTTGATATTGAGCCTGCCTTGAGCAGGAAGGTGAATTAGATGACCTCCTGTGGTCTCATCCAGTGTCAATTATCTGTGGCTTTAGCAGAGTCAACAGAAAAGAACCCTTCAGTCTTGAAGTCAAATAATTATGACATATTCATGCCAGCTGAACATTTCTTAAACCAGACATATTTCAGTTTCTGTCCTAGCAAACTTTTAGCCATAGATCATAAATATTACAGTGGAAAACACTAGCTGGATACTAACTTATCACGGTTGGAAGCTAAAAGATTATAATAATCTTCTACCAGACCATTACCAAGAAGGTCAAGTAGCTGAACAGTTATCTCATCTCACCTTTAGATAAGTCTTGACCAAAACAGATAGTATAAACTGTCAAAGGGAGTTTTCTAACAGTCTTCAAGGTAAAAGCTATGCTATAATTAAGCAATACTATAATGAAGACATTACGATTAAAATAGTTTAATCCACAGCAGACTTCTCTAAGTTCTCATATCTAAAAATCAATTACAACTTCTTTGAAAGTGCTTTTAACATAGTTGTGGGGGGGGGGGGGGGGGGGGGGGTAGGGGGGGGAAATTAAAAAAAAATAGATGATTAGACAGGGAAAGTAAGATTTGCCCAAAAAAAAAAAAAAAAAAAAGTAGAAAAGTAGTTTCTGAAATAAGGAACCATGCTTAGGTGTGTGAGGTGCCAGTAAAATGGATTCAGGCCCTAATCAAAATTAAATCACTGCTCTCATATTATATAGGCCTATTTAAATAGAGACCCACCTATAATAAAACAGTGTATCAGTACTCTTCTTAGTGTTAACTGTAATGATTTTGCAAAATTAAGAAGCCAGAAGATATAAAGTAAGGCTTAGGACTGCCAGATTTATGACAGTGTTATTACTGTTGGCAGATCACTTTTCTTTTTAAACTGCAGCTTGTACCAAGTGGAGCTGAAACATCCCTACAATAACCTCTGCCTGGATCTTGCACAGATATTGACAAATGATCATAATTTATCAGGAAACATCCTGGGTGTCTGCTGAACCAGGGTTCTGTCTTACTATTGGACCTGCATATCACTGTTGCTCACCTGGTGAATTGTAAGGTCTAAATACTGGTCATTTGGGGTATGCAAAGAAGTTGTTGACATTCTTGTGTCTATCTTTGGCATCTAGGTCATACTGAAAGTAGGATAACTGCACTCTGAAGTATACCTTGTTATTGACTATTACTGATTTTTTTCTGTTTGTTAGCCATTCAGTGAATCAGCCATTCAGTGTTCAGTTCAGTATTTGCATCTAAGCTTTTTCATTTAATCAAAAATAGGGCTTATCCTAACAAAAATTATTAATTTATTCCCTGAGTATGAAAGGATATAAATGCATCTATTTATCTGTGTATTTTTAGCTGGATTTATCTTAAGTGCTTGCATTGTTCACTATAAAATTATTGCAGTGTCTCACAATACTTAGGCTCTTGCAGTTTTATTTCTGTAACAGTACAATTTTATTCTCTTAACTCTGCATTAATCCGACTGGCAAATACTAGAATGAAAAAATAAAATAACACAACAGCTGCAAACTCCACAGTCTAACTCTCAATCCTGATCTGCTGTGGGTGTATCATCCTCCATAAAAACACATTAGTCTACAGTGAGATGCAACTTGGACATGCATGAGCCTATGTACATCAGCAGAGTGATACAGGGCTTCTTGTAATGGGGTATTGCAAGCCCAACGTGCCCCTCAATGATGGCTTTTGCCTCTGTCTGAAATGTGAATTCAGGAGTACTTGTGTATAGATATTCACTGCAATGCCATTTGGGTGAAAACTGTCACAAGTACAAGTCATAGAAAAGAGAGCTTTGTGCACCTATTGTATAGCAGTTTTCATGTACCCTGGTCAGATGTTAATTTGGACAATCAGTGTGAACTTACCTTTCAGTCCTGAGTCAGCCTGTGGATCTCTCTGTCTCCCTAGCAGCTGTGCCCATTTTCCTTCTTTATGCCTGTAAGGCATTGACGTAATTTATGCTTGAGGTTCAAGTACATATAGAGTTAGGCAGGTGTTGCCAAGTAAATGTCGGCCATCGTGATTATCCATTTAATAACAAATATAATTACTCTATATCTGCTGATGCACAGAAGCAGAAGTCTCTTGAAACTCTCTTGAGGCACACATATTTTAAAAGAAACAGCAAATAACTTATCAGAGGCTCTTCCTCTCTAGAGCAGTCCTCAGCAAGACTCAAAAATTGAATAAATGAGATCTTGCTCACCAGGTGGGTTTTTGCAGGCTGTGATGTTGGTTCTTATAGTTCTAAAAAGGAAGTGATAAGCCTCCTGTATTGAATGTGAGTGCTCTACAGACAGGAGGATAGACGACTGAAAAGAGAAATCCCCACAGTGAGGGATTTGTGAGATTTGGCAGAAAATCTACATCACAATGCTGTGCTATTTCCCACAGGGAAGAAGACCAGAGAATTTCTTAAGAGAAAGGCACTATTCCACCACTGCTCCTTCACAAGTGACAGACAGGAGACAAATCAGGTACCAGTACAGACAGGTATATTCTTTATTGTATTCCTCGACACAGGAAAATCTGAAAGGTCTAAGACACCACCTTCAGCCTCACTGGACTTCAGGTTTATATGCAGAATAAAACTGCAAGTTGGAGGGATCGTGGATAAATCCACAGGGTGAATGAAGCTCACTTATTTTCAGAGCTTTCTAGCAGCTTGCAAGACTTGCAGACATAGCAGAAGTCAGCGGAAGTGAAAAATAAAGCCATCACAAAAGGCTATATTTTGGAACTTACAAATGGAAGCTAAGATATTTTAACTATTCAATTAACTGTGGCTGTAGGATTTGCCCTGTGAGCATTTTAGTTTGTAATCTACACTGCCCTTCTCTCACCTTTGAATAACTTTTTACTCTCTTCCTTTTTATCTGTCACTGACTTTTAAAATGAAGCACAAGACTCTGCAAGTTGCAGGACCACCTCTGTCGCCAGAGAAAGCCATGATGTGTTGTGAGAGCATTAAAGATTCAGAAATAAATTGCAAAGTTGCTTCAGAGCACAGTGAAGCATTTAGCTGCAACTCAGCTGGGTGGAAAAAAAAGAAGTCACACTCCAAAAGAGACAGAGAGCTATCACTGCTTGAAATTATTGAATAATTTATTCAAAACACAAACAGGTCTATTAGAATGAAGGTGATGGTCTGCAGACAGAGGTCATGCAGAAAAGTACAGGGCTGATAACTGTATTTTTCCTCTTTCGCTGGCTATCAAAATACTGGATTGTCTTAAAAAAGAAGCTAGTTACAATCAATCACTTTTATAGCACCTTCACTGTAGATTACTGCTTAGTGTAACTGGATTGGAAAGGAACTATTACATTCAAGCTACAAGTCATGCAAAATGTTTCTTAAATAATGAAGCCAAAATGAGAATGTATCATAGAAGTCCATTGAAAACTCCATTTCCTTCAAATATTTTGCAAAAAGCAAGTTTTTATACTACACATTCTGCTTTACTACACACACAGCTACCTGACAGAGCTCAGAGTAATACAGCTCGAGTGCAGCAGCTAACATGTAGCCATAAAGTAAACGATTAGCTTTCACACCCTCAGTGCAGATCATTTTCAAAGGTAGTTTATGTAGGGAGCCATTAACCCTCAAAGCAGAATCTAAACACTTGGTGCAGTCAAACACTTGTGAAGGGAAACAGCTTTCCCATTCTCACTTAGGCAAAAAAAAAAAAAAGCTCTGTCTCTTCTCTTTCTCCTCTCATGCTCATGCTCTTCTCTACTACTTTTAACTACTGGGTTTCCTCTTCATCCTGAGGAATGCCTTCTATGGAGAGTAAATCTCATTTACTCACAATGCAGGAGAAATTACATAAAACACATTTCAATTGTGTGTACTTTCTTCATCACTATTTTTGATAGCTACCCAAACAGCTACAGATTGCAGAATTACCACACCAGATTCCTTGGCACTAGCCGATAGAGGCTTAAAATGTTTAATCCGCTGCTTGTCTGTGGTAAGCCTTTGTTATTAGCCTTGGGAAGGATCCTTATCAGTCAGCAATCTGATTTAGCTCTCATTCCCAACTTGTTTGGGTGTTTTTCACCTTGTGGGAAACAATTGGTCGAAGTTGTTAAGCTTCTTTTATGCAGAGCTAATAAGTTCTTGGATGTCTAGTTCTCCTTTTTGCTGTGTATCAACATGATCCTGTTCTTGTGAGAAGTGCCAAGGTTTGTCTGTCAGAGCAGGAATTATACTTCTTGCACCACATTTTTCATGGAGTACAGATAAAATCCAACATCTTTTTTGTTGTTGTTTGGTTTGCTTTGCTTTGCTTGGCAAACAGTATTTTTTTTCATTGGTTTCCAGAAAACACAGTCCAAAAATTGTGAAATACAAATATAGGAGAAGAGAGGCATTTTGAGGTATACACCCAAAGACATATAAATTCTTTTTTACTGTCTTTAGCCTGGCATTTCAGATTAACTCTTTGCAGTAGCACAAGCCAGACTTTCATATATTCAGAATTTTAAAAAGCATTATAAAGGATTAGTTCATGCAAATTTCTGATAAGGACTTATTAATAATTCTAAGAAAACATGTTAGCCTCAATAAAACAAATATTTAAGACATGCATAGAACCTTGTAACCAGCCTGAAACATAGTAAACAGTATTTGTGCATTAAACAAAACCTATTATACACTTAATGTTATCCATTAACATTAAGTTGTGCTTCCACAGCTTCTCTGGGCAACCTGTTCCGCTGCCTCACAACCCTCACAACAAAGAATTTCTTCCTTATATCTAATCTAAAACTACCCTTTTTAGTTTAAAGCCATTACTCTTTGTCCTATCACTACACCACCTGACAGAGTCCCTCACCAGCTTTCCTGTAGGCCCCCTTTAGAATTGGAAGGCCTTGATAAGTCCTCCTCTGAGCCTTCTCTTCTCCAGTCTGAACAACCCCCACTCCTTCAGCCTATCTGCATAGGAGAGGTGCTCTAATCCTTTGATCATCTTGCTCGCCCTCTTCTCAACTTGTTTTAACACATCCACGTCCTTATCATGCTGGGAACGTCAGAGCTGAATGTGATACTCTAGCTGGGGTCTCACCAGAGCAGAGTAGAGGGGCAGAATCACCTCCCTCACCCTGATGGCCACCCTTCTTTTGATGCAGCCCAGGACACAGTTGGCTTTCTGGGCTGCAAGCACATGTTGGCAGCTCACGTCAAGATTCTCACCACCTATGCCTTCCTTCTAAGAAAATCTTATCAAGCAAAAGCTATTGAGCATATATCTTAATTGCAACTGATTTTTTCTTCTTCTGGTGTTTCAAGATGAGTTGAGTTGCCATTTCTTGCTTTTTGCACATGTGTCAATATCTACGGTATTCAGAATAATATTATTTTCCCTTGCCTCTTCCTCTGTTCAGTAGTATATTCTATCTAGCCAGATGTCAGTAATTCAAGAAACCCAACAACTGAAAGATACCCTCTTCTAAAGATCCCCAGTGTGGACACCTACAGAAAACACAGTCACAAATTTTTAGAGCTGAAAGTGATGTAACCCTTTTTGAAAAGGTCTGCATTTTGTTTCATGTTGCAAGTTCTCAGAAAGCAATTTGATTTCCTTGCGGAAATAGGCATTTTAAAGATTTCTTGCTCTTTGATACTATTATGAACTTATTAATTAGTCTACTCTTGAGTCAATTTTCAGCAGTTGTAAACTGGATCAAGAGCAGTGGGATTAAACAACTAAATAAATATTGAGCGAGTGAGGTCATATTTTAATGCATCTACTTGTTCTGTTATTCCAAAAGAAACCTTCTTAGACTTCAGTAGTCTCTTTGTGGGTTAAGGTGCTACTCAATGAAACTAGGATGATCAATACTGGATTCTCAGTTACCATCAGTAAGTTACCATCTTACTTTATGAGACTGGAATTATTTATGTGTATTTCTAAACAAAGTTTGTACATTGTACATTTGTACAAGTTATTGCTGACACAGTGAGGAATTTCCACAGTGGATTGAAGCCAAAGACGGTTCAGCCCAGTATTTCCCCTTCACTGATAAACAGAACCAGAAGTTTCACAAATCCACAAAATCACGGATGGGCAAGACCATAAGAAATTTCAAGATTATTTCATTCAAAATTTTTGTTCAGAAAATATAGATAGGAGATTTTTTCTTTCCCAAATTAAATACTATTCTTATCACTGAAAGAGAGAAGTTTAAAACTTCAAATGTGAGATTTAATATCCTGTACAGATACTTGGGCACTTTTGTTATACCAGCATGCTCTGGACACCTTGGTTCTTTAACTTTGGCTAGGCTTCCTTTGAAGACCTCCACTTTATACTGCCTTCTTAAAATATCCATTGAATGCTTCAGCTGGTCTTTGATACAATAGAGATGTCAGTAATAGCTTAGTTCCTTGCCTGTTAACCATGTTCATTAATCAACATTTCTTATTTAAAATTAAAAAAAAAAAAACAAAAAAAAAAAAAAAACTTTATCCTGAAACTTTATTGTTATGTCTCCTAGCAACAGAATTTCCTCTTAAGAAGCCACTTGTCTTTCAAAGGGTCTGTGCCTGGAACATATTTGACAGCACTTTTCCAAAAAAATTAGTCAACTGATTTCTTAATATGATTTAAACATTTTTTTTTCTCAGACTTGGCAATGGTATTAAGTGTTACAATTTTAAAACATCATTAAAAACACATCACAAAAAGTAAGCTCATCATCCATAAAAATAGCAGCTAATTATTATTAAAGCTCATTATGAGTGTTGCTGTCACACACCAGGATATCACTGGACAAAGTGCTGTAAAACCAGAAAAAGAAAGTACTTCCCCCGTGGAGTTTTCATATATTCAGGGTTTCTTTCAATGTTTCTGGACTGTAAAGAAGCACAAAAAGAAAAGAAAAAAAAAAAATTCTGGTTCCAGTAAAGGAAATGTATTTGTTTACTGGGTCTCTGATTCTTATGAATATTTCTAATGCATTTGTTATGAATAAAATCAAATTTATTGAACAGACACTCAACATTGAACAGATGCTCAACATCATTTGTCATACTAACTGCAAATGCCAGACCCAGAAAATGTGAGACCACACTATTCTGCACTCAGAACCTTACGGTGTTCCATTCCAACTCATTTTTGTTAATAATTTCTGATGATAATCAAATGACTTAGAGCTCATAATAACTGATAAATTAATCACCCAGCATGACTCATTTTTGGGGCTAGTTTTGTTTAACATCTTTATCAATGATCTGAATAAGGTGATTGAGTGCATCCTCGATGCCTTTGAAGACAACACCAAGTTAGAATCACAGAATTGTAGGGGTTGGAAGGGACGTCAAGAGATCATTGGGTCCAATCCCCCTGCCAAAGCGAGTTCCTTAGAGTAGGCTGCCCAAGTAGGTGTCTAGATGGGCATTGAATATCTCCAGAGAAGTATGTGGGAGTGATGATCTGCTTGAGGACAGGAAGATTCTGTAGAGGGATCTAAATAGGCTGGAATGATGGTCCAATTGCATGTCATTCAACAAAGTTAAATGATGGGTCCTGCATTTGGATCATAACAATCCCTTGAAATATAGGTCTGGAAAGTTTTCTGACCAAAAGGGTCCTGGCGTTCTGGTTGACAGCCTGCTGAACTTGAGCCAGCAGTGTGTCCAGGCAGTCAAGAAAGCCAATGGCATCCTGGCCTGCATCAGTAATAGTGTGGCCAGCAGAACTGCAGAAGTGATTGTCCACTTCTCCTTAGTGAGAGGACACCTCGAATACCGTGTCCAGTTGTGGGCCCCTTACTACAAGAATGATACTTAGTTGCTCGAACAAGTACAGAGAAGCTCAATGAAGATGGTAAAGGAACTAGAAAAAAAAAGGCTTGTGAGGAGTGACTGAGGGAACTGGAGTTTCTTAGTCTGGAGAAGAGGAAGTTTTGGAGAGACTTCATATCTCTACAAGTACCAAAAGGAGGCTGCAGCAAGGTTGGAGTCAGTCTTTTTTCTCAGGTGACAAGTGATAGAACAGAAGGAAATGTTCTCAAGTTGCACCAGGGGATGTTTAGATTGGATATTAGGAAGAATTTTTCATGAAGAGGGTAACTTCTTTCCAAACTTTGGAATGGGCAGCCTAGGGAAGTAGTAGACTCCCCATGGAGGTATTTACCAAATGTGTGGGCAAGCTACTAGAGTTTAGTGATAGGTTGATGGCTGGACTTGATGATCTTGAAAGTTTTTTCCAACCTAAATGATTGTGTGATGCTATGACTTGTAAAATGGATTCATTTTAAAAAGATCATTTGCTGTGGCTCCATGCAATTGCAAGGTACAGAGCTCACTATGGTAGGAGCTAGATTTGTGCACCTGTAAATCCCAAACTCCTATACAGTTTGTCAGGGCAACCATCCTGCAAGAAGAAAAACACCTGCAGAAGAAGCATTTTGTTTGAAGTGATCCAGAGCTGCACATGGTTCAAAGATCAGAGAAAGAAAACCAGGATGATATTGTGACAGACTGTGATTTTAGCTGTGAAAGAGAAAATATTCCTGAAGGAAGGGAGGGAAATAAGTGAGAGGAGACCAGGTAAGCAAAAGCTGAGGAGTCAAAGAAGATGGAGGATGTGAAATCTCTTCCTGGTTCAACAGAAGAGAGGACAGACCATAAACATAGCAGATAATAGATGGGAAATCCACAAGAAGGATTAAGAGAACAGGAAAACCGTACCATGGAGGGAAAGGGACAGATAGATGCTATGAATCAGAACAGAAGTGTCGGGTATGAACATTGCCAATGGGAAAATACAACAGCTGAAAACAATTTTTTTTCTTTTCACACTGACATTCCACAAAGAGAAAACTCTGATAGTGACTCTGAAGATGACTGTCTAATATAGAAACAGAATGCCATATCAAAGACAGATGCTTCACCGTCCTCACAGACAAAGGCCTACTGGTGTAACATTTATTTCTGTTACATATTTCACAGCTAGAAACTGTTTGAAATGCTCAGCTGATCTGCCTACCGTACTGGCCTGGACATCAAGTCTTTCCAAAATAAGCAATATCATAGGAAGCCAGTCCCATAAACTACCACTGCTACTAGTTCAAGTGCTAATATATCTTTGGGGACTTTTTCCCATACTGGTCTCTCCTATCTGCAAGAAAGACTGTTGCAAATCAGACAATATCAATACTCCCCTGAGGAAAACATTTCTGAAATTTAAATAATCCATTTCCAGTGCTTACTGAGAACCAGGAGAATTCAACAGATCCCTCAAGGAATGCAAAAATCTTACAGTATTATACTGTAATAGCAGAATGTCAGCAAATACTAAGGAAATCACAGAGGGTGATTTCTGCTTCTCATGGCAGTGTATAGTGAATCAAACATGTATAGAATAGAAAATGTAATCAATACAGACACTGAGACAAATAAGGAAGTACATATAAAAGCATCTACCTTCTGGAAATAAAGGAATTGATCTTGTGGTTCAACATGGAATAAGAAAGTTCCAGTTCCATAGTGAATCTCTTCATAAATTAAGAATTTAAGCAGCTATTTGTGTCCCTGTAACATACTGAAGACCTCAGCAGGCTGAAAGAATTTATTGGCAACTGAAGGTGTTTTATAAGTCTTTATTATTTTTTTTTAGTAGGGTTTTTATTCATAATTTTGAAATGCCCAGATATTTCTGTTCTGTTTTCCTTTACACCCTTTCCATTTGACATACAATCAGATTAGATTTTTCCATTGAGCTGAGTGGCTGTTAAATGAATGATCATAAATAGATGAATGATCATTGCTCAAGTGATTTTATACCAGACATATAAGAAGCAATTTTGACCTCCAGTTCTTCGTACTTTCCCTTTTCATGTAAATCCTTATCTCATTGACCCATCTGATCCATTATCACATCACCACCTGTTCAATCATCAGCCTGGCTTGTAAAGATCAACCTTTGATAGGAAAACATGGGTTGATATGTTTTATTCAATACTGTATTTACCACTCTGCAATACAATTCTGCTAGGAAATTTTAAAAAAGCAAATATTGCTTTGTTTATGTATATTTTATATGTAACCACAAAGATTATTTCTCTTGCAATAAGATAAAGCATCTGAAAAGGTAAGAATCTATTCTGATATCTAAGGCACAGTTTTAGTTTGAAGAAGTACTATCTACCTCTTAAACACCATTTTTTATTCAATTGCACACAATTCTTACTTTATATATCTATCATTTCTTCTTTAATGAACTGAAATAAGAAAAATCCATCATAACACGAGAATATAGAACCAAATCTTGGAAAATAATGCTGTAGAAGTTCTCTGATCAGAGTTTAGATTTCTATGAAACAAAAATATGTATATATCCAAGCAACTAGAGAAAAATAGAATCATAGAAACATATAGAATATCTCAGTTGGCAGGGAACCACAATGATCATCCAGTCCAACTCCTGGGTCTTGAAAGGATCAGGATTTGTAGGACATGATTGCTCTCTTTCTAAAATGGATAAATGAGACCCTAAAATTGTCTATTTCTCACCAGAGACTGGTTAGGTGTGGACATCTGAAAACAAGACATCTGAAATTGTGGAAGTTCATTCCTCTCTTATGTGCTTTATTTTGGTAAATGAGTTCAAATCTCTTGCAATCTAATAATAATTATTATTAATATTTAATATTTAATAACAGTATATTTCACTTTACATGAAATCACAAGTACTATAGATGTAAATCTATAAACAAAACAAAAATAAATAAATAAATGAAAAACAGAAATCAACCAGGATCATCAGGTCCAACCTCTTGAATTCCAAGGTAAAAAAAAAATGAGCAAGATCTGTCTTGAAACACACTTCATACATAGTTTAGATGGTAAGTAAGCATTCTCAAATTTCCAACCCAAATTTATTTATGGCCCATTTCTAACTATCTGACTATATGCCAACACTTCACTTTAAAAACCTCTCTCATTCTCATATAGAGAAAGTAAGCCAGCTGCTTGTACTACAAAGTCCTGTTGGAACAGCTAAGATGGTATTACCCTGTCACCAAGTAGTTCCTTTCTCTTCTTCCACACTGTTTGATGCTGATGGACCTCCCCTTCTGGCTGCTCTCTGCTTTTCTGATAAAGTGTTCATGTCTTCTAAAATGTCCATCAGAAACCCACTTACATTGTTGCCAAGGTTGACAACAGGTAACAGCTAGACAATCATTTATTTTTACTATATTTACACAACAAAAAAACCCTTATGAAAGGCTTGGGGGGTCTTAACAATTTATTAAGCTTAAAATAACATAATGATCACTACCCAAGACCATTAAATATTCATATTCAGGAAACACATTAACCAAGACAGGCAACAACATTAAATAACAATGTGCAAGTGACAAATTAACTCTACCAGTCAATATATCAAAGCATTTTAAAAGCACTTTCACAACCTTCAGAAACATACTCCTATTCTTATTCAAAATACTTTCAATAAATTAAATGTACTACTAATTAATTTTCTTTTATTAGACTTTCAAGAGTTTCTATACCATCAGGGAATGCACTAATTCATCTATATGACCTTACTGCAGTTAGTTTTGTTCAGCCTGATGCTTATTATATTGCTATAATTTGTGCTGTTTCAGTTTAGTGAAAACATTTCCATGCCAGAATTCTATCTTCTTGCTGGTCTGCTCACTGACAGAATCCTCATTAGGGCATTCAAACCAATATATAACTATCTTCTATAGAAATTATCATAGAATCATGGATTGGCTCGGGTTGGAAGGGATGTTAAAGATCATCTAGTTCCAAGCCCCCTACTATTGGCAGGGATGCCACCCACTAGGTCAGGTTGCCCAGGACCTCATGTAACATGGTCTTGAACACCTCCAGGGATGGGGCATCCACAGCTTCTCTGAGCAACCTGTTCCAGCACCTCCTGGAGTGAGCACCACCTTCTGAGTGAAGAATTTCCTCCTAACCTGTAAGCTAAATCTCCCCTCTTTTAGTTTAAAACCATTCTTCCTTGTCCTGTCATTACCTGACTGAGCGAAGAGTCACTCTCAATCTTTTTTATAAGCCCCCTTTGAGTACAGAAAAGCCCCAGCTTAAACAAAAGGCAGCCTTTCTTCACAGGAGAGGTTCTCCAGCTCCTCAATCATTATGGCCCTCCTCTGGACCCATTCTAAC
Source organism: Aythya marila (assembly GCF_965140915.1). Taxonomy (NCBI): domain Eukaryota; kingdom Metazoa; phylum Chordata; class Aves; order Anseriformes; family Anatidae; genus Aythya; species Aythya marila. The sequence goes on from NC_139044.1 coordinate 111,561,403, forward strand.
AGATCAACATCCTTCAGTGATAAATGAGCATCCTTCATTATGAATGATCCCAAGAAAAATCAAGGAAAGGCAAAGTAAGTTATACCATTTTCTCACATGAATCTACTTGGGCTGGAAGACTGGGGGTAGAGAAGAGGAGGAAGTTGTAGGGTTGTTTCTTTTTCTGAGGCATGTTTAACAGGCAAGTTTTTTTAAGAGAAGGGAATGGATTTCTAGCTAGTTCCTTATCCCCAATCCTGAGATAGAGTTTCTGGTGCAGGTGACCATCTCCAGCAGGATATGCCTGTTGATAGTTGTCATAAAATGAATATCAATGTCCAAAACACTTTCATATAAAACAGCAGTACTGGCCAAAATCAGCACATCCCCCATTCTGCTTCCAGATTGGGCTAGCTTGCTATTGTACTGGGAAAGGTCAAGATAGCAAACATGATGCTGCTCTACATAACAACAATATCAAATATTTGGTGGAAAGACTGATAAGAAAATAAAGACATGATTAGCAATGACAACTATGATTTTCCTGTAAAATTTTCTCCAAAGTCACAGAACTTGGACTTTCCTCATTCTTTCTAAAATGAGGAGGCAGCACCTGTGACACATCCTTCTCTCTGTCTCACCTGTGCTCCCATTCTCCACCCTTTGTGGACCATTTATTGTACTGCCACCATAATTCATTTCTCTTATTCATTTCAGACCACTTTACTGATGTCAATTAAAACTTGTGATGACAGGTTGTGATCTAGACACACATCTGCCAGAAAATGATCTTGGTTTATTGACTGTTCAATGGTCACACAAATTTGAGCTATTTAATTGGAATTTAAGATATCTTATTTGTGGAAATTCATTCTCTGTCCCAGTTTTCCTACAAGGTTATCTATAATAAGCAGGTTATGATTCACCTTGACACAGATCCAAGATAACTTCTGAGATACTAAGAACCAAGTATCACTTAAAATCTCAAAACACTCCTATGCATCCCTTGATGAGAACACAGAAATATTTGATTAGAAAAAATAATAATCATAATAATATGTATATAGTATATATATATACTGCTTGTTTGATTCTTTTTTTTACATTTTTGGTTACACAATTAAAGATTTTTCTTGCTTCAGCAGTTTTCCCTGCTGATTTGTGGGGGCTCAGACAGACTTTGCTGCATCAGCAACACCTGGGACCAGAGGTAAAGCTGTTTTAAACTACTTGGCCTATAGAAAAACAATTTGATCATTGAAGCTGAAATTGCACTACATTTTCTCAGCTGTCCATAACCACACAGACTGGCTGTTTACAGACTACCCTCTGTGTGTGTGTGTGTGTTGGGGGAGGGAACAAGACTGTGTTTTGATATGTTTCTCACTAGAGTGCTCATGGACCATTTCAAAATGGTGTAACAAGTTATATATTGTTTAATCTCAGACTGAATGTTTTTGTTGGCCTTTTTTGTTCTCCCATACTGATTAAAGCTAATCTGACACCTTTAACTCCCACTGATTATTTTCTTCCATTATGATTACTCCCATTTAAATTACAAGGCTGCTCAAGGACTCAGATATTCTCCAGACTGAGTAAAGTAGAACTGTTTTAATCTGAGACATTCAGAAGTAAAGGGAGAAAGGCAGATTACTTCCTGTGCAGTGGAATGAGAATGATCTGCTCAGATACATACTTATGTCATTTCCCATTCTTTCTCTGTACAGAGGAGTCAAATTTCTCCTCCCTTGGACAGCCCACATGAAAAGTTTAATCTCTTCTGTATAAGTGGAAGACCAGTTCCTAGAATAAAGTACAGGTATTCAAGAGGTGCTGCTAATCCATGAAAACTTGGGCACATCTTCATGGTACTGGTAGTAGACTTGCCTCTTTTTCAAGAAAGGAAGCACTAATCCTAAACCATATTTCTGTACTCCTCATGATTTAGTGAAGACTTTCATTACCTAACAGCAAGTTTTTCACACCACTTATTTTAGATGTGGATAGCCACTATTTCCTCCCAAAACAGTCAACAGAGAAAGACGTTTCCCCACATAATTATTCTAGAGCACATATTTCAACTGCTTTCCCAACACACCCTATGAAAAGGGAATAAATCTCTATTCATTAAACAAATTCCTCGAAGAGAATTTGGCACTTCAAAGAGACTTGGCACTTTAGTTAGATGCCTCAGATAGATGATATGTAATGCCACCAAAGATGGTACAAATATATACCCAACATCTCCAAAGCCTTGGTTCTGTTCCATGTCCTGATGGGAAATGTAAGATGTTGGAAAAGCGTTGTATTAATGTAAAACTGCTAGGGCTACAGTGAAGGGTCTGGAGGGGAAGACATATGAAGAGCAGCTGGTGTCTTAAACAAGTCACTTGTTTTGTCCAGCCTAGAGAAGAGCAGACTGAGGGGAGATCTCATTTCAGTCCACAGCTTCCTCATGAGGGCAAGCAGATAGGCAAGTGTTGATCTCTGCTCTCTGGTGATCAGCAACAGGACCTGAAAAAAATGGCTTGAAGCTGCAACAGGGGTGGTTCAGGAAGAATATCAGGAAAAGGTTCTTCACTGAGAAGGAGGTCAGGCTCCCCAGGGACTGTAGTCACAGCACTGAGACTTTCAGAGTTCAAGAAGCATTTGAATAACTTTCTCAGACACGTGGTCTGACTTTTGGGTGGTCCTTTGGGGACCCAAGAGTTGCACTTGATGATCCATGTGGGTCCCTTTCAACTAATGATATTCTATGATACTATGAAAAGTGTGGGGAGTACAATAGAGTAAAAATAGATCCAATGTGGTAGGCACTTATTTGCATACAAAGTAAGAAATAATTTGCATATGTCATACAAATAAGTGTTTATTAAGTTGATTATAACTTTCTCAGCTAGCCCTAAATTAGTGTCTATGTGTGCAAAAATTAAACATTAAAGTTTCACCTCCAACATTTACTATATCAATTCCCCTTTGCCTAGGCATACATGTATCTAGCTGAGTGTGGCATTACAGTATCACTCATTGTATGCACAAGATACAAAGTATTGAATTTATATAATATAAAAAAGTTATTAAAAGTTCTGTTTTGTGAAGACCACTGTTTATGTATTCTTTACAGACACTGGAGTTTTGAAGAACAATCATTTCTATTTATATATTTACAAAATCACAACCAGATGTTGTCAAAACCTACAAAAGGATGTGGTTATTCGCATAACAGGTGAGACTTACTAAATTCCTTGCCAAAATACATTAGGTATATGTATATTGATTTGAGAGAAGACTCCACTAAGAGTATCTAAATTGATGAATCATAATAGCCTGAAGAAATTGTGTGAAATTAAGTATCTAGAGGCTGGCTAAATATTAGGAGAAAAATAAGAAATATATTTGGCTTCTTTTTACATTTCTTTTCTTTGTGGAGAATTTTCTGTGATAAACCTGAATGTAGTTCTTGAGTAGAGAGGATTAAAGTTGACCTTCTCCTTACATAAATGTATAGCTTCTCCTTAACTTCCTTTCTAAGAAGAAGATTTTGGTAAATAGTTCTGCTACTAGAATACCTGAATTCATTTGCATGCATAACCCAGGGAAGCAAAAGAATACTATCAAACCTTCTGCTTATGTTCTGTGCTTAGTTACCTCTGGCTTAGCACAGCATGAATATTTTTAGTCCATAACATAATTGCTTTGCAAGGTAGTAGCTGCCAATAAGAAATGTATAAACTAAAAAAAAAAAAAAAACAACTCTCAAATACACTATTAATAAAAATACTTAATATATAAATATATTTCAGTAAGAAAAAAATGTATTTGACACATAATGCAAGCACACCGTATCCCAGAAGTATCCAATCATAGAAAGAAAAATAAATAAATAAATAAATAAGTTAGAGGAAGTGCTTCCAGCAAGAAAATGACATTGTAAGGAGGAAGTTAAATAAAAAAAAAATACAAGATTTCTCTACTGAAATATAGGGCTTTGTGGTTCTTCAATCAGTGTTAGAGTTGAGGACTGCTTAAGACCATTCAGAATTGTCTGCAAGTCCCAAAGACAATGTAATTCCACGTGTACAGCCTTTTTCAGTGCAGATACTCACTCTATTAATAGATTAGGTTCAGCAACATTTACGTTTCAAAGTATATTAAATCAGGACAAATAAAAAAGTTCAGCAACACCTTTGAAATCCTCACTCCATCAGTGTGCATTTACTCACAAGAAATATTAGTAGACTTCTCTGAAGCTGGAGGCAACCTTCAGATAGGCAAAGCCTGCAGGGAGCAGATCATCATCTTTCTCTGCAGTCCTCGTCCAGAAAAAGGTAGGAAGGTGGAATACCTTCTTTTGGCATGTTTTCTGATTATTACCTTTAACATTTCAAAGGTAACTTCTTTCTCACAAAGCAGAATGCACATTTTTACTTCAAGACTACATGCACACCAGTTTTGATGTTTTTAAACAAGATTGAGTTACCCAAGCATGAAATAGCTGAAACAATTTTCTTAACAGCTGAAAAACACTTGGCTAACTCAAAAATAGCTGAACCAATTTTCCTCAAACTTTCAAATGCAGTGCACCTTTGGACTAACACTACACCTGCTAAATTTCTTCCCCTTTACATGCTTCTTTGCTTTTACCTGGTAACTAACAAGAAAATAAAATGATTAAAGGTCCAATCCTGCATGTACACAAGTACATGATTAAAATTACTAATATAATATTGAGTCAATGTTAGCTGAGTCAAACCCTAAGAATGTTTGTACCATTTCAAGTTCATTACAGTGTTGTATTGATACTATAGCTCATAAATATGGAACGGGATGAAGTCCGCTATATTTTATAAGGCTGTAACTTTTCATAGGGTTCTCACATTACTCTTAGTAACACTCCAGGGCAAATCTAGTTGGCTGAATTTTTCAGAGATTGCTTTCTGAATCTGCTCATGGCTGCTATTTCACATCAGCTGTGCATGTAAATTGGAAATGTTTTTATAAGAACAAATCATGTGACAAGTATGAATCAAAATGGAAAACATTTTTGCATGCAATCCTTCTCTCAAATGAACAAAAATTCTTACAAGTCAGACAACAGCATTCACCTTTTTTTCAGTCCTATGGAAGGTTTTAATATGTAGCCTGTCAAGCTTTCTTCCAAATCAGTGTGGGTATCATGCCCAGTTTATGCTCATACCTTTGACAACTGTGCTATGTCCACTTCATCTAAAAAACAGTCATCCAGAGGTGTAAAACATGCATATACTCTTACAGCTTAATTAGTCAATGCTGGAGCTTTAAGGGTACTAGGCATTTATTAAAGTCAGAATATATGGTTTATTAAAATCAGAATGTATGGATTATAATGTAACAGTTTAATGTGGATGTCATTGTTTTGCTTTCCCTGTATTCCTCAACAGGTTCCTCCACCTTCTAAGAATGAAATAAGTGCTTTTGTAATCATGTAAAAGTACATCTGTTGTTCTCAAAGCATACAGCCAACATTAAAAACCTTTAATCAGACATAAACATGCAAAATTTTCTTGACTGCCAGTACTGCTCTTTCTGTAGTTTGCTCAAGCACAGAATGTCCACCAAACTGGATTATATGCTGTACATTGATACAGTATGAAATAAAACAGTCCTTATCCACATAAAAAGAAAAATTCCAATTACACTGTCTTCAACAGTGAGTTTGTCTTCATAATTTTCATTAGCTCTCCCCTGGTGTTTTTTTCATATATAAACCATTGTGACACATTTTGTTCTGAATGTCTGTCCTCCATTTGCATGCCTGAACTATGCCTAACTCAGATGGCCAAATCTCATGTAAACTCCATACCCCTAACCAGTGCATCTCTGTGTAGGCAATCCAAGCTTTATATTGAAATCTGTGCTGCTACAATTCCCATAACCACGTGAATTTCTTCTACAGATTTAACACTGTGAAAATCTCCTAAAGATTTAAGACAAGTTGAGAAGCAACAGTTCCTCAGATTCTTCTACAAAATAAAATTGAAAAAAAAAAAAAAAGGCAACTATTACATTACACTTTATATTATTGCTCTTTACAGTTCCCCTGTAATTTATAAATGTCCAGCATAGACAAAGACTTATTCTGTTCTCCCCCAAGCAAAGGTTCATGCTTAATGTACAAAGGAAGCTGTTGAATGTCTAAGACAAAATAAATTTGACTGTAATCTCCTGTGTGATTAAATTGAGAATGATACAATTTCACTTAGGTGGTGCATTTGCTTAACGTAAGTATTATCACTTTGCATCTTACAAGATCAATAATAAATTCAAATCATTTTAACATTCATGGAATCTGTTTGGTACACTCTTGTTGGTAGGTTTTTTGTTGTTGCTGTTCTTGTTTTTGTTTGTTTAACTTACTCCTGTGGGAAAGTTTCCCAGATTTATCAACTGGATTTGTACACTTTTCTCTATAATCCTGCAAACATTCCTCTTAAGAAACTGAGATTTAATCTCTCCCGCAAGGTCAAGATGTAGCTTTTGTGTGCCCAATAAGCTGAAATAAATTTATGATCAGCTTCAATAGACTAAAATGCACTGTTTTCAGTTAGCAAAAAAAAAAAAAATAATCACAGAAAGGCCTTCACTATGTCATTTCACATAATTCCATATCAACTACTTTCTTTTATTGGCAGCTCCAATAGAATGACTGTTAAGCCTCAAAAAAAAACCATTTACTTCTCAGTCTAAAGCCTATTTTCTTTCAAGCACTGGGTCCATTAGAGAATCAAGTCACAGTTGCTTCCAAAAGTCTGCTGAATTTATCAGAATTTTCGACAGCATTGGTTCAGTCTGAAAGGCATCAAAAATTTACAGTACTGCTATTTCATGCAAATTTGAGATCTGCAACCATAATCTTCATTTAGCATTAGTGAGTGTTTTCCAGTTTATGAAACTGTATTTCTTGAATGGAAACATCAAATCAAAGAAAATTTCATGTTAAACTCATTCATAGTGTCATAGCTGTCTGAAAAGAGTTGTATTGTAAACAGACAATTTTAAAGCTGCATTTAATGAAATAAGATTGTTGTCAGTTGATTGTTTATAGTGAACTCAGAGACTTAGAGTAATGGTACTGGAAGGGATCTGAATGGATTTCCTAGACAGGATCAATTAGGACTATGACATTCTCAATTGATGCATGTGTAATTTGTTCTATAAACCATTCTGGAGATGCCACAATTCCCCAGTAATCTGTTCAGTGCTGCTCTTACTACTGGGAACTCTTAGTTTCAAATTTAAATTGCCCTCCCTGAAAATGAAGTCCATTATATCCCCCTAATTTCTTTATGCACACTACTCTCTTAAGTATCTATGTGTGTATTTGAAAACTATTAGGGTCTTTGCTCTCTGAACATCTTCAGACAAAACCCTTTCCTTCTTTCTTCCTTGGTCATGTCTGCATGCCTCTGATCTCTCCCATAATGTGTCCAGTTTGACCAACCCCTGTGTTTAAACTGAACACAATCTTTCATCTAAAATTTAATGGGCTTGAATCAAAGAACGACGTCACACATTTTGTAAGCTGTATTTCAGTTTGCAGATCTTTTTCCGAACATTAAATAATCTGAAAATGCACTTTAAATCCTTGATAATTTTTCTTTTTATGCAGATCTGCTACCAAGAAGCACATCTTCCTAGTCACTATGCATCAGGTTTTGTGCAACTAATTATTCCTATGTGAAGCACTCTGCATTTATTCAACGAGATCCATATTTGAATACTATACCCTGGTTTGACACTCCCCTTTCCATTCTTGGGTCCATCCTGTAACATACCAACAGTACTATGTTATCTCAAAATTTAACAAGTGTATCTTCTATTGTTCCATGAAAGCATTTAATGAAAATCATATTGGAGCCAAGGCAGACCCCTATCACTGCAAAAATAATTTGAACAAAAATCTCGTTCTCATGTAGCCTTAGAATTAGAAAGCTGCTCTCTTCAGGTAGTGAGGCAGAAAAGATAAACTTAGACTAATCTCGGCATACACAGGTGGGTTTCTCATCAAACAATGGCCAAATAATTTAAAAACATCAGGAAGAAGCATAAGATCATCACATGATATGTTGCTTGTCCCATTTTTCTCAGTATTCCAACTGCATAATAACAAATCCTGATAAAGTATATCCCAAAGCAGATCTTGTATGATGGTGAGTCAGTCAGTGTTATATTCATTATTGGACTGAAATTACTTGAAACAGAACGTGCTTTTGAAGAAAGCAAAAAGAATACGAAGAGGAAATGAATGATTCAGTATATTATCTCCTCAGGCTGTAATATACAAAGCTGGCAGCTTCAGCTTTACAAGCACTTTAATTTCAAGAGACAAAGGTCTTCTTTCTATTATTATTCCACTCTCTAAAATTTACATTTTAACCAAGAAAGACCCTCTATGCCAACTGATGTCAGAAGTGACCAATTTATATCCATTAAAAAAAAAAAAAAAAAAAAAAAAAAAGAAATGCTAGCCCCGTTCAAGTCAATGGCAACTCTTTAGTCTCAATTCCAGCAGAGTACACACAGAGGATTTGGTATTCTGTGTTACACAATTAGACCAATTACATTCTGCTCTTCTCCTAACTTCAGTTAAACTTCTAGTGAATACATAGAGGTAGAGCTGCAGAAAAACATATATGTATACTGCTCATCTATTAACATGATTATTTTCAGACCTTCTTCGCTAACAGCTTGGTTCTTATCAGCTTTCTCATATCAGTATCTTTTTTCTTAGAGTATACAGTGATTTAAATAGGACCTCTGGTGGCATAAGGTAAATATGATAGGACAACATTTAGTATGAGTGACAATACCTGAAAGTTTTGTCCCACAATTTCCCTGAAACCCTGAGAAGTAGAAAGAGAAAACACACAGAGAAGCCCTTTGCAATATCAAAAAATGTACAATTTTTTTCATTTTTGCTGGGCAAGAAGATGCCGTCCAGGCTACGTATATTAAGTTAGGGTAACTAAATTGGTTAGAGGGTGAAATCCTGTTAGTGGTGGGGGAAGAAATTGTAGGTCTCTAGTGAGATTTTTGGTTTTGCTGTACAGAAGGTCATAATAAGGTCACCTCATCCTGCTAAGTGTCAGTGTGAAGATGCTACAGATTAATGGGAACTTTCTCCATTTTCATCTCAGGAATTGATAGTTACACAGTCTACATGACATTATAGAACCACAAATAAAGATTTTGTGAGAATCATCTTGAAGTTATAGAAGTTTTTGCAGCTTTCCTACATTTTAGTCACAAATTCTTCTCTAGTTCATGCAAACATTTATCGCCTTCTTCTTGACTAGTGATAGGGAACTTCCCACTTCCATTCCAGTCTCCTGCTATAACTGTGTGACCACAGATTTACACATATTAAAATGCTTTTCCTTAGAAATACCCCTATGAAACACAGAAGATCTTTAATTTACTTTTTACAGATGAAAATTGAGAGCACAGCTGAAGACATTAACTTTGTATCCACAAAGAAAATCCTCCCTTGCCCTTTGGAGTATACACTAAATCTATGTCATGTACAGCCTCCAACATCAGTGCCTTTCTTTCATCATTCATGTAGGATAAAAGCACACTCACTGCTGTGCATCTGCAATTCTCTATGTGTTCAGGAAAAGCCATCTCCTGAAAGTAGGATTTGGCTCTTTAAATCTCTTAATCTGTCTCCCTTTCAGCTGAAGGTATATGGTGACAAGGTTGCAAGTAAAGGATGAAACCTGGTATTTCAGTTATGTGATGAAAAAGCCATTCCAAAGGTTAGTAGAGGGCTTAAATGAATCTGTAAAGCAAACATAAGCTTCTGGGATAGTGCAAAGCTGTGTCATGTGTAGGAGAGCTCCAGGAAGTAAGACTCTTTCTTGAACTCAATAGAAATTAGTAGAAGCATTCATTTCCCTTTTCTTAATTCTGCATTATTGCACTTGGTGTAGTTATGCTTCCCTCAGCCTCTCCTGACACTGTTTGGTAGGTCTGTAATTCATGAAAATAAAGTACTGCTCCAGCAAATGGCAAAAACACAGCCATGTTCCAGTAGTGTGGAAAGAGTCATGTATAAAACCAGAGATTTGGTTTTATATTCTGGCTAATGTCAAAAGCTAAGAGTTAAGAAATAAATATGAATGCGAAGCCTGCACTGAAAGTATTCTAAACATTGAGGTCTTTTGAAATCTAGTTCCAGGTGTAACTAATATAGTTCAAGGCAGGCCAGCCTAATAAATTGATGCCTGAGGAATTTTTGTGATGTAATTAATCATTTGATTCCATCTGTGGCTCAAAGACAGCATGGTATCAGCATAATACAAACACTTGCACTGTTACTCTGGACATCCACTCATTTTCAATCTTGCAGGTGCCTAACAGGGATCATAGGATCCTAAATAAGGATCCTATTGAAGCTAAATAAGCTTCAATAGAAGTATTGCATTAAAATACTAATAGGACATAAAATCCTCAACGTTCTTCCTAACCAAATTATAATACATGGTGTTTACATTTTATGCATTTGTGATAACTGTCCTGAGAAGCGCACAAGTAAAATGAGCTTCTCATGTACAATATATTCATACTGAAGAAGTTTGCATTATTTATAACAATGGGCCTACCTATACTCTGCATACAAATCTGGTTTTGTTCAGTTTTCTTTCATAGAGAGACCTGGATGTTGGTTTAAAACATTTTCTCAGTAGTTCTATAAAATTGTTAATCACTTCAGTATACAAAGTTATGTTTGTAAACTTCATATATAAGTAAAACATTTTCATATTTGCACAGGCACAGCTACTTATTTTATAAGCTGTCTGGGGAGGGAACTATCTCTTGTATGTATTTATACAATGGTTAGAACAATGTGTTATAGAATAAAAGCAACAGAATAATAATCATATTTATAATAATAGGTCAAAACTTGCATTAATTTTTGTGTGTGGCTGATCAGTTCTCAATGTCTTTAAAAGAATATCCCACTTTTATAACAGCACGCAGACACACACACAAAATGAAATAAAATGAAATAAAAATCTGTTTGCTATATTTAAAACTGATGCTCCCGGCCATACACAGTTTACGACTCAGTTATGACCTGGATTTTCAAGAGTCTAAATAAGTCATGCTTCTTAATCTCATCACATTTCAATAGATTTACGTGCTTAAATCTTGTGTGCAGAGGACGTATACTATGCAGGTTTAAAAAGCAAGAAGTCTAGCTGTCTTCACTATGATCCAAATGCACTATAACTAACTAGGTAAGCTGCAGACATGAAATCTGAAATATTGCTTACTTTTATATATGACTAAGCAGGCTACTCAGCAAGGGATACTGGGATCTCACTTATATCAGCCAGAGAAAATGTGTCTCACAGAGATGAAAGTATTAGCTGAGAAACATTCTAATACAGAATCCAAAGTAGGCAGCCTAGTATATGAATTGAATAGGGGAAGTCAGCAATGATTAGCTTTGAGTGCTAAATGTTTCACCAGTTAAGTAAAGTAAATAACTAATCACAAAACGCTGGACAAACATGTAATACAGGACTGAAAACTAAGAGACTAGCATGTGATCAGATATATAAAACTGTGGAAGGTGCAAGTACAACAGCTTGTGTTCACTTGCCTTGGCTTTCTAAACACCTAGACTTTACTTAGACAACATCTAACCTCTAGTTCATAGATCTATGCTTACTTACCCCCAGTCTCAAGTATAGTCTTACACCTAATCTTAGATTATCTACCTTCTGGGGCTTGGGAGATGGCCCCATTCTGCTAATTACCAGTACCTGCTCTGGGCATGTCTTCTGGGACACCTGCATCCTATACCAATCAGAGTTATCCAGGGGCACCAGCCAGGTGAGTTGGACTAGATGATCTCCAGATGTCCTTTCCAACCTCAACCATTCTGTGATTCTTACAAACACATTATCTGACTAACAGTATTAGAATGTCTCAGTTGAGATACAGAAACTCAGAATCCAACTTTTATATTAAAGCTAACTCCAATTGTATATAAACTTCTGTTTCTTTCTCTTAATACAACAGTCCAACCAGTATGACTTCAGTGCAAAACAAATGAAGAATCAATGGAGCGGTTGCCCTCTTTGTTATTAAAAGACTCCTGGGTTTCACATTGCTCCCCTTTGTATCACATATTTCTGGCAATAAACCTTTGTATTCTAGCTCCAGCCAACTCATCCCAGCCTATGCTACCTAATACACATTTTTAAAAGCTTTTGATTTTTTTTTAATATTCCATAGAGCATCCATCATAAAAATGATGACGAGTTCGTGAGGGTAGGGTGGTGAACCCGCAGCCTCACTATATCAATTTGATCTACATTTGATAGAAACCAGAACCGTTTGAAGTACATTACCAGAACGACTCTAGCCACAAGAATAAAGTACTTTCCCAGACAGACCTTAGAGGGCAGGCACCCTTCCTTCACTTTCCTCAAACCTTGATTTCCAGCTGAGTCTACCCAGAATCTCTGAGGCAAACAGTACTGCTAAGGACAAATTTCCTACAGTATTATATGCCCTGTATCACAAATACCTCCTGTCATCAATTTACCACCACTTTTCACCCCTCCCTTTCTCTATTTATTTATTCCTCCTGCCTTTTCAAAAAGAGGAGAAACTTAGAGAATGAACTGAAACATACTTTGGCATCTTTTTTTAACATTGTTTTTATTGCTGGACAAAATGTCTAGGAAAAGCATGATGACATGGAAAAGCAATGCATTTTCCAGTGACTTCCAGCACCACTAAGGCATCTTTGTTCTAATAATGCTGAAAGCAATTGACCATGAAAACATTACACAAATCTTGTACTCAGGGAGAATTCATTGTTTTAGTAAACAAGTTATGCACAAAGACATGTAGATCCTGTGGAAGTTATATTAGCATAAGATATGAGAGTCCACAGCAAAACATGAAGAATAAGATATCTATATTAGCATAAGATATAAGAGTCCACAGCAAAACATGAAGAATGATTAAGGAACTATGACTTCATTTCCACTGCCTTCCACAATTTAACTTCAGTAATTCAACAGCAGAAAAAGAGCTACTTCAAACTATTAAGAGTCTTTCAAAAATTAATATAAGAGCTTTTTTTATCCTTGTTTTCCACTTTGTATTTAGCTTCTCACATAAATCCCACTGGGGTCTGCATTTGTGGAACCCCTGGATCTATACTGATAAATTCTATTTTGATTAGTCTAAAAAAGTAAGCTAGGCACTGGCTTTGGAGAAATCATGTATTCTCCAAATAATAGTCTCCCACTACACATCTGTAGAGTACAGTGCAACTAAGTCATAAAGACCTAGATACAGTAGTTTTTGTTTGCTTATTTTTTAACTGAAGGGAAATTTTAATTGATAGACGCATCTTAAGAGTGTGAGAAGTGCAAGACTCATGGGAAATATGTGATTTTGAAGAATCATTGACTCCTGAAAGATTTGAACTCCACACAATTTTTGCTACAGAAAAATGTTTTCTAAATCATAAGGCCTTTGCTCCTACTGCATACTCTTCATTCAATCACAGCACAGGTTATGGACATAAAGACAGAAAAATGTGAAGGATGTGGGCTGAATCAAAGTCAGAACCAAAGAAACCAATGTCTGCATCAGCTCAGGGTCCGTAGACTTCTAGGATTAAATAGCAATCTGGAATCGAGAAAATCAAGAGTCAAGGCAGAGGCATATAGTCTAAGATTCACTGTAACCAGTTAGTGGTAATTTATATTTTCACTCATATCATGCCACTCCCAGTCAGGCTCCTGGCAACCTAAAGCTGGTCTTGCTTTTCAGGTAACTGTCAAGGGAACACTTGCTGCCTACCTTTAGGGTATCCACAAAGCAGTCACAGAAACATAGCTTTCAGTGAGGACCACCAGTGGATATAAGCTACATTTCTTTGTTTTATCTTTTGCTGCCCATACTGTCATTTATTTTGAATGCCTGTCAAGGCAATTTGAGAGAATGCTCTCTACAACAAGGGAACAATATCTCTGAGGCTCCTAGCACTCAGTGTCCTCCAGAGTACTCCTTTATTCAGTATAGATGTCACCCAGTTGCATCCCTATCTGAAGAGCTGTAAATCAGCCCTGCAGTGTAAGCCAAATTTTCCTCATTCATGGAGCCTGTCTTCAAAATTTCCATTGGACAAATTGGACCCAAGATCCTTCACACTTTATTTTGATAGCCTTTCACATTTGTAATTTGATGGCACCACTCTAGCAAAGACCCGTTATCCAGAGGATGCTTGTGTATTTATCTTTGTGTTGCAATTTTTGCAGCATTTCCCAAAATCTACACCAACAGAAGTAGATTGCTTCCTGATGAATTATAGGAAGACTAGAAAACTATGCAAGATAAAGGTTAAAAATTTTGAAGGAGGCCTATTAGAAAGCTGGGCAATTTGAGCCAAGTGAGGATGAAATAAAACACTCCTGCCTTAGAAATGAAGTGTTTCAAAAGTCATCACCTGAGGGATGATGGCACTTTCTTTCTGAAAAGATGGAGGAAAAGGAGAAAAAAACAGAATGAAGGAAAAAACTATTGGCTTCTTCCTCTGCAGATATCACAACAGAGGACAATGACAAGTCAATTGATACATTTCAGGTGCCCATAGCACCTGAAATGCCCAACATTCATTAACAAACATCTTTTCACCAGTGTGCCTGGACTAATCACATGGCTATGCAGGGCACATACCTGACAAGGCAGATCCCCACTCCCATCCTCACAAGAATACTTTGACTAGGATGCTTTTAACAGCCTATTCAGCACTTTGTTTATGTTCTCTGTCAATTACTACAGGAAACCTGACATAAGCAGCTGTCTGAAGGGGATGTGTTTAATCTCAGCAGAATCTGAGAGATTCCAGATGATCGTAGGAAAAAAAAAATGAAAAAGAAAAAGGAAAAAATGAAAAAGAAGGAGAAGAAGGAGAAGAAGGAGAAGAAGGAGAAGAAGGAGAAGAAGGAGAAGCAGAAAGAGAAAGAGAAAGAGAAAGAGAAAGAGAAAGAGAAAGAGAAAGAGAAAGAGAAAGAGAAAGAGAAAGAGAAAGAGAAAAAAAAAAAAGAAAAAAAAAAAAAAGAAAAAGAAGAAGAAAAAGAAAAAAGAAAAAGAAAAAAAGAGTCCTGTATGAAAATATATTTTAACTGTGATTTCCAGATAATGTGGTCTGGGTCCTGTAAGAACTGCTGCCCTTCCTGCACAAAACCTCTCTTGGTTTTTAATTTCCTCATGCAGCAGGCAGTCTCTGGAGTGCTGCTAAATACATCCAAGATTTCAGAGCTTACCCATAACCTGCATAACTTGTCTCCATACTCGGTATTGCTTGTTTGCAAGCACTCTCAGTAAATAGTTTTCAACACTCAGCAACAGAAAAATGTATGCACTTAATAGTGTGCATTTGTTTGGGGTCTCAGTGTATACTAGGAGGGTCCACAGCTCTATCAGTCCTTTCTTTCATTCACAGTAGTCCTCACAGGGAACAAGTATCAAACTGTCATAACTTTTACATCCTAGAAAAGACAGATTCTCAAGGGGAAATGGTGTATACCTGGAAGAGATTGTAAAGAGAGTACAGGCTGGAACATTGGGACCTGACTCTGGGACAGAAGTGTCACTAACTGTGAAGAGACTTACTTCACCTTTAGTCTGAACTGAATGGCACTAAAGTCTGTTCTCATTTCTTGTCCTTGGTCATGAACAGCAGAGGAAGCATGAACAATGCAAACATGCAAGGGTAGGGAAAAGTGTGAAGAAGATGTTAACACATATGACTTAACCTCGTAATGTATGTCGTCCTACAAGCACAGGCACAGGATATGACTAAGCAGTGGGTCTATGTCCTCGACTAGTATGTTGTGGTTGTTTTTCTGAGAGGGGCACAGAAGCTGAAAACCCTGACTGAGAAGTGAGTTAGTTCTTCATAGTCTGGAAGAGAAAGATCATAAATAGGTTCCTGTCTTAAGAATTTTGAGGTCAGGCAAAGACATAAATGTAAGTCTCAGTACTTGGATAGAAGAGCAACATTCTTGTTTGACAGGTATATCAAATACAGACATGTTCTTCTGGGCCTTAAAAAAAAAAAATCTCTGAATCCTTCATTGTCCCACAAATATATGGTAAAGTGAAAATCAGGTAACACTCAGCTGTGATTTCCATGCCAATGTCAAACCAGACAAATAAGCAGGGTCAGATGATCTTGAGTCATCTAAGGGTACACATAGGAGAAACATGGTTATCACAGTAAGACTACAGCATCATGACTGAAGAGGATAATCAGATAACCACCAGAAATGGTGATAGGTAATCTCATATGATCCCCATTAATTACAAGTGGTAGAAACAAAGAGGAAGCCTGTCTCAGGATTCAGATATCAGAACAGTAAATTATAGAGATAACATAATCATAATATTGGTGTGATATGAGTCATTCCTGAAGAAGGAAGGAATCACATTCTTCTGATTATAGTAATGGTCTTTCCTGTTGAATGTTCTGGTACTGTCCTGGATGCCTCATATGCCAAGAGCACAGATATACCAGCCAGTGTGTTTACGTAGCATGCCACTAATTAAAATGACTTGTCATCAGTGACTTGTGACACTACAATCACTTGGCAGCATATTTTCTGGGCTAAGATAAGAGATTGACATAATTAACTTCCAGAAGGCAGTATCTATATGCTGAGATAAACTGGGACACCAGTGGTATCAACAGGATAACCGGCTTAGAATCATAGAATCACAGAATCATAGAATGGTTTGTGTTGGAAGGGACCTTAAAGATCATCTAATTCCAGCCCCCCTGCCATGGGCAGGGACACCTCCCACCAGACCAGACTGCCCAAAGCCCCATTCAGTCTGGCCTTAAACACTTCCAGGGATGGGGCATCCACAGCTTCTCTGGGCAACCTGTTCCACTGCCTCACCATCTTCCAACTGAAGAATTTCTTCTTAACCTCCAATATAAATCTCCCCTCTTTTAGTTTAAAGCAATTATTCCTTGTCCTATCACTACACACCCTGACAAAGAGTCTCTCCTCAGCTTTCCTGTGGGCCACATTTAAGTACTGGAAGGCTGCTATAAGTTTTTTCCCTGTAGCCTTCTGTTTTCCAGGCTGAACAACCTTGACCATCTTCCTCACCCTCCTCTGGACTCTTTCTAATACTTCCATGTCCTTCTTGTGCTTGGGGCCCCAGAGCTAACATAGCACCACAGGTGGGGTCTCACAAGAGCAGAGCAGAAGGGGAGAATCTTCTCCCTTTCCCTGCTGGCCACTGTTCTTTTGAAGCAGCCCAGGACACAGTTGGCTTTCTGGGCTGCAAGCACACTTTGCCAGCTCATGTCAAGCTTCTCATCAACAAACACTCCTGAGTCCTTCTCATCAGCTTTCAATATATTCTCCACACAGCCTTTATTTGTGCTTGGTCTTGGCAGTGTATTAAAAGCAATTCAGCATAGCTGTGCCTGGAGCCATCCATCACAGTTCTGAGATGAGATCTCATCACCTGGTGCCATGCCATTAACAGGGTTAAGAGAAAAACAAGAAGCATTGGTAGGTGAGAACCTCAGAGTAGAGCTGCACAGTTGATCAGTGAATGGTACAAAGAGATTCATGGCAAGGTGACTCACAAAGGAGCTTTACCAGGAGTTTTGTAGAGCTTGAGAGATGGGAGTTGATGACTGGATAGGATTACTGCCTTTTAAAGATCTTCAACCTGGAAGTGCTCCAGCTAAGGGAATTCTCCTTAAGCATTATATGGAAGAGTCATGTAGACTTTACAGATTACTGTAGACATAAGCAAGTACTGCCTTCTGTTTTAAAATAATGCTGTAGGCTATTTACAACACATTTTTGTGTTTTCCAATAAATTCTTCAGTAATTTATCTTCAGATTATCTAAAAATGGGTGCCCTTTCTTCAAGGTTCTTTATGCAATGACCAGAATGTTTGACTTTTCTGTTTAACAGAAATGTTTGTTAACAAGACTGAAATTCCTGTTTGTGTTTTAGATAGGCCATAAAGTAAAGGTGAAGGACAAAACTGTTGCAGTACCTTTCTGACTGCTTTCATAGGACGATGATAACACAAGAAATCATGGACAATTCCATGCTTTAAAAAAAAAATAAAATAAAATAAAAATAAAATAATAATAATAATAATAATAAAATTAAAAAAAAAAAAACAAACACCAGTATCATGTGACTTATGGAGAGAGTTAGCCAAAGAGAAGGAAGATTTGAGAAAGCCAGCAGGGCTAGGGAGGTGATCATCCCCCTGTACTCGGCTCTGGTGAGGCCGCACCTCGAGTACTGTGTTCAGTTTTGGGCCCCTCGCTACAAGAAGGACATCGAGGTGCTTGAGCGGGTCCAGAGAAGGGCGACGAAGCTGGTGAGGGGCCTGGAGAACAAATCCTACGAGGAGCGGCTGAGGGAGCTGGGCTTGTTCAGCCTGGAGAAGAGGAGGCTCAGGGGCGACCTTATCGCTCTCTATAGGTACCTCAAGGGAGGCTGTAGCGAGGTGGGGGTTGATCTATTCTCCCACGTGCCTGGTGACAGGACGAGGGGGAATGAGCTTAAGTTGAGCCAGGGGAGTTTTAGGTTGGATCTCAGGAAGAACTTCTTTACCAAAAGAGTTGTTAGACTTTGGAACAGGCTGCCCAGGGAAGTGGTGGAGTCACCATCCCTGGAAGTCTTCAAAAGACGTTTAGATGTAGAGCTTAGGGATATGGTTTAGTGGGGACTGTTAGCGTTAGGTCAGAGGTTGGACTTGATGATCTTGAGGTCTCTTCCAACCTAGAAATTCTGTGATTCTGTGATTCTGTGAAACAGAAAAGAAGGAATTTCAGGGATTTGCAAGAAATTCTGAGGCACCTCCCTGCAATACAACATTTGTAAGAGACCATTTGTGCCTGCAGAAGGGAATTATTCCTTAAAATTCAGCACCTAGGGCTGTCAGGCTCATTTCTGATGCCTGTTGCTCTACAACAGACATCCGCCAACCTCCCAGTTCCTGCAGATGGTACCTTCATATACTGTTTTATTTCCAAAGGTCTACTACTCACATAAGTTTAGTGACAAAGTCAAAATTCATTCAGCAAAGCAATCTTCTCCAAGTCTTCTCTTATTCAATAGAAATGCAGTTTCATTTGAACTATCACTCACACCACTCTTGTCTTTGGGAATTAGATATTGAAATACAACTATAAAGTGACATGTTATCCAAGAGTTCTTTGCTCTTCAGATAATTTCTTAGGTAATTAGAACATTTTCCTGGCACTCATAATTGAACTGTGAGAAATATTAATCTTTTCTCCATTCCACTATGCCCATGCTCTTCCGAATGTTTTAGGTTTGGATAACGATGAGACATAAAATCTCATTTATTCTTTAGAGTAAGAGACCATCCCAGTACCAAACTCTATGTCTAAATTCTTTTACCTTTTACTATTAGGAAGGAAGAATTTTATTAACCACTTTTTCCCTGTGAAAGTGTCTCCCTTTCTGTAGTTCTAAGTTTTTTTTTATTTTTTCTTCAATATGATTACAAAACCAAAAACAAACATGCAGAATAGAACACTAAGAAATTAATCTGATTTTAAGGAAATAGAAATTAATCTAAAAGAAGGTTAGATGAAGTTCTGAAATTTTGTAGTATTGGAAGAAGGCAGACTTCTGGCTTTTTTTTTTTTTTTTTTTTAATCTTGGACATCATAAATAATTGTATTTACATAAAATCTTGCTATAACCCAAGGATTACTGAAGTTTTGTTTCTGTATTTAGGGCATAAAGTATGACACAACATTTTGCAGACTGACTTCCAAACTACATTCCTGTACCTACCCCTTCATTTTAGTGTGTACTTGCCCTTATTTGTCTTAGTCATATGTAAATCATTTTGACCAACATCCCTACAGTTTTTTACCCAAAAAACTTGTCATCATTGTTGGCATACTTTATGTGTGACTCTCTCAGTTTTTCCTTTCTGTCCCCCAAATCACAACAGCTGTCCTTTCCAATCTGTAATTCAGAAATGGATAATCTGTTTCCTAAAAAATAGTTCAGTGTTGACTGATTGCCAGGGCCTGTGAAACAGTCAGAGAGTTTTGCCTTTGCATGTTCCAATGGGCCTCTGATGATTTCCACTGTGTCAACCTTGTGAAACATCCTTCCCCAACCCTGTTTGCAGGAAATGGAGACTAAAATGACGTACCAGCTTCTTGGTGTTTTCTTACTAGGTAGATTGAAACACTGATGGTTTAGTTTTATGGATAGTAGACTTTGAATCCGAATTCCTCACCTCCATTTTTAAAACTAGGTTGACATGTGATGATGTCAACCAGAGATTTGATTATGCACATTTTGTTTTGCACTCGGACCTCTGGGAAGGACATATGGCAGAAACAAGGTGATGAATGCCCAGCCTATACCTTGTAGTATCTGGGGATGATTTTCTTTTATTTTAAAATTTTCAGAGATTCTTTTTCTATGCAGAATCACTTCTGTTATATTTTATTGTGGGCAAGCCTGTTTGGAGGTTGGGGAAGATTTTGCTAACAGCTTGGGCATTTTTTAGATTTAGTCTTTCTCTGTAATAACTTACATAATTTACAATTTCTAAAGCAGAGTTAGAAAGTAGGCAAAAAATGTATGCATATATTTAGTATCTTTGAGACCAAGGACTCTGTGGTTAAGCCCACATTCAAGAACAGGCACAACATTGATTTTTTTGACATTTTATTGCATTTCATTGTTCTGTGCCTAATTGAAACATGCAGATCTCAAAATCACGATGTGAAAATGAGTTCATTAACATTACCCACAACCACAATTCAACAATCTGGAAGACAACATTAGACCACATTAGTCTCTCAGAGTGAGTGACAGTCTTTCCAAAACAGAGTTAAGTCAGGAAGTTAGAGCAAGGCAAGAAAAAAATTATGCTCTCACTGCTTTTGCCATTACATCTTTCAGAAACAAAACTTTCCCACAGAAAATGGTAGCATGCTGAAAAATAGCTAGTAGTTCATATAAATATATATGTAAAAATTACAAGAAAAGTAAAACCTGGAATAAGACCTCACAGAAATACACTGCCTAGGCACAACTATAATTTCAAACAGATGAGGAACTAGCATTTTAAAAAGCTATACTGAATCACAGCCTGAGTTATTATGTGAATTGGATGGAAATGTACTCCATATTTTGGAGGGCTTTGAACAAACTTAGACACAGTTCCTACACTGCCTTACTTAGGTGTTAAAAATTGTTATTCCACATCTGTGTTTCTCCCAAAGGAAACAGCAAAGTCAATGGCCTTCTTGTATTTTTTTTTCCCAGATGACTGGGACAACAGAGAAAGATTTTAATGGATATAGCACTTATTTTGTGTTTTTATCTCCTTAAATGAGCAACTAAAATTGGTATAAAATAACCTATCCCTTTTCCTTGTGTTTATAACACTTGTTTATAAAATGATGCCAAATGGACTGCCCTTGAACAACATTATTTCCATACAAGTGAAAAAAAAAGTAAATCTTAGGCAGCAGTAGTGAAAGATTCCAGAGAGGTCTCCATCAAAACACTATTATATTGACATAAAGGAATGATTTAAAAGGATGGAGACATAATATGTTCTCCAGACCAGCTGCAAGTACTTTTTTTTTTTTTTTCCTGTTATGATGTTTGCCTTTTAATCATCAGGCTAATATCAAACATTTCAGAAAATATAGTATGCTTAAGTTACTTGTGACTTGAACAGAATTAACAGCTGCAGTTGTGGCCAGGTCTAGATGAGGATAATAACTTATGTCTTCAAATGTTTCAGCACCAGTTTAGCTAACCTGATTTAAAATAAAACTTTACAGTCAGTATTCCCTTACACTGAAGGCAAGCAGCAGTAAGGACATGCTGGCTAGCAGTTTTCATTTCTTAATGCCCCACTATGTTTTGCAGCCCCATTTCAGCAAAAGAGACATTAAAAACAAAAAAAAAAAATGTCTGGAAAAGCTAGGATTTCTCACTGATTGCTCAAAACTACTTTTTCTGATGCCATTAGAAAAATTGGAAAGGGAAGAGAAGTCTTCACTCCTTTGAAGTAAAGAAATGCAATGCAAGGTAATTTTGAATTGTACCTTATATAATTTTAACCTTTAGAGGAATTTTTAGTAGTTGCAACACTGACCCTGTGATGTCTGTGCATGTCTATATATATTATCACCATCCTCAAACTTCATATATATTAAAAAATGGACTGCAGCCTCAAGTATTTCAAGAAAATGCAAATTCCCATAACTACATAAACAAACATGGCTATGTCATAAATGCTTTTATGGTTGAAGGGTACAAATTATTTCTGTACCATAACTCCCCCTGCAAACAGCTGACCACTTAATCTTTTTACTCTTTTCTTCAGCATATATCCTAAAAGCATCACAGACTCCCAAACAGATGGCAGAAATATTCCATAAGAGGTACTCTGCTGTTTTTTGTTTTGTTTTGTTCCCCCCCCCCCAAAAAAAAAAAAAAAAAAAAAAAAAAAAAAAAAGTTGAACCTTATTTTATTATCACAAGGGAATTAAATATTTCCATTTTAAGCAGCTGCTGCACCTTCTCTGTTTACAGTCCTCATGTGTAAGCCACCCAACTAGTTAAACACCAGCTACAATTCTCTTTGTGAAACTAATTCAACCTAATGAAAACAATTGGTCTACAAGTTGAGACTGTTCTCTTTTCCATTTTTGAATATAGGTATAATGTTACTGACCCTTGGTGATGGCAAGGCAGTCAAACACTGTGCTAATATATAAATTAAACAAGACTTGAGCTCTGGATTAAAAATCTTAAGTCCCAATTCTGAGTCAATACCACATACCTGCCGATTATCTATTTCTGGCATAAAAGCTTACTATTTCCTCTTAAACTTTTATTGTAAGGCATGAAATCAGTACTATGCAGAAGTTAAATCTTTTCACTTGACTGCAGTCCCTCCAAGATTAAGTTATGTTAACTTAACACAAAAAGTTACTCACTTAAACAGAGCAATATATCCTAATTTTTAAGAGTTTAGGACTGGATTTTTCAACTCTCTATTTGAGGCATATTATTATGTACTTGAAAATGCCTGTGTGGAACTTTTTATTCTGTTCAGCAAGGCAATGTGACTTTCTCCCGTATTAATAAAGGGAACGCCAAAGTCTCAATCAGAAAAAAAATATATAATCTTTCTTTATGAGTTTGGATATACTATAGACTTTTGAAATAAAATAGTTTTCTATTATTATCAGTGACTTTTCAAAATTAACATTGTTGGATACTTTATGGTTAAATACTACTAATAATATGATATTTCATTTGCATTTAATTTAAGGAAGTTTTAGGTTTGAATTGCAATGGAAAGAAATTCTGTAATTTGTTTCACCCTAGTTCTCATAAAACAAGGCACATTTTGCATATGTTTAAATCTACTCTCACCAAAAATAAATAAATAAATACATACTTGAATAAAATCCTCAGAACAAAGAAAATCCAGGCTGATTGCACTAATTGATTTCTTTGGAATGAGTGATTGTATAATGCAGCTAGCTGCTATGAAAGGATCAAGCTTAAAAAATAAAAATAAAAATAAAAATAAATAAAATAAAATAAAAATAAAAATAAAAATAATAAAAATAAAAAGCCATGTGCTTTACTTACAAAAGTAAATGGGAGCAACTTTCCAAGTCTCTCATTGCTGTGTAAAGTTTCAGGCATATCAGAAAAAAATCAGCATCTGTGCTGCCTGATGTTTTTTGCTGGTTCAACACATCCTAATGTGTTCTGTGACTGTGATGGAACACTGGAACATCAGAGGAACATTGCTCCAAGGAGCATCAGAGAATGGATACCTCAGGGTAAAAGCAGTAACGGGACAGATGGAAAGAAAATTGTGAAAATCTAAAAGAGTGGCAATGGTTTAGCATGTTCTTCTGAAGATCAGACCACAATAGAGCAGGTGTTGGGTTACTAACTTCTATCATGAGATGCAGTAAAAAAAATCACCTCAGACCCTGGACAAATATTTATTCCAGTGCTGTTTTTTAAAGACTTTTCATTTAATAGCTTTCATATTTAATGTTCAGATTGTTTTTCTCTGTAGATATTTATTTAGAAATTTCAGAATTATTTTCTTTGCTTATCTTAACAGGTCCTATACTGTTGACCAGAAATGCTAATTGTAGATCTTTACAGAATATGACAAGTATGCAGGATAGCATTGTTACAGAAGGTAAGTGCCCTGTGTAAGGGACTGTTATTTTTCAACGGACTGTGTGTTTCCACTATTGTAGAAGTGAAGAACAGAGATGGGAATTGCCGCAGGATATTTCCAAGATTCTGAACGCTACTCCACTGCTTCTATCAAGATCTTTAACCATAATAATTCAAAGGTGCTCTCTCTGTGCTTCAGTTAATGGTATTCTGTGATTTGATGAGTGTATTTCAAAAGAAAATAATGGAACTCATATTAATTATTAAGATTAATGTCCAATTTTTTTCCTGATTTATACCTGACAGTTACTCAGTACTGGGTTATAAAGTTATGAATAAGGCGGTGAGTACTTATTTGGTCATGAAAAAAATGCCACAAACAAATATGTCATATCTTATGGGCAAGCACATTATGGCATTTGATTTCACAGAACTGAGTGAGCATGCTTAATGTTTATAGTATACTAAGTTTCTTTTAACATTCTAAGTATAATATCCATGATGTAAGGCTCAACTTCTATGTAAAAGCCCTATTAAAAAACTGTCATGTCACTGGGACAGCAAATGAAATTACCAGGAAATCATATAAATTTGATTTAGCTAGTTCTAACTGAATAATATATATGTATAACCTGAATAAAAATAAGAGTAAGTAAATAAAAATATATGAAACAAGTATTTTTAGACTGATCTGATGCCCTGGATATGACTGTTCATGTGAGAGGATTAAGTTTTCCAAAAAAAAATTCTGGGAAATTTCTCATAATTCTAGATAAACAGTAAATAAGGAATACATGTAAACAGTAATGAATCTGTGGAGAAAAGCAGGGGAAATATTGTATAAATGATAAGCAGCTGGGAAGAGGGAAGCCAGAGCAACCATTTTCATAATACATCAGGTCCTATGGCTAGTTGGTCATATCAAACATAAAGAGACACCTGGGTGAGGAAGGAGGGGAAAAAGGAATTACTTAAGAAAGCATTCTTGTAATAAATCAATAATAGAGGCATGAAAGCCTCCTGGTAAGAGCTTTTGCTATGTTGTACATATAGGCTCAACTTCTTCCCACCTAGATCAAGTCATACAGCACACTTGGGTAAGTGGGATACTTCTCATTCTAGGCTCCCTTTAAGGTCAATAAAAAGAAAACTCTAGAGAGCAATTTGGCTCACCTGAGATCTAAGTCATATTGAAGGTGTCAGCTTGTCTCCCTTAGCAGTCGGAGAGAAAAGACAGGCATGTCTACCACATTCTTAAAGGGGGATAATTCTGTGTCCACGGTGTCTAATTAATCTGATTTTCATCTAAATTTTCAGTAGCTTTGCAGCTTTGTTGACATCAATGAGCATGCAGAATTAACAGCTATGAGATCAAAATTCAGGCCTTTATTTTAGTCAGTAAAGATGAATTTATAAAACAGATTAAACTGAGTAAATTTCAGACACTTCTTGAGGAGTATCTTCTACTGGGTCTGGCTGGAATGTTAACTTTCTCTGCAGCAGCCCATATAGTGCTGTGCTCTGCACTTGTAGCTGGAACAGCAGTGTTATCACACCAGTGTTGTGTCTACTGCTGAGCAGTGCTGGCACAGCATCGGGCCTCTCTCTAACCCTCCTAGGGGATGGGCAAAAAGTGAGAAGAGAAACATCACCAGGGCAGCTGACCTAAACCAACCAAAGGGATATTCCATACCATGTGGTGTCACACTCAGCAATAAAAGGTGGAAACAGAAAGAAGAGGGGAGGGGTGGGCTCTTGTTGGGAAAACGTCGGTCCTCCTCCCGAACACCGGCTACATGCATTGAGGCCCTGCTTCAAGGATGTGGTCAGTCATCGTTCATTTGTGGGAAGTAGAGAGTAATTTTTTTCCTCTGTGCTTCCACATAGCCTTCATTTGTTTTATTTGCTTGTTTTCCTCCTTTGTTTCCTTTCCCCCTCCCTTTTCCCCTTTCCCTTTTTTTTTTTTCCCCTTTAGTTAAATTGTTTAGTTCATAATAATCTTTCTTTAATTATTATTATAATTATTTCCCTTTAATTAAATTATCCTTATCTCAACCCGTGAGTTTTTCTTTGCTTTACTTCTTCCCCTCCTCATCTAAGGAGGGGGAGTGAGAGAGTGGTTGTGGTGTTTAGCTGCCCAGGTGTTTGCTGTTTTACCCACAGTAAAACTACCACATACATGTATCTTCAAATAAATTATTTTTGTTTATTATTGGAAGAAATAAAATATTTAAATTCCATTAAGAGTAATAGAATTTACAGCTGCATTCATATTTTTAGTTTCATGCTATATAAAAAAAAATAATAATAAAATAAAATAAAAAATAAAAAAGATCAAAACACTTGAAATTCTAGCAGCTTGACAGAAAAATGTACCGTTGGTTGTGTCACATCTCCTGCTTTCATTAAGCAGAATGTCATAGGCAGAACACTTTGAAACGGTAATAAACTGCTACTACAATACATAGGAAACTGAGAAGGAAAAAATGTTTCAGGACAAATGAAAATTCATGACTATAATGGGCCTAATTCTTTCATATATAATTTACCAAAATTCTCATCATAACATTACTAATTCAAAGGCTTTGTAAATAACTTGACATCTGGAAGAGATGAACAACAAGAGGAAAGTGGCCTTTTCACTTTAATGTTCAATGAAGTAATTATGGTTGAGAAAAAGAAGATGAGTTCTCACTGGCAGATAAGTCAAATAATTATGGTGAGTACGATAGGTGAAAGAGGGTCACTGAAACAAAGAGCAGGAAACTGCACAAACAGATAAATTCAGATTTGAGGTTCAATGAGGAAGAAAAGATAATTTTTTCATATGGAAAATGACTCAAGTAGTGTTTTGAATATGTCTGGTTAAAATCTATTCCGTCTTATTAAAAAAAAAAAAAAAAGTGACTGAAAAAAATAAGAATTATTGAATGAAATTGATCACCAAAATCAAGTCTCTACAGTATGGGCAACACACTGTTGTTGGATTGTTGAACCTGCTAACTAACTTAGAAAAAGCAAAATGCGGTAGAAATAAACAAGATCTTGAGGTCATCAAGTAAGAAGATTTTCTGTTTTTCTCTTTTAAGCTAGTTCTCTAGGGGCAATTGCAATGTAGAACAAAAATTGCATCATGAAATAACTACTTATTTGGAAGAGAAAGATAATGCAATAGCCCTGTGTGGTTTTAAGACCTGGGACCTG
Organism: Aythya marila; assembly: GCF_965140915.1. Taxonomy (NCBI): domain Eukaryota; kingdom Metazoa; phylum Chordata; class Aves; order Anseriformes; family Anatidae; genus Aythya; species Aythya marila. The sequence continues at coordinate 111,588,883 of NC_139044.1, forward strand.
ATCAAAAATTCACTGAATTCAGAAGAAATGTCATCATTTATAGCACTTGGTGTAATTCCGTCTGTCTGGTTTAATAGCAAGATTTTGAAGTGTTTGGATTTCCTTCCTGCAGATCACTGATTAACCATTGTTCTCTGCTAAACTTGAGTAATTATTAAATTTTTCCACTCCCAATATACAGACATTCTGGATAGTCTACAGTTTCACAGAATTCAAAGCCATTGTGAATCATTAGGTCATCTAATCTAACCTCAGATCTATTAAAGAAAATTATATTACATCTCAATAGACTATATTTTTAATTGTAAAAAATGTTTCAGTCTTCAAATATCTGAAAAGTATGACAGTGTAGAGATCAAGGTGTCCAAAGTCCATCTGAGGGAAGAGAAGTGATTATGTGGTATCTACAGATATATCTGCAACTGATTAAAAAAAAAAAAAAAAAAAAAAAAAAAGGCCCTTTCAGTATAATCTAGGAGAAAATTCTTTCTCAACTACATATCTTAAACCAAACATGACTATAAGTATATGGAAAAAATAAACCACTCAGACACCTGTGGGAATTCTCTGCTTCAAATCAGTGACCTTTCCAATAGCCAGATGGTGCTTTTTTTCTCATACTTTGGGGGACAGGGAGAGAAAAGTGTTAAAACAGAAGAAGGGTAAAAACTCTTCCTTTGCTCTTATAGATAATCACATCCAAAAGTCCAAAAGCCATTAGCTTTGATTGTAATCATTGGATTAATACAGTTCTTCACAGGCTCACAAAATAATAATAATAATAATAATAATAATAATAATAATAATAATAATAATAATAATAATAATAATAATAATAATAATAATAATAATAATAATAATATATGTTTAGACATATATATATACATATATACTTGATCAGGGAATTTAAATTCTTCTTTCAGCTGTCACTCACCCAAGCCAAATAACTTCTTCAAACTGCTAGAGGAAAACATTTATTTTCAAAATCCATCTCATTTTGCCTTAGAAACACCTAAGGATTGCTCCTTGTTATTTTGTTATTCTACTAGTCTTGATTACGTGCAAACTTCTCTAGCACATATTTGGTATCATAACCTAGATAATGACTAAAAAAATATTAAATAGCCTTTTATCAAAAGATTGTATTTGGGGCAATTCCAATGAAAATAATTCCTTTCATAAATGTCTTCCTGTGAGCTACTACTTTGTCAGATTTCAGTGAGGCGGAGTTAAATTGAGCTCATATGTACCCTTATTACAGCCATATAATACATGCTTTTGGTTCAAAATTTCATGAGGTTTATTCAAATGCCTTTGAGAAAAAATATTTCAGGTATGACTGAAAAGCATTTAAAATCATTAGCAGGACTATTTCTGTATCTTCCTGTAAAGCCACATTGCCAACATATTTTTATAAATGTCTGCAAGAAATATTTAATAAAAGCTCGGTTTCTCTCCCATAAAGTCTCCTACAGAAAGAAAAAAAAAAAAAAAAACTTTTGAGTGTTTTACAAAAAAAATAGTATCTGAGAGCAATGTCTGAGTCGGTAAGATATCAACCTGTGATTTGATCATTTCAGGAGTGACACAAACAAGCGCATTATAAAGGAAGTGCTTGATTTCTCTTAACTATTACTGGTCTACTTAAAACACAGGCAAATATTCCACAGACCATCAGTGATAATGAAGCCTGATACCCAAGGGCTGGGAACATGAAGCAAGCAGTGCTGCAAGAAAGTAAGATGGTCTGATAAGTTCAGGATAAAAACTATTTGTGACATCATGTAACAGTTGACCTAGGTGGCATAGCTGTTAGAACAACACTTTAACTAAACTTTTGTTTAGGTAGATGTAAGTGTAATATCACCAACATAGAATGTTGGTGATTCTGTTTCCCATAGAACAGAAAGAACCTTGAATAGCTTTTGTGAGCTCAAGGAAACCATGCAAGCAACCTGTTAATAATTAAGATGTGCAATCATGTCAAGAACAAGGAGGTTGCAAGTATCAACAGAAAAATCAGCCATTTGGTAATGGCAGATCAAAATACAGCAGTGCAACTTGAAGAGACTGTTCACCAGCAAGGTATTCTCCGCCCAATCCTAAAACTAATTAAAATAAAAAATACCAGGGGGGATCAACGGAACCGGAGAGACTCTAAGTGACCCCACGGACATGTTGTAAGGTTTCAAGACTACATCTCCATGACCAGCAGAGCCAGGAAACCACAGAGATCCCAGGGGGCCCACAGCCCTGCCCCATGATGATGTGCAGCACAGCTGGAACCACTACACTAACACCTCTAACATTTCTCCTGGACCACATCATCTCTTCCACAGTATAGAGAAGTAATGTAATTTTTAAAATGGCATATCCATGTGATTAAAGTGTTTTGGTATCCAAATCCATTTAGTCCCCACACTAACATTTACTTTTAAACCACAACATGCCTCTAACTGAAGGAATGTAGTATAAACTCAGCCCTTATCATGCATCAGAGACTCCTCACAGAAAACAAGACATTAAAATACCCACAGCAAACGCCTTAGTATTTGCATTTTGCCATGCTCATACCATCCTTATTATACATAACCAGTGACTGTATGAATAAGTTTACTCTTCAGTCTTTTCAGTCATTTGCATCACCCTCATGTGGACTCTTTAATCTCCAACAACTTGTGAACTGTGATTGAGGTTTTACTGAAAACTGGGAGTTTGCATTTGTTTCCATGAGTCTGGATTCCTGGCTGATAAGAGCTGATGCCATACTACTGTGCTTGTCACAGAAGGTACACGACCTTCTTAATCCCATAAAATTTTCAGGAAATAAATGCAAAACCATATCTAGATATCGATGCTTGGGATCACCATCTAGCTCATTTCTCTATATGGTCAATGGAGAGAGAGATATTTCTATAGAAAGAGTTTTCTAATCTTGAAATAAATGTCTGAAATAGAATATATAAATCACACTACACAGTGACCATTTCTCTCTACTCCCTATGAAGGGAGCTCAGGGCATTGAGTTCAAACAGGCACATCCACATCTGCAGCTGTTCAAAGTTATGTGAGATTACTCTCACCCTTAATATCTTTGAGATTTCTTTCCACACAAATGTAGTTGAAATTGGCCAGTAAGCCCAATTTAATACTTACACACATACACAGCATGATCACATAAGCATTGATTTCTTAGGAAACTAGGTTAAAAATAGGATGTAATAAATCAGCGCTGAAGTGTGTTCAGTTCTTATCCTAAGCCCCATTATTTCTTTATGTTCTCTAAGTCTGCATGAGCTAGAAATTCAGTCAGTATGGCACAGAACTGAAACACTATCCTCAATATTTTTGATATTTTAAATTATTTAAAGATAATTATGAAAATATTTGGAACCTGCAAACATTCGGTTTTGTATATGGAATACTTATAGGATGACAGCTTTGGTTGAACAGAATACACTGTTTTGTGCTTTGATAAATGTTTTGCTTGCATGTAATAATGAAAGACAACTGTAATTAACTGAATGTGTTTGAGGTCTTGTGAGTCTTGATATTCTCTTCATAGCTACTTGCACATTCACAATTTCAAGCCAGACTGTTTTTTGGGAAGTAGGAAAGTCCAATTTAAAAAAGCAAAGTGGTATTATTGTGGTATTTAGTGAGAACTACACCTAGTTCTCACTACAGAATTACATCTACTGCAAGTTCACACAGTAAATGTGATAAAAAGAGTACTTTTCATCTAAATAAGGATCAGACCTGAAGTCTTATTTGATTTCTAGATTCTCTTTCAAAAGTTCTTCAAGAACACATTTTTTTTGGCATGTAAATCTCTTACTAATTTTAGATTTCCCTGGTTAGTGAGCTTAACCTCTTCAGGAAGCTGAAAACCCATGACCTCTTCTTGAACATTTTCCTGGGTGGTGGCATTTTTTTTTAATTATTACTTTTTTTTTTTTTCTTGGCATTTTCATGTCACCTAAGACAAAATATCTTTTACACTGCCTTTTTTCAGTATGCCACCAGCCAGTTTCATTATTTGGGTTAAAAAGCAACAGTTGCCAGAGCTTTGCCTCTTCCAACACAGACAAAAAAAGAATGTCTGAATAGAAGTCTTCAGAGACAGGCACCTCCATAAGGTGATTCATTTGCCCTATCTTAGATACCTCTCTTAGAAAAGATGAATAGACTTTTGGCTAGAATTCTGTCAGTGAGAAGTTTTGTATAAATATCTTTCAGAAGTGTTTTTAACAGAATATTTTTTATCTAAGGAATATAAATTGTTTCTATCACCAGCTGATGTATTTTTGTTTGGCTATGGAAAGTGAGTTTGCTGATCTCACTCCAGGAACCAGTATGTTCAAATGCTACCACTGCCATTGTTTCACAATATCCCTATATCATTATGAGTCCATGCAAAAGTAAAAACCAAAAAAAAAAAAAAAAAAAAAAAAACAAAACAAAACAAAACAAAAAAAAAAAGGAAAAATAATAAAAACCTTTAAGAAGATGGAGGGATAAATAAAGCCCCTTTACATCCGCAGGGACTTCCATGTCAAAGATGAAAAACATTGTATATACAGTTATGGGAAGCTATTGCTGTGTGAAATCAATGTCTTAATTTTAGTCACCTAATAATTAGGGATCCTCTTAAAACTAGTCATCAAATTTGCTTGTATGCTTGCTGAAATCAGACTTGCATCTTGAGGATCATCTTTTCTGATGTGAAGCAGCTGTTTTAAGAAAAAACATGCTATAAAGGAGATTCTGTCTACTTTCTAGGCAGCCATGTTATGACAGAAACTTTCATTTCAAAAAGATACTGTTAATTCAGAGCAGCCCCTCAGAAAGTTTGCTACATATTCCAGGTACATGTATTTATAGTAATCCAGATAACAAAATTTACATCCTGACACCGTTGAATTTATGGGACTTTGAAAATTTGAAAAGTGTCTTCCAGGTCTTCTGACTGTTTTCAAGTTGTTGACCTTCCATATCATTTGTTCAGATCAGCCACGGATATGAAATTCACACACAAAGTAACAAAATGAACTAGAAAACATGTAAGCAAAATCTTAGCTTTATATCCATCCGTACTCAAAGCTAACCCTTCCTTTTCACTAACCTGATTTACTATGTGTTGAATGGAAAAACAATGGCAGAAGTTCTCGTTGGTAGAGCAATCCCTGCAGTGGCTGCAGGCACTGGCTGAGGATCCTGCTTGGAATTCCTCACTCTATGAGTTATCAGTCTGATTGAGAGACTCAAATTCATGTTATTGAAAATAATATTATATATTGCAGCATAAGATCAAACTAGTCTAGCCAACACTACTTTAGGGATAGTTCTCAGCTGCTCTTACAAGACAAGTCCCCTCTCATGAGCCAGCAGATATATCCATCAAGTGGTTCATATAAAGTTTCCTAATTTCACAGAGGGCACTGTGAACAGCACGTTCAGGTACTGAAACACTTTTATGCAAAGACCATATACACGACTCCAACTTGCACCTACAAGATGCATAAGCGAGAGTGAGAGAGCACTGGAACAGGCTGCCCAGGGAGGTTGTGGAGTCTCCTTCTCTGGAGATATTTAAAGCCCATCTGGACGCCTACCTGGGCAGCCTGCTCTAAGGAACCTGCTTTGGCAGGGGTGTTGGACCTTATGATCTTTCAAGATCCCTTCCAACCACTTTAATTCTGTGATTCTGTGATTCTGTGATAACATGATATCTTCTCCTTTTCTGTGACCTGATGTTGTTTGTAGAAAATAGGGCAGCAAGAAATAGTAGAGGAAGGGCATGGGCACTGCACCATGACTTAGTGCAATAGATGCTTAGTTCTGGATACCTTTATGCAGTTGACTAGAAAGCCTCTGTCTTAAAGAATGGGGCTTGACAGGTTTGCTGTGAACCTGCTTGGAAGGCTCATGTCTCTGCTATCTTTTATGTTCTCTTACTTGTACCATGTTGCAAGCAAAATCCTTCTCTTAGAAACACAGACACAAAAGATCTTCTGACTATTTCCTGAACTTTCAACCCCACAAAGTTCTAATGATTTTTATTGGCAAATCCAGATCCTCAAGGGCATTAGTTAGAGTTAAGGGCCAACACTTGCTTAAAAAACACAGAGGCTGCATCATTATTGTATTGTATTCACTGACCCCAGCAGTCAGGACATTTATGAAAAATTAAAGTACCAAGAAGAAGGGAAAGAACAACAGAAATTAAGCAGCGTATAGTAAGGTCAGGCCCACACTATCTGTGCTCTGCCATGAGGACTGACAGTAAGTGTTTCCAGACTTACACAGAATAGACAAGGCTCAACATATGCTCTACATTCTCCCCAAGTAGTTTGACTGGGCATAGCTCTGAGGGCATCCCTTGGGAATTGCTGCTGACTTTTATTAGAATCCTTATTCAGGTCAAAAAGGAAGAGCAAATATCTCTGCACAGGGACAGCATATTCTCCTCATCCGATGCAAAGAGCTAGCCACAAAGAGACCAGACAGCCAGCAGTGATCAGCATCATACAAGGGGACACATTTTAGTCTTTTTTTCTAGCACTTGTTAAGTTCCTGCATCAGTTTTTCCTCATGCCTTGAACGTGACTGGAGCTGCCCAAGCAGCCCACCTTCTATTGTTAGGAACAAAGGCTAGCAAAAGGGCCAAAAATCTCTGTAATGGATGAGAGGGACAGAACTTGAGGGAAGAAAAATTGTTGCTCAGATTATTCAGACTTTATTCACAGGGAAACAGAGTAAAGAATACAGCAAACAGTTGACAAAAAGCAAAATCCACTTTATTTCACAGAGCCAAAACTCCTATACTTCACAATGAATAACATTTCCTATCTTTACATTTCTTTCCACATTATCTCATGTAGACCTCCTGAAAATGTCATAACATTGCATGACAATGTAACATATTACAATGTGACATATCCAAGTAATGCAGAATATATAAAAATTATGTAAAATATCATCTCTGCTAGCAGAAGGGCTCTGAATCATCAGCCTTCATTTCTGATCTGTGTATAATTCCCAACCACAACTTAAGTTTAATCAACCTCATAACTTCTTCAGTTTTCTTCCACAGAGACAACTCAATACATAAACATAAAGCACCTCCTCCTGGTTTTCCTCCTCAAGGGTATCTTTACATGTGAGCAGACATTACATGCTCAGCTCCGTGAAAAATACTAGAATTAGATTTCTACAATATTTTTTATGGCTGAATCTGCCTTTGCATTCTGAAAGGTCCTGTGCTTTTATTTTTATCAGTATAATAGAAGCTTTTGTGTTGGCTCTGTTAGTCTAATTTAATTCCCCATCATAGTCACTGCTCCATAGTGACAATTGGTGTCTAACTGAATGCAACAATTTTTAATTCATTACATGTGTTCTTTTAACTTGTGTATATGTATTGCTAACTTTCCTTTTTGACTGCTTCTCAAGAGCAGAAATTAAATCATCAATGCTAGATGCATAAAATGTTTTTATATGGTTCTATCTTTCAGATTAATTTGCAAGTCAGAAGTTTCCAGTACATTGTGCTAAACAACAACCATGTATTTATCTTGACAAATGATGCAAGAAAAACTAATAACGATGAGGCATATAGAGAGCCTTTCATCCAAAGATCCCAGGACACACGACAAAGTTTACATGCTGATTATAGTCTACACTCAGTAGTGTTGAAGCTTCTCATTGGCTTTAATGGGCATAAATGTAAATAGAAAACTATGCACAGATAACTTCAGTCACTGATACATGTCTATGTCTAGGGTAGGAAGTGCAAACAAGAAAGCAATTCTTCTTCATAGCATGACACATGGCAGGAGAAATACTGTGTGCAGATAATAGTGGGGCAGCATTGTTAATTACACTGTGTAAACCATCAGTTGTTTTCTCCCTTTCTGTTCAGCAACATCCTTGTAACAACAGAGTGAAAACCAAACAAGGGACAAAAGAAAAACTTTGAAAGAAATTTGACTTTCATCTTGACATACATTATTTTAGGACAAGAGATTGACTTTTCCTTATCTTCTTCATGGAGCAAGGTGGAGGATCGTATGAAGAAATGCAATTACACTGTGCTGCAGAACATGGCCTCAGCAGCTCATTCAAGTCAAGTTCCTTCACACTGGATGGGAGGCTTGACTGGATAGAGCAGAATGAATTATAGACTCAAAATTGGTGTTTTTTTTTTGCTGCCTTGGGACATTGATAGATGGAAGGCTTACTTTAAAAGCCAAAGAAGCTTCTCTATATTTCCTGTTTTACTGATATTTTTTCCTCCCATGGTTAAATGTTTCTAAGTAACCACCATGAACTGAAAAGTCTAGAAATTTTAATGTTAGCTGGCTCTCTAAGACAGAAAGGATTTGCTGTATTTGATAACACACTTTTTCTCCTTATAATTACTGAACTCCTAAGAGTAACTTCACCAGGTCAGACTAAAGCTCCCATTTGCCTTATGTCCTGCTGTCAGTTCCTTGTCTTCCTAAATATGTGATATGGGCAACAAGGGCTCATGAGTAAGGTCCTGCAGGAGAAAATAGACTTGTCTTCACAAAGTAGTAGTCAGCACAGCTCTAGCAGACACCCTGCCTGGGGTTTCTACCATTGGGAAGTCAAGGCATTGAAGCCCATATGTCATGGTTTGGGCTTTTTTCTTTATAGAGGCTCATATGGTGCTGTGTTTTGGATTTTTGTTGAAAATATTGGTGATAACACACCAATGTTTAAATTGCTGCAGAGCAGTACACACACAGAGCCAAGGACTTTTCAGCTCCTCGTTCTGCCCTGCCAGCAACAAGTCTGGAGGTGCACCAGGAGCTGGGAGGGGACACAGCCAGGACAGATGGCCCAGACTAGCCAAAGGGAAGTCCCATACCATGTGGTGTCATGCTCTTCAATAAAAGCTGGGGGGAAAAAGGAGTATTACAAAGAATACAAAGTATTTCGTACTGAATGTACAATCTGATCAGTTCTGCAGCAGGAATCACCTTGGCAAATCTGTGGGATGGCCACAATCTCTACCCCAGATGTTAATCAACACATTTGAGCATAGGGATTGGTTCTAGGCGCAGTAGTAGCTACCAGGAATAATCTTCAGGACAGGCTGAAATTCCCATCAGGAGAGATGCTGCTCCAATTAATAAAATGCTTCGTGGTGAAGGAGGCTTGGAGTTAAGTTCACCTTGTCTCAAGTCTCTCCACTGATTCAGACCAGTCTATTGTCTTATCTATGGATCTGGATAATGAGTTCCTGGGACACCAAGGGAATTCATGTCTAAAGTGCATTGGGTTTGCACATGGAGACAGACCTTGTACCCAGATGCACCAGTTAGAAGACAAACATTTCACTGGGTTTAATTTCCTCCATTCTTTTCAGCTATAGGTAATCAAACAGCTCCTTCAACTAGTTGATTTATTTCAGTCCCTCATAAATACCATATTTCAGCAAAGTTAGTACTCATAATAAATAAATAAATAAAGATCACTCCACTCTAGCCCAAAACAGCTTGTGAAGTAGATCATGTGCTGTTGGTCTAAGTGTCTCAGGTGTCAAGAAGCACTGTGCTTTAAATAAAGCATTCATCAATCATCCCTAATTCAAGAATTTATGGTGCAGACCCTTTTTCTATTCACCTTATTTCACTACAGCACTTACAAAACAGATATCTACAGCATATAACCACACTTTCCTGCATATTTGTACTACCAGGAGCTATTGAGGATACTCTGATTCTACCAGTAATATTAGGATTCTGACTCTCAAAGAGCCCTGCGTTTGTTACTACTGTATATGCTTTCTGACTTGAGTAACTCTCCATTTTTTTCACATGTAGTGTACAGTTTCACTTGTTATAATAATATTTTTTCCACTTGCTTTTTAAAAATTTTATTCTTTTTTCACTTACAGCTTCTCGATGTCTGAGTTTTATCAATTAGGTTATTTCAGTAACCTTCATAATTAGCTTGAAGCATTCAGATCTTAAAATGAAATTATTCACATCTCCTCAGCACTCTGCCCATCCACAATTTGTGTGTGACTAAGAAGATGGATGCTCTTCATCTTTCCTGAGGCTTCAAGATTGGGCTAAATTGTACTGCAACTTTTTGTTCATGTTGTAGACAGAGTGCCACTCATCCAGGAAAGGCAGATAGTATGCTCTCCTGTTACCTCACATGAAGTTTTTCGGAAGGTACATGCAGATGCATACCCTTGAAGCAGAGTTGTCCACCTTCTCCCCCTCTTCCTCAGCTACCCTCCTAGGAAAAGTCACAGCTCTGACAAATTGGTTCTTGTGACTACTTAACCCTTTTTTAACACTAAATAAACTGGGTTAACCATGACCTATTCCCATTACTTAAGCTAACATGACTTGGTGTAACTGAAATGGGTGAAGAAGCACTCACAAAATCAGTTCTGCTGGGAAATATGAGTAAGTCAGCACTGATGCACAGTAATCTCCCATAAGCAGAGCTGTGCTGAGAAAAGTACATCTGTTCCCAGCCTGAGTTATGCTCTCCAAAGCCCCAGCCACAGAATTAGCCATGCTCTACTATACATTGCTATACAAGAGTTTCAGCTTACTTTTGTGTTACAGTGAAACTAGAAACTGCCATGGCTCTGAAAACATGAGAGAGTAAAACACGGAACCATTGTAAACATAAACACCTGAAATTACAGCTCTGAGAATATAGCTTTTCCCTTATTTTCTGAAGGAATGCTAAATCTGAAACCTAACTACCACCATTTCAATGAGGGCATTGTTAGCTATTTTACTGCTGAATGTTATAACGAATCCAACTAACTCATGTGCTAAAATTCCAGAGATGCTCAAAATCATCTGTGTCCTGAGATGGCAGTTAAGGAAAAGCCATCAAGCTACCGGAGTCTGTGTTATATCCTTGGCATGAGAAAAACGGGAAATGGGCTGAGCATAAAATAAACAAATTTCTCCAAGAAAGAAGATATTATTCCAAACTGTGCCTACAAGTATTTTTTCTTCTTACATAACTTATTGCAACTTGATCATAAATTTAATTCCTGTTAAAGTACCTCAATTTTTTACCAGTGTAGCAAAACTCAGGTATCTTACCACAGGCTCTGTGTGTAGCTGGTTACAAGAAGCTGATCTCACATCAACACCGTTAGAAGCTACCTCTTCTTGCTCAATTTGCACCCTTATGACTTGCACCAAAATCTAATGTTGGGGATAATGAGTTCCGCTATTTTGCAATTGGTGCAGTGTGCTTGTACCAATAGCAATGTGGAGCACAGAAGCAGTCAGAAACTGGACTGTTTGGGCTACAGCATAGTTTGTGGTACTCGCCAGCTTCACAACATGCAAAAGACAGCACAGCACAGGGTAAAAAAAAAAAAAAAAAAAAAAAAAAAAAAAAGGAGAGTTAAGGCTTTAGATTTGCCAGTTGTAAATATATTATTTATTAGGGAAGTTCCATAAAACTGAGTTGACAATCACTTCTCTGTTAGACAGACTTTTTTTTTCATGCTTACATCTGCATAGGCATAGGGAAAGAGAAAACAGAAAATAGATCTTTTTCCATCCAAAAATGTAACATAAACTGTTCTGATTGTAGCAGCTTTTTCAACTAAAGCTAACTCCATACTGCCCATATTAGCACAAACCCATTTTGCTTTTTCATTCTGCCTGCTAGCTTAATGAAAGTAACATGTACACCAAAGTGGGAACACTCAAAAATTCAATTTCTAAGCAGAAAGTATATAATGGAGTTAGCAGCTTACAGGTTTTGGACAGGGCATGAAACATCATGTTTCAGAGAACCCATTGGGAAGGAAAAACAGAGGCTAGGACCAGAGGCATTTTCTGATAAACCTACCTTCAATTGTATACATGCTCCTGTGTATACATTGAAGGCTGTGGGGAGGAAAGATATGATTTTAACTGGGAGAAAGTGAGCAATCTAGTGAATATAAGCTGTTTTCCTAGTATGTGTGAGAGCTTTTCTGAATATAACCTTGGAAACAAGAGATTCCTCATCAATACACCATGAAACAAGCTAATAGCCATTACATCTTTTCTCCTTCTTTCTCTAAACAAATGTCCCTTAATAGAGAGCTCAGGGCTCATTCTGTTTATAGGAAATTACTTTCACATACAGTGCAAGAAGATGTTCTCCCTAAATTGCTGAAACAGATGTAGGAACAAGGTGAACAGTTAGAGGCCCATGTTAAACCAATATGAGTGACTACAAACAGATTACCAGTGATTTAATGGAAACATTGGAAAATCTATTCAGTTTGATTTATATGACTACAGAAACAAATTCTTTCTCATGTGAACTTTATATAACCCAGGTCAAGTCTGGGGCACAGAAGAGGGACAAGGCCATGGAAAGATACTTGCAAGCAGTAGAAAATGTGAATTTAAGGAAAATATTTGACTTGCAAATTAGTCACTGTTACGTGTTCACTTCTTGGCTTGATTCTTGCTCATTATCAGAACTAGCTCAGGATTTCTGTGCATTTTCATCAGCAGTTTTACTGCACTGCTTTTGTGTGTACCCTTTTACACATATGTAAAATCATTCACACAGGGTTATTCTATTAATATATTTTCATAAGGCAGAATAATCCATCTGTCATTATGCTCACCTGTGCTGCCTATTATGAAGTAATTTTTTAGCAAATAGGAAAAACTAGTTTACTGTTTCTTCATTATACATGCATGCAACCTTGAAGTATTTGCTGTAGTTTATGCACTCTTCCAACACAGCCCTACAGACTAACTAAACTAGTTTTCTTTAAACAAAAGCTGAGAAATTTACCAAAACTTCCATCAAGCACAGAAGTGTTATGTCACCACAATAACATTATATTAGTTGACATTCTCAATTTTTCTTGCAGATAGCCTGAATTAGCCTTTCTTACAAAATTCATCAGATTACATTTCTCATCTAGGAGCTCACACTGATAGTATTTAGTAGTGTGAAAAATCAGAGGTTTTTGGACAGGAACCACTCTATCATTTCTGAAAAGCACAAAAATTAGAAAAAATATACTTGTGATTACATTACAGAAATAAAAATATCAAACACCTCAGAGTCTCATCATAAGTGCTTAATCTGGTTAGTAAAAATTAAATTTCTAGAATACATGGAACAGCCTGATTAAAGTGGACTGAAGATTAGGGAAGCAACAAGTATTCTAGTCCAGGCCCTCTTTTTGTCATCAAAAGAAAATGTGCAGCCAAGAAACAAAGTAAATGTGCATAGTCTGTGACTGTGGCTGTTCCTGAATTTATTCTAAGTGGCATTTTCTGACTCCCCCCCACCCAAAAAGAAAGAAAGAAAAAAAAAAAAAAGTTATTTAAAGACATGCTCTAAAGTCAGAATACAGAGAGCTTTGAAGGGACCCTTGCAGTGAACTGCTCCAGTGCCTTTCAACATTTTCAGCTCACTTTGTATTTTGTGCCTCATTTCCAGTGTGTGACTTCTGGGACAGCAAGGTGCTTCGTGCCTCATTTGCTGCGGTAACATTTTTACCAGAAAGGAACACGTCTCTGGCTGAGAATTTTGTCTTATCCAGCACTGGCCCAAAGTCAGGATCTGCTATATCTAAATCATTTCAGACAGACACTTGTTCTGTCATTACAGTGACATGTTTTTTCCTAACATCTTACCTCAATAATCCTTGCTGTATTCTAAGCTGTTATTTCGTCTCATATCTGTGGACACAGGGAACCCATTATTCCTTTCCTTTTGCTGGCAATATTTCATAGCACTGTTACCGTGTCCTCCTTAGTCTCATCTTCAGGCTAGGCAAAATAAATTCTTCCAATTTCACTTTAAAGGTCATATTTTCTACATCTCTGGATTATGTGCACTCTCTCTGCTGGACTCCGTCAAGTTGGCCCATCTGTTACAGTGCACTGCCCAACACTGGGAACAGGACAAGGTCTTATGAGTGCTGAGTAAAGCAGAAGGAGAAAAACTTACAGGAGTTCTGCCATATACCCCAGTATGTGGTTTACTTTTCACAGTGTGGGATTCTTCAATCACATTCAGTTAGTAATTCAGTGGCGTCTGTTTAAACTCTGCTTTGCCAAGAGTGCTCTCTTTCTTATATGTACGCAATTAATTATTCCTTGGGGTAGTGTTCTGCACCTCTCCTTACCAAATTGCCTCTTATTTTTCCCCCAGTTCTTTTCTTCAGCTCATCAAGGCAGCTTTCAGTCTTTTTTTAACCTTTTTGAATTGTTTTCAGTCTTTCAAATTTTTCATCCAGAGAGCTTGTGATCCTCATCCAGGTTGGTGTTGTCTGAAAACATTACAGCTGTATTCCTTCTTCCACCTTCCAAAGTCATTAATGAAAATAGTCCATATCCCAAGCCATAAGAATCCTTGCAACAAGCACCCCTTTCACTTTCAAAATAGATCCTTAATCCCTTCTTTCTTTTTTTCCCCAGTAGTTTTTCTCTCAGCATTTGATAGGTTTATATAGCTTTTGTTTCTTCAGTTTGCTAAAAAGAATGTCTTCTTAGACATCAGTATTTTATAGGAATCAAGCTATGTGACTTCTTCTCCTCATTTTCTGGTCACTGTTATTTTCCTAATCAGAGTCACAACTAGACTGGTCTGACATAATTTGATTTTACTAATTTATCACAGAATCACAGAATCTCACAATGGTTAAATTTGGGTCCATCTGGCCCAAACTCCTGCTCAAGCAGGAACAACCAGAGCAGGCTGCCCAGGCCCATGTCCAGGTGGCGTTTGAAGGTTTCCAAAGAGGGAGACTCTACAACCTCTCTGGGCAACCTGTTCCAGTGCTCTGTCACCTGCTCAGTAAAGAAGTGCTTACTGATATTTAGATAGAACCTCCTGTGTTGCAGTTTGTGCCTGTTGTCTCTTGTCCTGGCATGGGTCACCACTGAAAAAGCCTGGCTCTCTTCCTTCTACCCTCCCTGCAGAGATTTACTGTCATGGCTAAGATCTCCCCTGAGCCTCATTTTCTCCAGGCAGAACATTTCCAGCTCTCTCAGCTTCTCCATAAGGGAGGTGTTCTAGTCCCTTTAACGTCTTGGTGGGCCTATGTTTGACTCTCTCCATTAACTCCAGGTCTCTCTTGTACTGGGGAGCCCAGAACTGGACCCACTCCTCCAGGTGCAGACTCACCAGTGCTGGGTAGAGAGGAAGAATAACCTCTCCTGGGCTACTGGTGATGCTTTGCCTCATGATTACACTGCATTATTCACTGGAAGAGGCTGTCCAGAGAAGCTCTGTTCTTCCACTCTGCAGAAGGTTCCAGTCTTGAAAAGTCAAAACTCTCCTGAGATTTCTAATGGTCTTAAGAAAGTATACACTGCTTGAATATGAAAAAGGCACTTAGAGAACTTTGAAGACATTAAAGGAATATGTAGACTTGAAAGCCTGAACAAGAATTCTTAAATGACATAAAGATAGAAAGGAAAACTTTGGAATATCTTTTAATAGGACCAGTGTTGAAGACAGCTTCCTCAAAGAATAACCTACACAATTGGCTAGGAATCACCAGTGCAGATAAATAATGGAGATTTATTACTTGGCTCATAATTCAAGTAGAATAAACTGAATTACAAAATTAATGTCTCAAAAGACTTTTCTCTACCAAACTGTTGTAAATTCAGAACGTGTACTCCAAGGAATAAAATGCATTTATGGTTGATAGAACATGGCTCACAGCTTTGAAGGTATGAGAAGGTGAATAAACTGGAAATGCAGTTCTCTGTGCTCTGAAAAAATAGCCATGCAGTGTAAACAGTCATAAATATCAGAAATTCATCTGTCCCCTGAGATGGAAATACTGATCACGTTAATAGGAGCATTATAGAAGGCATAATATAGAGGGTGACAGAAGATAAATTAATCAGTCCATTATAGTCATTGGTTTAAGAACCAAAGAGTTTCTGCAGCTTCCACAGATAAAGTACATGAAGTTGTTGGCAAAGTATCCTTTGAGGGTAGCTATCTGCAACTCAGATCTGAGACAACTGTAGAAGAGAGAGGCATTTAGAATGAAAAATCACATTCCTGTATCAGGCAAGTTTTCATTCATTCAGGCTCCAAGTGAACACTATTGCCAAATGGCTTGAAGTACTAGGACAGTATCCAAACACTTAAATCAAGGCACTCTTACATTAGCTTTCCACTGATACAACTCAATGTACCACTAGGAACATAATTCCTATTTACTCCAAATCAGAGTAACTTTTGAAAAATATTCAGATGTGCCAAAGAAAAATTGGAAATGAATTTCCAGTTTTCAGTGGGAATTTGGGCAAAAAAAAAGAGATTGCATTTCATGTATTTTTAGTGACACACCCGTTCCAAAATTACCAACATGAAGCATGCACCCTGAGGCCATTGGAGCTTGTCTCAGAGAGATGATGATAATGCAATAAGAGGTTCCTC
This sequence comes from Aythya marila, assembly GCF_965140915.1. NCBI lineage: Eukaryota > Metazoa > Chordata > Aves > Anseriformes > Anatidae > Aythya > Aythya marila. The sequence goes on from NC_139044.1 coordinate 111,605,329, forward strand.
CCTTTAGGCAGAATTGGAGCTGCCCCCTCCTCAGGTTGGATCAAGCTTTCTCAGGCAGGGCTGTGTGCCCACAACCTGCCTGCACTCCCACGTCGTTCTGGGGAGAAAAATGACTGGCACACAGGGGAGTCCCACCAGTAGCATCTGCTCGCAAATTCAGAAAGTTTGGATAGTTCTGATTTCAAACCATAAGACAAGCAACTTTAAGGAGAAAGTAAACTGCACTCACCCAAATTAATTCAAATATAAGAAAATTATATTTCCCTAAGGAAATATGTTCATAACAGCCATGGTAATTAAAATTCTTTGGAGCTGAGGTGACAACAACTGACCAAGCAAAGCAACCTGACATGCATCAAAAGTACTATTTTTAAGAAATCCCTCATCTCTGCCTTGATTAGATGTCAGCAAACACTTCTGACAGTAATTTTTCAACAGCACAGGAATGAAGTCAATGGCTGTTCCCAGCCCACCAGAGAATGAATCTAGTTCTATAAAGAAGAAGAAAAAAGAGAGAGAGAGAAAACAAGACTTCAAGGATATATGGCCTTCCCTTGGAATTTTTTTTTTTAAGTGAATACATTAGAGTCATTGCATGCACCGCAGAGCACAGCTGAACATAAGGCAAACAGACAAGATCTCATCTTCTCCCCAGGATAAGAAACCTCCCCTGACTGCCAATAATGTGAGCAGGGAAAGGCCCTGCCATAAGTAGCAGAAAAGGCTAAATTGTTCCACCATTAAGTGCAAAGTAATGTGTTACCAGCCTATGATTCTGTTAACAGCTGTGGATACACTGCTATTTAATGTCTGCACTGGAACCAAGTGGGTATTTGCAAATTTCCATACTTTATATTCCAAAATTGCTACACAAGTTCAAGTTCAAATAATTCATTGACTTCTGTAGGTTTGCCCCAGCTCTACACCAGCCTACTGAGGACAGTAATGTTAAAAGATGTTTGTGGCTGTAGTCACTTGCTGCAACAGTTCAGGAAATTTTGATGAAAACCTGCCCCTAGGCGAAGACCATATAAATGTTGAAATACAGAGATACAGAAAACACACCATAGGCTTTACAAGTACATGAACTTTTGAAAAAGCAACCTGTTAGGGTCCAACATCCATTTCTGTACACAGAAAAAAAAAAAAATAGATGATCTCATCTTGTTCTTTGTTTGGTTTTGTTTGTGTTTCAGGAGTAAAATAAAATGAAAAGCATGACATATAAAATGTCATGTCATAAAAACCATAATGTTTTACAATAATCCAGAAAATGGTATTTCTAATAACCTATAACCTTTGTTTTGGGGTGGCGCTTTATCTTTGATTTGAAGCAAATTTAAATGATCACTTTTTACTACCTTTCAAACTGGAGTGTCACTTTCAAATGAAAAATCAAAACTTTTTGCAAGTTTTGAATCATTTTTGTTCTTTCAAAAATTGCTTTAGTTTTTCAGCTGAACTTAAGTTTGCAAGTACTTCTGGATGATTCAAAACATCATTTCCCATAGAATGGTACAATTTTGACAGAAGAAAATTGTCTGTTTACATTAGCTTGCCCTTTACACACTGCAGGAACACAAAGAGGCACTTTGTACGAGCACTGAGAGAGAAGATTCCCAAGCTGGTGGGGCTATACCATAGCTCATGCAAAGAGAAGATTGTATAAACAGCAGATGCCAGCTTTTCTCACTCAGAGAGAGGGAGATTCATCTCCATCTCAGCTGGTCTCCATTTATAGACAATAGAGACAAATGCATAGTTTAGGGACACAATTCACCAAATCTTTTTCAAACATCTACATTAAGATGAGAAGAACTGCATCCTAAAACAAGTTGCTTTTCCCCTAAGTATAAAAGAAAGTTGCAGTAATCTACAGGTCAGATGCAGAGATCTGCATTTAGATTGATGAATCCCTTTGCCCAAAGCTGAGCCAAAGCTCACTGAAATCTCTGTAACTGTCCATTGAATTCACCAGAACCCAAAAGAGATCCTGTCCCTGTTAAGGAAACATTTGGCTGCTTTTGTTATTCACAGATCTTAAGTGTACTTAATTTGTTTTGCTTATAATACCAGGTCACTGGGTCACGCACATTGCTAATGTAGCATTACTTCTTAATGGGATTTGCATAGATATGATATATATGATATTTAAACAGCTAGTTATAACAGATCACACACCTTTGTTGTTGGAAAATCAAATCGTCTTTCTATTACTGACTATTACAAGCCTATGGGCCTGATCCACTACCCTACAATTTCAACAGAAAAGTCCCCTGTGACTTCAACTGACGCTGCAGCAGATTTAAAAGTTGAAATCACAGATTTCCTGTTTTACAAAGCTTTTCAGAAATAAATTCACTACTTGCACTCAAATCTTTTGTTTTTCCCCAGAGCTCAGACATCCCTCCCACTCTGAAATCATTATTAGCTGGAAGCATATTCTGGCTTTTACCATTCCAAATGAACCTGACAAGTAATTTCCAAAGGAATTTATGTGCTGTTGTATTTCCCTAGGCTGTGTTTTAAAAGCATGATCCCCTTTGTTGACATTTGAGAGAGTTTAAGCAACTTTACCATTCCCCTTAGGGAATATAGGAGGACACTTTGTGAACAGAACAAGAAGTGATACTGTCTCTTCTGTGGAATTCTCATGACTTTTCCTCACACATTACAGCAGTAGGGGAAAAAATATATATATATTTATGAAAGTTCTTTGGAATAATCACTGATTTAGCTTAACAAGATTGCATTTGCTTTCCAGAGGTTTTTTAAAATAATATTGGCACAGTGAAAGTAACAAGAATACTTGTGAAATCTGTAAAACATAATTCACCACATGGGAAGTACTGCAAATTTCCCTGTACCAAAATGACACCGTCCACTTTCTGCTTACTTAATTCATACAAATACAAAGTAGAAACAAAGCCATGTGCCATAATGCCACTGAGTTAAACAGTTCATAAGTTCACACATGTTCATGTGAAACATCAACTATATGCTTTCAATTAATAAAAAACAAAAAAAAAATGCATATTGACCTCTTTAAAGATAAGGAACAAAAAACTAAATTTGTAAAATGCATTACTTTCTAGTATTTGTTCTTCCCAAGTATGTGTAATTGTTGTTTGGATCTGCACATCTCTATGTAACAGAGAAAAGAGTTACAACTTGAACTAACTAACTGGAAAAAACAATAATGACACTGAGCTTGTACACACAGCAATAGTATATTCCTCATGTCATATCTAATTATATATATATATATGTATATATGTTTAAATAAATATGTATGTATATATTTCACATGTACCTGTGAAATATATTAGTTTCCTTCATTAAAAAAAAATAAAATAAAATAAAATAAAATAAAATAAAATAAAATAAAATAAAATAAAATAAAATAAAATAAAATAAAATAAAATAAAATAAAATAAAATAAAATAAAAATGCATAGGAAGTCAACTGATAGAGTTGAAGTGATCTGTCCAAAGCCAAAAAGTGGCTGAGGTAGGATAGTTCACCTCATAGGTGAACATCTAGCTGTTAATCATACCAGCAGCCGTATTTCTGTTGAAATTACTGTATACACTACTATGACACAAAAGTAAAACAGGTCATGGAGGCCATCTGATAAAGTCTGGACATCTCCATGTCATTAAATTCTCTTACTTTCCAAGAGATGATAGCAAAATACATACTATGAGGGGCAGATTGCTTGCCCTGCTCTAACAACTGAACTGTGACCATTTAATTGTTAGCAAAAGTTGGTCCAGGCTAAAAGTGGGTGGCCAGGGACTACTTAACAGCATGGACAGCCAAGTGTAGTGCTTAGGCTTGTACCTTAATTAGCTGGCAAAGAAATAATCAATAGGGCCAGGCCACATCTCCATGTGTTCCAGCCTTGAACTTGGCCTCCAACCACCCTGTTCTGCTGATTTTTTCTGCATGTAATCATCCATCCAAGAGTTGTTACTTGTTTCCATTTGATCCACAGAGAGTATGTTTTGCTATAGCTGCCTCCAGGAGGCTTAGTCCTTTAACTCAAGCAACAGAAGTTCTATCTTATGTGTTTGATATCCAAGGCACACTGTCCAGTGATGACCTAGATACTGGGGTTACACAGAGATCATGCTTCCCTGCAGAGTTGGGCACCCTGCAGAGACATCACTTGTTTCCCCAGGAAAGAAAGTATTATACATATAAACCAAAATGCCTTCAGTTGGAAAGATATTTCACACTCTTCCCAAGTGCATGAGGAACACAACTCACAGAAATATATTTTAATGGGATTTTTTAATGAGTCCTAAGATAAATGCTTTATGTCCAAAAAAGAAAGTAGGTCCATTGTACTTTCCAATGAGACCAGAGTACATGTGAGTTCCCAAATTAATTCATAGGCCTCCTTTGAAGAGCAAGTCTTAATGCCCTCTATTAAATTACATCTCTTTATTTTGAGAAAATGGATTTACTTATTCCTTTGCAAGAAACCTGAGAATAGCATCACCAATCACTTTAGGTGACATCTACATGCCAGCGATGTTGGGTTATATAGTGACTGACTGACAACTGAGACTTCTGCTATACCTAGGAAGAGCTTAATAAAATTGATTTAGCGGATTTTTTTTTTTTTATTATTCCCAAGAACAGGGTTGATAATGAGATTTTTTAGCTAACCACACTTCGCTTGACAAATTATGAAGAGATCAATTTTTTTTTCCCATTAGCCTCACCCTCATCAATGGTTCAGCTAAGGTCAACTAGCCCTTCACTTGTAGTTAATGGTACACAATCTTTGTCTACTGATTTTTCTTTGTCAAAGCCAAACAGAAGAAAAATCAAATGCCCTTATTTCAAATTCAGAAGAAAAATACTTTTTTTAAATTAAACACTCCTTTAATTTGAAAGACACAAAGAATATATTTTGGAGAGTATGTCAGTCTAGTATGGTGACAACCGAAGGCAAAGGCCATAAACTGAGTGGTACTGAGCATCTAGAAAACCCATAGTACAAAATCTTAGGCCAAATCTCAGGTCACAGAGAATATTATTGTTAATTTGAATGAGGCCTGAATGTCTTCTTTGGATTTTACCAGAAGAGGCAAGTATTCATCAGTAATAGTTTCTATTAGCATATTATTATGTAGAAGAAACATTCTAAAACTTAAAACATTTAAAATTTTGATTACTTCATTGTCTGTTTGTATTACTGCACAAGGCACAGAGTGTATATTTTACACCCACCTCCACTCCCTGAGCTGGCTGGAAACTCACCATTACCACAGTGTGGAATTGTGACTTTTCATAGCTATATATAAGAGCAAAAAGAATCACATTTTCAGTCATTCTATCTTTCTATCGTGTATATGTAAGCCATCAATGTAAGACTTGTTAACACAGAAATAAGTTTAACATAGAAATAAGCATATCCTTCTTGTGCTGAGGGCCCCAGACCTGGACCCAGTGCCCCAAGTGGGGCCTCACAAGAGCAGAGTAGAGGGGGACAATCACCTCCTTTGACCTGCTAGCCACTCCTCTGCTGATGCAGCCCAGGGTGTAGTTGGCCTTGTGGGCTGCAAGCACACAGTGCTGGCTCATGTCAAGCTTTTCATCCACCAGAACCCCCAAGTCCTTCTCTGCAGGGGTGTTCTAAGTGAGTTCTTCTTCCAGTCTGTATATGTGCCTGGGATTGCTCTGACCCAGGTGCAGCACCTTGCACTTGGACTTGTTGAACATCATGAGGTTCACATGGTCCAACTTTTCTAGCTTGTCCAGGTCCCTTTGGATGGCATCCCTTCCTTCTGATGGATTAACTCTACCACTCAGCTTGGTGTCATCTGCATACCTGCTGAGTTTGCACTCAATTCCACTGTCTATGTTGTTGATAAAGGTATTAAACTTCTCTGGTCTCAAGACAGACCCCTGAGGGACACCACTCATCTCCAACCTCCACCTGGACATAGAGCCATTGACCACAACTCTCTGGGTGCAACCATCCACCCAGTTCCTTGTCTACTTAATAGTCCACTCATCAAATCCATCTCTCTCCAGTCTCGAGATCACGATATTATGTGGGACCATGTCAAAGGCTTTACAGAAGGCCAAGTAGATGACATTGATCAGTCTTCCCTTGTCAACTGTTGCAGTCACTCCATCATAGAAGGCCACCTGATTGGTCAGGCATGATTTACTTTTGGTGAAGCCATGATGGCTGTCTCAGATCATATCCTTGTCTTGCATATGTCTTGATGTTGCTTCCAGGAAGATCTATTCCATGGTTTTGTCAGGCACAGAGGTGAGGCTCATTGGTCGGTAGTTTTCTGGGTCTTCCTGTTTAACCTTTCTAAAAATAGGAGTGATATTTCCCTTTTTCCAGTCACCAGGGACTTCACCTGACTGCCAGGACTTTTCAAATATGATGGAGAGTGGCTTGGCAGCTATACCAGCCAATTCCCACAGGACCCTGGAATGAATGTCATCAGGCCCCATAGACTTGTACATGTTCTTTTTCATCAGGTGGTCTCGAACCTGCTCTTTACTTACAGTGAGAGGGACTTTGCTCCCCCAGCCCTCTCCCAGAGCTCAGGGAAATGAGAGTGATCAGTTGAGGAAGGACAGCATCCCGTGGGAGGGACCAGAGAGTGACCATGATGGAGCAGCAGAGATGAAGCATCAGGGAGGCACAGCCCCCATTGCCTGTTGTCCTGCACTACTTGGGGAGAGGAGGTGGAACAGGGTGGATGGGGGGAAGGTGAGTTTGTTTTTTGTTTATTTTTTTGTTTCTCACTGCTCTAGCTTGTTAGTAATAGGTAATAAATTTCATTAATCTCCCTATGCTGAGTCTGTTTTGCCCATCATGGTAATTGTTCAGTGATCTCCCTGCCCTTATCTCAACCCTTGAGCCTTTTCCATCATATTTACTCCCCCTTTCCCTTTGAGGAGGGGGAGTGAGAGAGTGGCTTTGGTGGAGTTCAGCTGGCCACCTGAGTAAAACCACCACAGTCAATGCAGCCCAGGCTGCCTCCAATCTTCACCTCTTGAATGAGTTCATCCACATTGGTGAGCACGAGCTCCAGTAACACTTCTTCTCTGGCTGAATTGTCTAATACCTGGACCAGGAAGTTATCCTTAATGATCCTGGATTGCTTACAGACTGCTGTGTAGCTTAAAAGACTATGTATGCTTAGTCTCAGGTAATTGAGATATATCAGGAGTCAGGCACAATGTAATAGTGTATAGAGATTATTAGTTGCTGTCCAACAGATCTTAGCGTACTTTATTTTACTGTGATTTTTGATTTTTTTCCTCAGTTTAATATCACATTGGAAGAGAAGATTAATTACTGTTAGCCCCACATATTGCCGTTATTAATACTAGAAATATTTAGAAGTATATAGCTAGATGGATGGATGGATGGATATTAGATCTCTTCTTAATGGATTACAAGTACATTGAATGCTTAGGGATTTGTTTAACCTCAGATGATCACTACATGAATAAAGTAAATTTTGTGGAGATAATTAATCAGCTTCAGAGAAAAGCTTGCAAACAGGCACCTTTATTCATTAGCTGGCTGGAAAGAGCCAATGAAGCATGAATTGATTACCTGGAATACATTAACTTTTCTAGATGCTGCCAACTGTGGTTCCTTCTTCCTTTCTGCAGTACATTAAGTAGAATCATGACTTCTGTTATTTGGACTAGAAAGACATTGAGTTTGCATTTCAAATTCATGCAAAAATCAATACAAGCAAAAGACTAAGTCCATATTTCAAACTTGTTATCATCTGGCTGTAGTTTGCCATAGAGGAAGTGTCAGTACAAGAACAACACGAGGGTAAAAGAACTTAAGTGAGGGAAATAATTAGAATCATAGAATCATAGAATATCCTGAGTTGGAAGGGACCCATAAGGATCATCGAGTCCAACTCCTGGCACCACACAGGTCTACCCAAAAATTTTAGACCATGTGACTAAATGCACATGTCTTGATAAATTCTTGATTTCTTGATACATTCTTGAATTCTTTATAAATTAACTAAATTTTCCTTATGGACAAGGATCCATGAGAAATTTAAATCCAAGATTTTGTTGTTGTTGTTGTTAAAATACAGAATGGTTTGTATTGAAAAGAACCTTCAAGATCATCTAGTTTCAACACCCCTGCCATGGGTAAGGACACTTCCCACCAGACCAGGTTTCTCAAAGGCCCATCCAATCTGGCCTTGAGCACTTCCAGGGATGGGGCATCCACAGCTTTTCTGGGAAACCTGTTATAGTAATATGCATTTCCCTAAAATGTTAATTTAAAACCTATCAAACAAAAGCATGGACCTGAGTGGTCTTATATATATCTCCACAGGCTATGATGGATTAGCCTTACAGTGAAATACATCCAAGTATTTGAGCCTTATGGCTTGTCTATAAACATTACCCCTTGAAACAGAGTATTTTGAAACAATTCTTACTTGGCTAGATCCAAATCCCACAATCTTTCAATTTGTTTCAATATAAAAACCTCTCTAGTTTTTGCTCATTGATAATCTGTGTAGCACACGGTGCAGAAATAGCTGCAAAGAGGAGACACAGAGGCTGGCTTGACATAAATAACTAAAAGTGAGGTACATGAGATGACAAACCACCCCTTCACACACAGAGCAAGCTGTAAAAATGCATGCACCCCATCCCTAGAGCGGATGCAACACAGCTATCCACCCCCAGATTCACAGACTGTGGCAGCTTTTTGTGAGTCTGAGAACCAAAGGAAGCCACTGTCACGCACAGCGCTGAAGAGCAGGCCTGGCTGCCAACACCATAGCAGGCTGGGGAGGATCGGGAAAGAAAGGCACTAAGAATATGACTGAAGGCATAGATCTTCCTTCTTTCCTCGATAAATCTGCATGTATGTTGTTGCCATACAGTAAACTAGTAATTTTACAAAATGTCTAAAACTTTCGGTCATTTCATGAAATGACTGTTTCGATCACAGATATGACTAAAATTTTCAGTTATTTCAGAAAATGGTTAGATATCACAGACAGACGTTATAGGAAATGCCTAAACCCAGTTTCTCTTGGATCACAAGACAAGTGAAACAATGTTTCTATTACATTTATTTTTAAAACTATATACTGGTATTTATATCCAGAACTACATAGCAATACACATCACAGAGTTAACAGTTATTTTCAACATTGAGACTATTTCAGAAAATGATTTTTGTTTTCATTTTACAAAATAACTGCTTTCAGAAAACACCCTAACAGATATTACAGGTGCTCAGCGAGAAGGGGAAGGAGGGTGGGAAGTAAACATGTGAATGGCTAGCCAGTGTCAAAGAGAAAGTAAATTCTTCCTATCATACAAATACTTCTCAATCCATGTACTCATGATTCAGCATTCAACTTTTTAGTTTGCTTATCCTTTTCTATCAAATGAGCTTCTCCAAGGAGCTTCTCCAATCCCTATAGCCATGGGAAGAAATATGAATCCTGCCCATATGCATCAGACAAGTGCCACTCACAGTAGACACCCTGCAACCAGGGTGACCTCATTCTAGTGCCATCATTTGTGTAGCTCATTGCAGGCAGTGTACACCTTCACTGGTGCTACAGAAGTTTGCCTCAATTCATGCAGGAATACCCTGGTCTGGTAATAATCAGACAGCACAATCTTTGCTAGTGCTAGGACTTAATGACCCACGCCTCCCTGCCAAGGAAAGGCTCCATATCAGAAGCACATGAACAAATAATCCATGAAAGCAACAGATGGTGTGGTGAACTCCATCAATGAGCATCATTAGATGGAGACCAAGGAAGGTCCAGGGGAGAAATAGAAACAACAGTAGTGGCATTGCAGTAGATTTCTGATTTATTTATTTATTTATTTTCAATTGATTATGCTTGGACAAGAGGTGAAGTCATAGGACTAGTCTCAGATTTCAGTTGAGCCTTGAGACCCTTCAGCATGCCTAGATGGGAGAGAGTGAGTTGGTTTTCTCCAGATCTTACTACCCTCTCCCAAACCTTTGGAGCAATTTCTACCACTCTTCTCCATCACAGCCAATACCAGAACAGCAGGAGTCCTGGATCACTTCTGTGCAAGCCCTCTCTGGAATTTTTGAATCCTAATCTATCCTGATTATTTCAATCTGACAATGAAACAACTCATTTTCTTACGTACCTTTGGATATAAGCATGATTTAGGTGCTGTGCCAAAGCCAAACAGAAGAGACTCCCACCCAAAGAACAACGCTGTCTCCTTCACACTCCAATGAGCATCTTGAAAGAAATACCAACAAGGAATACAGATGTTAAAAGGAAACAACCTACTCAGAGAAATTTTGAGTGTAAGGAAGTTCCCAGAAGGAGAGTCAACGAAAGGGCATTTTGTCCCATGGCCAGAGAAATTCTGAAGGACTGAAAAATGTATGACTGGTCTTCTGGTTTGTATCACTGCTGTTGTTTATTAATTCTCTGAATAGTAAGAAGTGGCTAGAGACATTATTTCCCACATAATCACAGTGTGAAAGCACATGGATAATGCCAGGATTCACCTTCTGTCAGTTTATACAACCGAGTGAACCAGGCATATCATCCAGAACACCTGTAATGCCAGTCAGTTGGCAAAAATACCTGAAACCTGTAATTATTTCATGAAAGGACTGATTTCACAAGATGACAGTAATAAGCACAGACACAAAGAGACATACATACATTTTAAGATACTGCAATGTATACTTACACGTATATACATGCAAGCCAAATTAAATGTACAGTAGCCAGTTGTTGAAGGAATTGGCTGATTATTTCCCATTGCCACCAGCTGTCTCCTGCCTCTGCAATGATCACTCAATACAAATGAATGACCCTTGTGTTATGAAGAACAGTTTGTCATTTCAAAGTTTCATTTGCCAGCTAGGGTAACACGGCTGTAGCTTTTGCATTATCCTCCACAGTGTTCTTATGGGGCTCCCCAGCATTCTGAAAATAATGAATCAAAATCATTCTGATCTCAGTTCCAATCCCAGCAATGGCAACACATTACACAAAATGAGATTTTAATTGTTGATATTTTTTTTTAAATATCATTTTATACTACTAGGAAAAAAGTTTCTGAAATTTTCAATTCATTTTCCCACTTATTTCCTGAACTGGTTTGGCAGTTCCAGATTCCTCATCTCATGCTTCACAAATTAAATACAATGAAAAGATGAGAGCCTTTCATTTTAGGAGCATGATATCATTTATGCTTTTACTTATTTTATTTTATTTTCACTTCAGTCACAATTTCTTATATTTCTCTTGTTGTGTTTTAGGCTAAAGAGATAATCTAAAATGACTGTGCTGTTCTCCCAAGCCATAGCCTGTCAGATTGCTGAATTATCAGTACCTAGTCAAGCAGCACAGTAGAAACAGATCACATATGCCAATTCCCCCCCACTTGGTAACCATTTTCCAGTCACTGGAGGAAAGTGAGCAGTCCAATCTCTCTTTTGCATGATGGAAGTTAGTTCAACTCTATAGCTTAACAGATGTCCTTGGGCAGCAGGTGGTCCTGTGAATTATATCAGAGAAACCAATAAGTTGTGTATTATTCTGGAGGCTCTTAGCCCTCTAACTTGTTAAAAGAACACATTCCCTTTCTCTTTTCCCTTTTTTTTAATGAATTTTCAGTCAGGCTGCCAACTTTATTTAAAAATAGTCTCAAAGAAAATAATCAGGGAAACTGCTACCTATAAGAAAAACTCTATAGAAGTCTAACATCAATTGCTGATATCTGGAAACAAAACTTTGGATGAGTAAACATACTGAAAACATCCTACTAATATTGTGTACATTGACATCCCCCATTTCAAGCTATTCTGATTTACACCAACAGGAAATCCACCCCAGATTAGTCATGACAACACAGATGAGAAGGGAGCAAAACCTGTGCTGTCAAAAGCACTTATAAAAAATCCTTAATACATTGTCAAAGTTTTTGGTTGGTATTAGCATTGTTTTGTTTTTTCTGTATTGAGAAAGGAAACATATGTTGACCAATATTTTAGCCATATCCATTTTCTTCACAATATAAACTAGGATTCATATTCACTGATACAAACCTCAGAGTATCTATCAATAGTCATACTTCTGGGCAGAAGTGATGCCTTATGCTTAATGAAGGAGACAGAAAGACCAAACATCTGCATTCAATCCCTCTTTCCACAGACTTTGTGGACATAGTGAGCCTCACACCTTGAATGTACCTCAGTTATCCTGCGTGTGAAATCAAGATAATAATGTGTTTTCACTCACTCACCAGGATGTTTTGAAGCTTAATTCATAAATGTTTACAAAGTTGTTTTAAGGTGCTTGACTGGAAGGAAGTATACATGCAAATGATTTCCTATCTGCATCACGGCACCGCTGATGCAGAAAAATATAATGCTATATACACAGATGAATATAGATCTTATTCTGTGTATAGCATTATAGATTCCAGATTCCAGCAGATGCAAGAAATAATAGGGGGGAAAAAAAAATGTGCTCTGCATTTTCTTCTGTAAGGTAAGGGCTGTATATTACAGTCTACTTTAATCAATAATATAGTCATGCTACTAAAAATGAGCTAGAAGATGATTTAGGAAAGCAAAGAGATGAGTCTTAAGGCTGTTTTCTCCCACAGTTTAACTTCCCTGTATTTTGACTTTTGACATATCTTAAGAGAGAGAAAAAAAAAAAAAAGAAAAAAAAAAAAAAGGAAGGAAAGAAAGAAAGCATGCATCTCTGGTCATTCAGACAGGATGAAGTCTACAGTCAACTATTTCAAAAATCCCCATCCTCAAGTAGAATGGCAGCAGATTTGTATGCAGTGACAGGTTTAACAAATCACCTGAAAATTGGGTGTGACCTACTAGGAAGAACAAATTGAACTGTAGAAAGAGAATCTGCAAACATGTTGTTTTCTTCTTCAATGAGTAGCTTTCCCAGGGCATTCAGAGATTATGTATTTAGATGTTGGCAAAAATAAGTTACTGTTTCTCTCTCCTCCTAGCTTTGTACAGACAGCACAGTAAAGAGAATGTGAATGAATATATTAGCACTCGTGCATCATCAATACATTTGTTTATGAACTTCCCCATGCTTTCAAGACAACAAAGTTGCATAATTAAATACAAAACTAACCCTGTGGAGGAAAAGAAGTCAGACACTCAACTGCCTTGCACTTTTCCATCAGTCCATGAAAGCTGGTTATAAAAAGCTCCTGGAGTTCTCCACTGATATATATAGATCAGAGGAGTTTTACAGTCAGTTACAGCTGGTTTTCACACAGGTATAAATGACTACATAACATTTAAGGCAGTGTTGAGTGTATTGCATTATTACATGATGTGTCCTTCAGAGCTGTTATCGCTTCTGATGATGCACAAGAAACAAAGAAATCAACCTTTATTCTGAAAACTCAAGAAGAATTTATAGAGCTGGTAGGATGAACTGTGATATTTCAAGAGTCCTTCTGCTGGAAGAGTTGCATGTGAAGGACTTATTTGCAGTTCTTGAACATCATCTGCACCCAAGAACCACGTCAGGAGACACTGTGCATGTGAAAAAATACATGCCCACTGTACTGGATAACAGTGCTTGCTTTACCCTTACAAGTGCATATTTTAGTCAATCCAAATCTGGATTGTCCAAGGGAAGGGGCAGATGCCCAATGATGACCTTTGCTTTGCCCCACTGGGGAGTATGTTGGCACCAGTTTACCTTCTGTCATAGTAGCAATGTTATGAGAGATATGAGGCTGGGAAAGTCTTGCAGCCCCTGGGACCAAACCCTAAATGGCTTCTCAGATTGTAGGCAGTTTTCAAAGAGACCTTTATGCCCTGCACACATTGTAACCTACGAGGAAAGATGTTGAAATTAAAGCCCTAAATTACAGAGGTCATTCATGCCAGAGGGGGGATTTCCCTTCCATTTAAGAGGTTGTTCTGTAATGTGATGTTAAAGTGGAAATCTGGTTAGTAGCAGATGACACTCTGTCTTGAAACTGTGAGTCGTGTGGCTGTTTTCACTTTCTACTCAGCAGCAGAGGAAGGCACATCACAGCCAACTTCTACCCTCAGATCTATATACACATAGCCTAGTACTTTCTCCAGTCTGAGGGGAGAAATTAGTTCTCCTTTATATTAGCTCATATTTATGATCAAAATTTCAGGAAATCCTTGCATAAAATTTTCACCCAGAGCACAGTAATAGTCCCTGTTACCACGGAGATAGCCTGCATCCTCATTCTCAAGGATCAAGAACCATGCTTTCCACTTCAACTGTGGATCTTTTCCTCTGTGAAAGTTGATGTTAAAAAATCCTCAAACTCCCTAGAGTCTGATCGTGGCTTTGAGAAATTGCCACAGGGCAATTCAGAGCAGACTCTAAATAATTCAGGTGCCTAATCACAGATGCTATAGGGTGTCCGAGGTATTCTCACAGAGTGACAGACTTGACACAGCACCAAAGGCAGAGCTTTTTAGGACCAGCAGTACAACCTTGCAGAGCAACAGCTAGAGACCAGATAATGTATCCTTGGTCATCTAAAAGCACACTTGTGTTTAGGCAGTTGAATCCCTTTTGGTCAATCTTTGCACTGATTTCTTCAGTACTAGATTAGGGGCCTACACAGACAGGATATACATAATAACAGGATAATTTCTGGGATTTTCTAAAAGACAAAGGGTTGTTGCTGAAAAAAAAAAAAAAAAAAAAAAAAAAAAAAACACTCAACAGTCCTTGGCTGCACCATTAGAAATTCATACAGCTCCAAAAATATTGGTCAGAGTCTCTGTTTACTTTCTGTGGCTTTACGTAACAATAAAAATAATTCATAATTAATGTTACCTCTACATCCATTGCTCCATCTTCATATCAATGTTAGCTCATAGATACAATACATTCGTTAAAACAAAAACACCTAGGTCTAGGCAAAGTACTATTCATCACAATCACATATTTCAAAGCAGATGGGCAGATATTCACCAGTGGGACAGTTAAAAGAGAGGGTCTCGGCTTCTTATTTTCCCCTTCAGTCACACGGTATTACAAAAGATCAAAACAAAAACAATGCAAACCTTCAGAAAGCTACACCAAAGAAGAAGGTGAAATACAATGTGATTTGCCATTACAGTCACAAAATCACAAAGAACTAAGCAAGAGAACAAAGCTGAGTGTTTAACAGTATCAGATAAGTAGAGGAGGCAAAGGAGGGAGAGAGTACCTGTTAAATTACCCTTATCCAGATGTGATCAGATTTCTGCAGAAAACATGGAGCTGAAGGTGGTTCAGTTACAGCACTGAAATTACAGTAAATGGGGTTACTAAAGTTCTCATCTTTTAGAGGTGAGTAGAAATGTTCAATAGAGCCCTGAAATTCTGCACTGATGAGGGTTTTATTAGTGGATGGATAAATGGATGTAAAACTCGATAAGTAAATTGTACTTAGAGAAGGAGGATTATTTGGTCTAATAAAAGCAAAAGAGTTTAGAACTGGGCTCGGTGCCCTTATTTTAAGACAGATTGATCTAGACTTTGAGATTTTCTGCTATGTCAAAGAAAATGAAAAAGGCTATGGCCCTCTAAAAATAAATGTGTTGCAGATAATATATAGTGTTGGTACCTTTCTATAGAAAAGCTTCAGACAGTAGCATATTTCATGACTTAAGAAAGTCGGTGGAACAATTATGTCTGCAATTACATAAGTCTGTTCTATTTTGCCTCTATCCTAGTTTTATTATATCACAGGTTTTAACCCAAATCATCATAGGTTTTAATGACTTTAACAGAGATCTTTCTAATTTAAACCAATGTCAGCAAGAGCTAAATCAGATGATTTGTACTCATATGATTAACAATATATTTCACAGAGCCATCCAAGTATCTTACCTTCACAGTTGACAAGGAATACAGTCAACACATTATACCTAGTAGGAGTGCAAGAGAAAATAATTCATTTGAAAGACATTCTTCACTCCATTTTGGATGATTGCTCACAACAAAAAGTTGAGAATCTCTTGCTTTCTAATACCTCAATCATTACAAATAAAACAGCAAGACGAGTTAGAAAAACTGTTTACTAGATCATGAAGTCCAGCCATATGAAAGAATTTACTCATGAACTAAGATTGCAAAAGTGACACACCTATAATATAACTACGATAAAAATCCAACAGCACTATTACCACCAGGATTACTATGTTCAAAGAAAACTAAGTGACTTCAAGCTGTCAACTTCTAAGTAAGTAAGTAAATAAATAAATAAATAAATAAATAAATCAGTCTTCAATTAAACAGGGAATTAATGTCTCTCACTTGGTGAAATGTTGCATTTGCTCGTTCCTGTTCACACTCACTGCTGAACAACTAATTCTGACATTCACCCAAAAGGAGTAGAGCAGCAATATTTTCTGCCCACCTGAAATGCCCAGCTGTTTCTGAAATTTTGACACATTTTTCTTACCTGCATCTTATGAACAGAAATCTAAGTAGTACACAGCACACGCAAATATAAGACGAAGACCTGCCTGTGTCTTCTGCTGACAGCACTATTTTTGTAAATTCTGCAGAACTTGAGCACATAGAATTGTTAGCTGGGATCTAATGCTGCTGAAATCCACAGCTGATAGCTGGCTAGTAGCAAACTTCCTAATTTGTACCCAGCTCTGTATCATAAGGTGAGGAGATAACAGCCTACCTATGGCAAACTGTAAATCAGTATCTATTTGAAATATCTCTCTCCTCTCTGAAGGCTAAATCACCCCAGGAAAGACTGCCCTAAAACCTGAAGCCACAAAAAAAAAGTTTTCAAAGGCATCTAAATGACTTCAGTTCAGCTTTCTGCCATATTCAAACAAGTGCCTGTGACATAACTGGAGCAATTTAATAAGATACTAAGCCTCATTCATTGCCCCCTCCCCAACTGTTATGATCCTGTCAGCTGAGGATGGACTGAGAGAGTGCTACTGCTCTTTTTCAAAGCAGAAATAGAACTGCTTAAACCACCCTCCAGACATGTATGCAGTTTCCAAATGTTAAGCCAGGTTCACTTTCTGGCATTTGTTCCTAACGTGTTTCCAGCCCATTTGAGACAGAATTATTTGATTCCTCTCTTTTTTTCAGTCCTGTTTCAGAGTTCCAATCATAGCTTCATTCTCTGTGTACTGCATGTTGCACAATGTTGCTCTGCCCACGTGGAAATCCCCTTCACATTGTCGCAATCTCATGTCTCATAAGTCAGTGATTTTCAAGTGCAACTTCCATTGTGCCACCAGTAACTTTCTGTAGCGGCCATACAGCCATAAACCAGTAATATCAGCAGGCAGACACAGCAGAATTTCACAGCAGCAGCCCTGTTTTAAGCAGCCTGCAGTATGATTCCCAAGCACAGTTTGAGCATGATCTCAATATTATTAAGCAAGTGGTGAGGATATATGCCGTACTGTGGTCAATGTAGAGTGTAACAATATTTGAAAATAGCTTGAAATATGTAGAGGAAGAGCAGCTAGTGTTATCCACATGCACTAAACAGAGCTGAAAAGTAGAAGGAAACCAGATACTCTGCTTTGCAACTGTTAGGCAGATGAAAGATTACTGTACCCATATGATACAATGTCAGTGCACTAGCACTGCAGAAGAGTTGCAATAAATTTGGAGAAAGCCTTATAAATCTCCAAAGGTAAAGCTGTTCTAAATCTAAGACAAATGAACTCAGTTTCAACTGCCCATGCCCATTGCCTATGTGACAATTTAGTGAAGAATAACAATGAGACATGGTGTAATATGTTGTAAAACAATTATTTGGCACACCATAGGCTGACCCAGTGATCTTCTGTCCTAGGAAACAGGAATTGAATTTGACACTGTATAGGGGTAGAAAGTATTTTTCCCTCTGTAATACTGTATATTGCAATCTATGTATATAGACTGCAATATATTTCACATACTGTAATTGGCTTATGTGGAAAGGGTTTGGTAGCAGCTGGGCGGGGGCTTCTGAAGTGGCCTCTGTGAGCAGAGCCCAGCAGCTGCCCCACAATAGATCAGAGACAGCTCCAGACGGCTCGAAAAGGGATCTGCCACTAGCCAAGCCTGAGCCATAAGCGATGTCAGTTGGGCCACCGGGAGAGCAGAGTTAGAAAGGGGAAAAGTTAGAAAGGGGAAAAAAAAAAAAAAAAAAAAAAAAAAAAAAAAAAAAAAAGAATGTACTACAGTAGCTGGGAGAGAGGAGTGAGAAAATGTGAGAGAACCAGCCCTGCAGACCCCCAAGTCAGTGCAGCAGGAGGGCAGGAGGTGCTCCAGGCACACAGCAGAAGTTCCCCTGTGGCCTATGGAGAGGCCATCCCCCTGCAGCCCAGGGATCCCACAGGGAGCAAATCTCCACGCTGCAGCCCGTGGAGGAGCCCCCGGTGGAGCAGGTGGATGTGGCCTGGAGGAGGCTGCGGCCCATGGAGAGCCCCCACAGGAGCAGGCCCCGGGCCGGAGCTGCAGCCCGTGGAGAGGAGCCCATGCAGGAGCAGGAGGTCTGGGGGGAGCTGCCGCCCACCCGTGGGGGACCCGTGCTGGAGCAGTTTGCTCCTGGGGGATGGACCCCGTGGTACGGAGCGGTGTGGGAGCAGTTCTTGAAGAGCTGCTGCCTGTGGGCAGCCCCCGCAGGCTCAGTTTGGGAAGGACGGCATCCCATAGGAGGGACCCCAGGTGGAGCAGGGGCAGGGAGGGACCGTGAGTGAGTGGCAAAGTATTACAGACTGACTCTAACATCTATTCCCCATTCCCCTGCACCACTCAGGGGGAAGAGTTATAAGAGGATGGATGGGGGAAGGTGTTTTTAGTTTGCTTTTATTTTTTTCCTGTGCTAGTCCACTAGTGATAGGCAATAAATTATATTATTATATATAATAAACTCCCTATGCTGAGTCTGTTTTGCCCATGACATTAACTGATGGGTGATTTCCCTGTCCTTACCTCAACCCTTGAGCCTGCTGCAATTGTATTTTCTCCCCCTTTTCCTTTGAGAAGAGGAAGTGAGAGAGCAGCTGTGGTGGAGTTCAGCTGCCCATCAGGGTAAAACCACAGCACATATTGATGTAATACACTTTTTTGATGCAATGGATTTTACATATTAATTCATTTTTCATCCTGCATTTTTGGCCCTGCTTTCCATACTCAGAAAGTTCAGAGACACTCATGCTGGCACTTAAGCCATGTATGACCTTCAAAGCCCATCTTCCAAGAATTTTTTTTGGCTTCTGTACAAGTGACAACACAGTTTTGTACTAAAGACATGTCTCAGCAGATATTATCCCTTCTGGGGCCATAAGAACAACAACCTGCACCAGTGTTTCACTTGTCCAGTATAAACCAAGGAAAAAAGACAAGAAAAATTCCCGTCCCACTTTTCACTTTCTTCTTCCTTGAAGCAAGGAGTTAAGAATGCCCCTCAAAGTATAGTGATGCAAAGATGACACATCCAGTATCATCCAGAAAGAAATCTAATGTGATCTGTGGAACAGGAAATGTGGCCATACCTACCACATACACAAAGTAGTCAGTGCTGGTTTTTATTTTTTAGAGCAATAACCAAGGATTTTAATACTTCAGACCTGAGTGTGCTCATATTCTTGATATTTCATAGCCTTACTGTGGAAACCTTTGTAAGTCTCTTAGAATGAGCTTCAACCTGTTTTAGTCATCAAGTCTAATGACACTCTGTAAAATATCAGAGCAGTCCAGGCGGGAGTCCCTGTGGAATTTATTCTGCGTAGCTCTAGAACTAGAACAGGGCTGTGCATTAGGATCAAAATCCCTTTCACCAAGATTAGGTGCTGAGAGTCTGAGTTGGTCACCATCAACTCTCTGTTTATTGAATGCACCCAGAACGAGTGGTATCAACATTTGTCTGTGCAAAACATTGTGGAACATTTTTAAATACCAAACAAATGTTTAAACATCACCATCTGGTTGTAGATATATCAATACAAACAACCAAACATGATACAACTAAGTGTGTTAATCAGTGCCTGATGATTAATTCCCACGTCATTTCCCTGCTCCCCTACTGTTCAGTTGCTCCTGTGTTTTTTAGACCCAGGTTGCTCCACTCAGAGCCTGCTACCATATGTGCACATGCCTACATACACACACAAACAAACACACATACATATCTAATTAGCACTATGAACAGTGGGATTCCAGTTCCGACCAAGACCTTTGATTCACCCATATTATAAATTATGAATAATGAAAATAATGGAAATGCACAAACAGAACAAAAAAATGGGACAATGGTTGCCCAGTTGCAGTCTGCCTCCAGCTCTAATTAGACCCCCAGTAGCTCTGCTGCACACTTCATCCATCAGAGTTGCTGCCTCTGACTTCAATTACAATGGGTGTGCAAAGTTGTATGAATACACAAAACTATTTTGTCTTTCTGCAGTCCTGTTCATTGGCTCAGTCATAGTTTGCTGAACACAGTAATCCTACAAGCCACCATTCCTTAAGGGAAAAAAAAAAATGTCAAGAATCAAGTGATTCAAATTAAAATACAACTCTCAATAGTTTTGTTATCCATCTTTCCTCCTGTGACACTTTTTTTTTTATGCAGTTGCGGGCCCAGATTTCAAAGGATGGATTTCTCATTATCTTATACCAACCTGAGAAAGAAAGGATGATAGAATGGAAGTCAGATGGAGAGAAGTATTTTTCTCATTATCCTCAGCTGCCCTTTCCTATTTTATTTCTCATCCTCCCAATCCTCTGTCAGCTGACACTCCTATTTTGGCAGAAAAGTTCCCTGTGTAAGGATCAAAAATGCAAACTGAATTCCTCCCTAATTTTCCCTGTTATTACCTATTTGTAACAGGAACTACAAAAGACATCTTACTCATATAAACCTGACAGCCACAAACTCTATGGATAGGTTTTTCTCCCTTACTCTGTGACTTCTTGAAATATATTCCATGTGAATTGCAGGAGAAATGATAGCTAGCAATGCTTTGATAATTGTGGAATATTTCCATGAAGTGTATGTCTGAAATAGATATAAACCCACAGTCTCTACCATAAATACTAGGGAGAAAAGTATTTTATCTACCACTAAGTGAATTTAGCAGCAACAACAGAAATAAAATATATCTGCGCCATCCCAGTATTCTCTCACTGCTGAAGAATTTCATGTAAGAACAAAAGGGATTTCTGTGGTTTATTGTTATCACATTTGAACTTGGCTTTGAATGGGAATCTAATTTCCGAGCAAATTTAAATGTCAGAATCATGATTTAAATACCTGATTAGGCAACTCATGCTGCTAATTTTCCAGCCTTCCAGTATGTCAATGTCAAGAGACAGGTGCCTTCTCTATCTCAGACTATGTCTCAGACTATAACTGGCTCAGACACCCATACTAGATTTTTTATTTTTTTTTAATGTTTTAGATATCAGGGTTGTGAACATACAGCATATAATGAGTTCTTGAAAAAAATAACTTCATCAAAAATTCTTTTGAAAAGGATATCTTCAAGAGTCTAAAGATACAGACTTCATTCTGGTAGCAAAAATGGATAGAGGCTGTGATGTAGGTGAAATTTTCCTTTTTGAGACAAGGCCTGCACTGAGGACCAAATTTTTCTGATACTATAGCTTCAACTCCAGAAAAAAAAAAAAAAAAAAAAAAAAGTGTTTTCTGAAGTATCATTTCCAAGAAAAGTGAATCAATTACATTTGGTTTATCCTGCTTTACAGCTCTCTATTCTTTTCTTGAAGATTCATCAAGAGGAGGTGTTCTCTTCTGCCGTAAAAACGTATATTCTACATGATGCTCTTCACTACTAACTGACTGCACTGCCTAATCTAGTGGATAATAGACATAACCAAGCAGACAGACTGTTTCTTCTGAACCTCTGTTTCAGATGTAAAACAAAAGTGGTAAAACTCCACCTCAGAAAGAGTAAATGAAAAAAAAAAAAAAAAAAAAGTAATGCAAATAGCAACTCAAAGTTATCTGCCCTCTTCAGGGAGACAAAAAGCAAGAAGAAAGAGAAACCAGCTTGATAACCTGGTCCGACACAAAGAAGCCAAATGCAAACTGAGTTAATCCTAAATCCCGCACATGCACCACATGGCAAGGAATGGAAACTCATTACCCCTGAATGTAAATGTCAAACCCACAGGTGACAAAGACACTACTCTAAGCTTCCCTTTTACTCATCAGAGTATTTTAAATATGTTAAGATATTTCCTCAACAAGCAGTACTTGCATATTGGAACCTCATATCACTGCTACTTCAAAGCAGAGGGTTTTGAAGCATGTTCTTGGCTCTCACTGGGAGAAATCACTCATGTAACAAGGATGCAAGGTGCAGTTGCAGCAGGTGTCTACACTGTATTATATATATTCAAATGAATTCAACACCCACTGAATTACCCTGCATATTAAGTGAATAAAGTTGTCAGATTTATTTGCCTTTAGCTTCTCCCTGCAAATGATCTAGGGCATTTTCTATGTCACCTTTTACATGTACAAGAGTTCAGGGTGGATACAGTCAGTTTGGTGTCTTTGTACTTCAAAGATGAAATGTGAGGGTACTAGAACCTTTGTTTGAAGAAGCTTAAACAATGTTCCCTCTCTGTATGTCTCATTCAGTTTAAAAGTTACTTTCCTCTAATCCAGTCTGAAGAACATGCTGTGACCTAATTGAAAGCAGTCTTCAACTTCCCCTGGGATTGTCCAGACAATTTTTCATCCACAAAAGGTTCGTATCTCCTCCAGTACGGACAAGCTAGTATGTACCACTGTTAAACCAGTACAGCTTGGCCAACCACATAACATCCAGTTCATGAGAGTACCAATTACTCAGTGCTCCTGAAATTCAGAATGCTTC
This sequence comes from Aythya marila, assembly GCF_965140915.1. Classification (NCBI taxonomy): domain Eukaryota; kingdom Metazoa; phylum Chordata; class Aves; order Anseriformes; family Anatidae; genus Aythya; species Aythya marila. Next base: position 111,628,235 of record NC_139044.1, read on the forward strand.
TGCTGAGGCTTATATGAATGTGTGCATAGTGGCTAAAGTTTTCTCATGCTTTCAGATGCTTATTTTTGAAATGCTTTAGTAAGAGTCTGACTCTAGAATCTTTTGATTTCTCTCCAATGGAGAAATACAAGAAAGAATGAGATAAGTTTGTTGCTGGAACAAATAACCCGAGGGAATCAGAGGAATAAGGTCTTGAGAATATAGGAAAAAACTTCAAGGCTAAAGAGCTTTTGTTTTTTATGAGGACAACAAATGGATTTTAATCCCAATTGACTCTTCTTTACATGAAAAAACTTCTTATATCCCAACATTTATTATCTGTAAATGCTAGAAACTAAATGAAGATGACAAAGAGAATGGGATTCATCTAGCTTAGATGGACTAAAGATATGGAGAACCTGTTCAAACTATTTATCTAGGTTCTTCTACAACCAGGAGAAAAAAAAAAAAAAAACAGCAATGCCAGAAGGCAGTTTATCTTATTTCTGCCAAATGCCTACTTGTCTTCTACCCTCAGAAGGTCCCTGGGTCCCTGCCTCTCTCTAGTGACACAATGGGTAAGATAGACAACCAACTTAGTCTTAAGTCCTAGGCTTTAGACAGCTAAATGCACATGGCTGAAATCCCAGCTGCATTTGGGAACGCCATGGGAAAGAGCCATTGAAAACAAATGTCTACAATGGAAACCAATCTGCAACTCGTTTGGTAATTGCCACCACTATCTCCACTCTGAGGAGACAGATTTTCAGATGATGTATACAAACCCAGCTCCTCTGAACCCAGAGGCACAGGGTTTGCAGACAGCAGCAGCTGAGGATCTGAGTCCTATGCATTTTGCATGAGCACTAGGGGGGGGGAGTATTATTTTTGGAAAAAATAAAACCATTAACCTTTCTTTTCAATTAAATATTTTGAAGCGTCAGCAGGAGCCTGTGGTTGCTGAATCCTGGCAGTGGAAACTCCCTTGCGGATTTTGGAATATAAGTTTCTTTGCCAAGTACACAAATGACCTTCAGTTCTGCAAGAAAACACCTATGGGTTTCACTTTAATGTTTATCTCACCACCATAATTAGACTACAGGTGTCATGACGCACACACGCATAAAAGGTACACATCGGTGTATACATATTGAACCGCTCCCGATATAGTGCTATTATGTTCCACTTTCAGCTTATAAACTAACAGAGAAATTGAGAACTTGACTTCCAGCTGAATAGGAAAATAGACCAAACGTAATTCTTTTTTGAAATGAAGGAGAAAAATGCACAAAATTCAGGGAAAATGTATTTGATTAATGTATTCTGAGAAATTCATTGTTGATGTAGGTCAGGCAGGATGGTCTATGGATTCTGGAGGAAGAGATTTGAATACACTATTAAATACAAATCAGATAACTTAAAAAATCAATTTTGTTCAAGGGAAAAAGTTCTCTCAAGCCAAAAGAGACTCAACTAATTATATCAAGAAAGTGCATGTAATGTAGTGTATATGCAGTACTATAGATTTTTTGTCTGTTCACAGAAACAAGCAGGTAGAAAACCATGGGAGATGAGTACAGCCCAGCTCAAAAAGTTAATTTTATGGCCTTTTGCAGATATATGGCTTTGACCTAAACCAGGGTTTGATCAATTTCCATATTGTCATCATTCTCCAAAGAATATGAGAGCAACTATAACTTACAAGCAGAGACAAAGCAGAAAGCTATCCCTTGTCAGATGGAACAGGGACAACTCAAAAGTAAAAACTGATCCTTGAATATGAAAAATAAGGGTACTTCACCCTTAATATCAGATACATTAATTTAAGATTTAACACTTCCCATTTTCTTAAATGCAGCAGTCCAGCACACTGTTCAGAGTTTGCATTCAGTTGAATGAATTCCCTTCACTCATATAATAATGTTCGGGGCAAGAAGGATATTCCCTCTAAAATATTTTTTCCAGTGCCTTAGATACAAAAAAAAAAAAGAAATGAAGAGGAAGTATTAGTAAATAGACATGTATCCTGCTACCAGCATCTTATCACCGCATATTATCAATGTAGGGTTCATTAAGGAAGTGATAACTGCCTTTGTGTCATTAAAGACTTAATAAATACGACGCCTGCAGATAACCATCTAACAGGTGCAACAAAGGTCTGGAGTTTTGTCAGGTCAGTGCCTGTAAACTCCAGATGACTCTGCAGCCTAAATTTACCATGGCTATAAGTGTCCAGCTGCATTCCTCACTATACCTGGAATGTAACTGGTCTATTGAAATTACACTGAATCTCTCATTTACACAGAAATTCAGAGTTTCCTGATGCTTCATTGATTTTAAGAACCAAAGATGTAAAATACTAAAATTCAGTTCTGAGTCTGGAGCGAGACCCAGACTTGGTCTTCCCTTAAATGTCTACTCTGCAAAATAAGAATGAGTCTAGGATTTATCATGTTCTAGGGAGTTCAGGGTTTGGAATTGTAAGGGGGAGGACTCTTAAAATGCCATAAGCAGTTCATTGATTCATTAGGAGAAAAAATAATGTGGGTAATAGCTACCTGACTTGTTAGTATAAAATGATACTTTGAATGAATGGTCTCTATTATGTATTCTAGGTAGCAGACATATTGATCCACCAGAGACATCTTGCTACTCCTATATAATAATATTTTAAATCCTTTTATTTCCTTCAGCCCTACATATAAGAGAATATACCCCTAAGGACTGGACAACATCTGGTATATATAGGGATGAATCACAAGATGGATATAAAGAAAGATCTAAAATCCCTTGACAAAGTAGCTGTTTCAATCCTTTAAGAAGCCTACTGAAAGTTAATCTTATATGTGATTTCAGGATCCAAAAAGTTTTCAACACAATTTACTTTCTTCATGAAAGAAAAATGTGATAAAAAAAAAAAAAAAAGAGCTGCCATGTGGATCCCCACAGCAGTGTAGCTATTTTCTTTCAAGTTATGGTTGCTTCTTAACACTGTAATTAAGTTTGAATAATGCTGCCAAAGTAAATCATGCACTTTATACAATTACTGTACAGAATGTAAAAGGGAAACAAAATATGATGTGAGCTTTATTAAACTTAAAATACACTTGACAATCACTTAACTTAATTAGATACATTCACCTCCTGAAAAAGTTACTGTACTAAAGATGATGTTCACCTTTCCAAAGGAAAATAATCCTCTCCCAGAGCTGAAGGCACATATCTCACCTTTTTTAGTTCTTTATTATCATTACAGTAACACTTCTGTATTAAGTATCACTAGCCTAGCACCCAGTGGACACCTTTCTACTCCCAGCTCTGTCAAGAATGTTCTTGGGGTTGTTACGCCAGCTCAGTGCCTCTGTTTCTAAACCCATTGCTTGCAAGTCTTTTCCTTTTGGAAGTTATTGTAATTCTATGTACAGCATAATAGCTAATAATAATTACTGTAATATACATAATTATATTATGTGCTAGGTAGAGAATAATAGTCATAGTAAGAAATCCCTAATACTTACAGGAAATTAATATTTTGTGGTTACAAACTAACCTAGATATACAATTCCCTTGGTTTCATGAGGTTTCTTCAATATTTTTGAATAGTGTTTCTTTTAAAGGACACATAAGTGTTCTTTTCTCTTTCATTGTGCGTTTGCAAGCAGTTTGGAACATACATAGAGCTTAGGCAATATTGTTCTTTAGTAGAACTTGGCAGAGCTCCATTTATTTCCATGGGGTTACAACAATTTACCTCAGATGAGGATTGAGCTTTTGTTTTCCTCTACCTTTTAGCAACTGATTTATTTTAAGCATCCTTAGTGATTCAGCACAAAGACTCATCCATTATGGCTTTATATCTGTGAAACTCATTATCCATCAGGGTGAACCACAGAGAGGAAGTTCTGTCTTGGATATCTAGCAGCACATTACCAAAAGGTTCTGGGTTTGAGTATGAAGAGGTTGCCTACACTCTACACAGCTAAGGAAAAAAATGGGCAACAATGACTCTTACCTATATTTGGCTATATATACTCTCATCTATATCTATATTATACTGGCATGAAGCTCTGACAGGGGAGGTATTAGTAAAAGGATCTTCACCAAAAAGGTGGGAACAGGCTCCCCAGGGCGGTGGTCATGGCACCAAGCCTGCCAGAGTTCAAGAAGCATTTGGACAGTGCTTTAAGACATGCGGTCTGATTTTTGGGTGGTCTTGTGCAGACCCAGGAGTTGGACTCAATGATTCTTATGGGTCCCTTCCAACTTGGGGTATTCTATGATTCTGTATTTCTTTCCCTCAAACCCAAGGTCAGCTGGGAGTGAAAGGGTTTCAGATGTACATTTAAAACAACCTGAAAGCTCTTTTAGCTCACACTGTCCAAAGTGGCAAAGCTTGTGCTCCATTTTGTCTTGCAACACATCTCTCCATTGAGGATATGAAGTGACACAGACTTGGTGATCCCACCAACACCACCCAAGTCCTGTGTCAATGAGAACCTTCCCTATTTCTCTCAGTACACTTCCCCAGCTGCTTTGGGTCATCTCAAAATAGGGAAGGTCTGAATTTCAGTACAATTCTCAGAACTACTGAAAGCTGTTTATAATTATTAAAGTATGTTAGTTGTTAATATCACAAACAGTAAAATTAATAAAGTCTAATTTCTTAAGAAATCATGTATTGTGTCTATACAACCTGATGTGTAACAAATTGCATGTTCCAGCTAAGATCTTTGTCCTGTTTTGGTGCATAGAAGGTATTACTCTTCCATGTGGTTTCTCCTATCTGGACTGTAGTCACCCTCAAGCCTTTCCATCAATCAGACTTGTAGCTTCTCCTATGTCTATAGTAATAGCAATAGTCACTGTAGAGCTTTTCCAACATTCAGATTCTAATCAAGTCTTACCTTGTTTGAAATTCCCACCTCTCTTTAAAGCACCTGGTCAGCATGTTCAGAAATTGTGGAGAGCACTCACACCCAAAAACTCACACAAATGCAACAGAAAATCGGGATAAAGGATAACAAATAAATGATGTATCATGGTAATTTAGGGATCTCTTTTTCCCAAGAGAGGGTTTTCTTCCCTCTGGAATGTCAGAACAAGAAGGAAGGGAATGAAGAACCAGTTCAGTTCAGGTTAATACACAATTTTTCATACCAGAAGGTAAATCAATAAATGGTTGCCTAGATCAATTTTCTGTCATGTCTATGCAACATACTGAGGAAATGTAGTAAGGGAAGCATTTGAGGATGTGGCAGGTATGGACAGAACCGGCATTCTGATTATTATATCTGGAGAGTTTTGAATTAATAAATTTCAGAGAGGGGGAGAAACTTTTTTCACTTGAGATGGCTTTGTATTCATTACACGTACACACTACTGCATTGGTTGTTTATGTTCACTGATTAACTGTAAAAAATGTTATACTATTTAAGTGTGAAGGTCTCCAGTAAAACTATAGAAATGTATTTATGGGAGACACAATATGTACAGTAGTTGTTTATTAAGGTCGTTGTTATAAAATGTCTGATTGATGCAAAGACTGTGTATCGTTACAGCACTGATCATAAAATACACCACGGGGCACCTTGCCAGAGATGCCTCTCCCAAACAGTGCTGAAGCTGATGCTCAGGCAGCATAAATGCTGCAACCTCTCCCTATGTCGAACCTTTACTGAGCAGAGATTACTGGAGCAGCATCCTGCCCATGCTGACTTCACCGTGTGCTGGCCCTCAGCATTACAGGTTGAAGGTTTTGACCATCGAAGCTCTTAAATCTGTTTTGTGCAACTCCAGTAGTGCAGAACAGACTTAATGCCAGCTTATTGGCGAGTGCACCAGTGTGACGAATTCCCAGGTGGCAATAAGAGCACCTTCTACATTAGCCCAAGAGTGGAGCATCTGGCTGAGAGCTGCTGGAAGAGGAGAGCATGAACCCTGCTCTGTGAGGATGAACCCTGGCATGCATCTTAGTCAGTTCATGTTTTGTTTCCTTAGTCCCCTACTGTCTCTCTATACTCCCTGATGATTATGGGTGAATTTTGATCATTGTAGGTGTGCATTTATAAATACCGATTAATCCATTTCTAAAGTAGCAAAGCTGAAAAGAAAATGCATCTGGATTTTATTCGTGCACCATGGAAAGCAGCTGGTTTGGCCTGCTGCTAAATCTATACGAAACAACCCTGGATTCTGAAATAAAAGCAGACATTTCTGGGTATTTATTTTTTTTTCTTCCAGAGCTGAATAACAGGGAGAGTCCATATGACCATAGTCCAGGCAAGCTGTTGAAAGTAAGAACTGGAAAAAAAATTTCCAGCTTGCACTCTGATGCCAAATTTTGCAAGCATCCTGTTTACTGACTGAGACATTCAAGTAAAATCAGAGCAGTGGGCCATGACCAAAGCTAAAAAAAATAATTGCAAGAAAACTGTGTAAAGCTAAAACTCTAATCTCAAAAAATAAAATAAAATAAAATAAAATAAATAAAAAGAGTATGGAAAAGGTATAACACCTTTTTCAATTTCATACAGATTTTAAGAACCCTTCTCTTCTATCACAGCTCAACTGCTAGAAAAAGCACTTTCTTTAAGAAACAGTCCCACAGCAGCTCAGGCTGGGTACAGATACAGAGCACAATCCTAACTTCCCTGGCCTGTCACCAAAGAGAATGAGTTTATTACAGCATGCAGAGAGAGAGATTTGACAGACAGCTGGCCATCCAAGCACTCTATTATTAAAGCCTGTGTTCAGCAGGATGCATTGTTTGAAAGTCGTGTTTGCAAAAGCAGTCTCCTACTACTAGCATCTGCATTAACTATTAGTTTTATGAAGTACAAACCACTTTGCAATGTCATGACACAAAGCAAGCTTAGCCTTGTGCTTACTTGAAGGAAAAAGAAAAAAACATCTCCTGGGGTTATTTAATTTTTTTCCAAACATATGTTGTGAAAGGCCTCATGGCAGTTTGAAGGAACTCTCAGAGCTCCAGCTAGAGGCATGCTGAGACCTTCTCTTTTGCAAAGAAAAAGCTGAAGCCTTTTTACTTTCATCAGGAGAAACAATGAGGATGGAGTAGACTGAAATACAGGTAAATCTTGTTTTGTCTGTACTGCCATGAAGGTAGAACCAAAGAAGGCCTTAATAGCCTGATAGGTGTATTGTCTTGTAGTAGTAAATCTGTGTGCAACACACAGGTAGGAGGTTAATACAATTTTATTACCAGAGCTCTGGTAGTCTACTCCACAATCCAACAGCTAGCATAATCTCCAGATGTCCTGGGGTTGTCAAATTGCAATGCAACAGCTATGAAGGAAAGTGCCATTAATGGGAGGAGAAAAATATTAAAAGTGAGGTTAGGTCTCAAACACAGAACTTATATTTTTCTATAGGCTTACCCAAAGTTCTGGACATTCGATTTCAATTATTTAGACTCTCCTGAGCATGTTGTCAAAGCTGTAGATATTTGGCCCCCTCTAAGTGGGTATTTGGGGAAAAACCCTATTAGCTTTCCCATGCTTAAGTGTAGAAATTCCTCAGTTTCATATGAAAACTTTTAAATCCTTCATGCTTCTCTTCCCCTGAAGTTATGCTTGAAGGCAAAGAAATCATTGCCAAATATCTGTCCTCTTTGTTTTCTAAGGCTACTTTTACTTGCCCCCAAACACACACATACAAGTACAACAGACAGACATAAACATACTCGTACTCTCATCATGTAGGATGAGGTTGAGCATACACAGTTGTTCGTAGAATCATAGAAGGTCCCTATTTACAAGAGACCCACAAGGATCATAGGGTTCAACTCCTGGCTCAACATAGAACCACACAAATCAGACCATATGTCTGAGAGCATTGTCCAAACACTTCTTGAACTCCAGCAGGCTCAGTTTTGTGGCCACTGCCCTGAAGAGCCTGTTCCGGTGCCTGACCACCCTCTTGGTGAAGAATATTTTCCTAATATCCAATCTGAAATTCCCCTGTCATGGCTCCATGCCATTCCTTTTCTGGTCACTAGAGAGAAGAGATCATTGATGGCTGAAGTTGCTCAGCAAGAAGAGTTGATACCACTTCACTTGGGTCTTCTCTGCACTAGATCAGAAACATTAATTACAAGGCAGCACCAGCACAACAGGGAAGGAATCAGTGCTCACACCCCACGGCAGGTTAGAAAAACATGGCCATCACAGCTAGCTTCAACAGTTAGACTTTTATTGTCTCAAAAGACTATGTTTATATTACCTCAACAAATAATGAAGGGAGAGCAACTGTACCTAAATTGTAAAACTCACAAATTCTTCACAGCCTCAGAACAGATACTGCCCACAGCATGTCCCCACTAAAACTTGGGGATCACAGAATCACAGAATTTTCTAGGTTGGAAGAGACCTCAAGGTCATCGAGTCCAACCTCCAACCTAACGCTAACAGCCCTCCACTAAACCATATCCCTAAGCTCTACATCTAAACGTCTTTTGAAGACTTCCAGGGATGGTGACTCCACCACTTCCCTGGGCAGCCTGTTCCAGTGCCTCACAACCCTTTCAGTGAAGAAGTTCTTCCTAACATCTAGCCTAAAACTCCCCTGGCTCAACTTAAACCCATTCCCCCTCGTCCTGTCACCAGGCACGTGGGAGAACAGGCCAGCCCCCACCTCGCTACAGCCTCCCTTGAGGTACCTAAAAAGAGCGATAAGGTCGCCCCTGAGCCTCCTCTTCTCCAGGCTGAACAAGCCCAGCTCCCTCAGCCGCTCCTCATAGGACTTGTTCTCCAGGCCCCTCACCAGCTTCGTCGCCCTTCTCTGGACCCGCTCAAGCACCTCGATGTCCTTCTTGTAGCGAGGGGCCCAAAACTGAACACAGTACTCGAGGTGCGGCCTCACCAGAGCTGAGTACAGGGGGACGATCACCTCCCTAGCCCTGCTGGTCACGCTGTTCCTGATACAAGCCAGGATGCCGTTGGCTTTCTTGGCCACCTGAGCACACTGCTGGCTCATATTCAGCCGACTGTCCACCATCACTCCCAGGTCCTTCTCTGCCTGGCAGCTTTCCAACCATTCCTCTCCCAGTCTGTAGCTCTGCTTGGGGTTATTGCGCCCCAGGTGCAGGACCCGGCACTTGGCCTTGTTGAACTTCATGCAGTTGACCTCAGCCCGTCGGTGCAGCCTATCCAGATCCTCCTGCAGAGCTTTCCTACCCTCAAGCAGATCGACACACGCACCTAACTTGGTGTCATCTGCAAACTTACTGAGGGTGCAAAGGGATTTCCCCCTCTACCTTCTGGCTTTCCTTGGAGAGAAAGCTATGCAGGTCAGACACACCTAATCTAATCTATCATTCATCCTAGACACCTCTTCATGAGATGAATCACCCACCTGTGTTTCTGTTGACTGTAGATGATTCACTGGACAGCTAAACTCACATGAAATTAACTCCATCTGAAACAGTCTGCAGGATGAGACTCTATTTTACAATTACTTGGTATTGTAGGAGTTTGAAGAGCTTTTTCTATTTTTTTTATTATTTTTTAAAGCTCAAAGAAAAAAATACAAGAGCTCATGCTACTAAGCTCAAGTCCCTAAACATACCAAAACTGTGAATTTTTACAGCAATCCATTTTCTGCAGCAGTAGAAGCATGTTGACTTCCTCTATTAAGTACTATAATTGGTAAGGGGAAAAAAAGAAAAAAAAAAAAAAAAAAAAAAAAAAAAGAACAGAAAAAGGTCTTTGGCTGCTGTATTAGCTATCACCTCCAAGAATAATTTTGATCTTGCAATTGTAATAGCCAATCTACAGCACAGAATTTATATAAGACATTTTTGGCTGGTATATGAGAGAAAAATCTTGGCACTCTCATAAACATCAATGTATGTGTCTTAAAAGTAATGTTCATAATTTACATAAACTAAACACGATGAATTGGAAATTTTGACTCTCAGGCAAAAAGTGCGTCTAAAAGGCAATTCCAGATTGCATTAAGTGCTAGAATGACTGATGCCTACAAAATATTGTCCCTTTTCTCAAGATGATAATACCTCAAAATCACACACATACATACACACACACAGCAGTGCATGAGTGGGTGTGCGTACAGTCTTGTACCTGTCACCTCCTCCTGTTTGAATCCAGATAATTTTTTGCCCATGTACTATTCTTTCTGCAGTCTAGGCATCTTCTTCTGCCCAGAGTTTAGAAGCTGCTCTCCTCTCTCTTCCTGCACCCCCATTTTGATTTCAGTGCTGTAAATTGTCAAGCATGCCTATAACAATAGGACATGCTGCCTAGTATTTGCAATGTGGATCCAGACACAACCAAACTGCTCCCAACCGTATCTCCCCTTTGGTAAGCTCTCAATTATATTCCTCTAATGCAGTCTGTTCCTGGGTCTTCTTTCAGGTCAGTGATGCATTATTCTTCTGACACTGGGTTGACAAATTTGGGATACATAAACCCCGTAATAAATTTTTTGTTTTATTGTGATAATCCTGTGACTAGGCTGTTTTAAAAAATAATAATACACTTGGTTTTGATTCTCTTTTGCCTTGTACCTTGTCTGAGCATTTACAGCCAGATAAAATGACACCAAGTTGAATCAAAAAGATGATGAAATAAAATGTCAGCATTTCACACCCACCTTGAAATCTCTTCAAAATGCTGTAAATTATTAGAGAACTCAGTAGTGGAGAAATGAGCCTAGACAATTAAAGATTCACTGTTTCACAGGTTTCTCAGGTGCTTTATTTAGTTTCTGCTTGGCAAAGAAGAATTAGGGAAATTCACATGAGGAATCTAAAAATTCTGATGGTCATCCATGGGATTTTTTCATTGCCTTTTTAGCTCATATTCATTATTGCAAAAAAATCACAGGGAAACCAAGCACATGCAAGAATAGAGTTCAATCCTGAGATTTCTGTGTGTTGACCATGCAAATGAAATGCATATAGATATCTAAAAGGACATTTGTTATGTTGAAAATAATAAGTAAAAGTATTTCAAAATAAAACTTTTATCATATCCTTGTGCTTATGAAGTCTGTTACTGTAAATGAGAGCTAGTAAAGGTGTGTTTTATCTCAGACTATAAATAGCTGAACTTTGCTAGTTTCCTCAGAGGGACACCATGAGACAGTTGCTTAGATCACGCACTGTGCTAAAGAGCATAAATCACAAGACCAAAAAAATAAGGAACACCCTCTCTTTAAGGTTTCAGGTATTTAAGCTACATACAAATTTCAGAGACCATGTACTTCTATTCTCCTTTTCATTAAATATAGCATGTTTGATTGTCTGTTTATCTAATTAGAATATTGCATGAATAAAACATATTTGAAATTGAAAAATAAGGAAATTAAGTTGAATGTGAAACTTTAAATACCTTCTAACTTTCAACCTCTGAGGACCAAATCCTGAAGCACTGCTGACCAAGAACCAAGAGTCAGCTATTTAGAAAGGAAGAAAAAAGATCTTAATATAAAAATGATGAAAAAGGACTTCAACAATTTTTTTAGTTCTGTCACATATTTCCTGTGCTGTCTTGGTTCACTTGCTTATATTTTTACCACAAGTTTCCTATAAATAAAACAGCACATAATCCCACCTGATTCCTGAGAAGTTTAGTGTTCATAAAATAGTTAGTAGCCCAATCAATCATAGATGCGATAGGAATACCAGACATTATTAGGAGTAGCCTGAAGAATGAGAAGGAAATCAACTTCTCAAGAAACTTGGGTTCTATTTCACCACCACTACTTGCTGATATCCAAAATTTATGAAAATAAACCCTCCAGCTAAGTTAATCAAAATACTGCACTTGGTTTCCACTTCTGATATCATGGGCACCACTCGGTAAGAAACAAGACAGGCTGACTAGGAAGCAGCTCACTGTACACCAAAATCTTGCAAAAGCAGATACTGCCAAACTAACACAGAAAAGAAGGGAGAAGAAAAGTACTGAACTTCTTGTGTTTAGAAAATAATGTCCCCTGACTAAACATTTCAGAGAAAATAAAACACCTGTTTTTGAAGATATGAGAAAAAAGCACACACCTGTTTTAGTGATAGGAGGCAGAATTCTCATATGGAAAATGAGCAACATTTCTTAAGAACTCTGATGGCAATTCCCCCAAGTGGCTGGAACCAACTGGCTTATGACAGCCAGTTGAGGGCCCCATCACAGCTGCTCAGGATGAAGATTCTCACACAGCATGGCTAAGAGAATATAATGTTTTGAAAACTGAAGCTGTAGGGGAATAGAGATGTAAAGTATTTGTGGAGACACCAGTTCACATCCATCAGTGGATGGATGTTTGATGCTGGCACCAGGAATGTATGAGGGAAGACATAACGAAGTCAGTAGGTTTTCTCCTTAAGGAGCAAATAAGATTTTTATCTCTTCACCTGTTAACATGGAGAGCAGACTCTGCCAGAAGAATGCAAAGACTGATATTTCATAAGACTACAAAAACATGACTGCAACCACAAGTCATTAGCAGGACTGAGAGCAAGAATCAATTACTAAGATACCTGGAACCATATAAGGTACTCAGGGTTAATCAAGATAAGATCTACAGAAGACCTGCATTCTTACAAACCATCAGCTGCAGATCAGTATAGATATAACGGGCATCTCATATGGCACTAGGTATTTATATTTTAGTCATTTTTTCCCTTTGAACAAGCAGCTGGTGAGCAGAGGGAGAAACAGAATAAAAGCTCTCCAAATTACAATGTAAAGAATGGAATTAGAGAAATCCTGGAGAGGAAAGACTGAAGTAATGTCAACTATTTTAGGAATGTTGGTGACTCAGCCCAAGACTTACAAGGACACCTTAATTACCTGAAAATTTCTATCAGACTACAGGTATTCTAAATAAAAGGTTTTGTAGAGACTTTTCCATATGCTCACAGTAACTTCATACATAATAACCTGTTTGATCTTAAACCAAAGTTGAAACACACTCAGAATAGACACCTACCTAACTGTGAGAGATTTTATTTTTAAATTCAAGCCATCTTAATAACTATATTTTCTTTCCATGATACTTGAGTATTAGCCACAGACAAGAAGAAAATTGTACCAGATAATTTAAAAGAAGTGAGAAAACAATGATTCCTGTGTTAAAGAGGCTATAATCAGAATTTAAACAGGAAACAGTAAATTGTTGTATTCTGATAGAAGGACACAGGGAAATTATGAGGCAAAAAGTAGATATTATGAAAGGGGTTAGCATTACTCAACATACAGCCAATCCACCATCCATTTTTTGGAGGGCACCACAGAAAAACATTTGTTTGGTTGTTTTTTTAAAGAGTTTGAAAGCAGGTAATGTGATAACTTTGGACATGTTTCTGCAAAGCTTCCATTACCATGAGGAAGGAAAAGCAGGATTGTATTTGAAAATTGATGATGACTGGCATGAAGGGCCAAATCAAAAAGGTATTAGAAATGCCAGTACTAATAGAAAGACCACAGGTGGATAAGGATGAGCATGAGCAACATGAGCACATATCTTGTGGTTGCTTTGACAAAGAACATCCAGTGGAAATTTTCCTAAAGATGGCACACATTTATATGTTAATTCAGAAGTGAACATTCAGTTTCTAGAGTAAACAAAGCTGGATCTTTTTCCTACAACCTCATTTCTAACAATAAAACAGGTATATACAACTAGAAAAGTTTTATTATAAATAGGTTCAATATCACTGAAGTCAAGGAATTATTCCCATTTATTTCAGGAGTAGACCTGTGCTTTATTAAAGTGGACCATTTCTTTGATTCAATAAATTAGTCGATTTTCTTATTGACTTTTTTTTTATAAAGGATTTTATAAAAAAAATAAAAATTTAAAAAATTTATTTTATAAAAAAATAAAAATTAAAATATAAAAATATATATATATTTTTTAATTTTTATAAAGGACAATGAGACATTGAGAAGTTAAGAAGTTACTTTTTGTCCCAAAACTACAGAGTTACTATAAGACTGACAGTTTTTGGTGATTTTTTCCAAAAATGTCATTTCCATTGCAACGTCAAACCATTTGAAGTGTTGGAAGTCTTGACGCAAAAACTGTGGCCCTTATTGAAGCTGGTGGGAATTCTTTACATAGAATATAGCCTTTTTCCTTGGTCTTTATTCCTTAATACTCTTTGGGAGTTAAAGGAAATATAAATTCCAGAATGTCATGCAATCCATTCTTGGAGTTCTTCCCAGAATAAAACTGTCAGATAGATCTTACCATTTCTTCATCCTTTTAAGCAGGTGTGGAGCTCATTACAGAGCCCATCTGACTCCACTGCAGTCTGTACAGAGCTATAAAGTTTGTGAGACCTGCAAAAGCACAAGTCTCCAAAAATGGTATGCACACAGTTTAAAAAAATTTAAGCCCTGTATTTCAGAAGTGTGCAGTAAATTTCCCGGATATGTCAACAAACTGGAGGATATCATGAATCCCCAGTCACCTCCAGGAGGGTGGTTCTTCTGCCAGGTGAACAATAGCCTGAACAGCAGTCCTGACTGAGTGTGTGCAATAGAATTCCTCCTCTTGTACTGTTGTCACAATTATTAAAATTTTTAGGTATATTAAAGTAGCACCCAGCAGGCAGCTGTAAATCCTGACTATACAAAAGCATAGTAAAAACAAATACTCTGACCTCAGCCTAAATAGAAAAGATATCCAAAGAGAGATCAAAGAAGGATCCTGAGGATGGGGAACTGAGGCAAAGAGAGACAAATTCACTTGCCTGAGGTGGCAGACCCCAGAAGTGAAGATAAATTTCCTAATTCTCACTCCAATGCCTTAACCATAAAGCAAATCCTCTGTAGATCTCTATTTTAATCCTCCATAACTTAAAAATAATAATAATAAAAAAAATAAATCCTATAGGCCTGCATTTTCTCATCGCCTTGCCTAAGCACAAGGGTGAAATACTAGGTGGTGGGCAGGTAGATAAATTATATTTGAGTTACACTACAGTAGGAAAATATCTGTCCTTTAACATTGAAAGATGTATTTTTCATTCGGGTAACTCAAAAGCATATTATTTTTTATTACATATTGAATGTAGCTAAAAGTGGACATATTTCCTTATTCACCTATGCTCACAGAAAGCAAAGGGAAAGTAATGTGCCCTGCTTGTTCATCTTATGTGGCTTGTTAGGAGCTTCTTCTTCTTGTGAGTCTTTCTCATGATTTCTTCTCTCAGTTCTTCAGACATGACAAAGACACTTGTCCTCTGTAAGAACAGAGGCCATACTGGAAATGCTATGATTTTAAAGACAAGTTTATGCTGAGGTTTCCAAATGTAACAACACTAAAATATTATATATCCCTGAAATGCAAGGCTTTTCACTGCACATTATTAAATGCTATTTTGTCATAAACTGACAAGCAAATGTTTTATTAAACCTGTTGGAATTCATTGTTAAATAACAACAGTGTTTAACATTTATATCCTTAAACCTCTGTACATGCATAAACCACCAAATCTTGCTACACAAGTGGATCAATTCTTCTTTTATTGTTATTACTAAATCTGCTTTATGACTTGCAGCGCAGAGGCTCCATTTTCCACCATCTAGGTTTCTCCCATGTGTGCTCATTTACATCTGTGAAAATTTGTTTAAAGAGAGTAAACATAGCAGTTTCCACCCATACCAAACTCACTATGCAACACTGCAAATGACACCATAACATAATAAATTGAGTCCTCATAGGTTTGGCAAACAAGCAGAAGAGGAATATTTGTAACAGACTGTTGTCATTGGGTGATAGAGCTGGGAGGATAGCACTGCAGTTTCTGTATGTGCATCTCACGAGGCCAGTGATTCCATTTGTGACCTGTCCACTGCATGTGCAATGAGGTGCAGATTTTATATAAGGTAAAAATTAGAAGGATATGAATTAAACTTTAAGCAGCCCCAGCCTGTCAGGTGCATGCTCCTGTGTGTCAAACACACAGTTGTGCATCTCCTCAGATGGTTTCGCTGAGAATAGTATGTGATCATACCAACCAAAACTGAGGGGAGTGTTTAGGGACTGCAGCAGTCATATTTCCATGAGGATGATGCAATAAAAGAATTTTAGGTGGTAAGTTTTCTAACCCTGGAGTTAAAGAAAAAAAAAAAAAAAAAAAAAAAAAAAAAAAAAAAAAAAAAGACCTAGGACATCATTAATTATCTGTTGCCACACTGTTTCATTCAGTTCTCCTCTTGATCATGCCAGGAACAGAAGGAACCAGATTCTGTCAAGGTTTTGCATCAAGGGAATGGGGAGTATTATTATGTATCCAAGCAGTTCACATTTCAGGGCATGTGGGCTGATCCCTTGAGAAGAAAAATGATGGTGAATGACGTAACATTTATGCATTCATATTTTGGGTTGCTTTTTTTTTTTTTTTTTCCCAAAGCTAGCACACAACATCTCATTTCCCTGAGCAGCTCTGCTGTTCACAGTTCCAAATACTTTTCTATACTCAGCCTACACCACTACTTTTTCTTATTTTTACTTTTTTTTACATCCTTGGTGCAAATATTTCCCAGGATGACTCTGGCTTTTCCTTATTACTTCACCATTAGTCTTTTTCGGTTTCTGCTTTGCCCGTTGACACAAACAAATATTGGGTTTGCCTAAAACAGTACAATAGTTTCTGGTTGTCTGAATTCTGAGCTGGTTTCCTCCTAGACGGTGTCTGGTTTGATAATGAGAAATCCATTTCAAGGCCATTGGAATAGCCATTCGCTGGTCCTTCTGCCTTACAGGAGCAATTCTTGTGACACTTAAAATCATCTTCCAGGACAAAACAAGCATTCTGGTGAGAACATTACAGTTATACCTTGCAAGTCAGCTGTGCAAGACTGTATTGGGTTTACATGGCATGGTCTTGGTAGTAGGGGGCTGCAGGGGTGGCCTCTGTGAGCAGAGCCCAGCAGCTGCCCCATGTCAGATCATAGCCAGCTCCAGCGGGCTGCAAAAGGGACCTGCTGCTGGCCAGAGACAAGACAGTGAGCGATGCTGGTTGGGCCTCTGGGAGAGCATATTTGAGAAAGGGAAAATCTGCTGTGCTACAGCACCTGGCAGAGAGGGGTGAAAAAATGTGAGAGAACCAGCCCTGCAGACCCCCAGGTCAGTGCAGAAGGAGGGCAGGAGGTGCTCCAGGCATGCAGCAGAAGTTCCCCTGTGGCCTGTGGAGGGGGCCCTGGTGGAGCAGGCTGTCCCCTTGCAGCCCATGGGTCCCACATGGAGCAGATCTCCACGCTGCAGCCTGTGGATGAGCTCCCAGTGGAGCAGGTGGATGTAGCCTGGAGGAGGCTGTGGCCCATGGAGAGCCCTCGCAGGAGCAGGCCCCGGGCCAGGGCTGCAGCCCATGGAGAGGAGCCCATGCAGGAGCAGGAGGTCTGGGGGGAGCTGCCGCCCACCCGTGGGGGACCCGTGCTGGAGCAGTTTGCTCCTGGGGGATGGACCCCATGGTACGGAGACATGTGGGAGCAGGTCTTGAAGAGCTGCTGCCTGTGGGCCGCCCCCACAGGCTCAGTTCGTGAAGGACGCCATACCATGGGAGGGACCCTGTGTGGAGCAGGAGCAGAGAGAGACCCTGAAGGAGCGGCAGAGGCAAAGTGTCAAGGGCCTGGTCACAGCCCCAGTTGCCTGTTTCTCTGTGCCACTCGAGGGAGGAGGAGATAGAAATGCATGATTTGGGGGAAGGTGTTTTTAGTTTCCTTTTATTTTCTCCCTGTGCTAGTCCACTAGTGATAGGCAATAAATTATATTACTCTTCCTATGCAGAGTCTGTTTTGCCCATGATGATAATTTTTGAGCTATCTCCCTGTTCTTATCTCAACCCTTGAGCCCTTTCCATCGCATTTTCTCCCCCTTTCCCTTTGAGGAAGGTGAGTGAGGGAGTGGTAGTGGTGGAGTTCAGCTGCCCATCAGGGTAAAACCATGACAAAGACACTGGCATGAGATCTACAGCTGGATTGCTGTTGTTCTTAAATTGTTCTTGATGTCCTTAACATGCCCAGGTACTGCTCCCCAAACAAGTCTGAAGTGCTTTTCAGAAGTCAGTACAGGCTGGACTCTGTACATGCCTTCCTGTTCTGGGGCTGAGAGAATTTGCAGAGGCCAAGAGCAGTACGGGTGCAGCCAAACTTTGCTTGTAGGTCTCAGGGGACGGTTGGCCTGAAGGCCAACTTTCTGTATCATTAGTACACATGTGGTTTATTCTACTTATTGTAAAGCAGAATATAAAGCTCTTAGATGACTTTGAAGAAAGATTACACAAAGAAATGGAATGTAAATACAACTTCCCTGTGTCCCTGCTCATATATCCCCTCCCATTTTCTTCTTTTTGCAGCATTAGTTGCTTCATCTCTCTTCCTTCTGCTCTTTATTTCCAGACAGGTTCCTTGGCTGCTATCTAATAGGAATATAGCTTCAAAATTTTACATACTTTTCTAACAAATAAACACGTTTTTAGTGGCCAGCACTTTCATGCTGGACATGGGCCTTTCCTCACCCTCAGTGAGCGAAGCTGTCAGCACTTGGACAGGCTGATACTAGAATCACCCTCCTAGGACATTGACTTCCTCCAGTCTTCTCATTCTTTCTTGCTTTTTTTTTTTTTTTTTTTTTTTTTTTTAATAGAAGCTAATTTAACTACAGCTTTAGCAGTGTCATTCTTTTTACCAGACAGCTTAATACACACTGTAAAATCTTTTCTTGATTTTCCCATACTTTGTAAATATCATAAAAAATTTCAATTATATAACAATTCTGTTATCTCACAGTCTATAATGTGGGCCTATTTGTTTTGTGAACCACACAGGATGCATCATTAATAATGCACCCAGCAGCCTCATCAGCTGGATGATTTATCCAAAACAATACCTTTTACTACTTAGGAGGGTCCTGGTGAGCGGAGCACTGTCAAAGCATTACCACTTACACTAAATGGGATTGTGCAGTCAAACACCTTGCTATTATCTGAGCTGTTCCCCACTGATTCAGCACAGTTTCTTTTATGTTGGTTGGGGTGTGTGGTTGGGGGGGGTTGTTGAAGTGATGATACCTACTATTTATCTTGAAGGGTTGTTCGTTCTAGTTTCAAAAGATTTATCCCAATTCCTAACAAAACATCATAATTTTTGGTGTTATTGTTGCTATCCTAAAACAGGACTTACCTTGCCTGCTACACACTTCTAAAGTCTACATCTGAGATAATACCCAAGAAGTCACAAATCTATATTCATCAGCAGAAAAAGATGGGCAGCACCCAGACTGTGATACATCCCAAGGGGAAACAGGTTTCTAAAGCAGATAAGAGGACTTGCCTTGTCTTTCTGTTTTGGTTATGAAGGGAGTCTAGGATGACTATTTCATACTTCAATGGCCAGTTTTTAGATACTTAAAGTCAAACAAAATGAAACACTGGCTTATTGTGCAGGAGCCAAAATGACAAAGCATGACACCATGGTGCAGATCACTGTCCAAAAATATTTTGGCTAGCCCAGAAGAGTCATCATTTAAACCTCCAGACTTTAGAGAATACCAGCTCTGCTCCCCACCTCACAGGTTTGCTTTACAGGAAAGTAGCTTCATTGGCATGCATAAGTGGGACAGTTACAGAGATAAAGACATTGGAGAATTAATTCACAAAAGGGGGGTCAGTAACAAAAATAAAAATAAAAAATAAAAAAATAAAAAACAACATTTAACCAACCTGGAAAGCTATGGAATACTCTGTATATCCTAGAGATGCAACTATGCTCAGGGAAAGATTAGAGCCAGTGTCCCTGAGGAATGAGTGCCTCCATTGTTCCTTCCACCTTGAAAACAACCTTCTCCCAGTGGAACGGCACATTCAGCTTTATGTGAAGCACCTCCTGCACCCTTGCTACAACTCCTCCCTCAGGCTTCAGAGTGGTGACTGGTGTTTCCCTAAACTTTTTTGACCTCAGATACCGTGAGCTATAAGCATAAAATCTATGAACAGAAAAAAGTCGAAGGTGTAAGCAAAATATTAAGGCAATGGATAAAGGAGCTGTCCCATGGGCACGGATGCCACCCACTAGATCGGGTTGCCCAGTGTCCCATCCAACCTGGCCTTGAAAACCTCCAGGGACAGGGCATCTACAGCTTCTCTGGGCAGCCTGTTCCAGTGTCACACCACCCTCTGAGTAAAGAATTTCCTCCTAACATCTAATCTAAATCTCGCCTGTTTTAGCTTAAAAACATTCCCACTTGTCCTATCACTGTGTGCTAATGTAAAACCTTGCTCTCCATCTTTTTTATAAGACATCTTTAAGAATTGAAAAGCTGCAATGAGTTCTCCCCAGAGCCTTCTTGACTTCAGGCTGGACATGCTAGCTCTCAGTTTTTCTTCATAGGAGAGGTGCTCCAGTCCTCTGACCATCCTCATGCCCTTACTTTGGACCTGCTCTAAAAGCCCCACATCCTTCTTTTGCTGGGGGCCCCAGACCTGGACGCAGTGCTCCAAGTGGGGCCTCACAAGGGCAGAGAAGAGGGGGAAAATCACCTCCCTTCACCTGCTGGCCACTCCTCTGCTGATGTAGCCCAGGATGTATTTGGCCTTCTGGGCTGCAAGCACACACTGCTGGCTCATGTCAAGCTTTTCATCCACCAGAATCCCCACTTCCTTCTAAGCAGGGATGCTCTCAATGACTTCTTCTCCCTGAACTTCTTATCCTTGAATTGTTGCATTCAAGTTGAGGATGTGAATCTCCTGTGCTGTCTTTGCTATGGTGATAATAATATCTTTACATGGTAAGATCTAGCTGGGCTCAGTTGGGAGGCAGTTTCCCTCGCAGTGAATCATTGCTGACACTGCTGCAGTCCATTGCTATGGTGAAAGCCACAAGAGGGTGCAGGTAGCATGGTAGCAGGGACAGTTCCAGCAGGGCTCCTGATAGAGGATGAAGGGGAGACAATGAGGATACTACAATGATAAGGTGGTAGAAAATACTCTTACATCCATTTCCTTTTTTGCTGGTTTTATTTTCAACCTTTCTCCCACATGAGGGTGGTTTTCTCAGGTCCCCCATTCCTCCAAATTATTTACATCAATAAAACTAATGCCAGCATCTACTGTACCGACTGGAAGGATGCAGCAAGCACAGTGCCCATAAAAGCCCTTATCTCCTGTTTCCCACGGCAGGCAGTGTCCTGTGATTGCTGGATTGGCTGATCAGGCTCAAGCTGTAGTGATGGGATTTCATAAACACCATTTTTCAGAGGAAGCTCAATCTAATGGCTAAGGTGCTAGACTGGAGAACACAATTAATTCCTACCTCATCTCAGGTCTCTTGACAATCTGGGGCACATCCCTCCCTCATTTTACCATCTGTAAAACATGGATAAAAAATACATCCTTTGTCAATTCATGGCATTCTTTTTGTCCTTAATTCATACAGCACCTGGTATCGTGGGACCACCAGTTGCAAAAAGGGCCCTCAGTAAAGTTCAATGAAGATAATGTGTCCTAAATGGAATTATTTGAGGAAAAAGAGGACTTAATTGTACAAAGATTTCAGAAACTATGTGTGCACAAATGGCTTTTAAAAAATAATTGTGTTTATTTTTAATCTTATTTGCCAGTCTTATCTTTCAAGCAGTCAGAGATAACACCAATATAATCTGGAAAAAGCAGCAGTAATTTAATAGAAGGAGTAGATAAAGTGTCCAGATGCATGTCCAGCATGTAAATTGAAGGAATTGCTTTATTGTAGTTGCCAGACTTAGTGGAGAAAAGTGTCATAACTTAATGACCCAATTGTTAAATCTTGGAGTCTCCTCCTTACATCTTAGTAAGTCTCCTGCTTGGCTCAAAAAATCAAAGGACACAGAAGGTAAAGCAATACCAAAGCAATATAGTGACGGGAAGACTTGGGCTAATAAACACCCTGAACTAAGAATGATGTGAGCACCATAAAATAGTCATTGTACAGATAGTGCACCCAAAGTTCGCAAGGCGTATTCTAAATCAAGCAGCTCATAAAAAGTGCTGATAGACAATTCCACTGGGACGGACAGATCAAGAGGTGCCTGGAAAGCCACCATAAATACAATTGCTATGGATAGACAAGGGACAAACCACCACAATGCTCAGTTCAAGACCAAGTGCATTAAGTAAAAGACTTACTAGGGGAAGGAATCCGAAAGTAAGAGCAGACATAAGGGAGCCTGTACTTATTTCTTGTTCTGCTGTCTGCTCAGTCTGACCTTGCAGACGTTATTCTGGGCTCAGTCTGGAAATGTACTGACCAGTTTGTTCCTGAATTAACAAAGCCTTCAGAAACATGCTTTGCCAACTTTGCTTCTTACAGGCAGGGAGAAGGTGCTCCTCTTCCCAGGACAGAGCCTGCCAAGCACTCTGTTATCAATTGTAAGGATGGCATCTGTTCTCAAAGCTGTATTTGCACTGGCTGTGAATTACACCATCAGTGCGGGTAGGCATCGGCTGATCACACTAAGATCTCATCTGCACGCACAGCACTGAAATCCTGGAAGGGGACCAGGCTTCTACAAAATCCCTCTGCCCATTTCATTTCTGCATGCAACTTGTGGGACTCCTATCCCAGCTCATGGCTCTTTTTGAGGTCTTGCAGGATCCCAATCTTTATGTAGAGCACTGGTGGGAGTATATCTCTGCTGTGTGTGACTGTGGGTGTGCCTCCATTCATCAGGCATGTCCCAGGAGCTTGGGCCCTAACCATATGGGCTCTTCCAGGCTTCAGTAGGTCCCATCTTGAAGCAATCCTCCACAAAATACTCCTTCATGTCTCAAAGTCCCATGGAGGGAAAGGGACATCTAAGCATGATTAAGCTCAGGCTGTATGTTTTCTGGACAGGATTCCTCTCTGACTCATATCAGTTCTACTACAGGATAACACTATTGATTTTAGTGGAGGTATGGCTGATTTACACAAGGTTGAACAAGAAGAGAGCACTGATGACCCCTCTAAGATGGGGATAATAATCTTTACCTACGACCCAAGGGAAATATGAGAGTTAATTAATTAGTATTGTAAATCTCTGTGAGATCCTAACAGTCTATAAATGAATTCAAATGGCACCAGAGAGAGAGAGGTTATAAAATTGTTCTTACAAAAGTTAAAAAATACAGACAAGGAGAAACAAGTAGAATACAGAGCCAAATATTCAAACATTGAGCAGTGTGAGTGCATTTGAGGCCCCATTCCAGTAAAAGAGTTTCAGAAACATATAAGATGTATGATGATTTCACTCCTGAAAACAAGAATTCCTGGCATTTTCTTTAAAAGAAATTGCTGTCAATACAGCCCAAAGAAGTTCACAAAAGGGCCTGTTTTAAGTTCAGTCAATTAAAGATGCTAGAAGAAGAGCTTTAGATATCATTGACCCACATATTCTGTGGCGTTTATATTCATAAAAGAATAAAATATGGACACAATGAATTGCAAGAAAAATTCCCAATACAGATGGTTAACTTGCCATTCTGCCCTTCAGTAGTGCAGAAGTCGGAAAGGTGATGGAGTCAGATGTAGAGGACTATTCCCTGATCAAGAGAGCAAAGTGTGCTATTTAATAATAATGAGACAGGAAAGGAGGATTTTTTAAAGCTGTTGAAGTGTCAGAATGATGCTCCAACAGAGCAATATTTCCCAAAGGCTGTGCTCTGTGTAGACAGTTAAGCCCACTTCAAAAACATTAGTAAGACACCCCAGTTTATTTCTACATCCAAATATTTAACAGTGAGTGCACAAATGGTTTGCATTGGATCATTGGGATTAGCTACTCCTTTGCCTACAAAAGGATGTAAGAACTCCAAGTGGAATGAGGCTCTTTTTTTGTTGTTGTTGTTGTGCTACACAGAAACAAATGGCACAAAGACCAAAAGCACACTGAAAACACATTCGGTTACACTCTGCAGTCTGCTTCTCTTCTTTGACCATGGAGAAAGCTCTGATAGACTTGTTAAATGACTTGAGCAGCCAAATTAGGTTCCTGTAATGGAACTTTACAGGCCATCCTGTCCTATCATGATTTAAAATAGTACCCAAAAATTGTTCAGGAGCCTAAAAAGGGTAATGAAATCTGACTTACTGCATTCCTTATGTATAGTAATTGTTTGCTTGTTTATTTGTTAACTCTTATCAGTTGCAGTCCCCCAAAGCCAGCAGAAAGCCAGGGAACGATTTTAAGTGCACCTGTAAAAATTCAAAGTTAGCATCACTGGGCAATTAGCAGAGTTCTTTTCCAAGGTCTCCATCTGGCTCAAGTAAATTTGAAGAAGCAAAAGAAAACATCATTCTGAACCATCACCATCAAGCCAATGGTTAATTCAGAGGAGACTGGTTATAGCTCACCCTTGTCATTGAGTTCTGCATAGTCTAGGATGACAGTATTACCTATAAATAGTGAGTCAAAACAGATATATATCCAAATAATAAACCAGAGGAAGCATTGCTAGCTTAATTTTCAGTATCACATTGATGAGCCCATGCTTTTGCTGGTGGCTTTGAATGTATTTCTTATCCTAGGTCATGCTTTTTCCGTTAGAAGTGACCTGTGGCTTTCTTCACCCTGCTGCTCCATTACTGCCTATTTGCAGCTAAGAGTGCTGTGAATACAATTACAAATATAAGGGGGTCGCTTCCACAGTCGTCTATCTGTCCTGTAATTGTAATAGCTTTCTTAGCTTCACAAGTGACCTGCTCAATATGAACATGCTCCCTTATGTATATGTAAAACCTTTGTTGATGAGGTGTTTTAATAATTGCTCTGTTGCATAGAACAATTTTTGGATGTACGGTACTCAGGCAGTGTTAGAAAGCACTCTGAGCAGCAGCTGAAAACATCAGCATTTTTCAGCTGACTTCTGTGATCAGTGTGCTACACCAGGTATAACCCAGGAGAAAAACCATGCGATAGCTGAAGATTTCTTTTGAAAAGTCTTTGAAACAAATAAGCTCAAAAGATTTCTGTAACCAGCAAAAAAGTACATTATTTATTAGCACTGAACCCTTCAGCCAGAGACTGTACCTGGATCCTGGCTCCAAAATCCCAATGATCTGTGTATTTCTCCTACCTGAGGAAAAAAGTGAGTTTGCAAAGCAGCATGAGGAAGCTTCTCCAATATTGGCCTGTGTGAGTAACATCAGGGACCAGGCTGGGCACTGGCCTGTGAGTCAGGCTCTGTTCCCAACCTTGGAGTCTGAATTTGCACATGTAGGTAGACCACTTGATCTGGCCTGTGTAGATGGCAAAACATTTCTTTTATGTACAACACCTAGAACAGCTGGAAACCAAAGAGAGATGCTGCTGTAAATATACATATTTATTCAGTTTCTAAGGGTATCTGATTTTTCTAAAAAGTGCAAAGGACAAATGAATTAAAACAAACATAAGATAGCAGACACAAAAACATTGCAAAGATGTTTAAAAGTAGAATAACATCCCACCTAAAATAAATAAATAAATAGTAATAATAATATCCCCTTTTTAATATACTCTACTACTGAGCTAGGAAAAGTATACCTGTATATGTCAAATACTTCTTATGTGTTGTATTTAATCTTTAGGATTATTGAAGGTCCAGATTTTATAAATATTTGTGTTGGATCTTTGTACCTCAGTTTCCTCATCTGTAAAATGTTGGCACATTATTGTTTTTTATATAGCAATAGTGCCTAGGGGCCAACCACCTCAGCATCCCATTGTGCTTTGGTAAGATATGGAAAATTACAGTCTCTGCCCCAGAGCTTAAAATTGTTTGTCTTCATTATAGGCCTCTTATGGAGCTTAATGCTTCTGAAGTGCTTAGAAAGCCTGCAGTGAAAGGTGGGTTATAAATGCAAAGAGTAGTACCAATGATAATAGATTTTTTTGATTGAGGGAAAGTCACAAATAAATATACAGTGTGATGCATTAAAAGTAGAGGAAAAAAACAAGGATTTAGTAATCTGCTATCATCAGACTAAAGAAAAATATCTCTGTCACCAAGGACTGTGGCTAGAAAGTGATGGGTGGCCTTCAGTTCAAAAGTTCAATTATACAATTTCAGATTCAAAGGAAACTTCAGCTTAGCTATTGCCTAGCGATACGATTACTGAAACCTTGAAGGAATGAAATTGAGTTTGAACCAAGTGTAGGAGCAGTAATTTACCAGGTGGAGTATTCAGGAAGCATTAACCCTACAAATGCCATTGGCAAGGTAGAATTGATTAATGGAACAGAGACCTATTTTTGAAGATATCACTCAATTTATACTTCATAACATAGAAAAAGTATTGTTTCAACTTAATCATTGCTCAGACACAGGAGCGAGTTTTGCCCAAAGCCGAAGGAAAATTTCTCCATCTTGAATATTTCGTAGAAGATTTGCTCTCTTGATTTAGTCAGAGGTCCCCACTGATGGTAAACAGAATCATCGGCTTTGGATGAAGGGTAAGAAATCTTGTATTAGTTGTGATGGGATAACCTGCCCCAGTGAATTCACTTCTTGCGTATCTTATAAATTGATTTATGCTCCAGGTTACTAAATTGTTGGCACTGCCAAAATGTCTTTCTTTAATTGTTAGGAGCAAATATTCAATTCCACCTTAGTATCCTTGATATTTACAATTTTCACTCTTCACATAAGCATATGATTAAAATGCTGATTTAATTCTGCATTTACATGGCAGCTTTCTACCTTCAATGCTATAAAACCCGCTATTAGCTTCAATATAGAGCAGATGATTCCAATAATTTAGTCTCACATCCCATTTAAGATACTGTACAGTGCTTTACCCTTCAATTCCCCCATCCAACCCAATAACTCATGCCTAAGCCAAGGATATACTTTAAATAGAGATCCAGCCAGTCAAGAGTCCTAATTTATGGGTTTAAGAAACAAAAAGAAGACAAAAGAGAATGAGCTGAACCTGAATTTTGGAGTTACTATTCAACACCAGTTTCCTGTGAAGGTGTTTAAATTCCTTGATTAAGTCCCACACTAGAGTCCCACCACAGCAGTTTTTAAAAAAGAAATTCCAGAATTGACTCCTCTTTGCATATGACCTGCAAGAGACCCATATTGCAAGAGAAATTATTAGTGTGGACATGCTAGGGGACATGCTATGATCTCTCAACATGTCATTTACAAGTCCTGTTTAGATAACTGAATCATTCTGCTACTCAGTGCAGTCAGTGATGTCTACAAAGAGATTTAAATGCCCAGCACCTGGGCCACCTAAACATAAACATCTTGTGTTGTTTCAGGTGCTGTCAAGAATCCTCCTCTGGGCCCACCTGCCACTCCAGAAGGACACAGGTCTTCTGTAGGTTGCATCTCACCTGCGAGCCTGTGCAGCAGCAGCAGATGCTGGAGGGCACCTCAGATGGCATGAGGCACTTCTTGCAAGGCAAATGATTCCTGCTCCATAGGTCAAGATTCAAGTACAATGTGTGAACTAACTCTAAAGCACAACAGGCCTGACTGACCATTGACTAAATGCTCACTCTAATAGGCATTAAGATTTAGCTCTCCAAAAATGAAGAGATAAGACATGACTGGTTCTGTGGGAGGTATCTGGATGACCCCTTGAAGACAATGGCTTGGAGCAATGACCACACCTTTGATGCCAGAGCAACTGCCAATGCAAATAAATCCTAGACTGCCAGCGAACATGGCACTCAAGGAGAAAAGCTCTTAATCTCACTAGACAGCTGGGATAAACATTTATATAGGAAACATTTTCAAAAGACTAGGCAGATTATAAAGGCACCAGGAGTCACTGAAATCTTGTTAAACATTGTTCACTGCATTACTTTAGATTTTAGCTTGAACTTATATTGTCAGATAAATTCCATTTATCTCCTGAATGCTTTTCTTACTGTGAGTATTTGTTGCTATGAATTCACACCTTCAGTGAAGATTTACATTTTGTCCTTGATCGAGACAAAGATAATGCTCAGTTTCAATCATTCCTAGGCACCTTTTTTTCACTTAACTGGGTTAGTGTTTCTTAGTGTGACACTGAAAACACAGGTTATGGTGTTTAACAGTTAGTGCAGGAAAGAAAGATGGTCTTACAGGTAAGAGACTGAATTAGTCCCCAGAGAAAGAATTCCTCTCAAACACTGCCACAGACTTCCAGCCTGACCTTGGGAAGAAAAAATAAATAAATAAATAAATAAATAATGTAGTCCCTCTGTGCATCTGTAGAATTAGGAAATAAGTGCATAAGTGCTTTCTCTTCCCCTTTTTTTAACCTCGCCCTTTGCTACACACAAGGCCAAGTACACTGGGAACAGATTTTAATTGAGATTCCTAGACACCCTTTTAATACAGCCAGTGATGTACATGATGTACATTTACCATGATCAACATCATGGTAAATTTGGTGATTTAGCCAATACAATTGCTCCACTATAATTCAGAAACATAAAGACTTAAATGATATTTTTAGAAGAACCATAGAAGAATTCCCACGAGCACTCCCACACTTCCATTTGCTATCCTATCTCACTTGTCATTAATTACAAACTAATGAGTGACATTTTCTGTTCTGCATTGATACTTTACTTTTTCTCCTGTGGGGCTATCAACCAGGCTTGAAGGATGTGTCCAGACTGTGAGCATTTATCCATCCCATCTTATGAATCTCAGCATTTCAGATAAGACAAGAATTTAACACATAATAACCCCTCTTTCCAAAAATTATTTTCACTGATAATCCCTTCAGTTTGGCTCAGTTTGTACTGAAAATTAATTTTTCCCATACTCTTACTTGGATGGCAGGAGAAATGGCCACATGTTCCTTGTCAGTTCCAGCTGTCTTCTGCATGTTTTCCTGATTTGCCAATATCATATTTTAAACGAAACTATCCTTAAGCAGCTCAGTTTGCTTTCCTGCATATTTTGCCTCATTGGCAATACAGAGAAGATTATTTTGATCCGAGTTCCTTGTTACAAACTGAGTTCAGGGCAATGGAGTGATTTATACTAACAAATCTTGATCATTGTCTTAATGAATATGTCTACAGTAATTACCTATGGTACAAAATCTATACTACTCAATTGTTACAATAGTGTCTGGCGTGGTTTTGGCTTGGATGAACAAGCTCAACTGACTCCAACGCACAGTGCAGGCATTAGCATGATCCAGGAACCACTCCTAGCAGGCTGTTTGCACACAGTGACCATATTTTTGATGGTTAGAGTTCAATAGTTTGACCACAGTCTGTTCTGTGCTACCTGACTTCCATGCCAGAAAACAGTGCTGGGTACATTTACCATCATACACAACCAACGGAGAACATCAAAGGAGTAACTGAGCATGTCTCTGTAAAGGCTGAATTAGATAATTCCCCCTTACAGACACTGGAGATGTAAGGCTGTAGACCTGTGGACTATGTGTTATGTTACCTGATGAAAGAGAAAGGGAAAAAGAAAAAGGTATCTTGCTACATTTATAGCACCTGGAGCAAAGGGAGATGAATGGGAAGATGAATGATCTCAGGTACAATCTAAAATAGTTCTATGACTGCATGAACTGTTCAGGGCTCTTTGTAACCTGCTTATCATCCACACATCTTCCTGGACTCTAGACCTTACAGCCAACCTTGAGAGGGAGTGAAATATCAGCACCTCATGCTCCTACACTAGAATTGCACTCACTAAAAGCTGCCAGGGGGTTTCTAGGGCTAAGAACATTGTCTCTTCCTTAATGTGAACATGGAGAATGTGATCTTTATAAAAGTCAGAAAGCTTATATTGAAAAGAAAAGAAAAGAAAAGAAAAGAAAAGAAAAGAAAAGAAAAGAAAAGAAAAGAAAAGAAAAGAAAAGAAAAGAAAAGAAAAGAAAAGAAAAGAAAAGAAAAGAAAAGAAAAGAAAAGAAAAGAAAAGAAAAGAAAAGAAAAGAAAAGAAAAGAAAAGAAAAGGGAGAATATACCAGAAGCTATAAGTGACTGAAACCTCACTGTCATAACTTCCCTTCCCAGCAGCAGAAATACTGAAGTTATTGGTAAAAGCATTAATTAATCACACAGCTTTAAAGATCTTTGTCACTGTCAGTAATGAAATAAATACAGGACAGTGCAGTCAGGCTATTCCTGAATATTGGATGTGCTATTACAATAAAGATGACTAGTGATTACCTGTCTTGTTTGCTGATACTTTCTTGGTCAGATAACTATAGCTACACTAAATGACAAGCTAAAAATATGTTTGGATCATCATTCACTGGCACATTTGTCCCTCTTACACAGCAAGAAAAAGCCACAGATATTAAGATCTAAAGTGCAATAATCAACTTAGCTGAGCTCCAAGGAACAGTGGTGAGAAAGAAATTGCTAGCAAACTACAGAGTGAAATTCAGTCTAACCATATTGTGCCTTTATCACTCATATATGAACATGAGAGCGTTGTTCACCCAAATTCTGAAATAAGGATTTTCTTTATGAAAATACATCATATTGACAGAAGTGAGTTTAAGTACATACAGGCTGAGTGCAGTTAGTATCCGGCAGTGCAAAAGATCAGAGACAAGAAGATATAACAACAGCAGTTTACATTTCCTCAAGGAGAGAGTGAAATTACTGGATTGGAGTCAATTTGAACAAAAATGAACTTTATTTGTAAGCTGGGGAATGAAAGTCCCAATTAATTATTCACAATTACTCTTGTCCATTGCATCTTACTACAACCAAGCATCACTTCAGAAAACTGGTAGTATTTGGCACCTCACAGGATTCCTCCCATTGCTTTAGGACATCAGCTATGCCTCCCCATCTCCTCTCCTCCTCCAGGACTCCTCTGTCCTCTTTCTTATTTCTGACTCAGTAACTGTTCTGTCAGCAACAACAGTGACCAAACATCAGCATTTCTCTGGGTGGCTTTGGACCCCACTTCCCATCAAGATAACAAGGAGTGCATGGTAATTCTTTCTGTTTGTATAGAGTTTGCATCCCAAATTCTTTAGTAATATTTTTTCTACGTTCTCTGCCACCGTCTTCCATCCCAAAGGAATCTGGTGTTCAGTGCTGGGGGAAGAGACAGATTAGATTAGACTGAGCTTGCAAAGTACTTCAGTATCCTTTGGGAAACAAGGCATTCTAAAAATACAAGGTACTGTATTATCATTAAAGTGATTAACCAAGTTAGCATTAAAATGCAGAAATAACCCACAGGCAAGGAGTATGTCTGTTTGTCAGTTAGCAGAATCTTTACTTTATGGAAGCTGAGCTTGAGACAGTTTTTAAATGTGTAGCCTTGAATGTCCAGCATACCTTGAAGAGGTGTAAAGATGACACTGCCGGGATATGCTAGCATTGCAAAAACATAAAGGACCTAACTGCCTTCTGAGCTGGGAGGAGCATTTAGGTTATATCAAATTTTTATAGCAGAGGGAAGTGGAATCCCAGTACATAAAGGCTAAAGAGGATAGGAGCCAGCGTGGAGTGTTAAGGAACACCACAGTTTATCTCATCAGGCTCAAACAGAGTATTATCTAACGAGAAACAGTGAGCACAGGCAGAAAGGAAAGGTTTAAACCACTCAAGTGGAGTAGCAGAAATCCCTATGTACATCTCAAGATGTTCCATGATCTTGACATGACAGAACACTTTGAACTATTAGAAATAAAATAAGACCGACAGCAGCCTGCATCATGATACAAATAGGAAAGCATCCTAGTGTCCTTCCATACCAGCTGTCAAGAGGTGAGTGAGGACATCGCACAGCATGGGGCAGGAGGGTACCAGATGAACTGTACAACATGGACATGCCTATATTCTTCACATGCAGAAGCAAGGGGTGAAAGAACATAATATATCAGTCATTCCTAAATAGGTATAATACAAAAGGACAGCTATGTTGTTCAGACAGAAAGTGAAAACAAAACCAGAGTATGTGTAAGTGACCCCTAGGAGGGTCAGACTTAAACCATTAAGGGACTTGCCTGGGACTAAGGTTGGAGTTCACCATCCTGATGAGCTTACACGTGACCTTGGGTAATTTGCTCAGATCCTCAAAGCAACATGGACACCTCATTCCTATTGATTTAAGTTAGAAGTAATATCCTTGAAAGGCCAGTCATATTCTTACTGGACTTCATTTCTCTTCAAAAAACAGGGACAGCAGCACTTCACTCTGCCTGAGTTTTGAGAGGAGAAACACAATAAAGATGCTGAAGAGCTTGCTTACAACACTATCAAGGAACATATGAGCAATGTTAGTAAGGTAAGCAATCAGACACTAATAACTCATGTGTCTTACTTGTTTGTAAATACTGTAGACATTGAGTCCTATTCATTCTTGGTACAGTCTCATTAATGAGGCCACGCTCTGCATTGTCTGTCTTTATCTTTCTGATGATCCCAGATGTATGGAAAAATCAGGTAGTGGAAATGAGAAGCTTTATTGTGCTTAATATCCAAAGTGACAAGTCTTCTGTAAGTGTTAAAATGAGATTCTTCCACATAGGTATAGTGACAAGGCTTGAAAGAAGCCTGTTGCTGGATTAAACAGGGTAATTGCCATA
Source organism: Aythya marila (assembly GCF_965140915.1). NCBI lineage: Eukaryota > Metazoa > Chordata > Aves > Anseriformes > Anatidae > Aythya > Aythya marila. The sequence continues at coordinate 111,660,734 of NC_139044.1, forward strand.
CAATTAGGTACAAGCACTTAACTCCCCTCTTCCAAATTCTCAATTATAGTAATAAAAATGCTTTTGTTTTGTCTTTTGTGCTTCATGGCTTACAAATGCTCCTGTCTTCTACAGCTCAAGAGAAAAAAAAAAAAAAAAAAAAAAAAAAGAGAGAGAGAGAAAGAAAGAAAGAGCTTTGACACATTTCCAATGCAAGTGGTACAGCGTTCCTCATGACACATTATAGTGATGCTTAAACCCTGACAGCCTTAGTGTAACAGCACAGCTGAGTCTATCACTGCACTTTCCTGCCTTGTGAAAAGAGCTTTGGATAAGATGCAAAGCAATGCTCCTAAAACACCTTTCACTGTTTTTCAGAATTATCTCTTAGACTCATCTGTTAAATTGAGAAGCCTAGGGATTCAGGTCACGATTACCTCATCATTATTAACTTCAAGGTGCACTCGCTTATGTGTCAGGAAATGCCTATGAACTATGGCGAACATCAGAAAAAAAGCCCTATACTTGTTTCTTTAAGACTTACCCTAACTCCACTGTGCTAATATGCTGAAATTCATGCATAATTGCAAACATGCCTGGATAAAACTTTGAGCAGTCATATAGATTGGTCCAGACTTAAAGACAAATTCTATATTAGTGTCCTGGTTTCAGCTGAGACACAGTTAGTTTTCTTCATGGTAGCTTATATATTGCTCTATTTTGGATTTAGGAGAAAAATAATGCTGATAACACACTGACCTTTTACTTGTCACAGAGCAGCATTTACACTGGCTCAAGGATTTTACAGCTTCTCATACTGCCCTGTGAGGAGGTGTGGTGGTTTTACCCTGCTGGGCAGCTGAACTCCACCACTACCACTCTGTCACTCCCCCTGCTCAAAGGAAGAGAGGGATTAAAAACGATGGGAATAGGCTCAAGTGTTGAGATACAGACAGGAAGATCACGCATCAGTTATCATCATGGGCAAAACACACTCAGCACAGGGAGATTAATGTAATTTATTACCTATTGCTAGCAAGCTAGAGCAGTGAGAAACGTAAAGTAAAGTAAAACCACCCTCCCCCCATACACCCTCTTCCACTTCCTCCCCCTGAGTGGGACAGGAATGGGGGCTGCAGTCAATCCCTGACGCTCCTTCTCCGTCGCTCCTTCATGGTCGCAGGATTCCTCCCACGGGATGCTGTCCTTCCCAAACTGAGCCTACAGGAGCTGCCCACAGGCAGCAGCTCTTCAAGAACTGCTCCTACACGGCTCCATCCCACGAGGTCCATCCCCCAGGAGCAAACTGCTCCAGCACGGGTCCCCCACGGGTGGGCGGCAGCTCCCCCCAGACCCCCTGCTCCTGCGTGGGCTCCTCTCCATGGGCTGCAGCTCTGGCCCGGGGCCTGCTCCTGCGGGGGCTCTCCATGGGCTGCAGCCTCCTCCAGGCCACGTCCTCCTGCTCCACCAGGGGCTCCTCCACGGGCTACAGCGTGGAGATCTGCTCCATGTGGGACCCATGGGCTGCAGGGGGACAGCCTGCTCTGCCAGGGGCCTCTGTACAAGGCTGTGGTGCTTAGCTTCTTGCCAGGTTAAACCACAACCCCTAGATACATGGCATTGGCATGTTCATTCTCTAAACACAGACTTTGGCTAAGATATTTAATTTAGACTAAATCAGAGCACTATAAACCTGAAGCATTAACATCAGTTAAATATATAGAGCTAAAGGAGCTTTACAAAACAGAATTTGGCCCTATGGATTGGAAGCCCTCCCTCACATGGAAGCCCTGTACCCAGTTTTATTGCTGTAACACAGAGCTCACCCTAAAGCTACAAAGATACATAAGTTTATGTACAGAGCCAGTTCCCAGGTACACCTGGATTGTGCCTACCCAAATTGATGTACAGCTAGGTTGTTCTTAACCTTGCAGACATGTATTTTGTACAAACTCCAGCTACCTGTTTCTTGCCTTTGCCTTTCTTACTCTGTCATCTCTTCTAATGTCACACCAGAAGTAGTTCAGACAGATTTGATACTCAGAAACATCATACCATCATTAAAATAAATGGAATCCAAATAAAGACTTAGTCCTATTCTTGGTCTTGAAACAAAGTGTTAAGATTCAATATGTAACTCTAAATTAAATTATAACCATATCTCTATATTAAAGAAGCCAGTGGCTGGAATAGACCTAAGACTAATCACTCCCTTGCTGTGAAGGGGATTAAGTGCATTTAATCCATACCTCTACCTAGTTCCTCCCTGACAGATCTTCCTCAGCCTCAGGCTACTTATTGACCTCTCTGCTCAGTCTAAAACTAACAAGAGGCCACTATACTCTACTTACTTGTGAAGTTATGGACTAAAAGCAGAAATTGCTGAATAAAACTCAATGGTCTGTCAGTGTTACGGAGGTCAGATTAGACATGAACAGTCCTCTGCAGTTTTATGACCTTGCAGAGTGCACAGGAGACAGCTTTGCCCACAAGCTGAGAACAGTATCCTTATGATTTAGTGACCGTTGTGATTCACAAGCCTCATTCCTGACAGCAGGCAAATGAGCCCTGATTCCTACAAACATATCTATTACTGGCAAATATTCACTAAGTCATCTCTGTGGAAAAAAAATCCCCAAGATGGAGAAAGCTGATTTAGCTTCTTCATTATTTGCAATTCTTTTCTCACAGGATTTAAAGGGCACTTATGTCACTTGACACTGTTTCCTGACTGGATGACTTGAACTTTTTTAAAATTTAATTAGGCCAACAGAAAATAACCACTGTTGAATAACAGATATCTTTCTACATTATTATCTTTCTTTGCATGTGGATCTTAGTATTTACATAAAGGAGGAATGGGGAATTGCCAAGCTTTGATTTTAACCTGTCCATTGCACTGTTCATCACAATGCCCACCTTCACTTCATATACTCTTCTTTGTTTTCTCTCCCTTTGCTGCATTATGAAACAGACCTATTTAGAAATTGGGTCTGTATTATACTCACCCTTTTGGTTCCTCTTTTTTTTTTTGGTGCTTTTATGCACATTTCACTGAAGCCACACTTTTGTGGCTTCTTCTTCATATCTCTCTAGCACCCAGAAAACCATAGAAGTGTTTACAGAGCCCCAGCAAGGACCTATGGTACAGGGGCATAAAGCAGGACAGAATCTCTAGACCTGTAACAGAATAGCATTTTGGAATTCTCCATGATTCCTGGTAGGACAAAGAAAGAGGGTAGTGATGGGTTCCAGACCCTACAAAGAATGGTGGGATTTCCACATTATCACCTTACCACTTTCCTATGGGGTTTGTATTCAGGCGCCATCAGGCATATTTTACACTTTTCCATCCATCTCTTTTGGAGAGATGTCTGGGGAGACTACAATGTATGCTAAGGTAGACCCACATTACTGCCTTAGACAAGCTCAACCCAAGCTTTAAGCAGTCCACTTTAAGCCTGGTGAAGTCTACTGTCCTTAACCAAGAAAGAGGCATGCGTATGACCATAGAAGAGATAGAAGATAGAAGAGATTTGGGAAACTTAGTCAGTTTCTTGAAACCAAAATGGATTCTCAGTCCTTCAAAAAGTATTGCTTTTCCTCAAGTGTTTTAGCAAATGAAATCCCTTTCCCAGAAATACTATGGGTGACACTACAGCCAAGCAGAGCAGATGCTGCGAATCTAAATAAATATTCATGCATATTGTGTTACTGGCTATAGAAGTCTCAGTTCTGAAGAGCACTTAGGTATTCATTTAATTTTATTCATATGAGTAGCCCCAATGACATTAATAGGCATGAGGCTTAAATAATTGCTGGATGAGTGCCCCAAGTTACAGAAGAAAGAAAGAGGAAAGAAAAGAGAAATGGAAAGAAAAACAATGCAAAGATTAGCTGTTTTTTTCATTATTTCATTGGAAATTTTCTTTTGTATAGCATTATGCTAAAACCTATGCATAAATATGTATGTTTGAAGTTTCATTAAGGCACATTAATCCTATATTTTATTATCTTGCACATTTCAGATGAGTAGGAAAAGAGATTCCTTGACCCAAAGTAAAAATTAATTCTGCCTATAATTTATGTAAAGTTTCAGCATATCTCCTAGATTTCTTGCAAGAGAAAAAAAAAAATGTAATTAATTTAAAAGGCTTCTCAAAAGTGTTAAGTCAGTTTACCTCTGATAGAGTGAGCTTCTATGCTTCTGCTGTTTGCCACTTTTCAGTCATTCCCTAAAACTGATCGTGCCTGTCCACTTTCAGAGACAACCTGGAATAACTTCAGCTTCCTGGTCGTTTGACACTGTAGGCTCTTTCAGTTGCCCTTAAACAGTCTACATACTCATTTGAGATTCCCTAGGATTTAATAGATGCAGTCTCAGAAGGACAACCAAATTCCTCCTTAGTACAAACAATAGCACCTACAGAATTGTTAGCACACTCTTAAGTAGAGAGAGGTCCAAACTGAGTCGTCTACACAGAGTGTCATTTGAGATATCCCAGGGACTCAATATATCACAGGTACAAAGGAGCAGCAAGTGATTCTGTCCCACAAGTGAAGGGGAGCTGAAAGAAAGGCAGGCAGGGCAAAGATCTACCCAGCAAGAGGACATCCCAGTGGTATCCCAGCAAGGCTGGCACAGTAGGTCCAATGGTGGAAAACAGAATTAAGAATTAAGAATCAAGATCCCAGCTTACCAGACAGGACCACAGTGATGGGGCAGGTGCAGGAAAGAGGCAGGGACTAAATAACAAATTACATAGCAAAGCACAGGTTTGACTGCCTATAGTCATATAGGTGAACATAGGTCAAGCAGAAACTATTTAGATGCAGCTCCCAAGAGAAGGGTGGGGAGGTGCTTCTCAGGTTCCTTAGCAGAGGTTTCTCAGACCTTACAACCCCAGAGACCTCATCTAAACGGGCCAGAATCCTCACACCATAAGACTGGTGACAGGAAACAGGAGTCCAGTACCCCACAGCACTTGAGATGACACCAGACACCCATGCTTAGGCAGCTTAACAGGCATACGTACTGGCATCTAATGACACATGAAGTCCTCACAGGGCTGGCAAAGGATCCAAAGTCTCCTAGCCTTGTAGGTGCAATAGCCTAGGGCATTTCAGAGGTCACAGGATGTCTGCATGGGCAACTGAATCACAATTCTATCTGCTGGCCAGAGGAATGGTTCTGTAAGCTACACTGGCTGCATTGATTATCTCTCCATTGCTTATAAGGGTTAGCTTATTATCTGTAGGCATCTGCCTACAGGTACATAAATTCAGATCCTTCATCTTAAAGTCCGCCCCAACTATTCAGTACAGTTTGGGAAATTTGTTGGGAGAGAAGTAGGTAGCTGGAGAAAATTGTCTAGAAAAAGTGGTTCCTGTACTCTGTCAAACAGACAGAGACATAAGGCTTTTGCTATTATCATTCTTGAGATCTTAGCTGTTGTGAAACAGAGCCATCTGCACTTACCAAATTAAAATCAAAATTAAATTATATATTTCATATTTTATATGTATGTGGATATATGTATGTATAAAAAGCAGCTAACTATAAAAGCAGAAACGGCCAAAAATCTTACTGTATTGCTGGGAGGACTGAAAGGTCCCAGCAACCTTACTTGACAATAATCCTTTCCAGACTTCCACTACAATGAATTTCTTTGTGCATATGTCCAGCCCCAGCAGGCTCAGATGTAGACTTTTCTGTGTCCATTCTTGATGGACGCGTAAAGGCGATGGTCTAAAGCTTTGTTAAAAAAAATAAAAATAAAAAATAAATTTAAAAAATGACATCTTCTGAGAGGTTATTCTCTTCTGTGGATCATTTTATGGCTATATGAGTAAGGGGCAACATAAGACAAAGAGAACCAAGACCTCAAGAAGAGTGCAGACTAGGCACACAAGGTAAAAAGCATCTGACACCCCATCTGAAGTTACTCTGTGGAAATGGCCCCTTTCCCTCTGTGGGTCTCCATTCTTTGTTTACAGAGATGAGGACAAAAGCATTTCTGAGGTTTTAGCATTGAAGATTGTGCAGTGCTCATATAGTTTGGTGAAGCAGGCTATAGGAGCCATACACTGAAACTTTCACACAAATTAACTTTATCACATTAGAAGCCATTTCAAAATAACATACTTCCTCTTTTTTAACACAGTGTTACAGTTTATCAGGATTGCATTTCGTGGAAATCTGGGACCATTCAATCTAGATTTTTTTTTCCTCCAACATCACTTGCCCTTGCTCCCCTTATGATCATATACCGTTTATTTTCCATGCCTTTATCTCTCCTGACTTCTACTCATGAATCAGAAACAGTTGTGCTCACTTTTCCTTAAAAGCAAACAAATAACTATGGCTTCTGGTGATCCCAGTGCAATGCCTCCTCCTGCCCACCACCTCAGTGCCTTTTGAACTCTATTGTTATATTTTTCAGAAGATTTGGAAAGCTTCTGTAAATTTTCTGGCCACAGTACACTACATAGATACCTGTTCTCCCAGACATACTGCCAGTGCTGTGTATTAGATCATAAATATGTATTTACATGAGGCTGATGCTGATAACAGCTATGAACCTAATAGAAAATTTTGCATTCAACAAGAGAAAAGATTTTCGTTTTTCATCAGCCTGTAAGTCTTGCTCTCAAATTCATTTCTTTCCACTGGATACAATCTAATATGGTTTGAGAGTATCATAGCAATCTTGATGCAGCACCTGTTGAAATATACATGGCCACCTCCTGGGGTGTGGATAAAACCTCAAAATGGAGAATAAATAACTTATTATAAAGAACTAGAATTCCAGTTGTTATTCACAGTAATATAAAAGAACTCCTGCTTTATAATTTAGAAACTCCATCGGGTTCATATCTTTATAGTATTTTGAAGGCATGCATCAGGTAGAAGGAAAGAATAAGCATTTACTTTTCCATTAAGAAAGGTAGAAGGAGGGGAATGTTGTGCTGCTTTATATATAAAGGTACTAGTCACAGCTAAAAAACTCGAGATGAAAAAGCTACATACATTGTCATAAAAATAAATAAGGATCTCATTTCTCTCAGCCATGAAAGAAATATATTAAAGAAGGTCCCCTGACACGAAAACTTTAAGTACAAAAAAAAAAAAAACAAAACAAACAAAACAAACAAAAAAAAAAAAAATGTAGATATACTAAGGCTTTGGGTCACAGATCCAGAAGACATCAGTATGAGAACAGATTTGTACTCCTGGCTCCAAACCAGGTGGAGAATGAGTTCCTAGTGGGGGTTATGGATTCCTATTGCATGCCAGGTGGGACATTTGCTACATCAATCATCCACGGTGTCTCAGTGGCAAATCCATGGACCAATGAAACACCGGGCACTGAATTGAGCTTCTTGGCCTCTTGGCCAGAACAAAATCAAATGCCATGATATCACAGCAAGTGGAAATGAAAAATGCAATGTAGTGAACAATAACCCATGAAAAAAAAAATCAGAAAGGGATTTGAAGATACCTGTGTAGCAGGCTAACATTTAGATGTTGTATTTCAGTTTCAAAAAAAAGATGGCTATTATGTGAAAGCTATGAAATGTGACATTTTTCACCAGCTAGCACTAGGCTTCTTGTTATATCAGTTACATACTTTCTCTGCGTGTATCTATGCCTGCGTGTGAGCACAAGAGAACATAGTTTTTCATTACAACTTTGCACCGCTTGAAGCAATCATAGTGCAGAAGGTCTAAAATTATCTCATATTCTTTCTCTTTAGATTGTGTTTTTTTTTTTTCTGTCCTAAGAATTGGGTTGGCTTTTCAAAGCCACGTAGAGAATATAGGTGAATTTCAGCATTGACTCCTTCAGCCATTATCTTGATCTAAAGCACAGAAACCCAACAGGAGCTGTCTGAGGATGGCGCATGCATAGGACAAAAAGAATCTACATTTGAAATATTTAAACTCACTCTACTGGCTACGTCTGTACATCTGAATTAAACAGTGCTGGGGCACAGGGCCTGGAACTCAATTGTCTGTCCTGTTAAAAGGCTTGAACAGTGTGTGGCATGCTTTTGCCAGAAGCTGATTAGCATTCTCCTCCAAAAAAAAACTTGCAGACGCAGTTTAGAAGTTAGCATGGGCTATTGTCTATTCCCAGTGGGTATATTGGATGAAACTATACTGTTGTAGAGAACAAGTACAATCTTGCCACATCCAGAGCCAAAAGCCTTAGCACTGTTTAGTTTGCTGTATAGATGTAGCCACTTCACCAAGTCTCCACGGCATGACTATGGGCCCCTCGAATGATTTTAAATGCATTGCACATTACAGATGCTCCAAGAAAAGGAGATGGTAAAATGCAGTGAAAAACAATTATTAATTATACATACTTTTGACAACAGCTGGGATCAATTGGAATTCAACATTTATTTATTTGCATTTTAAAAAATAAAATAAAAGAGTACCAGGAGGGTAGTTCTGTGCCTGACCATGGATCTGGGATGGCAGTGGTTTCAGGTCCTCGCTGTGAAGAGCCTTGCTGTGTGACCTTGGTCTCTGAGCCTCAGCTCATCAATAAAACTGCAATGACAAAACATGCTCAGTTCTTAGCTTATTTAGTCAGCTCATGAGGGCAGTGTGTGAACATCTTTTAAGATCATTTTGGACAGTGTGATGCTCAACGGGGCTTCGCTCTCAATTTAGGACCCCAGGTTTATGGAATATAGCAAACAATAAAGTTGTATATTTTGAATAGCTCTAGAAAATCATCTATTAAATGAAGTGTGGGGGGAGAGGGAGGGATTCAGAGAGCTCACAGTGTGCCTCACCATGGGATATGCTGCCAAAATTGTAACAATTAGCTGTCTATCTTAGGTACTTCTGTGGCTCCCAGAACCATAGTATATCAGCATATCACAAACTTTAATGGATTTTTCCTCCCCACACAGCTGCAAGACTGAGAGTGTGATGTTAGCAACTCCCTTTTACAGCAGTCGGTGAGATTTGTATCTGAACCAAGGAGCAAGGCAGCTTGGGAAGGACACTGACTGCATGGTCCCCTTCCCTCACCATGTCCCCACCTTAGAGGAGATCCCATCTTGGAGTCTAGAAGGGGCTATGGCACAGCCCTACTCAGATTCCAAATGCAGGGGTGTGAAAGACCAGGATTGCAGGGAGCACTGCAGAGCACATTACTCTGATTGCCTGGAGCCAGACAGCAAGAGTCATTTGGAAGTCTAAATGGCACTGATTTCAATAACTGATTTAAAATCACTGATTTTAAGTACACCTATGAACCCAGGCCAAGAGGCAGATCCATGCGTTTGAATTACAGCCAGATCTGATTGTAAAATGATAGCTACTCAATATAGCCGTAACTAGTGCTAGTTTGAGTACAATGGTCTGCATGAGCTGTGGGGCAGACAAAGCCCAAGGGACCTGACCAAGGCTACAGAGGATATTACTGATAGGGCATGCCATTTCTCCTCCACAAAGTCCGAATCAGACCCTGCAACCCATAAGCTATTTTTCCTTTCAGATGTAATTTCCCTCCTGGGAGTGGATATCAGAAAATCAGAATTTTGTTTTCAAAATAGCATCTTCCTGTGATGATAATGAACCAGGCAAGTTTTCTTGCAGCCTCTGGAAATGAAGTAGTTACCAGAGATTAAGGGTTTTCTCAATACAAGAGTGGTTTTCACTCAACCAGCTCTCAAACTGAGTCCACGGGTGAGGAAGAATGCCTTGGTTGTAGAGAGGCCAGGAATTATAAGGGGACTTCCTCTGGGTCCATAGTGGATCTGACAGAGACAAGGAAATGTGGTCCCTGATTTTCTCTCACTAAATCTTGAAGCTCCAGGCAAGGTCCCTGAGCAGCCACCACTGGTGGAGAGGGCCAGGAGGAACTGATGCTTTGAAAATCATTTTGGAGTTAAATGAAGTTGAAAAAATAATCCACATTTAGAAAGAAAATTAAAGATCAATTGAAGTCTGGGTACACTGTTTTCAGGTGATTTTCCCAAAGAAAATGTCTGTAAATTTGCTTCCTGGAAAAGAACTGTAGCTTTTCTTTTTCTTTTGCAGTGTATGTCATCACTGTCATTATTTTGCTAAGGAGAGACACTTGGAGAACAAGACAGAGGTAGAAGCTGAGAAAATGGTTGGTTGAACAAAGCCATCCTTTCTTTTCCTGCTGTTAGGCAGCACTTAAAAGAAACTGAGATGGAAGCTAGTTTTCTTTTCAGCATGAGGTTGGAGAACACCCAAGATCTTTAAATGCAGGTCAGCACCTTAGCCAGTGAGGAAGAAGTAATTAAATTACATTTGTCCAGGCTGGTTGTTAAGTTGTCCTGGGTGGCTGAACAATAGGCTTTTTTGAGCCTGTAGAAAATACATGTTTTTCCAATTAGATGAAGCAACAAGAAGACAAAGAGATATAGGAAGGATGCTGTAAATGACAAGGGCTACAGAGACAGAAAATCTAATGTTTGCATTGCTAAGACAGCATGAAAGAAGTTTAAGAAGCCTGTGAAGTGGATATAAGACAGAAGAAGAAATTCAGAAGCATATACATACACAATGTATGAGAGCATATTTTTTTATCATAACGTAATGTATTCACAGTCTGCGTTGGAGTTACAGAAATCTAATACTGATAGCTGCAATATCAGTGAGAGCATAGAGAACCTGCACACAACTCCTACACCATCTCCCTCTGCTCCAGGCATTCCCCAGCTTCCAGCCTCAAAGGCTGGAAGGATGTGCAGGGCTCAGTGTTATAAACTAGAGGAACACTGCTTTTAGAGATAGTAATTTCAGGTTTACATTCCTCACCATGGAATATGCTCTTCCAGGACACAGATCTGCTGTACCTTTTTGGGAACACACACACACTTCCCTGAGTGTGTTATATTTCCAGCAAATCTGAAAAATGAGTTACATCTATATTCCTAAAAACAGATTTCTGTGATCATTTCAGGCAGTGAGATATGAACATTTTAAAAATAAATTACTGTTTTGTAACTGCTGCCACAATCATATTTTACTTAGGATATTCAAAGTTTCTATTGCACCGATTTTAAAACGATCATTTCCATTTACTAGGGGTATGAAGACTCACAACTTACATCACTGAAAAACAGTCTTCACAATACGTTGTTCTGCAAACCTTATGTTAATTTTTGGTGATGTTACTAATTTTTGTTGGTTTCTTCTTCAGCATCCATAGCTGGTAGCCTATGACACTGTGAGTGATCATTTGAGTGTTTATATGTCTGTGCAAGGCAAGGTCTGTGAAAAAGGGAGCAATAATCCCCTGGCAGATACACTTCACACAGAAGGTTTTCTATTTTTATATAATCTTTTGTCCCAGTACTTTAATTCAAGTCTCCAGTCTTCAAAATAAGAACAACGGATGCTTCAATAACATTTTAGGATCCAATATGACAAACAAGTGTAATAGATTTTCTTGTTCATGCAAGATGATCCACTCATGTCAGAGAGGCTGACACATGAGGGTGGCCTTTGGGTTGAAAACAGCACAATTTGTCCTAGGTAATTAAATAAATAAATAAGTCATCAGGGAAACAAAGCAAAACTCCAAGAAAATAAACATGATGTGGCAAATTTAAAACACAGCTGTATCATCCTTCTAGTGGCTAGCCCAGCTGGAGAAACTCATAATTAACTAGTCTAGTGTGCCCAAGAGACTACTACAGAGTTGGGGTGTTCTGCAGTTTTCCATTAGTAGAAAATTGACAGAGTTCCAGAATACATTTTAAATTGGACATGGACTTAGCACTCCTACATATGGCAAGAAAAACGCAAGAAGAATGTGATATATTTCGATCCTTATGCTTCTGATTTATTTCCTGTCTTCTCCTGTAATTTTTTTTTATTACTATTAATTTCAATTTAATTGGAAGGGCCTGGCCTCCTTCGCTCTAGGCACCATATACATTAATTAAGACACTGAAAGAAAGATTAAAATGTAATTCAACAAAAAAAAAAAAAAAATTGATTAGACAAATATCTGGGTCTAATAGGTTATCTTAAAACATTCCTCAGAAATACCATTCACAGCAAGTACATATTTGCTCTTTGGCCTCTCCAGGACAAAGAGCAAAGTAGCAGGCCAAACGGATTAAGAAATCTGAGCCGAAGAGGAGATCAGAGCATCTCTGACAAAAAACACCTGACAGGATGCTCTGCTGCATCTCAGATGATGAGTTCCAGGTGGAACATCAACGCTAACCTTGGTTGCCCTGGTTCAGGCAAGGTGAGGAGAAAATATTCTCCCAAGGAAACAGGTTAGCACTCTGCTGTTTCCAAGGCTTTCCAAATTCTCTGTGGCAGTTAGTAGGCAGACTTGGCAGTCTGCAGGGCAGCGACGTTATGTGCTCTCAGCTCAAGGTGTTGGTTGCTAAGTGTCCTTGTGCATTTTGCACGAGCTCTCACTACCAGGCACTCCCATAGGAGATGCCACAATATCCCTTTCTAAAGGTGGCTGAGGCACAGGATGTATCAGAGAAATGATCGCATTTATCTCATCGGGAACAGACTTTATTATCCTGGGCTCTGCTCAAGGCCTAAGCTTTATTGTAGGAGCACTTTGCTTTTTTGGGAACCAGTGTTGTAAACTTTTTTTTTTTTTTTTTTTTTTTTTTGACTGATTCTCTCTTTGTACTGATTGACTTTCTGGATAAAGGAGGTTATAGTTCAAGTCTTCCAAAGGATTTTAAGAATAAAGTAGCTGAGCTGATAGCAAAATACACAATCTCTCTTTCAAGGTAGCTACTCTATTACATTTTTGTGGGATTGCAGACACTGCCCCTACACTTTAAAAAAGGCTGAACTTACACACTGGAAAGTGTTATATCTTTACCTGATGAATTGTTTGAAATAATCATTGCATATAGAATAACAGGCTACCTGATAAACCATGGGAGGACAGTGTCTAATTAACTAAACTTGTGCAGAGAGAAACAATGCCTCAGTACCGTATTAATATTCTTTGAGTCTGTCAATAAATTAACAGGTAAAGGAGAAAAGATTCCTTTAATTATGCAAGGTTTTTGACAGAGTTGCTAACACCATTTATTACTGAACTTGAAATAACTTGAAATGTCATACAGAGGCAAAGTATCAGTCTGAATTAAGAAATGGTTAAGAGACACAAAAAAAAAAAATGAGAAAAAGAAAAAAAAAAGTAAGAATTAATGGCGAAGTTAAAAATTTAACAGCAGATGCCTTGAGATTTTGCATTGTGTCTGGCATTATTTAACACACCTATTAACACCTGGAACAAGAAGATGAACGGTGAAGCAACTCAATTTGCAGATGACAATATATTATTTACATAACTGAGGACTGGGAACCATGGCAGAGATCATCAAAGAAACTTAACCTATGCAGATCTCAGCTTAATGAACACAATGGCAAATAAAATTCACTGCTGAAAAATAAATAAATAAATAAAGGAAATTAATACACATCAAACTGAAAGAAATTGAATTACACATATAGCATATAGTGCTTTAAACTCTTAGGAAAGAGTTTGGTTACAACTGTGACCATGTATGAAAGCCTGCAATTGCAATTAAACAAGTAAATGCAATTTAATAACAAGAAAAGGAAAAGAAAAAGAAAAAAATATAATGCCAGCATATGAAATAATTATGTGCCATTATAAAATTGTACCCAAATCAGAAACTGTCATCTGAAAAAAAGTTATTAAAAACTACATGTTCAGAGACAGGCTGGAAATCAGTGAGAGCATAGAGGTCATTTACGTAAAATCAGAGTGAAAAGACTGGGATTGTTGACTTTGCAAATTAGAAGACCTAGAAAGCCTACATAAATGTATAATATAATGAATTGCTCAGAAAGGCAGATTGCTGGCTCTGTTCTCCTTTGTGAAGGAGACATTCAATGAAAATGAAAGATAATCAATTTGAAGCTGATAGAAAGTAATCATTTTTTATCCAGTACATGGTAAGGCTGTGGAACTCACTGCAACAAAGCAGTCTTGAGATCAATAATCCAGTAAAACCCAGAGAGTCTTGCTTTCTTATTGACAACAAAAATATCGGGTCTTTTAACAACAATACAAAAACTATGCTGGAAGGAACAAATATTCCAAGATTTAAGTCAAACTCCAGTGATTATGGACTTCCTTGGACACTTTATCTCATGCCAGCCTCCAACAATGTTCCTGGCATATTCTCTGACTTATCTGCTTTTGGACACTCCTAAAGGCAAAGATGGTTTGTATGGACCATAGATCTGATGGCAGTTCTTTACATTCCTTTCTTTTTATATATAAGCTTCAAGGTCTTGTCTGCAGATACACTCCCCAGTAAGGCTGTATCAACGTGCACTTAGTTTACACGTCTGCCTAGTACTCCAGCAACAGCAGCAGTGCAGTTTCTTTGACGGTATTTTCATAATATGGCCTCCCAAATAGCTCTTCCTATAGGGATCTTTCTTTAAAACATCGGTCTGCAGTACCTAATGAAGGCAGAAGCTTATGCATTGTCAAATAGTTCATAGAGTGGATTTTCATCTATCCTTTTTCTCATTGTGATAGATAGCACAACTCTCCTTCCTCTCATTTACAAAGATTTTTCTCAAATGAACTATGAATAATTAAAATCTAACTCCATTTGTTCTTTTTTTTTCTTAATTGAAGAAATTAAAGATGTATGTAGTGTGACTTCAAGGACTGCATATGAAAAGATATACATTATTTTATTCAAGTATAGCACTTTAAATGGTACGGTGCATATTTTTTTACTAATTCATGCCTCATTCAAGTTAAATATTTGCTCTATATGTGGCAAATTAAGCTAATAAAAGCAATTTTATTAGACGCTGGTGTTTTTGTCACATCTGCAATCTCCAATTTTTCCATCCTTGTGCTCACAGTGCAGTAACAGTTTCTTCCTTACACTTTCTTTTCCATTTTTTTTTTTTACCCCAACATTGAGTTATTACATCTATATTATTAATAAGACCATCCATTGCTAAATGACTGAAATATAGATTCATTATGGACATAAGTGCTCTTGCTGCAGGGTGCAAGCATACTGCTGACTGTTTGGGGTTAAGAAGAAATCTCCCCAAAGGTCTGGTTGTTACAGTTACTCATTAGGAGATTAGTTGCACCCTCCCCAGATGTATCTCATTATGAGGACTTTTGGAAACTAGACACTGGAACAGACTAATAATTTTAACAGGTTCTGTGTTGCTGTTCCTCTGATACAAATGTGTCATTGTTAGAAAACTTATTGAATATCATTACTGGAGGCTAAAGAATAAGCAAAACCTAATGGGAAATATTTTCCATATGGATCATTTGCTAATTAATTCCATCTATGGCTAATGAAAGGATGATAGACCAGTAGATCAAGGAATCTTTGTATTTCATTGGACCATTGTTCGCAATTCAATCTTAAAAACTTTTTTTTTTTTTTACTAACACATCAGTGTTAGAATTTTGCACATCATTCCAGTTCAGTGGTTGTCCTTCCTACCCCCATTTTTAAGCCAAACGGAGATTTATTGTATCTTCAGTTTATTACATGAAACCAAACACAGAAGGAAGAGGGAAAGTTGTTTGGTGAGTAAGAGTAAGAAAGTTGTTTGGTGTCTGGTTTCTGAAACCCCTTCCATCAGAATATCTGCAGTTCCTCCTCATATTCTGAATCAAATTAGTACCACTATTCCACTCACCTTGAGTACTGTGTGCTGTTAAGGGCACCACAATATCAGAAGGACATAAAACTATTAGAGAGTGTCCAAAGGAGAGCTACAAAAATGGTGAAGGGTGTCGAGAGCGAGATGTATGAGGAGCGGCTGAGGTGCCTTGGTTTGTTCAGCCCAAAGCAGAGCAGGCCGAGGGGAGGCCTCATGGCGGCCTGCAACTCCCTCACGAGGGGAGCGGAGGGGCAGGCGCTGAGCTCTGCTCTCTGGGGACAGCAACAGGACCCGAGGGAACGGCATGGAGCTGGGACAGGGGAGGGTCAGGCTAGGGGTCAGGGAAAAGTTCTGCTCCCAGACAGTGGCCACTTGGGAGGAATATAAGACTCTTGTCATAACATGTAGAGAGGCAACTAGAAAAGCTAAAGCCTCTTGCAAGAGTGTCAAGGACAACAGAAAAGGCTTCTTCAAATACACCGCAGATAAAACTAACACTAGAGGAACCTCCAGGCTGTCCTTCCCCACTTTCCTTGTCTGCCAGATGACCTGGACAGTGATTAGTACTGCTTAGTGCTGACCAACTGCTGCACAACAATTGGCCAGTCAGCCATTGCCAAACTGAGTAAGTGAGGCTTGAACTAGCTTTGATATTACTTCAGCTTGGGCAATGATATGTTCTCTCATCTACCAAGCCGTTGGTTTTCACAGAACTTGTGGGAACGTTATATCTTTGAAACCTTTTCTCTATCAAATAGAGCTGAAATTGGCCCCCAGGTTAGGAAGTTATAAGGAAGAGGCTGACAGACAGCGTGATTGCGTAAGCTTTGTTTCCTTGGGAAACCTGGCTAAAAATATCTAACCTTAAAAGCAAGAAAATGAACAGTAAAAGACTTCATAAATTCTACAATGCTCCCATGATAAACAAAAATACATTATCCTTGTCAAGTACAATGGAATGAGATTTCACCACCACATAATAGCCCGTGAAGTGCTGACTGCTTGTTGAAGTCAATGGTGCAATAAGAAAGTGACACACAGCAGTATAAGCAGCACACTTAACTCTAGTCACTGTTCTTGATTAGATGGTGGAAGCTAACATATCATAAATTTGCATCTGTGTGATCTGACAGGGATTATTGCTCTGTGATCCAGAGGCTGGCATTACAAATGGAAAATACAGGTTTGTAGCTCCCCTTTAAGCTGGGCCTTAAACACTTGAAACCTTTGTTGATATTCATCCAGCGTGAAACGTTGCTGAAGATGCCTAAGATAGAAGGATGATCATCCTTTTCTCTCACTTAAGACTCTGGAGAACATCTCAACCCAGCAGTTGTGATGACATCCTCTGTAGAATTTTCTCACTCTCTATTGACTGGCAAAAGAGGCTTGTTATACTGGTCTCCTAACTCAAGCTCCAAATAATAGTTTCTAAAGATACGTAGTAACACCACCGCCCCTTAAAATTTGGAAGAATTTTTAAAAAGGCTTGTTTCAATTAACATTTTTCCTTTCTTCTTCTTTTTATTGGCACATAGAGCAAAAACTCTTTATTTGTTTTCTTCTTTGAACACACTATATGTGTTCTTTGAACACATATATTTTCCTTACCCTAGTCTAGGGTGCTGGGATATTTAGCTGGCCACAGTTCCTTTTGCTGTCTCTGGGAAAATGCAGCTCAAGCAATGCTGGCCCATGCTGCATGAAAGGTGAGGTCTAATATAAGTCACTCATAGGGTCAGTCCCTATTTATTGCAGCCATTTCAATGAAACAAATAAACATTGGCCAGACAAGAGGCCAGGCTAGAGCAATTACTTTTATTTAATTATTTCTCAGTTCTTTTGCACTACAATGTTTAAGGTCTGATGTTGTTTCTCTGCAAGCAGTATTTTTACTAAAATATTTAGACCCAGAAGGACATATCTTACCAGTCTAAAACAATTTAAAAGCATAGTTATTTAAACATATCTGAGTCTGAACAGACTATATCAATTAAAAAAGCAAGAATTAGAAGCTTAATTTGTTCTGGTCTACTTTCTAGGGTGATTATTGATGTATGGGGCAGAGGGCTGCTAGTTGAGCTTCTAAGTGCTGTGTAATTTCAGTCCCCTCAGCAAAACCTAGACACTCTCCAATACCAATGCACTCATACTTTCATAATGATATCTCTCATATGCTAAAAACCCAGCCAACAACCTATTGATTTTCAGACAAGCTATCCTTACCAACAAGAGTGCAACAAAGTGGGTAATGCTATTCATAGACTCACAAAGGGCTAAACTGTGGCTTTGCCAGGAGCTCAGAGCAGGGGAAAGAACAATGATTCACTGCCCAGGAGCAGAATGAGAAACGGACTGTGTTTCAGAGGCCACAATCTTTTCCTCATTTCCCTCCAGCACAACCATCTCAGCTCCATTATTTTGTACCATTTGTTTCCCCTCAGGCACTTGCACTGCCCAAGCCTGCTGGAGGTGCAGAACCATGACCTAATTCATCACCTCCACATGTCCACAGAGAGGTTGCTCCTCCAATGAAGCTGCTCCCCAAAAAGCAGGGGTTGCCCTATGCAAGAAAATGGCAGGAAGACTGCACCTGTTGCACTAGATGCTCTGAATCAATGTGCTTTAGGACAGTAGAAATAAAGATGAACATCTCCTTTTTTCCCTACATACTATTAAATAGTCTAGTTTAGGACAAAACAGGCTGATGGCCCTCATTGAGGAAAATCCACAGCCATGCCTGTGCATTTGGACCAGAAGTGTTCTTATAACCCACATATTCAGATCTAATCAAAGCTTTTCAAAAGCCTAGTAGGCACCTACAGCACACCCATTTTGAAATGTCCACCTCCCATTAAATTCCTCACTTAGAAATGAAAAACAAGTGAGATTTTCATTTATAATAGGGTCCCTTTACATTGCAAAGTGGTATGAGTAGAAATCAAATATATTGTGCTGCATATATATAGTTAATATGCCTTTGCATGTGTGCAGAGTGGCTTTTGTGAAAGGAAGCACTTCAATATTTGTTCAGTATTTCATCTCCCAATATAATTTCAATATGTAAAACAAATGTTACTTATATAGCACATGCTTGTAAGTCATACAGATGTAGTTTGTTCCACCAGGCAGGATTTATTAGTCACAAATCCTAGCCAGTTTGTTTCTTTTTCTTGTATGTTGTAGTGTTCATAAGACAATTGAGTCTTGGGACTGGAAAACATCCTCATATGCAAATCTGCATATAAAGAATACCTTTTAATTTATTGTTTGGATATTAGGTGCTGTGACAAGATAAGTCATATGATGTGTAATTGGCCCGGTGAGGATTTATTGGTGTGTATAATGCATACACTTTTATTAAAGTACAAGAAGAAAATTACTTTGTCAATCATTTCTAAGAGAAAAAGGGCCTGGAGAAAGCATTAATTCTTCTCCTGTCACTTTTGGCATTGTAGTCCTTTCTATGCACAACTACACTTTTAAAAAATATCGCTGCTGTACTTTAATCATAAATAGTACAGAAGTTTACTGATTTCTGATTTGATGAAAAAGATGATCAGATGTGCCCACACATGCGTTCACTTGTGCACACGCACCTTGCAGCCGATATCTGATTTAATCATTTATAATTAAAAATCCAAATAGGTAAAGCAATAGATGACAATTATATCATTTTCTCTGCTCTATTAGGGAGGTGAATCTCACCTACATGTGTAATTAGTCCAAGGCAATTCTAGCACCTCTGTGTTGATGTTCTTCCGCCTTGTTGGAAATAAGAAACCATCATAAAATCATCACGGGAAATAAAAGTATTTCCTTTCAGCTGTTTGTATCTTGGCTTTATTCACAAGAAGGTTAGCCGAGCTCACAAACACCTAAGAAAAACATAAGAAAATTAAGGTTTTTCCTCTTGGACAGGTTTGACCTGCTGTCCAAACTCTTTCAGTTCCACCCATCACTGCAAGCAACAAGGTCAAGGCTCCCTCTGCTCCTGCCTCCTTATTTCATCTCCCGTGTCAGCTTTCATTTGATTATACACTGTTCTTAGGGACTACAACAAATTTTGTCACAAACCATCCACAAGACAGATTTACACGGAAAAGTAAAAAAAGTTTCTGGTTTGGAGCATACCAGAAACAGATTATCCCAGAATTTGAATAGAATATTTACTGTTTATGGGGTTTGGCGGTGGCTGTAGTTTGGTGTTTGTTTGTTTATTTTATATATAAAGGAAAAAAAAAATAATTAAAAAAAAACTACCTTGTTCTTAAGCAAAGCTTAAGTCCATCTCTGCCTTCACAGGATGCTACATGCAAACACCCTGTGGTTACAAAGTATTGATCCACACCACCTTACCTATGCTGGGCTACCACCAGTTTTGGTCTCAAAGCTAGTTCTCCTCAAGCTACATGAAGAACCATTTAGACTGCTCACAGAATTTTAAATTTAACATGACTCCTCACAGCTGGTATTTCGATAACACACTTCCAATCTGTGTTATTTACATGTACATAATGACCAGTTGTAGATCTGTGTGAAACCTGGGAAATGACCTTGCAGAAGAGGCCAAGCCAGATAGTACCCAAGTACCAACCCACTTTCTTATTTATTGGACACAGGTCAGGCCCCCCTTTTTGTCATCCATTCACTCCAAACCCAGCCTCAGCCCTGCCAGGAGGCTTCAAACCCATGTCAGCAGTCCTGACAGAAAGAGTTCAGCCTGGGGGCCTGCCAAGGCCCAGGTCTGCTCTCAAGGGAGGCACAGAGAGAAGAGTCAGTGGCCAACCCTCCCTAATGGACTCTCCCCCAAGGCCTGCAGCTTGCAGAAATACAACCAGTGACCTAACTCTACTGTCCTGGGGCAGCCCTGGCTTTAACTGCAGAGGTTAGAGAGTCAGAGTCATAACAAACTGTCTATCACCTCATGGCCTCTTTCATTCTGTCATGCCACATTACTTCCCTTCTGCAACCAAATATTCTTTTGCTGTAGGGTTTTTTTTTCATCATATGTAAATTATGAAGCATTTATAGAATTGGGCTTTTAAAGGAACTGTAAAATAACATAGCATTTAATCTTCTCTACCAGCCTGACAGAAACCTCTAGAGCTGCTCTAGAGAGCCCTATCAATGAAGGTAAGAGACCAGCTGAGTGGATGTTGGGGATAAATGAGTATTTTTCCAATGTGATTTGCAACTAAAGCCAGCTGGCATGGGATGGCTCATTTCAATACAGCTGGCCTTCCCTTCACCCCAAAACAGGGAGCCTACAGCCAAACTGCGTCCTGCAAATAATTCCTAATACATGCTAACACCAGGACCATGGGAGCATCATCCAGGATTGTGATGATTGATGCAGGCCAAAACTGTACCAGGGCCTGTGCTAACAAATGTAGCACAATAAACTATAATACTGCAGTGCTTAGACATGTGGTCTGACTCTGTCTTTCTAATGCAGATGTAGCTACAGTCTGTCCTTGTACAAATACTAGCTCCAGTTCTCCCCATCTGGTTCCAGTTACTGTTCACACATCTTCACCCCATTCTTTAGCATGGTTTTTCCACTTTCCTCCTTCATCTCCAAACCACAGATGCATTTCTGACCTCCTACCCCCCAACCACTATGGCCACATCCATTTTCCTCCTTCTGCTGTGTTCACATCCCAGCCATTCATGTTGCTGCAATCCCCAACTCTTTTCACCTTCTCAGGGTGCTCACTGGCTTTGAAACCTTTAGGAGCTAGAATGTCTTGCATGGCAAAAAAATACACATTACGAGGTTTCAGAGACTAAGTTTGACCAAATGGAGGTAGCTGTCTGAAAGGAAAGTACTTTCCTGACACACAGACAATCTATCTGCCAAATGTCAAGTCCTTGCCTGAAATAACAGTTAAAAACAGAACAGGCAAAAACTTGTTAATAAAATAACTGTAAGATTTTTGTTTTATATTGGCATAAAAAACATATTTTCCCTGACCTAGTTTTGAAAAGTGCTGATTCATTTCTCCTGAAAGCTCCCTAAAATATTCAGCTAAACACAGACACTTTTCAGGTTTGGGGAAAGTTTTAATCCAAATTTTAACAGTCTGGCAAAGTTGTAAACCACTGTAAACAGAATTCAATAATGATAGATAAGGGCTGTGCAACCTTAATCACAGGCTTTGCTACTGTAGTTAATCCCCAAAGGGGTTATTACACTAATAATAATTTTACAAGATTATGGAATTGCCTAATTTTGGTTCCTTGACTTGGAGAGATTCCTGTTCTAAGCAGTTTTTGATGTCTAATAATGATAGGGAAATGCAGCCCCATATCACACATATCACACTCAATGCTAGAATTTGCTAAGCAAAAAAAATATTGATGGGCAGGTTCAGTCAAAAGGTTGATGAGACTTTACAGTTGTTCCTAAGCCTGGATTTTCTTTCACAGACTAGTGCAGTCACTGCTAGACTGGTAATAACTTCACATTCATGGATAGGAATATGTTAATTTTGTGGGTTTTTTTGTTTTTGTTTTTGTTTTGTTTTGGTTTGGTTTGGTTTGTTTTTTTTTGTTTGTTTTTTGTTTTTTTTTTTTGGTTTAGTTTGGTTTATTGTTTTTATGTATAGAAGAGAGGGAAAATTTTGAAAAAAAAATGTACATTAATTTTAGTGCTTTTTAAGTGCAATAATGCTGTGAACATCATCCCTTAACTAGCAGAAAGATGAGCTTCCCTGCACCACTTCAAAAGAACACACATTTCGGGTTAGAATACAAAAAAAGTGATAAATCTCCCCACTGAACATCATCCACCATTTTTAGCATCATTGTTACAGGCAAATGCTTTCTGTTTTTTAAAGCTTCAAATTAGGAGTAAGGAAGAGTTGCTTTTAACTTTGTTTAAAAGCTGGCCAATGTTATATTTGCTTATTTAAGCTTCATTTAATTCAGGTTCCCATCTGCCTCTTTTTCATACCATTTCCAAAACCTAAATAAAAGCATTAGTCCTCTAACCCATTCTTGTCAGTTATTGCTCTCCTGACAAAACAAAGCAAAACAAGACAAAACAAAACTTAGCTTATGTTTCTATGTAGAAAGCAACACCACCAAACCCACCCCACCCCACCTCCCAAACTAAAACTCCTGCCCTTTCAAAACAGGATGATATATTTGTAACTGCATCTTTACTGAGTTAGTGTATCTTCTTTATTGTTCTTCATAAACAGACTATTGGATCCTTCAGACTTCCAACGTGAAAAATGAAAGAATTTCCTCCCATTCCTGCCTCTCTTATCTCATAATTGTTTTGTTCAGAGCAGTAGGAAAGACCAATATAAATGTCTCTGCTGTTTTATTTGTCCTTTTCAGGCTCATTCATACTTTTCTCGAGGGCATCTTTTTCTTTCTTTTCCTTTTGAATCTGCCTGCTTACTGTTCTGTATATCAAGCAAGCTAAATTGTTCCAGATTTTATTCCAGAACCTTATGTAACACAGATAACAGAACAAAATATTTTAGAGTGAGATTTCACAGTGTCTTGTAATGACAGTATGATGAAAAAACATTTAGGGATACATTCAGCCCCAAGAAATACCCTTACAACTGGAATTTATATTCCTAAACCTGTTATTCTTTTGAGCATGCAACATCAGCCATTCTTTCTTCCAGACATTTTGGGCTATGTTGTTACAGCCTTTGTTCTGAGCTTGCAAGGAAAAAGATGCAGAAGATGGCTGGATAACAAAAGCTGAAAGCTCTGTCCTGCATGATAGGGCTGACAACTCATGCAAGTTTTGAAGTATGGCAAGTACAACTCAAGAAAGGGAAGAGGTGTTTTCAGGAAAGACGTTTTTTCTTGTGACTCTAGGATCCAGGAATATACATTGTGGTGTGGCGCTTCAAAGAAATCCCAAAACATGGTACTGGTAAAGACAGGCGTCCTGCAGCTGGGCTTTCTTGCCATGTAACTCTACTAACCAAAGCATATATACATCCTTCCCCTGCCTTCCTCCACATTCTTGCAAGTATCTTAGGGAAAACAGTTCGAGTGTCTCCAGCAGGCAAAGGTTAGAGAGGGCTACAGGTAAACTTACTATGCCCTTATATATAGTTTCATTACCAAGAATTACAATTCTGCAACTGGCTCTGTTATAACATCCTCCCATAACCTTTTCCTGCTGAAATCTGGCACAGCACAAAATCTAAGCCTGTGTTTTCACATGACAGCCTGTAAGGCGTAAGACTGGTGTGGGAATACGGGTGATATGTTATTAATTATACAACAGAACCTGTATTGAGAATTTAGACAAGGAAGTGTGGAAACGATCTCTTAAGGGAAATTGTCATTTGGTGTTTTTTTCTACCCCCTTCTTTCCTCTTTAGGTTCTTATACCACGCTCACATCTGTAGTATCCAGTGGAGCATTAAGCAATGTGACTAACATCTGTCAAATGTGTGGTGTCTGCCTGTGTGAATGCGTACTTGGAGTGTTCCCGAGGCTTGGCAGCTGGTTATCTTTTGTGATCAGGAAATCAATCAAGGGGGACTTCTGCCAAATCAGAGAGATTTCACCACTCTTCTCCTTACTAATTGGAACAAATGTTCCCTTGGTGAGGCGTAGGCCAGTAAGATGTGGGATTGACAAACAGAAGTACCCAGAGACATGCCTTGTCTTTGGTTGGACAAGGTAATTCCTCTGGGGACCACTGGAGAGGAATAATCCAGTGCCGCCTCAACTTCAGTTTTAATTTGCCATATTGTGAGATGTTTTGAGATGTTTTCTCCAGAAACTGGGGAACATTATCTGATTTTTTTCACTGCAAGTATCATCTAAAACTGATGTCCTGATAGTGTGCAAAGTGACTGAAAGCTCACTTTTACACAGCAAGCTCTTCTGTAATGATCAGTATGCTGGGTGAGGCAGAGTGCTGTCCACCTGTTTGCTTTAGCTCTAATGGCCTGAGGGTAAGAAATGGTGGAATTACATGTATGCAGGGGTACAACCCAGCCCTATGATACTGGTTTTCCTTTGGGACAGGGTTCTTTCTGGATATCCATAAGAAAGGCCCAGCAAAAGGTGGCTTAATAAGGTGATCGTTTTAATAAAACAGAATAAGAAAAGGAATATAGATAGGAAGTAAATCTTCCATTCTTTCAGATGCTGGGCACCCCACATTTGTGCAGCATCAGAACTTGGATAGATTTTCTTATGCTGTGCTATGCAGAGCAGACCATGTCCATGGAGACAAATGCCTCTTTTTGGTCGTGCAAACTATTATGCAGTTTTCTTACGAGAAAACAACTCTATTCATAAAGGATCTTTGCATGGGAACTTCTTGAAAGCCACACTGGATGTGAAGCGCAGCATGGCACAGGCTACTCAGGTTAACTGCTCTGTTAGCCACCAACTCCTAAACATGCAATGGTCTCCTGGTCACAATACATACATTCCACCCCTTGATCCACATACAATGTACCTTTCCCAAAGGTACTCTAAATTACAGTTTATATTAATAACATATAAGCTTCTTAAGCCCTAAATTCAATGACCAAGATCAGACAAGATGTATTCAAGATATTCAATACATCTATTGATACAGAAGACATAATTTCTTGAATATGTCTCCTGTAAGGCTCACAGTACAAGCAGTTAGGGAGGTGGTTTGGGGAGGTCTGGGCAGGGTTCCCCAAGGAACCAGAAGAGTTGGGTGCTTGTATATGGCTGCTACGCTAGGGCATGGGATTACTTCTGTGTCCTTTTCTCCTTCCTGATCTCTGTTTCAGGCTCATTCTGAGTCACAGAAAAGCTCATGTTGACTGAGACATGCCTCATACCATCGATGGCATCAAGATATCTCTTGGTCTGCAGCTTCCTGATGAGGGGAGCAGAGGGGCAGGCGCTGAGCTCTGCTCTCTGGGGACAGTGATAGGACCCGAGGGAACTGCATGAAGCTGGGACATGGAAGGGTCAGGTTGGGGGTTAGGGAAAGGTTCTGCACCCAGAGGTGGTCAGGCACCGGGACAGGCTTCCCATGGAAGCAGTCAAGGCAATGCTCCTGCTGTCATTCAATAAGTATTTGGACAATGCTCTCAGACATAGGTTTTGATTTTTGGGTCATCCTGTGTGGAGCCAAGACCTGGATCCTATGATCCTCATGGGTCCCTTCCAACTCAGGATATTCTATGATTCTATGGCCCTTTTTGAGCCATTTAGTGACCCTGCCCTCAGATGAAAAAGTATGAGCAGCCTTTTCCTGGCTACACAACCTCGGTCAGCACTGTAGAAAATAATGTAATGTTTTTGTGTTTACCACAGTCTGATAGGGGCCCTTTTTGTGCTCAGTGACCTTCTTATTCCTAGTGAGCCACCTTATGTGAGAATCAGCAGAGTGGAAATAATGGGTGTGGGTTCAAGGTCTTTCTGTGGAGTCTGGCCATTTATTATCAATGAGTGTAGCTCCTGCAGAAGCAGAATAAAGGTGATGTGGGAGTCGAGAGGGAAAACTGCATGAGGTTCAGCATCAGAGTGCACAGGAGGCTTTGGGATGCCTTGCCAACCAGATCAGGCTAAAAGAAACCTGAATCAAATGGGATGAGGATTTAAGCATTCCAGATTGGGAAATAACAAAATCCTACTGACTTTTATACATTGAATTAATACTACATAGAGAAAAAATCTGTGTGGGATGGTATCAGTGAGAGGTTTCCTGACCGCAGTGATGTTTCCTATCAGTGCCTACTTTCCTATCAGCTATGCCTTGAAGCAAGTCTCACACCATTTAAACTCATTACCCTGGGGCTCACAGCTTCCCTGAGACAAGCAAATGTAGCTTGTGGCCAACAATGTCAAACATGACAGAGGGAGCCACAAGTATAAGAATGGATGTTTGCCTTCTGTGATGCCTGAGAAATTTATTTCAAAAGCTTGACTAAACACTATAACAGATAAACTTTGTTCTATCATTTATAAAACACTTGAAGTACAGTTACAGAAGTACATTTGTTTAATACAATACTGAAATAAAATACCTCATAAAAATTAGCTTAATTACCTGAAACATTTTTCTTTCTACTACTAACCTAAGACATATGCAAAATTTTATTATGTTTAATGGCTGTCTGGGCTCCTGGTGTAATGGCTTCAAGCAGCTCACTGAGCTATGATGTTTTTGCCATGTGAAGTTTAAATGGAGGGCAAGACATTCAGAGGGAAATTTCAGAGAGAAACACGACAAGCTGCCCGACTTGACGGAGGCAGGGAGGTCAGGAGAGAACAGGTAGATTTGTAAGTCATTGATGCAAAGCAGATAGCTGAAGCCATATGAGGCAGCGAGCTTGCTGAGAGGAAGGTTTTAAATGAGAAAAGTGAGCCAAGGACAGTATCAATAATCTGCAAGTAATTGCTTGGTTTTACACGTGATGCCAGAGATGCTGTAGGAAGTCGCTCCTGGGATTCACCTTAAATACTGTAGAGGAATTGAGTGTGGAAGGAGACAGAGGGTTTTTCCAAAGCAATGCTTTAGCTCTGTTCAGGATTGTGCACTGGAAACAAATGTCCTAATCTTCACCTGTAGGCTCATACCACAAGTGGCCTCAGCACAGGCAACTGGGCTCTTTGGGGGCTATGTTAAACCAAAGATGTGCTGCAGATGCACCTCTGATGAGCTCCAGCTGCCAATGGGACTTCATTTCCCTGGATGAGAGTAGACCCAGTCTGACGTAAAGCTTCCAAAATAAATTCAGTGTGGATGTCAGGTCTTCAGTACCATTCAGTATTATAGCTCCCCCTATGCAGTGCCAGACCAGCAGAATTTTTTCCAACTTTGCTGAAGACTTCCTGTATGGACTCACGTAAATCACTTCATTCCTCTATGTCTGTGTCCTTTGCATGTGAATTACTTTTAATAGCACATCCTGTGCTCACTGGGACATGGAGGAATAAATTTGTCAACATACATCAGGCACACAGATACCACAGTGATAAGCACCCCTCTGCAAAGACAGGGAAAACATCCTGTTCAGAACAAGGTTTGACTAGCATCAGGAAATGAGATGTGGACCTTATCCTCAGCACTGAGACTAAATCTATAGATCAGACTCCTTGATTCAGTGAGCTGTGTCCATTCTTGTACACTCCAGAAAATGGGTCCTGCTGAAAGAGAACATGACATAAAGACAAACAATTGAAGAAACAGCACTCTCAGTGCTGAGTTGTGAGTACTTCACCTTGTTGTCTTCATATTCTTTTGAGATAGCCTGGAATGTTGCTTTGCTATGAAATTGCATGATGTTCTGCCATTGTTTCATTTAGATAGTAACAAAAACCAATTCACAGTACAACAGCAAGGGAAGGCTCTCTACACATTTATCAAGTGTCTCCCAGCTGATCTCTTTGCCTGAAACCTGGTCGTCATTTTTTTGTGATGTTCCTGAAGTTGATTTATTCCTGCATTTAACCCAGCTGTGCTCTGCTGTAGAAGCCATTGAATTCAGACCAGAAACACTGGATTCATAACCTTGAAAGCTTTTGCTAATTACTTCTATATTCAGCATATCCACTACATCTCACTATGCTCTGTAGCAATCAGCAATGCAATGGCTACTGACTTAAATGTAAATCTGCTTTTGCACAAAAGGAATGCCATTCTCTCTTGCTTTAACAGGATCGCTTCCTCAAAATGCCAAATTGTCCAAACTCATCAATAGCATCTGTTCCTCTTGCTGTGAATAACTTCCTCGAGGCTTCAAATGGTTGCGAAGCATCAGGTAGCAGACAGCTTAAGCCCTATATTAAGAGGCCATGTCAACCCTATAAAGCTTTATATTTGAATCAGTGAAATTCCTGAATTAACTCTAAAAGAACAGTTAGATTTTGGGAGCATTCACTTTGACACACTTTACTAGCTTTTCTGGGAAAACAGTCGTAGTACTCCAAAGATTTTCTCAGCTATTGAATTTATGTTTGTTTGTTCATTTCTGTGATTTGCACACAAATCTCTTTCCACTACACTTGAATCACTGAAAAGGGAAGATCCACACTCCCAGCACCAGGCTGTAATAGCATAAAACATTTTTCTGCTTTGCTGGCACATCACATTATAGAGGCTGTCCGTAATCTTAGCAGAACAGACAATGTAAAAAGCCTTCCTGCTTATATCAGACCTTGTTATTAAATTTATATCCATTTCTCATAATAACCTACATTTCCCTTTATCGGAACTCTGAAAAATAACTCCTCGTGCAGGACTTGAGCGCGGCATTTGATACAGTCGTCGGAAGAATTCTGATGTCCTGTCTTGGAGACATGGCAGGGGATTAGTGGGATTGTGAGTAGATGGCTTCAATCATTCCTCACAGACAATACCCAGTGAGTCATGAAGACTTTCTACTTCCAGAGCTATCACCCATGAAGTTTTGAAAGAGTCTGCCTAATTCAGTGTTTAGGAGAGGGACCTTACTGTGAAATAGTCTGGACTAAAACAGAGGCAATATACTGTAGGCACACAGCATTAGCTGGAATTGTCTCCACACCTCTGTTGTCTGAGGATCCAGCTGCACAGATGGCTAAAGAACCCATGGCCAAGGTAAGCCAGGCTGCCAGAAAAGAGCACCCATGAACTCGCTGTGCCCATACTAAGCTGAGACAGACAGCCTTTTCCTGTTCTGGTGACCCGAGTAAATGCTTGATAGACCTGATACTTACTGCAAAACCACAGTTTGTCTTGAATTGCAAATGATAAGAAGCAATCTCAAGTGAAAACACACGTGTGGTGACACAAAGAAGCTTCTGCTGCTATATCTACAGTATGCTCTGTAACCTCCTTCCTTGGATACAACTAACGACATTTAAACCAAGCACTCCTCAGCGCTCTGCTGTTCAGAGAGTCATGGACCTCTTCTTCCACTCCAAGAAAACTCTCTGATCAATCACCTGTTCTTTCTTGGAATAAGTCTGGGCATATTTATGCAGAATACTTTCTTGGTATCTTCATTCATGGGGCTTGGAGAGTATATAGTATATTCTGCTTCATGTCCATGTCTATGAAACTTTTTAAGTGCAATTAATTTTAAATAACAAAACTGAAATTAATACTTTTTTTTTTTTTTTTGAGACACTTGTCAGTAGCAGAGAGAAGAAAATAAATTTCATTGTGTGTGTAGGGAAAGGTAGCCAGCCTATCTGCCTCTCCACAATCTGTAAGAGTGACCTCTTTTTATTCTGTTGTTGTTTATTGACAAATTAAAACAGGGGTGGCATTTCTGTTGTGATGCAGATCTAAGATAAATGTTTTGAAATAATTCTTTGCCTAGACCTAATTTTATTCATCCCTCTCACCTTTTTATGCAGCATAGATGTTTTAGAAATGCTTACTGGGAGTGCCCTATATAATACTGTACCTATCAATATGGGGAAAAAAATAAAAATAAAAAAAAAGCTTTTCTTCTTCAGAATAATTTTTACAGCGACCCTATGGAAGTGTTCAAATTCTTTGTTTTAGAGATCTGGTCAATGCAATGTAGGCAAGGTTACACACCCAAAAGATACAACACACTTATTTCACATTGCTTTAACAAAGCAAAATAAAAAATAATAATAATAATTAAAAAAAAAAAAAAAAAGTATTTTTAAAAATATTCCAGTAAATAACAGTCCATCCCATCAGACTTTAGAGTACATCCTTGCAGAAGCTCTCTGGTGGCACTAAATTATTTTTACAAGAGATCTGCTTAGAAGGAAAAAGAAGAAAAGGCCTCCAGCATTCAGCTTGGATTTCTGCAATGTTTCTGGCCATTCTGTATGACAGAGAGATTTTGTATGCTCTCCAGTTTATTCCACATGCCTAAAATTTGCACCCTGAACTTCTGGCTCATGTTCTGCCAGTATCTTACTTTTTCAGAGCTCGGCATAGGCAAGCCATCTGCAATCTGGACAGGCTATATGTTCCTGATGTTTCATATCAGTCCTGTTTGTCAGCTCCAAGATAGGCTAATGGGTTGAGGTCCTCTAACATAACCCTGTCACAAAAGGAATTGAGAAAAAGCTTATTTCTCTACCTATCTTCCCATTCACATCTACTAAAGATTTCATTAATCTCCAGATTCTCAATTTCAAGATGAATCAGAGCAATTGAGATGTCCCTTCTCCACTTCTCACTGGGCTTAAGGTTTTAAAGTGGGAATCTACCTTTTAATACCTGGATACGGAGACAGATGTCGCGCTGAAGCAAAATGACGCCACCGTTACTATACCAGCATCTGCAGGCAGAGGATCTGCCTTCCCAGTCTGCATGGTGTTTCAGTAAGCCTAAAAGAATCATTATCTTTGCTACCCCAGTTAACACCTTGGTTAATTTAAAGATACCACAGTAAAATTGCTCCCATGACTCTGTCATAAAACTGCAGTACATTGGCTATGAATGTTTGTACAGCTCACGTCAGAAAAAAAGCAACTAATTTATAATGACTTCTCATTTTCCTTTTTAACTGTCCACCAAAGACACCCAAGCAGCTCAAGCAAAATAGTTATCCCATCCTTAAATTGTTCATGGTAGATCTGGTTATTCAAGGAAATACAAGCCACAGTTAGGACTAGCTTATTACAGCTGCGCTAGGGCACACAGGTAGTTGAGGTCCCTGTTCTCTGAATTTACACCATATGTAGACCAGATGGCCAAGGAAAGTATTATTCTTCACCATGCACCACAGGGGAAACTGAGTCCTGGTTAGATCAAGTGACTTACTAAGAGAAAGGATTTTTCCGAGCCAGGAGTTTAACTGAGATCTTTTAAAGTGCAGCCCAGCACCTGAATTACTGGATCATCTATCTTCACTTCTCCCTAGGGGCAAAGGTCTTCCCATAATATAAAATTCTTTCTACAGGTCTAAAAGGTTAAGCTATTCAAGAAATGTGATTTCTTCAACCTGGCAAGAATTTTCCAAATAAAAAAATATATATAACAGTAATAAAACATAAGCAGTTTTTACATCTCCAAAGCAAAGCAGAAACATTAGCTAATTCAACCTTACAAGACCCCTATGAGTTAAGTACAGGCTACACTTCTCAAATATGATTTTTTCCCTCCCTCTCCCTTTCTCTAAGCATGCAACCAAAATTACAAACAAGGTACATAATGCTTCTGTGTGGTAACCATGGCAATCAGCTGTATCAACTACTGTAAATGGTAATATATCCACCAAATCCCCTAAAAGCAGACCCGCTCCCCTCTCACATGAGGTGTCCTGCAGGCCACAGTGTCCTAAAACTGACTTGAACAGCCTGTTGCAGGCAATATCCAGGAGCTGCCCTTTGTTAACCTTCTGTACAGATGGATAAGCAAACACTAATTGCTTTGGAAAATTCAAGTCCAATATGTATCCACACTTTGGACACCCAGTCCAATGCAGCCCTGGTCTTTATTGTTACAGATCATGTACCCTGGGCAGCCTCTCTGTTCCTCTTACTATCCAGATGAAATTAGCATCTGGACTGTTAATAAAGATTATGACTCGGGGAAGGGGTAAGATTTAAATGAATGGGGCCAGATGCACAACATTCTGGTTTATTAATCAAACTATAGTGTTCCCTTCATTGCTTTGGGGAAATATCATGGCATGCGAAGTTACTGGGCAGCACCTTTAGGATACAAGTATGTTTTCCAGCCTACTGAAGCTAGACTGCATCAGTGCAAGGCTGAGTGATGCTCTGCTTTTTGATTACTTCAACAGAAGAAATATGAAAGCCAGTCCTGCACTCTGAGCGCACTGATACAAGATTACAGGCCCTTCTAACTAGCATAACCTGTACCCTTTTGTGTGCCCTGCCTCAAATGTTTCTTTTATTAACCTCACTTTGTTTCAGAACTGTATTCCTCCAGGTACTTTTTTGCCACACGATGACTACGACTGCTTAGTTTAATGATGTCAAATGTGCCTGGTGTCCTCTCCGCCCCACGGGGCTGAAGATGCTCTTACATGGAGATGTGGTTTTCAATTCCCAGCATTCAGCTCCAGTGGGGGCTCCAGCAGGTTGAGAAGGGAATGGAGCACGCTAAAAGGGGATTGCTCACATCAAACAAGACAAAATAGGGTTTGGCTGCTGTTGTTAACAGTGGCTGACAGGGCTGACAGTTTGTCACGCCAAAATTCACCTTTCGGTCTCCAAAAGGTTAAAGAAATAAATGCAGCATACCTGTCTGGCTCTGCAAACCATTCTAATGCCATTAGCGGTTATTTAGAAAATGTTGTAGTTGACCTCAGTGAGAGTTCAGTATGAAGCTACAGCGTGTAGATCTGTGCTCTGTCTCTAGCAACAATTTGCATAATGGTATTCATTTCCAAAATGCTTCACAGGCTTTATACCCCCAAGGCCATCTCTGGATGGAGAAGACAGAAAACAGGAAAACAGAGGGTTGGCCACCTGCAGAAAGAAAGGAAGATTCAGACAATAGTGACATTTGGAACCAAAACCCCGGTTTTATAACACAAAGATCATTGGCAAAGGGTTACACAGCGACATCCGTCAAGCTCTGTGCAACCCTGGATGTTCCACTGCAGTGGGGAAGGTGCAGAACTGGGACCTTCCTGTACAGAAATGGCAAAAGCTCAGTATTTGGGTTTAATTCTGAAGATAAATGTACTTTATTAACTGGCCTATGAATCCCAGGAGATTCAAAGACCGAATTAAAGCGCTAAATGTGTACTTGCAATTTTAACTGTTGTTTGCAAATGGATTCTTAAAACACTTCCCATCCTTCCCAGCAGCTCCCCTGTGCAGAAGACAGTCCTCTAAACACCGGGAAATTTGCACATTTTAATTCTGTTATAGTCGAGGTATTTTTTTTTTAGTGCATCTTCCTCGCCAATAGTACTATCAGTGACATGACAAATACCCCTCAGGTATCATTCATCTTCTCCTTCTTGTTATTAAGGTGAACCGTGTGTGCAGCATAACATTTTGTTTCGGAAGGGCTGGGGATTTGCAGGGGAGAAAGGAGGAGATTAATATAATTGTCCTTTCTTATCCTGGAGAAGGCAGGTGAAAGAGGCAGGCTTGCAGGAAAACGGGAGGTGAGAAGGTTTGCAAAGGTCCGGGAGTCCCTGAGCGCCTCTAGTCTGCGAGAAAAACACACGGGCAGCTCATTAGAGCCCTATTAACACAAAAAGAGGAGGGCTCCGGCTCGCTCGCTGCTTTTCCTCCAGCGCTGGAACCGCGGGCACGGGGGATGCGGAGCCGGGGCGGTGCGGTGCGGAGCCGGGAGTGCCGCCCTCTGGCGGTGCACGTTGGAAGAAAAAGCGATGAACGCCGCTAAGAAATGTTTTTTTTTTTTTGTGGGGTAGCTGCAATATTAGCTTTCAAGGCGCTCCCAGATGGCATTTCAAAACGTAAAAAGAAGTGTATTTATTTTCATATTTCCGTAGGAATGCGAGGTTTTAGTGATGCAGCAAAATT
Source organism: Aythya marila (assembly GCF_965140915.1). Taxonomy (NCBI): domain Eukaryota; kingdom Metazoa; phylum Chordata; class Aves; order Anseriformes; family Anatidae; genus Aythya; species Aythya marila. The sequence goes on from NC_139044.1 coordinate 111,694,820, forward strand.
AAGCTAAACAGTGTTCCTTTTGATTACTTTATGTTTATGCTTTTTAACTTCAACCCTGCAACTGAATTGGGTTTTATAAAAAACAGACGCTGTCTTACATGATTTAAACGTCCCTGAGTGTAGCAGGGATAGGCAAGCAGAGCTGAGAGCCAGACAGTGGCGACTGTGGCACGAAACAAGGAAAATGAAAAGAGCCGGCAAGTAACAAACACGGCATGCAGCACAGGCAAGCAGCAACAGAAGGATCTAAAGAAGAGAATTTGGAAAGATCTTTGTTTGTCTGACAGTTTCATCCTGAAATGCAAAAATACATTTAATTGTTTGTAAAAGGGAACTGATAACACTTCTGCCTATAAAGGGAAATTTTCAAAACCTGAAGATCATGCTTATGAAACAAGGTGAGTGTAAAATCTTTGCTAAATCAGGAACATGGTTTCATAAATAAAACTCTCTTTTAAAGAGAGACAGTGCTACATGTGCTATAAAATGACAAGTATTTGCAAGGCAAGAATGTTGACCGTGCTATGATGTGTTGTATTGCTTCCTGTATATAGGAACTATTCCAAAACACATCTTAAGGTCTGTCACATTTTTCTGAACATCAAGTCTAATTTTGTGCCATCCCTTGGAATATTGGAATAGCTTTATGGGATGTGAAGAGATGAAGAAATCAAAAGGGAAGGAAGAAGGAAGGAAGGAAGGAAGGAAGGAAGGAAGGAAGGAAGGAAGGAAGGAAGGAAGGAAGGAAGGAAGGAAGGAAGGAAGGAAGGAAGGAAGGAAGTCCTATAACTTAACTGTACTTAGAGCCTGATCCTGCCCATAGATGCATACATAGAAGAATTTCAATTCAGGACTGTAAACATCCACGTGCATTTTAGAAAGTTCTTAAAAATTAAAATGCACAGAAACAACGACAAGCAGAACCATTTCCTAGCTATTGTATACACCTCAAAAGGTTATAAGTTAATGCACAATTAAGGATCTTTTCTAGTGGAAGGGCAGCTCTCCCAGTCAGTACAGAAATGCAGGTTGTCTCCAGTAGGAATCCTGGATTCTCTTATGTTGAATCATTCCCCTTTTAAGTATTTGCTCCAACCTCCTGCCTTTCAGCTGATGGCATCCAGGGTTAGACCATAATCACTGTCTTCTTTAAGCATGCAAACGAATAATACCAGTATTGGCAGGTAGAACTTTACATAAATGCACTCTAATAAAGGCATATGGGAAAAGTGTGACAGGTAAGCAAAGGTGACAACATAATAAAGGTGCCCACTCTATTTAAAGCAAAAGGGGAAAAAAACCTTCACACCAGCTCTTGATAAGATTAAACATCCTCCTCTTCAGGAAGGAAGTGAACCAGAACTGATCTGAGCTGGATTCAGTGGAGTTTCTGAGCGGTGCACGTCTGCAGAGGAGGGTCATTCCAGTTCTTTTGGAAATCGATTACATTCCCCAGCTACCTACTGTTATATTGCACCAGGATATTATTGTACAGTCTTGCTACACAGCCCTCCATTATAGAGCAGTTCTATTGGCATTTCAATGTTCAATGAAGGCTAGAATTGCCACAGAGTTTTCAATTAAAGAAAATTCAAAATGAAAATTGAAAAAAATAAAAATGTTGAGTTGAAAGTTTTTAGCAAAGGTATTTATGGCTGTCACTTGCCTTTTTTTCCTCTTCTCTCCCAAAGGTTTATTTAACGTGTCCATTTAAACAAACATGTTGTGCAGAGTTCTTGGAAGGAACACAAATGGCATCACTCCAGTAGTGTAACAAATGGATATCCTTACCAATTTGGTATAAACTCAGTATTGCCCAGGTTAAACTGGGGTAGACTACATTTACCTGTATTCACCCTCGGCTGCATCACCGCAGGATGCTACTAGGACGTGTCAGAAGTTGTTGCTCAGCCTGTAGCAGATGGTAATAACTACTTGTCCTAATTCCAAGTCCAGTGAAAGCACCCCGTGGTACCTACCACAACCACACAAGATTCCCTATATCCTTACCCAAACCAAAAAGTCCAGCCTAACATATTTCTTCCCGATTACTTATGAACATCAGCGTACAAAACCGGAGCACTCCCTGGGCTAGCAGAGAACATAACTGCTTGCAGAATGTGGCTTGTGCTTGCCCTGCTAAGGTTTGATTTTTTTTCAGTGTTTTACCTTTTGTATTAATGGTCTGAACAAATTGGGTTAATTGTTTTGCTGGCTGTTACAGACCCTATATTTAAGTTCAAGATTTATGTTGCAGCCAGTTTCCAAGGTGATGGCCATTTAATCATTGTTTATGTAGAAGTGATTAACTAAATGCCAAAAAAAAAAAAAAAAATCCTGGTTAAAACTTGAAAACAAGTGGGGTCTGTAAAAAGCTAAACATAAACCTGAAGAATTCAGGCAAGCATGTGAGATCCTGTCTATAAGGGGTTTTAATTCCCTTAAACAATTTTATGTCGAGAACATGCTGCTTACAATGAGTTTACAAATCTTTAATTGCATTTTCGCCGTTCAGTCACATTCCTTGAAACTTTGCACAAGACATGTCTGGAATGAAAGGCTATCACAGAGGGCAACAGCCATATTTGAGAGCATTTTTTTCCATGCACGGGTCTCTAATACTTATTTTTTACTTCTTGATTGCATTTCACAATAGCAACCAGGCACCCCAGGCAGTGTTTTTAGGGCAATTACTACAATTCTCGGGTGGTCACTCTGCATTAGATTTCATGCCTTATAAAACAACATGAGGTGTGCTATAATCACTCAGAAATATACAGCCTTTCATGTCCTATTGCTTAATTAAGGAGTGTGTTTTGCAGTACAGATATTATTGCTAGTCTGTGGTTTTTAATTTCACTATACAGTAAAAGCACCCTAATTCATACTAGTAACGGGCAGACCTGCAAATTAGTGCATTTTCTGAATTAGAAAATAAGTGAATAAACCGAAGAAAGAAAATCTAAATGTGAACACTGCAGTATTAAAGGAAATGTGCTCATTTATCCCAGGAAATACAGCTGAGTCTCATTCTGGTGATATTTGATAGCGTAACACCTTGGATTTTTTAAATATAATGAGGCTTCAGACCCCAGCCCTACAATGAGCTCCCTGTGTGTGGGCTCCTGTGCAAATACGGATTTCAGCACAGCCTCCCAGGAGAGCCGAGTAGCACTTGTGGCAGTACAGAGATGGGGGTAACGAGATACTGGGAGGACTTCTGGAGACCATGGCATGTTGTGGAGATTATCATTTCTGTGAGGTGGTGAAATAAAAAGCCAACGATCTTTCTGTGACTTTTACATTAGCATAAATGTTGTAACTTCTAAAGCTATGCTTGATTTTTTGAGAGACACTGATAAGTAGATAAGTCACAAAATTTGACCTACTTGAATAAAATATCTATAATCTGACCAACAGCGTGCTGTAATCTCCACTTCTCTCTCTCTCTCTCTCTTTAATAAACCCACTGGCTTTTTCACTGGGATATGTAAAAAAAAAAAAAAAAAAAAAAAAAAAAAAAAAACTATACTGACACTCACTTAGTGAACCCACTTTGCCCACCTCCCTCTGTTTCTGCACCAGAAATCAAGAAAACTGTTAGCCCCAATCCTCACCTCAAATTATTTTGTCATTAGCAGTTCTCCATACACGGACCATAAGAAGCACAATTTCCTCCACAGCCAGCCACGCTGATGCTCCAGGTTTGAAGCCAGGTGTTGGAAGAGCACAGGGCAGCACGTAACACATACAGGGATTTGCATAGGGTTCTCCAACACCAAAGCTTCATCTGCACCTGGCTGGTGATGGTTAATGCTTAATAATTATTGTTCCTAGTCTGTTGAAGATATGTTTAGTTAGCATATAGCTAATTGCCTGTCAACTGGGGCAGTTCATGGGGTCATCTTTAGAGCTTCAGACAGAAAAACTGTATCATACACAGGAAGATTGCCCAAGTCATCACAGAGGTGCTTCTGCAACTGCCTGGGTTATGGTCCTCCTATGCTAGTAGTGCTCTGCCCCACACTGGCAACTTCTGGGCATCAAACTGTTATCCCATGGGAATTTCTGACCTGCCTGGGAGCCAAGTTTCATCCTAGGTCCATGAAGAAGCACGCAGTGCTGTTCCTCAGTGTGAGGAAAGGTTCTGCCATAGGAATTATTCAGTGCTTTTCAGTCTGAGATCTCTCCAGTTGCTATTGCGAGCCCCAAAATCACTGAATACTTTGGAAAACTGTTATGACCAACTGCAGGAGTGATCTCAACAAACTACAGTGCAGCATGAGGAAATATTTCTGTCTATTGACTTAAAATTTATGTGCAGCCTACTTCAATGAAGCATACTCATTGCCTCTCCCTTTGGGAAAGAGGGGGGAAAAAGAGGAATGGCTTCTCTCATTTTATTTATGTTCTCTGTAATCATAAATATCTGCATTCAGTCGCCCTCTTACAAGCAAAACAATCCAACACTGCAATCTCTTCTGCCAGGTCTACTTCTGCACTTGTTGTAGTCAGTGGCCAAAATTCATATGGATCTCACACGGAACAAGAGTAGGCTCTCTATATAAGCTCTCCTTATACATCTCGCCATCTGTGCTGAAGTAAACAAAAAAGCAATATTAAAATCAAGCTCAGCTGGAAACAGAAGGAGAGGAGGAAATACCAGCAATTGCTGAATATAAAGCAATAAACAGATTTAAAAGGTGTTACAAATAATGGATGGCTTTTTTAAAAAAGTTGCAGCTGCACTGTATATGACTTTCTTAAACATACCCACATTGAGGCTCTTTCTTACGTTTAGTGCATATTGCCTTTATTCATACGATGTATAAAATAATCTATAATATTCATTAACAGTATAGACAGTAATATAAAATATTTTTAAATTATTGATTGTTTTTCTCTCCTGCAAGGAGAAAGATTTCTTCATTACAAGCCTGGTCCTGTTACAGGCTGTGTGCGTGCCCAGATTTGCACTGTTTCATTTAACAGAGAACCATACAAACTCCAGGATTTGCCCCCGGAGATTTTGCTCAGGAGTGACAGGGTGAGGCTCTCATTCTACAAAATTCGATGGCATGGCAGAGGCTTCAAATCAGTGAAATGCCCCTGTTTAGGAAAACATACCTAAGACAAGCAGCCTTAGGCATGTGCTTATATGCTTCCTTGAATCAGCCTGATTGCTGTAAGTATTTTCCCTGAGGCAGAGATAAGGTTTACAGACAGGACCCAAATTTGGGCCAGTCCAAAGCTAATTTAAATGTATCTCTTCCCTCTCTCTCTTTCCTCTGCTGAAAGAGCTGGATTTGCTGCACATCTTGTTCCTATCTGCCTTTATTAGGCTTTTTATAAACGTGTAAGAAATAAAAAATAAAATAAAATTCAGCATCCCAGACGTCTTCTTGGGTTTAAGATCTTAACAAATGAGGACACAGCTGGGCTACTTGGTCCATGGATTTGCTAGCTGCAGGATTAAGTCCAGCTGAGCTGAAGTTTATAAACCAAGTTATTGACTTTAAAAATTCTCATACCGCTTATCAAAACACACCACATTGAAAGAACACCCTTCCCAGAATCAAACGTGGTAAAGCTTTCTCAATTATAGGCAGCCTCTCCCCACACAGCAGCCCTCACCATAACCCTACCAGTCTGCTGCATCTACTTCATTTCAAGACTCACTCTCAAGTTACTCAAAAAAAAAAAAAAAAAAAAAAAAAAAAAAAAAAAAAAGCCTTTTCTATCTTCCAGCCCAAATAAGCAGGTTCTAGGCAGCAAAAGGTTGGTTTCATACGGCCCGGCACTGAACGGGAAACAAACAGTGAGACACGCAGTATCAGCATCCCTCTGCAAAGCCCCAGCTTCCATTAGGTGCCCCCTGCCTAAAAGGATTTGTTTCTAGTCTGAAGTTAGCACAGCGCCTTTGTACATTGCTTTTCACTAAAGGTCTGATCCGGCTGCCATTAAAATCAATGAAAAGGCTCCCATTGACTTCAAAGGAATCAAGGTATACCATCTATTGCGGTAGATGAAAAATACCAAAGGAAAAGAAAATCTCTGTCTTTTAGTGTATACTTTCGATTTTTATAGTCTTCATCATAACAATGTTGTGAGGGAAAGAGACTGGAAAATTTTCCAAGTAAGTCAATGCTGAAAACTGCAGAAAAAGAAAGTTTTTAAAGCAGACACTTTCCCATTCATTTCAAAATGCATTTTTTCTGTCAAATTTTGTTTTCTGCAGCAAAAATGTGACTAGCTTAGAATCTAAACTACCAATAGGGCCAGGAAAGTGTTTTAAAATATATAATCCTTTGAGACATACACATTCTTTCTGCTCACTTACTCATCAGTCACCGGATTCCACATTTCTGTGATTCTGGAGCCTTAAAAAAAAAAAAAAAAAAAAGGTTGGATATTAGTGCTTTTATTGCACTAATTTATTGCACTGTGTCTATAGGGAGGACCCCAGCACCTGCCTCTCAGCCCAGTGCTCTGTGACAGATATAAGGGGGGATAACTCATATAAGAAAAAGGAGGATTTATTAGAGCACAGAAGGCTGGGTTGGAAATCCTGCTATGCAGCTTTATAGACGCATATATTTAAAACACATTTCAGCAGCTTTATATACCATTACAGTTATTGAATTTTTCATCTTTGACTTAGATATGAATTATTTAATTAGAAACTTCAATACCTGTATAACTTTGAAACCCTTCCGCTATTATTCTTACTCAAAAAAATATTTGCACCTAGGAGAATTTTCTAGCAACCAAAACTTTTATTGAAAGCAGGAGTACAACTGAGGTAGGCTAGGTTATTCAGGTAGTTTGGATCAGGCCACACTTTGGTTCATGTTACATCTGGCTTTCCCTGAACACAGTAATCTGACATTTGGTTATTGTTTAGTGAATATGATTTTCTACCAAACTATTCCCTGTGGATTCTCTGGAATCAAATAGAACAAATCTTGAAAAGATCCATATGTCTCTAATTTTTTTAAAACTTTCATTTTAATTAATTCTCTGCTTTTAAAATAGTTTACAATAGTTCAGTATCTCCAGCAAATCCTCCTTTCCCCCCCGCCCCCGCAGGCTACTTTGAAGGAATCACCAGCTGTTGAAACGGTGTGTAAGGCATTTGTCCACGATGTAAAGATCACATCTGCATTTTACAACCTGCTGTTCAGAGCAAGAACAAGTGTTTTTTACCTCCTCTGCTAGGGCCATGTGCATGGCAGGTTCAAGGAAGAACGATGGGAAAGATGCTCGGTATGTTGCATGCAATTATGGAGTATGTATAAACGTATAATCAACTGCAAATACATAACTTACCTAAGTGATCCCTGCTGAGCCACTGATGGAGCTCCACACAAGGAATTCCCACCAATCTCACAGGCAGTTCTGCAGGACTGGTTCTGTCCTCTGGGGTTAACTCTTCACACCATGGGAAGCACAGACTGGAGCTGGTCTGGGACCCAGGCACCATCACTCTGGGCTTGTGCCATACACCCTAATGAGCCGTTAGCAGAAGTGACTCATCCCTTAAAAAAAAAAAAAAAAAAAAAAGCAACTGATCTAGTTGCTGAAGAATAATTAAAGTATTACAGGGGTGGACAGGCTGGTTCATAAAGTGCTGAGCTGCACTGTAAGCACTGCTCTAAGAGGGGTTGCATCTTTTTACTTCAGATAAGCAGACAACTTGCAGGCTCTTGCTCTTTTTCTTGTGGCACTAAGGGACATGGTTTAGTGATGGGACTCAGTAGGTCAGATTGATGGTTGAGCTCGATAATCTGGAAGGTCTTTTGCAACGTAAGTGATTCTATGATTCTCATTCGCACAGGCAGCACTGATGGTGAAGGCACACACACACGGGGCACAAATATAGTTCAATCCTCATGACCATCATCACACAGTCAGTGCTCAGAAGACTGCTTAGAGCTCAGGGACATAAGGTAGGAGCTGTGACTGACCACAGGTCTTACAGGTGACTTTCTCACTGTCTTCCTTGGGTGGGCGCAGGATGGAGTAAAATCACTGTTTGAATATTCTGTAGAGAAATTCCGCAGTTTAGAAGACATTTCTATAGGCATCTACCAATGCATTATTGTGGCCTAAGAGAGATATAGACACACTCGGAAGAGTCCAACAGAGGGCTACAAAAATGATGAAGGGACTGAAGCATCTGTCCTATGAGGAGAGGCTGAGAGAACTGGGATTGTTCAGCCTCGAGAAGAAGAGGATCGGGGGGATCTTATCAACATCTATCAGTATCTGCAAGGAGGATGCATAGGAGACAGAGCCAGGCTCTTTTCTGTGGTGCCCAGTGCCAGGACAGGAGGCAACAGGCACAAACTGAAGCACAGAAGGCTCCCCTGAGCACCAGGCAGCACTTCTGTGCTGGGCGGGTGCTGGAGCCCTGCCACAGGATGCCCTGAGAGGCTGTGGGGTCTCTTCCTTGAATATCTTCACAAGGCACCTGGATGTGATCCTGGGCACTCTGCTCTGGGTATCCCTGCTGGAGCAGGGGCTGGACCAGATGGACCCAGAGATCCCTTCAAACCTTAACCATTTTGTGACTCTGCAACCTGACAGAAAATATCCTGAACCTTTAAGTTCTGGCTTCATTTAATGTTTGGTTGTTGTTGTTTGTATGAAGTAACCCCCTATGATATGGAAATGTACATGAACACAGCTTGACGTCATCCAGAAAACAAAAGGAAAGTTTGGGTGTACGACTGAACAATTTGGGGTCTCAGTGTAGATAGCTCACAAGACAACACCACGGACACTGGGCAGGGACAGCAGTGCTGTGCTAAAAGGAAAGACAACGGTGAGAGTGTTTGGTTTGGAGTTGTGATAAATAATGAGTGTGAACTGCAAGGACAAGGCAACACAGTAGTTTTCACTGACCCTAATGTCATAATGTTTCCTCTTCCCTCTGATTCATGTCCGAGAGCAGTGCTGTTACCACTTTGCCTTCTGACCCCAGCGAGGCCTTGCCTTTATCAGTGCCATTGCCCTGAAAAACACAGGGGCTGGAAGCAATCCATTTTGAGGCTCTGGCCTTGGATGCACCAACCTGCGTGTCCAACCTCACACAAGCAGCTGAAGAGAAGGGGATTACTCCAGGAATTAAAGAAAACGTAGGGTGACAAAGACGGTGAAGGGACTGGAGCACATCTCCTGTGGGGAGAGGCTGAGAGCTGGGATTGTTCGGCCTGGTGAAGAGGAAGCTCGGGGTGATCTTATCAATGTCTATCAATACCTGCATGGAGGGTGCAAAGAAAATAGGGCCAGACTTTTTTCTGTGGTGCCCAGAGCCAGGATAAGAGGCAACGGGCACAAACTGGAACAGAGGAATCATATCAGGGAATATCAGGGAGCACTTCTGTGCTGTGAGGGTGGTGGAGCACTGGCACAGGCTGCCCAGAGAGGTTGTGGAGTCTCCTCCTTGGAGATCTTCACAAGCCACCTGGACGTGGGCCTGGGCACCTGCAGCTGGTTGGACCAGATGGACCCAGAGGACCCTTCCACCTCAGCCATTTTGTGATTCTGTGAAGCACGTGCGTGCTCCTGGTGGAGGTTTCTGACACAAAGGAGCCCCAGCTCCCCAGGACACAAGGATTAGTTTTTGTCCTTTGTGCCTAACAAGATATTGCTCTTTAAAACAGTCATTGGTGCACAGGAATGGGAAACATAAATGCCATTTCCAGGAGAGACGAAAATATTTTCAGCATAATAACAAATATCCTGAAACAGTCTGCGCTGGTGAGTGAACAGAGGATTACATTTAAATTCAACATTCTTAATGTACATTTCTAATCTTAAATTTCTAAAACGATTAGCCATTTACAGGATGAATAACAGCTTCTGCAGTCATTGCAGCTAGTATAAAAATCATAAAGGTTAGCAAACTGTGTGGATCGGAATATAAACTAATCGGCATCTGGGATTAGGAAGAAATCTCCTCCAATTCATTGGTAAAGGCTTATTCAAATACCGAACGGAGTCCATTATTCTGTTTTGCTGTTAATAACTCAGGTGACATTTGCCATATGCCATCAAAGAGCCTAGGGTCAATATGAATTTTATCTCTGTTAAGGCCTGCAGATTCGGCCTCAAATTGTGAGTCCACAGTTCAATAGCGAGTTGAGCATTCCTGGTTTTAAACAGTTTTTGAATGCAGTAGGGATTATTTTGGGAATTGTATAATGCAAAGGTGCAAGGGAGGAAGCCCAGGAGGGGCAGAAAAGAATGGAAATAAGATTTTGACACAGGATAAATTCAAAACAGGTGATTTTTTATTTTATTTTATTTTTTTATCTTAGCCAATTGTGCTAAGGTTGTCCTTTTAAACTGGGATCACTGTGTATCTCCAATCAAATCACACTCAAAGCAGTTATTCTAGCATGTCCCTATCTGCATTTACACAGTAATTTAGGCATGTTATTCGTATGCTGAGTTTCCTACAGACAGGGAAATAAACTGAAAGATAAAATTTTCAGTTAAAAAAAAAAAAAAAAAAAAAAAAAAAAAAAAAAAAAGGAAGGTTTGGCCTGAAAGCAAGGATAAGACTCAATATGTGTCCTGTTAGTCTTTCCAGAAGAAAGGTTGAAAGTTTGACAGCCTTATATAGGAAGAATTGCACCTTAGTTTCTTAAGCTTCAAAACCTGTAGGAAAGTCACTCCACACACATGGTACAAGAGGGGATCTTGAAGATCATTTCAGTGCCTCCTTTGGGGGGGGCACCTCTCCTACCAAGAATTATTAAGATGTGTTTAGGTGTGGTGGTAGTTTTCACCCAGAAAAACGAGCTGGCTCTACAAAACTGTTTTTTCTAGAGCTGTCAAGCATTGCAGCTAGCACAGCCAGCTTCAGACTCCCTGAAGTCTCTTTCTGCAGCATCTGTGTCCCATGCATGCGCAGCCCAGACATGCTGTATCTCCTGGCCCTCCGGACAGTCTGTGCCAGCATTGTGAGGTGCAGGTGGAGAGGATGGGCAGTCTCGTTTTCCCCAACAGAATCCAGCTATCACGGCATTGTGTGTGATTGCCAGCTCAAATTAGAGGTCCATACAGCCCTGCATCTTACCTGCTTTGGGACAATGGAGGATGTCTAGAGAAGAACATAAAATGAGGGGATTATGTGGTGACACCTTGCTGACATGGGTTCCCTCACTCCAGTTTGTTACAGCAAAGGGATTTCTTATGCCATTACCAGTGCTTCTGTGGATCTTTTTCCTTGAGGAATTCACCCAAGCCCTTTCTGAACCCACATAAACTCTTGGCATTCAGAGCACTCAGTTTTGTGAATGCCCTGTAGCAAGAAGCTGTCCAGTACAAATTGCATGGACAACAACTCCCTCGGGCTGTTTTGAAGCTGGCACCTGCTGTGTGCCTGTGCTGGCCCTAAGTACAGAGGTGATGCTGTCATACGCCTGGAAACCCTGCCAATCATGAGACTTGACAGAGCAGCCAAACACACTCAGTTTCCAGGAATATGAGAAGTTATTATGGTTATTTCATAACGCTGAGTGAGGGTCTGCAAGCTTACAGCCCCAGTATTATGCGAAATACAGGGTTCCCAGAGGTTCCTCCTTGGGCCCTAGCCAGAAAAGATCTGCTCACATACAAAACTCTCCTTTCAAGCCAAAGGGACAACACCTGTGAGCAGTCACCCCACAATTCGTTTTTCCAAGTGGGAGAAAATATGTTCCAAAGGGCGCTGAGTGACAGATGTGTTCCACGCTAGCATTTGGTTCACAAGTCATAAATCTGCTTTGCTCACATGGGTCTGGGGTAACCATAAAACTGCTGGAGATGGAAACTGCAGGAATTTCAGCCAATGACTGATAACTCACTGTAGTTTGAATATCTTGCGTGTTACTGAATCAGAACTTAAATTAAAGGCAACTTTTAAAAGACACTAGTATGATTTCTGAGCCTCTGAATTCCTTCCAGATCTATCCTTTGAGCACTGAAAATATTTAGCTATAATAAATACAGGTCTAATACAAGCTAAATATACTAAAACTGTACACTAAAACTGTGGTTACCAGTTGATGTGGAGGGTTCTCTGCCTGGGCTTTACATGCACACACTGCCTGAAATTAAGGTGGGTGGTCTCAAGTAAGAGATTTCTGAAAATCATTAAGATAAGTAGCAGAACAGGCAAAGTCCTTGTAGAAAATCGCATATTATTAGAAAAGTGAAAAGTGTTCTATATTAAACACTCTCTCTGAAACAGTGAGACTAGTAACAAACCATCCTTCAGAGACAGAAGGAAACTTAACAACTCCCAGAATACCCAGGCATAGCTCAAAATACAAAGAAATATAATTTGCAGAAATAGTTCTGCCTCTTCTTTGGGGAGTATGATGGAGAGCTCCCAGACATGGTGATCCTTGCAGCCACAATACACTGTGAATGTAATAGGTATGGGTAGCTTTTGGGAACACTCACATGCTCAACTGACTTGTGTGTGATCTGGCCCCCTCAAACACTTCAGCTTCCCCAGTAGTCAAATACAAAGGATGTTACAGCCAAGGAAACTCACACTCTGGTAGTGGAAGGAGGGTATTCGCCTCGTCCTCACTGAAAAGGCTGTGGGATCTATTGCATTGCATTGTGTCATTACAAAATGGTTGCAAACATCTGTCCCTAGGCATGAAACCTGCTCACTTGATATGGAGCAGTGCGTCAGCTAATGAGCCTTTATTTGCCTTTCCAAATGCAATTACTTGTTACAGGTAAGAGGAATTTTGCAGTGGTGGGTTAAGAGTAATACAGTAAGAAAAAGCACATTAGGCAACTTTTCTAGTCTGTTCTTATTCAAAGGTACTTTGCTCTTCTTCTACCACAGAAGTTCTAAACTCACACATCAAGTAGAAGTTGCTGGCAAACTCCGAGGAAAGGTGTCCTTTTCTTTCATCGTCAGCCAGAGGTGATCCTGCCGCCTCCCTCCACCTCCAGTGGCTATGTCATCTCTGAGGTCAGTCTTCTGCTTCTTGAACATGCCTTGGCTGTTTATGAAACGTGAAATCAACATCAACAACCAGCAGTGACTTCAAGAGAGAAGCCTTGGGCTAACAAATAATAAAAAAAATCCTCATTTTTTTTTGCCCACAATGAGAAAAATCTATACAGCCACCACCTAAGGGCTTTCATTGCCTTCGGCACTGAAGGAATCCACATTTAGAGAGTGCAGCCTAAACATTTTCACTCACTGAGCTCATCATTTATTTCAGTGGCAGACTTCCCTATGTGAGACAACCTCGCCAGTCATTAATCCCTCTTTAGATTAAACATGAAAGGGGGTCTATCCTCCCATTAGCACAGGGGAGATGTACTAATATGGCCCAAATTAATGTCCTAATCATTCCTTGACAGAAGAGAATTTAAAATATCCCAACTCTATCATTCCGAAATCATACAGTCTGAGGCTGATCATTTCAAAATTGGGGTTGGTCATCAGGGATCTCAGATTTCAGCTGAATTATTCAGAGAGCAAAGTACTGAATATGACCACACAAACCATGTTAGGGCAGAGGGGAAGGGGAACGAAAGGGGGAAATCAGGAAACATCAGTGAAAATCAAAATGCGAAGCGTTACAGCCAGACCCCCACCTCCTCCCAGTTATTTACAGCTCCAGGACAGCATTTTCCTCCAAGAGATTGCTTGCAGAAAACACCATCTTTGCGCATACTTGCTTGAATACACATTCGTATGGGTTTTCATTCTTAGTGTTTACTGGGGTCCTGGTTACATTCTCCAGCCAATTTACTCATATAATGTGTTTTTTTTCTCCCTCTGGCTACCGTGAAACAAAGCTTCAAAAGGGATGGGCAGGAAAATATTCCCTTCGCTAATGTTTGTCTGTCCTAAATGCTGAGTGTTTCTCCTTCCCTGGAACAGTTCTCACTATTTACATGTGTGTAGCTGCGTGCATACCACAGCTTACTAACCCCAGTGCTCTGCACAAAGGATAAAACTGAATAGGGTTATTCATAACCAAGCCCTCGTGCAGCCTGGCCAGCACTAGGATTTCAGTCTATGCTCACGGGGCTTTGATTAGTCCTAGAGAACCAACCTGGATAATTATTACTTCAAATAACCAAGAAAGGAACATATTACATTCTCTAGGAAATATTATGAGTGAATCAGGATTTGGGTGTTTGCATTTGTTTGTTTGTAAATGTTCTCATTAGCTCATCCGTAAGATTTAAGTTCCATGCAGGAATTACCAGGGGAAATTCTATAGACTGCTCAGTGAAAGAAGGCAGAAAGAATCTTGCAATACTCCTTTTAGATACAAAAGCTTATGAATTTCTAAATGCCACAATTTTGTTCAGAATATTCATCACAATATTGTTAATCATATCCTTATTGACTACACAAACCATTTATAGAAAGTTTCACAGAATTTAAAAACAGAGCTGAGAGCCTGATCTCCTATATATCTCAAAGCAACATGTTTTAGCCCTATTTTAAAAACCAAAAAAAAAATTAAATCACAGCAGTTAAGTCTTCAGAAGAGTAGATTTGTGCATGAGTGGAAACGAACCCGTCACTACCAATGTTTGAGACCTGTGCAGAAGAAATGGACTAACTGAGAAAGATCTAGATGATCCCAGTACACACACCATGCCTGTACTATAAGGGGAACCTCTATCATCTTCAAGATCCCTGTCAATCTGACAGGAGGCAAAAGCTCCAACCCCTTCAGCTAGTGGAATTAGTTCAATCATAGATATGAAAGCAAAATCCAGCATCCAGGCACCTGTAGCTGGGAGGGGTGAGTGGCACCAGTGCAGAACTCTGGCAAAAAGCCATCCGAGGGCTCATCTCCAGCCATCCGTTCATCTCTGATGCTCCAAGGGAGTACAGAAAAAATTAAACAACACCCAAATAACCAAGATATATGTGGCCAATTTCATCCGAGAGAAAAAAAAAAAAAAAAAAAAAAATCCTTCCTGAGAGTCTGCAAGATCTAACTGAAGCCACAAAAAAAAAAAAAAAAGATTATCTGATAATAATTACTCTCTCAAAACCACAAGCGTTAGGTGTGGAGAACAGCACAGGAAGCACTGGTTCCTGGAGCATCAGGAGGGACCGAGCAGGAGGGGACAGCAGGTTCTCAGCCGGAGAGACAGGAACTGCCACCAACCTCCTCACAAGGCTCCCACTCACACATGCACAGAAAGATGTTTTCCCACGAAGCAGATGAAAGCATACATTTAAGAATACATATTTAACTTCCTCTTAAACATTCCTACCTATGACAGCACTCACAGAAGAGGCAGTTTTATTATTTAGGGCTCTCTGTACTCTTTCAAGAATGGATTTGTCTAAACTAAACTTGCAGCCACCAGGTCTGGAACGTCCTTGTCAGGAAGATAAACTTGCTACTCGCTCTTGGGTATCTTTTCCATAGGTCACTACTGATCTGTGGTGACCAAGTCACTTCTCAGCTCTTCCCCTGATGGGCTGAATAAGTTGAGCTGCTTATGCCTCATGTTGCCGTGCCTGTTTTCGGAATCCTTTTTCATACCTTCCCTTTGAACTTACCTCAGTTCTTCCACACTGCTTTTGAACTGTGAACGCCAAAACTGGACACAGTTGCTAACAGTAGTCTTACCACTGTTGTGCACGCGGGCAGCATCAAATCCTCTTATCTGCTTGATATTACTTTTTTTACATCTTGGGATTGCATTGGCCTTTTAGCCACAGAGTTACAGTGAGATTTCATTTGGAGGCGCTTATCCAAAAAGAATCCTAAATCTTTCTCAAAGTCCTTGCTTTCTGAAGGAGAGCCTCCTGCTCTGTGTAGCCTCTTGTCTTTATTACCTTGCACCTATCTAGTATTCAATTTTTTTCCTCTTTTTTTTTTTTTATTTATTATTCTTTATTAAACGGCTCAGGTCACTCCGAAAAAAAATGCCCCTTTATCCTTCAGTCTTCCATTTGTTCACTGTTAACCTGTGCCATGTGTACACTTGATTCTGTATCATTACTTACATCAGTCATAAAAACAGTTGGTCTTTAGTCAAAACCTGATTCCGATTAAGGAATCCATTAAAACAGAGTTTCATATAACATCCAGGGTCTGCTCAAAACATTAACCAAAGCAAAAATGGGAGCTCCACCACCTTTTTCAACCTGACTTTTGCCAGGCATCAGGTACACAGGAGGAAACTTCTTGTTATAGCTAGAGCAGCAATACCAACCCTTGGCAGAGTGTTGCAATGATGAACTAACTCCCTGACACCTATACAATACTGCAGGGATGGTGTCTGTCTTACACCTACCTCATAAGTAAACTTTGGAGTAAATCAGCCCTTCCAAAAGGGGTGTCTACAGGTTTGCGAGTCCCCTGAGTGCATCCAGGCTCCAAGGTACGCATGCTTAGGGACTTGGTGCTTAGGGACATGGTTTAGTAGGTGACATTGGTAATAGGGAGATGGTTGGACCAGATGATCTTAGAGGTCTTTTCTAACCTTAATGATTCTGTGATTCTATGCACACCTGGCCACACCTCAGATCCATCCCCAGAGAAGCCCTGGAGATCATCGATGTCCCTCTACCAAGGTAGAGGGCATTCAATGGGGCTGAAGGGACCTGTGCTGATCATCTAGGTACCAGGAAAACAAAGACTGTGGGATGTAGCACCGTCTCCATGCACCCCAAAGCCTATACATGGCTCCTTATAGAGTCAATGGCAACTAACTCAGGTGGCAACTGTGTCCTCTGGGAGCCTCCAGCAGCACCTATTTCTCTTGGTCTCCCCCCTGTGAACCTGCTTCTGGTTCTTTCCACAGCCTGGCTCACGAGGTACTTAACATTTACAGCAAACCTTGGTATTTAATTAAGCTGAACTACATCCCAGCATTGTGCTAAGATTGTTTTGGAGGCCATCGAAATATACAGAAAAACAATGTGTAGCTGCTTAACCAGACTATTACGGCACAAACTTGTGCCCCTCTATTAAATGACAGAATGGCAGCATCTCCTCTCCATGCCCAGAGTGTCACAACACTGTTTCACTCAGAGCTGAAATTAATTATTTGACAAGAATGGGGGGAATGATGTGTCTCCTAAAGGAAATGTGACTGAGTCATTTATATTTTTTGTTCTCGCTCTCTGTTCTAGTTAAGCCACAGATGGCAGAAAATAGGAGTCAAACTAATTTAATACAGACATTCAGTTCAAAATGACATGTATTTTAGTTTTCTCCATATAATTATGAGGAATAGGTGGAAACATTTTTACCATTTTAGACAAGCAAATCAAACAACACAACTCACTCCAAAATCACCCTGAAAGTCCAATTCCTCCTACACCCCCTGCTCATAAACCAACGTGGAAGAATTATTTCAACAAAACTCGAGGAACTGCTGCAATGACTTCAGCAGCAATGAAAACGTCTCTCCACGGGATTGAGTGGGACTAGGGGTGAGCTGGAAATAAAGTTGTTAAACAGAATCTTCAAAAGCTTTCTAAAAGTCCCAACAAAAGCCTGACTTTTCTGCTATCCCCCAACCATTAGAGATTTTCACATAATTCAAGACAGAGCTCTAGACTCTGCCAATATAGTAAAATAGATTTAACTTTTATTACTGCCCACCAGAAATCAAAATCATGACTCTAGCAGAACCCACTTCTGTCTTTTGGGGGAAGTTTTAGCAAATGGTTCTGTCATATCTAAGAGAAATCAACTCAATATACTGCTTGCTCTTATAGGACCAGACTCCTCTCGTTCCCTTGACAAGTCAGGGACAAAGAAGTTTTAACTTACACACCTAAAATCACAGAAATCTCTGTTTCACCAGTTCCAAGCAAATGACTGTATCCACATAGTTCATGGTCAGGTTAAAAAGCAAAATGCCAAAGAAAACCAGGTATGCTTAATAAAACATTCCTGTGAAAAAGCTGAGAAGAATGGCCCAATATTCCTGAAATGATCACATATCATCCTCACCTGTTGGTAAAATGTTATCACTCTGCCTGTAGGTTATCATCCCTGTAGTGACCATGCAAAATTAGGCTCTCCCTGGTGACACTGGGTGATGATGCAGACAGAGCACAGCCTAGGGGTGACAGCTGAGGACCCACAAGTGTAAGCGGCCACCCAGTGGATGCTGAACCCTGGGCAGTGCCCGAGGACACCCAGGAGCAAACCTCCTGCTGGAAACCTCAACTTTGGCTCAGTCACAGGAATTAACAAACTGACATTTGGGCTGTGAATAATTCCCAAAGGGACAGAAATGATGTCTGAAGATCGATCCGTTTCAGAACAATAGTTGCCTGCCTTGATTGCTACCACATCAAGGGTGCAGAGGTGTGCGTGGTTTAGGATGCAGGAATTCAACGATACATTTCTAACCAGGTTCAGGTGCGAGTGTATTTTAAGTGTCAGCTCTGCCTTCCCCCTGATACTTACTCTGGCTACTCAGCAGAAGAGAAAAGAGAAGGAGATGCTTCCTTAAAAATGGTGCATCCACAGAAGTCAGTGATGTTTTACGCTGAATTCCACAGGTTAGCAGTTTTTATCAGCTTTAAAACATCTTAGATTTATATTTTGGCAATTAACTCAAGCTGCACAGCTAAAAATTACTTTAAATGTCACTTCCTGCTTTCTCTGGGGAATTACTTTTCTGCTTAATGTTAAGGATAATTGTAACGGATATGTACGGATGAATGTTAAAAGTACCAGCTAACAGTCTTTTCAAATAAATAAAAATACACGATTAAAAAAAAAAATGGGAAAGAAAAAATGAAAACAAAAAAGTTATCTTCCTGATCTCCACTTCATTTTTCAGAACCCTTAAACACTTTCCTGGAAATCCACTAAATACCTGTTACCAGGATTTCAGGCAGCAGCAAATTAAACCATTGGCATTGGTATCCGAGCTGTAAACCTGTAATTAAGGAGAACTTCATTAGCTGAAAGCAGGAGTCAAACCTTGTGGCTAAAGTTTGGATAACAGACATTTGTCTTTGGCTGTGGCTTAAGAAAATCTTGTACTACAATTTTGGAGATGAAATTTCATTACCTTTGAAATTGCTCAACCTGCATCAAAAAGCAGACATTTTTAGTAAGAGTATAAAGAACTATATTTCAAATCCCTTAAAAGAAGCAAGAATTTCACTCCCTGAAGCATATCCAGCCCTAAAAGACAAGGTTTACCATAAAATGAGTGGGAAATTCTTATGGGAACCCCTTTGTAAAATCCTGGTACCTGATTACTATGTTGGTTCCTGAAATATGCCTGCAGCTAATCTAATAGCATTGCCATCAAATATTTTGCAGACTACAATGAAATCTCCAATAAGATGAATAGATCTGTGTGTCTCCTAATATTTTATCAGAAGATGGACTTGATGCTCTGACAATTCAAGATGCCATTAGTTTTGATATGATCAGCAAAGACAGGGGAAGTTGTATTATTCTCATTCTAATACATGCCTTGGAACATAATGATCTATTGCTAAAAGAAGAAATCTCTTCTTTCAGGGGAGCAAGCTTTACCAGCCACCAAAGTCTCACAGGCTATCAGCTGCCTAATCCAAAACCAGGATTCTCAGGAACAATCCTCAGTCTGTCAAGTACAACTCTGTAACTAATTTAATTTAAAAAACAAAACAAACAAAAGTAACCCACCCACCCATCCCCATAAAACCTGCACCACAAGGTATATATATTCTTTTTCCCATGTAAATCCACCTTTTGTTTCATTAGTGTTTTAAAAACCCTTATTTTCATTGGTAATGAAAATAATTTCAATAATAATAAGGCTCAAAGGAGCCTTATTACTTGGACAGCTTTGCCTCCCTTAAAATATGAGCTAAAAGCAATATTTCCCAAGTGCTGAGAAAGGACATACAGGGCAGCACATTGGTCCCAGTGGCAGGAGCAGCACCAAGCTCAGAGGAGCTTCTCCACACCCAGGTATTAACCCTAATCTTTAAAAACAACTTCTTGCACATCTTGACTCCACTGAACCATGAGAGCGATACCCCAAATCGTATTTCTTCCACCTGTGCCTCTCGACAAAGCCCACATGTAGATGCCCTCCTCTCAGAAACAGGGTAGAAAAAGATGGAATAATAATTAAAAAATAAAATAAAATGAAGCACTTTCTTCTGAAATTAATGAAGTTGCTAAAATAAGAAAATTGAGGCAAGAAAATTAATGTAGAATACTGTATTTAATGTAATTATACGCTTTTTCTTTGTGACAATTATGGCTTGAATTTTGAGTTAAATTGGTTTAGGTTTAGAATAAAGTCACTGAGGATCAAGAAATTCTTTGAAATTTATACCTAGAAGTAAAATCAGAATCTGACCCTATGTTAGCATTTGTAAAATGGGCATTTAATAAAATTTGAGGGGAAAACTAAGGTCAAGATTTGAGCTCTATCTATCTGAACTGAAAGAGTACACTCTTATCTTGTACGAAAGTACACTCCTAAAACGAAAACCCCAGAAAATGGTCAGTATAATAGACCCATAGAGCTTCATAGCTTAAAAGTGCTGTCCAAATATTAGCTAAATCCTTACTATAAACCTGCAAGGCAGATAAGATGGAAGCACTTATGCTAAAAATAAATAAAACCTAGAACTGTCTCATATAACTGTAAGATTTTATTAAAAATAAACAGGGCTGCTTGGTACCCTTAACCTCAAGGTCGCAAAACAAAGTACCAGGCACTAGAGGATAGCGGCAGAAACCAGTCCTCCAAAATCACTGTGTCTAATTAAGGATTCCAAAGAAACTCGGCTTTATGCTCTCTCCTGTCTCAAAGCATTCGCTGCGAGAACATTCAAATGCCACCGGGAGACTGACATGCTACTTGTTAGGTCAACAGTCCCATCGAGACTTCTTCTCCTCGGCTTCGTCGGATTCTGGGTCAACTGGATATGCTGGGCAAATAACACCGCGCCAGGGCAAATAACAGCGAACGGGGCTCTCGTGTTTAGAGGGAAGGAAATGAACAGGGGAAGGGAGAAAAAAAAAGCTGTGTGGAAATCGGAAGAGTGTGTCATGTGTGTGCTTGCTAAATAATTCAGATTTAAACTGTTGTGAACTTCTGACCCTCACACTCCACTGCCATGCGCCGGGCTGGAGGTTTCGGCGCTGATACATGATGGATTAAGGACAAAAACGCATGGAGCCTTCCTGTTTTCGAAGCGAGGCCATGTTCTGCTAAAAGCATTCTAATATTAATGACGACAGCTGGGTTTAGAAACGTTTTAGCCCGCTGCAATCAGGGACTCTCGGGTTGTTTGCGAGGTTGGGAAGGGGGAAAAGGGAAACAGCCCTTTTAACACTGCACCCTGCCTCCTGCTAGGCGTCGTGTCCCTTCTTCTCAGCATCGTGTGGTCGCCCATTTCCGTGGGTTGCCCGCTCCCCTGCCTTCCTTCCCTCTGCCTCACTCGGCTGTCACTTGGCACCGCCGTCTCCCTTCCAACACGGCGGAGCGTGCATTTCCCCACGACGCGTCTCGAACTGGAAAAGTACGGAGAAAGAGAATTCTATTAAGCCTATTTTTTTTATTAATTTATTATTTTTTTTTAATGCTCGCACGAAATATAAAGAGACAAAGTGTTCTGCGGGTAAAACTACAGCATATGCAGATTGCGTACACATCAGAAAGCTCACTACAAAGTGGCACGCACGGAGACAAGATTACACAGAATAGAAAGACAGATGCAGATTTCCACGCGTAAAATCTGTAGTGACTCCAAGCGCGATGGATATTTAACAGGAGAAGAAGGATGAAAAAAAAAAAAAAAAAAAAAAAAAAGCCCTGTCGGGAGCGAATTGTACCGACCTATTCAAAGACTCCCGTGGACTTCAAGAGGCTTTGGAGCACGCCCCCGGAGAGAGATGATTTAATAAAGCGGGGTAAGATTTCTTTCCAACTACGAGGCTACTTTGGGAGCCAGCCGGGTGACCTTTGGGGGGAGGCTCCCTGCCACCTGCACGCAGGGCTGCGGCCCGGAGGACGGGCAAAGACGGGCGGCAGAGGGGACGAGGAGATGGAAGGGGAGATGGAAGGGGAGAGACCCGCTGCCGGCTGCAAGGGGGGAGGCTCCCGAGAGAGGCAGGGGGAGAGGGAAGGAGGAGGGAGGGAGACCGGCAGGGAGAGAGGGAGGGAGGCCGGGGAAGGCGGCCCGTGCAGGGCGGAGCGGCCCGGCCTCCTCCACCTCCCTCTTCCTCCGCGATTGGCCCGGCCCGCCCCTCTCCCCGGCACCC
Organism: Aythya marila; assembly: GCF_965140915.1. Taxonomy (NCBI): domain Eukaryota; kingdom Metazoa; phylum Chordata; class Aves; order Anseriformes; family Anatidae; genus Aythya; species Aythya marila. The sequence continues at coordinate 111,717,076 of NC_139044.1, forward strand.
CGGCCTCCTCCCTCCGCGGCTAAAGCGGGCAGTAGGTGAGGGGAAGGCGGCCAGACGGGAGCATGCCCGCTGCTCCGCACCACCAGCAGCAGCAGCACCAGCAGCCTCTAACACCGCCACCTCCTCGCCCAGCCTCCCTGCCCGGCTTCCAGCGCGGCTCCCGGCTGCCGGCGCCGCGCTGGGCTCTGCGTTAAGCGGCGGAGGCTGCGATGCGCAAACCACCGCAGCCTCCCCTCGCCGCGCAGCCTCCCGCCGCCTGACGACGCGGCCCCCGGGCCTCCCTGCGCCCCCCGCGGAGGGAGGTAAGCGGCGGCTGCGCGCCCGCGGAGCCTCTGCCTCCTTCTCTCTTCTTTTTTCCTCCCCCCCCCCCCCTTCCATTCCCTCCCTTCACCGCCGCCAACCTCCCCCCCCTCACCTCAGCCTGCGCCTGCGCCCGCATCGAAAACTTCCTGCGTGCCTCCCCTCGCAGCCCCCCGACCGCCGCGGGGTTGCTGATCGGGCTTATTCATGGAGATGAAATAACAGGCGGTTTGCTGCCTCCCAGGGTTTTTTTTGGGGGGTTAAACCCTTTTGGAAAGGAGGGAGGGGGGTCCCCATCTTGTGCCCCCCCCCCCTCACCCTCCCCTTCCCCCTCGCTGCGCACCCGCAACTTCTGGCGCTCGCCCGCGCAGCCCTGTCCCTGTCGCCTCCCTCCTCTCCTCCGCGATAACCGTGTTGCTGTTCCCTCCCCGTGTCCCCATCGCCACCCCCTTGTCCCTATCACCCCCCTTATGTCCTCATCTCCCCCCCATCGCCACCCCAAACCCGCCGGGAAGCGATCGGCGCCCACCCGCCGCCGGCTCCCCGTGCCCCCATCCCCATCCCTCGGCGCGGTTTCGTGGCAGCAACTTCTCGGCTGAATATTCCCTTAAAATATATAAATATATATTTAAAAATCCCACTTCTTCGGCGTTTTTTCCCCGCTCCGTGCCGTGTGCCGGTCCCCGCCGGTGGGAGGTTGTGTTTGGCTGCTCTGGGGTTTTCCTCTCGCCGCGCTTTAGGGTGGTTGGGTTTGTATTTATTTCACTTTATTTATTTATTTCGGGTTGTTTTCTGGCAACTTATCTCTCAGCCGAAGTGCTGCCTGGCTCCGGTAGGAGCACCGAGGCGCATCCCCTGGGTACCTGCTTTCGGAAGGGCTGGCTTAGGATGGGAGGCGAAAGCTACTTTTCTTTATTTTTTTTAATTATTTTTTTTTATTTTGACATTGAGCCGGTGTGACTGGCTGTCCTTGTGCGGGGATGCAGGTCCGAGGGCCCTGGGCTCTCGGGTTCAGGTTCCTTTCCTTCCCCTGAGGGTGGAAAAAGGTCTGGAGGAAGGGAGTTGTGGGGATGGCTGGTGCTGGTTTTCCTACACTTCACCAACACTGTCTGCTCGTGGTCTGAGATATTTTGTTTTCCACCCTTCGGCTTCATTTATGAAGCCGAAAACGTTCCTAGAACGCTACGGAGAAATCAGCCTCCCCGCCACCACCGAAAATTTGGAGCCCTGGTGATGCAGTTGGCTGCTCACCTTTTGTTTGTTCTACGTGAAAACTGCTCACAAAAACGGAGCCTTCTGCTAACGGGGTTAAAGGGGGGTCCTTCACTTATCCATCAATGAAGGGGAAAAAGAAAAAAGCATGCATGTCTGCTGAAGGCTTATTTATTTTAATGGAATATTACATATACTGCATTCCTGATAAATGGAGAAACTTTCTTTTCCCTTGCTTTTTCTTTAAAACAACAGAGCAAGTGTGTATGTGTGGTTGTGTGTGAGCCTTGCAGCGATAAAACATTTATCGGGGTACCCGTCTGAGGTCAGTTTTGAGAGAGTTCAAAATCAACCTGCTGTAGCTTTAAGGTGACTGCAGATAATAGTATTACTGTCTCTTATAATTAGCAATCTGCTGAAACTTTAAATCCTCCTTGATAGATGTTATGATCTGTGTGAGGGAAGGCGTAGTATTCCAGCAAGCTTCATTTGTAATTTTCTTTCCTCCAAAACAAAGCAACAGTGTGTGTCTGCCTTTTTATTTTAGTTATATTCTGCTTTAAGCTGCTAATGGTTTTTGTTCTTTTTTTTTTTTTTTTTCCCTGTGTGGAGAAAAATAAAGTACAACCATATTTTACACTGACATTTATCTGCGTCAAACTTTAGTTATGCTCAGTAGGTTGTTTAATCTTCTCTGAATAATGTACAGGGTTTTTTTTTTTTTGTTCTTATAACTTGTCTTCATTGTGTGTATTTATGGAAGTTGTCCTCAATTTAAGATGAAATATGGGAGCTATGCAAATAATTTAGTGACCCATCCAGGATAAGACTTAGCCAGCATATGTGAACCACGTCTTTCATTGCCTCCCTTCGTATAGGTACCTCTTCCAGTAGCATCTATTCTAGTGTTTCCTAACAGGGAGTGAAAAATGCATATTATATTTTAATTGAAAATTAAAGTTTAGGGCTTGAGTTAGTAGCTCTCCTAAAATACAGGCACGTCGCTGCAGTTTATTTAAAAGTCAGAAAACATCCAGTTGTACCGAGTTGTTGTCTTGCAAGTGATGACCATTCCCGCTTCATTTGGTTGGATTTTTGTTCGTGCTCATTTAGCTTCCTGCAGAGGGTCTCAAACGAGCGATGAAACACGTACCGGGTTCTCGATCCCAAGCACTGCCCGAGTTCTCTGTATTTGTTGTCTCCGGTAGCTTATGAAATGTGTGCACAGCGTGTCAACCTTCCCCTTAACAACAAAACCTATGAGCAAACGTTGGGTGTGAATTATATTACTGAAATAAAATATTCTATAGTTGTCATGGTTACAAATAGAGTCGGGTTACTGGTTTTCATCTGCACGCTGGGGAGGGGGGGATCCAGTTTTGTCACTTTTTAATTACATTTCTAATGAGTGATGGTCATACTTCACATGCCCAATATATTAGATGCACAGCCTAGCGAAGGAGATTTTGGTGAAGTCTTGCTGGAACAAAAAGTGGTTGTGTGCAGAAGCAAACCCTTCCCTCGTTCACTTGTTTTTTAGGAGCAGAAATCTCGAAAGAAGAAAGTAACCACCTCTTTTTTTTTTCTTTCTTTCTTTATATTTTTTTCTCCTTCTTCTAGGCTGGCGTTTTGTCAGGGTGGCTGCTCTTATTCTTCAAACAGCAATAAAAAGTACATAGCGTGCGTGGTGACTGGAAATCCTCTCAATGAAAGGAGAGGGACGTGCCCGCCCGTAATGACTCGTCTAGAAATTAGATGTGATTTCTGGGTTTGCTGTGAACCATACCTGGTGCTAGCACGTTTAATGCCTGTTTGTGAGGAGAATTCATTATCCCCAGGCTGCCTGTGCTCGTCTCACTGATAGCGCTCCACTCCCATGCGTCCTCCTGCTCCCAGGTCTCCATCCATCGCTTCCATGGCAGCCGTTCCCCTTCAGCCCCACTTGAGCTGGGGCCAGGATTGGGCCCTGAACTATTTTCAGTCCCTGGTGCTCATCCCGCTGCTGCTTCTCTGTGCTCATCTGCAGTTCAGTCTTGTCCATGCCTACTTGTTTTCCTGACCTTTTAATTTAGTTCCGAAAAACCCATGCAGCCATGTCTTTTGAAGCACAGAAAAAAGTGTATTTTTAATATATACATTTTTTTTTCCTCTCCCCTTTTTCTGCATGTTGAGCTTCATGTGCTGTGGTAGGAGCTCACACACAGCTTCAGGGGAAAAAGTTCCCCTAGATGTGTAAAAGTAGAGGAACGTTCCAGTCTGTCCTGTCTTGTTTAGCCCTCTACCCCATCCATTATATCCCTGCTGTGGGACTTCTTTTAATCTTAAAACCAATTTTTATTTTTTTGTACTTCTGAGTTCTGGAGTATTTTCAATGTTAGCTGTGTTTAAGCATCCCTTCGTCAACCATCCCTTCTTCAACTTCAGGTTGAGCATGGTATGATGGATGTTCTCCCAACAACTTGCCTGCAGACAACGCTCATCCTCTTGGGTTTGCTGTCAGAGGTGACAGGACCAGGCAGTCAGGAAAGCTGAAGTTCTGATCCTGAAGCTCCTGCTTGCAGAGCATCAGCTTCATAATGCAACACAGAGGTCTGCATCGTTTTCAGACCATTAATTCTTTGTGCCATAATCAAGGCTTTTAGCTGGCTGAAGTCTCAGTGTGGGTTAGCAAATTATTTGGCCCTTCGGCTCTCTTTTCTTCTTTTCCTCATTTCAGTTCTTCCATTTGGCAACATTTGGCCTTGCAGCATGCTGATTCAGTAACCTTAATAAATATGATACAGTATCATTAAATTATGTGAGTTATGCCTGTATTTACTTTCTTAATGTGTTCGTCTCTCCATGAAAACTGGGCTGTATCAATAGGTTTCACCCTGACCTGTATCATAAAGCCCACAGCAATACAAATCGGATAAGTTTGCTTTAAATATACTTGGAGGTCTTTGAAATTACGGTATTAACCCTTTGTTGCATCACTTCTTTTAAAAATAAATCTCTTTCTTTCTGGGTTTGGGTTAGCTTAGCCCTGAATAGGTTTTGCCATACCGAGTGATGCCAAACGCTTGTAGGAAGTTCATTGTAGGAAAATGGGCTCCTTGCTGCTTGGCGAAGTGCCCTGCCAACAGCAGCTCCGCGTACGAGGCCGTATGAAATGTAAACAGCTTTGACATGCTTCTGTCACTTCTGTGCTGCCTTTGTTACCAGAAGTACAAAGAACTCGTCCTCCGCTATAAAGAGAGAGATTAAAAGGAAATAGATTAGAAATCTCTATAGGAACGCCTTGCTGTCAGGTTTTTAAAAGTCAACGCTTCCCAGGTTTTGAATATGCACTGTTTACCTATTAGGGCTAAAATAGGACTGGAGAAAATTGATACCAGAGATGCCCCGAGAAGCCTTCCTAGTGCTGTTATTATGCAGCCGCTTACCTCTGCGCTGTCTTGACCATCTGATAAATGACAGGAACTGAATTCCTAGTCACACTCTTCCATAAATAATTTTATGTTGTGGATTAGAATATCTAGAACATGGGACCATTTTCCTTAATTTTATGTGCTGCTGTGTTTTTTTTCATCTGTGATGCTCAGGTCTAGGTTTTCAAATATCCTGAACTTGGATTTTTGTCATCATTGGCATTAACATCAGAAAAATGCATGGCTTTTCAGTGGTCTTAAACTTCAGGTAGCTTATGCTGGCTTGTAATGATAATATTGATTCACTGAAGGAGTCTGCTCCAACTACAGACAAAGACAGACTTTTTGTAATGAATTCAGGATTCCTTTTGTACTGTTTTGCTTTTTTTTATTAATTCACTGCCATCCAATAAAATAGTGAGCAAAAGGTGATATTAAGTGCCAGGACTTCTGTTCAGGTTCTGTTTGGTTTGGCTTACTGGAGCGCACAAACGTACAGTTTGTGTCAAATTGTCTCAAATTCTGGAGTCTACATAAATATAGGTAAAATGGCTTTTGACTTAGAAAAATCAGATAACTTCTAGGGGTTACCTTTTGGAACTCATTCAGTGCAGCAGTTTGCAAGAAAATCTGACTGATGCGATTCCTCTGCAATGTTCCTGTTAACTAAGAGCCATGAGACACAGGTATTGTAGAGGTGGCTTTCTTGGACTGTGTATGTAGTTGGGAGATGTTGAAAAGAATCCCTCAAGTTCCCATAGAAGTATCGGAGGCAATACTGCTGCTGTAGGTCTCAAACTCAAGATGTGCCCGATCTGTTCAACTGGACTTAAATCATCCATCCACTGATTATTTTTTAACCTTGAGAAAAGACTTATTATCCATCTTGACTTTTTTTAATGGAAAAAAAAAAAAAAAACAACCCTGCAAAAACAAAACTGTTATTTGCATTGCAACATGGACAGTAGAAACCTGAGATTTAAAGTATGATTTTTAAGAGCTTTTGCTTCAGATACTTCTTAAAGTCTGTGCTGATGAGTAATTAATACTTAAATCAGATAATTCAGCTCTGAGATACGCTTTGTCAGACCTTGTTAGAGGATTTTGTTTTTTTGGTCCGTGAATGCTGCTCTAGTGGGTTTGCAGATCACAGCATGCTGTAGCTACTCAAAGAAAAGTTTCTCTTTTCAGTCTGAGACTTAACCATGCTGTTTTCCTTAATTAGAAAGAAGAATTTAAATGCCACTAGTTTACCTGTGGCTGGGAAAACTGCAGATCAAAAGAAGAGAGGGCAAAGAGTTCAGAAAGTTCATCGCAATAATTATATGACATGAAATAACTTTAAAGTGGCTGCAGCTGTGTTTACCTGTGCTTTGAAATATATATGTATTGCAAATTTTTGTTGATTTGTAGCTTGTTGAGCACCTGAATTCATTAAATGATTCCTGACATATTGTGTATTTCAAAAACTTCATTTTTCAACTTTCTGTCAATTTTATTCTCCTGCTTGCCAAGAGTGGGGAAGAAATGCCAAGTTGGAACACTTCATACTACAAAATGTTGTCGGGTATATAAATGTCTGGAAAATGCTTTTGAAACTATATCAAGTGCTACAGAATAACCGTGAACTTCAGCAATATCTTACTGAGTTTACTCCTTACTCCATCGGGAAGTTTGGGAACAGGGTGGGGAGAAGTTGCTAACTCTGGATGAAAACCCCTTATGTTTTTGGGAAGGGGTAGAGCATAGAAGTGTGTGTGTATGTGAAGTGTATAAACTAAGTCACCTGTCTCAACTATATGCTATGAAGCAGCCCTTTGGCTGTGCTTAGATTCTAAACTATGGATTTGGGGGCAGTTAGGCAGAGCTGTTGAGCCTGATGCTGTTGTTACTTGAAGTATCGAGGCTGGGAACTCTGAAGCAGTGAAAGTTGGTTCTTTTTTTGATTTTTTTTTTTTGTTGTTTTTCTTTTTGTCTTCTGCCCTTTCCTGAATGACTTCTTATAATAAGACATATTAGAGGATATCAGGGCTATCTCAGAAGGATGCTGTGAGTGACAGGAGGAAAAGGATTGAAGGAACACCTTTCCCTACAGTTGGGTGGGTAGTAATGGATGCTGGGATAGATAGCAGTTCCTGGATGATGGGAATGAGTGGCTTCCTGGTTGTATGACAGCGTTTATATTTTAAGGGTTCTGTTTAAGAAATGGAAGATCCATGTCAGTGAAAGCTACCATGAAGCTGAGACTTTCTGAGACTTTCTTCTTCTTCTTCCCCCTTATTCCTATCCCCCTTCTTGGGGGATAGGAATAGGTACAACAAAGCCTATCCAGATTTTCTCCATCATATCTGTGGAATACTCTGCTCTCTTCAAGGCTAGTCCTTTGTTATAAGAAATGTCAAATTTGTACAACTCCTTTAAATTCCAAGAGAGCAGTTTGAGGGTTTATTGCCCTTTTCTGGATGCATACCCTGTTTTCCCCCTTCACACTAGGGCTGTACACAGTTCTTGAATCTAACTGATGTTTTAGAATCAGAAGACAGATTTTGGTACGTGGCTTCTTTTTCTTCCTTTTTTTCCCCCCCGAGTGACTTGCTTAACTTAGAGACACTTGTCCAATACTGCTCCCACTTCCCCACCTGCCCCCCTCCGTTCCATAAACAGCTCGATAGATTGCACCTGAAATGCCTAGACAGTACCAAGGACACCTTGTAGTGTATCCCACTGGGAGCAGAGAAATGCCAGCTATAGCAAGGATACAATGTGACGAGAGGTCATGAAAAAGGCTGCTTCGGGTGAAGGGTGAGGAAAGTCTGAAGCTAACATTTCCAGGTCACCTCTGACAGAATTACTAATGCAGCACAAGGCGAAATGTTAAATATACTTCACTGCCCTCCTTATTATAATTCTGGCTGATCATACGAGGAAAGTATTTATAACTTAAGCAAAACTCACAGTTCTCAGGGTGTTGCTTCCTCCCCCCTCCCCAACATTTCATGTTTCTAACATTGAATATACCAATCCATATTGCATTAAGAGGAGAATTAACTTGGGAGAAGCTTGCATGTATTTGCATGTGGTAGCTTGTTTCTTGGTCTGTGGCTTTGTATTGTATTTCCCCATGTTCTGTTCTTAAAAAAAAAAAAAAACCTCCAAATATTTGTACAATTACTTCTAATAGCGTGGTTTGCCATGTCCCATCTTAATACTGTCAATATAAATTGCTGGCGCAGCCTTCTGCGGTGCCCAGCTTGCAGGCAACATCAGTCAAATGTTTGTAGCTACTTTTTTTTTTGCTTCTGTTTTATAATAGCTGGACATCAAGGTATTAGGCTTCAGATCAAATGTTGCTCTTGGTTACACACATGTAGTTCTTAGAAATCGATGTTGCATAGACATAAATGAGCTGGATTTGATCTCTTTGTGAGTTAACTCTTATCTCGCGCTGATACTAGTCTGGATTTTGTGCCGGCTGGATTGAATGCCCAATCTCAAACTCAGAAGCCGTGAGGCTTGCTGCCTGTGCCAACATTTTATTATGCTTCTTATGGGCTCTGTACAAGCCTGGGGTGAAAAACACCCTCCTGCTTTCTGAAGTCTCAGCCTTGAGACTGCAAACAAATGTAATGATATTGGATTAAAAACTGCCTAGAGCGAGTAAGAGCGTGGTATGTGGTGTGGGACCTTCTGGGGAACCTCCCGGTTGATCTTGATGTGTAAATTGTCACCAGAGCTGCTGAACTGCGGACCAAATCCTGAACTAGTTAACACCTGTGGAGCTGACACATTCCGATATGTGTCTGATGCTGTGCAGTGCTTCTGCACCCCGAGGAACAAATCGCTTGTGAAATTCAACTGTGAAGGTCTTAAGGTCAAAGAAAGCCTGCAAATCTCCACAGATGACAGCGGCTGCAAAAGATAGGGGGGGTAAAGGGGAGTAGCGCAGTAGGTTTATCTTTCTGATCTCCTGGGTTTGTGTGGTGCAGGTACTACAACGCTTTTGTCCTTCCTTTTCTCCCCACTCCCCTCCCCCCTGTCTCCATTCTGCACTATAAAATGGGCCAAAGTCATCCTTGGCCCAAAACTGTTGAATTAAATGAGGTTACATCTGGCACCCTGGAAATCTTAGATAAATGTTCTTCAAGATTATCAAATCCCTAAAGTAAAGCCTATTTTCCAGCACTTTTTTTTTCTTTTTGGAAGAAAAGTGTAATTTTATGATTAAACTTCTGGACAGTTCTAGTTCTGCAACATCACAGCCTTATCTCTGTCTGAACTTAATGGCAATGGGAAGTTGTGGCTGATATTTGAGTTGTTATTTACAGGAGGAAAAAATAGAGCATAGAAATGGCATGGGAAGTAAGGAAACAAAAAGTCTTGCCTGAAGTCTGTAAAAACACAGGGCTGGCTTTAAAAATTGTGTTCTGATACAGAAATGCAGCCGAAGAGGAACGAAGAGCAGAGCTGTGGCTTGCTTGCTGCCATGATACCCTTTATTTTGGTTGGTTTGTTTTTCCCCTGTCTCAGATAAAAAAAAAAAAAAAAATAAAATAAAAAAAAAATTGAAAGCGCTTTTGTGAGTGCGAGGAGGGGGGGGGAGCGCTCTCGCTAAAAGAGAAATTGCAGCAAGTTTTCCTTAAACTCACTGTTTCAATATCACACTTGAACAGTTCACAGCAGCATCCTTCAAAGCCTTCTAAAAACCGTTCTTAGACAAATCTTGTGGTTGCAACAGCGAAGTTACTGAAGTATTGTATTTCAAGAATAATGGAAGTAAAACAAACAAAACACACCCCTGTGCCGTGCTGCCTCCTTTATTTGAAGAGGCGTAGGCAGTGGCAGTGCTCTGACAGGTAAGGTACTCTGGACTAGAGATCAATTGACACCCGGTTGGGTGACATTGAGAAGCTTGAACTCTAATTTGGGATGTAAATGCAGGTGTGGCTTCAGCAGGAGCATCTACTGCTTGAGGAGGTGTTTTAATCCAGGCACTAGGTACCTCTGGGCTTCTGATCTCAAGAAGCCAGTAGACTGGTTAGGCTCCTGCTGTATGCAATCAGAGTGGGAGTCCTGGTTAACTTATTTCCTCCTATTTTCAGGCCAAGCTATTTCTCATGCAGTTACTCATCTTCAGAGAAACACAAACAGGCTCAGATTTCCTTAAGGTGCTTCCTGAAATGACATTGCATATGGCAGCATATCACAAGCCTTCCCACCTACTAAACACTACCTTGCAAAATTAAGAACATGCCAGCTCTTGGAGGTTTTTTTTTTTTTTTTTTTTTTTTTTAGTGGTAGACCTGTAACATTTTAATTTGATTACTGTCCTTCACAAGTCTACCTAAGAGGATGTTTCTTATATATTTTTTTAAAAAGGGTAAATTCTATTTTTATACGTAAAGGTTTCTGTTAAACTCACAAGCAGTCAGAATCGTACAGCTTTGGGCTATCTTCTTGATTAGAAAACTGAAAGATATAAACAAACAACAAAGGTGGTTTTCTCTCCCCTCTGCTTGACAGGCGTAGTAGCATGCATTATATGTTAAAATATTACAAATAAACACACACATTTGTTCAAAGGGTTAGGGAAAATAGAAATAGTTCAACTTACACCTGTAATTGCTACTCTAAGAGCAAAGCTTCTTTGAGGAAAAGGCTAACCAGCAGGATAAGATCCAAGAAATGTCAGTGCTAATCTCTATCTGGAAAACCTGTTAGTTTTGACTTTAGGCAAAATTGTAGAGTCCAGGCATTATGCATGTATAACCACATGCACAAATACAGTATTTAATCTTGGCTTGCTCTATCTAATGAGATAAATAAGTTTAGCTGGAGCTGCAATCAACACAATGTCTGGGGATGTCTGCAAGAGCGATGATCGTAAATCAGCGACAGAGTTTGTACAGTGCAGCACCGGGTGACAGCATTGCTCCCTGAAACTCTTAGCTTCTGTCTTCAAAGCAAATTGTCAATGTAACTCTGAACCTCTGGGTGGGCTCTTGGCAAAGAGGAGCAAATGGGGAGGATCTTTGAATCTTACGCTCGAAGTTTCTAATGTCTGAGCTAAAAAACCATCTGTTCGCCAAGCCTGGAGCAGGCTTATCACTGGTATGCGACCTGGCTGCCACTAGAGAGGGATGGAGCTCTGCACAGAGCAGGGGTGTGTTACTTAGAGTGGTTTTCAAATAAATGAGGGGCTTTTGCCAGTGTGCTTTTTTCAAAGGTTAGAAAAAGGGAGGATAAATGTTAAATCGCACCGTTGTTTAAGCCCAAGAACACTTCAGAAGTGAAGTGCTGATGCACAGAAACATATTAAAAGAAAAAAAAGCTTAACCCCATTATTTATATAATGCATCTGCAATTTTGAGCTATATATATTCTTAACATAAAACAACAATTAACTGCCAGTTGCTTTTATGGAAGCTGAAAACAATTTTTTGACCATCTGGGTGAGTAGAGAAAGTGCCGTATCCTGCATGAGATGGAAGCACGAAGGCTCCCCAAGGACCTCAGGGAGAGCAGTGGTGCTCTTCCACATTCCTTCATGTGTTATGAATGTTTTACCCTGCTGTTCCTTATTTAACTGTGACTCTGAAGCTTTTCTTTTTTGGGGAGCAGGGATAATAAATAATAATAATAATAAAAAAAAAACAACTAGGAAAATACATAATCTATTCTAGTACTGTTCCATTTCTGTGTACAACTGCAGCTTCTGATGGCCATGTTAGGTGGTCAGGCTTGTGTGGTTGGCTCTGCCTGGTGGTTCTCCTTCTCCACGTTGGCTGTGCTACCAAAGAGTCTGTCTCTCTCCTTTTTTTCTTTATATATCCTCAAAGTAGCTGCACGTGTAGCCTGACCTGTAGTTGCTGCATTACCCCTTCAGTCACTGCATCTTAAGCTTCCAGTTCCCTTCTTTCGATTTATTTCACCTAGGATTGATGAATGCACCACCCACAATTATTGAGTATGTTAAGGGTAAAACACATCCCGTTAACTTCAATTTATTTCTGAGGATTTTTCCATCCCTGCCTCTTCTGTTTATGCAGTAAACTCTTTCTGGGACTGCTACATTTATTTGTGTGTACAATTAGTGCCTCCTTCTTAGCCAAGCCTTGTGCTGCAAAAGGACAAATGATTTGCAAGCTCTGGAAATGTTATTTTCTTTCCTTTCTCTGCTCTAGTCTACAAGAACCTCTTATGCTGAGGCAAAGCAAAACCTAATGCAACTTTCCTTTTCAGTTTCTTGTCATTGTATTTGTAGAAGAGAAAATATCCTAAACAGGCAAGGAAAAAAAAAAAAAAAAGGTGGATCATGGAATGCTTAAACAGGAAATTGCTTTTTTTTTTTTCCTCTCTTTTTAAACTTTGGATTAGAAACCTAAAATGCTTTTAAGCTAGATACTTAGTAGAAAATGGGCCCACTAGCCAGGGGTATTTCTGTTTCTTCTGGATAGAAAGTGTGTGCTTTGTCTCACTCTATTAAAAATAGTAATCCCAAGAATATATTGAAGCCTCTGAACTATTCAGGAGGTGGTTGCTGCTGTAGAGGTCTGCAGTCACGCCCACCAGAGGGCATTTTATCACCAATTTCTTGGGGATAAAGTTTTTTCTGAAGTGATGAATAAAGTAGTAAATATTGGATGAAAAAGCAGCGTATAAAACATTGTACAGATAGCTTTTTTTGTTTATATATAAATACATATGCTTATTTCCTGGCTGTGTTTATATGTAAGTAAGTAATGATGTCAGCCTGAATGGTTGGGTTTCCCCTCTGCTTCCGAAGTAATCCTTAATTTTGTTTAGGGATAATCTGAATCAAAAAGACCTCTTTACAGGTCTCCCCCAGCTGGTATAGCCACTGGTTACCAGGAAACTGGCCATCATACCAAGAACATGCAATAGGTAATCTGGGTGACCAAGGTGTACCTCCATTTACCTCCTTCCAGGGCTCTGCAAAGCAGAGGCTGCTGTTGAGGAGCCCTGCTCCTTTAGGAGACTGGAATTTGCAAGAATACACTTGATAGTAAAGCCCCTGCATCATAAGGAAATGCTTGGCAGCCAGGGAAGTATACATCTGCCAGATGGACCTGACGTCTTGCATTTGGCAGCAGCTAATGCTCAGGCATGACATGCAAAATGCAAGAATGACAGCTAGGAAATGAGGCTTTTATTTTTAAAACTATATTTTGGTTTTATTTTTCCTCTTCTCCCATTCCTTTTCCATGATGAAATAAAGCCTATGCAGGAAGCAAAAAAAAAAAAAAAAAAAAAAAAATCCCCTGCTGAAAATATGTTCTCACCCTTTTTTAGGGTGCTTCCTTGTAAAGTTAACATCTGTGCTGAAGGTTGGACTACCCCAGTTCAGATCTGTGACCTTCGTCAGCCCGGTACAGTGTGCATAATGTGATTTAATTCCTTTTGGTTCCCTGTGGACAAATGTATTCACTCTACCAGAGCCCCTGTGACTTGTTTGCAGCCTCAGCAGAGGCCCCAGGGTCATATGAGCCAGGGAGACCAAACTGCAAACCTGGGCAGGGATCCGAACAGCCTCTGCTGAAACGCATAAGCAGGGCAGTAAGAAAAATCTTCCTCCCTATGGAGGACCCTCCTGGCATGTATGTGGGACATGCTGTGAGTGGCTTGTGTAGGGATGTGGATACCTATTGTGAATGTAGTTCAGGGACCTGTGTTTGGGACCCAATGTTACGTTTCTGGCCATCTGGATGAAGATGGGAATAATTCAGAGCATATCTGTTGCTTGCCAAAAGTAGCTTATTTAATGAAAAGGGATTGCAATGAAACGTAGATTTTCTTTCTTATTTTTTTGTTTTCTATACTGCTCTGATCAAAAATCTGCACATCACTGGAGCAAAGTAAGTATGGACGTAGACCCACCAACCCACCACCACTCTAAATAAAGAGGTTTCATGATCTCTTTAGGGATCAGACCATAACCCACGGAGGTTAGGGTTATCTTGGTTGGAATGAAGGGGAACAATGCCAGCAGCGTGGTTCTCTGAAGCACACAGTGGGGATAGATGCCCCCTCTTTCCACGTGATATTGATGGGAGGCAAAAGGTGCTGTGGCTTCGCTTCTTGATCCCTCCAAAATGCAGTTAAAAAATAAAAATAAAAATAAATTTGTGCGATGAAAAAGGGAGGTGGAGAATTAATCAAGACTAGCTCCTGCCTGATCAGCAGCAGGCAGTCTCCTAGTAAAAAGCCTGGATGTTTTTTAGCCTCGTTATTCAGATGATAGATCCTTTAGCCTGGAAATATATATTTTTTTTTCCAGTGGTATTAGTATCTGTGCAAATAAATGACTTGTAAAAATTTTATTAATCCTCTGGGACTGAAACTTTGAATAACATTTTTAGTAAGATAAATTTGCTTTCCAGAACTGTCCTGAAGATTTGATGCCCCATGTCTCTACCACCTTTTTCTCCCCCTGAATTTACTAGCTTTATATTTGCAAGTGTTGTAAAAATGATCTTGTGGTTAATGCTTGTGTTTTATTTCTTCCACCATCTTTGAGGGCTTGAGTGTAAATTAGCGTTAAAAGGATTTTGGATCCAATCCTGTATTTAGTTTCCTCTGCTTTCAACTTTGCGTATGGTGACAGGCTATAAGTGTACCCGGGGACCCAACTGTAGAGACTCAAGAGATGGTGGTGGTGTTGCAGGTGGGTTGGTCTGCTAAGAACTTTGTTAGGATAAAAAAAAAAAAAAAGAAAGAAAAACAAAACTGTTAGGATAAAAAAAAGTAGATGGCAGCACTAAGCTGTTCTGAGAGAGAGGATTTGAAGGTGAGAAGGATGAAAAAGCCTGTTAAATCTGCAATTATTGCAACAGTGCAAAGCTCCCACAACACTATAGTAACTCATATTAGCAGAAGAACCTTGCAATCTGGTTTCCCTGCTGTTACACTGGGAATAGATACTACTGCTTCCTCTCATTTCATTAGCAAGGACCATATGAGGTCTCAGTGTAATTCTGAGCTAAAACAAGCACATATCTGGGTTTCCTACGGAGTGACTTAAGGATTTGACCTGCCTGCTGTTTGTATCTTGGTGCTAACTTATTAACACTACTGCTATTGTATCAGAAATAATTCCTTGGCTTCCAAAGTATATGCAGCAACATATTTAACTTCAATATATTTTCATCTTGGCGTATAGGTCTGTGGCAAAGTTCTGGAAGTTATTTGCTCAGTTAGCAGTACCACATAGCCAACAGCAGTTTTTGACAGAAGTAGCCTAGAGCTGTTCCAGACCAGACTGAAAAATCTTATAAACATGCTGTTTATTCAGTGCTTGAATTTTTACTTTGATGTGCTTCAGCAGACACTGTTCTTATCAAAAACAACTACTTGTCACCTTTTGCTAACTCTGCTGCTTTCCTCAATCTTGTTGAATGTCAATTTAGGGCATCTCTGGGGGGGGGGGGGGGGGGGGCAGACTGGAAGTTGGAAATCCCCCCACTATGGTTGCATTGGAGCCAGGTGACTGCCTTGCTTGTAAAAATACTTTTGGGCAGAGGGAGCCTGTCTTTCCATGTTGTGAGCTCCAAAATAAAGCTGAAAAATGTTCACAATTTTATTATTTTCTTGCACTCTGAGGCAGCCTGCCCACCAAAACTCAAGAGGAACTGGCAGTGACCCCAGGGAGGGGAAGAAATGTGGATGCTTTGACATCCAGCTTTGACTGGAATGGAAGAAAATCCATGTGGTTTAATTTTGACATAAGCACAAAAACAGCTGTTTCTAACTCTTGGTCCTACCCATTAGTGGGCAGGAAAGTGGGGCTGGGACCCGATGATCTTTCGAGGTCCCTTCCAACCCCTTCAATTCTGTGATTCTGTGAAAGTCCACTTGAAGGTGCAGAAAGGAGCTTTTCCAAGAGTGTTTTGTGTGTGTAGAAAACGGGGTTTTGTGGATGATGCAAGCCAGCATGAAGCAGAAAGCAGGTAGTAAATGTTAATTGCTGGGGATCAAGGTCGATTTATAGGTCTTAAATGTCCTATAGAAACATAGGCCTATTGAATGAGCCGATCTACACAGCCTGTGGTCTTGGGCCTACGGGGGCTCACAGGCCATCCCCAGGGCCTGTTTTGGGCCATGCCAGCTGGGTTTCTTTTAATAAAAATGACTAAAAAACTGGTAGAGTCAGGGGCCATCAGTGCTTGACCTAAATCCTTGTTACTGCCTTGAGGAAGACAGCCTGGATCACAGGGAAGGGGTCTGAGCTCCAGCATGGTGGCCGGTCCCTGGGCCCTTGAGACCATACACGAGGAGAACCCAGCCCCATCCCTCCCCCATGTCTGAGGGCATTCGGCTTTGTGCTCTGCTTCAGGGACCTCGCATTTGGCCATAAAACTCCTCACCTTGGTGGCTTCATCCAGTAGGTCACTTATGAAAAGGCTCTGGAAAAGAGCTGTTGAAATTAGTGCAGCAGTGGCTATTAAAAAAAAAAAAAAAAAAAAAACACCTTGCAGGTCAAATGAGGTAATTTTGCTAAATCATGCCTTTTTGTATCCTAGTTTTGAAGGTATGAAAGTTCTAAAGACAAACAGCTACCTGGATGTCAAAAAGAAAAAATCATCTTTAATTAAAAGATTCAAATATCCACTTGGTCAACTGCAAACATAAAAGAGATGTTATAGTTGGATATTTGATACAGTAAACAAATTAACGAATAAGCACCCCATTTTTTTCCTTTTTACATAAGAATGTTGGTAGCTTCTGTGCTGAAACTGGTGCTGGTTGCATGTACTGTTTGTTATTATAAATATTGTAGGAATTTATGGAGGTTCAAACTGCTAAAATGTGATTTTAGGAAACTGATTAAATTGTATTTCTGAAAAACTGGGCATGTTTTGAAGACATTAATTCTTAATATTCTAAATTTTGTACCCTCTTGAACAGCTAAGGAAGATAATATGATGAGCATTAGAGAAGGAAGATCTTGCTCATGTGCTTTCAGAAAGAAAATGGGACACATGATAAGGCTTTTTGTCTTAATTTAAATTCAAGCTGGTAGTGAAAGATTTTTTTCAAGAATGTTTATTTAATTTGGTGAATATTTTATTGAAAAACACAATTTTCATGGTCAAATGAAGATTAAAACCAGTCAGTCTGACTATGCAGCTCTCAGACTTTTGGTCCACCTCATCAGATACTGACTTCCAGCTGTTCTTGTGGCCAGCCTGTTCATAAAATGAGGAGTGACCTTTTGATTTGGGCAGTTTTAATTATCTCTACCTCTTACTACCTTTTAGGAACTATTTTTAGGAGTTAAACACATTGTACCAACAGTTCTGATCATGGTCTTTTAAATCTTTGGATGTTTTTAACCATATATATGTCTGGTGACTTCTGAAGGAATTCTTGCATTTTTGGTCTTGACAGCTTCTGGCTTCAAGCTCTGCAGTCTGGTTAGACATTTTGAGAGTATCTTATTTTTATCTGCTCTATAACTTGTAGCTTTTATTGAATTCCCTGTTGTTATGAGACCAAGAGGAGAGAAACCGAAGTTATGACTTCTGTGCTAGTCACGATTTTACATTTTTATTTCGTCTCTAAAGTCTGCTATTCAGTCTTCAGTCTGCCTTCAAGTAAGAGTCTTCACATCCAAAATATTGTTGTTATGGTCCTCTGAGCCCTCTCTGAGTCTGCAGTATTTCCCTTGGATTTAGGTGTCTAGTACAGAGAGCAAGGAAGCAATACTACTGATTTGATAGTGGCACTTCAAAACTGCTTTATTGCTCAAGCTAAGACAGTGAGGGTTTTTCTGGTATTGTTTTCTCTGTCTCGGTGAACAGTTGTTTCAGGTTGTTTTTTTTTTCCATGACCTTTCCAGAATGGTGCCCATATTAATTTAGCTAAAATACTTGGAAGAAGTCTAGCTTGCTGTACCAGAAATGAAATGAATCAATCTGTTTATTTCAGTATGGATGATTTTTAAGGATTGGTGTGTCTCTTTTGTTTAGATCAGTGGCTCTTCTGAGTGTTCCTACAGATGAAGTCATTTTTGGGAATCGGAATCAGATTGTATTCTGTCTTTAGAACTAAGCCTGTCTTTAGGCTAATGTAAAGAAATCTGTGGAAGGATGATGATTTCTAACTTCAAGGGTTTAAGCCTGCAGTTATGTTTCATTTCTTTATCATGTCTTTTGTCAATAGGAGATGGTGACTTGCTAAACTGCAGCTGTTCCCTTACTCCTCTGAGAATCCAAAACTAACTTTTTCCTTAAATTCCAGTTAGCAAGACGTAAAGAGGAATGGAAGATTGAATAGTATGACTCCATGCACATCATGCCCCCTCCATTCAGCAACCCATGCAGTCCCTGAGGTATCTGTCAGATCAAGGTGGAGCAGTGGTATGTTCAGTGCTGGTGGTCTTGTGTTCAGGTCCTCCCTGCATCCTACAAACAGGTCTGTGCTGCAGTGCACCAGTGTGCATTGGGGTCCTGCAAGCCAGGAGAGGCAGCTGGGTGCACTTCTGCTTTTGTCTCTTTTCCCTATACCACTCATTCTCCCCTGCTGTTTTTTATAGTAAGTCAGGCTAGATATCTTTCAAAAATTTGATTGGGGAAGAAAAATACAAACCAAACCTCCCTCCCTCTGCCCAGCAAATGTGGCTTTGGGGTCTAACTGTCATCTCTCAGGTGTCTGAGCAGTTGCTGTGAGGCTTCCACTTCTCGTTCATGTTCACTTGTGCTGGTTTAAGCCGAACAGCCCTGATTTATGAAATATATCCTAAACAAAGTTGGCTGGCTAGCAAGGTTTTTTCTTTTTTTTTTTTTTTTTGTGGAAACTTAATTACTGGAGGGTAGGAAGGATTTGGGTGGTTGGTGTTTTTCTGTTTTTATTTAATTTTCATGAAAATTAGATCCAAACATAAGTACCATGAATTTCCTTCACGCTGCAAATTCATAGAAAATATCACTTATAAACACTGAAACAAACAAATAAAAATGTATCCCTTGTTTGTTTGCTTTGAAGTAATACTTGTATATAATCAAATGATTCCAGAAGCTGGCAGGCTGCTTTAAGAACAATATCAAATGTGATTAAAGAAAAATACTCAGTTGGCAACTGTTGGACCTCTATCACAGTCACGGCTTCTCGGAGCTCCTGAAACAATGCAGGAATGAATAAATAACCATCTCTGGAAAATCTGAGGCAATTGTCTGGTTGGCCCCAGTCTTTCCATTTGTCTCAGTGACTTTGTGCATTTCTGCAGTGTCTTTCACTTGTGAATGTCAGACTTTGCGAACTTTTCTGGATGGGGAAGCTGAGATGTCGAGAGGAGAAGGGATTTGCCCTGAGGCTCTCAGATTGAATATATTCCCGGTTCTGGTGGCAGGATTTGCATGTAGGAAGCTTCTCTCGAGGCTGAAGTAGCCCATCCTGTAGGCCAGCATCACTTGCGCATGGGCAGCCTTGAAGGTGAGCTGCCCCTTGGGGGTGGGCTGCTGGCTCGGCCGCAGCAGGGCATTGAAGCTTGTCAGGGCTGCCCGAGCTTTGGGGAGGCTGTAGCAGTGACAAGTATCAGGTCTGCCCAACTGCTAAAGGCTCTTTTGGTTATGTAAAGGTAAAATTTACATCTATGACTGGCCCTCTCGGTCAGCACAGGATAGATGGGGACAAGATAATTCAGCCATCTTTTTTCCTTCAGAAGGTAGAATGGTCCTTCACCACAAAATGACAGAAGTTTTCTGTCATGCTGCCATAGCAGTGCCTAGGGCTTCTGGCTTTTTTCGATTTCCATGAAATAACTGATTTTATGAAGTAATTTTCTTTGTTTCAGTCCTACACTGGACAGTAGGACACTAAGCATCTTTGGCAAGACATCAACCTGTCCTGGTTCATTTCTGTGGTGGTTGACAACCCCAGAGACCTTGGCAGGGAGCTGGGGAAGATGGTATACAGGAGAAAGTGGACCAGAGCTGTAGCAGACACAATTCCAAAGCTGTGTCCAGGAGGCTGAGTTGTGGCTTCCTGAGCCTGGAAAAGTGGTGGCTGCAATGGGGACTGCCATAGAGCCACCTGGGAAGTGGTACAGAGAAGTTGACGTGACTGAACCTAGGAAGGAAAAACAAACAAAACATGTTGGTTGTGGCTTTCAACAGCCTCCAAAAGTGGTGAGGTAGGAAGAGCCTTTTTGGTATGTATGATGCCCAGACACTGGCAATAGCTGTCAGATATCTTTCTCGTTAGCACAGGGAAGCCAGAGCTGTGGAATAGGACTGCTCCTCTTCAGCAGAAAGATATCCTTAGAGCACAGAGCTGGGGCTCGGGCCAGGATCAGAGCAGCAGTGGGTAATGCTGCTGCAGAGATGAGTGGTATAAGCAGCAGGTATCAGAGCACGGAGGGTGTTGGAAATCTAAAGCACCCTCCAGAAGGGGAACATCCACGGCAGGAAAGTGGGATGTGCAGGAAGGAGATGATAGAGCTTTACTTGTTTGAGCTTAGGAGAGAATTAGAAGAAGGATAATCTGCTGTGGCAGCTGCCAGGTAGCTACTGTACTGCCGCATTAGCATCACACCAGTCCTTTCTTAGTACCCGTGGCTGCCTGCTGCTGATAGAGGGATGCAGCCATGGATGGATCGAGTGGGAATATTCCCTCCACACAGGAGAAGGAAAAAGTTGGCTTACAGGGAAAAGGAAAGCAATCAGCAAAAGTTTCTACTTGGGATAGGTGACTTCCAGTTAAAGATGAGCTGCACT
This sequence comes from Aythya marila, assembly GCF_965140915.1. Taxonomy (NCBI): domain Eukaryota; kingdom Metazoa; phylum Chordata; class Aves; order Anseriformes; family Anatidae; genus Aythya; species Aythya marila. The sequence continues at coordinate 111,737,729 of NC_139044.1, forward strand.
GTTTTACAATTCTGAAAACATTCCAGAAAGCTGGAAGTAGTAAATGAGAAGGTTATATGCACTGACCTCATTGCTCCGAGCTGTTAAGTGCTCAAGCCTTTTATTCAAATTCGTCCTGGTTTTATTTCTGTAGTTGAAAACTACGTGATTAGGAAATTGTCTTCCAGTTGTGCTCTCAGAGGGACTGACTATGCTTCCAGCTTGAGTATGAATAACTAAATAATTTTTTAAAAAAGTTATTGGTTTGTTTAATCATCTCTTAATCTTTGCCTTGGTGGGCTTTCTTTCCATTAGTTATTAACTGCGGGTGGTACAACAAATCTTTAAGCTCTGAATGGTGGCTGTGGCAGAAAATGGTTAAAAGCATTCAGCCCTTTGGGGGAATGTGTTACTCTCTAGCAAACTGGATGGGCACCTTCTTTTTTCATTCTGAAACTGAGCCAACCCTGCAGAGGAACTCTCTGACCTTAGGAATAAGAGGCCATGAGTTCCCGTTTTGCTTTTTGGCTCTTTGTAGCCTTTGCTCCAGGAACGAAGAGTCTCTGCTGGCCTCGGTATTTGCCACCTAGAAATGGGATGAAAGGCCTTAGTGTCTTAGGGCAGCTCCTCTTGAAATGACATACTACTTTCACCTGGCACCTACCTGCATCTCACACACCCAGCGAATCTGTGTGCGCCAAATCATGTGCCTGTTTGGCAGCTCCAGAGTCCACACCCCATCTTTTCTGAAAGTGGGAATTAAGCCCAGGAATTGGGAGGGTTCCCCTGCTAGTTACCTGCTGTCTGGTGAAATGCACCTAACATTTATTGCTAGCAAGTGGTCTACAGATGCTTTCACCTTCATCTCACCTAAAAGGTGAAGGTTTTTTGCTTTGAGCATCAGAGAAGTCAGAGTTTGCTCCTTTCTACAAAAGGCTGTTGAACACAGTCAACTGTTTGCTTGACTAAAAAAAAAAATCTACAGTTCAATACTGTAGGAAAACACTCTTTCAACATCTTTGGCAGTCAAAAGAAAGCCTGTTATGCACCTGTAGAAGAGTGATGGGTGTTTTCACAAGTGGCTGCATGTGTTAGGCTGAACTTGCCAGAAATGGCATAAGAAGTTTAAAAAAAAAAATAAAAAATCAGAAGCAGTAGTGGAATGCGGGGCAAAAATAGGGAAACTCCCTAAACCAAGTCCAGAGTAGGGAGGAAGACTTAGGCGTTTAAGTCAGTGAAACGTTGAAATGTGTTATTTTACAGATATGTTGTGACAAATTTGGTTTGTCATCAAATCTAGCTGGACATCTTTGGCTTGAAAAGAAAACCAGCAGCATGGGTACAAACCAAATGGGGTCTGCCAAAGAGCTGGAACGATCCCTGAAACAAAATCTTCTCTGGCATGGGGAAGTACCACTGGTGTATCCTTCCCTACAAGGAGGTTCAAAACAAAAAACACGGTTCATCTGCCATTCATTACTTTCTCAGCTTTTCTGGTGACCGAGGGCAGCCAGTGTTTGTAGTATCAGTTGGTTTGGTGGATTTATTTCCCTTCTCTAGGGGAAAAATAGTAGCGTTGGGGAAAAAACAGTAGCATGTGAAAGGGTTCAGTACTTCTGCAAAGGAGATGGACAAACTAGGCTGCTAGGAAGTATCATAATTAAAAGCAAACTATGGTTGTCAAAATAAATGAACAAAACACGGTTTATGGTACATTAACTTGTTTGCTTACTTGCACATAACAAAATTTTTTTTGGCTTAGCAATTGGACTCCCACTCATTAGTGAAAATTAATTAGATTCTATTGTGATACTTGTTGGCAACTCTGAGAATAGAGAAAGAAAAGGAAGGAAGAATGGTTCAGACCAGGACCAGCAGGCTGGTAAGCACTTATTGACTTGATCTGAATTCAGAGGCACAATTTCAGCTCTTCTTCGTGACAGGTAACAGCTGCCTGCAGCCCACCAGGATGGCGGCAAACTTGCAGTTGTCTTCTGTCACAGAGCAGTTGCTCTGTGATTCAGGTTTGATTTTTTTGGGATACATCAGAGGGATTGCAGACCTTCATGTGAGGCTGACCCTGGGCTCTCTGCCTCTCTGTGTGCTGCTGGCAGGAGAGAGGTGCAGCTCCACCGCTTCTGTAGCCAGCCCATTTAGGCTGCGACTGCCTCTGCTGTTACTCGCAGCTTTCCCAGAAGGTACAGAATGAAATCGGGATGAGTCCTGCCAGTTCCTCCACTGCGAATAGCATTAGTGAAAACTGACCAGAGGAGAAATTCTGCTGCTGCTGTTGGGAGAGCTGATGGCTGTGTCTGAAGCATTTCCATGCTACTGACATTGAGAGGGAAGTTCTGGTTTGTGTCACAGTCACAACCAAATCCCTGCAACAGCACAGCCTCCATGAAGTAGGAAAGGGATGGCTTTAGAAAATGCATTAATTCTTAGGGAATGATTTGGGGGGGGGGGTTCTTCCCCCTCCGTATCAAAGAAGGCCTGTCCCAAACTTTACAATTGAGGGGTAGGGGAAAGAAGCAGTGTAATTTGTTGGACTGCGTTTAATCAGATGTTAGCACTTCAGTCCTACGTCTGTGTCTTCCTAGCTATCTCAGCAAGTTCTTTGGATAAGAGTAAAACACAAATCATGTCACTCTTATCTCTTCTTGCTTCACGAAGCAGGACTCAAATGAGGAGGTCAGCTACAGAGATACAGAGCCAAAAAGCCTCAGGTTTCGTTATGAGCTGCGTTCAGTGTGAAGGTAGGCAATTTGGATCTTTGTGTTTTAAGGAGACCTGAGCTTAGGTCCTTGAGCTAAATTGGACAGAGGAGCAGTTAAATGTGAGATTCTTCAGTTGTGCTGTGAAAACGCTGAAGCTATCCTCTTTGGCCCAGTTAATAAGTAAAAGGGCTGTGATAACTCTCTGAGGGCACACAGTGCATTCTAACATTACCATTTTGGCAACATATGAACTTGGCTGAGCTTTTATTTTTGTGCCTTTTGTTGAAAACTTAAGCACTAGGGAGGGAAATAATTGCAAGAAAGTTATATTGGGATTTTTATAAATGCCACTGGAGTTCAAATTCCTAAAACCCATTCACTAAGGCATGTCAGTTCCTATCTTGATCTAGCCTCTAGGATCCTTTTATGTTTTGTTCTGTGTAAATTAAAAACAAAAGTGAGTCCGGACTGATTTTGTGGAAATGGTTAGAGCCTGTAGAAATGAGCAGAGTGCTGGCCTTCAAAAAATTACGCTTTCAACGAACGTCTGTACCAAGAATATCAGGTTGGGAGTTTTCCACAGTGGTTTAAAGCTTGCTGTGTGTTGCAAGTTTATCCGCAGGAGTGCGTGACATGTGGGAGAGAGTAGAAAGACAAGAACAACTTCTTATTTCTAAGTCATTATGCCCAATTGGATATAAAATAGACAGACTTGCTCCAGAAGACTTTACAACGCAAAGATGAATAGAGATCTGCCCTCCCCATGGTGACAGGATGCCTAAAACAGTCACCAGTGTGAGCAAGGAGGCTGGAGTAATGGTAATTTAACCACTAAAAATATATATTCAAAGAGCTATTGGTATTAGAGGAAAATGGGCTAAAAATAGGTCTGTTCTCTTCGTGATGTTGCATGGTGAGTAGGAGGCAAATATTTATCGCAGAACCGCAGAATGGCTGAGATTGGAAGGGACCTCTGGGTCTGTCTGGTCCTGGCCCTGCTCGAGTAAGGAGCAGAGCAGGGTGCCCAGGCCTGTGTCCAGGTGTCCTGTGAAGATCTCCAAGGAAGAGACTCCAGAATCTCTCAGGGTAGCCTCCAGCACCTGCCCAGCACAGCAGTGCTGCCGGATCTTTAGACAAAGTCTAGTTTGTCCACGTTGCTTCTTGTCCTGGTGTCGTGGTTTAACCCGGCTGGCAGCTAAATACCACGCAGCCGTTCGCTCACCCTCCCCCCTCCCTCTCTGGGACGGGGGAGAGAAATGGAAAGTGAAGCCCGTGAGTTGAGATAAAGACAGTTTAATAAGACAGGAAAATAATAATAATAATAATAATAATAATAATAATAATAATAATACAATGATGATAATAGTACTACTACTAATAATATGTACAAACAAGTGATGCACAATGCAATTGCTCACCACCCGCTGACCGATGCCCAGCTTAACCCCGAGCAGTCCGGCCCCCTCCCCCCGGCTAGCCACCCCTATATATTGTTTAGCATGACGTCAGATGGTATGGAATACCCCTTTGGCTAGTTTGGGTCACCTGTCCTGGGTCTGTCCCCTCCCAGCTCTTACTGCACCCCCCAGCCTGCCCGTTGGCAGGACAGAGCAAAGGCTGAGATGTCCTTGGCTTAGTATAAGCACTGCTCTGCAACAATTAAAGCATCGGGGTGTTATCAGCACTCTTCTCATCCTAAGCCAAAACACAGCATTCCACCAGCTACTAGGAAGAAAATTAATTCTGTGCTAACTGAAACCAGGACACCTGGCACCATGCATCACTGAAGAGGTCCTGGCCGCATCTGCTGCGTACCATGCCTGCAGGTAGAGCTTGCTGCACAGCCCTCTGGTGAGTCAGCTGCTCCCCACAATTGTGTTATATGTGAAAGTTCTGCTTTTTCTTCATTTTTCTTTCAATTTGAAAAATTCACATTGAATGGCGTGAGGGGGCTGTCATCAACTGGGTATGCAGCTAAAACTATTTTTTCCACCCAGTGGAACCACTTCTGTAACTGGCTGTCCCAGCACTTTCTACTACTGAAAATAGCCTTTTTCCTGCAGAGGGATGGAGAGTGCTGCAATATGAGATCTCACTTGTTAGAAAATGTGTGCCTTTGTTTTAAAGACAGTAGTAAAAGGATTTGTTTTGGGTGCTAAATATGTCAGCATTGTAAAGAGCCAGCAACCCACTTTGTTTTTAAATGTTTAAATAATTGTTCATATGCTATGCCTGCTTGAATTATGATTAATTATATAAGTCACAACTTGGTAAGAACCAGCCCATGAATGAAATACTATATTCAGGAGTTTATTTTGCTGTATTTATTTTTTTAATTTGTGTGTTTTTTTTAAAAAGGGGGAAAAAAAAAAGGCTGGCTAAGGGAGGCCAGCTGGCATTATTACAGAGTAATATGGGAGAGCTGTGAGCATCGAGGAGGCACAGCATGACGGAAGGCAGCCAGAAGGATTAAGGTATCTTAGAACTTCTTTGCCGCAGGCTTAGACTGGTGGCAGAGGGAAAGCATAATTCCCACTTTATTTTATTTGTTGCGAGACCAAGGGAAGTAGCCAGTTCCATCGCCTCTCTTTGTGGGTTGGGGAAAGCAGAGCTGGCACTGGGTTGTTGTAGAAATGCGGAGAGTAGGAATTTGAGGGATGTTTGAGGTCACCTTTTTCCTAAAGCTGCTCTCCTATGGGTCTGTCAGGATAAAAGGATAGTGAACGGGGCCGTGCGAGTGGCAAAGGTCTCCAGGGAAGATTTGAAGCAATAAAAGCATGCGCTGGTTGCACAGCATGGGGCGGGGGATTGGCAGAACTCTGCAAGAATTTGGAACTATTTTCGCTGGACACAGGGGCTATTGTTGCCTACTGTCTTAAATAAACGTCCCATTTAACCTGTAACAGGATAGACTGCGTTGTCTTAATGCCCAGTTTTTTTATAAGCAACAAAAACAAAGCAGTAGATGCTGATATTTTCTGAGATTTGTTTTTGTGCAAAATCAGGAGAAGGATTTGTTTGGGCATTAAATGCTGGTAATGTCAGTCTCATGTCAGACTTAGTTTTCTGTTGCTGACATCAATTACACTAACTTTTGTGTGTATGTGCACATAAATATGTTCACATGCATGGATATACATGCATGCATTTATATATTTATTACTGTATATATATATTTACTTATGGCCCACAGAGTTAATGATAAAACAAAGCCAAACTCTTTATTTCAAACTTTTCCAGATTTATTCTAAAAATCTTGATGTGAAGCTGACAGTGTTCCTTTAATATTTGTATTGACAGTATCTCTTAAATGCTTCCATTATTTGGTTTTAAAACATAAGTACTTGTGCCTCTTATCTTCTGGGGCCACTGTTCTAAGGAAGAAAATCGGCGTCCTTTGTAGCTGTTTTACTTTCAAGGTATCAAGTCCTTGTCCCCTAATCTCCCTTGGAAGGGATTGTAGGAAGTGAAGTGCTGACTTGCTGCCTGTATTTAAATCCTCTTTGAGAACTTTGTAATCTCTTTTATTTAATATTTTTAAGTCAGTTTTCAGCACAACGCTATTCACAGCTGCCGAAACACTTTGTTTTTAGGAAGGGATCTGTTTCATGATGGTGGAGATCTGGGTGCTGGTGTATTCAGAGTGCCCTCAGGGCAGAGCCTGGCTGGACCCTGGGAGCAGACCTTAAATACACACCTGTTCACCTTGCATAAAGCTGCTCCTACTTCTGGAAATACCTCATTCACAGCGGGTATGCCAAAAGGCTTAACACTGGCATTACACAGTATTGGCTTGAGTAACATTATTGCCTTAGCTGGTCTGGAGTGGCCGAAGCTAAATGCCACCCAACCCTTCCAGCACTATTTACAAAAGTAATTTGAGAGAACTCGCAGAGAGCTAACAGGCAGTGGGCACATCTCAAAATAGTGGCAGATGGATGCACTTGCAGAGAGTGCCTGTAATCCTTTTTTTTTTTTTTTTTTTTTTTAGGAAAAATAAACCTTAATTTTGCCTTACTATGGTCAAACTTTATTTAAAGAAAACCTTTCACTTGTCATGTTTCTTAAAGCATTGACTTAATTTCCTGGTCTAAGGCATTTGAATCATGGTTCTTATTCTTCTAATTCATCTCTGTTATATGTCAAAAAATATTTTTGTTGTTAGCATATATGTATATTTTATAGCTTTTTAATATTGTGTAAGCATCCTTTAGTGCAACTTGACTTGCCAAAAACATAACAAACAGCATAGGCTTTTATTAATCATCCTTGTTTCTTCCCTTCATTAAGTTGCCATAATTAGTGCAAGATGAGCCTCCACCTTAGCGAGAGGGGGGGGAAATTGCAGCCAGCAAGATTAAAGCCTATTCTGCACCAAGTGTTGATAAAACAGATTTGAAGAGGGAGGCCATGTTGTCAGTGTGGCAGTGTTAAATCTCTCTCCCAAAACAATCGTGTGTAAAGCTCCACCTATGTGGCTAATCATGCTTGCATTGTTAAACATTTCCATGGCACAGCAGTGCTTGAAGTGCTGTTTTAGATTAGATTAGCTGCACACTGTGTTGAATAGATAGCATTTTGAGTACCGGGGTGTCAAATGATACAGCTGATAAAAAGTAACTGAAGAAGAAGCATCTTCCCTTCGCTCCCCTCTGCCTTCCCCAAACATTCAGGCACATCTCCAGGAGGGTGTTTAAACAGATTAGAGTCACTAGTTTAGCTAGGCTGACCTGAAAAGATTAAGAAATATATATATAAAATATACACGTATTTTGTTGGAGGAAGTTTCACTTCCAACATACAGTTCCGCTTGCAAAATATTAATTTTTAAAACAGCTGTACCCAAAATTAATTTTGTCCTTTACCAAAGGTGCCTCGCTGTTCTTCTGCAGCGCAGCAGTTTTGTGATTGAGGCCTGGATGTGCAGTCCTGCATAGGCGAAAATCTGGAAGTAGGTTATTAATAAAAAATGTTTTTCTTGTGTCCATGCTGAAGGCCTAATTAGAATATTTTTTTTTTTTTTTGGATCTAAAACCAGCAGGAAAGGTACTGCAGTACAAGATGTTCTTGTGCTCACACAGCAGTGACATGTGCTTCAGAGGGTGTGTGTTTTAGATGGCTGGCATGGAGATACCAATTTTTTTTTTGCACACCCAGCTTCCCAGCATGTCCATCTCTGCAGAGTGTGGGTGGCTGTTGTTGAATAGAGGTGGAAACAAATGCACAGCTGGGGCAGCGTACACTGCTGGACAAGGTAAGCTGGTTCTCAAAGTGCTGCTGTTCTGTGTGCTGCTTAGTTTTTCCCCCACCCCCCAAATTATTAAAACTAGGGTTTGGAGGAAGAAATGCCTTCCAGGCTGCTGTAGTAGCTCTGCCGGTGTTCGGATGGACAACTGCCACAGGTTTTCACACAGCCATTCTTCTTAGTACATTTACAGTGTCATGACTGAGGCAAGCAGATACTCAATTATTAATGACTTATCTACAAAGAAAAATAATTAAAAACAAACCCAAAGCAATAGAGCACTTAATTAAGAGTTAGTGGCGGAGTTTCTGCTCTCTCTTAATGGAAGGCTTCCAAGAACAATTTTACCTTTCAGAAAGAGTACCTGCTTCAGCCTGCCAGATTAAAAGTGCTTCCCACGTAAAATAGTAGTTGGATCATGCTTTTTGGCAGGCAAATATACTTATTGATTAGACACTAATTGGAGCTATGCAAAGGGGGAAGGAGCCTGTATGTATTTCAGAAGCTTCAGGTAGAAACCTGCATTAGCATTATATTGTAGGTGATCCTAACTGCAGCTTCCAGCGGGCCTGAAGGAGCTTTGCTCCAAAGCCAAGCTGCAGCATCTCAGTCCTCTGCCTGTGTTGGCATCTCTTGGTATCCTGCTGATTTATGAGCTTCCGCGACCGTTTTAGCAATATCAGTGATGCTGTCCTTGCTGTAACACCCTGGACTTTTGTTGCTGTCCAGAGTCCACTTTCCATGTCTCTTGCATTGATCTGTAGCAAATTTCGTCAGAAATAGAAGGCAAAAACAAGCATTGTAAGTAGAGATGAGGTTTTTCTCAGGACACGGGTTAACAGCGATGAGCTGCTGGATTTCCCAGGTCTAATCATCTTCCCGAAGGCTGCATCCAGGCAAACTCCTGCTTCAGAGCCCGTGATTAGCTGCTTTCTTAATAAATAAATAAATAAAATTAAAAATTGACTCAGCAGCAGCTAAATTGAATTTCTGAAGCTATTTATTTCCTTGCTTGCATTTCTCTTGCTGATTTTTGTGCTGCTATATGCTTGCTTCTTCCCTGCTTTCTTACCTTTTGTTTCTATAATTCTTTATTTTTTTCCAAATTGTAGATTGGCCTCACTTCCACTCCTTTTGCTGTCCTTCTGTCCTGATCACCTTGCATCAGTGAATGTGTCTCACATTGCTGGGGATGTGTAAACAGGAAGCACGGTCAGGTTGATGGTTGGACTTGGGGATGCTGAAGGTCTTTTCCAGCCCAGATGATTCCAGGTGTCTAGGTATAACTTGGTAGCTTGAAATAAGGAGCAAAATCAGCAGGATGTGACCAAGAAGTGCTTTGAAAACCAAATGGGGGGCTGTTGTGTTAACAGAAGTCACGCTTTTCTATTTTCTTTGCCTTGAACGTGCTGACAGTTTCAATACTGGAGGTTTTTTTCCCTGTAGTCCTCCGTGTGCTGCGTTAGCTGCCAGTAAGTGGCTGATCGGATAAATGATCTCAAGTCCTGTCCTTGTGCTGTTACTGCCTGGGTTTTTCTCATTTCATTTTCTTCCCCCCTCCCCAAGAAGTAATATGGAGGACTTTAATTGAATTACTTGGAAAGAAGAGCTGGTGAGTGGTCACTCAAGACCTTGTGGAGGGTTTTACCCTACAAGTTGTTAGCATGGCTTGAGCCTGTGATCAGCGAAAAGCAAGCAGGCAGCCTTCTGCAATCAGCACAATCATCTGCTTTAATTACCTTACTTTATGTTCCCTATACAGAAGTAAGTAGCCAAAATTAAATTTTATAAGGAAGCTGTTAATGAATCGTAAGTCACTCAATTTCTGTCTTTTCAGTTAAATTAGCGATAATAAATAGCCCAAACCTTGGCAGTGTCTGTTCTCAAACTTCTGTGTCTGAACTGTGCTTTCTTTGAGGAATTAATAAGAAAAGTTAGTTAGGCTGCTAATTTTCTGTCCTCCCTGTTTGAGCTGCGTGGGTGTCAGAGGCAGAGCGGAGACACGAGCATCCTTTAGACATGTGCGTAGAGAGAACAGCATTTCCTAGATGTCAGGCTCCTTCTGGCTTGCATCAGTGATGGAGCCAAAATCAGGAACAGAAAGGAGGAAAAACTGTAGAAGAATATTTCAAGAGTTATACCTTGAATGTCCTTACCTGCAAGGCGGTTTTGGCAGCAGTGGTGCCGTGCATGGTATTTATCCATGCTGCCTTTCCACTTCCTGTTCCTTTTGCTTCATTAACAAAGCCATACTTCCCCTGAAAGCCCAGCTCTTGCCCAGCTTTCAGGCACATGCTGGCAATCCCCCTGAAAGCAATCGATTGCCACAGGTAGAACATCCTGAGTGACTTTGGCAGAGGACACTTTGCATTGGCTTTCCCACAGCAAAGAAACCCTGACTTTTATTTAATTTCTTTTTTTTTTTTTTTTTTTTTTTGCTTTTTATTACTCCAGCTGGTTTTTTGAAACTCGGATATTGATCTATCAAAGCCTGTATGCCCTGGATTTCTGTAAACCACCTTTGATAGGAAAACTGAACAGGGCTGTTCTTGCCAGTATATGGATCTTGCTGGCTAAAATGGGGCCCTCTGAGAACAGCAAGGAGCAGCCTGCTCCTTCCCCAGAGGCATTACACACCCTTTGACAGTTAACTTGCTCACCGTGTTGTGCATGATTCCTCATCTACCTAATTACCTTGAAATAGTAGGTAAACATCTCTGATATTCACCTGACCATTTTGTCGTTACTCTCTTATATAAGAACGTGGCATATTTTGAGGTGTTTTTAAGCAAATGCAGCTGTATCGTTTGTAATCAACAATCCCCTTTCAAGGCTGTATTATATATCATTAGAGCTACAAGATGCTTTTTGCTCTAAGGACTTTTTGTGTATATGATAAGTACAGAAAGCACTCCTGCTAAAACCACACAGCATTTCCTTTTCACGTGTATCGTATTTATCAGGGTGGTGGGGGGGATGTTGTCTGGGCATTTTTTTTGTCTCGTTGTTTGTTACTACTAAACCTTACAAAGCTTAAGGAAAATATCATCTGCATTTTTAACCTTGCTGAACAGTCAGTGTGCTTTTGAGCTCCTGATTAATGCAGAATTTGATCAGGAAGTGTGATTGAGAGTAGCAGCTTGTCAGGGTGTGTGATTAATGACAGCTCCACCTGCCATGGGGCTTCCGAAGTGGTAACAGCAATCCAGACTGGAGTGTCCTCTTCACTGAGCTGCAATTTAGGCTGCAGATTTATTCCCTCATCTCTCTCTCCCCGCCAAGAGTGCAAAGCCAAAAAAAATAACGATAGGAATACCTGTAAAGATTTAGGATCGCAACAACTGCTGGCTGGTGTGGTGAAGTAGAGTGGGGCAAAGAGAAGGGCAGACTTGGTGGTTTGACTGTGGGTAAATAGAGTATATAAATGAAGTGTGCCACCTTGCTCCCCAAATGGGTAATTTTTAGTCCAAAATATGGTGCAGAGTTAGGTGGGGTGCACTCACTGTGCCTAGGCAGTCAGGTATGTGGGCTTTGCAGCCTGCTCAGACTAGATGATACCTTCTAGCTGTTTTTTAGGCTAGTCCTGCTCTAATTCTCAGTAAGAACTCTTACTAATTTCTATTTTTACATTTATTTTCTCAGTTCTAAGGTTGAAATTCATTACCTGCTTCCCAGCAGCTCTCGCTGCCAAGCTCCTGTTTGGCTCCCGCTCCAACCAAAACCTGCAAAGAAGTAGCTGCAAGCCCGTGTGTCATACTCAGGTTTGTAGAGCAAAGCAATTTGATACTAGACCTGGAGAAATAAAGGTACATGGAATATATTCCACAGTAGCAGGTGATTTCTGCGTGAATGAGGTCTTGCAGATATACTTAGTCATCCTGATTGGTCTCACTAATGTTATTCTGGAACTGAGTCTTTTTTTATACTGCTAGTTGTACAAACCACAGCCTAGATTATAGGGACCTGCCTGGGGAAAGTGTGCATCTCTGTGTAATTGGCAAAGAAATTAAACCTCTACTAGAAATGAAACTATGAAAGCATCAATAGCGGTTAGTAATGTGCTTCAAAATTGTGTATCAGTGACAGCCTGCTCCTGCTCCCTTGTTCTGATGCCTCAGGTAAACGCTGAACATAAATGCTGCTTATGGTTCTGTAGCTGGCATCTCGAAGAAAAACACTTCCTACAAACAAAACTCCCAAACCCACCAGCATTCCCTGGCGTTCAGCACTGGCTGCAGGGGGCTCGTCCTGGTGGAGCAGGCGATGAGGACAGCGGCGCCCTGGGTGGTAAAAGATCCTCATGGTGGAAAGTGTGGGTGGGCTGGGGGGGCCTGCTGACAACTTTGGAGGCCCCAAAGAGAAGAATTTGAGCGGTGGCTGTGGCAGATTGCGAGGGTGACTCAAGCACATTCTAGCATTGATCGCCCTTCTTAAAATAAAAGCTGCTCGCATTCATGGCAGTGAGGGTGGGATTCGTCTCCCCTTACTTCAAACATCTGAGTTTAAGCTCCTTGCCCCAGGGTGCCTGCAGAGTCAGGAGAAAGAAATAGATTGCCCTCTGAACGTGCCTGCGCTGAATATCAGAGGCTCTAAGCTTAGGCTGAGGTTAGCTTCTCTCCTGGCCAGTTTGTGCTCGCCACTTGTTCTGATGCTGAATTTGGGCAAGACAGATCCCACCCTTGGTGCTGAGCCTCAGGGACCAGCGAGGGCTTGGCTTGTGCTGGTTCTTCATCAGCCACAGTCTTCAAGTAGGTGCTTAGATGGGCTGGAAGAAATCCCCTTAGGTGTCGCTTTGTGGTTGTGCTGGGCGTAGGGCTGCTGCAGCCACCGCTGCAAATTCAGCCTGCAATGCTCAGCTCTGGTCGTCTCTTTGCTGCTGTTTGTTTCCAGCAAGCCTCTGAGCTCAGTGCTGGGTAAAAAGCCCGATGCTTCATTTTTAAACAAAAATGCCATTTTCCATTGCTATTGCTTTTGAATGCAATAGGGAGGAGAGAATGTGCATAAATCCTTTCTCCAGCTTGTGCCTCTGTCTGCAGCGTGAATTAACATTAGTGTTTTGTCTTCAGAAAAAAATGTTACCACATTATGTTGTTACATGCCAGCGTGACAGCCTAATAGGACCAGTGCATCCAACTTTTTCCCTCTCTCTACTTCTTGCGGGAAATGCTATCAATTTAGCTAATGAGGGAGCCAAATACAGCAACTTGTGAGTATTCCTCTTTTGGCAGGCTCATGTCTCTAAAATGTACAGGCCTGTCTCTCCTAGTCCTTTGGTTTCAGGAGATGACACACGAGTTATTTCCATTCCCCCATCCTTACCACAGCGTCTAAAGCGCAACATCTCTTAAAATGCAAGCACAGGACGTAATGTCTGGAGAAATACTTGATCAGACTTGCCTGAAAGATGTTCATTTGTGGAGAAGGAAATGCTAGGAAAAGGTTGGGTTACAGGAACGCCTATTGTGCTTTTATTTATAGGTTGGCATTACTAAATACATGAACACATTAGTCCATGCTTTGATTTGAGGTGTTGGAGAAGTACTTTAGTCCCTAATTTAATTTGGGGCCCATGGAAAGATTGTGACTTGGCCCAAAATCCCACAGACCTTCGTAAAAGAGGCAGTGAGAACCTAGTCTATCCAAACCCTAGTCCTGTTCCTTCCCAAGCTCTCTTGGTTCAGAAATAAAACCCAATTAAGCATGTGGAAGAGCATGGATTTGAGGCACCATGGGAATGTGAGCCCCTTTTTGGAAGGATCATTGTTCCTGACGAAGTCTCAGTGAGCTGGAGTTCACCATCAAGGCCAGGGTAACAGCATCAGCAGGCCTGTGGCCACTCACTGTGCAAGTTGCTTGCTTGCAGTAGTTTCAAAGGAATTAAGTTGGGATGAAAGCAGTAGAAGGCTTTTGTTATCTCCTGCCAGCTAAGAGCATATACCTGGATACATGGCCTTGCTGATGTATGGTAACTGGTTATGGTGCAATGACTCGATCAAGAATATGAGCAAATCAGAGAAATTAAGTCATTTATACTGCAAGGCTTGTATTTTTTACGAATGTTATAAAACTGGTGGTGCTTGTAGTTTTTTTAATTCTTTTTGGGGTATTTGTCTGAGCAGTGGTATGAAATGGCACTTCTTTAGTGATACTGAGATACGTATTCTTGGTCTGTAACCTTGCTAAATCTTTCCTGATGCATAATGCTGTTATTGCCTTAAAGGGAGAAAGAGCTTTAAGTGTACTACTTACTTCTGTAGAAACAGAATTTTACCTGCTGACCGATGGAGGACTCATACTTTATCTTAAGAAATGCTGTTAAACATAGGTAAATCTAGATAAAAATAAATCTGTAGCTTGTCATCGTCCAAATGATGAGTATAAGATGTAGCATAAGTGTATCTTGAAGTTACAACATAAAAATTAAAATCCCTTAGTAAAAATGCCTTGCCTATAAATCAGAAACCAGATACCCAAGTTGTTTATAAACTGAAGTCAATATTTTTGGTTCTAGAAAAGTGGAAAACAATATCATTGTAATTCTTCTGTCAGAAAAGTGACTGTAAAAAAAGTGATGTCTTGCTCAGCAGGTCTGCTCCTAGCATCTATTTCAGGGCCTATTTTCCTTTCTTCCTTCCTCCTGACGAATGCTCTCACTCTCCTTGCTTTTGCAGAGCCAGCAGAGTGCTGATCGAGCGGGGCTGGATGCTGGGCTGGCAGAGCCCAGCAATCGGAATTACCAACTGCTTTGCCAAATCCTGCATCAGCGGCAGCTGGGGACACTGGGGATGTGCAGGTGTCTCTGCGCATGGGTTTGGCCCACGGTCCCACGATTACTGGTAGTGATGGGCAAGGAGAAATGAGCCCAGGATGACTCAGGAGCATGTTGCAGGGTTGGCAGGAGAGGAATGTGGGAGAACATCTTTTATTTGTAAACTGAGAAGGCTTGAGACAGAAGCATGAAAGCACAATAAATCTGGAATATCGCAGGGCCCCTTAACTAAGTCTTTATTTCTTCTTTCTCCCAATATCCACTCGAAGTAAATCTTGCTTTAAGTCCACTTAGAGCTGCTTGCTCAGAGTATGGGGAAGAAAAATAGAAAAGCTAAAACTTCAGTTTCTTCTACTTAGAAGATTATTGTGGAGGTTACCTTAATGATACAACTGTGGAAAATATCCCTGCAAATTCGGATCACTTTGTCTGAAAGGATTCACCCTCAAGAAGGTAAAGCAAACAAAAATCCAACTATCCAACCAAATGTTAGAATTTTAAAAACTTAATAGCAATTTAAATAGCCTCCCTTCCTCCTCTTATTTTCTTTGCCTATTCTAAGCAAGCCCAAAGCACTTCAAGCTACAAATGGAGGTCACATAACACAGCCCAGTCCCTGTGGTCATTATCCAGAAAACTGAAATTCAGATGTCTCTAGGGCAAAACAAAGTAGTTCTTAAGTAGGGCACAACTTCAGGACAAGAAAAGAATGTCATCAGGCTGAGCTGAGATTTTCAAGGTAGCTAAAAAAGTTGAGCCCTTGGGTA
This sequence comes from Aythya marila, assembly GCF_965140915.1. NCBI lineage: Eukaryota > Metazoa > Chordata > Aves > Anseriformes > Anatidae > Aythya > Aythya marila. The sequence goes on from NC_139044.1 coordinate 111,753,206, forward strand.
ACAATGTTAAGGGTCAACACTCAACTAGCAAAGGGACAGCCTTAAATACATACGTTGATAGTTATTGCTTTTTTATCTCTATTCCCAAGGCCCATTTCCCTCCCTATTCCCCCCTCAATAAGTGGGGTTCAGTTTGTAGCATCCCATTTTGAATTTATTTAGAAAATGTTATTTCTTTCCCATTAAAATGTCATGGGAAAGTTGAAAGACTTTCTTTTCAGCCAAAACATGGGAAACTTTTTTTTTCTTAACCTGAAATAATTTCACTGCTGTGGTAACTGAGGAAATAAAATAATCCCACACAACTTGTCAAAATGGAAGCATAAACAGAGGCTTTGAAAGCCTGCATTTTAGCTGGAAAAGAAAGCACCGTCTCCAGCTGCGGTGCTTGATATGGCTTTACAGTATTTTGACAATAAACGCTCTAATTTTATAAAAAGTATTAAAGGAAAATGGTTTTTAATAATTAGGACTATTTTTACAAAGACACTAACTATTTTTCAAGATTCCATAATCTCATTTGCATGTTTCTCTACAGAATTACCAATACTCAGTTGCAGAGATTGTGATCACTTTTTTTTTTTTTTTTTTTTTTTTTAACTTCAGCCTGCTCAAATGGTATTGTACTAGTTGCAGAATAGCACCTGAATAAGTGGCAGGGAATGTTTCTAATCAAAGCTTCAGTCAAGGAAGAATGCTTCCAAAACAACACTGAACATGGGATTTCTAACCATCTAGTCGTTCTGTTAAAAGGTTTTTAAAACTGTTGATAATTCCACCATCTGGGGACATGGAATAGTTTTCAAAGAGTGAGAAATGGTCTATGTAGTTGTTCTGTGTAGAAAAATGCAGTTGGAGAAGCAGCTACTGCAGGGTTTTGGGATGATGGACTTGAATTCAATGGCTTGCTCTATTTGACAAGCATCTTTGCAAATCTAATTGCGTGAGACCTGCTTACAAAGTGATGGCTTTGCTTGTTGGGAAGCAAACGGAGGAGATGCCATCTCTCCCCAAGCGAAGGATTGGGCAGGATTCCTTATGGCTTGCTTTCTGCAGGTGCTCTGTTCTTGTCTTTTCACCTTAGCATATCAGATTGGCAAACAACCTGATCCCACATTTTTAGGGGTGGGACATGAAGCTGCAGTCACTCTTACGAGGTGAGTGATGGTCCTTACAACAGAGCTGAAGTAGTGTTTACTGCTGTATCTACAGTCCTGTGATGTGATTTCAACAAACTGAAGACCTTGCCTCGAGTGTTAGGCTCTTATCTCAGAAGTGTGGTGTCTATGTGAGGGAATAAACAGAACTAAATGACAACAAGTACATGGGTCCTGTTCATTCCCACCTCCAGCGATGCTGACTGTAAATCTCTGGCTGAGGCTGTTTTTGTTATTAAACGATGCTGCATTCTGATGGAGTGATCACACAGCTGAGACATTAGCTCATGAGTCTTAATCCACTGTTGCCTCTGATAATTCATTTAGCTTTTCAGTCTGTTTGTCTGCCTCTGAAGCTGTGAAATGGGTAAGTTTGTAATCCCTTCCAGAGGAAATTATGGGAAGGGTTGCGTGGCATTAAATCCTCCCCCAGGGAGGTCCCAGGGGAAGCACTTGTGAGGATGCTGCAGGGACTTCTGAATGCTCTGAGAGACGAAGGACGTGCTGTTTCTTCAGAAAGAGGAGGACTGAGAACTACGTAAGGTTGGCTGTGTGCTTTGGAGGGGTGTGGGCTGTGGAAGGAGATCCCACGGAAGCTATCCCAACAAGTGCTGACAGACATACTCCATGGAGGCTGTGGGCTGGGAGAGGATGCAGGCAGCTGTATGTCACCACTGCATGCTGCTCTGGTGTCTTTTCCTCCAGTTTTCTACTCACACAAAGACCTTTGCTGGCTCTTGTCTGAAACCTATGGTAACAAACCTTTCCTCATCCCTCTTGCTGTGCCATTTTTTCCCCCCTTCTTTTGTTTTGCCTCAGAAACAGCAAGACGGAATTAAACATAAATAAACAATACCTCACGGACGTGGTGCTAGTTGCCACTTTTATTTGTAGGGTCTGCCTTTCCCCCCCACCTGCTTACATCTGTTATTTTGACGGGCTTTTTACAGCGGTAGCTGCCCGTTGTGCTCTGGGGGTAGAGCTATCGCAGTGGTTGGTCTTGAATGATTTTAACATGAAAATAATAAAGCTAACCAAATGCTAACCAAAATGAAAGCACCCATAGAAGAGGGAGCGGTTGTTCCTGTTGGGTGATGTTTGTAAGACCAACCTCTCCTAATCCTTTAAGGTCACAAAGGAAGTCTTGCAAATTCTGGCTTTAATTTCGATAGTTTATCTTTGTCCAGATGTTTGTTTTTTAGACTTGTTTTTCCCACTGTTGAGAGCGGTCCTGCTGGCTCTGTAAAAACTGCATCTGTCTCACATAGGCAGTAAATGTACAGCAGCTCTGGTTGCTGTATGTGAGTTTTCCTCTAGGGCTGTTTGTCATTGTATGGTGTTTTTTTTTGTTGTTTTTTTTTTTTGCATAAGCACATTGCAGCAAAATCACTGGAGATCTTAAGGTCTATCATTCTTTAACAGTGCTTTAAACAAGCATCATTACTGATCTTTTTGATACAAATGGTACTAATTTAAAATAAGTTTGATTATATATGGTGGGGACAGTAACTTCTCACTGGCACAGCAAGTTGAAACGAATGCCTTACGCTGAAGAGAATCATGGGTTAAATTTTTGAGAGATTTTTCAGCTTACTCTCACAGACAGCCTCTTCGTAGTTTAATGTCTGGACTTTTTTTCTTTTTTTTGAAATGGGGAGACTGTTCTTTCCTCTGGCTATTTTCAGTGAGCTAGTTTCTAGAATTTTATAGAGAAAGGATAATATTTAGGTCATAAGAAGTAGGCTGTTGGAGTCTTACTTCAAATATACTGTAAATATCATAGCAACAGTTATGTGAAAGAAGGAAAATAGTCACCTCTCACAGTATTAAACATCAAGTAGCTCAGTTAAGCTATTAATTAAAACTATGTGAAATGCAGTGTAGTGCCACGTTAGGCTCTGTGAATGAACCAGTAAATTTCAAGGGATAAAAAAGAAGAGAAGTAACCATACAAGAAAAGCAAATGTGGGGAGATTAAAGGTTGAATATTTTCTAAATGAGATGAACTAGAGAAAGAAAATCAGTTCTGTTGTCCATCAGAAGTGTATGTAGCTCTTCAGTGGGCATCCAAAATCTTTGGGGTCAACCAGGACTTGAGAGCTGGGAAGTGCTGCAGCCCAGACATACATGTAGGCACTTCTAATACTGTGAGATCTGCAAGGAGACATCTACATGTCTTAAATTTTTATTATAATATAAAAAAAAACTCGTTGTCAAGTATTAGAATATAAAAACTGGCCTAGATGAGGGTTTGGTTCAGTACAGTAAGTCTCGTGGCACCTGGTCAAATTAAGTTAATCTCTTCTCTATCATAAACTATCTCATGTTACACTTTGGCTCATGGGTAAGTGCTCATTAGCAATTGGGACTTGCCAGTGTCACTTTTCAAGGGCTGGAGAGACCTTCACTGAGGTGCACTTCTCATGCAGGTTGAGGGAAAGGGAAGGCCAGAAGAGGTGTTTGCATGGCCTTGTTGCTTCCATTGTCCCCAGATAGGACTACTTGAGATCCCAGATGTCCCAGAAGGCCACCAAAATGAAGGAGACACACGGCAGAGCTCAGGTGATGTGCTACAGCCTTGCTGCTGGCTGCATGGAGAGAAAGCAGTGCAGGTGTCCCTGCAAGGAAAGAGATGCACAAGAGGTTTTCCTCAAGTAGTTTTGCCTAACTTCAGCTGTAAGTATGCTCCTGAGTTGCAGGGAATCTGGCCCCAAGCTGAGTTCTCAGGCCACTCATAAATACACTGAAGATGTTGTCTTCTGGGTCGTGCGTCCTGTGTTTTGACACTTCGATTTCTCTGTAGCAATTGCAGGCAACAAATATGAGCAAGGACAGAGCACTTGTGAAGTGGTGTTTCCCTGTGGATGACTGCTCTTTTGAGAAAGTGATATGAGAGGTGGGAAGCTAAGGGTTTTCCTTCCCACTCTCTCTTTCATTTTGCATTATCATTTTGTCCTGGCATTGCCACAGAGAGGTTGCTGAGTCAGTGTTGTCTGTGGTCACACCACTCTTCCCTTGTGGAGGGGCAAGAGGAAAACAGGTTTGGTACCCCACAGCTTGTGTGTCTTACCTCTCTTTGGGCACCTGCAGTTAAGCATGGAGCACCCTGGGCAACCTCTGCAGCTGGGGCTGGAGTGGTCACGTGGAGTAGACTATGGAGACTTGAAGCCCTTTGAAAAGGAATTAAATTTACCTATTTACCTGTCACTCGCTATTCAAATGTGGCCAAGTGGTTTGTTGATTTCTTTTTTTTTTTTTTTTTTTTTTTTTTGGACTGAAGTGCTGTTTTGTAGGAGAAGATGCTGTGCTCTGTATGCGTGTGGTTTTTTGGGTACCTGCCAGGAGTGTTGTAAAGTATCAGATTATGGGACTGAGAGATGAATGGGTTGAAGCTTACCCTCAGTGAGGCAGAGGAGTGGGGAGCTCTTTAACAAAGCCCCCACCCCTGCTCCCAAGTTATCTAAACAGGAGGAGAATGCAGGAAAAGCAAGACTGGGAGAATCAAGCCCTTGTGTCAAGGTATAAAGTACCCAGTTGTGGGTTACCTTTGTTTCCTCACTCCCAGTGCTGATCAGATTGTAAATGTCTCTGTTAAATGTATGCAAACCAGATTGTACAAAGCAATGATTTAAAACAACAACAGTCTTTCATCCTTGGTGAAACCAACAAATATTATAAAATCTAAATTGTCTGGAAGAAGTAGTTTATCTTCAGATTCTGACAGCATTCACAGCCGAAATATATAAATGCACTCAATTCTAGCTTTTGAGCCTAGATTTAATGAGGTGCTCAGAGGGAAATCTGTGGACAGGCTTGTATAAATTGTAGAAACAGGCCACTGTATTGTCACAGATGACTATTTTTCAACTTTTGATCTATTTTATAAGTAATCATTTTATCAGGCAACACCTGGGCCTACTCTTTACCTGTCCTTTTGAAAATAATTTTCAGCAGTAACATAATCACTGGCTGGAAGGGGAGCCCTGTCACTGATGCTACTGAATAACAACCGGTGAACATCAGGCCCCATGTGGGTACGGGAGGCACCTACCTGCAGCTCAGCTCCAGCCTTCCCATTTATATTTCAGATGCTGGACTAAGTTAGTGGGGAAGAAGAAGGGTGGGAGACTGAAGTGTTTTGCTCTTATCCTAAAAAAGATGTGTAGGCAATGGTGAAGGAGTGGGAGCTCTGATAAAACTGCCTTTCCTCTGACACAGCACTCTAATTTCCCCGAGCGAGCTGCTGTTCTCATTCACCACTTGGTAGGATGGCGATGAGAGATGTTATCTGATCTCAGCATCTTCAATTTACTTAGGAAATGAACCAGCGTGTTTTTAAGACGAAAGGCATCCCTACGTTAATGTGAGAATAAAATTGTTTTGGCAAGGATGTGCTGGTAAGAAGTGGAACAACCGTTCAGAACACCGAGGCTTGCATCAAATCTTAGAGCTGTTGAATTTGGTCTGTTATCTGTATGCTAATTATGAACTGAATTGTCTGGAACCAAGGGAATGCACACTCGGAGGAAAGAATTTCTTCCTAAAACCTACCCTCTTTTAGTTTAAAGCCATTGTCCATTCCCTACACCCCCTGACAAAGAGTCCTTCCCCAGCTTGCCTGCAGGCCCCCTTTAGGCACTTAAAGGCCTCTGGAAGGCCTCCCTGGGGCCTTCCCTTCTCCAAGTTGAACAACCCCAACTCCCTCAGCCTGGCTTCATAAGAGGTGCTCCAGCCTCTGATCATCCTCATGGCCTTCTCTGGAGTCGTTCTAACAGATCCTTTCCAGAAACTTCTTTTTAAAGGTATTCAAATGTCCTGTTAGCTTGAAGTAACTTGAAGTGGAATCTCCTACTACCTCATGTGACCAGATCATGTCAATGTGTGTCCTGTCCATGGCCCCATGGGTTTGTTTCTTACTTACACACTGGGTGAATTTTTTTTTAGTGTCTTCATCCTTGTTTGACTTGGGACTGTTTGTCCTTCTAGATTTTACAGCCAGATAGTATTCAAAATTCAAATACTTAAAAGAAAAAAAATTATACTGGACAGGTCTATGCTACTCTCCCCACATGCTCACTTTATTCTTTACTTGTATCTCAACCAGTGTACCTCTCAAAGATACATTTATCAGCAAGCTATGTTCTAAAGTGTTATTAAATTGAGTGCAATGGTAGATCATTCTTCATGCATTTCACAGTGAGATCTGTGGTAGTGCCTTAAAAAGGGCAGAAAGCATGGGGGATTTTTTTTTCCATTATTAACCCATTTAAGACCATTTGTTTGAATTCCATTTTAGTTTAACTGTGCAGAATATGTGCTGACAATGGTGTTTTACTTTTATTTTATAATGCTAACAGTAGGTTTCTGTGGGAACATCATGATGTGTATGGATAGGGAAAAGAGACTTGGGAGAGCATTTCACTTGTGATGTGTGACTTGCTGCATCTTTTCTCCATGGTAAAGATGATGCTGGAGGAAACTTCCTGCTCACTGTGGAAAGGAACATAATGTGTTTTAAAACATATGTATGTATCTGATATTTTGAGTATACCTTAATTTGTCTCTTTTTGTCCCCCTGTTTTTCTCAGCTTAGAAGAGTTAGGGGATTTTTTTTTTCTTGGTCATCTCTTTATCCCAGAGTTTCAACACTTTCTGAGTTTGTTTTCACTGGCAGCTTTCCCTTAAGCTGCTGTTATTGTATTTTTCGTGCCACTGTCTGTTCTGGGAAGTAAGCTGCTTAGCCCCAAGTGTTTAATTTCTCTGTTAAAGCCAGTGTGTTTTAAATGGACTTGGTGGGGCTAGCACCTCAAAAGTTCGTGGGTATCTGCCCCACTATGCTCTTTTGGTGACAGTTTTTACGTTGTCACTGTAGGTGATAGCAGCTTTGTGGGTCATGCCCCGATCGTAGATGGTATTTGACATTAGCGTATTTCAAAAGCTTTCCTGTTTATTTTGATTGACTATGTAATTCTTGTTTTGAAACTGCTTTTTCTTTTTATTTCTGATATGAGCTGCTTATTTCTCTGAAAGTGTGTGTGAGGAGTTGAATGCGTTTTTCTTTTCTTGCACAGAATATATCCTCACCTCTGATCTCTGCATCTCCAAAATTATCTTCCGTTGTGGGAAGCGGTTGGTGTAGAGCCTACAACATGTCAATTTTGAATTGTTGGATATGCATCTTACAGTCCATAAAATCTTTTATTGATATTGATCTGAAATTGCTGCTGTAATCGTACTTGGTCCTCCAACATGGTTTTTACTTGGTATTTCTTGTTTCATCTTTTTAAAGTTTGTTTTTTGTTCTTGCTTTGCATGAAGTGATCAGATCAGATATCAGCTGCACTACACACTTTAATATCCTGGATAAGTTGAGCTACGTTTTCATTCCAGTAGACAGGTTTTTAATCTGATCTGCGGGTAGATATCTTACTAGGGGAATGAATATTCTACCAAGAAGAAACCCCAGAGTGATTCTGTCAGTCTCATGCCACCCTGACTTTTTATTAGTAGTAGATGTATTCTTATTTTGTGTGTGCATACACACATGTATGAGTATATATATGTATATTTGTGTGTGTAAGTGTATATATATAAATATATTTTCAACCACACTTAGCAATTTCATTCTTCTCTCTAGTTGTCAGGACTCTCCAATGTAAGCAGATGTCATGGCTGAGGACACTGTCACTGTGTGTAGCATGCTGTGAGTTCATCAGCACAGTTGTCTGGTGTGCAGTATCCTATAATTGTCATTTTCCTATATCACATTTGAAATGCAGCTTGGAGAAATTGGCTGTTAATTGGCTCCCAGTCCTTCAGCAGTTTTCAGCATTAGAAGTCCTAATTTAATGTTGCTCTTTCTGCAGGGAGGGAGAACCATTTTCCCATCCCCGTTCATCATGCCTATGATGAATTTGTATATTTAGTTATTTTTTAACTCACTCCTAGACATTGGCATAAGTTGTGAATTTTGAGAACAGACTCATCTGTTTTCTTAGTTACTTGTGTAGCTTTTGACCTTGTTGATTTCTAGTATCCCAGAGAGCTATAATTGTAGCTGGTAGAGTAGCATTCATTTTGGAAATTGCTGTTGCATTTGGAATATGCTACTGCCACTCCTCCACACTTTCCCCAGCTGTGTGATGCTGTGCTGCTGGTAAAAGGGGAGGCGGGAGCACTCTGGTACCCAGTTCCATCAGCCAGCCACGCCAGCCCAGCCTGAGAAGTCATTGAAGGTGATTTGACTAACCCAGGCAAGGAGAAGCTCGCGCAGTACAATAGAGATAAAACCATTACTTGGCAGATAATGATTACAAATGACAGAGGGTAGTAGCATCTTCAGCTGCTCCTGACGTGTCCATTCACAGAACTGTCTTCTAAGAGGTTCAGTATCCAGATAATTTCTTCAAAGACTGTTTCTGAGGCATTCATTCAGCACACAGTTCATTGCAGTGGCAACGTTGTTTGGTTTATTGACCTAAGTGCTGTACTTGGTGTCTCTGCTGCACTTCTGAGTCTGTAGCTCATTGCTAAGGGTAAGCGAGAAGCCAGTGGGTATGTAGCACTGCAACTGGATTGCTTTTCATTTTATCCTTGCTCTTTGACCTTCCTGCCTTGGGTTAGCCTATGCTGGAGAAAGTTGCAACCTTTGGTGTAGCTCAGAGTTCCCATGGTGTTCTCAAGTCAGTTGTGCCGTGCTGAGATGCAGGTCCTAGGAAGGGGCCATCGGCCAACACTTAAATTTTAAATGATATCCCTCTCAATGCTGCTGGGCTAGATGCTTTCCTCTGCCTGGTTGTGCTCAGTCCTTTTACTCGGTGTGTACTCCTGAGAGCTGCAGTGGCAGTAACTTTTTCTACTTTATTTTTGTCTTCTAGATCTTGCTTTGTGTTCATAGTAGGGAAATAGCCCTGCCTATTTCAATAGTGAAATTTGTCTGCATAGGAAGTTGTAAATGATACTGGCTTACGTAATGTAGTATGGCATGCTGATCTATAATCTTCAGTCCACTGGTCAGGTCACTTGGCTTCCTTAGAGTCAGGGCTCCTCCTGTTACTGGATTTCTGTAGTATAAAATATAAATTGTAAAAAAAAAAAAAAAAAAAAAAAATTAAAAAAATATCTTTAAGAATGTCTTCAGAATACAATGTGAATATCATTTGAATGCCTTCTTCATTTATGTGTTATGGAGTTACAGTTGAAAAATGTATAGGCATGCATCTTCAGTGTTCCCTGGGATCGTGGACAGTGTTACATATTACTGCTAAAGCCTGTAATCACAGGTGGAGACTGCTGCAAGGGATAATCTCTTGTTGTTTGTTACATTGAGTGCTTTTTCTTTTCTTCTCCTGTTTTTTAATGAGTCCCTTTCTGAAGTAGGCTAAGCCTAGTTGTCCTTTTATCAAATCCCAGTTGGTGATCGCTATTAGCAACAAGATAACACGTTTTCACAAGCTTGCACCTGGTTTGAAAAAAGTGTGCGCTGCTTTGCGTATAAGCTTTGTCTCTTAGGTTATAAGAGTTCAGTTTGAATAGCTGATTCATGTTCTGTACTTCTGCTCTGTGAGAAGCTGTAATGTGTTTTGTTGGGCTTGCATTTCACGAAATTAAGTAACTGGAGAAGTTTTGAATGCAGAATTTTTCATCTCTGTTCAACAGCAACGATTTACAATCATAGAGAATGGAAGTCTGAGGCTTAGTTGCCACTGCATGTATGAAGTGAGGATTGTTTTTAAGAAACAAAACCTGCTTGAGAAAAGCATCTTTGATCCTTAATCAGTTAATTGCTTGGTTAAAACTTGAGTTATTAATTCAACTATGTAAGTATCCATAAAGCAGTTACTGAGGTCTTACCCAATAGCTTTTTTTACAGCCAAAAGGGACTTCTTAAACAGAATCCAACATTCCTTAAAAATAAATGAAAAGGTGTTTCGTGCTTGTGAACTTGGGATCAGGTCCAAAGGCACTGGAAACAGTGAGGTGACCTAACATCTCAGCATGTGTTCTGTCTTTTCCCCACCACTTGGTTTGGGTTATCTTAATTTTACTCACAGAAGCTGTACTGACTTGGTGTGGGTAAACAGAACAACTCATCGGTGGTGGCATCTCCAGAGTTTAGAAGGTACAGATGAGGCAGACTTTCAGGGAATTATCTTACAAACTGATGCAAGTAAAAATATATATATGTGTATATAATTTTATATATATGTAATATATATGTTTTCTGGCACATGATCACTGAAATTTCAATGTAATCTGCAGGAAACTTAAATCTCCAGTGTTCACATGTGGCTCTCTGCTTAGTCTTCCCGTGGATGGCAAATAGCATCTACGTGTTCCAACAGAGTTCCAAGTAAATACATATTCTTAGGAAGCAGAGTATATCAGTTCTGGCTGGGGAAATATGCTAAAGTTTTACTGTCTTGTTCCGGTTAAATTGTTTTTTAACTAGTTCTCTGAAATATTTTTTCTTATAAATTCCTCATGGGACAAGCAAAACTACACCCCCGTTCAGCAGAGTGTGTGTTTGGATTTCCGTGGAACAAGTGGGAGTGAAGGTCTCTGTATCTAGTTTGGTTTGCAGCCATCCAAGAAGTATTGCAAGAGGCTTCCCAGAAGCTGCTAGACCCTGAAGAACTTTTTGTGTGTTAATTCGTTTGTTTTGCTGGAAATTGGCTGGCAGTCTCGTGTGAGCACAAGAGGCTGTCACCCTGGCACGCTCTCAATGTGAGTCCCTGAGTGGGAGTGTTGGGGAGATGTTGTGTATGCTCCCTTGGGGTAATAGGAGTCATTTCCCAGCTGTTTGGTGATACCAGTGAAGAAAACAAGATAAGCACTAACTAGTTCCCCAGGGGTTTTTGTTTAGCCCTTTGTATTGGGAAGCTGGTTGCTGTAAAATGGAGTCCTCTGGGTGAGGAGCAGCCGAGGTTCCCAGGGACAGCAGGTAAGAGCGGGGTCCTGACACAATGGTCAGGGTTGGAAGGGGTCTCTGGTTCAAGCCCCTGGTCCAGCAGGGTGCCCAGGCCCATGTCCAAGTAGCTTTTGAAGACCTCCAAGGCGGAGACTTCACAATCTCTCTGGTCTCTAGCACCCGCCCAGCACAGAAGTGCTGCCTGATGGTCAGGGGAGCCTCCTGTGCTCTGGCTTGTGCCCATTGCCTCCTGTCCTGGCACAGGGCACCACAGAAAAGAGCCTGGCTCTGTATTCCTTGTACCTCCCTACTATTATTAAAAATAAGATTTCCCCCCCCCCCCCTCCTGGAGGCCTTTTTTTCTCTGGGCCAAACAGCCCCAGCTCTCACCTTCTCCTCACAGGGGAGGTGCAAGAAGAAGAGCTCTTAAATGTTGTAGATATGCCCTTAGCTAACTCACTCACTGCTATAATTCATACATCTCATGCAAGAAGTATGAATATTACACAGGGAATAGAGCAGCTGGTCGCAACAGATGAGGTTTGTTAAATTTTGGGGTCCCTGCCCCCCAAGCTTTCTGCATGAAGTTGCCAGTGCAAGCAGCACGGGTGGCAGGGCTCCTGACAGGGTTAGGCCAGCCCACTGGTTGCCACTGGAGGCATGCTTTAGTTTATACATAATGGAGGTTGTTTTTAATGGTTGGATTTTAAACTAAACTTATGTTGATTCTACATGGCTACACCTGTACTGGTAAATAGGGCTAGGGCACAGGCTTGAGTGGGATTGTGCACTTGGTGTGCTCCTGGGCACAACTTTGGCCAAGGCCTTTCCCTGCCCCATGCCCAGGCACGTGTGTATGGTGTGAGGTGGAAGAGCTGTTTCTGCCCTGTATGGGAGCGGTGGCTGTGGGCACAGGCTTGCCTTCCTCTGCTGCAATAGTAGAGACAGGGAGAGTCACCAAACTGGGAGGGGTGAGGAGTGTCCACCACCACCCCAAAATTATGCCTTGGTAGCCTGGGGCCACAAAGGGGGATGGAAGATGGGGTTACAGATCTCAGTGGAGGAAATTGAACCACAGATGTTCACGCTTCAGGCAAGTGCTTCAACCACTGAGCTGCTGGAGAAAAGGGAATGATGCTTTTGAACTGTGTAAGGGCTGGGGTGGGGGGGAAATCTCACCCTTCTTATAAATCTCACCCTTCTTATTGTTCTTGGTGGAGGGGAAGGGAGATGAAACAAGGCGCTAACTCCAGTAGGGAGATTGGGTTTGGGAAGCTGAAAGCAAGGGCTTACCTCCCCGCAGGGTGCCAGATTTGAAGTTTTTGTTCCTCCCCGCAGCATTTCCTGGGCTTATGCTGGACGCCTGCCTGCCCGGCATCCGATCTCCGGTGAGCCCGCTCCTGGCACACCTCGCAGTGCTGCAGCCCCACTGGGGAGCAGGGGCACTCACTTCCACCCGCTGAACCCCTCGGCACCACGAGGTTCCTGCACGCAGCAGCCCCTCCTGCGAAGGCTGAATCATTGTTCGTGATCTAATCTGTGCCTAATAACCAGGAGTATTAAGCTTCACACAGCGTTTTAAAGGTGTACTATAACTGCAGGTCCGTGTGATTTATTTATTCTTTTTAAACATACTTTTTTTTTCTGATGCTAATTCCTCCTTAATGTGCTTGAATTGCAGCCTGAGTGCATTCTATTACTTTGTCAGGTCTAATTCAGGGGCTTTAGACGTACTTTAAAACTCTTGTGGGTTTTCACCCCATTTTTGGTAGTCTATTCATCTCTGACACTTCTAGTTCCATGAAATAGTGCCTTGAATTGATGAAATTAACTTTTCTTGATCCGAGAGATTAAATGTGGCTGTAAATTTTTAAGTAGAACCAGTTGCTGCTTTTCCCCATCAAAGAAAGTCTTGTGAACTTGAACGAGTAAGATTTAGGAAAAGCGTTCTCCTGGGGAAGCTGATTAGTTAATACTTAAGTAATATCTTTTTCTTTGCTCTTCCTGCATCTTCAGACCTGAAACAACACGAATGCTTCCTAGATTAAAACAACACAGAGTCCTTATTGGACAAATATCACAAATATCACAAACAGTTGACCTTTTTTTTTTTTTTTTTCCCCACTAGAGTAATGGTACAGGCTTTCACGATTCCTTTAATAAACTTAAAGTAGGTCATAATACCCACCACTGCATCCTCAAACTAGTATAAATCTTGGTTTCCAGAGTTTTAATTACAGTGGCTGCTCCCATTAGGTGGTCTTGTTTCATGGCAGGATGCTAGACAGCTCTCTTGCTCTAAGTCATTTATGTGGACTGCGGGTATGTCTGTCAAACCATAATGAGCAATGAAAGAATGAAGAATGTTAATTTAACTGATGCTGCTTTTGCTGTTAACGTAAGTACCACCAGCTGCACCTCATAAACATTGCTGTTTGCTTGCCTGAGTCTCGCTATTCAGCGAGACCCAGCTTGATTGATAGAGGCAGAATTAGAATGATGGCTTGCATGTCGCAGCTCTTCTGTAGCGCTACTTCTGTGAATGCTTTTTTTGTTGCGAGAGACAGCTCCTAAATTTTAATTGCTTTTCAAACTAGCAAGTGCTGCTCGTGTCAAATGCTGATAATTGGTTTATGACATGGAGGTATTATAAATTAAGGAGAGGTCAGCGTAGATAATGTGCGTATTACCTGCTGGAGGAAAAATGGTTGGGGAGAAGTGACACTTGGGAGAACCTCGCCTTGGTGTGCAGGAGCTCGCAGTGCTCGAACGCGCCGCCTTAAACAATGGGCCCTGATAGGGAAGGACTGCCTGGAACAATAGCGGTGCTCCAAGTCACTTTATAATTAGAGAAATTACTGAATAATTCAGAACTCCGTGAATGGTTTTTGTTTTCCGGCCCATTAAGTGTTCATGTAAACCTTCAAAATAGAGCTGCATACCTCCTCTCACCTGTCAGCCGTCATGTGTGCTGAGCAAAAGCACGTTTTGTTCCTCGGGCATGTTGCTGGGATGGTGATTAACCCCAGGGATTTGACACAGGCCACTTGTGCTCCAGTGCCAGCTCATCCAGAAGCTTCTCTTCCCTTCCAGCCCTTGCTCTGCTGATTAATGGGCTCTTGTACCACCTAACATGAAGCTGCTTCTCATCGACATCCTGTCCAACACCTTCTTTGCCTTGCTCGTTTCTCAAACCGTTCCTCCTTTCCAGCATAGCTCCAGTCGTACTCGGTCCTGATATACCTGGTTATTTTAGACGTGACTTCCTACATGTTTCTGTTCCTGCTCTGAGAGTATGTCAAGGTGAAACGCTCTAAATCAAAGTGACTGAAGTCTTAGGATTTAAATTATTTAGGATTTTAAACAAGTAGCTTCATTTAAGTAGCTGATTTATTTTTGCTCTGTATTGCATCTAATTTATGTCCATAATATTCTTCACTTAGTAATAATTCAAGTGTCTTACAAGTGAATACTTTAAATCTATACAACTCTTTGTTAATCAATAATATACTGTAGCTCTACTTACTGCTAGGCTTTAAGACTCTGTGTAAGTATAGTATATGTATAAGACTAAGTAATAAGACATTTTTAAGAGCTATAATGTTTTAAAGTAGATTCATCTTAAATGGCAGCAAGCCATAATTTGGATGTTCTTCCTGGGTGCCTGTGACCAGTGTAGTTACTCATTTTAATTAGGGTTACAGGAGGTACAAAGGGAGGCAGCACTAGCGGCTTGGAGCAGCAGAACCTGATGGCTATGGCACAAGACCACGGTCTGGTGTATGAGAGGGATGAGAATCATGGTGCTCCCTGCTTTCTCATGTGTGTCCCACTAACAAGCAATGTCTTACTCTGCCTCTTCTGATGGAGTCTTCAATGTTTTATGCAGGTTGGACTTTCTCTTCTGATGTCTTTGCTTTATGCAGGTTGGAGTGAGTTGGATCCCTCGCAGGATTTGGGTGCTGCTTTATTTAGTTTCTGGATTGCAGAGCCAGATTGCAACCCAGCTACTCTTGACTAGTGCAGTTCTGGCACATATGAGCACACAACAGTCTTGAAAGCTTTCAAGGTCAGGTAGAGAAGAACCCACACAGAAGCGGCCTTTAAATCATATCAACACCATGGATGTAAGCTTATAAAGCTTGCTGAAACTCTGTCTTCCTTTGGTCACAATCTGCACTATAACCTGTGCATCTTTTAGGTTTTAAGAGTTTTTCAGTTTTATTGATTTCAAGAAGAATTACATAAACACAAACTGTTAGTGTCCATGCACTTAGGTGCTGTAATGAGGCTTTTCCAAAAACACTTGTATGTACTTCTAGGGACCTAAACTGGTTATTATATGTCCCCATGCCTTCAAGGCTATAAAGTCTGGCTGTAATATCTTTCTATCCCACTTGGTTGCCTGTTTCTAGCCTGTGACTGAGAAATTAACTTTTCTTGGTCTTATTTTCAGTGAATTGGTCCCAGTACAGAAAATAATCTCTGAACAACTGCTGGCTGCGTTGAGACAAACAATCAAAAAAAGTAATTCTGTGCAGCCAATACTGAAGACTATGACTTCGTGGGAAAGGGTACAGAAAGAACAGATAGAACTAGTACCACTTCAGCAGTTATAAAAGTGTATATGTAGGTACATACTTAAGCTTTATGATGTTTAAATGTACAAGTGTGGTTGAATTGACCTCAGATGGCTAGGAGACACTGAGATTTTTTTTTATATAATTTTAGGGTGTTATCTTTTTACTTATTACATTTTGGAAAGAATTCACTGATATCACTTAACTTTGTCTAAACCCTTATATTAAATCTAGGTTTTAATATTATGACTTCTTAAATTACATCTGAAATTATTATACTTTAATCTTACGAAACTGAGAAATATTTATTTTAATACAGCTTAGTATGAATTTGATTATGCTTGCTTACAGGCAAAATGCTTTCACTGGGTTATTTCTTAAGGAAGGAGAGAGAAATATTTTACTCCTGTAAGAGTATTTCCATTTTAGTGAACATCTAGAATTATTTCAGTTGTAGCCACTAAAAGAATTTCTGCCATAAATGGGAGTCATTGTAATGTGTCCAGTATTAGCAAACAAAATTCTCTTTACATCTCACATCATTCTTAAAGCATGAAGCTTCCATTTGCTATCTGGTTCTTTTTGGTTATTGTTTTCCACACTTGAATATGCTGTGAGCAAACTAAAGAAAAGATAGTGTGCTTGTATTAGGACACTGTTCCACTGGTAGAATTTGCAACTTCAGCTTAAGCCTCATCCTCTACTGGGCTGATTCCCCACCTTCTTTCTAGTCATGTCCTTTGGCCATCACAAGATTTTGGGTGGATCTGGTAAAGCAAATCAGTTAGCCCATGTCAGCATTCAGCAGCTATTCCAGCACATCCAGAAGGGGTAAGAGACCAAGTTATTTGGAGGTGACACCTTTACCAGTGGGAGTTTACTGAGTTGAGTTTCAGAAGAGATTGATGCTACAGTGGTACATGCAAGTACGTGGGTATCTTTTTCTTCCCTGTTTAAGGAAGAGATAGGTTTTTGGTTTGTTGTTTTGTTTTTGTTTTTTTTTTTTTTTTTCTTTAGAAGGAAGGAAAACCTTAGGGCAATAAGTTTGTCTGGGTTTTGTTCACTTCCATTTATACCTTGGAGATGAGAAAATAGACATGGAGATACACCAGCCTTTCTGCTTTTCCTGGAACTTGTAGAACGTCTGGACAAGAGGTAGTGTTATGTATCCACATGGAAGCTGTAAAGTCAGGGCCAAATGAGTGAAGCTCCCAGCTTCTGTGATCTCTCTCATGACTTTGTAACACCATTTCCTCTTCTTGCTGTCTGGCACTGGTGGAAACATTGCCATAAACACATCTACTGTAGTAAGTGTGCTTCAGTGGATTAAATATTCCATGTTTAAAACTGAATGGTTGGAGGAAGTTTTTTTTTTTTTTTTAAACCTGAAGTAACAGGCTTCATTAAGTAAGCAATTGGCAAGTAATATTTTTCTTTTCAACAACTCCATTTACCCTGTGTTAATTTTGATCAGGATTCCAGGTAGACTCCTTAATGTACTACTAACCATTATTTTCTCACCTAGTTTGCTCAGTACTGACAGATAATAGATGATCCTATTACAAATAAATTTGACACTGCATCCATGAAAATGTGAAAATTGGAGTCTCTCATCATTATTTAAAATGTGTGCTCACTCACTCAAATGAGGTATAAGAGTCTACTTTGGAGATAAAGTAGGCCAGATTGCTGGAAAGGCTGCTTCAGTGTCACACAGGTTAATGTAGATGTATTATGTATTTATATAGCCTATAGGAGGATAACTTTTTAGCAAATGATTTGGACTGAATGTGCACTTGATCAGGACCCTCATTAATAACCCATGGCCACACTGTTCTCATAGTGAGAAGTTACCCTTGCAATCATAAAGATTAATTCTGGGGCTGTCTATTGTAGTTTGGGAGAAAGAATCCAAAGAAAGAGACAAGTCGTGTGTTCAGCGCTGAACAGAGATCCGTACAGACTGAGCTATAGTTTGGGATCCTGCGCTGTCCCCGACGTTTTGATTAGGGCTGCCTTTCCTTTCAGCCACCGTTCTGGAAATGGGGACAGATGTCTTTTCTCTGCAGGTGAGGGGGGTGTTGCTTTTTGTTACAGCGAGGTGATTTTTACTAAAGACAGTCAGCTACCTGGAAAATGAAGTGTCTGGAATGTGTGCTCGCACCAGCAGCACCTCAGCGAGGGCCCTGTGCTGGACTGTGACCTCCATGCTCCAGATACTTGATATGAGCAACCTGTGGGCATCACCTCTTACCTAATTTGAGGTAATGTAGTCAGAAGGTACTAACTAATATGCTGTTGCACCTAGTAGTATTCAGTGCAAGGGAGGAGGATGTGGTTAAACGGGTAACAATGAACGCTTTTACTCATAACTTATTTTCTCTTTTTGTGGATGATCAGAGGCCAATGCATTGGAAAGCCTTTGTAGCATGGACACCTTCAGTTGACTTGTCTTGGCTCATTAGAAAATTTCAGAGCTTACACAGGCCTTTCGCATCACTGAATCTGTGCCATTACAGGTGCCACACTACACCATGAAATAATTTTGATAGGCCTTCTTTTCAACATCATGTGCCCGTAGCATGGTGTTGAGGTTGCATAGCTCCTAAGGGAAATGGATGTGGTCTAGGACCAAAGAGTCATCTGGGCTGGCTGTATGAAGGCAGTCAATGTTTTGAGTCTCTAAATCGTGCATATGACAAACAAGGACCATAAAACCTCTTTTACACTGGGTAAGGAGAATTCAGATGAGGATGCTGATGGAATGAGGAGCTTGTTCCCTGGAAAGTGTATCACCAGAGAGCTGGAGCTGTGGAGGAGAAGGCTTTTAGACTAATCCTGACATCACCCTCAAGGTATGAGGATAAAGCCATGGAAGTAAATGGCAGCATTCCCTGAGCTGGAGTGTGTTCATTGTACGTACTGCCTAAGTGAAGAAGCAGGCGTGCAATGGGCTTATTCAAAGCATTTGATGACAGGATGCAGGACACTGCCTGGGGCTGGAAGGCAAATAACCATAGTCTTCTCCATGGGTGCTATCTGAGGGTTTCTAAATTAATACCTTCCTGATTGCGCTGGTGCTGGTTTGTAAAACAAAAGCAAGCTCTCTGCTATCTATGTAGCTGCTGAATTCAAGCGTGTTCTAGTCAGAGCTATAAACAAGCACGTTAAGGGAAGCAATTCAGTTCCTTGTGTGGAATATTCACGTCTCTTCACCTTTGGTCAAAGCATCATGAAGACAGCAGTAACTTAATGACACAAAATGACCTGTTCTCATGCCTCATTCAAAGTAGTTGTGGAATGCTGTTCACTAAGCTTATCGATACAGCCTGTGAGCTGGGAAGAGCTGGAGCTAGCACTGCTGTGGTGTCCCTACACATAACTGAAGTTATGTGATTGCCAGGAAAATGCGAATCCTCTAGGGAAATTCTTTCCCTATGCTCACCTTGTGTGCTGGCATCGGGGCTGTTTCAGGGTGCTGCTGACCCTTCTCGCAGAAGGTTAGCTCTTCGGCTACCCACTGATGAAAGTTTCTCAGCACCATATGTAAAGAGCCTAAACCCCATGTTTTTACGTAACTTAATTCTTAAATTAAATCTAGCAGCTCAGTTTGAACAGCACGATCACCTCACTCAACTGAATGAATTCTGTGATAGTCACACATGCTAAAATCAACAATTAACATCAGGAGAATGAATTCTTGCTGTGAAGGAATTACTTTTTTTTCTAATTATTCTCATGGAATCAGAAGTTTGATTGACAGTAACCTGCTCACCTCCTACACTTCCTTTTCTGTCTTCACTTGCTTTCTTCCCTTTCACTAAAGGGGATCTTTTGTAACCGATCTGTTTATTCTGCTGTTTCTTTGGGGGTGACAAATTAAGCTACAGATCTTTTTTTAGTGTTGTAACTGGGAGGTGGAGAGAGGAGATTAAGGATTAAGAGCTCCATCATGCCAGTGTGCTGCTGGCAGTCAGCTTTGGAAACGGGTTCATTGCTTTGGAAAAGTGGCCAAGATCTGTGCCTCAAAGGTGCAAGATGTTGAGTTTTGTCATCCTAATATTGATTCGGGGTATAATAAATGGGACCGCTGATAAAGGATTGAGCAAGAGAAATATAATTAGTGCCAATCAACGTGAGCTTATAGAAAATAGATCCTGTCAAGCTAACCTGATGTCTATTAGGTGTTTTTAACCTGTTTGCAAGTTTAGATGGTAAGGCATTTGGCTTGATAACACCATTTTGATTAAGAAATTAGCACAAAATAATTTGATGTGACGTATGTGAGTGATGAAATTGAGCTTTCCCAACTTCAGCCTTGTAAAGTTGGTGCCTTACTCTAACCTGGTTGTCTTAGGCTCCCTCTGAAGTCAGTGGAGAAGAGGAGAGGGCTATTGCTCCCCTCCTGAGCTGATGCCAGAGGAAGGTGAGCCTGTAGGACAAAACTCTTGGGTTGCCTTTTTCAGCAATTTGTGTACACCCATAGGAGAAATTCAGGGAGGCTGTACTAAATCTGGGTCTGACCCTGCTGCAGATGTTCCCAGAGTATTGTGTTGAGTTGTGTCTGCATCTCAAAGATGGTAGAAGAGTGATGGTGATAGCCTGGGGTGGAAGGGCATGTCTCTAACCCACTGGGGTTTCTTGCAATCACTCATTACCATCCACGTGAAAGAAAGAATCGATTAACTTTTTTTTACGTGGGAAACTTTAAGAAGGGAAGATTCTTCAGTCTGTTGAACAAAAATATAACAAGATTCATTGTCTAGAGATGAAAGCCAAGAAAATTCATAATAAGAAAAAAAACAGGTTTTTGACAGCAGGAATAATTAATTACTAAAACCTTTCACCAACTCCCCCAAGGCATCTCTAGAAATTTGGTAATCATGACAGGACTCTTATAATTTTTCTTCCTGAACAAGGCAAGAAATTGAGTCCTGTGCTTTATTTGCAAGAGGATCAGACTAAGTTCAAAAGAGGGCTGCTGAGATTATCTAGTCTGCAAATAGGGTTGGTCCTGAGAAGAGGTTAGGGCTCCTCTGTTCTGTGGTCAACTTGTTCCAAAGTGAGTCAGAAATGGAGGTTGTATTTCAGGAATCAGGTGACATCTGTCTGTTGTCCTTGCAGCTCTTCTTTTCAGACATTCAGCTTTAAAAACCTTTGGGGGATACAAGGATGTTGCTGGCCATACCACCCTGTAGCAGCATTACCACCCTGGCTGTATTTTTCCCTTTCCAGCCTACTTTGCTCTTAAATATCGCATGAGGCTATTGCATTCTCTTGGGGTATAGCCATGTTGATTCAGATTGTAAGCGAAACTGTTGCTTTTGCCCTTTTTGAGTACAGGCTGTTCTTTCTGAGCAATTGATACTGTGAGCTCCCTTCCCGTTTTGCAGTATTAGACCCAACAGAATGAGCTTTTTGGTTTTTTCTTCCTCCCTGCTGTCGCTGGTACATTGTGAACCAAGTGCGGTTCCTGTTGTCTGCTCAGTCTGTCTTCATATTGTGCGAGGTTTCACATGAGCCACAGAAAATCCTGTTATTTCCTTGGAAGAGCAACTGGCCTGGCTGTTGTCCCTGTCTATTCCTATCCTGGTCCCCAGGACCCCTCCTGTGTGATAGCATTCCTCCTGCACTACAAAAAACACGATGCGTCTGTCTTCATACCACCTGCCAATGGTTGTGCTACATGATTCATGAATAAAAACATCTGCACATGGCAAAACAACAGGTTTGTTCTGTTTCTACTCTATTGATTTTTTTTTTTTTTTTTTTTTTTTTTTTTTTTTGGACAAATATCTGCAGGAGATCTTGAACTATGGAAAGTTGCTTCATGATGTCAAAGGAGTTGAGGCCTTCTTAGCCTAAAATGCTTCAGTGCTTTGAATGCTAGTCTCTCCAGCTGCTTCAGTGAAGCACTGGAATTGAGAAGATACATTAGTCAACCTGTCCTAAAACTTTCCAGCCTTTTAATTCCAATGCCTTCAAACCCTTTTAGAAAAAGGTATCTTTGCTAGTCTTTGCTTCAATAAGGAAATAAAAGATCTTTCAACACGTGTTCTTTCCTATTACCTTCATCAAATCTCCAGTAAAGCCAGTGGACTTCAATGAATTGTGAAGAAGCCGACTCCACTTTAAGGAAATCTGCCCCTTTTACCAGACTGTATGTATTTGTCTTCAAAGAAACCTCACTATTCAGGTGAACAATTTTGAACTGCACGCTGCAGATACATGAGAACCCTGCATTTGTTTGAATAAGCAGCCTTTTCAGCAGTCTTTTTTACATGTGAATATTATGCACATCTCTTTTGAACTCCACGCATCTCAGTAGCTTTCCTTGAGCTTTTCCTGGGGAATAAAAATTAAATAAACTTAGAATGAGTAAGAAAAGTCCTATTCATATCATCACATTTATCTGGTTGAGTCTTGCTACAGAATACCACATAAATGAATGTTGTCTAGATAATGAAATAATGTGTTTGACATGGTTCAGGGGAGTGAAGTACATTCTTAGAGGACAGGCTCCTAAAGTGTCTGCCTTTTTCTTTGATGATTTTGTTCATTTGGGCAGGTGTCTGTGCCTAAATGTATATGCCTAAACTTAATTTAAAGCATCAGCTAAAAGACAATGGAAGAAAAAGACAAGACATGATAGGCTACTGATGCTGGATGTCTGATCTTCCAGGTGTATAAATCTGTGCGTATTAAGCTCTGATATCTGTATATCTTGCAGCGTTTCCAAGTATTTTTGGAAAAAAAAAAGTGAGTGTCTGTAAAGTATCTTGGCAAACTTTGCCGTAATTGCTCATTGCATTTGAGTTTGCAAAAATAGCTTTGTTTATGATCTGATATTTTTAATAGCATATTTCACTGTTTCCATTTAAACTTCGAAGTGACATCTTTGTTTTTCCCTTTTGAAGAGCAGCATAATCCAGATGCCTGTCAAAAGAGTTGTTGATGTAGCATTTTGTGAGTAATCCTTCTGTTTGAGTTTTTTTTTGTTTTGTCAGAAACGTTTGCCAAGCTCTTACAAAGCTCCCCGTGAATATTATTGATGTGTACTTCCTTTTAAAGAAGTGATTATCCATGCAGGCATGCAAACCGAACAGTTCTAAAGCACAAATGTTTTCTCAAAAGCTACGTAATGTCATAGGAGGAGTTAATTCCTCTCTGCCATGGAGCTCAAACCGTGTTCCTTTTCCATTTAGCCAGCTTAACTCTTTGCTGAAGCACGGGTCAGTGTTCTAGTTTTTGGAGACTTTTTCAAAAGTATTACACTGAATAACCTCAGGGTTGCTGTCAGTCTGCCTAAATCTTTGATGAAGAGATGTTAATAGTTGCTGGCCTGCTTTCAGAGAGATGAGTGTGACTGTGAGGAGCTAAAAGTAAAACATACTGAGTAGTCTTAGGAATTCAGCAATTATCGTTTCAAACCCAGAGCTGCTAGACGGTGAATCCAACGACGCTTTCATTTGGTGCCACTGCAAAATATTTATATAAATAACTTGCACATTAGGCGTTTACAGACATCCTCCCCTCCGGTCACCTTTCTCAGGTGATGACACAGTCCCAGTGGCATCACGTTAATTCTCTCAGACCATGATGAGAACAGGCAGTTCTTTTCCTGTGCTTTTCCTGAGCACTCCAGGATCCTCTCAGCTTGCAGATCTTCTGGGGTCTCCAGACGCATCAGCCTTTTAGCCTGCTGATTAGCAGTTTTCTGGTAGGGAAAAGAGATTTGTAAATTTTGCAATAAATAATAATTCTGCAATAAATAATAGATCAGGGTCAACGTACAAAATATCTTTCTGTACAGGGCAACACTGTACAGAGCTGTCAACCTTTCCCAGAAGGTGGTTGAGGTCAAGTGGAGTTACGAAGACTTAACATCCTTCTTTCAGCCCTGTATTATTACTTTTTTGTCTGTCCCAGCCTGCAACGCTTGGCTGTGGCTGTGCATAACTTCAGAGCCTATGTAGCTTCTTGTGGGATCCACCATTGTTCCCTTTCTAAACCACTTTCACAGTGTGTGGCAACAGAAGAAGTCAGAGCAGGTGGTAGGGAGATTTTCCTTGGTAGAGCTGGAATAGCTAAATGCAATCAAGATGCTGGGACTGCACAGCTGGTAGTCCCCAGCCTGTGCAGTATTGAGAGCTGTAGGAATGCCAGCCTGTCCCTCCCTCCATGCCTGTTGTAATTCCCAGTTGTGTTGTGGCTGAGAAAGGCAACTTTTTTTTGTTGTTTTGCCAGATACACTGCTTATAAGAACCCTTCTTTTACTGCTTATAAAAACACTTAGGCTCCCTGTTAAGTGTTTATATGGGAGTCTTTTTTTCCCCCAATTTGCTTTCCTTTGCCTTCCTTATTTGCAAGAAGTGTTTGCTTCAGCTGTGCCTCCCTCAAGTTGTTTTTTTCCCTTTCATTGCCCCTGCCCAAAGCTGTGGTGTGTGGTATAGGGGCAGGTGTTTGCCATACATCACAGCTTGTAAAGGGCATTTCTAAGGCACTGACTGCTTCACAGGTGATCTGTAGCTTGTCTGCACGGGCAGGTTTCTGTAAAAGCTTTTTGCATAAAACCTTTTCTGATTAATTAACCTAAAATAACTGTCTCCATGTCCTTGGTTTTATCCTTCCTCTCCAAATACTCTCCTGACTGTCACAGCTGGGTGCTGCACAGTGCATGGCACTGCTGAGATCGGTGCCTTGGGTCCCCGCCGCAGGCTGCAGCACGCACTCTGCATCGGGGAGCTCTGAAATAAGCCCTGAGGGATTCCTCAGCTGCTCCCAGCTTTCCAGAACTCTGCATGATATAGAAAAGCAAACACAAGCCATTCCCTACCCAGAGACCAGCTTCTGCCTATTTTCTTTACTCTTTGTCTTCCTTCCCAAAGAAACCTGCTGCTTCGGGAAGGAAAACTTCCTTGAACCCTTAATCTTGCCAGTCGTTGCTCAACACCTTTGGCTTTGTTCTAAAGACACAGCCTTCCACTTTGCTTTTCCCTGTGTTTTGGAAGCTGTTCAACTTCCTCCTGGCAAGTGCAGTCGTATCGCAGTAGGCAAGCGGTTGCTAACGCTCTCCTGCTTTCTTCTTGTCTTTCCTTCTTGTTTTCTAGTTCTGTGGATGCTGCACAAAGAGGCACATCTCCCGATGCCTGGTCCTGTTTGGCCCAGGAAAGCACTGATTTTTTTTTTTTTTCCTGAACAGTCTTGTTACAGTACTGAGTTGCTGAACATTGCTCCTTGCTCCTCAGCTTGCTTTAGATCATGAGGACATTATTTTAAGTCTGTATACACTTCTCGCACCTTGTGCAGTTCTTGGTAGATGAGCTGGTCAGAGTTACTGCCCTTGGACCTCTGAAAGATGGTTTTTCTGCATTAGATTTTTTTTTTTTTTTTGACTTGACATGTGAAATAATTCTCTCCCTTACCATTCCTTGGCATTTGGAGACTTCTTTTCTAACATACTTAAAGTGGAAGCAAGGTAAGCTTTTTATTTTCTGTGTGCGGCCACTATAGCTCATGATTTGCTGGGGCAGAATCATTGTATTTTACCCATCCCAGAAGAGCTGATATTTGGGGGAATCCCAGTGATATACTTTCTTTCTACAAAAGAGCCAGACCTGCTCTTAACTACCCTAGCATCTCTGCTTATTGCGTTTCTTCGTGAAGAAGCTTGGGTCGATGGGGTTATGTGAGTCCACACCAACTTCTTAGATTGCATTTTATCTGGATGCAGCCTCTTGAAAGCTCTACCCCAAGCGAAGAGTTGCTAACTTTGTAAAAGTTGCTACGATGATGGAATGTCTGAAGCTGATGTCTGGTTTCCAATATATTGCTTCAGGTCTTTTTAATTTAGAAGCTTAGGTACTGTACAGGATATATGACTTATCTGTTTCGAGGCTGTTAGGTTCCTAAAGGAGAGACTGGCCTCTGCAAGATTCCTTCAACTTCATAAAGTATTGATATAGGGAAGCGAGTCTCTACCTTCAAAGACAGTAAACTATGATGAGAGAGGGCAACTCTTGGTTTTAGATGCTTAAAGCTTCTTGCTTTATTTCTGAATCTCCAGTTCCAGTATTTTATTCTAGTGGTTCTGACTTGTCTACCAGACGTTACTCTCCTCACTCCTCCTCAACGTGAACTGCAGTTAAGTTTTGATAATATCAAAATCCTTTCCTACAACAGCCAAGACTTCCTAAAAAGGGGGGAAAGAAGCCATCCAAAGCTTTATAAATGTAAATTGCAGTATGTTAAACTGTAAAGACCATTAATTTTGTCTTTATGTTGTCTCAAGTAATAATTTTGACTCCTCTTTGGAACTGTGTGTCCAGGAGGAAGGAAACAGATTCTGAACTTCAGCCTGCCTTATGTACCATTTTCATGGTGGTGGATTATTGCTTTTCTTGTTCCTTTTTTCCTTCTGATCTTCCTTTCTTCAAATATCCTGTATCCAGCTGTGAGGTGTGCTTTGCTTTTCCCTATGGCTGTGCTACCTAGAGTCTGCAGTAACTCTTTGTAGATGTTCTTCACGTCTTTCATTTTTGGGGTGGGGAAAGAAAAAAGTTTCCTTTATGTAAAACAACTATCAGTCTATTAGGTTAGTCCTCTTCCTTATCAGAAACCCATTTCATTTTTTTATTGCTGTGAAAGGCTCTTCTTTGGATCTTGCTTGCCCTTGAACAAGAAGCCCGAGATGGGTTTGAGAAGTGGATGTTTCCCTAAGGAGAGCTTCCAGTGCAGCCTTGGCCTGGTGTTGCCCTTGGAGATGATGGGGTAACTGTGATACGATGATTCACTATGCAGAAGAGAAATGACTCCCTTGAGTTTTTTTCTGTCCTTTCCATAAACTTCGCTATGAAAACTGTGCTCTATGAAAAACAGAAAAACAAACCCAACCAAAAAAAAAAAAAAAAAAGCTTCTATTTTTGTTCGAGCCTTTTCAGGCGGTTCATGATAAATTCTTTAGGCATGTCGCAAAAGTCAGAAATACTCAGTTGAAATGTCTCGGCAATGCATCTGAGAAGCATTATATAAATGAATAGACCAGCTCTTTGAGAAGCCTCAACTCCAAAATGAGTCAAACCCTGTAAACAAAGCAGGCTAACGAGGAGAATGTAGCACAGCATGACAGAAGACGGGAATGGAGGGGGATAATGCAAACTAGACACTTGTCTGTCTGCGTGGTCCCCAGGCCTTTCATGTACTCGTTACTTTATTGTCTTGCTTTTCAAGTAACCAACCTGCAGCTGGCTAGTACTTGTGGAGAGATCTGGGTTTTTTTCCTGCACAAAACAAGAACTAAATTGTAGAACTAAATGGTTTGTCTGTTTGCTCTTGAGGTGTCTTTGGGGTTGTCAGCTGGCCCTACTCCCATCACTCCTTGTAATGTTATGATTATTTTTTCCCCCTTCCCGTTTGTACTTCTTGCACTGCAGTCAGCTCTCGTTGTAGATCATTGCAACATGATTTGATCAGCTCATCAAGCCAAAGTTGCTGTATGCTTCATTTACAGAATTATGTTGGCGTCTATCAGTTGTTTTAAATTCTCCTAAAGCAATATATCATGGCCCAATGGAGCTCATGGCTTGGCAGACCCACTGAGTGTCCTTGGATCCATTATGTGGTTCTTCCACGTGCTTCTGTTTCCTGTTACTTTACCATCCTCAGTTCTGGACCATAAGCTCTTGAGTGCTCAGCCAGTTTAGGGCTTTTACAAGGGAATGGATTTCTTTTAAATAGCCTGCCCAAATTTAAACGTAGAAAGAGTCGTACAAATATCCTGTAATAATATGGTAGCAGGACAGGGAGATATCTTCCAACAGGTTTTGAGTGGTAAGCTTTCCATAGCTTGCAGGTAGGATTGCTCTACTAACTCAAAATATTATAATTATACAAAACATTAAGTTTATATAAAATGAAATTTACATGAAATGAAAGAGGCTAAAGCTGAGGTAATGGGAGAGAAACCTGATGGCTTTGTTCAAGGGGAGAGCACTGTGAACTTTAAAAATTAATTTATATCAACTCATTTACTCATCTGCATTTCTCTTGTCACTGTAAGAATCTTCTTTGTAGAGTCTGAAACTCCAGTGCTAAAAATGTGAAATCAATAGGTGCTGTTATATCCACTTAAAAAAAATATATTGTATTGATTTGCAGATAATAACAGCAGTTCATTCCTGCAGGATTACATTCCACTTCCTGTCATGGAGATTACTCCCTTATATATTAAATCTGAGATGGAGAACATAGGTATAAAACTGCTTTACTTTAATGAATAGTCATTTTACTCTGGGCACTAAAATGAGATATTTCTTTAAATTTATCTCCAGGGATTATTTTTATTTCCTGGGCAAACCCTGTGTTACCAAAGACTCTAGAACGCTATTAAACTTTTAAATAATCTCGCCTTGCCTCATTCTTGCAAGTGCTTGAACTTGTCCTCTCTTTGATAGCAACTAATTAAGCAAAATATCATGCTCTTTCTGGTCTCCTCCACATACTTGATCAGAGGGTTAACACCGTGTTATCTTGAGTATTAGATGCTCTTTGCTAAACCCTAAGAATCTACCAGCATCCAACTCCCTGTGCTCCATAACAGAGTTCTGTCACCTTCAGAGGATTAAATTCTTCGTGCCGATCGTGGTGGCATGTATCATCTCCCATTGTGCAGCTATTTTTTTCTTGTGCTGTGGCTCGTTTGAAGGCTATTCTTATTAAGCATAGGTGACTTCATCTTTGTGTGTTAAAATAATTCTTCTCTACTCTTTCTAGGTAATCTGGCTTCTCAGAAACCTTCTGCTAAATGCAAGGGTTTGCTGTCCTGTTTACTGACTGTTACACCTGAGGCTGATTTTGATACAGATTCTGGATATCATAGGGTAAGTGTGCAGTTATCTGTTTTTTTTGCATTTTTTTCCTCTTCCGTGCTCTTGTCCACTTAACACAAACATAGTTTGGGTTATGCTTTTGCTTTCAGTGACTGCAGCAAATCCCTGTCAGAACGTTTGCAACCAACCATCTGTGTTACACTTGGAAAAATAATGTAGTAGGATGAATGCTAGTGCTGTAAACCTGATAAAAGGTATTTGAATTGGGTTGTACATCTCCTAGAGGGAGCAAAGTTTGTCTCTGCAGACTTGCAAGTCTATATCTTATAAAACTGCAAAAAGCTGTAAGCCACTTATTCAAGTGTAGTGATCATTTTGAGTTTTAAGCTATAAAATACACTCGCATCTCTGTATTACAAATGAAACATTCTGTATAACACAATTACAGTCTTGCAGACTTCACAAATGTGTCAGAAGGCCGAGTCTACCTCTCTGGACCTGCTGGCTGTACTCTTGCTAATGCAGCCCAGGATGAATGCATTAACTGTTTGTTGCACGGGTGTATTTCTGGCTCAAGTTCGATGTGTTATCTGCCAAGACCACAGAGTCCTTTCGTCTCCTAATTTGAATCTGTTTAATTTTTCTCACACTGTTGTGCAATTCTAGTGCTTGCTGTTCCCTCAGTAGATTCTTTACTGAACACCTCAGCATCCCCAACATCTTGGTTGTAACCTTTCTGTCAGCCTCTTCCCACAAATAGGTTTGTACTACACGTTGGAAACCTATCTTCATGGACGTATTTCCTTCCAAATCTGTCTTACAGATTTCAATGTAGCCTTGATAATTTAAAAATGTTTTTCAATTCCTATCATTAGTATGTTCATGGTAAAACAGGAAATTTTGTATATGCTTGGGTGTGTACAAGTATGTAAAGAAAGTGTATTTAATCTTTTTCTCTGTGCTGCCAATACAAAAATCATAAATAGTGTATGTAATAATAGAAAAATGAAATTGTTGCTTGAAGTTGAGCCTGAATTTTGAATAAGGCTTTTATTTTATATTCCTTCTTTGTTTGTCCCTGCATGTGTGTGTAATGCTGTAAATTGCAGATACCAACAACTGTAATTGCATTGCGGTTGTAGTAAAATCAAACATTCTCTAAATAACCTTTTTTTAGTAGCCCTCACAATGAATAAAGTGTTATTTTTTTCCCATGTTTTAATGGTGTGTATGTGTTGGGGGCTATGCCAGGGAATGGATGCTTAGGAATACTGCCCCAGCCTTGACACACAGTTCAGGTGGCCCTTGGGGAAGGGAGATGTGCTCCAGCTGGCTTTGCTGCCTAGTTTGTTCATGATAGTCTACAGAAAGGACCAGGAGAACATCAGTAATTTGGTGCTCAGATCATAACTAATGGCTTTGCTGGGGTGACTGGAGCTCATGTGCAAGTTTCTTTGTTTAAACTGACTTAAGGAGAGGAAAAGAAAGCATTGAACAGGCAGGTGGAGCAAAGAGGGTTAAACACGCTGAGTTGGGGAAGGTGGTTGAATGGAAAATAAGTATGAGAAAGAGAGAGGAAAAAAATGTATGGGAAAGAGAATGAAGACTTTACCTTGCAACCTAGCATTTTGTTTTTAATTTAGAGAAATGTTGTCCTACTGATGAAGTAGTTATACTAGAGCAACTCATATGGTGATGAGTGACAGTTTAATTCACTTTCCGTTGAGGGGAATGTCTAGCAAATCTGGCTTGTGATATGTTACAGCATCGCATAGTTCAAATCAATATAAAATGCTGAGGGTAGTCTTAGGCTGAATATCAACATATTGTATAATTATTCTGTTAGATTATGGTAGTCCTCTGGGTGTTTCTGATACAATGCCTGTGATCTAGTTAAGGGAGGAAACGAAGAAACAAGCAAACAAAAATCTTCTCTTTATTGGAGCTATTTATGACAAATAGCGGTTGTACGTACTTGGAAATGATGCATCAATTTTGTCCAGGCTACCTCATCAAGGCTTCTGCTACGAATCGAGAAGCTGGAAGGAGGCTTGGATTTTAGGATGAAATTTTGTCTACTTCTAGAAGGGAGCTGCCTGTAGGAGGCACACAGTTGTCTCTTACCCATTTGGGGATATTCCTAGCTCAGCTCAGCCTCCCTTAAAACACATTTTAATTTCTGAAGAGCATAGAAGGTATTTGTGTACGTTGGCCATAACCCTATATATCTTGCTGATCACATGCTGCTGCAATTTTGGTGTTCTAACTAGGCAAGTACTTAACCTCTGTTCTTTCTGGTTCAAACTAAATCAGCTTTCACCATATGCAGCACCTCCTATGAAAGTGCGGGTGGAGAGGAATTTGAAATGAAAGGAAGTAGCGAGCTGTTACCGTGATGCAGTTATTTTAACAACAGTGGGTCTCAGCGCAGCAGCCTGATTGCTTTTCTGAGTGTTTCTTACGAGGAGCGTGGGTCAGAAAAGGTACGTAAACTCAATGCAAGACCTCAAACGACCACACGTCTTTAGGTGCTTGAACAGAATGATTGTGTTTTTGCTTTTCATATTTTGTAGCATTAGGTGGGTTAAAGCAAAGATTGCAGTTTGTTCCGTTGCAGGAGAGAGCAAGCTGAACGAAGTAGAAGTTGTTCATGGAAGTCCAGGGTCATACTTCTTGTATGAATTTGTGATAAGCTTTGGGATGAAGCAAAGAAACCAAGGAATAACCTCACTTGTATTTGGTATGATATTCATAGCATAATCTAGTTAGGGAAGGACCTCAGGAGGTCATCTCAGCCAACCTACTGCTCAAAACTGGCCAACTTCAGAGTAGAGCTGGTTTTTCAGGGCTGCGGCTGTGTCCAGGCAAATTCTGAATAACTTCAAGGATGGAGACTCAGCAGCCTCCCAGTGCAGCCTGTGCCAGGTGCACTAACTCTGATCTTTTACTTCCTTACATCTAATGAGACTTTTCCCTTGCTGCAACTTGGACCTGTTGCCTGTCCTTTTACCGGCTGACCCAGAGAAGGGTGCCTGTCTTGTGTGTTCCAGACCTCTAACTATTGACTAAATCATTAAAAGTTGGAAATCTGAGTTTATAAAGAGCTCAGATAACGTTTCTCAAGCACCTCTGCATAGGAAATCTTCTATTTTTGTTTGTGCTTCAGTCCATTTAACACTTGTATTGGAGTATTCTTTCTAATGTGGCTCATTTTGCTGCCCTGTTGGTGTCAGTGAGCAAGGTGGAGCAGGAGGTGGGCGATGTTAATACTAACATCTCTGTAGGTGCTGACACAAAAATACCTGTGTTCCCTTCTGTCTGTAGGTGATGTGTGTCAGGACGTGATTTACTCATGGAGCTTGGAGTTCAGTGTGGTTTCTGTTCTTATCTCCGCCACAGCCACCTTTGCAATATTTGTGCCTCAGCTTCCGTGTCATTAAAATGGAGATTACATACTCTTATTCACGAGAGTGCTGTGAATTCTACAGTAACTGTTAAATGCTTTTGGTTCCTTGGGAGCAAACTGCTATAAAATAGGCAAAAAATATGTATGTTTATAGTATAAAATACATGCTTGTAGTTATACAGGGATATGTTAACTCTATACTCTTAGTAGGTTGCTTTTAAACCAAAGAAATAGACTTTTGTAATGTGTTGTGTTACCATACAAATAAGATGCTTTTATCCAAATTACTTGTTGGAAATTGAAGGAGACATGCACGAGGGTTGCTAGGATGCCCTCATTTTCCACGTTCAAGATACGGAAGTAGAAACAAAGCATAGAAACTTGTGCTTCTTTTAACTATTAAGTCCTTTCATAAAAGCAGTTAAATATTATTTTTGCCATCTCTAATAATAATGAGTTTTTGGTGCCGGGATGAGTAATAATTGCAAATGGCAAAAAGTTATCAGAACAGTGTTGCTCAGATTGCAGATTTTATTAATCGTAAAAGAGATTATTCACCTTGAAAGGCTATTTTATAATTTTATAAGTGCTCATTTACATGAGAGCTTACTACCTAATTTATTTTGCCTAAAAAAACCCTTCAAACTTTCTCTCCTTCAAAATCTTGATTATCTCATTCTTCCCACCTAGTTTGCTATAATGTCATCTGTGTTTCTGCTTATCAATGAGACTAATTTCATTTTTACCCATTCTCTCTCACAAATGTATATGCTTTTTCTTGCATTTATTCCATGCTTCTCTCCTGCATGCATTTCTTCCCCAATTTGACAAAATGTTGATCTTCTATGAGTGACTTGTGAGGTAGATGTGGTGTTTGGCCCTTTACATGGTTCTGACCTAATGAGATGTTGGGATTTGCAGATGTAATTAAATTTTCATCCATTTTCTTCTACTTCCTTTAAATTGTTTTCAACATGAGCCTTGATTTAAGTAAAGAAATTGAGCACGTTCTTTGCTGTAGGAATACAATTAGTCGATGAGACTGCCCTGTGAGCTTAAAGCAGGGTACATACTTAAGTACCTCTTTAATTGGGGCATTGGATGGTAAATTCTTCAGGGTATGGGTACAGCCTGTGCATGTTTATGCTAGAGACTTCATACAGAGCATTGCTACAGCATGAATATTCAACAGCTGCCTGCCCCTTATTTCTTATGCTGAAATATTAATGGAGGCAGTGATTCTGCACCTAATCCTGCAGAGACCAGGTGCATGTAAGCCATCCTGTTGGTGATGCTGTGCATGCTCCCAAGCCCTTTTTTGCAGGATTGTGCCTTTCTGGGCCATGCTGAACACCAATGACTTCCACTAATGCAGCTGGATCTGCAGCTGCTGCTGCTAAAATGATGATGGGCTGCCACGTGGCCGGCAGGAAGCATGGGCACTGCTCCTGCCTGTGCCACCAGGTCATCGTTTCAGCCTGTGGAAGGACATTAACTCCAAGGGGGGAATAAAGCTACTGCTCAGCATAGCAAAAGCAATTTCAGACTCACGGATAGAGAAGTACTTTGCTATAATGCCCATCATGACAAAGCTCTCTTCGAACTTTGCAGGTACCAAATTGAGATCCTTCAGCTGGCATTTTCATCACTCAGCCTTTTTCAGGATCAGATTGCAGACAGCTCGGTGGCAAAACACATTCAGAAGTGCAGGATTCCTGCACCCTGCTATGCTCTGGGTTGTGACTTTAAAATACAATTCCACAATTTTTATTGCAGGCTTCTGAGTCTCTTTTCTAAACTAATATTTAAAGTAGGCCCCCACCAACTCTGGTCTCAAAGTTAGCTGTTTAATCTACAGTGTATTTCAACACAAAATTATGCAGGCTAAAGTGAAGATTGGTATGGTAGTGGAGCAGATTCTTCTGTTTCATGTATATTTGAAAGCTGAGAAAGCTTCTGCTGAAGCCAGACGACACAGGCTTGTCAAATTGTTCACGAACGAAAAGATGGAATTAATTTGCAGTATCTCATTTGCCATCTTGAGTTTTGTCATGAATTTCCCCTACTAGTCAGCCTGAAATGCCAAATGAAAAAGTGTTTCAGTGAGAGATAATATAATATATTAAGAAAATGTTATTGATCACAGTGTGCTTTTACTGGAAGATGACTTTTTCTGACCGGAACACAAGGGACTTTGCCTTGTTATGGTAGGAAAATGTATTGTAATATGCAAACAGGATTATTGTTAAGGTCAGAGCAACTTTGTTTTTACATTCCACTTCCTCTGGAAGCAAGCTTCTCCACAGCAACACTGTCTGCTGGGCTAGGAAAAAGAACAATTTCAGTTTGTAACTTTTTTAAAAAAAGGTTACAGCAAGTATTAGCTTCTGGA
This sequence comes from Aythya marila, assembly GCF_965140915.1. Lineage (NCBI taxonomy): Eukaryota > Metazoa > Chordata > Aves > Anseriformes > Anatidae > Aythya > Aythya marila. Next base: position 111,787,478 of record NC_139044.1, read on the forward strand.
AGGAAGGAAATGAATGCTGCTCCCCACATCCCCAAAGGTCAGAACTTGCAATTCAATAGTCATTCTGTAAGCATTTTTTTTTTTTCTGATGGTGGACTGTTTTGTGGTTATTCTTTGTGTGTTGTTTTTTTAATGGTGGTTGGTCAGAATCAATTAACCCAGGTTTTCTTATTATTCATGTATTAATATGCATGTGTTACAGGCAGAAGAAGTTGCACGCTTTGGTTTAGAGAGGCTTCCACACACAAGGACTATGAGGCACTTAACTTTTATGGGGGAAGATTAACCAAGTGGAAGTGCCTGTGTTGCTCACAGACAGCTTATGTGGGTATATGAGCATGATTACTCTACAAAGCGCGAGGACATAAATTTGTGATGGGCTGCCCGGTACATGCAACTCAGAACAAGGACGTTTTTAAACATGCTTGATTTAAAGAGGCCTTCCACTGCATAAACAGTGGCTCACAGCCATTGATGTCCCTGCTTGCAGTGAGGTTGCTTTCTGCCGAAGGGCTCAAAATCTACCACCCAAAACAAGTGGCCTTAATGTGATACTTCTTAAAGGTTTATCAAGCTATTTCTAATGAAACTTGCCCAAAACATACTGTGCAAAACTCAACTCTTTACCAAATCTTGTCTTTGTGTGATTTAGGTAGTAGTATTATGAGCCGTGATAATTTAGACTGGAAACACAAAGGCATTTCAAATAAACCCTTGCAAATCCAAGAATATTGTATTTTCTCTGTTTGTTTTCCTTTTGTCCCGCTCCACTTCCAGCACATCCCTCCAGTGGTTTTCTGTCTTTGTTGCAATAAATCTCCACTTCAGTGAATTTGAAGATATAAACCTGACTGCAAAAATTCATAACTGGTACAGTAGCTGGTTACTAACCCGCTCAAAGGTTTCCACATGGCAAAAAGATTTCTTCACTGTGACCAACCATTTCCTACAGGGGCAAAGCACTGGGGCTAAAATTGTTGTCAATTGTCATTATATCCTGAAAGGTAATTACATTTCTTTGCTCCTTTCTCTAATTTAGTCCAGACAACATGAAGTTGTTGGTATAAATCATAAGAACAGATCTCAATTGTGTGAAAGACTTGCTTCCATTGTTCCCTTTTGCAGACTTTTCTTCTAGCCATGTGCAGGGGAGAGACGGCTTGTGTTGCTAAAGCAAGTAGGTAATATTAAGAGCTGAAAGTTTTAGACTCTGGCTTTTAGGGGAGTAAAATAAGAAAGCAAGTACTTAATTTTTTTCTCCTCTAGCTGCAAGGATTTGGTATGGTTTATTTAGCACAACAAACGTGACTTAACGTGCAAGTGTAGCAAAGGTTATGAAGGAATATCATTAGGCTTCCTACAATAGTAGATGTATCTTCTCTACTTCTTTAGGATGTTTAAAAACATACAAAAAAAAATACCTCTTTCCTTCAGTGCTTAAAGAGGAGACAAGTTACTACCATCGCTTCGCTTCCAAGTCCCCATGGGACTTAAGTTTAAGGCAACTTGGCTCCTAGGATCAAGTTGGCTAGCTCGGATGTCTGCCCTGCGGGAGTTTCTCTCCTAAAGATGCTTTATCCTGCCACATATTTTCCTACTGCTTGCCAGGGAAACGATGCGCAGCTTTTGTAATTCTGAGTCTTCCCTGGATGTGCCAGAGCTCACCCCAGTCACAAAGTGTTTCTTGTGCAGGAGCAAGTCTCCGAGATGCAGCAGCAGATCGGCACTGCTGCTGTCGCATCCCTGTCAGCTGCCTTCGGTAAGGCAAGGTAGAGTTTCAGCACGTGTATCAAAACAACTCTGGCAACGCAGCTGTTCAGCATTTCCCCACAACCTTTTGTGAGTAGCTCTCTAGAACTCTGTTCAAAATACCGCTGGAATCAGCTAAATGCGGCTAGCCCTGTGGATGAACTTTAGTACTTGGTTTGATGTGCCTGAAAAGATGAATTATTTAAACGTAAATCCATTTAGTTTTCATGTTCCCTATCTTCATGAACTGAGAGATGAGGGGGAAGAGGAGAGAAAAAAGGAACCCCGTGGGAGAACGGTTTGCGTTGCTTAAATCATAGCCAAGTTGTTTTATTTGTTTTTGAAATAGTTCTTGGTGGGTACTGTAAACACAGGGAAGGTACCTGTCACTTTTACTGCGTTTCGCACCAAGCGTGGAAATTTAGTGGTAAGCAGAAAAGAAGGCAATCTATAAAATCTCTTTGTAGAAGAGTTTGATACAATGACACCAAAGACATCTCTTAATCTACGTGTCTAATTGTAATGCGGTAGAGAATGCGCACGAGTAAGCAGAGGTACTGAGCAAAAACACTTCTGCTGAATGCTTACGATGACACAAAGATGCGGTTCTTCAAGAGCGCAAAAGGCTTTCCAATCTTTTTTTTTTTTTTTTTTTTTTAACTGCTTATAGGAGTTTTTAAAAAAGCCTTTTGCACAGATAAATTGAAAGATGCAGAATACCTCATCTCTGCCAGCAGTCGAGTTGTAGGAAGATCACGGCCAGATTTGAATCTCGCCTTGCTCAGCCGTGAGCTGCTTTACATCCCCGTGAAAGGCAAATCTATGCAGGCTGGATTTGAATAATGGAGTTGCCGTTAATGTCTAACATAAAAAGATGATTGGTTCTATACTTGATTTACGGGAAGCAAGAAGTGGTGAAGTATACAGTACACAAGGGGATATTTATGCTGCTAATGCTTAAAACACAGCCGAATGTACTGCATGCTGTAACCATTTCAAATGGCAAAAACAAAGGTGTGTGTATGGCAGTAAATCCCGTTACTCTGATATTAGAATGGCCCCAGATCAGGATCTAACTGTGCAGTCTCTTCAACATGCAGAGCAAGTCTGATAAGCCACTGTTTAGTTACTGCCTGTTACAGGATTATCGGCTTTGAATCAAAGAAAATAATTTCAAATATGTTAGGGTTTAGGATATATTGTTTCGTCTTCATCAGTTTCTAATGCAAGAATTGTTTTTTTCCAATTTATGTGCAAATAGGCTTCTAAAATCTGTTGCCGTGAACTGAGATTTTGTCAGATTTTTTTCTTCATCAAATTACTCTTGTTTTGCTAATAACTGTCAAATTGCACCTCAACTCAGCATTTCCTTGATGTATCTTGCCTGCAGTAGCTAACAGTAGCTCTCTGAGGTGTATCACTTGGCTGCTTTGCAAACAGGGTGCTCTTAAGTTATTCAGCTGTGCATTTAGATTTTTTTTTTTGAAATGTTAAAGCAATTATATTTGATTTTTAGCATAATAATTCATTGTCAATTCAAACTAGGTGAATTTTGCAGAAACATGGAAGGCTTTCTGGAAGGCTTTCTCATAGGTTTGTAAGCTGGACGGACCTACTACATCCATCGTCCTGCAATGTCTAAATCTAAAGCGTATTAGCTGTGTCTTTAGTCTATTTTTTTTAAGCAAGCAAAATATGAGTATGATCTTGATGAATATCATCTGCGCCATTTACATGTATCTACCCTTTCCACCATTTCTCCAGCAAAATCCTTTATAGGGGTTGAGGTAGTAGAGCACCCTCAGTGTGGAGCTGGTTAATAGCTTCCATCATCTAATGGTGTTAGTGGTGATTGCTTCTGGCTGGTTTATTTCTGGGGCAGAAAGATATGTTATTAAATAAAGAGCATTTGGTGAGCTTGAGATCAATTCTGTCCAATACAGCAAATTTACCTCTGTTCCCTAACATACCATTTCTTAAACCGAGCTCTACATTTGGTTTGTCTCAACCTACTATTTGGGGAAGACAACAGAAACAGAAGACAAAACCCTGCTTGGCTACTAAACCTCTCCAAGCAAAGCGTGTGTTAGCCAATCTTAACTCTCTAAATAGTTTCATTTTAGAAGAAGATCTTTAATATCAAGAAAATGCAGATGGATACTTGGCTTGGTGTGCTCCATAGACTTGAACCAACAAGATCGATGTATCCAGATTATAGCAGCTTTATCTAGTGTGGATGAGATGCTACTTATATTTTCAGGTAAAGGAAATCAACAACTATTAATTTGGCAGAATTATTTATTTCTTACTGATGATATTTTCAGTGTATCTAATCAGTGCACTCATGAATAGAAATGAAACAATTTAAATAGAGGCACTGTACATTGTACGATCTTGTTTTCTCAAACTGTTCCATAATGCAGTGAATAAATTTGTCTGTTCTTCTGAAAAGACTTCTGCAAAAATCATACACTGTGCTTTCACCTCTATTATTTAATACAACTATTTTATAACTCTTGCAAGACAGTGATTTCTGCTTCTGCTACAGGCATCTGGAAAAATACTCATTTGAGGGGAACAGAAGGCAAGTGAAATCTTCTGGATTCTGAAAATCCAGACATGCACCAGAATCACTGGACTGAAAGGCATGTGAGAAAATGATGACAGTCTTATTCCAAACCATTCCCTAATCTCTTGAACAGCAAAGTTCAGCTTTACAGAAGGTAAATTAATGAGTGAAAAGAAGATAGTTCAAATCAGCACTTGAACTTGTGGGTGCCCAGAAGGAAATGTAGCTGAGCAGGGCGAATTTGCTTGAAGTCATATGGCAGCACTTGCATTTTACTCTGAATCTTTGGATAAATTTGGAACAGCGTGGGGGAGAGGCAAGTTTGGGGTGGCCTCACTGCTAAGCAATGACTCCATCAGACTAGTGGTGGAACTGATGTGCCATGGATGGGTCTTTGTTCTCCTTGAGATGTGACACAGCACGCTGTTGGGTTTGGGGTGGTGGTGGCCCAGGGTGACAGTGATGAACTGTGCACTCACTGCTGATGGAGAGTTCTGTGTCATAAGCAAGCAAGGGAATCTTGCTATGTGATGCTGTGGCCTGCTCTGGCTAAAATGCCTTGTTAGGAAAATTTTCCAGCCAAAATTCAAATTTGGGTTTTAATAGATGTTTATTTCAAGGTTTTAGGAAGCTGATTTTATTATTACTTTGCCCTTCTGGGAGTTGGGGGGGTTCTCTTACTGCAATTTGAATATTTTATATGGGGAGCTTGACTTGTCCTTGATAAGTAGCAATATAAATAGATCGTGTTGGTAAATCTAAAGCAGCTGGGAACCAGGAAATTAAGGTGTCACTTTATTCTTCCTACTGCAAGAACGCAGATACTAGATGCCATCATGACTCGTGTCACAGAGCCTTTCAGAAGCTGTGACTCCACTGTGTTCAGGCAGGTTTTTGGTAAGCAAAATCTTTCCCCAAGCCCACTGTTTTAATAGGTTTTAGTAGTGCAGTTAGTTCCTAGGTACCAGAATACAAATGCTTGCCTGTCCTTACTAAAACCCTCCTAGGATCCTTCATTGTAAGCCATGGCATACATTTTGCGTTTCCACTTGTAAATCTCTAATCCTTAGGAATGGGTTCTGGACAGCGCAAGTGAAACTGGCTGCTGCCTTTATGATCTATCCTTGTCCTTTTTTTCTTTAAATTTAATTTTTTCAACTTGAGGAATTTTAATCTCACAACGAATTCCAACACGTACATGCTCTTAAATACCTCACTGGCAGCCATCACCCCTTAATCTTTTTGCATTTCTTGTGATTAGCAGAGCTTTCTAATCCTAACACCAGACCCAACACCAACTGTTAACTGCACTTCTTGTTTTACAGCTAAATCTAATCCTTCTAGCAGTCTGAGACCAGTGTTATATTTATCACTCTGAAACTACCAACTGTAAGATGTTGTGGCAGTTCCTGAGTTTTTTTTTCCCACTTTCTTTTTCCTTGTCATGGATTGATAAATGCAACGATCAGTCTAAGGTTAGATTTTTTTTATATATGATGATTTCTAGAAAAATATGAAAATAGGCGCTTTCCCCCCACTGTGTCTTTTTCTCTCCTGTATTTCTTGCCTGACCAGGAGAAAAAAAAAATCCTTTCTACCTGAGTTTGTGATTAGTAGCAAGATGTGTAGGTGGAATATGTTTTAGTGGCTTTTTTCCCCCCTCTCCCTCCCCCCACGCCTATTAATATATCTGTTAGTAAGCTAATGCTATTAGGTTATGCAGACTGGTTAGTGTACAGGGAAAGATAAGACAGGCATCAAATCCTTGCAGTGCCCCAAAACATCCGTCAGTTCTGCCAAAGGTTCTGTGTGTTTGTCCATGAGGCAGCAACAGATTTTATATCCAGTCACTTAGTGAAGAAAGGGTAAAGAAATTGCTGTTAATATATTTACTGGTGTGTGCTTTTTTTCCCACCTGGAAAGTTGCGTGGGTGTTTACAGTCTCTAAAGGATCTGCTCTGAATTTGCATTAGGGAAGAGGGAAAGGGAGAACTGAAGAACTGCAAACTCTATTTCTGCTTTGTCGTTGCTGCTTCATTTCTGTTTATTTTTTTTTCCCCCAAGGGAGGAGCAGGGAAGGCTTTGGCCAGAAGCATACAGTCCCCCACATGACCCTATTTTGCTGAAATCCTAAAATCATTTTTAAGGCTGATGAAAAGAATGGAAAAGAGGAGTTGAGCACAGAATAAAAAATAATGCTTCTCCATAATTACAGTAGGTAATAGCAAACTTTGTCTTCTGCTGCTGATGTCTTTCCACAGCCTATTTTTTTCTCAGCTGTGCTTTTCTTTCCCCTACCAAAGAAGCTGTAATTTTTACTGGCAGTGCAAGCTTGAGAAAGTCTTTCAGATTTTAAAGCAAGGTAGGAAGTTTTTATGTATATGTGTGTGTGCATATATATGCTTGTATATGTGTATGTATGTATTTAAGGACCAATGGTCTTCACTTCGTGAAAATTTCATGTCTATGGACTTGTGTCTGAAAGCTCATCTATTTTTTTTCCATCAATTGGCTAGTAAAAGAGTACTTCTTCCTGTGCTCCTTGCCTTGCTCATATCCTTAGACGATGTCCGCTCTGGCAAAAATACTGATTTTGTATTTAAAACAGGAACAAAATTGCAAAGCTATCAGTAGTTCAAAGCAGTCAAAATGTAACTGTCCTTGCCCTCCTGACATTATTAAACGTATAGTTACTTAAACCTCTTTAATCCCTTACTAGCAAGATTGTCTGGTGGTTGGAAGAGGAAGCTGGGCTTTTGTCCCTTCTGTGGCAGAGCTGCTCTGCACCTCTGCTCAGGAGGGAATACGTATATGCCAGGTAGCTGGGCATTTGGCTGTCTTCATTTTGTATGGCAATCATGGTAATTTGAGGAGCCACATGCTCCCCACACATGTGCATGCACACCCCACCCTGCCACCATCAGCTGTTCCTGGTTTCCTGATGTGTTTTCAGGGCTCATTGTGCCTCTTCTAACAGAAAGTCTTTTCCCTCTGCTCTAACATCTTTTTTTTTTTTTTTCTTTCTTTCCTATTTGTTAGAGTTGGGCCAAGATGGGTTTGTACAAGCTTCTACAACTTTTTAGCAAGCATGAGCTGTGATAATTCAGAGATGGTTTTCCAAAGGAAGAAGGGGCCATGATATGTGATTGAAGTGGGGCTGCCATGCTTTTTCTCTGCTGCATGCCTTTGAGGTCTTTCCTCTAACTTTAAAACTTTGTGTGTGGTGTAAAAATCATGGAAATTATGCAGGTCAGAATTAGGCCTTGTAGTGAGATGCCTCTGGAGGTAAGCTGGTGTGCTGGCTGGGATCTCCCTGGCACCTGCTCTTCTGAGCTGCAAATGCTTGTGGATGTGGAAGGAGGGGATGAAGTGAGAGCTGGTGAGAATGGAACTGGAAATGTTCATCTCTGGTTTAAAGCTACACCTTGGGAAGTCTTGCTGCACCTGCAGGGCTCATGATGCAGAGAAAGGAGAGGTTGGAGAGGGGAGAGCCCTAAGTTGTAGCACCTTAATGCCTCTGTTGCTGTTTTCAGTGGTAAACTGGCTTAGTGGGGATATAACGTGAATTAGGAGAGGGCTGTGACTGAAAATTGGGGTGACCAGCAGAAGAGAAGCATGGGGGACAGGCAAGCACAGAGCTGAGAAATGCCAACACCCTGGATAAAACAAAAAAACAATCTGGGGTGGCTCCTTCAAACTGGCTGCAGTGCTGCTGACTGCCTTGGAGACTTCTGAACTTGAGTGTTGCAGTTGTTTTATACTGTTTACCTCCTCTCTGGCTGAATTTCCTAAAGAGAAATATTTCCCCAACCCTGCCTGAAACCTCTGAAGTGCTTTGTAACTGTTCCCTCTCCAGTCAGTGCTCTGCAAAGCTGTTTTCCCGCACAGCATCGTACCTACATGCAGTATAGAAAATCACTCTAGATTATAAAGATAAAAAGCAAAACATATTTATCAGGCATTTCTCTACTTCAGCAAAGAGGGAATATGTGTTCCTTTGAAGTCTTATAACTGAAAACCATGCTGAGAGTTGATTAACGTAGAAAGTTGAATCCTCTATCTCTTCCTTTTCGTTCCAGTTTTGAACTCCAGCTACAGAACATGCGTGGTGGGTGGCTGACGATCCCATTACCGCGTTCCTCTCCTTCAGTAGAGATGCTGAAAACTTTTTTTTTCCCTGGTATGAATTGTAAAAATCAATATTCCTGCTGATGGGGAGGAAGGAGCGGTGTGCAGGTTGATACCTAGGGATCTGCAATCTGTTAGGTGTGAGATTGCTTTCTCTCCGCAATGGTTACAATCTTGGTCTTATATACTGCCTACAAATGTTGGTTTTATATATGTAAGACATATGCTCTTACATTTTTATGATAAGTTTAAAAGGGACGGAAATGATCAAGGATGATATCATGAATAGGAGATGCTCAGTCCCTAAAAATTGCTTGTATAAATAGTTTTCCAGAAGGTGACAGTCCTAATCCCTGACATCAAATTTTATTCATTCTTCTACCTCTGTAAATGTAATTTCTTCAATAGTTTTGAAGCTTTGGAAAGTGGTATCCTTCAGGCTACTCCGTACTCTAGAAACTTGTTCACCTCCCTCAAAATAGCAGTGACTAGCGAAGCTGAAATGGAAGAAAATAGTGATTAAAACTGAATATGAATGTGTGGAACACAGGAAGAATCTCAGGTTCATAAGACACTAAGATTCAAGAATAAGAAATATTAATGCTGATGTGGTCCTGAATCCCAGCTGGGCAGCCATAATTTTCTGCCATTATAGACACGGTAATTTTTAACTTAAAAATTTATTTCCTTATCAGTCCCACAAGTGATCCGTTGATGTCAGCTCAAAATTTAGACTGCAGGAACGAGGTAGCAATGAATGGCAGCACTGCGGATCCGGCGAGCAGGACAGCGAATAGATATGCAAAGCATGCTTTTAACTGCTTGAAATCCAGGAACGCACTGTACCTGACCACATCCTATTTCAAGGTCTGTCAACTTTGAGGATTCGGCGAGCTACCAGTGTCTCTTTTTTTGAACATGCCCATGAAAATAATTGTGAATGATTAATTTTAATTACTGCTGGCTCAGGGCAGATCCTTGGCTGTGCGGATGGATTTTATTACAACATGTCTAAAAGTTGTTTGGGCTTGGAAACTCGGAAACTTCTGCAGCATGAAGGGTGGGCTCGGGAAGGAGCATGACTGCAGGAGGCTCCTTGCCCATCTTCCATCATCACTTAATAGTAGTGCAACACCCACAGCAGCTCCTGTGGGGTGTGTGTGCGCATTAGTGCAGCAAGCACTTGAAATTGGTGGATGGGGGGGAATGGCTGGAGGTGAAGACAACTGATGGCTGCTCCTGTTGCTTTATGGCCTCTCCTTCATTTCTGTGCTCCTCTAAACTGGAAATGAGCAGAGGATGAGTGCGTCACACTACAAGGGCTGTATTTGTTTTTAGCTTTCAGATGCATTCCTTCTGCCTTACATGGCCACAGTCGGGCAGTAGTATTTTAAACTGTTAGCATTTAGAGCAGTTGTCCTCCAACACAATCAAATCAGACTTGCTCGTGTACCTCCTGTAAAACCTAACCCATGCGCAGGGGGCTGTTATCTCTGTTTCAGTGACGGGCTGATCAGAGGCTGCCTTGCTGAAGTCGGTTTGGTATCTGTCTTCCCACACTCTATGTAGTGTCTCAAAGGCTCTTGGAGAAGGAATTGAGCCTCATCTCACCTGTAGCAGCTGGCTTTCTCATCACTGGAACAGCTTTCCTCTCAGACATTAAACCTGAGTGTCTTCATTCCAGTCCAGGAGACTTACTTATTTGTAAGGTTGCAGCATGTATGTAGATATGCAGATACCCAGGAAACAAGAGGAGGTCTGTCAGATAAGTTGCTGTCCTCCAACTCTGAAATCCACAGGTAAAATCTTGTGCTTGACTTCAGCTGTAGCTTTGCCACAGGCTTGCTTTTTTGACCTTGCTCAGATCATTTGACTTTTTTTCCTGTTTTTGCTTTTCTATTAAAAACATGGGAGCTGGGCAGAGACTGAATTTGTTTGTTTATTCTTTTTCTTTTTATGTTCTTGTACAGTACTAACAGGAAAAAAAAACCTTCAGTTGGGGCTGTGTGGAATCAAAAATTGCATGCAAAAACGTCATAAAAAAAAAAAAAAGGTCCCAGTTCAGAAGTGTTTGCTCATGGAAATATTTGTTCTCAGCCAGTGAAATCCAGTTTAGTAATACTAGGCTTCATACCATGTGAATGTGCAGATCAGCAGCCCTGATTTATGTTCCTACAGAGTTTTAAGGAATATTCCTAGTCCAAAATGCCTTTCAGAAAGCTTTCCATAGCAGGCTTGCTGTTTCTGGTTTGAGAGCAGAGCTCCATAGACAGCTGAACTCCGTTTCCTGAGCTGTTTGTGTATTCCTTAAAACTCTTCCTTGGATATTTATACAGTCCTTACCAACTTAGTTTGATATTGGCCTTTCAGATGGCGACAAGCGCAACATCTCCCCAAGAAATTTTATGGTGGTGTTGGGAACGGAGCCCAGACTGCCTGCACCCCAGCCTGATGTTTGGCTGTAAAATAACACCACCTTCGTTAGCCAGGGGATGACTAAGCTGGCCTCGTAGCATTCTGCGATGGTAAATTTTCCTCCTCCCACTGATGATGGTCATGTTCATGGTACCCAAGTGATTGCCAAAAGTTAGCAGGCAGGGCAACATCTGAGAGTCTGGTCCCCGCCTGTGGAAATGGTTGGAAGATGCCAACTTTTCGGATGGTTAGCAGAGAGGGATTGGTTATCCTCTTCTTTATCTGTGTCTTCAGTTAAGAGATAAGATGCAGTGATCGTAGCAGTCTATAATAGCTGTCTATATAGGTTTCTTTTTGCCAAGATAATAATCATCTAGACCATCTTTTCAGTAAATTAGCTCAAACAGTAAACCTTATGAGAACTGCACTGGGACTTTAATGCAACTCATTTGTTATTTTGGGTATACCCTTTCTTCATGCTTAATTTTTGACCAAAGCCTTTAAATTGGCAACTTGAGTGTGAGTAGCCTTTTTAATAGGCTATGTGTGGGATTTTCTTGTTTCTTTTTGAGGGGAAACTACTTGAAAAACGTGCTTTCTTCTGAAGATTTTTCCTGTATTCTTCCTTTGTTTTATCTTCTTTTTCTCCCTGTATATAAAAAGTGAATAAAGTTGGTTATTACCACAGTTGCTCAGGTGCTAAGTGGTCAGCAGGAAGTCTTATGTTATCTGACTTTCTAATAATCTTTAACTTTCCTTAGGTCATATATGTTCTCTTTTCATGGATCAGTACATTTTTTTTTATATTCTCTCTACCAGTAACTACCTACCTACCCTCACTTTTATTACAGCACCTTTTACTTGTTTCATGCTTTTTTCTTTCCCTTCCCTTTTCCATTCTGTACAGTTAAAACGGAGCAAAATGCATGCTTACAGAATATGAGATAAGACACGGAGCAAATCACAGACTAGAGAAGCTGCATGTAGTGTCAGACTGCAATTCCTTTCTGCTTTTCTTCAGGCCTTCCTGGTGTAACACGACTTTTTGAATCACCTGTGATTATGAAAAAACCTTTATTTTTTTTCTAGCTTTCTCTGTGGACTAAAATTTAAGTAATCAGTCTAAAACATAAATGGAACTGGTATATTGTGCTGTTATCAGCCACGGTGGCTATGAGGAAAAAGGTGAGCAGTACCTGGCATGGGAGTTAGCCTTCACAGTTGAGGGTATGAAAGCTGCTGTAGTTTTAGGGATGTTGAAATATCTCCATCTAGCAATGTCTCATTGTCTGGTACTTCTCTGTGCATGCTGAACACAAGGGTTGTAAAATATCCTGAATCCTCCCTTGAAGATGTTCCCACCACCAAGGGAAGGGTTCCTGGAGTGCAACTACGGCTGGGCTCAGCTTTCCCAGTGCCTCTTGGGGCAGCTGGGCAAATTCATCTGTGAAGGTCTTCGTTTTGCATTGTTGTACAAGGGGAATATTTCTTCCTGTATAGCTTACGCAGTGTTGCAGGTACCAAGAGTCCCTTCTGAATTGCTAAGAAAACTGCAGGCAGAATTTTCTAATAATTTGCCAGTGGCCTGGTCAGGAGATGATCAAGATGGTGTGGAAAGATCTTCCCTCATGAGTATACTATGCTGAAGCCCCAGCTCCTGGTTTATTTTTGTCCACATGCATTTTTATGTAAAACACAGGGCACAGAGGCAACATGATTTATCCCAGATGGAGTTTGCAAAAAAGACTCCCTGTTCTCCATAGCTATGAGTTGGTAATGACATCGGTTACTTGCACTTCAGTTGGATATCAAAAACCAGCAGTGTAATTTCAGCACAGAAACCAGCAAGAAGTCAGGGGATGGCTTTTAATCACGCTTGTATATCACAACCAAGGATAGAAGGGTTTTAAAAAACATGTGAGCAAAGCAGGGCAGTATCCATCCAAAAACTTTTTCCCAAGATTACAACTTTTTCCCCTTCACCACAGTGATGTCTCTTGGAGCTATGTAGTGGCCTCCTTTCTCATTTATGGAAGTGAGGAAGTAAAAGGGTGCTGGAGGATCCAACTCAGCACTAAAATAGAAGTGCATGGTTTCCAGCTAGCTGCATGCCAGTGTCACAGCTGTGCCCTGGAGATGGTGGCACATTGTGTAAATAGGTAGAGGACAGCTTAAGTCTGCAACTTAGCATTTGGGTATGGCTGCAAAGACTTTCAGGTTGTAGCGCTGTTAGTTTCCTTCTAGGCCAACTTCTCAGGTCATTCTCACAACCTCATAACCCCATGCTGGTTAGCAGGAGGGGCAGCATCACTGTTGCTGGCAACTGGTCATTCCCAGGTCTGCCAGTCATCCTCTTGGTCTTTCAAAACCAGCTCCAAATTGACACTTTGATTAACAAATAGTCCCCCGTTTGTTGGAGAAAACCTTGAATGACCCTCTGAAGAGGATTGCAATTTTTTTTAGGGCTATTTTGAATAAATGGTCTCCACTGTTGATCTCAGTGCAGCTCTGTTGTTGCTTTTGTTTGCAGACTAAGCACTGGGGATTTGTGTGTGTGTGCGCACGCAACAGTCTGTCTTCAGCTGCTTTCTGTAAAGGCAATGCTAAATGTAGTGAGAAAAAGCTGGAGGAAAAAAAAAAAAGGCAACCAACAAACACCTGAAACTCACAAAAGAAATAGCGGATCTATTATTTTTCGTGAGTCTCATGATTTCTGATCAGTTGTCGTCTTTTGCTGCTTCAAATTACTCCTCTTTTTCCTGTTGTTGGAGGATTTTGCAAGCTACCGGGTTCCTATCAAGGTGCTACATTCATGTTAATAGGAAAATTATGCATTTTCGTGCAGTTCCCTTCCATCTCTTTCTTCTGCTGTTTTCTTTTAATTAATCTGCAACAGAGTCCAGCTACAACAGATAATTCGCTGCTTGTCAGGTTAGGTGAAGGTAGCTCAGTGCACAAGGCACTTTAACGATGGGGAAAATCTTCTCTGCTAATTGGATTGCAGTACATGTGTTACTGCCCACTCTAACTCAACAGAATCTCTTTAATCTGATTGCCTCACTGTTATTTTACACTTTAGAATTTGTGACATTCAACCTTCTCGTGAGAAATAAATATTATGTAATTATCACAGGCTCACAGAATCGCTGAGGTTGGAAGGCACCTCTGGAGATCGTGCAGACCGACCCCTGCTCAGAGCTGGCTGCCCTCGGCCTCCGTGTTGCCTGATGCTTGGACTGTATAGTTAGGAAAATCCAGAATTCAGCATTCTTGATGAGGAGAGCACACTGCTGAAGGTTAAGAAAACAACACACCTAAGTTATTTAATATGTTGAAATTCTGTTGTGTACACACTCGTCCTCCTGCTGAGCTTAATGGAAATGCGTGTGTATTCCTCTGACCTAAGCCACCATTTAGTCACTGTCTTTGTATTCTTATAAATGTAAAGTGTCTTGATTGTAATAGAACTATTTATTTTGCCTCTTTTTTTCCCCCTTTCATCACTGATTCCCTTTTCTACCCTGAAGAGAATTAAATTTCCTACCTGTGAACTCAACTGCTGTTGCAGCAAGTTGAAAGACAGGATGCTAAATGCATTTGTTGGTACTTATTGAGAATGTCTACATTGTAGTCACAGAAGTAATTGCAGTTTCATGCAAATATACTCAATCTAGCTTGGTATATGCAAATACACCAAATCAGCTAGTTCAAGCGCCAATAATGATCTAGCCACACTCTGATGGGGTTTGTAATAAGCTAGCGTACCCTGCTGCTGCTCAGGCTAATTTATGGTGCTCGTATATACATTGCAACCACATGACCATGTCCTTTACTCCTGCATGACGTGCTTGTGGGTGTTTTTTAATTATTTATCCTTTTTGCTAGGAAAAACTCTTTTTCACACTTTGCATTTCAAAAGCCCTTTCCTCTGAGGAACTTGCTATATGGTCAGACAGAGCTAAGGTTAAATGGTGACCTTATTTGCTCAGGAAACGTGGATGCTTCTGGCATGGATCTCATCATTGTCCTGGTGCAGGGGTCCTTTGGCAGAAAACATCTTTCAAGAGAGCAGTGTCCTTTATTTTTAACTTACCTCACTTAATTCAAAAGCTTTTACACGTGTGGGAAGTCAGGGAATTCATAGCCACTTTTTTTTGAGTTGTAACCACAGTAATGCAGTGGTGTTGCGTGAAGGAAATGAGAAAAATGGATAGCCAGATTGGAATGATTCAGGAATTTAACTCCATGAGAATGCTGATATAGATTGAAGGTGATGTTTGGTTTTACACCGACAGCACAAGAATGTGCTTTGAGCGGCCATGTGCTTGGGAAGTGGTTTCTGTGTTGTCTTAGTAAAGAAAATGCCATGAGAAGCATGGCAGTTCGTGTTTCTTAAGAACTGCTTAGTGTGCAGGATTTGACAACTTTGCAGAATTATATACCTCTTTTTATACCACAAGACTCACTCTTCATATGCAAGGACTTACAACCATGGTTCCAATTAACGTAACTCCTGTAAGTAAATGTCCAGCGCTGCTTCTTTTGTCTTGTGCAAACATCCCAGCTCACGTGTGGTGAATTGTTTTGGCAGTTGCCTTTCCATTACCAGTGGGGGAGAATCGTGAAAAGCTACTGTCTAGACCTACTTGCAGAACTATTATGGCGAAAAGAATAATCTTACAGGAGAAGTTCCTATTTCCAGGACCTATTTGTACATTCTGACTCCTCTCCGTATAATAGGATTACACATTTCTTATCACAACTGCAAACTGGATGTGTGCCAGCCATAAACTGTGCACAGTGTAACAATATGATTGCAGGCAATTTTTTTTCCCCTGCCTTCCTCTTTCTCTCCATTCCTTCTCACTCTGGGTTAAGGGAAAAAAATATCATATTAGACAGTGTGGGATGAATCAGAGCATCACTTAAAACATTACTATAGCCTGGCATATAGAAGCAAAACCACTTGACCAATGGGAACTAATTACAGACAAGAAGTGTGCCTTAGGAGAAAAAGATATTGATGTTTGAAGTGTTTCTTTAATGCATATGTTTGAATTTGGGGGTAGAATTAAGATTCTGTTGCTTTGAGGGAATCTTCATCTATTCATATGGTAAATGTGGGATTGATGCCTATAGCTGAATGATTATGGACAGACACACATTGCATTGCTGTTTTATTTAACATGTGAGTTTGATTTACATAGCACTATTGCAGTAATTCTGTCTGCAGCTTGCTGGACTGCAATATATTAAACAGGTAAAATAATTTTGGGCTGAGGTAACTTAAAGCTAAATAAATGCTGGAGAGGGAGATCCAAGCATGTGCTCATTACCTTTAAATAGGTTAAATAAAGGGGAAAAAAAAACACAACCAACACCCACACCATGAAAAACAAAAACAGACCAACAAACAAATGTAATATGCATGACCAGAAGTGGAATTCTTTTATGGTTCTTACGGTTAAATGTTTATCTAGCTGTCTGCAGGGAAATGTGTATTTTCTTGGAGTCTGGCCAGGTGTCAGTGGTGTTTGGCAAGGAGAAAGCGACCCAGATTGCCCTCCCTCAGCATCCATACCAAGCGCATTCGCTACAGCTATTTCGGGATTTTTAAACTTTAGTCTGGGAAAGTGCAATACGTCTGCTGGGATGAGCTGCAAGCAGCCGTTGCAGCGGCTCAGCCTCCACTGAACATGGGCTGAATTGAGAACAAACGTGGCAACGTCAGTGGCATTTGGAATCTGCTCTATGTCTCGAGGCTGCAAAAGTAAGAATGTCTGTGTCACTTCTGAAATACCTTCTCGCAGTGTAGAGGTGAGGCAGTCATCTTTTTCTTGCAGTTTGGATTAGGTCGCAAATTACAGGTGGAAGAAGAATAGTTTTAAGTGGGGTTTGTTCCTCAGTTCCAGTTTTGGAAAGACAAAGCTTTGAAGATGATTGCCGGGTTATGTCAACTCTGAGATCTTGTGTTTGTCCTGGATCCCTCCTTCAATGCATCTTTGCCTGCCTGAAACAATTGTGAAGGTGAGAAATGTATGTGTAGGACTGCTGCCTGTGCTGCCCCATACTATATGCCTGCCAAATTCAGGAGCAGGCAGTGCTTTTCTCTCCCCTTGCTCACAGAAGTCAGGGTAAAAAGGGTCTATGCAGAGCAATGCACTTGATGTCTTGCTGAAGAAAGTCTGCTTACTTGATATGGTTTATATATATATACATATATATGAGCATTTAAAATTGAATTTTGCTGGCCATTTGCAGAAGGTTTTAGAGGTTTAATCAGGGTAGAAATTCCTCTCCAGCTGCATCATACAGAAAGGCTCTGTTCTTGCATGGGAAAATCTCAAGCCCAAGCTATGGTCAGTGCAAGTGTCGCTTCTCCAGCAGGCGTAGGTGGCTTGGCTGGAACAGCCGCTGCTGTTTTCTTGGCCCACGGGCTTTTATTAACTCAGTGGCAGAAAAAAACTTGTCAAATGGAGTTGTATTAGTCACTGTTTCGAAGGAAGGGTGGAGACAGAGGCTAACGTAACATAAACAGATTCTTTAACTGGGCGTGATGGGGAGGTGTTAAGACTTCCAAGTCCCATTCTCTCCCCTTGATCATTAACTATATTGTGTTATGAGTGAGGTATTTGAAGTAATTCGCATGTCATTGAAATTCTAGTCACGCATACATGAGGTTTCTCTAAACTTTTAATGTACTAGGCTCCAATTACATGTGGTGTTGGGCTCTGCACACTAAATATGGTTATTTCAGTAATTGATTCTAAAGGTATAGGTGTGAGATGGATTGATACATTTAGCCCGTAAATTATATGTAGAAATTGGCAAAAGTCACCTGCATTTATTTCAGTATTCAAACAGTTTCATTCATTTATTTTTTTTAAATCATGGGAAATGAGTGTTTAAAAAAAAATCCCACCAACAACAGAAGACAGCTCAAAACTACACTGGGAATTTAATGTAGAAGTGAGGAAATTAAAAGTTCCTGCAATAAATGCAACTCTGTCATATTACAGGTATACTGCAACATAATTTTCTCAGCCACTACAACAATATTGAATTCTGCATATGCGCAGGATGGTTGACATAGAGCAGTTATGAGAATTACAGCCTTGTTTTTCCTAGCTAGTTCATTTAAATTCTCAGCCTTAATGTTCTGTTAACCTTCCATTTTCTTGCTAATCTGCTTTAGGAAAATAAACAAAGTACAAACCCTAAGTATCTTGCAACTCAGAGTGATGTATACCTGGAGGGAGAGAGATAACGTTAGATTACAGCAATTTTTTTGTGGCTTTGTCAGTGTCAAATCCTTGACCACTGATGTTAATGTTAAAACGTTCCTTGTCTTTGTGGAAACAATCGATGGAGCCTGTGCATCTTGTCTCCACAAGGCTGGGAAAATGAGGCAGAAGACAGCTACCCACCTGCAGAGTCTGTAAAACCTTTTCCTGTGTCCTGCACACGTGAGCTCAGCCTTTGGGAATGCCGGGAGCGAGGAGGGGGTAGGAGAGCCCATGTGCATGGGGAAAAGTGGATCCATTGTACCTCACTGTCCATGCATTCCCCTCTTATTAAGTGCTGGGGTCTCTATTCTGCAGTGCAATACCCACGCAGCATATTCATCATGTGGTATTGGCTCAAAGCAAGACATTAAGACTTCTGATGCCCCCTTCCTTTTTTTCCCAGAGCTACAGCAAAGCGTACTACTCTGAATACTGCTGCAGGAGATTTGGTGCATCTTTTATGGGCACGTATCTGGAATTAACACTTCAGTGCATTGTACAATTTTCCACTTGCATAATAAAAAAAATTCACACAGAACTGCTGAGGTTCGGAGTCACTCTGAATGCTGGTCAGCCTTTGTGTGGTATTGAGCTGTGAGAGCTGAGAGCTAAGAAAGAGAAAGTTGTAGAAGCAGCCACTACAAACTTAGAGACCACTGGGAGATGGGAAATTGATTTAGCAAAATAAATCTTTGTTAGATTTCATATGCAATGAAATACCGGTCCCTTTTCTAAATCTCTTGTGGTTAAACACTTCTATCATGTCCTCACCACCTGCTGGAAATCCAACACAAAAATAAGAATAACCAAATCTTAAGTTGTAGCAGCTGAACCTGCTTCAAATAAATAGCAAAAGCTATTGTTTACGATAAGTGTTATCTGATTGCTGGCAGAACCTGTATTTATTGCTTTTGTGTATTACCATCTCTTGTAATTTGGACAGCTAAAAATTGTATTCCGTATTCCTTTTTCCATTGTACAGAGATTTGTAAGTAGACAGACGTCTGTAATTACACTTAGTGGGATTGGAAAGCATATAAAACAAAATAAAATTGCTTCATTTTAATCTGGAGTAACATCACGTCAAACTTCCCACTTCCTTACATATCTTGTTGCAAATATTTTCCTCATTCTTTGAGTAACATTGGAGGACATTTAGGGACTATCACCAAGGTATGCTATGCAGACTGTTCTCGTGTACTCGACGTTTTGAAATGTTTGCACTGAAGGTCAAACACGGGGTGCTTATTGTACAAATGATCATGAAGGAAGGCTCTGAAGTGCAGTCTGACAAGTGTCAATGAATTTCTGGAGTGAGTCTGTCATTTCGGTCCAGTAATTGGGTCTTTCTTCCCCTCTGATTTAAAAATAATAATAAAACAGGCCAAGTGCAAATGGATCTTTCAATTCTTGTTTTTTTCCATGTCCTATCACTCCTCTTTAGAGCTCATTCCTTCTCATTCCTCATGTGGAAAAAGAAGAACAGAAAACTCCAAATGTCTCTAAAATCCCAAATGGCCACTGTAAAGTTGCAGCTTGGATATATTCCTCTGGATATTTCAGGTGCTCTTGGCTTCACACCTTTACTTAGGCACAGTTCATAATACACTAACCTTTTCTCTGGAGGTAGAGGGATATGCATATATTATTTACACCTTTTGTTTTTGCCAAATAATATCACACTTTCTGCTTTCAGAGCTCATGACAACACAGTCTTCCTAGCAGTCCCAAGAGCTAAGAACAGGCAAGTGTGGTCCACCACAAACAGGCTTTAATTTGATATTAAGTGAACCTCACTGCTCTTCTCTTCTGACTTTGTGTCATGGTGACGGTGGCCAATGCTGGGAGACCACAGCCTTTCTTTTGGCTGCCTTAGTTGTCTATGTTTGTAAGTTGTCTGTGTTTGAACCATCTAGACCTGCTGAAGTGAAACCATGAAAACTTGATGTTAGTCAGTGAGAGCTGTCTGAAAAAAATTAAGTTTTAGGGACATGGTTTAGTGGGTGATATTGGTGGTAGGGGAATGGTTGGACCAGATGATCTTGGAGGCCTTTCCCAACCTTTATTATTCTATGAAATCTACACAGTAGTTACTCATGGAAAGAGGGGATTCTTCCATGATTTTTATCCGTCAAAGCTCTGTCTGTACTGGGGAGGTCAGGATATGTGTGTTTGGTGAGGTAGGACCTAGCCTTGGTGTGGGAGCTTGGTGGAGAGTCCCGAGGGCAGCACCTTTGCACTCTGAAAAAGCAGGGGAGGGAAGAGGAGGATCAGTTTTGAAAAGAACATTTTAGGAGCACGCCAAAAGCACTTCTCTGCTTTTGAATCAAAAGCAGCAGAGGGTAGACCCTGGGAAAGTAAATTTTCCTCCTCAGGCATTCATGACCCAAATTCCTTTTAGCACAGCATACTTCATCACACTATAAGCTTTGGACCATTGTGATTGCTTCTCTTTAAGAGTGAGATTTTTATGGAACCTAATCTGAGGGAACTTCATCTGAGCATTCAGTGTTGTAGAGAATATATATGTGTGTTTGTCACAATTTGAATATCAGATCTGTGAAGTGTATTTTTTCTAGCAATCATTCCTCAGACCCATGCTTGTAGTAACACAAATTGTATTGGATAGAATCATGATGCTGGGCCAAACAAAATGCTCCAAAGGAGCAGGTTGGCTGGGACTTTTACTACCAGTCTACTTATGTCCTTTGAAGTTGCAACTCCTTCTCTTCCAGCTAAAACTAATGGTCTAGGATAGATGTGTGGTACAATGATGGTAACTGCTCTCAACTGGAGGGAATTCACTTCACAGATGCTTAGGCAGCTTGTCATGCTGTAAAAATGATTGTATTTTGTGGATAGGCATAAAAAAAAAAAAAAAAAAAGACTGACTTCTCAGGTACATGACAGGTAAGTCAAGAAATGTAAGATCACAAGGCACCATGTAGATCCAGTTCTCTGCAAGGGCAGGCAGCTGTCTGACGGATGCAGTCCAGAGATACCGTAAATGTCTGCTCTGTATCCCTCACTCCATACCACGAGCTGCTTAATGCATGTGCTCTGGGAGAACATGAAGGCTAAAAGCTGAAGTAGAGAATGTGCAGGGAAAGAGAAGGAGCCATTGCGGGCAGTGCTGGGTCTTAAGGTTCCTGTAATAGCCAGGAGCTGATCAGAGGTTCCCTGGTAGACGTGGGATGGACCTGCTGTATGCTGCTTTGTTATTATTTATCGGTTGTCCTGTAGAGAGCTGAAGAACAGGCTGCTACCTTAGCTCTTCTTCATTTTCAATATTAAGGATGGATATGTGTTGTTTTTGTTTTTGTTTTTTCTAGTTGAAATTAGGATCCTTACATGATTTCTACTGTCCCTCTGCTTTGAAAGGCTAGATTGGAAAAGTCATTAAAAAACCTATGTGAAGTCACACTGGCTAAAAAAGCTCTTCCACTGTTGGTGTGCTACAGGTCTTCAGCATCTGTGTTTCTCTTTCTGGTCTGCGTACCTGACCTGCAGGGGTCATTCGGTTTCGAGTGTATCACCATGCAGGCATGGTCACCACTGGCAGCTCTGTGTCAGCCTGTACCAGTAATTTCAGGACTAAACATCTGAAAGACAGATATAGATGTAAAGCCCGTGAAAGAGACTTTAATTTCCTCTTTCTGAAAACATGTCATCATTCCCATTTCACAGATAAGGGAATGTGTCTGTAGGAAACAAAACCATCTATTTAATTGTGTTACTGTTGGGAGTGCTGGTTGGAAATGTTGGCCGTTTGTGACATGTTTTGGAGACCACAGGATTTGGAATACAAACTGCTGTCAGCAACTCCAGAAAGCTTTTCTGTGCTGCACAATCCAGTTGGCTCAGACTGGCCAATGTCTCTCCACCGAGACTGCTGTCAAGCCGGTGGGTGATGTGCAGGCTGCACTCGGGGGCTGGTGAGCAGTCACTGGAGGCCACATTTCATATCCAGACACCTGTAAAAACACACAGACATGGTCGTGGGATCTTTGGAGGCTTGTTTGACCACACCTTGAATAAGACTGCTGTTTTAATGCATTTCCATTATATGTGTCCTACAGTCACAGTCTTGAAGATGACAAAAGGCCCACCAACTATGTGGTTGCTACTATTAAAAGAACAATAATAAAACATGTTACTGCTGAGTTGCCTGAAATTTAGAAAATATGGGCACGTGTAAGCTATGGTGGCATTAGCCATGGGTTTGTGTGGCATGCCTAGGCTCTTCTTGCCCACCACGTGGAGAGATTTAGGCTTCTTGGAATGAGATGCACACAGCGAGCATACATAACGTGCAGCTGCCTTCCGCTGGTTGATAGAAAATTATAGCATTAAATATAGCATTAAATCTACTTTTCCTGTTTTCCCACCAGCTCAAAGCTCCAGGGATTCGCATCTATCCCTTCCTAAACCCTATTTTAGGACCGCCTCCCAAAGGCAGGCTCCCCGCTCCTCGGACCAAGAATCGGAACTGGCACACAATTTTTTTTTCCTATTATTGAAAACACTGAAAAAGCTGGCAGATGGCTTGACGGGTAAGCACTCGGTTCATACACGTAGACGTGCAGGTAAAACTCAGAGGCAGCTGTGGAGTTTGGCAGTTCAGGGAAGTTCGGCAAAGTGGCACCTGTCAGGGTTGTATTCGTGTTGCAGCTGTAGGCTCCGGAGGCTCCTTCCTTATTGTTTGAAGAACTCAAAAAACACCGCAAGCGACAGAGAAGTCGTGGAAAAGATGGGCTGAGTGAGGTGCTGATGTGCCAGGACACGTGGAAAGAAACTCCCAGGGGTTCAGGCCAGGAGGGCCCCGAGCTGTGCCCTCCTCCTGGGGCACATTGCCAGGGTTCAGGATCAGCCCTTTGGATGTTTTTCACGATCTGTAGCAAAGTTTTCCCTAGGCCCGTCTGTTTTTCCCTTTTGTATGGGGCTCTGCTTCCTTGCCTGAGGAACAGTTGCAGACATCTATCTCCCTCATCCTTTCTGAGCCCTTTTCTAAGCTTCCTTCCCTCCACAAGTCTTTGATATATTCCCTTCCCTTCCTGATCTGACGACTGGTAAGCACAGCAGGTGAGGAGCGTTAGTGCTGCATCTGCTGCTAATTGGGCTCACAGGCTCATTCAGATAGCTCTGGCAAGCGCTGTACCAAGTTAATCAGGAGCCGGCGCTTGTAGGAGAATGTTCATATTATGTAGGGTAAGCAGAGAGATTTGCATGCCAGCTTTGAAAACCGGAGCTTATCGAAATGAAGCTGGCTGGGGCTTTCAGCAGTCAGCCTCCCTACGGCCCCGTGCCCCCGGGGGTCTCAGTGCTTCTCCTTATGTGCACCCTGCAGCAGGCCGGGGGGCAGAGCTGCCGGCCCCAGCTCGGAGATGACAACTGGGAGCCTGGTATTTAGGGAGGTGGGCACACAGTGCCCTGTATTCAGCAGCACTGCTGGCTTAAGCACATTCCTGGCTGGTTTATTCCTCTTTGTGCCCTGCCAGGAGAGAGGGAGGTATGTGGTGAATGCACGCCGAGCGTGTCTTCCTCCACCTGCCTTCCCAGCCTTGCTCCAGCCCCTTTGCCATGACAGGCTTCCCCCACTCTTATCCAATTGATTGTGGCTCCTTTAACCTGTCCAGGGCAAAATTACCCCCCCTGCCCCTGTAAAAATACAACGAGAAACTCACTTTTAACATCTTTCTGCTCAGCAGGGTGGTTTGCAGCGCAGCACCTGTGGGCTAGCAGGGCTGCGCAGGTGTGGAGGCCGTGCGTGGCAGACAGGGGGAAGGCAAGAACTTCTTAGGCTGGGTTTGCTTTTGAAGCCAAGGTATCCACTAACTACAGCTTCACTGTTTTTGCCTAAGGTCATGCGAGAACACTTGGCAAGAGCAAAGAACTGAAGTGGGTCTCCCCAGATCCAGGTTACCACTCTAACCCCAGGACTGTTTTTCTTCCAGCACTTGAAAATGGTCTGAAGCTCCCGTGAGGTACTTTGTGAGAGCTTTTTAGGCAAAGATTTTGCTCTAAAAAAGCATGACTGTTTGCTTTGTAAGGGGAAGCTCTTGTTCCTGTTTCCTTTCTGATGTATCCCTTCTGTTCTTGGCTTGCTCACTTGATGATATCACTCCCCATGCATTGGGCAAAAGCTGTTTTCCCTCTATTCAAAGAGCCAGGAGGAGCAGCTGCTGCAGTGACTCTAATCTCTTGTTCTTCCCACACTCCCATGGCATGCCAATGGGAGCTAGGACCAAGGAGGCGCGTGGAGAATGCAGATGAAAAAGTGAATTTGCTGTGTCATCCGTGAGTCTCGCAAGCCAAGAAGTGGTTTGCTGGTGTTTATTCAGGAGAAATCTGGAGTTTGTGCAGCATGTCCTGGGAATTGCTGATAACTGCATGTGGAGCACTCCCAGGCTTTTTGTCAACCACCTGCAGCAGAGGAGATGGAAGTCCTTGCTACCTGGTGACTTCCCTGTGCCACGGTATGGGCAATGAGCTCTTGGTACGCTCTACCTTCTGCCACGTAGGATGCCCATGTTGTAGGCAGCAATATGACAGCACCTTTTTGGTTGCCCGCACATGCTGGAAAAGTTGTATCAGCAATTCATTTCCCATGCCTCCCTTACAGGCAGGTTCTTCAGTCAGGTCCTCTGCCCCTCCCGCATCTAGAGGACCATCTTCTGTGATTAGCTGCTGAACTGTGTGCACGGAGACACTTAAATGTGTCCCCCCTCTATACGTCCTTTTCCAATGATGGTATCTCTCTCGTTCTTTTTAAAAACAGTAATTGCTTCTGCGCTCTCCACAGCTCAGTCGTGCAGGTGCCTGGGTACATTATCCCATGCATACATCTAGTATTCACTCCAGCAGTCTTCCATAATTGACAATTAATTTGAGAATCTTTCTCCATGCTGTTCTTTCACCTTGAGTGCTGGGCGTACTGGATCTCTGCCACCTCATATTTCTTGGATAAAGTCACCGTGGCTTCTTGTCTTATAATGTCTGACTCTGAGCCAGTGCAACTTGTTGAAAAAAGCTGCTAAACACAGTATGCATTGCAGATTTGTTTGGAAAAGCAGAGTGGTTGTTGGAGAACAGTCTGTAAAACAAAGAGAAAGTCAAAAATCTTGATCTATCCAGAGAAATTTCAGAGGAAGGTATTTACCAAACAACACGATTAGTCAATGCCTTTGTCATAACCATTGCATTCTTCATTCTTTCATTGTATGAAGAGGGGATGACATAAATCATTTTTCTGGGATGCCTTATGTCCATCCCATTCAAATATATGAAATTCCACTCCAGTGGTGCTTTGATTTCTAACCTTTAAAAGTTATGAGCTGTGACAGAGAAAATTATAAACTCCCATTTGTTTTGTGTGCTTGTGTGGGAAAATTCTGTCTCAATCCAAGCGCCATGCAGCCTACAGTGCCTTAAACTGATTTATGGAGCCTTTTCCTTGATTTGCTTGCAGCTGGTATGTGTAAGTCCAAATTCAGTTAGCACACCTGCAGTAAATCAGCAATATATAAATGTTTCCTAACTTGGGAGAAAATCCATTAGTGGTTGAATTAAACCCTTTAAAGACTCTTATTTCCTGAGTGTTAGACTACTATAAGTTTTATGTGTGATTTTAACACATTCTGAAGTGTTAGGCTAACTACAAAGAGCCACTGAGTATGGAGGTGACAGTTGTTAATGTATTTTAAGAACAGTGAGCTTCTAATAAAAAAAAGGGCTCTGTCATGTAAATGTTGATGTATCAACTCTAATGAGGGGTTATAAAGCAGGAAGAAGTTGGTGACTAGGTACGTTTGGTTGGTTTGGTAGCCTAAGAGACTGTCTCTGCCTTTGCAATGCCATTTAGGTGGTAGTTTCAGTAGGGCAAAGGAAATGAGAAATGAGCCTGTATTTCTCAATAACTGCTCCTCTCCTTTATCTGCTCCTTCCCTTCTTCCCTTTGCAATCCGAGGGATTGGAGCCAGCACTGAGGGCTGCCCCAGCAGCCTCCCTCTGTTTCCCCAGCCGCAAGCAGTGAGGATGCTGCAGTCTGAATTACCGAGAGCTTGAATGTGTCCCAGCTCAGCAGAAGGGCTTGGAGCCATGGTGGTGGTGGGGGCTGGCTTTTCACACTGCTAAATCGGGCCAGGCACTTGGTGCCCCATTAGATCTGCCATCTAAGCTGCTCGTTTGAGCGTTTCCATTGCACTGAGATGAGCCAGAGCTTAAACAGTTCAAGCAGAGTAATTCTTTGGTAACCCGTGTAATTTTGCTGGCGTGCTGTTGGCCATAGGGATGCTGCTCGCATGAACCAGTAGGCAGTGGCAAAATTTGGAGGCCTGTCTTACAGTTTTGTCTTCCTTCTGCTCCTGTAATTCCCCTTCTCTCTCTCCTTCCCTCTTGCACCTTCCAAATACATTGCAGCCAGCGGATCTGAGCAGTATGGAGAAGTAAACAAGTTGCATCACTACACTAAATTGGTTTCTCTCCCCTTTCCTCCTCAAAAGCACAGAAGGGAATAGAAAAGGAAGATTAGTTGTGTCAGAGCTCCATCCTGGTGCCGCTACCGTGCCATGTATTGCTCAGAGCCGAGCATGTATACTTTGTCTGGGATAAATAACAGTGAAACTCTGTCTCAATTTTCTCTGCAGTTTCTCCCACTTGCATTCATTTTAAAATTTCATTTCTCACTCTCATTACTGTGAGGCCTGCCGTTCAGTGCCCAAGGGAGTCAGGTAAAACATTTTTATTTACTTTTGCTTTCGTCTGGTTCTACTTTTAACTTCCTCTCTTCTTCGAGTTTTTGTGTTTTGTTTTGTTCTGCAATGACTTTACGGGGGGTGGGGAGGGACTGACATTTATACCGTGTGTGAAAATCCTTCAAACATAAATCTATCTCCTTCAGTGTTAGATTTCTGGCTAATTCTTTCCCTATAAGGTCATCTTGTTTTGCGCTTGCTGTTTCTGCCACTGGTTATATCCTTGATCTCAAAAACATTTACAAGGAGCGCAGAGCACTGGCAGTTAAGGAAATTTCTGAAATCTGGATTGGATTATTTAGAGTATTATTAGATAGTGGATTATGGATTATTAGGCAATTTATGGGCACTAATCTAGCCACAATTTTGCAGTCCAAAGGCCTTGGCAGCTACTGTGATTTAAATATTTCCACCTTTTTTCTGTGTATTCATTCTCCCCGCAGCCAAAGCAGGCTGCCTTTTCGGTTGTGCTGATGCTGTAGTTTGAGGGGCATGCCATGAATCAGATTATCAAGTGGTCTGGGCTAAAAATAATCCTTCAGCATAGGGAGGGAGGGAGGAGGCTTCTTCTACCTGCCTCAGTTCACCACTTTGCAGGATAACCCCACGGATGGTTGCAGCAGCTCAACCCAAGGGACAACAGGGTGATGTGCAAGGCTGGCAACAAGACATGAGAGGTTGAGGAGAGGTAGGAACTCTGTAAACAGGCTTTCTGCCAGGAATTTTGGCTTTTAACTGGGCAGTTGGGTTCTGATGCATCTCACTGCAGTGTTTTCCAGGTGTTGTCACTACGCATTTCTGCGGTGATTTCTGCTCTTGGCAGCTACTGCACCGAGTGCCTGCGCTCCTTGGGTGATGTGTTAATGGAAGCCCACCTCTGCTAGCAGCTGCTGTGGCTGTTAAGGCAGGGACACATCCTATTCAGTTGATCTGTGAGTAGTAACCTTTGCAGAAGGGCAGAGCAATAATGTATTAAACCACAGCCACTAAATCTGCAAGAACATCTCTGTCAAAACACCCAAATATAAAAGGCAAGGCAACATAAAAGGCAATGTAAGCTTCCTCTTCTGGAGTGTTACTCAAAAGGGACATCAGCTAATCGAGAATTTACACAGTGACTTCCAAATCAGCGACTAAATTACTCCTGGGGTGAGGGCAGTGAGTAAGCGTTTCCCTACCAGCACGACAGATAAGTGAGGGCGAGTTTGCAGAAGCAGCTCAAGAGACGGAGGTGCTCTCTGACTTTTTGTAAGGTGAGAACGATGGGCAAGCCCGGTATGGGTCAGCAGACCACTAGGCTGTCTGAACGCTCTGAAAGGGCAAAGTTCAATCAGCTTTCCCTCCAAAGAGCATTATCAGTATATAACACTAATCCTATGTAACGGTACTTGAGCCTGACACAGGTACCGTGAAGTAGATTTTGTTGACGAGTTTAGCAAAGATATTAAGATGCTGTCAAAGTAGACAGGCCCAAGCACTTCCTTAAATCATCCCGCTCCTCTGACTCATGGCGTTGTATCTTTGCCCCAGGAGGTTACCAATAGTTAACATCCAATGAACTCTGTAATAATAAAATCACCGCCCAGTTATTTTTGATCCTGTTTTTTCGTGTGGATCCTGATCCACTTCTTAGTGTTTGGTTTTAGCATTTGTGGGTTTTGATTTGGGGTTTTGTTTTGTCAGTTACGCTTTTTGTTTTTGTTTTTTTGAGGTGTATTTTGGGTTTGAGTTTGTGTTTCTTTGTTTTGTTTCTCTGGGGACCATTATCCCTTGAACCTGGAAGTGTTCAGTTGAGTGCTTGCATCCTTGTGCGCTGTGCCAGACTCAGTTGTAGGGGACGACGCAGCGCGTATTCAAATAGGACACGGCCAGGCTGCAGCTCTTGCAGCCTCTGCAGTATCATTTTGTTTTAATTTTAAAGCACATGGTAGAGGCAGGAGGGATTTCATCTTAAAATATTCACAGATACTCCGATGCACAGTGGGGTTGCAGTGGAGATTTCCTTATCTTTCCCTTTTGAAGGGAAGAAATTGAAGGAATTCTGCGGGTCACTCAAATCCTCGCTCAGAAAACAGCGGATTTATTGTGGCTGGAGACATCCTGCTGATTGGGTTTCTGGGAAGGAGAATGCCCAAAGTTCCTATTCATGCATGACAGGCTTTTTTTCTGTTGTTTGTTTTCCCCTTTTTTTTCTTTTTTTCCTGCCCTTTATATTGCATTACCATGCTCTTGCCCCCCACCCCTCCCCAGCTGAGCATGTCCCTCCAGCCTTGCCTGCTGTGTTGCTTTTCCCCCGCTGTGCCACTCTTGTGTGCGGTGGCAGCAGCAAAGCAAAATCGACTGAAACGCTGATCTCTGAAGCACACTGGCACACAGTGCTTTAGAGATTAGGATTTTAGTGCATTATACTCGGCTGCTAGCAGAGCAGAGCGCTGTGACAGGGAAACACAATGCCGGAGCCAGGGGTTCTGACTCGGAGTTTTAGCCCTGCTCCCTGTGGGCAAAGCAACTCCTCGCTTCTCCTTCCGCGGAGCGTTTTGGTGAGCATGGAGAGGCTGAGGTTTACTGAGCAGATGAAGAGGGATATCCAGGGGCAGGCTGAGAGCCTTTTCATCTAAATCACGTATATTATTAAGACAAAAATTCTCACTAACAACAAGTTTTTATGGTAAGATTTTTGTGCCCTATTCTTGCATGCACATCCTCAGTCTTTCTTATCCTTTGCTATATTTAGCTTTTTTATTTTCCCGGAAGCGAAGGAAGATAGATCTTTGCTCTTGCTCCCTTAGACTTGCGGTCACAAGTTGCTGCCGTAGCAATTGTGCTCTGGATCCTTCTCTCTTTTTTGAGGTTCTTAGATGGTGCTGGCATTTTGCAAATGTACGGTAACTAAAATCAGGCTTGCCACTTGTCCAGCTTCCTGGCTGGGTCTGGCTGCACACTTGCCAGTTGCCACCAGAGCTGCTGCCTGGTTAGTTAGTTCCTGCAGCCCGTTCTCCAAGGTGGACCACGGGATTTTTCTTGTGCTTCAAAGAAGGCGATGCTAATTAGTGCCCTCATCTACTGTCTGCTCTTCACTGATTTGGAAAGGATCATTACTTACTGACATGAAGTCATTTAAAAAACTTGGTAACCCCTAATATCTTTATCAAATACCAGATAATCACACATTTCTCGGTGTATAGTTTTTCCATTGGCTTAAGGCCACTTAGTTATATAAATATTAACACTTTCTACTACTGGGTTGAAATCACATTTAAAAGTGGCTCCTACTCTATATTCAGAAGGGAAAAAAATAATATCAGGTACCAGAATAAATTCTCTCTTCCGGAACAATGAAATATTTCTCCGGCACAGGCTGAGGTTTGTGCTGCATGCAGATGTCGGTGAGCATCTGTCTCTCCCTAGGTCTTGCTCCTAGGAGCAGTTGCTGCTCCTTTCCTCCTGCATCTCCCTTCTCCTCTTCCTCAGCACTGCACTTGGTTCCTCTTCCCTCTCCATTTTGGTGTAACTTTTTCCACGGGTGCCAGTTTCCCTCTCAGCTCTCTGCTGGTTTCCACTATATCATTTCTCCCCTGTTGTCTTCTGGTTTTACTCTTTGGCCTTGACCTGACCTTCAAACCTGGATGAGTTCTCTCTCTTTCAAAACCAGCCACTTCCCAGACCTGGCTGCTCAGCATTGTTTTTTTCAGACCTTTCCTGCATTACTCATTTTCTGATCACTGTTCTATTCTGCATTGTAGGTTTATTTCCTATATAATCTGTTACTTAAACACCCCTTGCATCTCCTGCTCTATTTTTCTCCTTTTTGCTTGGCATAACTTCAGCTTCACAGTCATCCTTTTCCTTTCCTACTACCCTCTTGCTGAAGCCACAAGGTGCAAACCAGAGATACCCCAATGCTTTCCTGCTTTTCCAGGTCTTGGTAACTACTTTAAACAACACATTAACTTTCTCTTCTCATGTAGCCAACACTTCTAGCAATCTCTGTTAACCTCTCTCAGATCTGTGATTGTCCCCACTTCACCGACGGCTCCAGAGAGGACTTTGCCCAGATGTATTTCATGCTCTGCTCTCTACCACCTTCTCCCATTTTTTTGTCCTTTTCTTTCTTTGCTCCTGAGTTTGCAGCCTTCCACTTGCTGCCATCTTTCAGCCCATCTTCTTGCTGTGTTTCCCACATACAAGCATCCTCTGGTAGCTCTGTAGCACCCCACAAGTGGCCATTGGTATTTCTGTCCTCTCTTCT
This sequence comes from Aythya marila, assembly GCF_965140915.1. Taxonomy (NCBI): domain Eukaryota; kingdom Metazoa; phylum Chordata; class Aves; order Anseriformes; family Anatidae; genus Aythya; species Aythya marila. Next base: position 111,818,627 of record NC_139044.1, read on the forward strand.
CTCTTAAACATGAGAAGTCGGCACTCGCCATGCCGGGCTTGGGCACACCTCAGGGCACAGTGGGGAATAAAAAACAAGAGTCCTCAAGCTTGAGTCCTCCTTAGCATAAGCTGAAGCATGCACCTGGCTGTTGTATATGCAGACCAAGAGCTGCATATGCATGGGCTGTTTTGTACCCTATCTGTGTGGCTACAGAGAATTTGAATTTCTCTCCAGTAATTTAGAAGCCCATGAGCCCACCATCGAGCTGTGGTCGCTGTCTGGTACCTGTGCATGGTCCCCTCTTGTCCCCCTGGATTCTGGCTGTGAAAAACCTACTCCCCAATCATCTCACTGAGAAGATGCTGTAAGAGCAGCATGGGAGGGGAGGGGATGGAAGCAAGATGAGGGAGAGGAAAATATCAGAAGCATTAAAGTAGCAGGAAGGTCAAGAAAAGTAGGGATGAATTACAGCCTTTCAGCCATAGCCAGGAAAAGCACACGGGAGACTGGGATGGCTGTTTCTCCAGGGGCAGAACACAGGCCAGAGAGCTTCCAGCACAGGCTTTAGCTTGTAAAATAAATAAATAAATAAATAATAAAATTCATCTGCATGTGGCAGAACTGCAAATATAATAGAATCGCAAAATGGAAAAAAAATTGTTTTTTCCCTACAAACCTAAATGTTGTCTAGTGCAGGGCCATTGCTATCGGGGAAATCGTGATGCCAAGTCAGCTATATTTTAAGAGAAGCTAAATCACAACATGAAACATGCTAACATCAGTTTTGTCTTGCATCACAGGGAGAGAATACATAAAGAGGGTCCCAGGTTTTCTTTTCCTTGTGCTTCTTTGAAGCTGTAAAGGTAAAATAATGGCATCAAGCTCCACACCCCGTCGGGGGAGCATGAGCACTGAAGCCCCAGTACAGGTACTAGAATGTCATAAAGTGTATTCGAGTCACTGTGCAGCACATCTGTATCTTCAGCAGGTCTTTATGACTAAAAATGTGTGTATACAATGCGTTCTGTGAGCAGCCTCGTGCCCTGCAGTGCTGGTCCTGGCCAGGGGCTTGTCGTCATACGAGGGGAAGGAGAAAGGGAGGGCTGTTAATTTAATTACTTCAGGTACATGTTCTCAAAAGGTAGCTGGCACGGTAGTTGGGCCAGGTAATGATTGCTCATCACTGGCTCTGTTTCAGCCCTCGCTTCCCAAGAAGGGTTTTTAGGGTTGATGATGCTTTGGGAAGAACCCAGCTGTGCTTGCTGCACACTGCTCACTGCTGGGATGGCTGAGAAGCCACTGCTGCCTCTGACCTTGGGCCAGCTCAGGAGCAGCTTAACAATACCAGGAAGATCTAGTGGCCTCAAATCCCGCGAGTCAGGGAATAATCTGCACTTTGACGCTGATTCTGCGCCCGCTAGGTTGTGCTGCGGTGGGGAGCAGTCGCCATATGGCTGCTGCGCAGCTGCACACAGCCTTTAAGCTCTCTGCTATTTGCCTGTGCCCAGGGCATGATTTTGCAAGGCTCTTGCTGTGTGGGAATGAAGGAAGGAGGGCTGGCCTGTATTGCACCAAGCCAGCAGGTCTGCCCCCTGCACCACCCCAGCTGTGAATGTGTAAAAGTGAGTTATTTGTGCCTGCTTACGTGGGCAGCATGCAGCGTGAGTTCGTGGGCAGACAGGACTTGAGTTTACGTCTCTAGGTATAAGCTCTGGGAAGAGCAGGACAAAAACAAAACAAGAAAAAAAATCCTGCCCCCCAAAATGACTTGAATTAAGGTCTTGGAAAATGATGCCAGGCTTTTCCAGAAGCTGCTGTCTGTAAAAGCAGAAGTCAGGACACGGCAGCTCCTTGCACTGTTGCAGAGTGATGCAGAGAGGTCAGAGCTGCCAGGGCACCTGTAGCACTGTGCTTTTGTGCCACTGCATCTTAAGGATTGATGCTGTCCACATGGGAAGAGCTGCGATTCGATGCAGGAGGCTGCTTCCAAAGGAAAGTCTCCTGTGACGGGATCAGGTGGTGCCAAACGGCTGGATCAGATTTCCCCAAGCTGAGGATCTGAGCCATGGTCAGACACACGGTGCTGCTTCTCACGGAGGTGGTGGTACAGCCACATAAAAGGAGCTTTTTCATGACTGATTTAAGATGGATAAATAACTATTTTCATTTATTTATTAGTTGTTTGTGTCATATATGCACACAGGCACACATACATACAAAAAAAAGCACCTCTTCTGAGGAAATTACACTGGAGACAGTATTTTTCTTCTGCATCTGAAAACAAGCTCTTTAAGCTGCAGGTCGTTTTTAGAAAACCCCCTGAGCATAAATGCCAGAGTAAGGCATCCCATACTTATTAAGCCACCATCTTTATATGCCTTAGCTGTGTGATGGCAGCCACTGATTTCTTGTTCACTCACGTATTTGTGTTTCAGGTGTGTTACATTTTTTTTTTTTTCAGTCATGAGAGGCTGAGTGAATGCTTCCAGAAGGGACTGTGTGTCGCTGCTGCTTGGGCCTTGCTGCAAGTGGCCTCAGTGGTTGATGAACACAAACCTATTAAGTAATGAAACGTGAGATTCCCTATCAGATAACATAGTGCTGCTAATTTGGGCGAGAGCGAGACAGTGAGGTCAGGAGCAGGGCTTATAAGGAGATTCCAGTGACTAAGCAGGGAGGTAACGTTCGGCACAGTCGGTGCTTTAATTCATGTACAAAATATACAGACAAAAACATTCACTTTTGTGACAGCTTTAAAAAATAAAAGAATAAAAGGAACAACAAAATGAAAAATTGGTTACGAGAAAGGCTTCAAAAATAGCCTGGAGAGAGTCAAATGCAGGTGACATGGATGGGGTCAGATCTGCTCCTAGTGTCACTTTTCCCTTTGAAATTTTCTGAGAGTTGGGTGATTTTTATTTTTTTTTTAATATTTCTGTGCAGACACTACATTACATTGGCATTGATTCACTGAGTTTATTTGTCAGCAATAAAATGAATGAAATTCTAGAGGTACAATTTCAACCAGCTGCTGTTGTTTACTAGTGAGACTACCAGTGACCCTTAGCATCTATAAATACTTCACTGTGAATTAAAAGCAGTGAACTCTCCAGTAGTTTTTCTCTTACTCATGTTTCCCAGATATGTTTTTTCTTTTGCTTTGCCTTTTTCTTTTATTATTTTCACTGTTTCATCTCCACAGCTTCAGGAACAGCCAGACATTAAGAGGAAGATTTAATTTCTAGCGAACGGTAGATTTGGTCATTTGTTAACAGACTCGTCAAGTCATTAGACAGTGTGAAGATTTTTCTCCAGTCTGTGTGGTGCTGACTTACAGTGATGGCCTTTTAAAGGGAAAATGTAGATTTAAAATATCTAAGCATTATTTTTAGCTCTCTGGTGTTCGTCATTCTTATTAAGGAGAAAGTTGTTTTGCAGTCATTAATTAGTTACAATTGAAACTTCCAAATAGATTTAGGTAGTATTTCAGAAGCACTGCAGTTTCTAATCCCTTTCTTCTTTTTTTTTTTTCTTTTTTTTCCATCTATTTTCACTGATTTTGGAGGTTCGACATGGACCAGTAGGTCTTTTTTTTTTCAATCACAGGACATGAAAAGGAACACTGCTGTTGCTCGAGACTAGCTCAACACTACCAGCCGCTATGAAAGGATTTGCTTCTCTGCAGTCCAGCTCTCCCCCAGTAAAATTCACCCCGTCCCTCCGCATTTCAGCCTACAAGATTATTATTTCCCCTCGGACAAAAACTTGTACAGTATCACCAGCCCCATATCTGAATTTCTTCAGGCCTTACTAGCTTTTGTTAGAGGTTTCAGTTTGGTTTGATGTTCAGCTTTTCTGCCTGCTGCTGGGGTAGGCCGAGCGCACATCTCCAAGCTCTTGCTGCAGGCAGGAAGGTTACAAATTTGACTTTCATGCTGCAGAGCACGACTGGCCTTACACCTCAAGAAATTGGTGTGGATGCTGCCAATACCTCCGGCTTGAGCAAAATTTCTGACAAAAAGGCAGTTTCAGCACCATTCATAAAACCCAGCCTAACAGAGGTGGTCGCGTTGGGAGGGAGGCGAAGGGCTCGCTCCTCTCAGCAGGCCCTGCGAGCACTAGGCTGCCTCCTGCCTGTAAATTAGTTGTGCTTTCTGTAAGGTGTAGTTTATAGGTTTTCATAGGGTCAGAGTGAATGAGAGATGTCACTGCCTTGAGCTTGGGGCAGTTGGTGGCTCTTCCTTGCTACTGTATGTGGAGCAGAGAGAAAACCCACCTGAGGTGGGTGGGAGTTGTCCAGGAACATCTTGGGCTTTGCCTCAGCTGAGTCCAAACTGAACATTCTCATATAAAAAACAACAACAACAACAACAACAACAACAACAACAACAACACACTTTTTAAAAATAAATATTTTCTGTTTTATTTTGGACAGTCACCAGTTCTGTCTCTAAGCCCAGTTATTCGCACAGCCCCAGCTGCTACAGGCTTTGAAATGAGCTCTTGAGGACAGGCAGCGCAGCATTTGTCCTGCCTCAGAACAACTTACAACACACTATGGGATCCACGGAGGCAACCAGATTTCGGGGTCTAGACAGCTTTTGATCCCATGTGGTGGAAATTTTTCTTCTCCAAACTGCATTTCTTATTTTCCAGTCGACTGTCGTTACGGTCTTTTCTCTGAACCTTCCTACAGGGAAATTTTTCCAGCTGCAGCTTTTCTTTCACTGGAGTGAGCATCTTTTGCTGTCTAGAAATAGCTTATTCGCGACAGGGTATCTGAAGTCATTTGAGGACTTACCCGTGCAGTCCGCTCTCCTGAGCAACACTTCATGAAATTGCTGAATTTAGAGAGAGAATTTACAACTGTCCCCCTAATTCCATACATTAAAAAATACAAAAGCTACTTCCAAAGTTGTCTTGATGAGAAATTCTCCTTAATTCTGCCACTTGTGTCCTAAACACAATGAGAAGCATTTTCTTTCTAAGAAGATCTTGCAGCAAGGACAAAGCAACATTAGTCTCCAGAAACTTTTGCAGAGAAGCTTATTACTGTTTGCTAGTGTTTTAAAATAGGAAATTAATTCTAAGCTATTTTGCCTAAATGGCTGAGCTTTGTCTTTTTACCTGCAATTAAAAAAAAAATCAACATTTGTTGAAGGGAAAGAAGATAATTATATAGTAAAATTGTTGTTATTCTCTTCTTTTAAAGACAAAGAAAATTTCAGCAGAGCAGATGTGAATCTACAGACCTGTAGTATTTAAGAATAATTGCTGTACCCAATATAAGCTACTATTTTTTTCTCTGTAATTTCAGCATAGTTTTTCTTGTGCATTTCCAGGGCGGCAGGGCTTTTTTCATAGGCTAGCCCATGTTTCCTGTGCTCGATTAATCCTTTTTTTGGAAGCGGCATGCTTTTATTCCTTGTGTTGTTATCGCAGCAGGAGGAAGGGGAAATGTGTGATGATTGAAGAATTTTAACGTTTATGTATGCCACACATGAAGTTAGGGATCCCATGAGATTTGTTTGTGTTCTTGTATATGTGTGAATGAACATCTGTGGAATGACAGCCTAACAACTTCCTTCTGACATTATAAAGGGGCCATAATGGTACTATATTTTTTTTTAAAGTTGGCTTTTTTTTTTTTTTTTTATGTTAACTCTTTCATTTCCCTGCTGGTTTCAAGCCTTGTGCACTCCGTCCATCAATAAGAGGGCTGCATTGCCTGTGATTCGATTAGACCTCAAAACTGAAATTAATAATGCCAGAATACTAAGCCTTGATCTTCAGGTAATGAGGGTCTAGCTCCTTCCCTATTATTTCCTGTATTATCTTTCTTGTTTAAGTTGTGGTTTGTTTGTTTGTTTTTTTTTCCTTCCTCATCTACTCTCCTCCTCCCTGTTCTGAGTCCTGTTCTGCAGGAACCAGCAGCAGCTGGTCTAATTGTCAATTAGATCTCAACAACCTGAAGATGCAGAGGTGAATGCATCTTGCTCCTTTGTGTCTAATAAGGTAGAAGTAAATTTAAGAGAGCGCAGAGATGTTAAAAATCTGTGTGAAGTTTCAGGGCTTAATGCCAGGAATGCTGGGCTTGCAGGTCGCTATGCCCAGGCACTGCTGGTGGGTCTCATTCCTGCAGTTTTGCAGGTTTCTACATTAACTTCCCAATAGAAATAACAAAGACACAAAGAAAACCACCCAACCCAATAACAACAAAACGCCTCACAATCTATTTTTGAGGGCCTGATCCAAATCCCAAAGCACAAACCTAATCAACTTCGTAATGATTAGAAAGTCTAATGTACTTTCTTGGTAATCTCTGCCTCAAACCCTTAATTTCTGTCTGAGCTATAGCAGATCTTTTAGGACATTAACTTATCTGATTTACAAATTCTTAGTGATCAAAAATCCACGCCATCCTTATGTTTTTTTCCCAGTGGTTAGTTACCACATGAAACCAAGCAGTGCTTAATGTGTATTAACCATTTCTATCTTGGTTTTAATTTCAGTTTTGTCTTACTGTTGAATCTTCCTCCAACAGATTAAAGAGCTGTCTTTATAAGTGGTGATCAACTGCCCTGTTAACCTTCTTCTGCATAAGATAGATTGCGTTTCTTAAGTCTCTCATTTATAAGGCAAGTTTTCTGTGTATTCGTAGATTTTGCTTTATGAATACTTTTTGATTTAATTTCCTGTTTTAAAACAGAGATGCAAGTACTGGCTTTACTAATTCTCTACGCTTTTCCTACTTCCAAAGGGCTGTATTCAACCTCATGACTGCAACATTTCACAAAAACCTAATTCTCAGTTGGTAATCTATGATAACCCCTTCTTAGCAGTGGTGTATTGATTTCCGTAACCCATTCTAAGGGAAGAAAGGATCGCTTCAGTATTTGAATTTTCCCACCATGATAGCTCTATTTATTATTAATTCTCATAACCATAACCATATAAGCTCTTAAGATCTATTCGATAGAAAGTTGCTAGAAACTTTGAAAAACACGTAATAGCTTCCAAATAAATATTAGAATACCCCGAACTGTTACTTCTTAGATCAGCTCCTGCATGTGAGAAATAGATGTTTATGAATGTTTATGCTAAAAATCCTGCCATCGTTTTCTGCTTGGGGAATTGAGATTTGCTAACAAAGTTTTTAAATATGCAAAGCTGAAAATCTACATTTAAAAGCCCTCTTTATGCTAAGACACACGCACAAAAAAAAAAAAAAAAAAAAAAAAAAGCAGTTTTTACTAAGTAAATGTGTAACTTGAACCAAGAAAAATTTGCACAAACCATGAAAATTGTGCATGTGGCAGTCCTGCTCAGCAGCACGAGGCGGGCAGCTCTGAGCATCCTTTGAGGAGCGGCATGGCCATCCCCACAGCAGCACACAGCCACCCCACACAGCTCGACAGGGCAGGCACCACGGAAACACCGCGTCTAATTGAATCTCTGTGGGGAATGAAGGTGGGCAGAATGTTATTAGCAGAACTGAAATTTGGCCAAGATACCTAGGGTTAGTGCTGCTGCTCCCGGGATAATTGCCATCAGCCTGAGTGCAGCGTTCAGGATCTGTGCTCTGTAGCTCATCCGAAAAGAGCCATAAAAACGGATTCAGCTGTAAGTACACAAGAGCAGCCACCTGAGATAAATAACTTCACTTTAATGGCATCTATTTTTCTTTGTAAATGGCTTTAATATCTGCTGTGATATATAAAGGCTTTCTGACATTCATTATTAAAGTTGTATATAATGCTTTTTAACCAAATATGATCTGAGAAGTGAAATGCACAAGAACATGCAACCCATGGAGGGCTCCTGAGTCTCCCAAGTCCCTGCTAAAACATCGAGCAGTGTCCTAAACTTTCCAGCTCTTTGGTTTAATGCTGCCTTTGCAAAGCTACTCCTCTCTTCTCCTGCCTCATGATTAGAAGCTCTTTTCTGATTTCTAACCCAATTCTATTCAGAGTAGATTTATACCACTATTTGTCAATGTTATTTTTCAGTATCTCTTGTAAACTACTGTTGGGCACCTCAATTCTAGATTATTTTCATCAGTCATGAAAGAAAATGTTGTTTTATGTATGGTAATCCTTACCAGATTTATGTCTGCAATGAATGTTTAAAATAGAGTCTGGTACACGAAATACTTGGTTTGTAATGAAAAATTTGAGTTTTCATTGGAGTGGAAGCCACTACAATTTCAAGTAATAGTTTTGCTATCATATCATGCTTGTTCTGGCTCCTCTAATCTCCGAAGGCTCACGCTCAGAAGCCATGTATAATTCTGCTTTTTAAGGCTGAAAGTCTCCTTGCTGGAGTTCTTAGTTTTCAGATGTGACTTTGTGACTCTAAGGGAGGCAAATGAGCATTTCACGCTGAGCTTTATCATAAGACTTTACCCTTATTTTTTATTCAAAGGCAAACCTTTTTTTTTTTTTCTTAATATTATGAAGAGGTTTTTCACTGCTCTGTGAGTAAAAGCTGCCTTAACCAATCTTGTCTTGCTACCCAGCCCAGGTTGTAACCTTATCACTTCTAACCCGAAATATGCAGAGCTGAGCTGGACCCCTGTAATAATATCTATTAATCAGTCCCTGCAGCAGCAGTAAAATAATCCATGTGTTCAGATTTAACTCTGGGAATATGCGCATCGGAGTATCAAGAGTATGAGATCGATAGTCATCTCTTCTATAATTAACAAAAATGCTGACACCCCACATTTAAGGCTGAATTCAGCCTTAGAATTTGGTGACAGGTGAAGTTTCACTGTTTTTTTCCCCCACAGTTCTGTTTTTTCTTTCCTCCTTTTGGTCGCAGAAGTTTTAGTATGCAGTTGCACTATTTAAGAATACTCCTGGTTTCAGCTGATCTCCTTAGCAAATAATTTTGTGTGCTCTGCTTTGCTCTAGCAATTTCCATAGCCTCTCAGATGAAATACTAAACAGGATCACATAAGCTTTACCCCTCCCCGTAACATTTAGCCTGTCTATTTCATTATAGCAAAATATTGCATTTTACATGCCAAGCCTTAAAACCTTCTTTCTAAAAATGGTAACTGTATTTAATAACTAATTACTCTAATGATCCTACAGAAGTGCTTGAGACCTGTTTTAGTAGTGGTGTCAATTACAACCATCTGCACGATGAATAAAGGAACCATGGCCCAGCTGTAGAGTTGAAACATGTTGGCATTTTCCTACGGGCGGCCATATGGTACTTAACGAAAGCGAATTGTTCACACTGCAAACAGCTCTGCTCCTGATGAATGATAACGTTTTGTTCTGGAAAATGGTTCCACAAACACGGAGAGTATTTTTAAATGCTGGAAGTGTATCTGTAAGTGACAGGCTATAAATGGGAAGGTCTTTGGAAGGAGGAGAGGGGGATGAGAAAGGAATTGTTTCTTTTGCCTAGGGGTGTTCTAGCACAGCCTTCCTGTCTCTTAATAGCACTATCTTTTTTGTGCATGCATAGCCCTGAATCTGTAAATTTTATTTATTTTGGTAAGGAAGAAGATAATTAGAAATGTAACTCTCATTTGCCATCAGCATGCCCGAGCTTGAAGCTGGTGTGAGCTTTAAAATAGCGAAGCTGAAGCTGTGAAGAATTAATAACTCCTTGCCTCGCATATGTGCTGACATTTTTTTTTACACTTGGAAAAGGAGCTCCAGAGTTGTAACTGCAGTAAGTATGTGAGCACACAGGTTGGAGACGGGTCCTGGCTTCCTGGCACTTAGCATTAGTCAGGGAGGAAGGGGCAGATAACAAATCAGCTGTGGATAATGTCTTCCACTGTATTTTATTAGAAACAGAAGATTTTTTTTTCCCCACAGGAACGTCAAAGAGTGGCTCAATGAACTCATCATGAGATTGATAACTCTTTACCCCCAAGTCGTTAGCCCCAAATCAGAGCTGAATCAACAATAGGCTGTTGCCATTTCATGGCTGATAGGCAACCATTTGGGTAATGAGTTTGGTCTCAGTTCAGTTCCTAATATCTGTCTTAAAGAAATAACTGCTTCTAATGACCTGAATTGATCATTTTATTAATCTCTGAAATTGACTTTTTCCATATGGCTTATTGCTTTTGTACATAAGATGTGATTAGAAATCTTGCATCATTTGAATTCCTGTTTGCTTGATTAATAAATAACTAATTTGGGAATTTTTGTTTTATCCGGCATGTTCTCTGGAGGTGGAGTAGGGTGATTATTTCTGAGGTGTTTTTTTGTGTGCAGATCTCAAGGAGTAGCAAAGCGTTCCTCCTGGTGAGGCACTTTCTGCCTTTTGCCAAGAGAGGACTCTTTTCATGTGCCAGCATTCATTGAATTTGCAGACACTGGAGCTGCTTAAAACCACTTGATAGATCTTGCAGTAGTTTTGCAGAAACAACATAGTAAAAAATCTCGCCAACCTGTGACATCCAAGTTCTCATTACCTGCGCACAGAGCTATTTGCAAATTCACAGCAGCAGTAGGGCTACAACTCCAGAGCCCCGTGCTTTTGGACTAGAAGCATCTGTCACTTGAGCTAAAAGCAAATCTTTCTTAGCTCTCAGCAGCACTGGGTGGATAGCACTGCTGAGAAACCCCAGGTAATGAAACCGTCTGCCCCGCTGCTAATGCCTTCTAACTCAAAATGTAAGAGCATAAGGACAAAAAAAAAAAAAAAGCTTCAGTATCATTTGGGATACATTTCCTTACAGCCTCTTTGTAAGAGCGTGTTTTTACAAATCATGTTCTGTTATAGGTGTAGCTGAAATACAGGCAAGCAACTAGATCATGGTGGGGTGCAGAAACACCATGATGCCTATGAAACACAGAGGGCTGTGATCTAAGAGGCATTAAGCGGCTAATTACAGCACATTGTGCTCCATATCCTTCTTGATATTTGATCTGTTACAGCAGTGCTGTCTGATGCAATAAATCTTCCTCACTTTTAATTAATAGTTGTTCATCTGTACTGCAATAATTTTAACTAATGTTTGCATTAAAATGAAAGCACAGGGGGAAGGGAAAAATATCTTTAGGCAGAAGAGTATTAAAAAATAACCATCTTTCCCTCCAACTGGGAAGCAAATACTATAATTTGGGATCAGTGCATTTAGTGTGTGTTCTACAGAAGAAGCCATAATATCCTTTCTGTAAGAAGCTCACTTTGAAAATCAACCTCTGGTGAGACATGTCGCTACCTAAGCCCTGCAAGGTGTCGTTCTGCATCATGCTTTCTCTACAGTGCCAGTTTCAGAGGTTCTTGCCCTCCTATCTTGCAGTTTACAGCCTGCCCTCCTTCCTCTGCCCTCTCACCTCAAGTGTACAATTCTCCTTTTTTGCTCAACCGTGATCAATTAGATCAGAGAAATTGCTTTGACTTTAAAAAAATGCATAAACAAAGCAGAAAGAAAAGTAGACCCATGGTTTCTGAATGTAGAGATGCGCATTACCTTGAAGGCGAGGTCCTGAAGCTTATAAATATTACTTACCCGGTGCGTAACACACTAATCGTGTTACAGGTTTCCATGATGTTTGCTTCTGCAGGGAATGAGAGAAAAAAATCACAAACCACAGATACTCTCAGTGTGGGTTGCTGGGCCTGCTGGTAGCCCGTGGCGCTTGCTCAAAAGGCAATCTGCAGAAAACAGATTAAAGGGGAATATAGCACTGCTAAACTTAAGTCAGTGTGTTTAAGCAGGGTGTATTGGGGGACCCAGCTCAGGATACTTAACTGAGGCTCAATATTTGTTGTTTGCTGTTGTTCATTCTCCTGGATTCCTGTGACTTGGTGCTAAAAATCCATTGGTGAAAGCTGGGATTTGTTGGTTTGTAGCCCACGTGGTCGTGGAGTGGAACATGAAAATGTAACCCAGTGAGCATTTTAAGCAAAAGGGTATTTGAAATAAATAAAATAATGTTTCTGAATCTGAGTGGTTAGGTCTCTTTCCATTAGCTAAGCATAGGCATTTTAAGAGGCCTCAGTGTCTCCCATCTTTTTTCCACTTTGCCATGCCAGATGTTCATCGGTCTCCTGTAGGTCTGCCATCATATTTGATGTCTGGTAGATCTTGGTGCATCTGAAATGGTGCTAAATGTCTGTGTTTAGGGAACTGAATCAGTCCTCCATGTTGGACAACAGCACAGCCAGTCTCAGCTGTTCATATATACTAAACATAAAGGAAATTTTGGAATTCTAACTTCACGTCCACATTAGTAACAGTTTGATTTTGGCCAGTGAAATGTTCTTTTATCGGATGACTGCTGTTTATGCTGCAGTTTCATTCCTTACCAAGGCAAAGAAAGTAAATGGCATCTTCCAGAAGAGCAAGGAGGATCTGAGGTGGTTCAGCCTTGCCTCAACTGCTGAACAATGATGGGGCTACTACTAGTCCTGGAAACCATTTTCAGACATATGAAGGACAAGAAGGTGATAGGGAGTAGTCAGCATGGATTTATGAAAGGGAAATCATGCCTGATCAACATGAGAGCCTTCTCTCATGAGATGACCAGCCGGGTGGAGGAAGGGAGGGTAGCGGATGTTTATCTCGACTTTAGCAAGGCTTTTGGTGCTGTCTTTCGTAAGAACCTCAAAGGCAGGCTGATGAAGTACAGGCTAGATAAATCGACAGTGAGGTGGACTGAAAACTAGGCCATGGATGTGCCCCAGGGGTCGACAGTGGGTCCAATCCTATTTAATCTCCTTGTTAGCGGCCTGAACAATTGGACAGGGCATACTCTCAATAAGTTTGCAGATGATACAAAACTGGGAGGAGTGGTTATTAGACCATTCAGAAGTTCGTTGACAGGAACTGCATGAAGTTCAGCAAAGGGAAATGCCACGTCCTGCACTTGGGGAGGAGTAACCCCACAGACCCATACGGGCTGGGGCCATCCATCTGGAAAACTGTTCTCCAGAGAAAGAAGGGATCCCGAGGGTCCTGCTGGACAACAGGCCAACCTTGAGCCAGCAATGTGCCCTTGCAGCAAAGAAGGCCAACAGCCTTCTGGGCTGTATTAGAAAGAGCACTGCTGGAAGGCTGAAGGAAATGATCCCCTCTACTCAGCCCTGGTGAGACCCATCTGGAGTGCTGATCTGGTTCTGGGCTCCTTGGTGCAAGAGAGACATGGTCTTGATGGAGTGAGTCCAATAAAAGCCCACAGAAATGGTTAAAAGACCAGAGCCTCTCTTGTATGAGGAAAGGCTGGTGAAGCTGGGAATGATTAGCCTGGAGAAGAGCTCAGGGGGATCTTTCCAGTGTGTGAATACCTTATGGGGTGGTAAGGAGGATGGAATCAAAGTCCTCTCTGTGATGCCCAGTGACAGGACAAGAGGCAATGGGCACAAACTGTTCTGTGAGAAATTCCATTTAAACATTAAAGTTCCTTACTGTGATGATGGTCAAACACTGGAACAGAGCTGTGCAGTGTCCATCTTTGGAGATATCCAGAACCTGACTGGACACAGCCCTGAGCAACCTGCTATAGGTGACCTTGCTCTGAGCAGTGGGATTAGACTCAGCTATCTCCAGAGGTGCCTTCCAGCCTCAGCGATCCTGTGCTGTGTGTGGTTCTATAACTGTAAGGCTTAAGCAAATAAAGCCTTTGGAGTTCAGTAGCCACTGCCATGTGTCATAGGTCTCTCAGTGGTGTGGCAGCAGTTCAAGCTTCTCTACGTCCAGATGTATGGAGATCCTGCAAAAAGGTCCTGCAAATAGACGCTGTGATCCTTGGAGTAATTCCTTCCCAGCATCTGCTGTATGCATCAGGACTTTCAGTGATTCTCTTCTTCCTCAAAAATAGTACAAGCTGTTGTTGGAGAACCTCCACTTTCCACACTCGATGGCTATGCCCTAATATGTAATACATAGGAGGGGAGGCAAATAAATGTCAACTCTGGAGTGTTGATTGGTATTTTGTTTGGTATTTTGGCCTCCAAATGCTGGTATAATCACTGGAAGTTCCACTTGCCACATGCCTCAAAACCAAATTTTTAATAAAATGGAAAAAATGACCCAATGGAAGATATTTTGTTTGGATTTAAACAGTTTTTCCACATAATGAAGAAATACCTTCTCTGATTTAGAGAGAGTTCATCCAGTTTCCTTTAGAAAATATTTACAATTGTTTCGGTTTGGAAACCTCTTCCGTACTATGGCATATCAGTTACATTACGTGCTAAAAATGTTAATGACAATAAAGCTGTTCTACTGCATAAAAGACAGAAAGAGAAACAACTTATTAATAGAATTGGAGCTCACTCGTTTACTTTCCAAACAGAGTGAAATGCAGAAATAAAACAGCTAATCATTAGTTATCTGAGAATCATGCTTACTTTTAGTGATTTCTGTGTGTATTTTATATATCCCAGAGTATTTTAAAGAGAACTTAATATCATACATATTGAGTAAATCTGAGTTTGTTTTGGGTGCCACAGTATATTATTGAAATAGACAGCCTTCCATTCACTTCATGTGAGTTTCTGCTCCATTTTTTAAAAATTTTTTACTTTATTTCAAAGGCTGTGACTATACTATCTTTGTTTAGACAAGAAGCATACAACACTGAGGCAGTTCCACGCTTACAAGTGCAATAAATTATTTCTTATTTACAGTTATTCTCCTTGAAGTGGAACACCAAATAAGCTGTAGGTAGCCTCAGAAGTGATGGAAGTTGGGTTTTTCTTTGGAGCATATTGATGAGAGCTTGTTTTAGTGCAACAGAAAAACCAAGTGTGACAGAACTGAGTTTAACACAACAGTCATTGTATTTCTGAATGTTGTATAGGTTTAATCTTTATTCTCCTTTGTTCTAACTTGCAATGCTGGAGGTAGGGTGATGCTGGCCTAATGGCTGCTCTGTGCTGTGGTATAGCTTGGTTGGCATCTGTTCTTCCCTCAAAGATGACAATTCAGCATCAAAAAAGTAAAGACTTGTTGTTTGGATAAAAGTATTGTGTAGGTGGACTTGCTGCCATTGGTTGCCAATTCAGAGATGAATACACACAGATATTGTTACACAGTTTTTGTTGAAGAAGCCAGCAGCACGTAGATACCTCCAAGCTTCAGTACTGAAGCGAGCTGCTGGCACCGAGGTTGACTTCTTATGTGGCCATACACCATATCATGCCAACACTTCATCTGCTTACCCAAAGCTAAGCTTACCCCTTTGGCCCTCATTGTGGCACATCCCAAATGTCTTCCCTTCCCATGTACCCCAAAGGAGAGCCGCACAGGGAGTCACTGTGCTCTATCAGCTCCACAGCACTCCAGCCCCCATTTGTTTTCTTTTTTTGACAAGTACATGTTGGAAAGTCTGTAGATGAGTCAGTCCATCCACAACAAACACACAGGAACTCCTGAGGTGCTGTAAGACAACTATTTAATGGCACAGAGCAGTGTGAAGTTAAATTTAGGCAGGGAACAAAGAGCGCCGTATTCAATCAGCTGCTGGTGGAATTGGAGTAACCAAAACTGCCAGAATGGATGCTGAGGCTGGAGGAAGAGGTAATGGTGTTGTGCAAAACGATCAGAGAAAGGCATTGCTTGGTCTTGTTCAACATTCTTTTATTAGTAGTAGACGATTGAATAATTTAGTGTATTTTTTTATTCACTTAATCCTACAGCAAATCTGCTAAGCCAGAGTCATGGACTGAGATCTCGTGTTAGTTGATATGTGCACACGGAGTAAAACCAGCATTTGTGCACGCTTCAAGTATTCTGCATGCAAAGGGTAACAGGAAGGATGAGCTAGACCATGGCAAAGGGTGGCACGTGAGATAAAACACAGCAAAGCAATTACTCAGAGGGGTATGCACGAGTTGGTGCACAACCCCATCAAACAGTCGCATCTTCTGCACGTGGCACCAAATATTTTGAAAGGAGGGAGAGCTTTGCTTTGTTCTCCCCTCATACAAGCTGTTCTGTGAATATTTACAGGAAGCGTCGGCTACAGATGAGTGGTGTTAGAGTGTTGTGCTGAGATGGTGAGGGCTGACATTGCTGATCCAAGGTGGGAGTCAGCGTGCCGGGAGCACAGAGAAGTTGACAGTCCCAGAGGGCATGGAAAGCAAAGATGTATATGCTGATGCAATAGAGAATGGAGAGGGCAAACAATTCAGGAAAATAAGCCCCGTAGCAGACTTTTGAACAGATCACCAGGCTCCCTCCTCGCAGCACTTGACCTTGGTAAGGTTTGAGATTTCCAGGGAGACAGCCCGAGTGGCACAGCTGTGTCTGCAGTGGGGAAAGAGACTTTGTGGGGTGTTGTGACTTTCCTAAATGAGCCAAGCTGCATGCATTTTCATCTCAGTGAACATAAAAAAGCTATTTAAAAATTGATGTGCATACATTAGACCTGTTCCCTAGCCTTTCTCACGTACCCTAGGTTTCACAAGTACTAACTGGGAAATCAGTATAAAATAACTTTGAAGAGAAGAAACTAAAAATCACTTCCAGCAGATCAGAAATAGGAGCATCACTTTTATAGTATTTGGACAAAATACATATAATTGACAGAGTGCAGTGGTAGCATGAGGACTTATTTTTAATGTATCTAGGGAAGGGACTGTGAGATATACTGGTATGATAAGGGAAGAGAAGTTGACTTGCTCAAACCAAACCTGCATCCAAATCTAACAGACCAAATCTAACTCTCTTCCTTCATAACCTCATATAATTTTTACTATGAAAAATGTTTTATGCTGAGAACTACCAGGTTCACTCTGAGAATTACTAGATTTTTTCTTCTGATTTTGAAGAAAATTAATCAAATTGTTTTTATATTCCAGTTATCCAGTGAGATCTTTGAGGAGGATAAAATGGGTTCTACGTTATATTTTGCTTCTTGGTTTACTTTATTTTTTGGCTTCCAGTCTCACAAAAATGTCACAACAAAGTGGCCATCCAAATCTTTGGGTGCCCCTGACGTCTGGTAATATTATGGGAATGTCATAGATGCACAGTAAAACTGAATAATGTAATGATCTCTTGAAAAGGAATGTAAAGATGATTGGGGGAAGGTTATATCTGTGTTTAAAGTAGATATTTTTAAAGACCTTCAATGGTAGCAATTACTAATAGCTAACCCAAACTAGAAACCCTGACTGGATGACTGTTGTAAATGTGAATTACCTTACAGAAACAGCTTTTTAAAAGCTAAATTTTTCATTTTTAATTAGTTATAAAGCTAAAAGCTGATATGCAAGTATTGTCACCAAAGTAATTAAACTGGACTTCAAAAAATGAGTTTCATTATCGTTGCATACGTCTGTATATAGATGGCCTTAGTTTCAGAATAAATATAGCCTACATTAGGGTAGCAAAAATCCACTTTCCAAACAAAAAAAAAATGTTTTGAAACCTGAACATACAAATAAGGCTTTATTGAAGTTATAAGGGTGGGGACTTGTTTATTTTCGAACACATTTGTTTCTGTATTCGTTCTAACATATTAACTGAAAAAAAGCTGTCTCAAACATTTGCAGTTTTACTCCCTCAGGTAAATTGTTAGAAGTGCATGCAAACATCCTTGGACCTCCTTGTCATTTTTCTTAGATTGTCACAACAAAAAAGGAAACAGCAGAAGAATATTATTATTTTTTAAAAAAAAAAAAAAATTACTGCATATCTTGTTTTAGTGAAATCCCAAATCTTGTTTAGTGAGACAATGATTAGCAGCCAATAAAAAATGTTGGCTTACTCTTTGTTTTTCTTGGTCTCCCTTATTTCCAGACCCACAGCCTCTGGTGCAGGAAGGTTTCTGCAGGTGGTTGATAACATCCAGGAGAACTTCATAACACTTGCTCGCAGGTGGTTTGACTTTTTTTTCCCCCTAGAGATATCAGGCAGCCTCTGCTCACCATGAACCTCCTGAAATCTCTGAAAATGAAGTTTTGCCCAGCTATATCCTAGTTTATGACAGAATTTACCCATTGCCTTCCCAGCACCGCTTTTAAAAAATGACCAGGTGATTCCAGTTACAACTCTGGCTTAAAACCTCCCACTTGCATTAGTAGCCTCTGGTTTGGGTTCAGGGCTTTTGATAGTTCACTTTTGTTTTTTAAAGTACCTAAAGAATCTCTTAGCTGCAGTGGCTCCTGGGGACAGCTGAGGTGGGAGCAGGGCTCAGCTGCAGCTCTTCTGGGCTGGGAAGTTCTCCCAAGAGAGGTTTGGAAAGTTGCCTTTATTGGTGCCACAGAAACGGAGCCATCGTTCTCCTGCACAGTAGGAATTAAAGCAAGGAGCTCTTGATCTTCTCAGTGAAGTCTGTCTTGTGCTGCAAGATGTTAACATACAAGTATTGACCATCTTGGACAGCAGATAAGGTAGCGTGAAGGTAAAAAAACATTCCTCGGACAGTGACGTGACACACAATGTGAAATTTGAAGAACATAGAGAACAGTTGAATCATTTGTAGCAAAGGGGAATTTCCATTTAACATGCAGGTAGCTACACCCTGTCACCCTCTCTGCTGCCAAGACTTGGAGGGAGAAGAGGGCCTAGTTGTGCTTAGGCCGTGATGCTCATCCTCTCTAGAACATTTCATTATCACCTCCAGTAGTGTTTGGACAGCAAAGAGAAGCATTAGATTTATAACATAAAGAGCCAAGACAGAGAAATGAAGACCCTAACTTTCAGATGTGCCCTTTTAATTATTGTTGTCCAACTGGTGGGATTACAAGGATCTGCAAGCCTTAAATACCTCTTCAGGTCTGGCCCAGCAAGGCAACTGTTGCCTTCTGTGTTTCTCATGGAGGGGGGAAAAAAAAAAAAAAAAAAAAAAAAAAAAAAAAAAAAAAAAAGCCCACACGTTTATTTATAAGTCCTTCAGTGCTATTTTAACACTTTTATTCTCAGTACTTCAGTATATGCTGTTTAAAATGGGCATGTGTGCAGCCGCATTACCCGCTGCCTGAATGACAAATGGTTTATCAAGCATTGCCAGAGCACCTGGCTTCGTGCTGAATGCAGGAAGGCAGCGGCAAGGGCTTCAGAGAGATTAACTTCTGGATAGGCAAATAATAATAAACAACAGGCCGCAAGCAAGGGACCAGAAAAAGAGGAATCAAGGCTGTAAAATGGAGTCACGGTGATCCGAAGGGACAAAGGGAAGTGGGTTTGTATATTGGGCCTTGAAACGCGAGAACTGAGCGTCAGACACAGTGATGGCAGGGAGATTTGCAGGAGAAGGTGGGGAAGGGCAGTGCAGGAGGGCAGGGGAGGGCAAGAAATGGGGACTGGGGCATGGGGCAGTGGGGACAGAGAGTTGCAACCTCACGAAGGGCTTGCAGGAGAGGGTGGCACAGTCCCTGCTGTGAGACACGGGGCATATTTTTCATAAGACTGGAAGGTGGTAAGAACAATTCAAAAGATACTCCTAATCTATTAAAACCCCACAATTTAAAAAAGCTACATTTACAAGATGTCCAGGAGCTTATGCTTTCAAACTATTTTTGATCGAAACATTGATCAGGTATTCACATTCACTTTGCTGTCAATACATCTTGACTGAATTTTTCTCCCTGACAGTGGAAAAGGCTTTTGAATCTTTCGAAAATTGGAAGTCTTAGAAGTACAGTACTGCTTGAGTTACAGCTGAGTAACTCTGGACTTTCCTGTTACACCTGAAAGTTGGATAGGAGATGGAAATTTAGGGCCCACCTGCTTACTCCAAAGAATTGCTCCCAGCCTGTTCTTTCAGTGTGTAGACTCTTTTTCCATTGAGGTGACTTGTAGTTGGGGCGTGGCAGAAGTTGAGCATCTGTGGTCATTCCCCAGGGGATGGGTGATGTGTAATCTGCTCTGTAACCCCACCAAGTATCTCATCATGTGGCACAAGGGAAAGTCTGTGATGGTTCACAAAGAACCATCAAAATACCCAAACTTTTGATAATAAGGTCACATACCACCTTTTAACATGCATATACAATGTCACCCTATTACAGACGAGTTTGATGCTATTCTAATTAATTAGAAATAGTTAATATACCTAAATTTGTTGCCATCTAAGTCATGGAAGAGTTGGAGAAGCAGCGTGGCCCAGGGGCTGGAACACAGACCAGAACATCAGCACCTCCCACATTTCCTTCCACTCTGCTCATGATGTACTTTGAGACTTTGGATATTCCACTTCCTGCCTCCATTTCTCTATCCAGCCAAGGCTATAATTTACTATATTTTTGTGTTGTATGCCATGGTCTAGAACTCTGAGTTTTGCAACCTTACTATATTTGGAAGAAGAATGAAATGCTAGTCGGGTGACTGTATTTATTTTCAAAGAATTTGATAAAGAGCTACAATTCAGATGCTTCGGAGTGAAAGTGCCCTGGTTTTTGCACCTCTTCTGTGAGATGGCATCGCTCTTGGAGAAATGTTTGTGTAATAAAATACTGTGAAATGACACTATTGCCAAATGAGATTGTGACGAATAGAGCATTTGTAGTATTAAATCCAAGGGTACTTTACATTGTTATGACAATAATAGTTTGCATTGTTGTAATAAGTTACACTTCTTCTTCTTTTAAAAAATAAATTTAGTTAGACCTTAATGTATCTTGGAACACATACCCTCCCCTGAAATCAGCTGTGCATCTCTTGGAATAAAATTGCTTTAAACATATATAAAGGCACATTGTTTGTTGTATCATATATCAGAGGCAATTGTGAAATAAATGATGTTTATCAGCATGCCTTATGTAAAAAGATTGCAAATATGTTGTCCTTTGTGTAGCTCAGGTTTGACATAATCATTGCCATAATTCTTCTGCTTTTAATAAACAAAATTACATTGCAGCAGACACTTGAAGCTCTTTTATTAGGAACACCCAGGGACAAAGCCCTGCAGAGAGGGGCTGGGGCTAGGGTTAAACTCAGTAAGCACTTAGTAAATTTTATTCCCTATTCCTTAATTATAGATATCAAGTGCCATGCTCATAACTTATGGTCCTGCAATGCCAGTACAGTTCGTGGAAAATCTTCCATTTTTGTAACAAGAGCAGGGATGAGACTATACTCCTAAACCGACAGGAAAAAAGTGCTTTGACTTAACAGGTGCTGTCCGTGCTAAAAGGATGAATTTGAAGATTATTACCTGGTATGACGAAGATTTATGATGCAATCTGCTTTTTTTTCTCTTCTTTAGTACAGATAAGGGGGGTTATTATTGTTAGTAGAAATACCTATTAAAATAAACCCCATGAAGCAGTTTCAAGGATTTGATAAAAATGAATATAAAGTTGAAGCTCCCAGCTTATCTTTAACTCAAGTGATTTTCATAGGGTTATAACTCTTCTGGCATGGGATAAGGGAGCAGGAGTTTGATTTTTATCCTCACCGTACAATAGAAGGAAAAAACAGATTTTGTATTTCATTTATTAGCACATTACTGCTCAGGTTTGCATCTGCATGGGAGAGTTGACAGAGATTGCACACAGGTGGGAGTGGGTAGGGAATATGTGTGTATGTCTCATCTTCACATTGTGGTCATTGGTGTCTACATACCGGGATCTTCACGTAGTTTTGGGGAGACTCTTTCCTATAAAAGGTGTGCTAGGAAGAGCTGGAGAAGCCTTAGAGTGCTAAAAGCTTCAGAGACCTCCCCTCAGAATGGTTTTTGCTGTCAAACTCTGGGTTCAGGGCTTCTAATACAGCCTGCTGTGTCACCTCCTACCCCTTTCCATCTTTTTGCTGTCTTCTGACATCTTAAGGCTGCCATCCAGGGATGTCACCAGCAGCAGCAGCTGGAAATCTTGACAACACAGTGTGGTTTTATGTCTTTCTTGGCAAATGTACCTCTGTCCGTCCCAGGCAGAATGGGGCTGAATGATGCTGAATTTGCACAAGACTAGTAAGAAATGGTATTGATTTTTTCTTGATTTCCTTCTTTTCATGTATTTTTGGAGGGAGTCTTATTCTAAGTTTCAAAGCCAGACAAGTAACTTCAAGTATTTCTTTTGCACTTGTTTTTGGGATGTTCATTGTGATGGATTTTATTGATGGTGAGTTATTTTCATTCATAGCTTTACATTATATAAGGATTCCCTATACAACAGGTAGCACTACAAGACCATGAGTTTAGGTTTAAATTATGAGTTATCGTTGTCAAATATGAAAGGAAGCATTTATAATTTGCATGTTTAAGAATTTTTTTTTCTTCAGCTAATACCTATGTTTTCTTTTAAATTTGTGGGTCTTTCTGGGCATTCAAGATATGGTTTTGGAGTGTTTTTGTTTGTTTGTTTGTTTGTTTTGTTGGTTTTTGTTGTTGTTGTTGTTTGTTTTGTTTTATATATATATACACCCCTTGTACAATTCAGATTTTAAATGCTGTTGACTTGGTCAATTGAATTTGTTTGGTAGCTTCACTCCTTTGCTGAGTAAGACATGTTTGCAGGTTGTACGGCTAAGCATGCTCTTGTGTCCTCACCAGTGCCAGGGAATGCTGCATTCACAAAAATATTATTTTGGCTTTTGACTTCTTGTAGTGTAAAAGCTTAACCTGGAGTCTAGTGACATTGGTTTGACCAATATTGTTTTTACTCGACAATGCATTTTTTATTTAGTAGGGGATTTTGTCCCAGTTTTTGAATGTTAGCATACCGCTATTCAAGGTCTGTGAAAAGCGAGCGAGTTGTTGTGTTTCCAGGGAACAAAAGACTTTGCATTAGTAGAACAGTGTGGGGTTCA
Source organism: Aythya marila (assembly GCF_965140915.1). Taxonomy (NCBI): domain Eukaryota; kingdom Metazoa; phylum Chordata; class Aves; order Anseriformes; family Anatidae; genus Aythya; species Aythya marila. Next base: position 111,841,290 of record NC_139044.1, read on the forward strand.
TTGCTCAGCGTTCAAACACAGGCTGAGAAAGAAGGGATTGTTGCTAAAACAGGCTTTGAGTTTTCCTTCTGTCTCGTGGCAGGGTGCGCTGGTCCCCACCAGCACGCGCTCAGATGCCGGGGAGCCGTGCACTTTTGGCAGGGCTCTGGTCTCTGTGGAGCACTGGGATCTTGCTAAAACTGAAGCATTGAGGCCTGAATATATTGTACCGAGCATATATTTCAAGTATATATTCTGGTTGTTGGGCTGAAAGCTTAAATGCTGGGTACCACCCGGTTGTTTCCGAGAAGCTGTGCCGAGTTTTGCATTCTCCGTGCGCGGAGGTGAATGTGACATCCCGCAAAAAGGCCACCCTCGAGCAGCCGAATGCCAAGTCTTTCATTCTCGCTTCCTTCATGTTTATTAAAAATGACTAGGAAGAAGTTCAAAACTTTTGTGTCTGATATGTGTTATATCTATTATGGTGTCAGACAACTAAGAAAAAAGTCACTGGCTAATGAGTCTTAATTGTAACAAAACATCAAATCATTGTCACTTCTGCTGCAGTAAATGGCATTCATTAAATTAATCCACTCCATTACAGAAGTATTTTGCAGAGAATACCATGACCCTACTGCTTCTGTAGCAGTAATAAGCTGAACATATCACTGTGGCACTATTTGGTATATTAGAAAGCAGTTTGAAGCATGGTTGCATGACCCGAAGCAACATCAGCAGGTCTCAGGTAGCATGTTTGAAAAAATAAACTACCTTAATTAGAGACGGGACTAAAGCAGACCCTAGGTGTGAACATTCCTGTAGCTTAGCACTGCATGAAATAAAAATCTGGATCAAGAACCTTCCTGGCTCCATTTGCAGAGCTGCACAAGCCAAAGCAAAGCTTAGATCTCAAATTGGGAGTGGGGGGGTTGAAATCTGGATATTGCTCTATTTTCTTCACTCTTACAATCCCCTTTTAACTTCAGATCTAAACCCACCATGTTTTCTCTCCCCTTTTTCCCCTCGGTATTAGAAAACAGAGAACTGCATTGCTCCCCATCGTTTTTTTTTCTTTTTTTTTTTTCTTTTTTTTACAACACCACCATCATTTTCTGGCAGGAGTTGCTTTGACTTTTTAACAGCATTCTATTTCATACCATATGTGTACATACACCAACGATGATATACCGCGTTTGTAGCTAGGGAATGGCCTGCTTTATTAAACATCCCCCTTGCCAACAGTAAAAATGAACAGCCACAGTAAACACAGACGCGGCGAGGGAAGAATAGCCCGAGCTGTGTTGCTGCGCATTGTACCTAAGGAAGGAAGCATCAACCTCTAATTGGCTCTGAATGCAGCCCACCTACTTAGCAAAAGAGGCTGCCAAAAGCAAATTGCCCTGGTGCTCCGTGCGCCGTGCTGCCTTCCCATTGAATTCAGTCAAATGGGAGGCTTTTGCCTTCGTTTTCCAAACTCTCCATGAGTTGGCAAAAAGCTTTCTCGGGGAGAGCCTGTGTGTCCGGAATAAAAACCTCCCGAGGATGCGTTTGCTCCTTCGCCTCCTCCGAGGATGGTGCCACTCCAATTCTTCTGGAAATTTGAAGATGACTTGCAGGGGCAGGAGGGGGTTGTATTTGTTTTGGGGAAAGGGGATTTTTTTTTTCCCTGGGAAAATTGGAAGAAAGAGAAATGCAAATCTGTCTTGTAGCTCTCAAGCTACTCAGCACAACATTCGGCACTTATATGTTGTCGCTTTGCCAGCAGCGGGTGTGCAGAGGCAGTGCAGGAAAGAAGAAATTACTACATGTCCTTAAAACGATCGAGAGCCAGTAATTTCTTTTAATTACAAGATCATAATCACCAGTTTGGGCCCAACCTTTGCAGCCAGGCTGTGGGATGTGGTGGGGATGCTCCTGGGATGAGCAGCGCTGTGGGATTTAACACCACAGGTTGCACCACAGATAGAAATGGTTGGTCAATGGGCAGGTTCCCCTGCTGGCCACTGAAATCTTCCCGTCTAAGCTAATAAAATCAATCGTCCTGAACTAAAATCTCCTGTGAGGGGTTAGAAATAGATTGCAGAGTTGGGAGAGAAAAGGGTTGTTGGTTGGTTTGATGGTTTCTGTTAAATACCTTATTTACCTTTTTTCCCCTGTTTGTTTTTTTTTTGGTCAAAACCCTGCTTAGAAGCTTATCAGATAATAAGTTTGTCACTTCCATTTCATCACCGTTGAATTCCCACCTGCTTCTTCACCTCTATTTTCTCCTCTCTACATCTGCAAATAGCGTCCGAGACCTTTGTTTCTTTTTAAGGGCATCAACTTGCCAAGGTATTGGTACATCGGGTCGCTCTCCTTCACACGGTGCTTTCACGTAGGGAATTTCAGATGGGAAGAGAAAGGCCAAGAAGGTAAGAGCAGCCAAGTAAACAAAACAGTTTTGCAAACTTTGGGTCAGTCTTGTTTGGGGACAGAGGAGAGTCCTGGATGAATTCTTGCCTTCACATGAAGCAAGGGCACAAACGAGTCAGATGGTCGGGTTTTCTTGGCTGCTTCAGAAAACCAGCGCTTCAGGATTAAAAAATAGACCTCGACAGCAAGCTGTGTTTTGCACATTCCTGAAAAGTCCTTTAATTCAGTGTTATTTGATATTCCCAGAGTTGTGACATGACTGCATAGTTGTGTTTCTCGTCCAACAATGACTGTATGAATAGGGTTTGACTCCCTCCTCCCCTTCCAAGGAATTTAGCTTGGCCGTTTTGCTAAGTGTATGAAAAACCACCAGGAAATTGCTGTTTCTTTTTCCTCCCATATGCACATTACTGACACAACATGACTTGCGTAGTCCTTGCTGTAACCTGTACTTTAGCTGGTCAATGTAATTTATAACAGAAAAGCTACATATTATAATGACACGGCTTTCATAATGCACGTGTGTTGCCTCCACTCTGCTGTTTTACGGCAGCGCTACAAAATATTTTACCAGCGTCTGTGTAAATCCTATAATCTTAAAAATGAAATGGCAACAAAAAGCCTCCGCCTGACCAGTAAAGCAGAAGCACATACTTCATGCAGTAGCTGAATGTGAGTGCCTGAGGAAAATAATGGCAAATCTGCAGTATTGTGGTGGCTTCAGTCCCGAGGAGTGGTGGCAGCAGAAACACCAGTGCCCTCCCTCATGGGCTGTGGTTGAGATCTGAGGTTTGGTTTTGGGGTTTTGCCCCAAAGCTGTGCTAGCAGAGCGGTAGAGGAGTGGTGCTAAGCTGCTGTGTGTCCTTGGGTGCTTTTCTTCTCTCTCCCCAGTGAGCTCCAACGCTCTGTTGAGCTGAGCCCGAATGATTTACCCAAAGTCATATAAGAGATCTCAAGAGAGCAGAGGATTATACCCATTCCTTGCCTTTAGACTAAAGCTAGAATTAATAAAAATAAAAATAAAAATAAAAATAAAAATAAAAATAAAAATAAAAATAAAATATGATAACACCTGAAAGAGAGCTCTAGCTCCAATGTTGTGATGAATGCAGCCATGCCAGGCACATCAGCTCCTGGCATGGAAACCTCTGACTCCAGAAGGGTTTTTTTATAATGTCCCATGCTTGCATTATAGAGGGAGCTGAGGTTGCAATCCAAATCCCTCAGCAGGACGGATCACACCGTTTCACCTCCCTTTGGTGCTCAGCACAGTGTATGTTTGCGTGTTGGAGGGGCTCATGACATGACACCGTGGGATTTGGGCAGTGGCTGACTTGTTTGGGAATTTCCAATGTTCCTGCAGCGATAACTGCCCAAATAATATTCCCTTTGGCTTATATAACAGCAGGACGTTGGGCACCTAAATATTAGCAAAATGTGATTTCCTGCCGAGGGGTTTTGCACATGTTTCAATTCAGGCTCTGCTCTCCCTACCTGAGGGCTTCTTTAGCTTTGGTTCATATTCTCTCCATCCTCAATTCATCAGCAGGAGAGGAGGGATAACAGCAGTTCTTGACCTCAGAAGATTTTGTCACCACTAAATAGGTATCAGCAGTGTTTGGATGTGGTGGGGTTGGAGCAGTGTCAGTGCTAAGACAGAACCCAGTGGCCCAGTGGAGGAAACTGCGATATGCAGATACATGTTTTGTGCATTTTTGGCCCCTAACCGTATCATATTTCTCTTTAAGTGCATTTTTATTCTGTCTTTCTTGAATGTGTGCATATCCCAGGAGAAATCTTAAACAGACACGAGGAGCCTGTCCCTGTGTGGGTGGTACTGCGGGCCCGTGCCGTGTCCCATGTGTCGTAGCCAGGAATGCTCTGGGTACAGCACCCACTGTCACGGCATCTGGGGCTGGGTTTGGCTTTCCATTCAGCCGACGGGTGACGTTTCCAAAAAGCAAATTCTACAAAACGGGGAGTCTCTGGGAGATAATTAGGTGGTTGTATAAATAATGAGTGAGAGCCAGATATTATCTGCCAGCTCTATAGTCACATCCATGGAGAGAAGAGATGAGCTTTCTTTGGGAGCAGGAGAGTTTTCTCAGCTCAATTAAATGGACGTACAGTACCAGCCTGACACTGAGCATTTGTTCCCACAGAAGCCTGTTACAGGGAAATACAGTTAATGTTGCATACAGCCTGTGTTTAGACCTCCCGCTTGGATTATGAAAAATGTTAAAGCTGAAAAAAAAACAACATTCATTATTTGAGTTTCAAAATCTGACTGGCTCCTGAATGCTCTATGCAGCAGGGCACACCTTTTCCACTGGCCGATTAGCTTCTTGTTATCTTCTTGCAAATGCCTGGCTTCACTATTCCTGTACTTTATTTTAAAAGGCTTTTGCTCTGTGCAATTGAATATACTGTAATCTTCTTATCAAATGCTAAAGCTCTTTAGTGATGCCATTTTGAAAAGTACTTCAGTTTTTAAATTGCAAATTCTTCTCTGGCTGGAAGGTCTCTGTGTTCTGGGTTTACTTAGTGGTTGAGAATATACATATATATGTATGTATAGGTATGTACGTGTGTGTCTCTGTATGTAAATGCTGACAAAAAATACTGTCCCATTTCTGAGGATATACTTTTGTGGTTTCCCCTCTAGAACACTAAAGGATGGTTTACAAAGCAGATAAGTGTCTCCCTGGTCATTTTCGGCTGATTTTCCCGTGGTTTTGGTTTTCCTTTTGAGCTCTTTCTGCAACTCAGGTTTCTCCTTGGCTTCAGAACCTCCAAAGCGAAAAAGAAATTCCCCCTGAACAAGAGCAAAGTTTTTCATTATTATTATGAAGCGAAAGAACAAGGCTTGTCTACTTCTGTGTGAGGAACTGAAAATCAGAGCTCATGTATTCTGGTCTCACATCCATCAGTAACTTGTGATGTGACTTGAAACAAAATCACTTAACCTCTGAGTCTGTTTCCCTACCTGTAAAATGGGGTTGAGAATAAGAGGGATACCATGAGCATTAAATATTTAATGTTTGTAAAGTGCTTTGAAGACAGAGTGCGACGTAAATGCTTATCACTGTATTGAAATAGGAGGAACTGGATAACCTTGTGTAGGAAAATTCTGTTAGAAACTGTAACTTCGGGAATGAAGACCAAAGGAGGAGAAGAAAGGACATCTGACAAAATTGTATATTTGAGTGAAATGCACTTGGGAATCTCTCTCTGAAAGTTAGGAAGGGACAGTCTTTGGGACCATTGAAAATAACCTTCAGAAAATCAGAGGATTCGGTAAATAGGCAAAGTTGAACTTTTCTCCAAAAAAAAAAATCATTAAAAAAACTTCTAAACAAATAATTCTGTTTAGCCTGACCACAGTAATCAAACATATAATGGGGCCATTATATGTGAATGCTGAAAAATAAGAGATCTAGTTACAGACAGGCATTATTCCTAAGTGTATGTCTAATCCTTCCTAAGTGGATGTTATTACTTACCTAGAAGATCAAGGAAATTCAATGGATATGTACTTTATTCAGGAAAGCAATTGGTATAGCACTCCATCTAGGAAGACTATTCCAAGCAGCTCATACACTTATGTCAGCTTAGAAATTATTTAAAATTGGATAGACAAAAATTTAATGATATGATGCATTGAACAAAATTTCATAATAGAGCGGCAATAAAGAACACATCTTTAAAGTGAGCAATAAAGCAAAACCCCAGCTTTTGTAATAATTTAGGAGGTTTTCTCCGTGGTGTCTTTTATAAATACGCTAAAATATTGCGGATACAAAAATATTCAGTCCTTTTTGTCCCTCTTCCCTATTAGCACGGAGAATGCCTTGGGAGATCCTGGAAAGAAAAAGCAGCTGCAGATCTTTGCTCGCTGTGATGGGTCGGCCTTGGCTGGCTGCTGGACCCACACCCAGCCTCTCCATCACTCCCCTTTCCTCAACAGGACAGGGAGAGAAAATACGGGGAAAAAGCTCGGGTTGAGCTAAAGACAGGGAGGTAAAGACAAGGAGATCTCTTACCAATTGTCTTCATGTGCAAAGCAGAAGGCTGAACTTGGGGAAAGTGGCTGTGGGGCTGCGCTGTTCATGGTCTCAGGACAGAATGATCATCATGGTCTCTTGTGCTTTATGGCCATAAAAATCCATAAATTCCTAAGACTAACAGGAATGGTGCAGTGAGTCATGCACACGGCAATCGAGGTGTCACAGCAAATGAAAAGTTCTCGCTGTTTCTTTAGAGACCTGGATTCAGAGAAAACATTGATGGTAAGTGAAAGGATTGCTCGTACCAGGCTGCAAAATTGTGGGCAGCCTAACAACACCCGCGTGTTATCTCCACACCGTGTAGGGCACTCCCTTTGGAGGTCCGTGCCTGCACCCAGAGCTGTGGAGCAGCAGCAGGGGACGTGGGCTCCCCAACCTGGCCGTGCTGCTGCTGCTGCTTCTCATCGCGTGATGTTACGTTTCACATTTGATGCCTTTTCCCTGTATTTAGAGCTTTATTCCCTCGTATGCCATCACCTATTACAATTATTTACTGAGAGTGCAGTGCCTTTGTCTGATCTTCCCGAGCCCGCTCCTGTCAATGCCTAAGAATTGGTTAAATTACGATAATTCACAGTCTCAGCTTTTGCCCACTGTTTTTGCTTCCTCAGAGATCCAGAATTTCTGGCCAAGCTGATGAGATAACCTGCAGCCACGTTATTGCTCTTACGTAGTATATATGCTTCTCTTAAGAGCTGTAAGGTTTACATGCGAGGAATAATTCTGCTCAGAGTGATGAGTCTCTGTAATATATTCATTTGGGTTTCTGTGCCATGTTTTAGATCCCTGTGAAAACAAGCTCCTTAGTAAGTTTTGTAGCGGTAATAAAATAATTTGCTTCAATGTCTCGCTATTAGATGTCACAACATACTTTTGGTTTTCCTCCTAATGTTTATGGGAAAATGGCAATGTGCGGAAGGATTAATCAATCAGGAAAATGATCTGTTATTTCCTTTCCCTTTTAATCTATCCAAAAAAACCTGATGGGCTGCGATGCAAAGTGTCTCTAAGCAGTGCGTATAATGTATGCGATTACTGCATGCTCAGCAGCCAAATGCAAACATTGCAGAGTAGAAACACAAGGTTTATCTAAAAATAAACAAAAAGGAAACAGAAATCTGTACTTCAGATACTGCACGCAAGCTGTTCAAACAGTCAGATCTTAATAGTAGATTTAAAAGTGTCAACAGCAATGGCCTTGTTTTTTTTTGTTGTTGTTGTTTGTTTTTTTTTTTGCATGGTTAAAACTTGTCAGCAAATTCAGTCTTCTGAGTGATAATAGCACTAACAGGCTTACAACAGCCCATCCTTGGTGTATTACAATATAGAAGAAACCTTACAGGAACAACAAGTATCTGTTGACCTGGGGTCAGCATGGGAATCTCAGGTCACCGTTGTAGGCTGAGAAGCTTCTCGAGGAAAGAGCAAAATCCATGAAATTATTGCATTGCTTAACCACGCAGCGAAAGGTCAGAAAGGAACAGACCTCTTCAGATTATATTTAGTAACTATGAAGATTTTGCTTGTCGGAGTCGCTTTGCACCAAATAGTATTTTGCCCACCCTCTCCCTACTCCTCCACTGAAAAATTTCCTCAGATCTAATCTGAAAGTAATCACATGCTCATTAGCAATTTTTCCATTTTCCAGCAAACCAGGCAGTATTAGTCTAAAAGCTAGAAATGTAATTATTTTGCTCCATGTATGTTTATTGACAGATGGCCCAGGCCAGATCCGTACTGGAAGATGCAGGGACGGGACAGTGGAGAATAAGCACGCGATGCTCCTAAATATTAAGCTCTCCTCTGATGCACTCCCATAAATTGAAGTGACTGCTGTTGCTGTTAAGGTTGGCTTTACACATATTTTTTGCTGGTGTTGACATCTACTGGATAAATTCGCTACTGGCAGGAGGAATACGCTCAGTTTCAAAGAAGAGGAGCGTGCTGCTCCCCTCCTCTCAGGAGGCTCGCGCCACTCAGCTCGGTCTTGCAGAGTCACGGACTCTCGCTGTTTCCTTTTTTGCTGTTTTCTCTGTGTTGTGCTTCGTTTCCAAAATTGTTCCGTGAACAAAAATTGAATTTTGAAGATAGTAAATTGCAAGCGGGTTTGGGCAACAGACTGATGAAACAGCTGCAGTCTTTCTTTCCGAGACTTGGATTTTTCTGTTTTGCCCAAGGCAGCGAAGGAAAATTAGTTTATTAGTTTCACTTCGGTCACTGGTGAATATCTTCCCCCCCTCACAAAAATAACACTTTAATTCTGCCTGATTTGAAATAATTGACCGATCAGGAATGAGGCATGTGCAGGGAGCTACCAGGACTGAATTACACCGTAGGCCTGGAAGATCAATTGTTTGGGAGGAGAGCTGAGGCGCCGCAGCCTTATATTACACCTGCCTGTTTATTGCACTTGGCCGGAGGGGAAGGCACTGCGCCATTCTGATCTGTTGCCTCGGAGAAGTACGGATGTAAAAGGAATGCAAAATAAGGGAGCAGCAAGTTATTTTTTTATGTTAATACATTTTATATTGATATTGAGGACATTTGAGTAAACGGAGCCTCTAGTTTATAGAAGAGCATATGTGTTTTTCCTTCTTTCTATGCCAATATTCTTTGCTAAATGCAGTTAATTTTTTTTTGTTTTATTTTATTTTTAGTTTTTCAATAATACTTGTAGTGATTGACTGGTAGCAGTAGCACAAATGCTTAGTAAAATTAGTCCCACTGGAAGATTACTCAGATGCTACATCTCTTCGCCTTACTCCTCCTTCCTCTGCCTGTTTTAATGATTTCATTTTAAGAAAAACGACCTGAGGCACAGTGGAGAAAAAAATAAAATAAAAGGCACAACAACAAAAAATCTGACGGACTTATTCTTTGGCAAACCCATGGAACAGAAGCGAGGCCAGATGTTTGCGATACAGGCATTTGGCATGTATGTAGAAATCTCGCTACAAGACTGCATATAGAGTTTTTGACAGCTTTGGCTGAACGGAAATGAATGATTGCTATTCAGGATAAAATGCAAACATTTTGGCCAGTGCTTGCAAATCTGGGAGCTTCACGGTTATATTCTAAACTAGGTTCTCCATATTCTTAAATCCACATTTCAGTAGGTGCTTACCAAACGTGGCATGATTTATCTCTGTGATTTTTTGAGGTTCTACATCACCTAACGTATCTTGAGAGGGTTTTTGCAAGCAGTTCATGCTTTTGAGAAGTGAGCTGATCCTTATGTTATCATGCTAGTTCTAAAGCAGCTAATTAAAAGCTTCAGACCTCTGGCCTAGAAAAGGTAGGTTGCTGATTTACTGCGTTCGGCAAACAGTTTTCATCCGACAGTTGGAAAGATAAAACATGAGCCGCTAGTGGCAAATTTTAAGTGAGAAGCAAGAAGGGGTGGTGGAAGAAGTGATAACAGGAATTGCTTTTAAGAGGCACAGGAGCAAGCTGAGAAGCAGGTGGCTTTGATACTGGGTGTGCTATTAGTTCATTAGGATGGTGGCACAGTCCCTCTCATTCCTGAAGCATCCGCCTTTCAAAACAAAGCAAAAATAACAAGCAGATGTAAGCGATACTTCTTCTGGTGAACCAGCTGAGAATAAAATCAGTAGCTTTACGAAACATGGGTAGACCAAACAGAGGTGATGAGCTGTGACTGCATACGGACAGATAACATGGGCTTCTGGCCTTCAGTGACATCCACCAGGATGGGAACATTGAGATTTGAAATCCCCAAGTGTCTGCCAGGTGAGCTGGAAGAAAAGTCCAATATTTTTAGCCGGGAAAAGGGTTACGTGTACTGATGCACGGGTAGTGATGGTACCAGTGCCACAAAGCAAGCAAATGTCTCCTGGAAATGTGCAAGGAAACTCCCCTCTAAAAGTGTGACTAGAGTAGAGGTGGCTCCATAAATGAAAAGTGAGAAAGCTTTTGAGGATATGAGCATGGAGGTCAGCAACCGACCCATATTCAGGGCACCTGACACTGCAAAATCAGGAGTTATTCCCCATGGTGTAGGCATCTTGCGCAGCCTCTGGAAATTCCTTATCGCAGGATGGGGATAACTGCACTTTCCTACTTCAGTCAACAGCACGAAGTGCATCATGTAAAAACCTCCAGGATGCTTAGATACATGATGATATGGCCTGTGTTCATCTGTGTGCAGTAGATTTAATATTTCTTGTTTGTTTTGGAGGCATTTTGCATCTAATAAGCCGTTTTTATATACCAGATGTTGTTGCTCGCTGCGACGTACATGTGGTCTTCATTTTGGGGGAGTGATAAATGCATCCTCTTAGAACAATGAGTTGGAAAACACTGCGTGGTCAGAGGACATCAGTCCTGAAAGAGGAAATGTGCTGCTTCCCCTGGTGCCACCTGAAGCTGTTACCTGTGAACATGGAAAACGGGGATGGGGCAACCCAAAAATACCCTATAAGAGGGTAATCCAGTTAATTCATAAATACAGTTAATTAATTTTTGAAGGAATGCAGGTGATCCAGAGAGATTTTGCAGCAAAATGCACCGTATTTAACCCTTTCCTTGGTGGAGACCTTTCTCCTAGTAGGAGAACTAGTAGTAGTCACTGCTTGATCAGTCTTCTCCAAGGGCTGGAAAATTGGAGAATGGCAGCAAATCAAAGGGAATTTCTCCTGCATGGTCCAAATATAATCTGAAGACCTAGTCTGCACCCCTAAGAAACCAGCCCCAAAAGAGCCGAGAACCTCTTAATTAAATTTTGCGAGATCTAATTTGTGACATTTGGCAACGCCGACAGTAGCTTATTCTCCATTTCTGCTTTATTAACTATGAAGTCTTGGGCGAGATTAGGTATGTCAGGTGCTGGCATCCACCCCGTGCATTTTGAGAAGATGGCCGGTTTCCCCAGAAGCAACCTAGTCGCATCCCTGCCTTCCCTCCTCTGTTTTTCCCCGCTGGCAATTTTGGACCGTGGTTGCTGGCCGATGCCCAGGCAGCCCCTGTGCAGGGATTTGGGGTCCCGGCTGCCGGCTCAGCCCTGTGAACCTTCCTGCACAACCTCCCCACGAAACGAACTGGCCGTTAACATAGCAGCTTTTGGCATTTGGCTTCCTTTTGTTTGCTTTTCATGCTAATGAGATAATTTAATTAGGGAAGTCAATGTTTTGGGCAGTGTTTTGCAAGCAGAAGTGTTACGGAGGAACAGGATGGATTTTCTCTCTCCCCATTTTTTAGCCAGGCTGGGTTCCAGGCAGCGCCGGCTACTCAGGACCCTGTAGAGACATCTAAGAAAGTTTATTATGCCTTTGTGTAAAGTTCTGGTGGATTTTCATTTAGAAAATTGCTGTGCAAAATTCCAGTCGCGTTGCTGCAGGAGGACATTGCAGCGCCCAAGAATCTGCAGCAAATGGCAGCTGAAATTGATTTTGGGGAATGGAGCTCAAAGCTCTGCCCTGAGCTTTGGGGGGATGTTTGCAACGTGCCATGGGGGAGAAACAGATCAAATGAGAGATCTTTCAGATAAAAACCTAGAGAGAGAGGAATGGAGTTAAGAATATTCTCAAGGTGCCTATCCCAAACCATTTTATATCCATTTGTATATTTTATATCAATGTATAATTGACAATAGCTTTGTCTGAGGATGGGGATCAAGGCCTTTCAGTATAGTGCAAGACATTTGACAGATAGGGGGATTCCCCAAAAGGTAGTCTGATGTAAACCATGTACCTTTGTGTGTGTCCAAATCTGACACATTGCAGGGTTTTTAAGTGGCATTGTTCTTCATCTTCTGCTCCAGTGGTGTGAGCAGGAGAACGCTTCTGGAGCACTATGAATTTTTCTCACCCTGCCAATGCTCGTGATCCATAAATTGCAGGGTGTGTTATCACTACCACTCAGGTTGGAAAGGAACTGGCACTTGAAAGCAAAGGATGAAATATAGGAAATTACTGTATTTAAAATAAATTTCCACTTGAAATTTCCCAGAAACTTAGGAATAAAACATACACATGCAGACTTTTTAATAACTCCTTATTTTGGGACGACCATATCCTGCCAGCTTCAGGAGAAAGAAACCAAACTTTCACTCTCAATGTGGCTGATTTATTTTTTTTTTAATTGGATAGTCTAGTTTATCTTTTTACTTATCTAAAGATAATTTTTCCACATCTATCTTAAAAACTCAAGCATATACACACTTTTCTACAATATTTTGAAACAGGGAAGGAAAGATCTAAATTATGTGTTTTGCAGAGTGGACTCTGTCATGGGAAGAGAGTTGTATTTGCAGCTCTGATTTTTTTTAATATGTCCCAAAGCATGGTCTCTTCCAACATATATTTGGAAAATTAAGTCCTATATAATCTCTTAAATCTTGTGCTCCTTTATCACTTACAGTGTTAGGACTTTTTTTTCCTTTTTTTTTTTTTTTTTTAAAGATCTGATTGTAGCAAAGCAGCTCAAGCCTCTCTGCCTTGTCTTGGATTTTACAAGAGCTTTACAACTGTTTACAAGACTAAATCAGGGGTTTACAAAAGTAGACCTTGCTTGATAATAAAGTTGTTTCCTTGCCCCTCAAATATTTCTGGGTCTTATCTTTCTACACAGCTGCTTGTAGTTCAGCTTTACAGAATCTCTTGATTGGATTCCTACTGCCTTAGTCTAACAAAGAAGTCTTTCAATGAAGTTACCCAAATGGAAAAAAAAGAAGTTAAGTAAAAATTGTAAAAATGGAGTAGTCAGATCCTTGTAGGCTTCTAACAATGATTCCATATCTATCTAAGAGAGTCTTCGTAGGTTATAAATAATGTTGAGCTGAAATTAAACATTTTGTTTGTCACGCTTCTGAAGTAAAGACTAGCTCCCAAAGCTGCGAGGTTGACTAGTTTGTTACTGGTTGATAGGGCTACTATTTTATTTGAAATATTTTTTTTAAAGCCACATTTTCTTGTGTGCAAAGTGTGTGCATGTGTGTGCTTGCAATTAAATGATGCCCAGAATTTATACATTTCGATGAGATTTGGTGCTGTATACATAAATTAATGTCCTTACCCCCCTGTGCCTCGGGAAGGGTTTGTTGTGTTGGTATGCACTGATAAAACTGCATCCAGTAACAGTTCCCCTGCAGCATATATCTGAAATCATTCGAGGTTAGGTACTTAGACATCTTCTTCTGTATCAGTTACAGTCCTTCATGCTAGATCTGATTACAGCAAATCTCTCTCTTCTTCTTCATATTTTTTTCTGTAAATCTCATAAAATACTTATGCTTTGCATGCACTTAACTGCTTTTTAAGCTCTCTAATAACCTATTTTATCTGTGCTTCTGTTCAGCCAGTCTGAAAACTCGTAAGGCTATTTAGCTGCTTATTTTAATGTTTCAAACTCTTTCTTTCTTCTTTTCTTCCGTCTCTCTAATGACTGCATACCTACTTCCGCTGTGCTGTCTCCCAACCTCTCTTGCCGATCATATTTCTCCAATGTTATTATGTAAAAGGTAAATTTAGAAACAAATGCTTACCCAGGAAAAAATTTAAATTAAAAGGCTGACCTTTATTTTTGAAGTCACTTAATGAAGTTGACTAATAGTCTAAGAAATCTGTTTCTCGTGCTTCAGACTGGCTGAAAGCCTGTTTTTCCTTGTATTTATATCTGTGAGGACAGGCATTTTAAGGAGACCTTGACTAGATAAGCGTGGAGAGCAGGGAAAAAAGCTGCTCTAAGGCTCAAGCCGGACTGTCATTTAGAGGAACATGAATAGGAAACATTTTTTCTGCAGAACAGTGAGTGCTTTGGGCTCGGGGGAAGAAGGGCTGTGTTTAAATGTATTGAGCATAAAATGAAATGTTAATCACTTAGGTTTAATAAATCTGCAGCAATGATCTGTTTGAACCTGGTAAGAGGCCTGTAGTTAGCACGCCGCTATCTCAAATGCCTCTGGTCTTTTTCTTGCCTCTGTGTACAGATGTGGAAGCTGCGGAAACACGGCACAAACGAGCTGGCAGAAGAGACGTGGTGAAAAATGAGCACCAGCATGAGGGCGGTTTTCAGCTGAGAAGGCAGGAGGGCTTCTGAATTGCCAAAGGGCTTGGGGTAAATTTGGAGGTTGAATACAGTTGTACGTGTAGGTGCCCCATGTTATAGACCTGATGATGCTCCTGTTCTGCAGAAAAAAAAATAAATCTCAAATTTTATTGTTGGGCAAGTTGTTTGTATGAGAAATTTCAAAAATGTGTGGTTTTCACTAGCAGAGAACTGATTCACATTTTACCTTCCTTCAAGAGGAGATTTAAAGTCATTTCTTTTTTTTGGCCTTTCTCACCCGCTGCACCGCGTATTTTGGCCACAGGGAGCCAGGACAGACACCTGCCACATTTCTCAGCAGGGCAGTCAGTCCTGTTTCATTGCTCTCCTACCTTCTTCCCTAGTCAACCTTCCCAGGCCTGTCTTGCAGTGAAAGTAAATTACAGAGGAAAGGGTCAGGTTCATGTCTTGCCTGGCTCCAGGGAACTTTGCAGGGCCGTTCTCTGAAATCAGTGGGCTCTCAACGCTTGGCATAGTTCAGTCCTTGCTACACCTACGCATCGATGGTGATCTTCAGGGACCAGGGCAGGCATTTTGTTTGCTTTCCCATATCACTAAATCTCATTTCAGATTTGTCGTGGGCTTCTTATTTCCGCCTGCTTGCTCGATCTCTCTTCTGTAGCTTATAGCCTTTTCCGCAGCTCTCCCCTTAATGCCATTTTGATCTCCTTTTTGCTTCAAATTTATCAGTTCATCCAGTTACGGCTATGGGTTTCTCTCTTTTCTCTCCTCCCTCTTTAGTTTGGTAAGGGTGTTTTTCCCCCTCCAAGAGCATTTTTGTTCCTTTTGGCTGCACAGTGAAATCCTTTGATTCTGTGTGACAAACAGGAACACACATTTCCTCTCTCGTCGAGATTAAAGACACCTGGCTACTCCGGCGATTCCTTCTTGGTAGAGCGTGGGGGAAGGCCTGTCTCATTGACTTCACCACCTTCACTAGATAGTTTGTCAGCTGAATTAGCTGTACAGGTGATTTTCAGCAGTAACAGCATGCAATAGCCCTCCTCATGGACTTCTGATATATGCAAATCCTACGTTCTTTCTATTGCCAGGCATGACTACCTTGTGGTTTTGTGGTATCTGGAGCCATGGTGGACGTATCTGAGATGGCTTTAAGCTCATCTCCTTGAGAAATGACTTCTGGACAAGGCAGTGGGGAGCTTTGTGCTAGCAGAAGAAAAAAAAAAAAAAAAAAGAAAAAAAAAAACAGTTGATAGATAGTTGATAGTTGATAGGCTCCAAAACAGAAGTTGATAGATTATAATTAGCTGGGGCAGCAAGTGTATTGTGGGCAGTGCTGGGAGTTCCCCAAGTCTGAAAAATGAGGTGAAAACCTTCTTTTTTTTATACCTTTGTGGTGCTCAGGGGGATTTAAAGCTAAAATTGAAGGGCCTAGAAAAGAAAAATACGTGTGCATACATATGAATTGTGAGAAAAAAAATCCCTTAAAAAGGGAAAAACAATGAATTATTTGTGGGTGTTGATACTGGTATTTATAAGCATTAGTATCTTTCTTCTCCCTTTCTCCCCAGTGGAAAGGTGTGGTTTTCTGTTTGGTTTGGTTTGGTTTTCCCTTATTCTTAAAAAAAAAAAAAATCTAAAACAATCCATGGAAAATTTAGCCTAAAATTGGATACAAAGCTTGGACAGGGTAGGGTCAGGCTGGGTGTGAGGGAAAGGTTCTGCACCCAGAGGTGGTCGGGCATTGGGACAGGTCCCCAGGGCAGTGGTCACAGCACCGAGCTGCCGGAGTTCAAGAACGGTTGGGACAACACTCTCAGACGTAGGGTCTGGTTTTGGGTGGTCCTTTGTGGAGCCAGAAGCTGGACCCGATGATCCTTGTGGGTCCCTTCCAGCTCGGGATATCCTATGGTTCTGTGAATCTCTGACTTTGGAACAGCCAACAGCTGCGTTAAGGTGGAAATACTTGTATGCCTGTGATTAGTGACTGCTGTCCTCGCTGTTCGTGTGTGGTTTTTGCTCTGGCCTCCTTCAGGGCCGTTCCTCAGGATGGTTTATGCTGCTGTCCCGTGTCGAGCTCTCTGTGGAGGAATGTGATGATTGAGCTTGGCTCCGGACACGGTTTGTCGGAGAAGTTTTTCTTCTGAGTACAAAATATGTTTTAAGCATTATTATTATGATTATGATCCTTGACAAAGATAGACTAGACAAAGCATAAACTCTGGATCCAAAAATACATTTAAGAGCTAGCCCAGACCATTTCTTACCTCACCCAGCAGCTATTTATGAGAACATTTTATATTGTTTCTAATTTTAAGCAATTAATAACAAGCACTAGCAGTTGAATACCCATTTATTAGATAGTTATCCCCTCCAGTTTTTCTGCACGTCTTCTTGCTGTCAAATATCTTTGCATCCAGCCAAAACCAACATGCTTGAAACAAGCGATGTATATTTAACGCAGTGCATTTCCAGCTCTTGCTTTTAGTTTTTATTGTAAATAGAATAAAAGGCGGTGACTGGACAAAGAGGAGAACTTGCTTGTGAAGAGGGCGGTGGGTTTTAAGTAAACTTCTTAATGCACGGCTTAGTCACAGGCTTTTTTCCTCCTTGTTATTGACGTAATTGCCTGTCAGTCTCATCTGATAGTAGAATTGCTGGGGGCATGGTGTCTTGGATCGTGTGGCAAAAACTGCTAGCTATTGACTTGTGTGCATGTGTGCTCTGCTCTCCGCTGAATTAAATGTCAGATATACTCAAGTGTGTGGGTGGGTGGGGGATATGTGATTTGGTTCTCTCTCGTTCCCTTGTCAAGAAGTACACTAATACAGCTAATGGAGATCCTCGAGCACAGAAGGAGAAGGGCATTCAATTGACAGCCACCTTCCAAACAGTCAAAAAAGATCGCTTCCTGCACTGGGGGATATAAGATATGAGAAGAAACTTCCAAAGCAGGGAATAATAAAGGCTATTGTGAAATTGCAGCTTGCAGTTTACAGTCTCCCTTTTTGCCTGGCTTTGCAAAAGGTTTATAAAACTAAAGGAAGGAGGTTTATGCCTGTGGAATTTTTAACCTTTAAAGATGCTATCTTTAGGTACAGATTTTATTCTGAGATGCTTGACACGAGAGGAAAAACTTGCTTTCTTTGCTGCTCCTGAAACAAAAGTTTCTGTTTTCACTACTGCATCTATCACAGCACTTGTGCCTCTGGTTTTTACCATGTTTTGTGTCTGTCTATCATGTCCATACGGTCCTGTGGAAAACCCCAAATGACCTTTCTGATTTAAAGTATCAGAAAGCCACAAAAACAGGAGAAAGGGGAATTTTTGAATCCCTCAACCTCCAAGTCATAAAGTCAAATCTTGCATCAAATCCTACCAGAGAAAAAACAACTGGTTCTGTTGGATTACCAGGAGTGCTGATTTTGTGGTCAACATCCACAGCACTGCTGGAGCAGGGTGGCATCATCACCATTGCCAATGCAGGTTCTTGGGAGATCTGTGTTGGAAGATGATTGTGGTAGGGATTTTTTTGTTGTTGCTGTTTTCTAATACATATTTATATCATTCATTTTTTAACTGAGGAAGAGTTTTTTTCCTCTCAAGCCAGTAGTTCCTTGGTGAAGCACATGAGCCTTTAGTACACTGCATTTAGTCGTAGTAGTTGTTTTTGTTTGCTTTTTTTTTTTTTAGTTCTACTGGGTGAATAACTACCAAAAATGTTGATAGGCACACTGGTTTATACCACTTCTAAATAATAGCTCTCTGAAGCATTTTGTTATCTCTAAGTTTCTGGGTGAGTTTTGTTTTAGCTTCCATCCTAGCAGATATTTTTACTGTCCATTTTTGTATCTAAGAATTTGTGAAACAAAATTGCTTCAGCTGACCTGTTGTTATTATTACAAACAATTTATTGGATCGTGTGATGCAAATAAAATAAATCAGATGCTGCAGTGACCTAGATACTCATTATTTATTTATGGGAATAAATATATTTAGCATGTATTTATACTGTTCTTCAATTCAAAATGCTGTAAACTCTCAGTTACTCAGACCTCTGCTGGGAAAATAGCATTATTGCCACCATTTTGCAGGTTAGGAAACCTCAGCAGGAAGACTTAAATAACTGCTGTAGGCTATGTAAGATATAATTATCAAAACTAGGATTAGATGTTGGGAGTCTCAAGTCCCAGCGTTGTGTTCAGCCGTCTTGCTCCTGGCTGATAAAATCTGTGGATAACAAAGACTGAGGAGGTAACTAATGATAAGGACAGGATGCTCACACAAAGTGATTTGGTCATTTGATCATCTTGGCTACATTAAGTGTTTTACGTCTAGCCAAAAGCACGGGAGGAGACAGAAAATGCTGGCGGGCCCTGGAGAACAGAAGCTCTAGGGAAAGCTCGGGCGTCCTCGGGGTGAAATGTTCCTCCCGTGGGAGGAGGTCGGGTGAAAAGGAGGGTAGGGGAGAGTGCAAAGCAGTACTCAGCTTTAAAAACAGAGAGGTAATGAATAGCTCCAGCAGGCAGATTTTTCTCCCTCTGGTCTTTAGGATTATTTGGTCGCACGTCAAGTGCAGAGAAGTCATAGTGATGATCTGAAGACTGTTGAGAAAACTGCAAGATGGAGCTGTTGGAAACATTTTCCTGCTATCAGAAGATTTGAAGGATGATTTTCTTCTAGCTCAGCGTCCCGTGATTTGTGTGCTGTTACTTGTTATTCTGCTGGAGAGTTTGGGCAGATGGTGTTTCCTCGGGTCCGAGGCACGGGTCTCTCCACCACATGCTTGTAGTTGTTCAAACTCTCCAACTTCTGTTCTTGATTAACATTTACAACAACACTGCTCTCTTCCTCCCGACGTTCAGCTCAGAATAGGAGTGTAACAATGCTCTCCTAACACAGAGGAGGCTTGGCAGGAGCTTGTCCTGGTGACTGCAGAGCACGGGCACACTGCAGGGACCTCACTCCCAACACCTGTTTGCTTTTCAATCTTTCAGGCACGCTCTCGAGTTCCCTTTGAGAAGCAGCCGCCCTCCACCGAGATGTCACGGCACCACAGCCGGTTTGAAAGAGATTATCGGGCCGGGTGGGATCGCCGGGACTGGAGCTCCAACGGCAACCACGTCGGCAGCACCAACTGCAGCAGCGCCGCCAGCACCACCAGCACCAACCGCCCTGGGCTGCTGCCCCTGCCCATCGTCCCCTCCCGGCTCCCCACCCCAGCCACCGCCGCCTGCACCACGGGCAACAGCGACGTGATCACGAGCCTGGTGGCCAACTCGTCTCCAGCTTCGACGACCAAAGTAAGAATTTAGCTTTTTTATATATTCCTTATTTATTTTATTTATTTATTTTTTTTCTGGGGATGATGTCTTGAGGGGATGTTAGAGGTGGAGCATCATCCGTCCCTTTGCAAAATCTGCGTTTGCAGCACAGCAAAGAACAGGAGAAAATGTTTTCCTGGGCAGTCTCTGCCTTTTTATCATTTTGTGCATTGTGCACGCACTTGAACAGGACATCTTTGCTCTGAGACTTAGGGTTTTCATGTTCCTGAGAGGCCCAGGGCTGAGCAGAGCAAACTCCCCTTTTCTTCTAGCAGTGCCTACATTTGGGCTCTCCATCGCTTTTCCTGGAGCCTGTGGTTCCCATTTTTGCTTTTGAGAATGCCCTCGTTGTCTGGTTACCAAGGCAGGGCTGTGGTTGACAACAGGTGGATGTGGTTTTCATCCAGAAGGTGCAGAAAATGGGCAAAGGGCATAATTTTGGCCAAATGGTGTCTTTTTCTTTTCTTTAGTTGGTACTTTCATATGAGGTTTACAAAGCCTCATTCTTAGTGCAGATTAGAGTGTAACAGTGGGACTGTTAAAACCAGGCTCTCTCTTTTGTACAGAAATGCACACTAAGAAGGAAAAAAAATGTTAAGCAGCTAAGAATTGAAATCACTAGTAAATCATTGAGGCGTTTTGTTCTAATATATAACTGGGGAGAGGGGACAGCTTTTTATTTTTTCTTCTTCTTCTTTTCTTCTTCCCTCTCTCTTTTTTTTTTTTTTTTTTTTTTTTTTTTAAGCCACCACAAACATTTAGCTCTTTTAAATCTGCAAAGAACAAGTTGTTATTTCAGTTAGAAACTTAGGGTTTCTTTCTGCATGCAAATTCAGGTAGAACAGCTGGGGAATAGAAAACCCTGGCAAATTGTAAAGGTGACCACAGCATTAGCAAAGTGAGCCAGAAGCACTGCTGGTTTTCTTTTTATGATATTTAACATTTTCTTTCAACTTGGTTTCATTTTAATAACTGCAAGTGCCAAATGCAGGAGACACAGACAGGGGAAAGGAGACAATAAAGTTATTTAAAGCCAAGAGCAAGCTGAAATTTTACTGCAGTACCATTATTATATTGATTTTTTTTTCTTCGCACTGTAGAAAAACAAGGTCAATGCTGCAGAAGGAAACATTAGGCTAAAGTTTACAGTGTATTTGGTTTTAAAAATTTTCCATGGTGTCTTCAAATAATTTTCATTTGAAAGAAGCCAATCTGATCAAAACATACTTAGAGTGCTCCAGATGCTATCCACAGATAGACGCATTTCAATCATGCTTTTTCTGGAGAAGATTGAGGCAATTTTGGAGCCAAAGCAGTCATTTCATTTATCATGACCTTTGTTCCTGGGTCTGCTCAGAGTCCAACTATTGTCTGAAGCTGATCAGCCCTTCTCCCAGATGTTCAAAACCATTTTGAAGCACAGCAGTGCCAGTAAACCATGTGTTTACTGGGGAAGAGGAGGCAGGAACTGCAAGTTAAATGCCTTTTGATCATATGTTCAATGTGAACTGTTTTCTAAATTACCTTATTAGGCAATTTTCTGATTACTTTCATTAGTACGAATGTTTTGGCATGAATAGATCAAAAGCAATAAACAGGCAAGAATGGAGGTAGCATGGGACACTTTTTGTTCAGAGAACTGTTAATCAGCTGTGTAATCTCCCATAAAATTAATGTGCAAAAATGCCTACCGTCCTTGCCCCAGCCTCTTCTGCCGAGAATCAGCTGAGCAGCTCTGGAAATTCAAAATGGCATGTACTGAAAGAAAAAGACTTTTAAAGAGAAGGGAGGGAGGATCAACAGAGATGTAAGGGTATAGTGTATAGCGAGATTCCAACTAATGATGTGGAACAGTGTCAGGAAAAAAATATCAGGTGCTCGTACATACTGATGCTCACCCCACCTGACTCCATCTCTCTCCCTGACACACAGCCGAGGTTAGCACTTGTGGTTAGCGGTGTCCCCAGCCAATGCCTTTCTCTTGAAGAATCCAGCTAATGGTTAACCATAAAAAACGAGGTCTGTATAAAGAGGAAATCACAAGTTGGGAGAGTAATGCGGTTGCTTGGTTTATTTAAAAAAATAGGAATGTGCCAAATCGTCTTGAGCTGGGGAGAGCTCAGTCTACCATCTGGAGCCTTCTTGTTAACGTGTTTATGGGGTACCAGGTCACAGAGGGCCAGTGGCATCTTAAGATTAATTTCTCGGTTCTGTTTTGTGGTTGGAAGCAGGATATTTGATAGCTTAGTTGGAACTTTCCTCTTCTGTGATAGTCTAAGGATATGGGTACAGCCAGTGATATTCCTCCAGCCTGAGGACAGAGAGGCCTCTCTGCTTCCTCCAGTTACCAGCTTTGACTTTAGTGCATCTCCTGAGCTGGTTTGAATAACTCAAAAAGCACAAAGGCCCAACCTTTTGTTTTGTATTCCTGCTGTTTCATTATCTTCCCAGTTACAACTTGATTCATTTTTTAATAAATCATTTAGTCTGGCTTCAGACTTTGATCCTTGATTCCTCTAGTTTCCTGCAGTGTACCAGTTTCAGTAGCCTCCAAAGCGACTCTGTATCTTTTACATCCCCTCCAATTCTTCATCCGCCTTTGAAAATCTGGATACCAAAACCATACGCAACATTTCAGCATCATACTCACTCTTCCCTCATATAGAGATAAAACCACTCCCTTCCTCTGTTCCCATGCATACAGAGCTAATAATAATTGTTCCAGGCTTTTTCACCAAGGTGCTAGATGCACACATAGCATTTTTCACTTGGGTCCTTACACTGCTTCCAGAGTAACTGCAGTTGTGGGTACAGTCATGTGTTCTTCCTTTTCCTACATGTATAACTTCACCATTTGTTGCATGAAAACTCATCATTTCACGCAAAAGCGTTGTTCTCCTTACTTTCCACCCCTTTAATATTTCTACTACCCACAAATTTATCAGTGTTATGCCAATTTACTTCCGGATCTTGGTTGCAAAGTTGAATACCATTTGGCTTAGTATCAGCAGTTATTGTCTCGTGTTGAAACATTTCCCGTTGGGAGGTAAAATCTTAGAAAAAAAAATACATCAGTTTACCAGTTCTTAACTCATTGACCACTACTGCTGTCAATTGCAAAGTCTTTAATCCAAAACATTGCAC
The DNA here is from genome assembly GCF_965140915.1 of Aythya marila. Taxonomy (NCBI): domain Eukaryota; kingdom Metazoa; phylum Chordata; class Aves; order Anseriformes; family Anatidae; genus Aythya; species Aythya marila. The sequence continues at coordinate 111,864,241 of NC_139044.1, forward strand.
AGTGCTAAGTCAATAGTTATTAAAAATACATATAACATGCCATCATCCTCCATTAGTTGCTATCAAGCAGAGTCATGATCTTGTCAAAAACTGAAGGGAAGTCATTTTGACAAGAGCCCTGTCTACTGATACCTCTATTGGCAGGCATTGGTGGTATTCCTGCCCTTCACCTCCTGATGGACTGAATCCTAAAATGACAAATTCAGAAAGGAGGAAAAGCCTTCTTTTCTCTCCGACTGGACTGCGAAGCTGCCTGTGTTGGTGATGGAATTGCTCTGGGAATTTATAGATAAATAGCTTTAAGGACCACTAGACTATCTAATCTGGCTGAACCATTTGGTCTTTAAATTATCATGGAAATGTATGTAAGATTAAAGACTTCACCCCGAGTTATGAGATATGAATGGAAAAAGCGTTGGAAGGGAGAGAAAAAATTGATCAAATTAACTGTTGGAGAGAGGTGAAACTGTCTTCAGAAGGAAGCTTAAGATATGTGTAATGCCAATGATGAGGGGGTTGGGCTTCGTCTCTGTTTTTATGCTTCTGGAAGAGCTTTTTACGTCTTTCTGTGGAGGGCTTTAGAAGGATTTTATTACTAATTATTAATGTGTAGGAGAACTTTAGAACTAATTATACTTTGCAGACCTTTGAAATTTATTCTCAAAGCGTACCTGTAACCTTCTTACCACAGATGCTTTGGTACAAATCACACTTAGTGGATCTGCCACGTTTAAGTACTTACGGATGTTTGGTCTGAGTTATTTAAACAAAAAGAAATATCTGTATTTTCGTAAGCCTTAATTTTTGCTGAGCAAAATAAAAATGATACTTTGCACTGCTGTAACCTATTTCACTGGAGGCTGCCAGGAGAGGTGAGAAAAAGTATTTAAACCTCAACAACATACGAAGAGTTCAATGCTGCACTTCCCATCAGGGAAACTGAGACACTGGGAGGTTTTGACCGTCATTTTTTCTGCTCATTCTGTGCCACCATGGGCAAAGTTCCAGCTCTTTTAACTCAGCTTGGCTTTTCCTCCTTGGTGCTGTGCGGAAAGCCACTGACGGGCACCCAGGGGTCAGCGCAGTTTAACGAGACGAGCCCTTCACTGCAGATCTGCCTCAGCTCCTCGAATGCCTGAAGCAGCCAGTAGGAGAAATGCAGAATTTCCTGCCATTAAACTGCTGCCTTTGCATCAGTCCTTAGTACCCTGAGCCCTGTCACATATGACGATGGACTTCAGGTTTGGGTTTGTCCCTGTGTTGTGGTTTTCCCAGGTTTTTTTGTTTGTTTGTTTGTTTGTTTGTTTGTTTGTTTTCCTGCAGTGAGGTTATTTGTGGGTAGAAGGAAGCTATCAAAGAAATCCATATAAGACTGCAGCACTGCTTAAGATATTGGCAACAAAACACTCTACAATTCATTTAAGGATGCTGCACACCATTCCAGCTATGTTTTCCGTTCATCTCAGCATCTTCATTCTTTGTTGCTTTTCCGAATTACTTTGCGAGTTACTTGTACAATTTTCTCCATCAAAGCTCCTGTATCACAGCTTCAATTTAGAAGTGTTGTCATGGGCTGTAATTTGAAATTTTATTACCAAGAGATTTTTTGGTTATAGAACATTTACTTTTATCATCTCTATATTATTTTTAAATGCCTGAAAAGATTGATACATCAACAGAATCTGTGCAACACCAGGCGAGATCTAATTTTTTTTTCAACCTTAATTTTAAAAACCCTTTGCTTGGAACATAAATTGATTCTTAAGCCTCCACACACTTAATGATTTGTTATTCTCAAGGTTAAACCTATGACAAATCTTATAAAAATGCCAGTCTTCAGTTTTGATAAGATTTTCTCCAGCCGAGCTCAGGGATAACTATATAGTCTTAAGTCTTTAAATAGCATAACTGAGATGTGATGCTGGCCTCCTGTACTTACGGCACTCTCATGCCATTTAAGGCACGCGTGGTATTGCTGCCATAGTTTTGATCCCACTGTGGTTAGCCGCTGTTCTGATGTGGGAGAGAAGACAGAGATGCTAAAGCATTTATTCACCTCTCTGGCAAGGCAGGCAAAGGATTGCAGGGGGAAAATCGCCCCCACTGCCTTTGTCTCTGTGCATCACTGCAACTAAATCGCATTAAAAAGATGCGTGGGGAGGGGAAAAAAAAGATCTTATGGTAAAGGAAAAACAAGTCAGTACGGCTGAGGAATGCACAGTAAAGAGGAATGAAGTGGAACAGCCCAGAAGTAAAATGTTCTACGTTTCTTTCCCTTAAGGTCCAAAAAATTTAGCTCCCTCCATGGCAGTCTGTCACATGCAGACGGTTTGCTGTGCGTCGCGGAATTTATATTGTCTGTTTTCTTTCTCTCACTTCAGAGGTGATGATTTGCTAAGCTGGTATATGGCTTCCACAAATATTTAAAATATTGATTAAGCAGAGGAAAAATAAACACGCATTGTTTTTCAAGTTACGCCTTATGTTGTACATGACTAATTACATACAACAATTTGCTCTGCAACGGTAACTGAAATTTATGTACTCTTTTTATTATAAAATGTAAGAGGCTTGCATAAGGAGAGAGATTATAAATATTGGAATACAACAGTTGCTAGAAAACAGTCAAAACATGCACTGATGAAGTATATAGGATTTGCTGTTCCAGCTTCCCTGTGCGAAGCTACTCTACCGGTCCCCTGAGGGCTCGTATTGATAGCTGGCATATTTTTGTCACCATTTCAGATAGTAGCCTGTCAATTCTTTGATCTGGACATGATGCAGCAGTCCAGACCAAGTGCAGTAATGGCAAAAGCCGTGTTACAGATCTGTCTGATTCTTTTGGCCAATTACTGTGATGCTAAGTGAGGTTTCAGTACCTGGATGTCAAAAAGCGCAACTGATTTTTTTGATTTTTTTTTCCCAGGAAGGTATTTTTACCTGTGAATAAATTTTTAAAATACAGTAATGTGAAGTTTTCAGGGTCTTTGAAATGCAAGCCCTTTCCCACCTAAGCAGAGACTTCTACATGAAGCTCTAATTATGACAGATTATTACATGAATATGGGAAAGCAGAGGAGTGCCCCAGAGGAAATAACACACAATGGTTTGTAACAGAAGATAAGGACGGGTTTTCTCTGGCACCCAAATCATATTCTAGGTTTTCTAACTTTGAAAGTTCAATAAAATTTGTGTAATTTACCTTTTGGGGTGACTGGAGTGCAGCTGCCAGACCGTGCCTCTTGTAAGAGGTCTGCAGGCAAGGAAAGACACCCAAAGTGCACACTGTTGGTGATAGCAGTGCACCATTGCGCCAGCCCAGCCAGGGCAAAAACAGCAGAGTGCACCCAAAAATATTACTGTATTATCCTCCTGGTATTCCCTCAAAAGTCTGAGAGGCCCTTTAGAGAGATGTGCCAGGAAGAAGAAATGCCGAGATTTGACCCTTCAATCCCAAGAGACCTATTTCTTTGCTGATTACAAATTGACCAAAAATGTCTATAGATTGAGCTCTATGATAACTTCTGCTAAACTAATTGTATTTAGCTAATATGACAATGACACAACAGCTGAGAGGTAACTGTGCCACCAAGGGACAAGAGAGCAAGGTGAGAGCAGTGGTGGGTTCCAAAACTGACGTGTTAAAGGTCTTGGTACAGAGGAACTAATTCTGACATGTCAACAGCCTGGAGAGATGCTTTGGGCAGTTTTCAGGCTCCTCTGTAGAACGCTGTTCCTAATGATCTGTGGCCCTAGAGAGGGCTTAAATTGTGCTGATGGTCTGTCACATCTTCTTATCATCCTATTTTAATATTTCTTCTCATGTGGATTTTTACATATTTTTGATAGTGTAGAAATTAAGATGTACAAAATGTGGCTTTAGTTTGTCAACTTTTGTGGGTACTTTATTGGACTGAAATTGGTCTGAAAGCCCTGGCATGCTAATTAATCTGTGAAGTCATAAAAAGCTGCTTGGATTTTTTTGACTTGCAATGTGTTTATCATCTGTTGAAAGAGCTAAGAGGTCTGGCCAGTTTCTAGTCCCAGTTCCATTTGAAGATGAAAGGCAGCATGTTTGAAACACTAATTGACATAGCCAAGTACTTACAAGGTCACAAACATGACAGCTTTGGATAAAGAAAAAGGAGTATTTCTAGGCTTTGGCACTTTGATCAAAAAGTATCTTGACTTCTAAAAGGGATAAATATCAGTAATAACAGTAACCTAAGCAAAATGTGTGTTGGCTAGGATTTAAGAGCTTGATTCTTTGAAATGATTTACAGTTCTTTTTATTTTCTTATTTTTTCTCATCATTACATCCTTAGCATATGTATTAGTTGCAGATTATCCATTAAAAATTCAGCAGAATACGTATGTCTGTGCGTTTCATTAGAAAATTTGTTCCAGCCTCCTGTCAGGCAGAAAATCCTGCCTGTGAGCTTCCTTGCCTGTGATCTGATGTTGATTACTTGAAGTTTTATTGTCCAAGGAGCATTACTTCTGAAGGAGGGCAGGTTATCTGCATTGTAAATGCATAAAATCATAAGGTTGGTTGCTGTCATTTAGGAACGTACTGCTGTTGTCGCCGTCAAACGTAGCTACAAAAAGAATTTTATGAGGAATCATTTGGCTGTTTCCTATTATTTTTGCTGTCAATGACTAACTTGGTCAGGAAGGCCCTGCAAATTATTTTCAAGACAGCTGATCTAGGTAATTTCTGATTTTGGCATTGCATGAAGAGGGCGACGTCAAAGGAAGCTTTGAGGGAGGGGATGAGTGGATTAAGGTCTATGGTGGTACGGGGAAGCCAAATGCAAACTGTTTGCAGAAGGCTGCAGGGGCGGTTGGGTGGGATGTCTTCCTACCATAATTTTTGTTAACAGTAACATAAAAATGGTGGTCATTTTTTAAAACACAGTTTTACTGCCTATCAGAAGGAGAATAAACTACCAAAGTGATCATATTTTCATGCTGGCATTGGTTTCCTCAAATTGCTGGTTGATTTGGACTCTTCAGTTTAGACCTCACTTGCAAAATAAATGAACCGAATTAACAGGGAGGAAGGGAGGAAGGGAAGAAGGAAGGAAGGAAGGAAGGAAGGAAGGAAGGAAGGAAGGAAGGAAGGAAGGAAGGAAGGAAGGAAGGAAGGAAGGAAGGAAGGAAGGAAGGAAGGAAGGAAGGGAGGGAGGGGAAAAAAAAAAAAAAAGAAGAAGAAAAAAAAAAGAAAAAGGAAAAGAAAACTGAGCCAAGCTTCGCTTCTCCATGTCATTTGGTCCTTGAGTTCTTGCTTGATACCACAGTTGTCTATGAAGCTGATGGACATAAAAATAAATTTGGCCCAGGGAGTGATAAACAGTACATTAACCTCTGCTCTCTGGCTCCTTTTGCTGCTCAACGTTACACCTGCAAACGCTGGACACGGGCTGATGTTCTCTGGGCATACCAGGAAGCACTGATCAGCCAGAGCTGACACTCCAAATTGACATTAAAGCAGCACCACTGCCCTTTCTACAATCCTGAAAATCCTCTTGACAGAGTGCCCAGGCCTTTAAGAGGACCACGAGGATCTTGTGACCCGATGGCAAGAAGCGTAGGCCGCCTGTGCTGTTTCTCTTGAAGCAATGCCAGGAGTCACGTTGCATCAGCGATGCTGAGCTGCTTGCCATCCCATCCGAACAATGCACACAAGGTGCAGATATCTTCTGCATAAATGGAAATGCAGTGACTCACTATCTTGTGAGTGGGCACAACACTGGCTTTATTGTCGATGCCTGCAGAGCTCTGCAGGGGAGACCACGGAAGGAATTCCTCACGCTTTTTTCCAACTCCAGTTTCTCCTTCTAGAAGCAGCTCTGACAGAGATAAGTATTCAATCATTACGTTGAAAAGCAGTATGTAGAAGAAGGATAAACTTACAAGTGCCCAAGTTATTTTGGGTGAGTTTCCCTTGGAATTTGAAGCATTACTAAGTGCCTGTGTGCTGGTTAACTGCTGTAACACTTCTTGGATGAGATGGGCACTTTTCAGCAAACCAAATGCACATTTTATTTTGTTTTGGAGGAATTGACTGTCCTGGAATCCTCCCAGAAGTCAGTCTGCCTCTTCTGTTTCAGTTGCTCTGTGCTCCTGTCAAGCTGAAATAGATGTGGTTGTTACCCACTACAATTTAGCATATCCAAACTGATTCACTTTGGAAAACAAAGCCTGTAGAAGTTCTGCTGAGAAATATATGTTGTCTGTAAGTGGTGTTTGTGTGTAAAGTGATATGCACCCACTGTATAAATAATGAATAATAACTGGTAATAAATTCTTCATATTGTAGCGTTATTTCTTACTGTTTATGATCCCGGGTCTTTTATGGTAATCCCGAAACAAAGCACTGAAAAGCATGTGAATAATATTTACTACCACTAAGTTGTTACACAAACATGTCAAGAAAGAGAAGCTTTTTTGGCTGTATAATTTGAATGCTTAAGACTATATACTGTTTATATGATAATATTATATATAATTAAAGTTATCCTTTCATCCCAAAGGAACTCAATGTGTTGTACAAAGTCCATGCATTCAAAGCCGCTGAAGTAATGCTTCGAGGTACATTTGTCAGCCAGCAAGTGGAATACTCCCAAAGAGCAATGCTGGGCATAATTTGACCACATGTTCCCCTGCAAATCCATATTCTTTTTAAGAAGTACCAGTCTTTGTAAGACGAGCTGTGTGGTACAACAAGACCCCGCAGTGCCCCCAGAAGGATCTAGTTGCTCATCAGCGACAGCCTCCTGGTGGCTCAGGAATTTTTTACCAGGTGTACGAGGCCAAGCAGGCACAGCTGGGGGCCTCCTTGCCTGAGGGCAGGAAAATCCTGCCTGAGCTCAAAGGAGCAATGCAGGTGTATGGGGGCAGGGAGAATCACAGAAGTTGAAGTCACTGAGGTTGCAAGGGGCCTCTGGAGGCCTCTGAGTCCAACCCCCTATGGTTGGACCTTGTCTGGTCAAACCCAAGTGTGCTCCAGCAGGGCCACATAAAACTACTTGCCCAGGACCATATCCAGATGGCTTTTGAAGATCTCCCATGAGGCAATAGACTCCATAATGTCTCTAGGCAACTTATACCAGAGGTCCATCACCTATACAGTAAAGAAGTGCTTTCTTGGTGTCCAGACAGAACCTCCTTCTCCAGGCTGAAGAGTCCCAGCTCTCCCAGCCTTCTCTTATATGAGAGGCGAGGCTATTCGAGTGGCATTTAGAAAAAACACTGCTTTGCTGTGCAGGTTTGGAATTAGGAGAACCTAAACTCAGCAAGAATTAAAATTGCCAGGGGCTGTTAAGAACAGTGAGAAGGGTGTCTGTAAAGACACTGGCAGCAAAAGGAAAATGTAGGTTTACTGCTCAGTGAGTAAAGAGACCTAGTCCCAGATGGACATCCAAGAAGCAGAGATGTCAGTGCTGCCTTTGCCGTGGTCTTCACTGGCAGGATCTGCTCCAAGGTTCATCCAGGTCCCTGTGCGTGATGGCAGAGTCTGGGGAAGTGAAGTACCATGGTAGTGGACAGGCAAGAGGACAGGAATAAAGGATGAGCAATGGACTTGCAGACTGCTTAAGTCAACTGGACATACACAAGTCCATGGACCAGACAGGATGCATCAAGTAGTACTGAGGGTGACAGATAAGCTGATGTGACTTTGAAGCCACTCATAGTCATCCTTGATTGAATAAAAGAACCGCTGGTTCTTTTATTTAGTGTAACTTTAGCAAGATTTTGACAGTCACCCATAGTATTTTTTAACTAATGTGGAAGGATGCATACTGCATGGGTTCACTGTGAGATACGTGGATAACTAGCTGGACCATCAGGGTCAGATAGAGTAGAGGGCAACTGTTCAGAGTCCCACTGGTACTGGGATGAGTAGTCAGTATAGGGACTGATAGCGTTTAATATCTTTATTTATTATGTGGACATTGCAATGAATACACAAATAACAAATTGAATGGAGCTATACATATGCTAGAGGGTTCAAAACGACCAAGATGAAAAAACGGCCTGCTATTAACCTCATGAAGCTCAGCAGACAAACACAAAGCCTTGCCACCTGGGATGAAATAATCCCATGCAGCTGTGAAAGCCGAACAGCAAATGGGTAGAAAGCAGCTTTGCAGAAAAGGACCTAGTTGAGAGCATGTTTAAAATGAGTTAGTACAGTGCAGTGGAGGCCAGCCAGATGATGGGATGTATTAGCAAGAGAATGGCCAACAGTTCAAGCAAAGTTCATTCCCTGTCTGTCACTTCCATGACTATATCTCAAGGAGCACATCCAGTTTGGGGCTTCCGAGTGCAAGACAGACACTGACCTACTGGAGCATGTGCAATGGAGAGCCACCAAAATGATTTGGGGACTGGAGCACAAGACATAGGAGAAGCTGAGAGGTGGGTCTGCTGAGCACAGAGAAGAAAAGGCTTGGGGGAGAAGGGAGGGGTGACTCCTCCATATGCCTTTCTAATGGGATAGAGTAAAGACACATGAGCCAGGTTCTTCTCAGATTTGCATATGAAAGAAAAACCAGCAATGAGCAGAAATTCTACCAAGGGAAATGCAGATTGCACATAAGGAGAAATAATTCCTAATGCAGGGTCCAAAACGGGAGCAAGGGCCCAAAGCAACTGCAGGATCGTACACTGCTCACTCACTGCTCGACATGACCAGGGGCACAGTGACCTTACATCAAAGTTGGCCTTGTTTAGAGCAGGATTGAACCAGCTAATCTGCAGATGTCTTTTCTAAGCAAAATCATACTATGATGCAATCCTGACACCGTCCTAGAACTGAACCCTCATTTAAATATACTTCACAAAGCAGAGGTGTTGTCAGTTTGCTTTAAAACAATACCCAGAATCCTCCTCAGCTGATAAATGCTAAAACTTTGGGTTTATTTTGGGTCTTCTAAGCCTAACTCTGTGTTGGCATAGTCATCACGGTTTTGTTTCTGAACAGCTTGTTTCCTTTAGAATTCCTACCTCATGCTGGGATGGAGTAAGACTGAATAATTTATCTTCCTTTTCCTCAAAAGCAAAGCAATAGTTACACCCCACATAGATTCACAACATTATTCTGCTTCTAAGCTTCTATTAATTATCTTTATCATCCCTGCTTCTAAAGGTCTAGCATTTATCTTTGCAAAGTTCGTCAAGTTGGATGATGGAGGAAAAATTGTGTATTTAATCCTGATATTGCTCATAAAGTTTTAAATTCCATATGATAAATGCTTTTTTTTCCACTGCTTGCAGTAATTCTTTTGGTAGTTTTCAGGTGACCTAAGTATCTGATGTGTAGAACTGATGGCTTTTAAGGTCATTGTGCACATGTGTAATTATCTCAGTCGTGCTGCTTCTTTAAGAATACACATGTATAGCATTTTTGAAGATACGGATTACAGACACTTTGTTTGCCACACACAAAGCCGTTGTTCACCTTGTTTTCTCAGCCTGCCTAGAAGTATGACCTGCTTTACAGTAATGTTTAGCTTGGGGATGGGGCAGGATAATGCCGTTTCAGTGTTTTTCAGATGTCATCTAAGCTCTGGATTTGCAGCCATCTCAAGAAAAAAATGGTCAAGTCTTTCAATAGATTTATCTGTATTTCCATCTTTACATTGTGCAGATAATTCCTCAGTTTTTGTGTAAATTGCCATTGTTTCCATCATCGCTTGCTTTGTAAAGTGGCAGGGCAACAAAAGCTCAGTGTCAATGCTCTGCACATATGGAGCACCCTCAGTAAAATGAACCGGGTGGAGTGGACTAGGGCTCAGGCTTTTAAAATAACCAGGAGTAAAAGACTAGAGCAAGACACTCATAAATTCATCCAGATAGACTCAGGCTGGCCACTTCAGTTTCCCTGTTCCCTGTGGGCTGTGTTGCTTTTAATGTTGTGCTGGGTGAGTGTCCCGTACAATAAGGCAGCAGAGCCCGTGATGGAGGTGGAGAGGGCTGGGGTTGTTCAGCCTGGAAAAGAGAAGTCGGAGAGGGTGTGATTGCCCTCTTCAGCTTCCTGATTGTTGGTTATGGAGAAGACACTTCCAGAGTCTTCTCAGGGTTGTATGGCAACTGTAAGACAAAGGCAATGCACCACACATGACAGCAAAGGAAATTCTGGTTAGAAAGAAAGAAAAATGGCTCATACTGAGAGCAGTCAAACAGTGGTACAGTGCCCATAGAGCTTGCTGAATACCCTGTAAATACGCAGAACTCAGGTGGATGAGGCCCTGAGCAACCCAGTGTAGTGTTAGCCTGCTCTGAGCAGGAGCTGTACCCGGTGGCCTTCCAACAGAACCTATTATTTTCAGCTAGGGGAAGCCTGCAAGAAACTGTGGAGAGAAGTCTTTGAGAAAAGTTGGTCTAGGCCTTAAAAGCTTTAAAAACTTTACTTCAGAGAACAGAGAGGTGGCAGCTGCCACGCAGAGGTGGTCGTAGAAGTTACCTTGTCCCCCATGGTAAGTCTGCAAAGCCAACCTTGCTTACGTGGCCTCATGACCCAGTGGCATGGAGGCAAATTTGCTCTACAGCAAAGACCTTTGGGTCACTCTTTTGATGTGAAATAAAGGAAGTGGTTCAAAAACAAAGTGAGATAAGGCAACCACAGCAGTCACTGCACAGCTGTTCAACAGTGTGTCTTACTGCATTCACCTCTTTCAACTAGGAGATTAAACAAAGACATTAAGCAATGCTGAGAAGTCTGTGGAGCAGTCCGAGCTTTCATTCATTTATCTTTTTGTCTTCCTAGTCCATTGTTGATGTCTTTGCCCTTTTTCCCCATTTAAATTCTTCTGACACTCCCCACAGCATGTCTGCCTTTACTGGAAGCGCCATAGCTTGCTGGCAACTACCACTGAATCATAGGTAAAAAATGAAGCACATTCAGTTCTTACCACAACTATTTTGACCTTTTGTTGTTTTAGCAAATGTGGGGCCTCTGTGAAAACAAGGCTGATTGGAAAGTAAAACTTGGGGAAAAAAAAAAAAAAAAAAAAAAAAAAAGGATAAAAATGCATACAGATTTTACATTTGGTCAGATACTCTTGCTTCTTTTTATGTGTCTGTTTTCCAGCAAGCTCTGCTCACAATACAACTGCGTTTGGCAAGGTCTGTGCTAGTTGAATGAGCAATGCCAGGGCACGGGCCCAGGAGCTGGAACTTGACCATCTATACCATTAAATTGCTAGCACAGGCTCTGCCTTGCTTTTGGCCTGGGCCAGCCAGCCCTGTCATAAACAATTCTCAGGCATGGTTTTGGGATTAGCAAGGGCCAGGAGCTGTTCCCAATCAGTATTTTGGATATAGCCACCCTGTTTTGCACGGTAAAAGTATATAATCTTCTGAGTGTGGCCAGGCCATATCATTTGGCCTCAGAGCCATATAACAGGTCCTGGCCCTGTTTAGTTTTCTAGTTACAGGGAAGGCTTTGTGTTGGAGGCAAGTGTGTCATTACTTGACTCTACAGTCTCATACTTGACTGAGTTGTATCCAGACAATAAGGAGTACAGTCACATCCCCACTTCATCTATTCTTTGAGCCAGAGTACCTGTGCACTGAGATGGTGTGGTTTGTCCCTGTTGTAATTGTCATAGCAACTGGAATGGTTTGTGAACCCACTCTCCCATTATAAATAGAAATATATAGTCTAAGGGAGTTCAGAAGTATATTTTCTAGGGAGCTGTTGCAGCTATTTTTCAGAAATCTTTGTCATGGTTTTGCAAAGCAGCCACCTATTGCTGGTAAATTCAGTTCCTGTATCAAAATGAAGAATACGTTCTGCAGATGTTCCTGGTGCCAGGGAATTATTTTTTATGCTTTCTGTTGGATCTGGAAATAAGAGATTGTGTTAGATACTGGATGGATGTTGGCATACGGCTGGTATGAAAGATCACATTATCCATTAAGTGTTGAAGTAGAAACGCCTCTCGCTACCTGCACAATTGATTTTTTACTTACTGGACTGTCTATCCTCTTTCTCTCTCACCACAGCATTGAATAGAAAATAATACTGCTTTCTGCCAATGAAGGTCCAATAAACCTGTGATAGTTGCCAGGACTGGGGAAATTCCAAGAGTATGGTTATATCCTTTTGTCCTGCCCTGTTTTCATCTGCATGCTTCCATTTCCAGCTGCCTGAAGTACAATTATCTACACATCTTGATTTTTTGAAAATGGATTTCAAATACCTTTTATTAACGGAAATTGCCTGATTTCATGAGCAGAGAGCTGCAAACTGCCTTCATGATGCACCCATCTCCTGCTGCAAGAAACCAGGACTGAGGTTTTGCTTTTCCTTCAGCACTGCAGTTCATTAGATGAACTAAAATCCATGTTCCCCCAAGTGGCTCTCATAGAGCACATGCCCCCTCGCACATGCAACGGCATTGAGGTAGCATGGGTAATGTGTGTGTCTCCATGTGGGGTGGCTTTGCCCTTGATTTTCATTCAGAGCTGACAATCGAGGAGATTTTTCAGTGCCAGATACCTTATCCAAAGTATTTATTGCAGGGTATGCCTAACGGCCCGTTTGTGATGGAGCCTGGACAGAAATCCATGAGCGTATATTGTACTTGGTAGACATCCCCTCAGAAGAAGCTACAGAAACAAGGCTCGGTGTGCCTCACTCACCTGTGGTGTTATTTCTTGAATAGCTCTGGTAACTCGCTGTCCTCATCCTATCAACCATAAAATCTGCCAAATCTACCACAGATTTGTAGAAGAGCAGTTTACGAGTCTGCTCGATGAACAGCTCAGGGGTTAATAGCGGGGTGTTTTGCCAGTCGGGTTCAGTCAAACGTAACGCTATTAACACGGGGTAGTTGTTCTGTGCTGTTGGAAATGAGCTTCTGTTTCTCAGCCTTTTTCCCTTTGTGTTTCTGCTTCATTGTGTTTAGTGCCCTGACTGTTCGCTTTTCCTTTGGAGGTGACTGTTCCTGGACAGAATAAAAGTACAGAGACGGAGCAGTGTGAAAATGTGCGTACCACTGCTGAATCCCTTTTACGAGAGCTGGCTGCGTGGAGAAAGAAAGAAAGAAAGAAAGAAAGAAATGCAGTTGCAGGAAGCGAATCTAAATAAGCTCCTACTCCACCTTTTTCAATTTACTGAAGGAAATATCTTTTTTCATATCATTTGACTTTTTGATTGTTAGATCAAATTGAGTCAGCTGGAATGAGACTCAGTGATCAGAAGAGAAGTCCTGAAAACCTCTGTTTAGCTCCTCTCTGGTCTCTGTGCAATTGGTTTGCTTAAATTTGCTGTAATAACCTTTTAAGAGTCATGTACCCATTCTTCACTGAGGACCCTGCTGTGCATTGTGATTATGTTATCTGTTGCCTCCCTGAATGTTTAACATGATCAAAGGGTTTTGGGCTTGTTTTTTTGGGGGGGTGTTTTTTCTATAGGTCTTCCCCCCCACCTCTACAACCTTTTACTTTCAAAATATAAACATACATTGTTTGATATGTATTACTCTCCACGTGTCAATCCCCCTTTTCTTCTGCTTTTTTCCCCTTTTCTCTTTAAAGTTCCTGCTTAGTAAGTATTGAACAAGCATGCTGAGTAGCTCTGATAATTAGGTAATTTGAATTCGGGGATGGATGTTAGATGTTAAGTTGTGGGATGGAGGCCGGTTACGTTGGAAGGCAATGTATTCTGTCTCTGGGTAGGAGAGAGTGAAATGCCCTTTATATCAGCAGCGCTCGCCAGTAAACCAAGGGTATGGCGTGGAACATAAATGCAATTGCATGGCCTTGTTCGCCCTCTTTCTCAGGGAAAGCAGCAGATGTTGACAGTGAATATAGTGAAGTGCAAACGGGTAAAATAATGAACTGAAGTGGCAACTTAATGGAATTATTAATGGGATTTGTGTTCAAATAGTGAACACGGATTGATTTTATTAACATAGGTTTTACACATGTAAACTTATGCGAAAGATTATACCATACTACTTCTCCTTCTCTGGTGGAGTGTTTATAGAGCACACTGTATGCGCAGGGTTCTCTGAACTTCTTTAAATATTGCCCTTTCTCCCACTTATCTCCCAGTGCTTCTCAGTGTGTAGCACTCCATATAAATCTGTATAATATACCCAGAGATTTAACTGAACAGCGAGGAAACCTTGAAATTAAAACTGAAGCAGTAGGTGTTCAGTGGGAGTTTGGTGTTTGCTTGTTCATTCTCACCAGAATAAAGGGTGGGAACATGATGGATAGCTCAAAATGCTAAAGTGCAGCTATCTGTGAGCTGGGAGGCCTCCGCTAGAAGTGGCTATATACCTACAAGGTGGTGGTGAAGACGTCATAATTATGAGCTGACATTTAAAGAAATGTCAGAAGCATTCAAACAAACCCCTGCTCGGCTTCCACCCATGTATCTTTTTGTGTCCCCGATCCTGCCATCTGTTATCCCAAGGACTTCGGTTTTGATTACCTTTTTGTTTGCTTTTCTGATAAATGTTTTGTTTATCCTCTATGCCTGGCGTGTGCTTCCAGAGATTGTTTGCAAGCCCCTTACCCTCTTTGTATGTGGATTTCTCCTAAAGAACTATTTACCACCATGATGCTGGCAAAAACTAATCCTCTGATTATAGATGGGCTGAGTATTTCTGCATGCATCTGTATTTAGGAGCAGACTTTGCCAAATACCTATTTGGAGTATGTGTACAAAAATGCATATGGTGTTGCTCAACATTGTTATCTGTCATCTGCTCATGTTATTTTCTTCACGCATTGTTTTCTTGACATTTCTGAATGTGAGCTCTTCAGGGCAGGGAATGTGTCATTCCTGACATTTGGGAAGTTCTTCATTCCATGTAACAAATTTTGTATTACTACGTATATTTTGAAAATCAAAGAGGAATGTCATATTGCCTTTCTGTCCTGGTGCAGCAAGGCCTGTGTGAAGTTCATTGGTGACCATTAAAAAAGACTTCTTCCAAAGCAGCTGCCATTCCGTTCTGGCATTAATGATAACGTTAAAGCATGTTTTATGCTACTAATCCTAGCTCAGTCCATAAAACTTGAGAACAGCCACAGTAGGTGTAATATGCATTCATACAGTTCAATACTCTGCATCCAGTGGGAGATTTACAGTACAAGTATGGTACATGTATACTTCCCATTACACACTTGCCACAGGCTCCAGCTTGGGGATTTCTTTAGCCACAGGTTGTATCTTTGTCTTCCAACCATCTAGCAAAACATGAAGTATACGCTTGCCTTCAAGCATGCAAGCAGCCCCGTTGACCTCAGGATGGCTATTTCCATGCCTACTGTTTAGAAGGTTTTAAATCATTTGGATAGATTGAGACTTTTCTCTTGGGGTATCCACAGTAGGTAACTGCTGGTGAGCAAAATGAAAGGAGCTGAAATGTGCTAGAATCTATCCAGTCCTTTAGAGCTGTTGTGATTTGGAAGAGTGAGTTCTTCAGACTCACATCACTACCCACAGGCACACACAAGAGGGACAGGACTCATCTCGTGTCCATCCATCTTGCATTACCTGCCCTGAATGACCAAGCAAGTTCCAGCTGGGCAGAAGAGGGGAAGCCTGAGTTCCAGTCCTCAGCAAGCACTGACTCGCAGCATGGAAGCCATAGTTAGACATTAAATAAATACGGGCATTTTAACGACATGTAGATTATGGCTGGTGATCTGTAGAGTCAGATGGATGTAAGGCCAAGGTCAGATGCGTAGTGTTGTAGCAAGACTAATCTCCAATGACTGTTCGTATTTTTCTGTTTTTGAAAAAAATTGCTGACTCTGATTTTTATTTTTATTTTTATTTTTTTTTTGTAGAATCATGTTAGGCCTGGAGTAGATAATATTGGGTAAAATATATTGTACCTATAATTCATATTAATGGAAATTCAATAATGGCAACCTGTCATCCACAGAGATTAGAAATGAGTCCAAATGTTGTGCTATAAAAGCATTAAAAAGGCATTATGAATTAGAATCTATTGCACCATGTTTTCCTTGTTATAAATAATGGAGGGAAAAACTAGTCCTTGAAGTTTTTGGATTGTCCATTTTGAGAGAAGCCAGCAATTACTTTCTAGAGCTGACTGTGCACCATTGATCTGACTTATGGATTTCATAAATGCAATGGTCTGCTAATTTAATAAACTTACTCAATCTGTTTTTAAACAGAGTACGAAACTTTGAAAAATTATTTCCTTTCAAACTGGAATTAACTCTTATGGCTTTTAAACATTAAATTGTGATATTTGCTTCCAGTTTTTCATTAAAATACCTTCTGGTTCCACATTTTTCCTGGGATGGGCTAGATACTTACTTGCAGCTCATGTTTTATTACATTAAATACTCATATTGCACTTATGCTAATTTGGCATCAAGCTATGAATTGGAGGTTTTAGACAAACCTTGACTTGGTTTTACATTGTCAGTAAATTTTACAGCTGCCTCCAAAGTTTACCACTGCCAAAAGCTTAGATTTAGTTGTTTGGTAGTCTAGGACTTGTCATATAATAGACAGAATATTGATACGCTGGATGTGATGTCTTGTCAAAGTAGTTTGTATGTGAAGCTGCACATTTTGGGGGAAAAACTCAGTGTTTTCAACAAATTTGCAGCAAGCTGAGAAAAGGGAAAATTCCCTTTCAAATTAATTTGTATTCTCAAGCATGAGGTTTGATTATTTCTGTCTTAGTCTATTTTAGATTTTGTAAACACAGTAGGTCATAAAACAGTGCAGCTGCTCTTGAAATCTGGCAGCTTTTGCAAATCTCTAACATACCTGTTGGACTTGAAGTGTAGGAGGTCAAACAGTGTGATGGCAAATTTTATCAACTGAATTTCTGGATTTGGTGATAAAAGGATCCATAATCTCTGGGAAATCTTATTTTCTGAATTCTTTCCCCAACCCTCTGGAAACGCACCTATTCTTTCGGAGCATAGAGTGTAATTAGGGTCCAAAGTCTTCCATGTTAATCAAGTTCTGAACTTTATTCAGTGTAGATCCATCTTTCTTTCCCTGCACCAATCTATGCAGAACGTATTGTATCATGAATTAGCATTGACAGGGTAACTGTAGGATATTTGGTCAGATGCCAAGTTTAATTCATTTGTTATCAAGACCAAGAAACGAATGTGACAGTGACAGTAATAATTATCTTCTTCTGCAAAGAAATGAAGTACAAGCTTACACTTTTTGGTTAAAAGGGAGATAAGGAAGAGTAAGGCAATTATACCTATCATACACTTCTGACCTGTGTTTTTATTGTTCTTGACAAGCTTAGAAAGAACGATGGTACATCCTGGCCAAAGAACACCTACATTCAAATAAAATAACTTTCAGCTGATACCATATTTATTCAGCGTGCTGATAAATTGCTTTTTCAGAAATCAGCTCTGCTGCATTTTTTAATAAAGTTAATGGGCTGGGACAGACAATGGTGGGTTGCTGTCTGCTTAGCGTATTCTGGATGCAAAATAAAATTCCCTCAGTCATATTGAATACTATAAGTTTGGGGTTTCAGAGGAAGGAAATGAAAACTCAATGACATTTGCAACACAGTACAATATCGGAGCAGCAGGATTCAGGGAAACTAGCTGGGGATTGGCCTTGAGGACTCCTGGGATACTCAGCTTCAGGACTCCCACTATATTTTCCCCCTTCTAACTCTTACACATACAGGACTGATATTATTTACTTTTCTTGATTTTGTCTCATGAATTCCTTGAACAGCTCCTATGAACTGTGTGAACATGTACACCTCTGAAATTCCTGCCGAGGTAGAGGCTGATATTCAGACAATCTGGGGGAGTTTACAGGAAAGTCCTTTGAGAGGGCTTAACACTAGAGAGGAATGAGTTGATACAAGCATGAGTGTTTTGAAAAAATTGACTTGGGGAAGAAGAAAGCTTCAGCTTAACATGGCGTGGGACCATGGTCACATAGTTTTAGATATTAAACTGTTAGAGCTTCTAGAGAATAACTTTGGAAAAGGCTTTTCTGAGACTAACTGGAGGTGCTTCAAGAAAAGTGTCTTTAAAAGTGAAAGTTTGCAGCAAGTCTTTGATTTGTCCTTACATGTAGGGAAATATAATGATGTCAGGCCAGTGGCAAAGAGGCAGCGCTCCGTGTTGTTCGCTGCTACTGAAGTTGAGCTTGTCAGTCCTTGACCAAACTGAGAAGTTGACAGTGTCATCAAGAACAGGCCCTGAAGGCCTGGCCGAGAGGCTGCGTCAGTCAGCTGAAAGACTGAGCTCATGGACTGTGTCTCGTGGTAGGAATGAAAGAACACACTTAGACAAGTATTTCCCTTGAAAAACGATCATCCTGAAGACAGCAATCTTTCTGCTGCTCGTTGGGCCATTCTGCACATCTGCGTCCCCTCTCCTGATCCTGACAAAGTGTTTCTTCTCTCTGCCCAGCTTTTTCCTGACTCATCAAGTCTTTCAACTCCATTTGCTCTCTTCCTAATGAAAAAAGAAAAAGGTGTTTCTTTTTAATGAAATTTCATCTATGAAAACCAAAAAAATCTCAAATTGTCTCACTGAACTTTTTGGATTTTTTTTTTAATTTATGCATTAAAAAAGAAATAGATTAGACATAAATGAGCCAGCTCATCTTCTGTTTCGTTCCTGCTTGTGGCTTTATATTTTGTACCTACTCTACAGATTTGTCACGTATAGTATACTTTTTCTGATTCTTTTCCATTTCCATGCCTTTCCATTTATTTTTACTTCCAACAGTGATGGGTACCTGGAGGCTCTCTGTTGCACTCCTGGGCACAGGCTACATCTAGCAGATGAGGCATAAGAAAAAGTTTAGGGAAACCTGGAGCCTAATACCATTTCACTTGACAGGTTCTGATGAATCACTGAAGCTTGGATTCACCTTATATATCTTTAGCCATCCAAATGTTAGGGATCTATTTAAAGCCAGCTTGTAGCCTCTATTTTCATTCAACAGAGAGGAATAGCACTCTCTGAAAGGTGATTTTTCTCATCCTAAAATAGGTGGGTTGAAGCACTCCTTTGGCATGTTTTTCTGCTCCCATTGGCTACAGAGGGACCATGTAGATCGCTTTTGGATACCTGATATTGAAAGAAATCCAGTCCTAATATTCTGTATCATTTTCTCTATCAGTGTCAGCAAATCTGTGTAAATGCTTAAAGATTTAAATGTAAAAAAATACACATTCTGCAAATTGCTATTGATATTGTCAATATTATTATTATTATTATCTACCTGCTGAGGGAAAAAGTCACGTCTTGCTTATACTGAATCGTTCGAGTGGCAGAAACTTTGCCCAATGTTTCACTGCATACATTTATTTTCCCTTTTTATTTTGCTTTTCATTTTGCTGTTCTTCATTAATGCAAATTTTTCTCATTTGTGACACTGGTAGGAAGCGCTTGGCCCATTACACATAGCTTAGTCATAAACAAGGTATTTGCTGTTTCTTGTGAACAGAAAAGTCAGAAAATTTTGTTCTGGATTGTCAGTGACATTATCGCACTGGAGTCTGCTGTTACTGCAAATTATTTTAACTGCAGAGGCAGCACTCAACCTCAGGATTTTGAGGTAAATCCACACAAATAAAGCAGTTTACCATCTCTGATCAAATTGCTCATTTTCAGTTATGTGGGAAGAATATAAAGGAATATGATGGAGTATTTGTAGAGGCCACAGGGAGCTGGAAAATAAATACAGAGAGGAGTGAAGTTTTGAGGCAAATATATTGAGGAGATCAGGCACTGTTTTCAATCCAAGAAAGGACAAAAACAAGCAAGACCCTTGAGTTGGCTTTGCAGCACCAATGGGAGGAATTCTGCTACAAGCCACAGCCTGTGCATCTTTACAGAGTATCTGTACCCTAATGGCCCACCACGATGAGTAACACTTGTGGGAGGTGTTGTATGTATTGTACATGTCTAATATCTGTGATTATAAAAGCAAGTACATATTTTCCGTCTCGATTACTTGGTAGTGGATGACCTTCCACTGAAGTGGTGCAGCAGTGGAGTGTTGAGGGTACTAGCAGGAGATTTGGGAGGTCTGGGTTTAGCTCTTGGCTATGCTCTTGGGAAAGTCTTTCAGGTGTCTGAGTACCTACCTCAGCAGCATTTAGGTATGGACAGCTGTGGATTTGCATGTTAGTCTTTTGTTTCAGTACCTGTAAACAAGCGGAAAGCACCCACTTTGAGGGCAAACACATTAAAGATTATGAGGCACTCCAAGGCTACATCCGTACTTGTATCCTGACCAGCCAGGGCATGGCTCCAAATACTGGCTTCTCATCCTTCATAATTTCAAAATTCACTTGGAATAGTTTTGAGTCTGGCCAGCTCTCCTGGATTATGCCCAGACACCGCTCAAGATTCAGCTTGGGTCAGGGATTGTTCCATCTACAGATACTGCCGTGCTGTGGTCAGGGAGGGTGTGAACGCAGGCTTGCGCAATCCCACTGTCAAATGAGTTCAGAAACAGTCCCTGAACTCTTTCATTTATTAGTGTAGACACAGACTCAGAAACTATGGTACTGAGGGGTTAAACCATATAAGCACTAAAGGAAAAAGAAAGGAGAAACAAGAAAAACGGTTAAAAAATCTCCATAGGTATCTGTGTAAACAAAAAATTATCTAAATATTTTTTTTTTTTACATTTTCTGGCATGACTTTTATTAAAACAATTTTATGGGTAGTGGTTAATATGGCTGAGACTTTGGGGGATGTATTGCCTCTTCTACATACTTGGATAAGGAGTGTAATTTGTTTATCCAAGCGTACACGGTATTTTTCTCATAAATTCAATTGCAAGCTCTTTTTTTTTTCCAACCTTTATGATGGGTGAAAACAAAACCAACAAATTACACGTTTGGAAAGTGTTCTGTGCAGTTGAACTGGAATGAGTTGAACAACTGAGTTGAAGCTGTCTCAGTTCTACGAACTGTTCCCTGGATGGTGAAATCTAGGAAAACTTTCTGCCTGAGATTTTAAACTCGACTCTGTTTTATTGGCTCAGTGAAGCCAAATAGCCATAGTAAATCATGTTTTAAAATTCCTAGAGCGATGCAAGAACAAACTGTACTAGGCAGCATGAAGGTAAAATGATTTAAATTCTACCAAATGTTGTCAAATGATACTGTTTCACCACTTCTAGTAAAATTCACAGCCGATGGAAATAAATAATTATGGTCTGGAAAACTAGCCGTAGTCCAGGCAAACACAGAGTAAGACAGCAAGAAACCAAAATACTGTGACAGACCTATAGGATAATTCTGATTGTAAAATCATGATTCTAGGCTTTAAAGATTTTGGAAAGAGCTTCTAAAAGCAAACTGTGGAAGCCACAATGGCATTGTTTTTGAGCATAACCACTTTAGCAGTCTGCCCCTTTGCCACAGATTCATTTCTAGTAAGGACGGCGGGATGAGGATATGTAACTGCACCTTGGTAGCCCAGGCTGTTGGTTTGATTTAGTAACAGAATCCCTCATTTCTGCATAAAGCTGATCTGCTCAACAGCTGCAGTTTAAGCTTGAATGCAACCTTCTGTTCTGCTGTCCCATGGGATGGAGTTCTGAAGCTAGGAACAAATTAAACCACCAAGACTTTCCTCTTCAAGCCCTCAGGAAAGGACATCAGAATATCCTATATAGTCACTTCAACATTAGCTTAGTGTAACTGTATAATTAAAAGAGCCAGAGAATACCTTTGTTGTGTAAAGGAGAAATATCAAGTACAAGTAGAGAAAGTATTTTGATAAAAGTCTATTAGTAAGACTGATGCCAAAATGCTCTGTCTAGTTGTAATGTCCATGATTCAAGAAGATGGAGAAATAGCAAAGAAAGTCTTAAGTACAACCATAAAAATTATCCAGGCCTGGAGAGTAAACCACAGAATGTGTTTCATTCTATTCCATTTGCTGAAGGCAGGCTAGAAGATGATTGCTTAGCTGTTGACACATTGAAAAATAGCTGAAGTGGAGAACATGTAAATCTTGCAAGCAATACAATATGGAGTGACTGGAAGGTAAAGTTAGATGATATCAGGAAATCCATAGAGGAATTCATCCCAAATGATCCTGCGAGTTCTTTTCAGTTTAGAACACTTGATAAAAACTGTATTTTTAAATGACTCAGGGGCTATAATCTTCCACTTAGGTACCGTGGTGTCTTCTGATATCCTCTTGAAAGGTGTTGACTTGAGTAGGTCTTCAGTCTCAAGATTTATTTTGCAATTACTATAAACATGTAGCTGATGCATTTGAAGTACATTCTTTTAGTTGCAGAAACTGGAGGAAAACAAGTTATTTTTTTTCCATGAGGACTCTTGATTTTAAACCTCTTACTATTACTCCTAGTGATTTCAGTGCGTGCATTAGAGCACCGTTCTTCTAATGCAAAATTATTGAATGATGTACGACATGAAAGTCTTTGTGGGGGAAAAAATGAAACTCCTGGAGTTTCAGTACTGTTTGGAATCTAAAATTACGGTTAGAGAAACGTGCTTGATGTGCTAAACCTACTTACACCTTTACCACAATTTCTAGCAGGTCTACTACAAATTCAGGTCCTCAGCTGGATTGTGTTGCTACAAGTCCACGTATGTTTTCCTTCCTTTGTTCCACATTTTAGTTTTTATATTACTGCTTTCTGTCTGGGTCTTGTACTGTTTTTGTAGCTCTTAGATATTTCCTTTACTGCAGTAACTTATTTTATCTAAATAGCAATGAAAAGGTAACTAAGATCACACTCTTGTTTTAATATAACGTAGCAATTATCATCAGATTCAACAGATGGACTATTTTAGGATGATGAGGCACCAGGGAGACCATTCCTTGTGTCCAGCATTATGTAAACCCATGTAGGTCTCTCTGTAAGGCTTGGGCACAGAAGGAGAGGGATGTGAGAACAAAGTATGCATGACAGATGCTACTCTCTGTCATGTCATTTAAGGCTGCAGTGAAAGGTTTTTGGTGATTTTGCTGAGGTGCTGCTGAACAGGGCATAGGAATCCATAAAATCCATAAAAGTAGTGTAGTTTGGGGCTCACAATGATTCAGCTTTTGGGTTTTGCCTCATTGCCTCTTTATGTTTGGTCAGGCATCTCAAACCCAAGCTTTGGAGAGCCTTCGGGGTTGGTTTGTTATGATAGTGTTAAAAATAAACACTTGAAAGTCATGACAAATCTCATTTAATCTCATAACAATGAAATCTTTATATAGTTATAAAACACTCAAGCATCTGCCTTGTTGTGGTACATGTTGCTTATCTATTTTATCATATTTTTCAGTCGGTCAGCATTAGTGACTTCTAGCATTGTCAACCCCAGATGTTGAGATGTCATGATGTTGTCCCCCAAATTACAAGATTTTTACAATATAATAAATTTGGGGTTGCCTTGGTTTCCTTTATGGCTTCTGAGCCATAAAGTTTGGTCAGTTTTTATTTCACTTTAGACCCTGTGAGGATGCAAGGAAACCTGAATAAGAGACTTAAGAGCAGCAGCAACTTTCTTAAAAAAATAAATAAATAAATAAAGTGTAACAGGAAATCTTAAAACTGTCAAAAACTGTGGAGAAAGAGGATTTTTGGATAGAGCATTCCAAGTGGCAGGTTCATCATCTCTGCTCAGGGGTCAGGTGCGCACTCTCTGGAGAAGCATCTTCCTTCAAGGCTTGGCAGGGGATGCTCTGCTCATGTTTAAGAGGGAAATAGCTGAGGTCCAGAGAGGAAGGAATGGACACATCCAGTATTTGACAAAAGGAATGCAAGCCCAGCAGGTGCAACCATGCTGCTAGAAGAATAACAACAACAACAAAGGGATAATGATTTTTCATTAAAGCAAGAGAAGGAAGAACTATAGCCTCCAAACACGTGATCCCAGGGTGAGGCCTCAGAACTGCAGGGCAATATTCGGGTTCAGATCCTCTGGACAGTGAAATGAGAGTCAGAGGCTGAGTTTTCTCTCAGTCACTTGAACTAATGCACCTAATTTCATAATGTTATGATTAAGAAAGGATCTTGCTGTAATTATTCATTTAATTTTACTGGGTTGGTTTCCTTTGTAAACATTATTCTGACTTTGCAAATAATCGAATAACCCTCTCAATCTTTCAGGAGTACGGTTGTGGTGCTTTCACTCTCTAGTCGGTCTGATATTAAAAGTCAGTCTGTCTGAAGCTTGCAAATCCAGGATGCACATGTCCTTTGGAGGTGAAAAATCCAATTACAGCGGCATGCGTCGGGGAACCTGTAAGCCTAGGAGGTGGGTTTATCTTGATCTGAATAACAAGGGTTTGTAAGAGAGCTGGCATCACGACGTGCTGGGCTCTGGAGAGAAGCATTTCTCTCCAGATATAAGCCAGGCTGCTCTTGCAAGAGGCACAGAAGTTCTTAGTGCACCAGGCAGGCCCCAGATTATCATGTCTGAAGCACTACGAAAAAATCCTTTAATTTTATGGAATAACCACGGTATCAGATGACTTGCCAGAGAAATAGAAGACCTTCTTCAACTGCCTCCTCAGTCTGAGGAGATTCAGACTTAAATTTCCTAACTTTCCTGGGCTATTTTATAACACTTCAGCATTTCTGAATAGTATTACATATTCTAAGAACAGGGATACAAACCTTCCCTTCCCTTCCCTTCCCTTCCCTTCCCTTCCCTTCCCTTCCCTTCCCTTCCCTTCCCTTCCCTTCCCTTCCCTTCCCTTCCCTTCCCTTCCCTTCCCTTCCCTTCCCTTCCCTTCCCTTCCCTTCCCTTCCCTTCCCTTCCCTTCCCTTCCCTTCCCTTCCCTTCCCTTCCCTTCCCTTCCCTTCCCTTCCCTTCCCTTCCCTTCCCTTCCCTTCCCTTCCCACCATGGTGTGTAGATCCAGCCAACCCTGAGAGAAACACAGAAGGATTTGAGAATCTCTCCTTCCCTCATTTTACCTGTTGTGTAGCGGATATGTAATGAGGTTCTTGCCTATAAGTAAAGGGTTTTCTGCTGAATTTTCAAGCTTTCATGAGATGTATGGTACATATGTATGGTGCCTGGTACATCAAATCCAAATGCCTTCAAACAGAGTTCTGGGTTCTTCTTGGACTGGGAAAGCATGGGGGAGAGCAAAAATCATCCAGCAACCCAGATCCTGTCATATAAGATGAAGCCATAGAAATAGTCTTGTCAAATTCCCAGTCCTGCACATTTTCAGCAATGAAATTTTAAAGCTCTGGTTTTAAGTGTCAAAGCCTGCAGCAGTATCAGTAAGTGCCTAAAGGGAACTGCAAACAAGCATCACTGAGTATTTTTTAAGGGAGGCCCGCGGTTCCCAGCACAACCCTGCTATGCCACCGTGGGCTAGGGTGCTGGGTGTTCAGGCAGGCCACGAGCGACTGGATGCAGAAAGGGAGAATGGACAAGGATTAACGCCGCTACTGTGAAACCACAGCTTGAGATTATTTGTGGTTTCTAATTTCTGCATGTTTGGGGTGGAGAGCTGTGAGCTTTGACTTTTTGACCCATATTTTCTTTCAGTTGTGTGTAGTTCTTTGTTGGATTTATATTATTTTATTTATTTATTTTTTGGACTTGGAATGTTGTTTTGTGGATATTTTTAATTGGATAATAAGAAGATCCATTTCTTGATCCATATTTCTAGGCACAGGACATAACTCTGTAAATCTATTTTTAAAAGCGCTGAAAATGTCTGTCTGTAAGTTATCTCACAAGTCTAGCTGAATTAATCAGCCCTCTATCCTTCTGCTGCCACCACTTCCAGAATAAGAATTCATTAATTGTAATGTAATTGTAAGAAATTAATTGGGCTTTAATTCCTCATTGACTATCTATTTGTGTTTTAAAGATCAGTGTAAAAGTGAAGTCTTGACTTGTGTTTTTTGTCTGTTTGTTTCTTTTTTCACTGAATTCTTGCAATTGTTAATATTTCCTTCTTTCTCAATGGAGGCAACTGGCAGTCCTGTTCTAGAAGATGAACATGCGGACTGGCAAAGCATCCCATATACAACAGACTGTCAGATAATAAAATTCTGGTGCAAGAGAAAAAAAAAAAAAAAAAAAAAAAAAAAAAACAAGCAAACAAACTTGTACCAGAATACAAACATTATAGCAGTACTCCTGTCTGGAGCACATATGGCAGATAAAATGGTTGAGGGACATGGTCTGTATTTCATAAATGAAAATCTCTCTAAGGAAGTGGCTACTGTCTGTGGCTAACCAAAAGATGTTTCCTACAGCTGAGAATACCTGGAATAAATACACTGAATAGAAAGGGGTTGAGTGAAGCTCAAGGGCAGCCCAGGGTGACTTGTTGAGATGCAGGGCCTGCACTGTAGAAATCTAAAATTTGTTGCATCCCACTCAAGCTGCCTTCTATGTTATGAGACTGAGATGTGTACCTGCTGAGAATACTGTTTTATTTAAGTACCTAAGTCTGTGTTCTGATCATGTTGGATCTGGGATTTAGTATCTAACCTCAAGAACCTCCTACCTAAATGCAGCATTATATGAAAACATTTAGCAGTCTGTGCATAATCCTGGTAATGTCCCATGCAATTTGCTATGGTTTCTTATATGGAAAAGACCAGGGGCTACAGAAGAACTTTGGTGCAGGACTGAGGTTGGCAAAGCAGTAAGGAAGGTAAACTGGCATCTTTCAGCACTGTTTATGCAGAAGCTAGTCACACTTTTTCCCAAACAGCAAGACTTGTACAGTATCTAGAGTGGTGACACTGAAGAGCTGGTAAGACAATTGCATTAACACCTGGAAATGTGCCTGGTCAGAAAGTGCATCACAGCTCAACTATATTTGCGTAACTGAATAGAGGACTAACCCCATGAATCATGTGGAAGGAAGCAGTGTACAACAACAGTGAGTGTCCAGCCTTTAAGACTAGGGAATCCAATTGTGGTCTGTATCACCATATATCTCAGTGAAGGTCTATGTTAGTATAGCATGTATTCAGCAGGGAGTCTGTTGTGGTTTTCACTGAAAATAAATAGTTGCGCCTCAGACAGAAAGGGTGAGACTTGATTTCCTTAAACATAAGTTACTGCAGATATTACAGATGCAGTGAGGGCATAGGTCTCCTACAGGACCCGTGTCGTATCATCCAGACCAGTGCAGACATCTAAGTTACCTCAGGCATTTATATCAGCATTAGACACTGAAGTGTAGGCAGCTGAACCTCTACCACTGTTAATTTATTTTGTACTAAATCGCGAAGACTTTTGCAAGGGCAGCAGAAAGGCAGCGAGTCAGCAGGTTGTCGGGATTAGTGAGTCAGGCAACAGTGAGGCACTGGTGTGTCCTGTCTGCCAGCCTTACACCATGGGCACGAGTGTCCTGCATGGAGGGGCACCAGAGCTCCCCGAGTGGGCGAGGGGATTCTGAGGACTCAAAAATGTAACTCAAGAGTTTAACAAAAGCTGAAAAGAGGACAGTTTTAGACTAAGCTAGGGGGACAGCTGCTAATAATGAGCCTTACAGTATTGCTAAGTGATGTGGAGGAAGCCCTATTACTCTTGACTGCATAATTGGATGGGATATTGCTGCAGAAACCATATTAGGGAACAATCCTGCACTATCAGCATGAACTGGATGAGCTAATGGCTGTTTTTCCTATGCAGTGCCTATGATCAAATCAGAATGGCAATCTAGCTGGAATGAGCAAAAAAGAAATTACATAGTGGATTTCATGGAGAATTAAGGCTTCGGGTTGCTGTACATATCCAGTCTTGAGTAAATCTAAACCTGTATGTGTTTTCCAGCCCTTTTTTACTTTTCTCTTTCTAAATCTTCAGCCTGATGTAGTTTCTTTGCTGATTAGATATACTTTTTTATTTCATTTTTATTGTACAGTTGAGGCAAATATTTAAGGAAGGGAAGTGGGGGGTTGGGAGAGGACCAAAAGTTAATGTTATAGCTTTTTAATTAGAAGTCTTTGAAATTACAGCAATTTTATACTGTAGTAAGTTTTCAGGGCCATTTAGATTCTAAAATACCTGCCAACTGGGAAAGCCAGTAGTTCAGTTGCTTTATTTTTCCTCCATTACTTTTGCAGCAGAATGTGGCTTTTATAGACATTTGCTTTTCCCCCAACGTCGCCTGCTGATGCATGTTTGTGCCACTGCAGTCTTCGAAATGCTGATACCGTGTAATCGCCGTGTGTTTACTACCCCTAATCGCCTTTGCTGGTGTTTGAGTAGGGAATCGGTTATTCTTCCGAGTAATACTGTATAAGGTGATCAGTAGCTGAGGGTCTGCATGCACCAAGAGGGGGAGACACCCATTAAAACTTCTCACACGTCCACCTGCTTCTACCCTGCTCCTCCTGCGCACTGCGGGTTTCTTGCCTTCATGCTGCTCATGCACTGGTGCCTGGAAGAGTCGTCTGGAACCAGCGCCATTGCCATCGGTGCAGCCCAACAGAGTGCTAAATGAGAGGCAAGTCATGTTAACCGTCTAGCACAACCCTATGTTTCATGAATATTTTAGCTTACTGGCAGAGCTCCTGTTGTGCTGTGGAGTCCGCACTGTGCTCTAGAATATAATTGGTGGACGGGGAATAAAATGGTGTTTCATATTTGGAATTTTTCTGTTATTCTCAGAAATATGCTTGGTAAATTAACGTAGTGTTGGCAGCAAAATCCAGGGGAATTGTTTTCAGTTAGGGCAAATTCACAGGGTGTCAAGTAGGGATTGATATAAGAATAAGTCAACGCTACAGTGAACTATCAAATACACATCTAAAATAAATCAAAGAATCAGAAATATTAAAAATCAGACCCAGTTATTATCACCCTGCCTTTTGATGAAGAAAAGACTGTTCAAAAGCAAACAGGCAGAAAGCACCCTCAACAATTTGCTGTTGGAGCTTTTTTCTTTTTAAGCTTAACAATGATGCAAGAATATGTTTTCCTAAGGGTGCAGGGGTGTTTGTTTGTTTTTATTCCTTAATCTTCAGAAAGTGTCGATGAGACAACGTGAAGCAATAATGAGAGCAGAACACTGATCTAAGTAGATCAGACGCTCCAAAGAGCCTCTCACTGCATTCGGCAAATGCCTACAGTATCTGTCAGTACTGCTTTGTATTAAACTGCTGGCTGACTTGGCTGGGATGGGACGTCACAGAAGGTTACAGGATGCTCAGTGATATGCGTGAGACCACCTGTTGCATATGGACAAGATAAGATCTGGCATGCAAGATAGCTGGAGGTATTCCTCTTCTTTTCCTAGTTTTTATTCTCATTCTTGTGATGTGGTTGTATTGTTATTGAGTAAGAAATGTATATAGATATCCTGTTTTTGTCTTAGTTCTTCTTTCCCAAATGTCTTGTGTGTGCGTGTGTCAGAGAAAGCCCCATATCCTCACTTCATTCTTTTATTTATGGCTTGCTGGGTTAATGTTGTTGCTGTTGATTATTCATAAAGAGTTACTTTATCAAACTGTTTTCACAAGAGCTAGGTAAAATTGGAGAGGGAAAAGTCTGTGTTTAATTATTAATGTGGCCAGTGATTTGTAGTAGATGTATTTGATGTGTTTTCCAGTACATGGAAAAAAAAACACTTGAACAATTTTTACTCAGTTTCTGAGCTGTGTTCTCAGAACAGATCCCCTTTGTGAGTCTCTTGCATCTGGGCTATGTGTGTAAGCCCTGGCTGAAGGCTACCTGCAGTCCTACGCTAGCAGGACTGGAAGAGTCCCGGAGCAGTAAGATAGGAACCTCTGAAGGTCTGTCCACAGCCTGGCAGCCTCTTACTCCAATGCATTGACTCTTGGTGAAGGTGGTGGGCTCTGTTCAGAGCCTTCCTCAAGGACTACCCTTCTTCTGGGGACATGTCCAAAGCTCTCCCATCCCTTTGGATACCATGACCTGATTTTCCTTGCTTTCAGGTTTTTCTGCATAGTAACACTGGGGAAAATAAATAAATAAATAAGATTATGCTCTTATGCTCTGTATATCCCTCAGACTCCTAACCCAGAGGTAAGGGTCTCTCCTGGCTGACTGATGTCCCTTCAGCCAGGGAAGAATTTTAAAGGGTCTGTGTGGCTGAAATACATCTCTGGCTGACAGCTCTGTTGCAGAGGGTTGTTTTAAATGCAAGTTAACTGTCAACACTGAAGCACACAACATGAGGAGAAAACTTAAGCAGTCAACTTCCACGTCTTGAAGTTTTACCATGGCTCACTTTCAAGCCTGGTGCACCCCAGGGCAGGCCGCAGCGGGAGGCAGCCATGCGTAGCAAGGCCCAACGAGCGCCGGCGGAGAGGGGAAGTGGAAACCGGGCGCTCCCTGCCTCCCGCTTGCTTCTCTGCTGGGGCGTTTGGCTCACGTGGCGGAAAATGGATGACAGAATTTGGCAACTTGACTGGCAGGTCACCTTTGAGAGGCAGCCAAGTCGTCCGGCGGTTCTTCGGCAGATCCAAGCCGAGGAGGCACGGCACTGCCAGCGGCCGCACAATGTGCGCAGACGTGGCAGAGGCAGGCAGCGGGCAGAAGGGAGAATTTGGATGGGAAGCCAAAGCAGCTTTTGCACAGACGCGTGACCGGAAAATTTAGTAAACCAGGCAAATTGCTTACCAGAAGCTTAAATGGGATTCCTGTGATATCCAGCAGGATCCGCAATGAGAAAGTGATCTATAAACCAACACATCCACAAGGAGAAACTGCACTGCTGCAACCAGCCAGCACCTTAACGGTGCACTGAAATCACTTCAGTAAATAATTTCTTTTTTTTTTTTAAATACTACTTTAACATTCCAGATTGTTTGCAGCGCATTTGTGTGGCCTTGAACTTTGCAAGTGTGTTTGGAAGCAAAATATTTAAACGGCATTTTCTGCATTGGTAAAGTACCGACTTCAAAGTTGTGCCTGGCTGGTGCAGGGGCTGATGAATCACTGGTGCCGGAGGCTGCAGGGAGAATGCAGGTCAGGCTTTGTTTTCAGGTGTTAGTGATTCATTGGGAATTTCTGGGGAAATAAAAAAGCGTGAACTCTGGTCACAGCAGGTAAAAAAAGCCTTCCAGTTCACCTTTTAATCCTTAAAAATAAAATAGAATTCCAACCAGGGAGGAAAAAAAAAAAAAAGTATTGCATAAAAGCAATAGAGGGAGGATTGATGTGAACTGGGCAGAAGAGAGCAGTTATCACTTGGAGATAAGTACTGCGTAAAAGCAAAGATAATTTTGAAGCTTTTTAGAGCAGTGGACAAAAGAATTATTTGGCCTTGGTCAAAGGTCTGTTCTCAACTGTAGCTTGTTAATTGTTGTATTAGATGTTTCTGTTTAAGTGCCAATTTGGTAACTATTAAGAATTTTTTGAAGGATAATGAAAAATGCACCTGTCGAGCCTTTCAGCATCAGTTCCATTAGGTACTGGTGTATTCATGGATCCGAAAGTCTCTATAGTGAGGAGAGTCAGCTCTCCTGTGCAGTGATCTAAGGGCCTTTGTCTTCCATAGCTAGAGTAGAAAAGAAGGTGCAAACACAAAGGGGAAAGAGGTTTTCCCTCTGTTTAGGGGAACTATAACTGCTGTGAAGTTCTTGAGCATTTGCCAGCTTCTCAGATGGGTTTTGTAGCCTTGTGTGAGCTGAGTTGTGGAAAGCCTCCAAGGGGCCAGGTTATTCCTGTAATACGTTGTGACCACTCTGAATCCACATCTGGTCTGAGACAACTGATCCCTTCCTCCCTTCTCCATCAGCCTGATTTGTAACAGCCAGGCTGCTGCGAGCGCCAAGTTAGCTGATTTAAAAGCACAATAATGGCAGTGGAACCATGTCTTCAGTTTGATACAGCAAATCATTTGACATTAAATATCAGGGAGGCAATTGGTAGCACCAGCTCTGACTGTAGGGTGTGAATGAGTCAGCTATTTGGCATGTATTTATTTTTAATCGTTGCTGACATTGCTTTTGGAAAGAAGATGCATATTTTCTGCCTGTCTTGTCTGTTGTAAACAATGTGCATGTTATCCTTGTGAAACAAAAGTAATATGTCTGCCAAACAAAGTGTTGAGAAATGGAAGCTTGACAAATGCAGATAAATTCAGAAATTAAGCCCTGGTTTTCAACAGTGAGGGCAATTGACCAAGAGGTCAATATACCAAGAGATTTTTGCACTAAATCTCCATCACTGTTGATTTTTATACGAAGATTAGATGCTTCTTTACAAGATATGCTATAGATCAAACAATAATCAATTCAGGGAAGTTCTGTGGCTTCTTTTATGCAAGAGGTCAGGTTGGATAATTTCAAAAGGTCCCTTCTGGCCTTCTGTATGAAGAAAAGACCATTAAAAATCACAGTTTATATAAAATAAAATTCTCCCCTTGCCTGATGCTAAATGAATTGCAAAAGCAAGTTCGACAAAGTCTGACATTATTCAGAACTGTTAAGAAATCACAGCTATGCTGGAGACTGGAACATGCTGTATTTTGAGGTTAAGCAAATAAAATTTGTTCCTAGTAGGATAAATATATATTCATACTCCAAGTGGTTATAATTTCTATCCCCATCTCTATCCTCAAAATCATGCAGCGTGCATGAGATAGCGTGGGGTCTGGGCAGCTCTTATCTATGTATCACATTAGGCAAGTCACAGAACCTCTTTGCATCTCTTTCTCTCCTCAGTCCTCTTCCTGTCTCTTGTTTGTTGTTGTTTTTTTCTGTAATTTTTTTGAGCCAGAGACTCTCTCCTGAGGCAGGTACTCTGTCTTATGTATTCCTGGCATGTCTAGCCCCAGCTGGGATTGTAAGATGCCGCTGTAATACAAACAAACAAATAATAATAACTAGAGATAAGAAGAAAAAAGTATCCAGCTTGAAATATGGATCCCAGGGTGCCTGACAGAGAGAAAACTAAGCAAGACTTACACAGAGGTCATTGAAGGAAAATAAATAAGGATGCTCAGCTGTCAGATTTACAGGCTCCTGAGGAAACTGCAATTAATAAAATATATTAATTGAGAAGTGTGAAGAAAATCTTAAAGCTTAATACATGGAAAATATGTATATATCCCAAGAATAAACATTACATTGAGGAAAAGCAAAGTTTATACTGCATAGCATAACCAAGCACAGAATGACTATTGCAGCTAAATAAATATTTATGATGCTCTAACATGAGGCACTGAGCACATTATCAGTGCGTAATACATTAGCTGTTGTGCAGGACTTGCAGTGTTTCTAACAGAGTACAAACTTAAAACGTTTTAGTAGCTCAATATGGGATGGCTGTGTGTGATTTCTTATCACTGCAGCTAAAGAGCTTTGAAAGTAGCTGTGGTGGATCTTGGAGCTGTAACTGCTATTTCCAGCATGGACATTGCACTTTCTCAGAACCTCCTGATAGCTGTGAAGGTTTTCTTTTTTTTCTTTCTTTTCCACTAAACACAGATTTCTTGCTGCAGGTGTACATTTAAAGTATTACTTGCTCTACATTTCCTATGGAAAGAATGAAATAAGTTGGCAAAACCCATCCTTTGAATTTTTCTTTCAATCAATCATGATTTATTTACTTTGCCATTATCATATAAGATATTTTTTTGCAGTCCACAATTCTGTTTACAACAATTCTGTTTTCAATGGTTGATTGTTCTATATAACATTATCTGACAGCGCCTTTCAGTGGTTCAGGCTTGGGACTGGAGACTTTCTTAATTAAGTAGATTATTTTTTTTCCATTTATTTTTTTAGCTACATGAATTAAGCTTTTTGGAGTGATTTTCATAGATTATATTCTTTAATCCTGAAAGCAGCTTTGTTCTCTCTTGTACGTTAACTTCAGTTAAAATACTTGTGGAGAGGAGAAAGAGGTAAGTTTCAGAAAGAAAACAAGACTTAGTAGACTGAGGAAAGGATAGAGTTTGATCAGTGGGTCTTACATGTATCTTGATATTGCAGCATTGTATGATACAACTGCTCTTGTTAAAAAAGGAGACAAAGGGGACCTATTAGGTCATACAGGTAACGTGTCCATCAGTGTTCCCACTGCACAACTCACTTCAGTAGGGTATGTAGTTTACTTTCTTCTCTCCAAAACCAACTTCGTTGCAAAGTGTGACTTTGAGCTGATGTGAGACCAACACTATCAGCCTTTCTTCTTGCATTTTAAATGCAGCCTGTAACGTTCCTGTGAGCGTGTCTTTTTGTGATAGACTCGATTTTAAGCTTTTATGTTGTGTCTGACATTGGTGCCTGAGCCCTCTGCCTCCTGGTCACCCTGCTGTTTGACTCTTCCCTAGCATTGCCATGGCATTTCTAAGGGCAAATTCCACTATTACTCCAGGGCGTTTTCAAAATCTGTCTTCTGGTCAAGTTCAGTTCCATTTATTTTTGACATCTGTTTCCTACTTCAGAGACCACAGTGCATTGCTTTACATTTCTGTCAAACTTTGTTGCACACATTTCAGTCCATCAGTCCACAAAAAACTTTTTGAACCTTCTTCATTGTGCCTCTTTCTGTTGCCAAGCACCAGAGTTCTTATTTATTTATTTTTATATACGGGATTGATTGCGGACTAGAGTAGGGGGTCAGGAGAAAACAGCTATATCCCCATTGTTATCATGGTAGTGAGTAATTGCTTCTGGTTTATTTCTTTTTCTGTTATCAGTCACTCATATCATATCGCAGTGGGAACTCCACGGTATGCCTAGTGAGACCCATCTGCATCCCATCTGACTTCAGACACTTAAATGAGATACCACAGTTAGCGTGATCCCCATATCATCCGAGGAGGCTGTGCTCTGAAGGTCTGGCTCATCTCTTCACTGGCTGAGAAGGAGCTTTGGGAACAACATTCCTAAGACACCTCATTTAAGTACTTAAAAGATGAATCCATGCCAGAGTTTCCCATATTCAAATACTGGAGTACACAAAATTGCTGAGTATCCTGATCATTTGCCTGAGTGCTTGCAGTCCTTTTAATGTCCCTCCCCTAGACTGGGGGGCGAACAGAGGAAGAGAGAGGAAGCCAGCAGGAGACAAAGAAGTCAGTACATTGCTGGGAACGGCTAATTTTACAAGGAAAAAAATACCAGGAATATTATTTAGTATATCATCTTTCTTCCAAGTAGAAGTTGCTAAGGTGGAAAGAGTGCCAGCAGAAGTGAGTTACAATTATAGTCATAAAAAGAATAAATTTAAGGACTGATGTTGAAAGGACAGATGGACAATGACATGTAGGTATAGTATTCTAATATCTAGGGCCTGGACTGAGAAAACCTGAGCTCTTTTCCTTGAACCAGTTCAGTGACCTTGAAAAATTTGCTTTCCTTCTGGCTTTGCCACCTCCTGCTGGGAATCGCCCATCTCACCCAGTGGGGATGCTGGGTCAGTGGAGCCGGGTGGTCTCCTTATGGCAAAGGGTCAGCACCCTGAGCCGTATTAAAAGCAATAATGCTTTCATATGCTGCCAGTCTGGGCAAGGGTGAGAATCAGGAACTGCTCTGTAAAAAAGCTGAGCAAAATAGCTGCTTTTCCCCTAGCAAACCACCTGGGAGATTTGTTTTGTTTTGCTTTGATAGCTTCTGACACTGTGTCTTATATTGCGACTTGTCAAATTATGTCAAAATTGTGATATGCTGCCGTGTTACAAACTGTATTTATTGCTAATTTCACACTAAAATGTTATTTCATATCACTTCATAATCTGGTGCCATATTTACTGATTTCTGTATTCCATCTGGAACTTATCAGCCTTTCCATGATGCCTGCCAGTAGCCCGAAAGTTTCTTTCTTGATCTTCTCTAATACCCAGGGATAACTTCCATCTGGTCCCAGAGATTTGTTACTTTTAAGTTTCTCTAGATTATTTTCGCTCTGTCTCGCTGGTGCTGAAATCAGCTCGGATTGTGGTTCTGACATGGGCATTTTTCTTCTTTTTAGAAATGCATTTAGAATATACTAATTTAGTTTTAGCTTTCTGGGTATCCTGCAGTTTTCTTCAATTTTCTTTCCCATTCCTTCCCATGATTCCAATTCATGTGATTGAAATTCTTTTGTAATTCTCCATTAGGAATTAGTAAAACAGCAAAAGCAAGAAATTAATGTCCCTAGCCCATGGGGTTTTTCACAAAGTTAGATGAAATTAAAGCAAAATAATGAGTAGAGAAACAACTGAGTTTTTTGCATTCTTTGATTTTCCTTTCATAATTTATGTAGTAAATATTTTCTTCTTTTCTCTTTTTCTTTTTTCTTTTCTTCTCTTTTTTGAGATATATGACTTGTTATCATTTGAGTGAATTTACATACCGAATGGATTTTAATGTTGTTTTGCTGCTTAGGGTCATGACATGTATTTATTATTTTTGAAACACAAGTAGTTTTAATTATTTTGGTGCTACTTGTGTAATTCTGGATAGCTGCTAGCAACTGAACTTTTCCATTTTTGTTCATGTTATTAATGAAGTATTGTTTTTAATTTTATGAAGATTTACTGCTGCTCTTCCTTGTAAATTAAAACAATCATTTACAGCAGGAATGAAGCTTTCAGTAACACTGCAGGAGAGTCCGTTTTGCATTTATTCCAGGTGACACTCTTGCTCTCCCCTTTAACGACCCATTTCTATCAGATCAAAGTTACCCATATGGGTATGTCAGGAGGTTGAATTAAAAAAAAAATGTTTCCCACTGCCTAAACATTAAAAGTCGTGATAGCAACCACTTTTGTTTTAATTCAGATTGCCAGGAGAATCTACATCCCTAAACATCGCTGTCTTTTGATCTAATATTCAGTCCTTTCGTGTCTCCACAACCCCAAGAGATAGCACGGTGCTCTGCATCCTTAAAAGCACACATTTTAGCATGACATATCAACTCCATCGTGTTCACCAAGGGGTAGCCCTTGCAGCTAGAGACACCTTTAATCAACGGAATTAATCAGTCTGGAAATCAGCAGGAGTGCTTGGGGAGGTGAGTTGCTGTTCGTCATGAGTGAACGTGTAAGAACCACCATGTGAACTGAATTTTCTCTCGGAAATTGTATTTTCACTCTTGATCTGCGAAAAACTCCAGCTGATGTCCTCTCTGCATGGAAGGTGGTATGGGACATAAGGAGCTGCTCTAATGTCGTGTCACGTAGTCGTATCCCTCAGATTGCTGCACTGTACATGGGTAGTCCAGAGGCAGGAGACATGGTCAGCTAAATGTCAATAATTACCTCTATTAATATTAATTGCAATAATCTTTTGGTGATTCATGCTGTTTGTCACTCACATTTCTGTTTACCCTTCTGGGGACTCGCTGACTGAAGAAAAGCAAACTGATCAGAGTGTGAACTGTGGCCTTTTATTGTTAAAAAAGGAAGGAAAAGGAATTTAAAATGGAAGATAGAGAGTTACTGTCTTGCCAGCTCATCTTTGGAGACACTTCATGTCTCTTTATAAGAAATTCTCCAACACAGATTATACCTTAAACTCAGTCTAAATTAATTTATCTTTGATCAAAGTAACTTGTTTCCAAAATCTGCATTTAGTGCCACCTCCAAATACTCACTGTTATTATTTTAGTCTTAAGGATGATAAAGGAAATTCACTTTGTTTTTTCCTTTGGGTCAGTATTTTCTAAATCAACTTCATTTTAATCTGGATTTGTTTCGTTGGGAATATTTTTTTAAAACGGGTTAGAAACATGTAAATGTCAGCTGCCTTAAGAAAAATGAAGAAAGTTCTTCAAGGGAAGCATTGAAAGAAGCCTTTGAGATAGTCGATCAGCTACAACTAATAACCTTATTTTCACAACGGATCCTGCTTTTTGTCTCGTTTTGAGAAGTAATAGTCTGTGCAACCTGGGATTTGACAGAGGATAACAAAAGCTGTTATTCCGTTAAGTTGCAAAGATATTTCCGTGCTCCCATTATGAGAGTGGTGCTAAAAATAAATAAATAAATAAATGTAGATGTTTTATTGGAGTTCATAAAGCTGTAAAAGAAAGGGGGGAAAGAGGCAAAAAAGAGAACGCAAACTAAGCAGAAGTGCTTTGGCAAGTGCCATCTCACCAGTGATGCTGAAGCCTAAATGATGTTACGGAGTTGCAGAAGTGCTGGACTTGCTGTTTCTTGGTAGTGCCGTTGGGTCTTTTGTTCGTAACGATTTGTTGCTGCAGAAGATTTGCTTGGAGTGAGCCGAGCTGAGAAAGCTTTGATGAGGCGGCTGCTGTTCACTGCCCCAGTTCAGAGAGAGCTGCTTCTGTAAAATCATCTGTCAAGGTGGTGCTTGAATTCAGACGCCAGCCAGTGCCGCCTTGCTGTCACGCCGTCCCTCTCCGGTTCGGTTTCGCTAGCTTCTGCCGCTCCTGAATATAAATTTGGAGAGTGGGTCTGCAGCTGGCTTGGGATTGCTTTTGTTGATGCGGCGGAAAACTTTTAATCTTTTTTTGTTCGGATCATTTTCAGAGCTATCCTTTTAGTTTTGTCAGGGCTAGCTGAAATCAAAAGCCAGTCCTATCCTGCAGAACTGAAGCATGCATCTCTGAAAATAAGAGTTATAAACTTTCCAAATTTCAAGTGTTTAGTCAATGAATTGATATCGTGTTGGTTTTTTTTGTCTTGTTAGTCCTTGCAGAAGTAGCTCGTCTGTTCTGGTTTCCCAGTTCACACAACATTTTGTGCTCAGATGGTGTCTCATATTAGAAACCGGTTATAGCGTCAAATAAAAATGTGCATAAAACATCTCAGCATTCATGTAAATGTAATCAAGCAGTTATAATATGGAAAGTCTGTATTTAAATACAAAGTGTTTGCAAATACGCAGTTCATGAAGAACTTGCATTGTAATCCTAAGCATTTCAAACGCTGTAGAAGTAGTTGGTATCCTCCGAGAAGTACAGTTTTACAGTTGTAAATGTTTTTCCTAATATTTGTTGAAACACTTCAGAGTGATTATAGATGGAAATTTTAGTCTTTGGGGGTGGGGGAGGGGGGGGAATTTAAATTACAGGGCTTTTTTTTTTTTTTTTTTTTAACGAAAAGAGGCATAAATACCAGATACTTTATAATTCTAATAGTGTATCTGCATTACCCTGCCTTGTGATAGTTCTCAGTAAAGATCCTAAACTTCTTTCTCACCACCAGGCGCTTTCCAAAGGTACAGCCATCTTATGAAGTCCATTTTCTTGTGGTACTCTTCATTACATGACTATTCCGTATATGAGGGCTGTGTTCCTTTCTCTGATAAGACACTCTTATATGTTCATTCGCTTATTGGCAACTTGATTTCTGGATTCACAACCCAGTACACAGTATGATTTGCAATTAAGAATGGTTTGGGGAAAGTAAATCTGCATAAAGCACCATGGTAACTGAAAGAATATAAGTATTTTAAGAATACTTTTAAGAATATAAGTATTTTAAGGTCAGGTATAAAACAGTACAGGAATTTAACTATTAATCCCCAAATTGCACTTGGAATCCTCTGTAATCCCATGCTGTAGTAAGACACCTGGCTTTATGGCATGGTCTACCTCCATTTGGTGAAGGAGATCCTCGTAGCTTAAATGTGGTACACAACTGAACAAAGCCAACCTGCATCAGCACAGCAGTGTACGGGGAAGTGCTAATGCAGGGTTCATTTCCTAGCAGTATAAAAATAAATTAAAATAAATCTATTAACAAATACATTTGCTTGTACACCTCATATTTCCACCAGTTCAGGGATGTCTAATGCAAGTTCACTGTGGATTTTCTTCTCTTCCCTATGAATATTTATCTTTTTGCTCACCAAAGGAGTAGTGCTTTAACAAATACCCTTCTGTCCTTACACCCTTATTGCATTTTATTTTGCAGAAATGCAGCGTGCACATAAATGTTCGAAACAAAACTGCCCCTCAAGCTTCAGGTTTCTGCCAGAATCTCAGTGATTAGCATGTCTGTACTGGAATTTGCCTGGCCTTTTTGCAAAAGCACTTGCTTAGGGAAGATAGCATCTTGTGAACCTCTGGGAAGGGTGTACGCTTGTTTGGCTTCGTCTTATATAATGCAAAACAAACAAGAAGATAAAGAAGATATCCTGTGTTTGCAAGAGCAGTATTGGGCAGACGGTGTTTACTGCAAATGCAGAGAGAACTTTTGCCTTGCATATTTATTTAGGCAGGGTATGCCTTCACTTCAGCACTACTGAAAAGTTAAAGGTCATTGTGTGTGGATTTAGTGCTACACAAATGAGATTTGAATACACATTTGTAGTCCTCATCCATTTGGGATTCTTCTCAGAACCGAAAGGCCTCCTTACATACCTGGAGTTAAAAGCTGGAGTTAAAAGTTTGAGGTAGCCCTGAAGGGTATTTTCTTCTAATTCATCAGTGAGGATCAGTTTGCTGGCAGCAGCTGGAAAACGATACCTCCCCAGCAATATATGCCTGGTGAAGACATTCAGTATTCTCCTTGCAGTCCAAGGTGCATTTCTTTTGCTTGCATTTGCTAGCATAAGCAGGAAGCAATAAACATAATCACAAAAAATCCACACACAAGGGAAGAAAAAAAAAAAGAAAACAGACAAAAAAAAACACATAAACTCCTCAAACCGTGTCCTGCACTCACAATGAAAGGAGATTTATCAGTATACACACATCTTTTGCTTGAGATGTACAACCTACCTGTAACGTGTGAGTGAGTCTCTTTGCTTAATGTTTTTTCTGGGAGGTGCTCAGATGGCAGTATGTAAGACCAATTAGTGAATATTTGGGATGGGTTAGGTTAAAAACTCTAAGAGTTTATATTGTCATTTTCATCATGTATAAGCACCCTTTACGTGTATAAGTAAAATCCCAGCCCAGCTGAAGTCAATGGTGAGATTGCCATTTGACTTGGTAGGAGGCAGAATTTGGTCCCACGCCTTGGGGGAAGCTCAGAGACCCCAAAAGCCTGAGTTACTACAGCAGGGTAAGAAGAAGCCTTCCTGTTATGCCTCTGCATCTCAGCTATATAAAATACATCTGTTTATAGTCTTATTAGAGATACATTCAAGCAAAAGTTACATGATCTTTAAAAGGGTTCTGAGAGAGCATTTTTTACGGTAACAACACTATTATCCACTGTAGTGAATGAAAATTGAGATTATGTTGGGCAAAAACCAGTAATTCAGTAAATCACTTAATTCTTTGAATGGGAACATTTTTCTTCCAACTTTCGGCTACAAAGGATTCTTTTACATGAATTCTGTAAGCTGCAGCAAAATGACTTCAAACAATGGGAGAAATGTTCAGTTTTATACCATCAGCTTTGGATGATTCACGTCTCAGGAAATGCAAAAAGTAGTCAGCTGCTATTGTCTGCTTCACCTGTCGTATTTTCTTTCTAGTTTGTTATTGTTCTTATCCAGATAATCCTACTGCTTGATCGATATCCTCATGCCTGCTTTGTTTATTGCACCTACTTAAAATCTTGGTGGCACTTGAAGAATAAAACTGGAGTTAATTTGATTACAGCATTTTTAAGATGTAGCAATTAAGTGCAATCATTTTGAAATAATATCATTTTATAAACATTGTATAAGCATAATGGAAGCTGTAGATTACTGCAAATTTATAGTAAACAACTTTATTGTGTATCTTGACAAATCTTCTGGAAGCTTGAAGTATTAATTTAGATTTGATAGAATTCATTGCTCATGGCAGTAAGAAACTAGAGTCTCATATATGTTTGAGAGTGCGCATCTAGGACAAGAGAGTCAATGTTTTGGAGAGTTTTTGAGAATAACTACTTCAGGATTCTTAAGCAGGGTGTATAATTTAAGTCATGGGATGGCTCTGGTCTACTTACTGTTTTGAATTTTGTTCAGTGTACATTTCCTGGTAAAGAAATGAAAAAATTGTTCAACAGCAGTGGTAACCAGCCATCTCATTGAGAGACATGTAAAATTAAAGGTGTCTCCAAAGCTGGTGAGGAGACTTTGCTACCCTTGTTTAAATTCAGGTCTGGCCCTCCAGGTAGATGGGAAAAGCCATCAGAACTACGTGGAGCTGAGAAAACTTGAGTAAAATGAGCAAGTAGCTCTTGAATTAGGGAAGGCGTTTTTTAATTATTTATTTGGCTCACTTATTTTGTTTACTTTGCGCTGATTTCTGTTAGCTCTCACTCTTCCAGCTGGAAAGGCAACAGTCCCCTTCTCTTCTGCTCCTGGAAGATGCTTCGTTAGGGACGCTCTTCCCTGTGCTTCATGCCATGAGTGCACGATGAAATAAAAAATTCACAGCCCTCTAAGATGAAGAGCTTGCAAAGATAGAGACTGCGGGTAAGCAAACTTTTTAATTGAAGGAGTTATGCCCTACCAGAGCCTCCCAATTCAGTGCTACAGTGGCTCTCTGCTCAGGCTGGTCCAGCTCCCTTGGGAAGTTAAAGCCGCTTTAATTGTGAGCGGCGCTGTGGACCCAGAATTGCTGCCATGACGTAGAGGGGTATTTTTCCTCAGCTCAGCCTTCTTATGATCTGCCTCGCTTACAGTGAAAAACATGTTAGCTTAAGTCCCAACTGTACACGTGTGGCTTAAGCTCATTTTACTTGTCCGCAGGGGCACACTAAGAGAAAACACATGATACGTGAGTGCAGCTCGGTTATTACTTGTTATTTTACAGGAACTCAATAGCTTGTGGTCATCACGTATATACCCTTAGTCCCATATAGAAGAATATAATGGAATAAAAAAAAAATAAATCTATTAAATTCTCATTTTGGCTCAGCCTTTGTAGATCTGGTTATGGTTCTGTTTTGCTTGTGTTTTGTGTTCCTCCCAAGGTTCTCCCCTTTCGATTTTACTGTACTCCTGTGCTGTCAGTTGCATCAGAAAGCAGAGGATATGTGTGGAAAAATTCAAGAGGAAGGATATGTACTGGTTAATGTATATCAAGCATAACTCAAGTTGTTGTAAGGGGAAAAAAAACGTTGTTACTGGAAGTTGAGTGCCATAAAATCTACATTACATGCAATGTAAGATATGTTAACCAAAAACTTAATGTTCAATTTAAAAAAATTATAACAGCCTACAGCTGTCGAAGAGAAATATGCTTTCATTTCATGTCACGGACTCTTTAATTCCTCCTCAGCTTAACCCATGTTCCTGTCCTTGCTCATCCTCAAGCAGGGAAGTAAACAGACCTGAGTGATGGTCAGTATGCGTCTTGTAGCAAGAGACTATTTTTGCTGTTGGTGTGCTTTTCTTTTTTGTAAATTTGAAGTGATAATGCTGGGTGTGGAATCTAGAAAACAAAAAAGCTGTGTTGAATAACTATATCAAAGGAAGTAAAAATAAAATATGTTTCCTGTCACCTTTATACCAGAGGGCTTTTGAAAGCAGCGTCTCTGTATTGTGGCTGGTTTATTTTCACCTCAAATCCACAGTGCCATTTTCCTGTTGATGCCTTGACTACAAAAGGGATCTCGGGGTTCGGTTTGCTTTCTGCAATGTACAACAAGCCTAAATTTTGACTTCTATAGATCACTTTCACAGTACAAATGAAAGATCAGATTTGTCTGCCCCTTTTTCTTTCTCTGGTTTTCTTGCAATGGGTCACTGAAAGAAAGCCTTTCTTTTCCCTTGAAGGGAGAATCTGGAAAGCATTTTTCTTCCTCCTGTCTTATTTTGTACATTTGAACTACTTCAGCAATTCCTCTCTCTTTGCTGGACAACTCCTTGGAGAAATTAAAGAATTATTTATTTATGATTATTAGTTTCCTTTCAGCATTTTTAAAAAATGTCTTCAATGTTTGAAGCACCCCAGCAGGCATCACAAGTAAAATCTGTAGCAGAGAAAACAACAGTAAAGCAAAAACAATGACAAATTCCATCCAAACACAAGAAGGGAGGAGTTGTTCAGCAGCAATAATTAACCAAGTTTCAACATGCTTGAGATGCCTGTGGAAACTACCTGACAAATTGATGGGTTTCATGGTATGCCCTGAAGATGAAGAGATGTGAGCTGTTTCAGACACAACTAAGAAGGAGGGTGGTTAGCTCATAGGTTTATGTGGGAAGGCATTTCTTTTTAAGAAGTAATACTAGTAATAAAAAATAGTATTAATTATGTTTATTACACAAATCATGTAGAAAATTTCTTGCGAGAGGGGAAGAAAGAAGGCCCCTCCTGAAAATGCAGGATATGGTCCCATTTCAAGCAAATTTCTACTGGTAAACCTTTCCTATTGGAAACCACTTACACAAATCCTGTCCCATCCTGCAAGTTCATTCATTCTGGTGTATTTGAGTTCTCATAAGGGAAATACCAGCTCCTCCAGCTCAGGTTTCCTGCAGGAGGTGGTCACTGGAGACATATCACAAGGAACAGTCTCTTCAAACTACATGAAATACGCAGCTAGCTGTTGCCAGCTTCCTGAATTCACTCCATTCCTGTGCCTAATTAAATCCCATAGCATTTTCCCTTGCATCTGTATGAAGTGGGGTTATGCCTAATCATGAGAGACTTACAAGCAGAAGGTTCGCCTTCTGGGTTCTCTCTACACTTGGTGCTTCATGATCCATTTGGCTGGTGGCAGTTGGTTTTAGCTGCCTGTTTGTAATGAGGATTGTAAGGGGTTGCACAGAATAAAGTTGAAACTGAGAGCGACAAAAGGAC
Organism: Aythya marila; assembly: GCF_965140915.1. Lineage (NCBI taxonomy): Eukaryota > Metazoa > Chordata > Aves > Anseriformes > Anatidae > Aythya > Aythya marila. Next base: position 111,908,803 of record NC_139044.1, read on the forward strand.
AGAGGATGCTAGTGAAGCCCAAACAGTTTCATCATAGCTTATCCTGCAGTCTTAGCCAAAGAAAAGACAAGATTAGATTTTGATCATTGTAGGAAAGGCTGAACTGCTTCATAGAAAACTTGCTTGCCCTGACCTTACTGACAGCCTGCTGGCAGAGGACCCTGGACTTCTTTACCCTTCAGCAGCCACTGAAGACAGGATAAAAGGGATAAAACCCCTGTAATTGATATTCTTTTAAAACATTCATAATCCGGTGTTTGACCATCATGCCTGGCAAGAAACCAGTGCTACTCTAATTCATCTCCTTCATTTCAGCAGTTGTGTCTTTTCCCAAGATCCATCATCCCTGTGACGACTGCAGCTGTGCTTGGCAGTTGTAGAGGACACATAGAGGAGCCACTCAGACAAGTGCCAAAGGCAAACATCCATTTCATAACAGAGCTTTCATTTTCTACAGATCGTCTGAACCATCAGAGGAACAGGATTCTCTGTTGGTAGCAACAGAAGCTCCCACCATAGCTCCTGGCCTTCAGAGGTCCAGAGGGCCTCCCAAAGATCCTCACTGATTCAGATCTCACCGTCATTAAAGTCCAAAAAAATAATAATTTTGCAAATCTTTCTATTGTACTTTCTTCTGAAGGTCCCCTTCAGTTATTGCAGCATAATCATGGATTTTTGCAGATAAGGTTGTTCCGTTGGCACGTTTGTGGGTGATGGTTTCCTCATACTCCTTTAAGGTCTTGATCTTGGTTTTTTTTGAAGTCAAATTGCCAGAAAAGGACCTTCCCTTGAGAGCAGATGTAACTTCTCAGCTGGATTTTTTAGCCCCTTATACTTCTAAGAAGGTCTGCATATCCTTTAGAAACCTGTGGGTTTTGTGGTCACAGAACATCAGTTGCCCTAATTAAAAGAAGATTTTTGTAATGTCTTTTTATTTTAAACTAAGCACAAAATTCTGTGGTGAGATGAGTTAGCAGGGAAAGGCTCGAGGAATAACTCTAAATATGCCTATTGCCCAACCTGAAGCTGTGTTACATCCAAACTGAGGTGACTATGGCATTTAAAAGCATTTCAGCCATCCAAAGGGAGTTACTTCCTTGGTCATGGACCTGCATTTACTTATAAAATCTTTTAAAGGATAAGATTCCCCCCCCCCTCCCCTTGTAAAATATAGGCTTGGAAAGTCTTTTTGCTCCTTTAATCTAAACTCTTGACATTGCATGGAACTACACTATTTGAAGTAGATTCATAAATGCATGAAGTTCTACCTTGAAAATAGGTGGCGTTTTGATCCCCATCACTGTATAAGGAGACCCATTCAGAAATTCTTTTTTCTGATCATTATGAATCTTCCAAATATGCTCACTGACAGCTCATGGCCGTTTGCTGTAGAGCAAACCTTGTTTTGTGTATACCCCCTATATTAACAGAGCAATTATGCATCCTCATGCTGTTACCTCTCTCATGTAGCTTTCTGTCCACATACTCCCTGCAAGATCCACCTTCCGTGCTGCCGGATTGAACCACGAACTTATCCCTGATTGAGAACACAGTTTGTAGCTTTTAAACGGAGATTATACCTGTTACAGAACGCTGCTATTTCAGACCTGGTGAGCTCACCAGGAGGATATTAAATAGATGATCTAATCTGTTTGTTTCTCTTCCTCCTGGCGGCATCCTCTCGGTTTTGTTGTTAGTCTGAGTTATTAAAAAGGGACCTGAAAGGAGACCACAGCATGCAAGCTATAGCATGTCAAGAAGAAGGTAAGAAAACTGCTCAGAATATGCTGGTTAGGGATATCTCTGGATGAAGACAGAGGGAGAAAAATCTGCTTGTGCCACTTCGAGCGTGCTCTCTGTTGGATTACCACATGGTGAAAAGGCGAGGAAGCGTAACGCCTTCTGAGGACTGTAACTGAGAGTGATTCACTCCCGAAAACAGTAGCACAGAGTATGCACTTTCAGGATCACTGAGATATTTTTCCTTTCTGTGTTGCTGCTCGTTTCATAGCAAAAAAAAAAAAAAAAAGCAAGCACGCGTGTGGTGTGTCCAATGCCAACATTGGAGAGAGTCTGCCCAGCTGGGAAGCTATCAGGAGGCCAGAAGGTGTGTGTGCACGCTGCCAGCACCCGCCTGATTGCCACTGCAGTCCCACATGGATTTTCTGTAGCTGCGTCAGTCCTTGAAATGGCTACTCTAGGTCTGGCGTTTAAAGTCACTCCAAAAACAAGGCAATTAAGCCCGTGTCAGTGCAAGGTGGAAGGCCTTTGAACACCTAGCCAACACCATGGCAAGCACAAGAGGCTGATATCAGCGATCCGTAGATTTAAGGAACTTCTTTTGCCATTTCTGATCAAACAAGGCCCCGTTGGTGTTGGCTGGGCCTAGCTCAGTAAAATTTGAGTCACCGGGCTTTTGCTTTTTCCTCACAGACTGTTCCGCCATTTTATAGCGGTGGATAGAACTCAATTAAATAGCCCTCCTCTTCCCTTCTGGCTAAGGTACAGGGACACAAGGCCATCTTTTTGCTGTTTGTCAGCATTGGGCTTCACACAGTAAGGTCTGGAGGCACAGCTCATGAGGCAGGAGGTGCTGCAACGAGAGAACGTGGTGCATGGGGAGGATGTCTGTGCCTATATTCAGAGAGTCTTGTGAACATGAATCCTGACAGCAATTGCTTTTATTCCATCTGTTCCTGCTCCCCACCCAAACATGCATACTTCTACCAAAGAAATAAAACCTCAAATTACTTGTATGGTCTGTACTCGAGCTACCAACAGAACGTATAGATATATATATAGTACATGAGCGAAGCCCTACTGTTCCTACTCAGCTCTGCTTTTCTCCTTCTCTTCGATTAGACAGACTTTTGCTTTAGTGCAAGATGAGTAAGAATCGTGAGTTTTGGCCCGAGACTGTTTCAGCAGTTATGTGTCATGCGTTATTTTACTAAGCAGCAGTCTGCCAGATATACCATATTGGAGATGCATTGATCTTTGTAGCTTCCAAAACTGACACTTCCTTTTCCAGTCCTGTGTTTTAAGCTATTTTAGTTGGACAACATGGAGCTTCTGAAAAACACTGATATTTTTCCCCCCTTTTGAAATAGTATTTTAATTCGAGGGCTTAGTAAGGACTTAAATCTTACTGATCCAACTATGCCAATTCAGGCTGTGATTTTTATTTTTTTATAAAAACATTATGATGCTGGTCTAAAGCTGTATTACAAACACAGATACACCCTTGGCTAATTTTGTGATAGAGTGGCTTGCCAAAACCTGTTTCTCTACCCATCAGCTATGTTTCTATGTTGTTTCTAATTTGTGTGTTAGCGTTCTGGCATTCTCTTTACTACAGAATTAGTCCTGGTCATATCAGTACGGCTTATGCCAGAACAACCCTCTAGTATAGGCGATGCAATGCTCTGAGGTAAAACCATTATCAAAAGTCAGGAAAAGGTGACCTGAAGGGCTTTATTACAGCATTTTAGGACTAGGGCCATGTCCCGGTCGCTGGGATTTCAGGCTGTAACGCACTCCGGCTCTTTTCCTAGTTGGTCAAAAATGAGTATTTTTTGACTCCTTCAGTGCTGGATTTTTAATCTCCTTTTATGAGGTGGTGGAAGGTGAGGTGCTGAGAGGAAAGGATATCTTTCAGTAAGTTGAGACAAATAAAGCAGCTGCTGTTGGTCTTTGACCCGGTTACCTCTGCACCATTTTATATATCTGCCTTTCTGAGTAGGTGGAATTTCCATGTGTACGTGCCTTTCTCATGTAAAACAAAATGAGGAAAGCCTAGCTTCATTCTTTTCATTGGGAATAATTCTCTTTTTATTCCTTCTTTTTAACACAGACCATTGCATATTTTTATGATTGTTTCATTTGGAGGGGGTTGAATCAATAAGTGTCATGGGTTTGTGTGTCCACTGGGACGCACATGTGAAGCTGTGTCTTGTTCTGTGTAGCTCTTGTTAAAATAAAATACTGCATTCGTTTTCAATATGAACAGAGCCTAAGAGTGAAGTTTATCCCAGTGTATTGTCTTGAATGCTGCATTACCTAAAGGCTGATGATATAGAAATAATTGAAAGTAAGTACTGCAAAATTGTTGAGATAAATTTTGACATAAAAATGTAGGTTGGTTCATAAAAAGTTGCAGTGACAATAGGTTATAGTGACAGCTTTTCAACAAATGTATAAGCCTCCAGATGGAAGGGAATTTGGCTTAATGAATTATAGGCAGTCTGTAACACAAGCGCCTTTTATAGGAGCAGATCAGAAGAAAGAATAAACTTATTCACACTGGCATGTGTTAAATAACATCATTGTTAAAAACATGGACTTGAAAAGAGACTGAAAAATGCAGGACTTAAAAAAAAATATATCTGTTGTTAATGTCTGTGGACCTTCAAGCTCCCAGGCAGGACACTGCACAGCCGTTGTTTCAGCATTATCTGACCACAACCATTGTCGTTGGCCAGCTGCGGAGGCTCACAGCCTTCCGGAGACGAGATGACTGTGCTGCATGTCCTTCTTCTTCTTCGGATCTTTGCCCTGAACTTGTCAGGGGAGGGACAAAGGCTGTGTGTTCTGGTTATTCTTTTCTCCATCGCCTGATGGAGTCTGCGGTGGGGGTTATTGCAATGCCTGGTTGTGCGTTTGTGCTCTTCCACTGTGCCTTTGCTCTGGGTATGGAGCAGCCTGAGCTGACAAAGGTTGTGTCTTGCACTCAGGGACTGATACTCAGGACTCCTGAGAGCATTTTTTCCGAGCTGTGCCACTGACAGGCTGCATGACCTTAGTAAATTACTTAATATCTGCTTCCCCATCCAGAAAATGATGATGATACTTACCTGCCTCCCAGGAGAAGCATTTGGGCTTCATTAAGGATTAGGACATGCTTTTAGTTTAGTTAGTTGTATTGAAATGTGCTTCGTAAGCAAAAGTTATTATTAAATAATGAATGAGGAAAAATGCTGTCAAAGTAATATACAGGACTGAGCCAGTGCTAAGAGCAGTAACCAAATAAAAATCACATGAGCTGTGATATCAGGACAGGGGAGTACGGCTGAAAACTAAGAATAAGCAGCAGATGTCAGTGACTCATTAAAATAACAAACTTGCATTTCTAATTTTGTCAATGTACTGTGGCACTTTTGATGGTGCAGATTAACCGCTGATGATCTTGTAGGATTTTTTATGCATGCGGCAGTGAGGTAAGGACATAGCTATGGCCTTCAGCCCGCGTTACTGAATCTGAGGCTGTTTGCAAGGCAGTGTAAAAATACCTGTAGTTAAGATTTAGAAATGCAGGAAATATCTGTGAAACTACTAATCACGGATGTGTGAAACAGTAAGTTATCTTGGTAGGGAGTTCTTTATCTTGGTAGGGAATATTTTTCTAGCAAATCTGTGGCTTTCGGCGTTTTCAGATGGCCTGTTCTGCGTCTTCTGGCTTCAGCAAGCATCTGCAATGGATGTGTGCCTTTATCATGGGTTTGGTGCTGACACAGTGCTAGGTGTTTCCTCACAGCAGCACTCAGGAAGATGCGCAGCCAAGCAGTCATTTATCCCATTCCCTGTTTCATGAGCACAGGCATCTTAATTGTACTGGCAGAGCAGATGTGTGTGTTTTGTCAGCGCAACTGCGTGTTTTTGATACTCCATCTCCTCAGACTCTGCGAGGGCTCGTTTTTCTTAGCACATTTTACACTTACAAGCACCTGGATCCTTACCCGTGCACCTCATGAAACCTTTTTTCTTATTCATTTTCCTAATTAACAGCCTGCATCTGCCACGTGCGGCTAATAACATTTACATCCTCGCGCGGGTACAAGGAGTCTCTCAACAGCCGTCATTTTTCCCTTTGCATCCTTAAAACGGCGTAACAAATTCCCGGTGAGATGGTTTTAACTACGGACCTTCTACCTCCACTGAGATGCACTATGGGGTGCTGGTGGTCCCGTGGGACCCCCATGTGGCTGCTGCTGGTCCGTGCCTGATGAGAAGATGGAGCCAAGGGGCTTGGTGGCATCTCTGTCAGCCTGTGCCTCACTCCAGGCACCTGCGTCACTCCTGGAGCACAACGAGGCATATTAAGAAGAAAAGAAGAAAAAAAAAAGATGAAAATGCAGCTAATTAGAAGGCACGGGGTTGATTGAAGGCATAATAAATGGCAGCCTACCAACAAAGATTGTTGCTGTGGGTAGATAATCTGATTAGTAAATATTTATTTCATTAGAAAGTCTTTTTTATGGTTGGATCCATGTTCAGTCAATAATTCGGAGTGACCTGTTCAGCATTTTAAATTGGATCAGGAGGTTCTGCCATTTGAACCAGGGATACCATAAACAAATAAGAGATTCTGAGCAACTGGAGGCAGTGGTACGAGATGCAATAGTATTTATTTAGCGAATCCTCACAGGGTGTCTGCTGTTTGATTAGGCAGTTTGTTTGCTTGAACTCCTAAGTTGTTTAATCTTAAACTTCAAGAAGATACAAAAATATTGCACCCATCCCATGACAATAAAAAAAAAAAAAAAAAAAAGTTAACTCTTCAATTACTGTTGTGCAAGCCCTCATTTTACCACTCATTTTAGCACTCACTTAGCTCAGTAGCATATCTTACAACCTAATGGCCAGCAAATTTCCACCTGCACTCTTCACACTGTAGCAACTGGTTTTTGCCCAGGTATGCCTGGTATAGTCAGCTATTGAGAAGAAAGGGAAATGATATGATTTTTAGCAGTTTTGCAGGTGCATTATATGTACCAAAATGAAGCAAACAAATCAGAACATCCTAAGAGTTACATTACAAGTACGTATTGCAGTGTCACTGCTCTCAGCCTCCATGAACTCCTCAATGTAATGTTCAAGGTTTGCAGAAACAATAAAAGCACTGTCACACTGTCCGGTGGCAGCGTTTCAGATAAGTGAATGCAGATTTAAAAGATGAGAGTTCAGTGCATTCTCCCACTGGAAGCTGTAGGTTTAGCTTTAAATTCAGAAGATGCTTAAGAGAACCTTATGAAATGTAATAAAGTTCTCCTATCCCTAGCTCACACTCTCAATCTGAAATTGTATTGAGGGAATTTGAGTTTCAATAGTGTCCTTACGGAGCAGCTATGCTTATTACTTAGATATTAGAGGTGCCCTGTTGATGTACAAGCATTTGAATTCCAAAGGGAAATAAAGTCTGTATTTTCAGCTTATTATTGTACAACATCGTAGGCACTCCTCAGTTAGTGTCTGGGAAAAATTGTTCTTTTTCCCTTCTAACTTTCCCCACCTCTTGGCTTCCTACCTCCGCTGCGAAAGAAAACATCAGCTTAAATTTCCAATTCCCAGGTAAGAAGTTATGTACATTATAATACTATTACAGTTAATGTTGTTTATGCACTTAATTCCTTGCGCTGACAGCGGTGGCCACTGTTTGAAATCGCCGTGCCACCTAGGTGCTCGAGGAAAGCTCTAAGATTACCCGGGAGTGGGCAGAGAGCCAGGCAGCGTGTCCTCTCTTGTTTGGTCTTCTCCAGTGCTTTCTTTTAACATCCTGATACGTCTGCCTTACAAATACAGGTATGCTCCAGCCAGCGTAGCCGTAGGAGGGCTCACCACAGAAGCAGAAACAAAGCTGTGTGGCAGGCACACAGATGTGCTGGGAAGGAGCTGCTTGGGGTTACAATTCCTTGTCACATCCCTCCCAATCTCATTTTCACTCGCATATGCTCCTGCGGCGTTGCGGGAACACGCTTGCATACAGCCTGGCTGGTGAACCCAAATCCCAGGCACGATTCTTCCCACCCCGTGTGCTAGAAATAAATAAAATTAAAAAAAAAGAAGAAGAGCAAAAGCAAAGCACGAGCTCTCGGCTCTCTGCTCGCCGCATGAAATGGAGCATGGAAGGAGGGTGCTCCGGGCAAACAGCAGCTCCGAGTTAACCGCCAGGTCAACGTGGAGGGCCAGGAGCTGGTCAGTGGGCTCCCGCCTGGAGCCGAGTCAATACGTGCTGTCTTTTGCAATGGAGAGGATTATTTATAAATGATGCATGAAGGGATTTGGAGGTCTGTGAAGGCAGTGCCGTGGCAGGATCAGAAAATGCTTGAAGGTATTCATTCAGCCAAGCTCCTTGGCCAAGTTTTCCCAAACCCAAAATAAGCCCCCAAAAAAACGAGAGGGAGCGCAAGAGTTTTGTTGGGGTTTGAAAGAACTTTCTCCGCTTCCAGTTTCTGATGAAGGAAGCCTGAAAATGCAGAACATGAGCTGTGCTGTGTCTATCAGGGCACACAGCCCTTCTCTTCGTCATTTTATTTATTCCTGTCCCTGGCAAGTACAGAAATCTTGTTGCTAAATAAAAACTGAGGGCAGGATTTGCCCAGCTGAAATCAGAGCTTTGGCGTTGACTTCACACAGGCTGATAGGAGCTGTGCACACACATGGACTTCAGTTCATGCTTCCTAAGGCCAGCTCTGGCACTTTTGTACATAGCTGAATTATTTTGTAATTCATTATGTCTATTTAAGCTATATTTTAACTGCAAATACAGGGGGCTTAGTCAAGGGCGTTCTTTAAGAATGTTTGACAAAAGGCTTTGTAGTTTCAATTACATCTGTGAAGTGGTAGTCTTGTCCCAGTTATGTGAGTTGTCACCAACCTTAAAATTGACATTTTCTCTCCATGTTCCAATTATTCAGCTATAGCAGAAATGATCCATCTTGCAGGGAAACAGAGTATAAAACTCATCAAACTACATGCATTTAGTATGGTATCTATCTATTAATTCCTAGCAGAAATCAGCAGACATTGCTTTGCATAGATATCTTGGTGTTACCGCTGAAACTGGGAGCCCTTCTTCCCCCAGAGAAGGTCTGCTAAATTGGAGATTGTTAAAAATGATTAAAAAAATGATTTTAACCCACAGAGGATTAAAAACAAAGATGCCATTTGCTGTGCTACTACAAATGCACCCCAAAATTGAAGCTCAGGTGTTTACTTTCTGTGTTTTGAACCTTCGGTGATCAAGGTTTTCTCAGCCAAAGCAATTAGAAATCACTGGTGAAAACCATACTCCTCATTGCTCGGTACACCAAGAGCTAGGGCTCAACACAAAACACAAACTACCACAGGACAGGAGATACAGAAGAGATCATTACAACTGGCAGTATGGCAATGATTTCAAATTTTAGGACCATGCCTTTTGAGAGTCTGAAAAAATAGTGTATTAAAAAATAAACTTTTTTTTTTTTTCCAAACATGTAGTTAACAGTACAGGAAAAGTCCCATTTTATCACTGCTGTGCAAGTCTTCATTTTCAGTGATTTTATTTTGATTAAGGGAGGAGGTGGCATGGATTTTGGACAGGCCTCTCATTGCAAGAGTCCGTCTGAGTCAGGAGTCCTCCACCCCGCTGTATCACCCGATTCCCTTCAACGTCTCCACCATTTTTTTGCAATTTAGTGTATTCCAGGAAGAGCATGTTTGGCTGTTGGTGAAATTCCGTGAAATTTAAAAATGCAAGTGGCTCTTGCATCACCTCCTCAGAAAGTTACCTTACCTGAGCTATTCTCATGTTAGCATGTGTGCATGTTTTGAGGGCTCAGACTTCTAATTTATTTATTTATTTATTTATTTATTTATTTATTTATTTATTGAGAAAAAAAAATCTGTTCCTATTGAATATACTGAATGATAGGAATAGGCTGCCCAGGGAAGTGGTTGAGTCACCATCCCTGGATGTCTTTAAAAGACGTTTAGATGTAGAGCTTAGTGATATGGTTTAGTGGAGGACTTGTTAGTGTTGGATCAGAGGTTGGACTAGGTGATCTTGGAGGTCTCTTCCAACCTAGATGATTCTGTGATTCTGTGATCTGCTTGTCAGATGAAATATAAAACCCTGGCTCCATTTGTATTACTGTACATCCTTTCTCTTCTCTTTTTTTCCTGCTCCAACATGGATGATTTTAGGCAATTTAATATAGTGATAGCTCAATTAAACTTCTTTTCCTCTTTTTCTTTGCATTGCTGCTCTTGGGCAGTACCGGTCCAAAACCGTGTAAGGACGATGTGCTCTGTCAGACAGAGCAGGTGGGCCCAGGTTGGTCCCACCCTCCGAAAGGTGTGCAAGTTCCCTGCCCCTGTTCCTCAGCCAAGAAGCCTTCCTCCCCTCTTTTCCCTCCTCCACACATCCAGTCCCAGCTGTACCAGGAGGACGAGGAATGTCACTCTTGGGTTATAATGTGTTTTATGTCTTCCTGATGTAGTGAGATGCAAGAACCATAATAATTTCTCTCAGAGTTAAATGCTGATATATTCTTCTCCATGGCACATTTATGCAAAGCTTCATGCTCTCAGGTTTGCACCATCACTCTGTGCGTGTGCACGTGTTCACCCACCAATAACCAGCAATATCAGATGTCAATTCCCTGTATTGACACTGAAGTGGGCCATGCATTCGAAATTGCCTATCGACATTTAGGAATTGGCTGTACCAGTGAGAGATTTCCTCACATAGGAAGGCAAAGCCTATCCAAATAAACAAAAGATCCCTCTGTGATGTGTAGCCTTTGAGGCTGAAATGTAGACAACAGCGAGCACACACTTTTTTACCCTAAAGCACCGTTCCTTGCCAAGCCTGTAGTACACAAATCACTGGGATGGATTGATGGCTGGAGGTTGCTTTGTGAGGTTTTTCACCCTGGGTTTTGTGGATTGCTTAAAAGCAGCTGAGAAGCGGGGCTGCCCCGTGACAGCCCCCGCTTCCCGCAGCTCGCCTGCCATCGGCACCACGTCAGGGCTTGCCATAAATCCCGCTAGCTCTGGAAGCTGCTTTTCAGAGGGTTGGCAGGGAGCTTGCTGCAAAGAAGTAACTGCAGACAGAACTTGGTGGTCTGGCTGGAGGCTGTGGAGTCAGCGAGCAGCTCCTGGGACTCGCTAGCACATCGTGCTGCTGGCCTCTGTGACCTCGGGCAAACAGCTTAACCTCACACAGTGTTCTCCTCCTCTGCAAGCACCCCATGCTTTTAACATGGAGTTTGTTTTGCTGTCTTCCTAAATGAACCTGATCCTGGCATGGACGCCAGGAGTCATGTCTTAATCTCCCCATGCCACTGCAGGGTTGGGGCTGGAGGTCCCATAGCCATGGTGTTGGGGCAGTCTCCTGCAGGCAGATGGAGGGAACCTGCAGCTCAGTGGGGTTGTGCTGAGACTTCTCAGTCCTGCAGATTATTGTTCAGGGATTCTTTATTGAATATTTTTTATTTTATATTTTTGTTATTGTTTAAGGAGAGTGTATTTTGCAGCATGTGGGTTCTGCCTGGGGCAGTGTGTATCCTTGCACACACATTTTGAAGCATTTTGAGATATGGCTGTCTGCTATTGCAACAACAGAGCTCCAGAAAGCAGCACACCATCCTTCTGTCTGTCTCACATGGGTGATGCTAATCCATCAGCACCCACTGCACCATCACTCCTAATGTAGTTCTGCATTCCTGCTCATGCAGTTTCCAGATGGTGCTTGCTGCTCCACTCAACTCCTTGCTCCACCTCTGGCTAGGTATACCACAAGCCATCAAAATAACCCATTTTTCTTTAGAATAAGGCAACAGGGCAGCACAGACCACCCAGAACTGCTGTTTGGCCTCTTGTACCTCGTTTCACTCGAGAAGAAGGTGAGCATAAACAGCTACTGTAGAGCCCTTGCCATTACAAGCAGTTCTAAACTGGGGCTTTTGGTGGGATCAGTGTTCCCATGTGGTACCCCATCCGTGGTGCTTACAGCTTCATGAATAGCAAAGCCTACAAGGCCACTGCCATGGAGGACTTGGGGTGGTGGTCACCCATCAGATGCTTGGCTTGTGGGTGACAGCAGAGCTGTATCAAGCTCCACAGTCAGCATCAGCCCCCACTTCAGTCTTGTCATGCTGACCTCCCCAGTCTCTCCCTCAGTTCTGCCCTCTGATCACAATTCCTTTTTAATAGTTTCTCTCCTTATTGTTAACAGTTTCATATTCATATTTTACATTTTTCCAATTATGTCCTATTTATTGTTGAAACTCCCTTGCGTTATGTATTCAAAGAGAAATGCCTCTCTCTATGAAATGCCTTCTGCCTGCAAACACCCCATTTCCCTTAAGACTTCCAGCAATGATCTCTGAAAATATCCACACCACTTCACGGAGAGCCTGTCTCTGGTGTATTCAGATGTCAAACTGCTTGTGTCTCGGCTTGGAGCAGACACTCTCATTTGTGTGCAAAGCCCGACCGTTCACATGGGACACTTCTCAATAAATAATAGCACCAGATTCATCTGCTGCATCCTATAGTAAAATCAGAAAATAAACCCAAACTTTTCACAGTAGAGGATAGTCTCTCCTCTCTCTCTCTTCCCTGCATTTCAAATTATTTTTCCTAGTGTTTCCATTAAGCTTTTGTGATCACATTCTCCAGTGGGTGAGAGCTCTCCCTTGCACAAAATTGGGCTAACAATCAGCCAAAGATTTCCTGTGGGGAATCTCGCTGGTGAGGGTGGAATTTCTTCTGATGGAGATGGTATTATGGTCTCTAGTGCCACTTTCTTCTTCTAATCCTGAAGGCTGGGTGAGACAGAGGGTGAGGTCAGGAGCTGAGGGCTGATGCCCCTTGTCTGTATTGGACCTACCATGGACATGGGGGATCGTGCGGCATAGAAATATAAAATATCCAAGTTGGAAGGGACCCACAAGGAGCATTGAGTCCAACACCTGAGTCCCCAAACAACCACCAAAATAATAATAATAATAAATCAGACCATGTGTCTGAGAGCGCAGTCCAAACGTTTCTTGAACTTCCAGCAGGCTCAGTGCCATGACTGCTGCCCTGGGGAGCCTGTTTCAGCACCTGGCCACGCTCTCAATGAAAACCTTTTCCTGATATCTAGCCTGAACCTCCTCTGTAAAAAAAAAAAATTATGGGCACCAGTGCCTGTGGTGTGATGCGGCCTGTACCGAGCACTGCCACCATACTGACCCTTGCTTCACCGCTCCTTGTGCATCCCCACAAGGAAGGGAAGGACCTGTCCTTCTCTCATGTGGAGAGAGAAACATGACAAGATGATAAACATCACTTTTCCCCCGTTTTCTGTGCCATGTTTATCACAGCCTTGTCCAAACTCCTTGCAGAGAGAGGGGCATCCAGCAATGCAGTGGCACATAGGCCGCTTGCAATTTGCTTTCTTCTCTCATCCCACCTGGCTCCTTGCTGCTTCCCTTTTGTGTATTGGATTTTTGCCTAAAGTGGGTAAAACCATGCAAATTGAGGGCTTTAGGAGCTGGGGCAGCTGTTGCAATGAAATTTGGGGTGTTGTGGAGCAACACCACAGTGGTATCAGGACTGCAAGCCGCAGTGGCAGGAGACAGCCTTCTGGTCAGTCCATCTGTCCATGAGCATACCTTACACTCTCTGTCAGAAAAGCAGAACAAAGCAATGAGAATGAATGTCCATCGTGCTTATTTTAACATAGAAGGGTCTGTATTTGTAAGGACCACATGTGGAAGCAAAGAGGGATCCAAGGGGGCTTGAAGCTAGGGCCATCACAAACCTGCAGTCCTGGTGTTGTGTTGCTCTGTGTGTAATTCGGCATCCTGGCGGCCTTGCTCTTCTTGAACAAGCAGGATATTCAGATCCATAAATTCTCAAGGAGGAGAATTTTTAAGATGGCAGAGTTAAAACAGCAGCTGAGCTGGGAGGTGACCCACCTGTGCTCATGCATGTCTGCACATCCCACCCCCCCTGCTCGAGAGCCATGGCAGGACTGTCACACAGAGGAATCCCGCTCCTGCACGGGAGCTGACTGCAAAACAAACCCGTGCTATCCCGACCCGCGGTTTGCACAGTTGATGTGTTTAAAATTAGGGCTCGACAGATAATTGATCTGTCTGTCAGACTGCCACGTTGGAAAAAAATCATCGCTGTTGTCATTTTGAACACTCATAGATGACCAGGCAGCAGTGGGTTTGTTTCTTCCAATCGAAATGGCAGCAGCAAAATGGAGGGGGGAAAAAAAGGTAAAGGGAGAATGAGGTTTTGGTGTCCAATGAAGCAGCCCATTGCACTCAAAATGAAGCATTAGCCCTTGGAAGAAAAGGGAGGGAGGGAAAGGAGAACTGCACAGAGGTGAGGAGAGGTGGTGATAGCTTTGTGCTCCGTGTCTGTACTCGCTGAGGTGTGATGCCTGCCCTGAGCAGGACAGCCTGGAGCAGTCACCCCCATGCACCAACTTGCAGCAGTATGGGGGTGTCCTCAGCGTGGTGTCACTCACACCTTCGTATCCTCTTTCCTCATGAATAGTTAAAATATCTCAGGCTGCACTGGGTGAGTTACAGGCACGCCGCAGTTAGGGCATCCTCCTGAAAAGCTGAGGGCTCGATTTGCATCCTCCCCTGGATCAGGCTGCGGCAGGACTCGAGCCTGACACCAGCGTCTCGAGAGGACTGTATTCAGGCTGGTTTCTCTTAATTTGTCCCTTTTCACATCAACTCTGCTGTACACCAAATGCACACAGTGTGCTGTATGTATATGTCGCCCTACAGCAGTAAGTAGAAATCACTATGAGTCTGTTCTTGCAGCAGATGTTCTTGCAACTCCCTAGAATTAATGCCCCACTGGGGGCATTAATGAAGATAGAAAATTAAAATAGTCAGAAATAGCCCAACTGGCTTGATCTTACACTGGATTTTTGGAGAAGGAAGTGGTGAGAAGCTGAGAAGGTGGCAGGGGTGGCACGCTGGTGTCAGCATCCTTGGAGGGAGGAGAGCTGACCAGGGTACAGGAGGCACAGGCAGCCCAGGCAGTATATGGAGGGAGAGTGGTCAGTTAGAAATTGTGGGCATAAATTGTACTTGGCACTTTAATAATCTTGCAGCCCTTGCTTTGGCAGGCTGATAGATTTTTTCAGAATCAGGAGGACATTTGAAAAATGTATTTTCTTGACTAGATTTTAATTTGGGGGCCTGTCAACCTTGGCACTGTCCTTTCTTTTAAAGCAAGGTCACTGTGACGTCCTCAGCCCATGGAACACGTGCGTCTCCCAGGGATTTAAATCTTTGAGACATAATGTAATTCATGATGTTGTAAATATCTTCAGGTTTGCCAGTTCTTGTGATTTCATTACAAGTTCCGCAGTGCTGTGTGTTTTGGAAAGACGAAGAGAGCGCAATGGTTGTTGTTGTCGTGGCTTTTTTTCATTTGGCTCGAAAACCTCAGCTGTGAGTGTGAAGTTAATGGTGGAATGTTTCTCTTTTCCTCACGGCTAAAACCAAAGATCTATTAAAAGTGTCCCAAATGTTTCTTTCTTTTCTTTCTTTCTTTTTCTTTCTTTCCTTCCTTCCTTCCTTCCTTCCTTCCTTCCTTCCTTCCTTCCTTCCTTCCTTCCTTCCTTCCTTCCTTCCTTCCTTCCTTCCTTCCTTCCTTCCTTCCTTCCTTCCTTCCTTCCTTCCTTCCTTTCTATTTTTGTTTTTCTTTTTAATACTGAGGACAAGCAGTCGCAGATGCTGAGAAATGTATTCCCATTCCTCAGGATCTGTGTGGACCCTTCACCTCTGGCTGTGCCACAAGGGCTGAAGCCAATCCTCCCAAATAGTTGTGCTCTTCTGTATTCGGGGACAGGTACACATTCAATTACATATAAATCTAGACCAGCATTTCCCATCTTCTTATTGCATTTCAGCAATAGGATTCACCTTCCTCATACAAACTCCATCTCAGAGCTGCAGCTGGGTGCCTCAATGGGAGCAGCCCAGTTAGCTGTGCCTCTGCTTAGCCTGGCATGGATGACGAAGGCAGCTTTCCATGGATTATTTTTTTTTTTCCTGGGAATTGTGGTGGAGTCTCCTGCTGCTTTGCATGGAGCTCCCTGTGCTCAGGTGTTTGATTTATCCCGGTCCTTCAGCATTAATAATCTCCACTGCCTCTCATTTAGCATCTCCGGCAAAATTAGAACTCTTCATGCGAAGAAAGATTGTTTGTATTAATTATAAAAATAGGAGCAAGAGTAAGTCTCGGTGCCGTCAGTGATGCAGTGCAACAGCTTTTCCTAGCTGGAATAGTATCCACTTGAGACTGCCCTTTGTCTTTTACCTTTAGGCTTTTATAGAAGCATGTCAATTTTCTTCCTCTCCCAGACATTAACCTTTAGTGAGAAACAAGGTCGGGTGGGTTAGGAATTGAGATAGCTCATCTTTGCTGTGCTTTCCTTGTAGAACAAGGCTGCAATGTCCTAAAGAAATCCAGTGAATGAAGCACGTTTGCTCTCCTTGGTCTCTTTGCTCCCTGGCTGAAATAAGATTAAAAAAAAAAATAAGTCAATAAATAGTCTTTCGTTGCTGTCTCCATGTCGTAGTTTTTAAATTTCATTATGTAATAATTTCTTTCTGCACTTCCCCTCTTTTGTACAGGTGGACTGTCACCATCATGACAGAGCCACTGCCCTACAAAGCCATTTTAAAAGGCTGTTTTGTTAATGACTCCTGCGAGCAGAACAAGCGAGCTTAATGCCGACAACTTCTGCTTTGTCTCAGAATTTACGCATGGATCATGGCAGAGATATTATTTTCACATTTCTGCAAAATCAAATCATTTCCTACTCAGGGTGTGTACAGATTTCTTAAAGGCATGTGAGAAGTAAGAGGCTGTGAAAAGCACAGTGTGCCGAAGCAGGTGAATAACAAAATTGGGCAGTTTTGCAATGTGTCCGGTTTAACAACTTGAAATGCTGTAAATATTCGCCAACATTTTTCAAGTAACATCAGATCTAATAGACGCTATTTAAAGTTGCTAAACATTAGGCATTGTGTTATTCAACTGATCTTCTGAAAATATGTTCATCTTTTCTTGTAATTAATCTCATTAAAAAGTCTTTAGCTGGTATGGAGAAATAATGGATCTTTAATGTTTTGTTTGATATTGAAAGCAGGTTTTATAGTGAGACATTAAAAAGTGGTTTTAATGTGCGCTCAGCATGCGTGGGTACTCGCAAGCGGTGATTCCTAATGGAAATGTGATCAAAACGGCAGCTTAGGCCAAAAAAAACTGCACGAGAGATGTGCCAGGGGAGGATGGGAACTGGGCTCCTGGGGCCGAGCATCCTCCTGCTCTGCCTGGAGCAGCCCCCAGGGGAGCCGCACGTCTCTAATGCTGGTGCTCAGCAGTTCAGGGGGCCACGTGTCCTGTGTCACCGATGTGTCATCCTGCTCTCTGAGAACACAATCTGTGTACCCAGCTTTTCCTTTTTTTTCCCAGCGTTTTTCATAATTCAACAGAATTCTGTCAGGCCGTGATCTGAAATCTTCCTGTTTACAAAGGAGATCTCGGAGTTTGGCCACAAGCCAAATAAAATCGGCCACTGAATGCCTCTGAAATACCTTGTAATCGCTTGAAACAGCGTGGCTGGATCTTGTTCAAACAAACAGGTCTCACTCTTCTGTGGATCTTGCTCAGAGTTTCCCTGTGATGAGTATCCAGATGCCTACGGGATCCTATTAGGAACAGCTGTGAGCCATCCCATCCCCTGAAGAGGTGGTATGAGCAAATTGTGACTTTTCAAGCTAGCAAACAAAGTTGAAAAATAAAAGCAAATATTTTGTGTGATGAGAAACCTTTCCCTGAGTGGAGTTTAAAGTCATTTTGTGGCTATTTTTTGTCATTGGCTTCACTGCATGGAGCTGAAGGCTCGGCACGGCTGGCCCGTGCCATGCTTGCTCCCCGCGGGTGCTGCTGGCACATGCAGGCAGAAAGCATGGGAATGGCACTGTGTGCCCGGGGGGAGCCAAAAAAAAAGCCAGGTTTCAAGTTGAGGCTGATTCCAGCTGATTGCCCAGTTTATTGGTGCAATGCACTTCTGTAACTAGGAGTGGAAGTAGGGAAAAAACAACAGCAGAAAGCACCGTGTGCACAAATGTGAACAGGGAGCTCGCCGGCTGGAAAATGATACTGAAAGAGGAGCTTTAAGCCAGCTGGTAGGAAAATCTTCCCGGTGACAGATACAGCTAAGCACTGGGCTGGGCTCCTTGGCAGGGTTTTGAATTGTCTTTGGAGGATACCTTCAGTGAGACCTGTCCATGGGGGCACCACTGTTGTGGGTTCCCTCCAGCTTTCTGCTCCTTATGTTTTCTGATAACACTTGGCAATCTGCACTTTCCAAATCAGTATCATGTAATGGAAGAGCTTTGGCATTGCGTGAGCTTAGTCCCTGTGTCCTGCTGAAGACATCTACCTGTAATTCTTAACATAGTTATTGACAAATATGATCTGAACATGGAGTAAGGCAATACACTTGGCAACTAATGATGATGATTTTTTTTATGTCTGCTTTTCCTAACCTTTAAATTTCCTTACAAAAGTCATTATGGACCTCCATTGTCATTTTAGGTAGCTGAGAGTTTGGGTAGAAGAGCCCTTGTATCATTCATGCTCGTGGTTAAAAGATGGGGAAGTTGGCAAGACAAGGGTTTGTTTAATAGAAAGAAACGAGACAAGTGCAAAATTTTCTTAGCTGTGTTATGTGCAGTTTGGGGCAAGTCAGATAACTCTTTTCTTCTATTTTCTTTGCCACCGTGAGGCTTGGTCTGATCTCTTTTGTCGAGTTTTCTGAGTAATGATCTAAGTGCTAAATAGTATTGTTATGACCCTTTATTTTGCAAACAGGTTTTTCTTAAAAACCTAACATTTTCTTATCCTCCTTAAGATTATTTCCGTGGGATTTTTTTTTTGCCTTTTTCCTCTTAGTTGACAGAAGTTTATATAACAACTTTATTGCTGCAGTCCAGAACTATTGCTACGTTACATTGCCAGCATGTTCGTAAAGAACTTACGCACTAAAAGACTGCAGATGAAATGTGTGTGACCAGGAAGATGCCCTGGTCTGTGCGGTGATACTGAATACTGTGGTTTAAGAAATACTAAGGTGCTGCCATGTTGCTGAATACAAAGGGATAACTTCCTGTTTTCGTGGCAGAAAATCAATGTATAGCGTCAAGACTGTATATTGACAACTTGATTATAAAGGACACTGAATACGCTTGACCCTGGAACAGCACCAGCACAGAGCAGACAAGGTGTTTATGCAGCACCAACAAGGCTAGCATGCATTAAACCCTGCTTGCCCTCCTCAGATAGGTCTGATTTTTTTTTACAGGGTTACCATTGCTGTTTCTATTTCAGATCTCTTAGCTTTCTGTTTGCTTTCCTTGAGCTCTTTGGCATGGATAATTACTGGTGCAGGTGCAGCCGGCAGTGCCTTTCTGTGCTGAAGCCCTGTCGCAGCGCATCAGCCCCCATTGTCCAGAACCATGCCGTATGGGTTATGGAGGCAGCGTGAGCTCACTGTTGAAGCTGATTTGCGTGTGGTTTTTGTCCTTTTGATTTCACGCAGGAGACACTGTAAGGTTGATGCCACCGGATGGTGGCAAGTGTCTCTCTTCAGACCTGGGGCTGGCAGGTGCCACGCTGGCAGAGCTGGTGGGTCTGCATCGCTCTGCTGAGCAGTAATTTGTCCCTCTGAGCGTAACAGCAAAGGAGCAATTCCCATGGCAGTTCTTTTCTGACTTCCTACATATGTTTTCCATCTCATTTCAAGTGTTACGTACTCTCTTAACTGGGCACAGTGCTTGTTATCCTACTCACTTCCAGCTGGAGCATAAGACAGAGGACTGAAATGAAAGACCATAGTAAACAATATGATTCATTTCATCCAAAAGGGACAAAATGCTAAAAACGGTAGCAAGAAAAATCTCTGCCTTCTTAATTTTACTAGTTTAATTCGGGGATAGCTGCAGCTACTGAAAGCATATTAGGCAGTTGCAAATGAGGGAGAAATGAGCCTGTAGGGTAATTGCTATAAACATATTTGGCATTATGAAATTCATGAGAAGCTCCATTTTTCATAGAAGGGCATTAGCTCCTGGTTGTGAGTCATTTCTCTAGCTTTGCTTCCTACCTCATTATACAGCCTGACCCTGAGCATTACAAAACTCCCGCTCTCCTTTGCCGCAGCATAAGGCACAGTGACATCATGTCGCATCTCTCCTTGACTTTTTCTCCATCCTGTTACTGTTTGCTCTGACATTTCATTACTGGCATACTTCTCAGAAAGCTATTATCTCTGCTTCGTAGTAGTTTCCCATAGTTTCCCTTGGCAGCGAGCAAAAATTCCACAAGTTTCAAAAAATGCGATCTGGCTCAGCTGCTTCCCCAGGCAATGCAGTCACACTGCCCGGGGTACCCAGTACAGTCATTCTGAATGGGATTTTCTTCTCCTTTCTCAAATAAACTTCATTATTTGAGAACCTCTCCCAAATCCAAGGGGGCATGAACAACTAAATTTTGAAATTTTGTCTTCCTTTTTTCAACTCTTACTTTCCTATGATTAACGACTAGACAATGGCACTCATTTTCTTTTCTTTTTTTTTTCTTTTTTTTTTTTTTAAGCTAACATTTACAGATCTATCACTCATGTTTCTTCTGTCAGTAGGGAAAGGTCAGCCTGTGCTGTAAACAGAGCTGTGACCATGGTACAAGTCCGCCCGCCGTCCTAGCCTTCATCATGGCAGCTTGTAACAAGAAGAGAGGAGGCGCAGCGGTAGAAATGTCAGCGGCAGCTCATCATGTGGGTGAGGATCCAGGCTTCATGCTGGTACCCAAGGCAGCCAGATTAATATTGTCTCAAGTACTGCTGGAGGTGCTACATTAGTAATCACGGGAGGCATACCAATTCTGGCTCAATCATCTTTTTTATTTTTTTCTTTGCAGCAGAGCAGGAGGGAATCAGGCTATTTTGGGCTTTGGAAGTGGGAATTCTCCCTTCCCCTCCCAGTCTCGGGCTTTCAGGCAGGCACACGTGCAGCAGGGAGAAGTTGGTTTCTGGACAAAGTTAAGCAGGAAATTAGGTAGCTTTTTTACATTCTTGCAGAACTCCTAAAGCACTGTGTGGATAAAGTTGAGTGCACATTTGTCAGGAGAGGAAACATTATCCTTTTTTTGCATTCAGAGAATATTGACGCATACAGATAAGCGTCGCTCTGGCAAGTCACTTAGGGAAGACAAACCTCAAATCTTTGGAATCCACTTACCGTGTCATCCTCCCCCTCAGAGAAGCTTTTGGTCCTAGGATCTTTGTGGGAAGCAGTTATATAAATGAGGGAACAGAAATGTGTTGTGTTTATGTGTACGTTTGTGTGCTATCCGTCATAAAATGCAGCTGCCTCAGCAAGAGATTTTGCAGTGCTTAAAAGGTGCGCCGCGTTATAAACCAGGTGACGGTAGGCAGGGAAGGGAACCTTATCCAATTAGAAGTACAATTTGCTACAGAGAATAAATGCAGCAAACTCATCCCTGACAAGTTGTTTATCTGTTTAGCTCAGTTACATTAACAAAGGAGAGCCAAAAGCTCTGGCTTCTTTTGTGCTGGGCGCTTCAACATACATCACTAAAAGACAGCCCCTACAATAGGAGTCTCACAAGGTTATGACACAGGACGAGAGGTGGATAGAGCAAGCAGATGGAAGGAGCACAAGCAACACCATTACATTTCACATAAAAAGCCACGGTCACGCCGTCTGCCCCACTGTTCTCGAATGTTTTGTAATCAAAACCTCACCTAAACCACCCCACCTCTTGGGAAGAGTGCTATGAAATCTTTGCTGACCACAGGAATTCGGGACTTCGACATCCCATTTGTAGAGTAACACTGTGAAACTGCACTCATGAATGTTTTATCCGTGGCCTTGGTCTAGAAATAATCCTGCAAATGGTGATGGGATGTATGCCGTTATTAGAGCTTATTTCCGTGCTCTTGTTTGTTGTTGTAATTTGTGGAGAAAGGCCATAAGTTAAATCTCTAATTCACAACAAGTTTTAATGTAAATCATATCCCATTACAGTACATCATAGTGATATAATACAATATGTTAGTTTGCCCTAAGTGGATGTATTTGTCTCTATTTTCTGGCTCAGATAATAGTTACCATCTGGGTGTGTGTTTATTTTTTGTTGTTGTTGTTTCTTTTAATCATTTTTGGTGCTGCTTGTTTTAAAGCTGAAAATGAGTAAAATTTGAAGCTGATTTAGGAAATTGCCTGGAGAATATCAAGGGGAACATCAGATACTTTAAATGCTTCACATTTTTAACCTATTACTGAGAACATTGCAGTAGCCTTGAGGCATGTTCCTCCCTTCCTACTCCAGTATCCATCTTCAGATATCTTATAAAATCAGCAGTGCTGGGGCTGAGCAGCAGAGAGCAGGATAGAGCCCCCAACTTCAAATCCTTCTCTTTTATCTGATCTTAACAAATATCAGATAGCATTGTAAAGGATTTTGGAGTTACCAGCCCCACGTGCAGGCTACTGAAGATGCATCCAGCCCGTGTTACAATGTGAGCCTTCATATTTCTGGCTACTTGGAGCATTTGTGCTGCAGTCAGTTTTGTCTTGGGAGTCAGTGTATACAGCAGCAACATTCGTTATCTGTATATTTCTCTATGCATGCATTTTGTACATCCTTCGGGCTGTTTTATTCAAACCCTTGCAAGTCTCTTTATTCCAAGCCGGTCACAGGTTTGTAGGCTGTAGCAGTGTAGGTGACTAATTTGCACCTACATTTTAGTTGCCTGCTGTAGATGCCATCTTAAGTAAGTGCATAAATTCCTTACAGAGCCACTGGGGAGAAAGAGTTGCTTTGAAGGCTCCCAAAGAGAGATCTTTTCTACCTAAGTCTGGCACTTAAGTTGCTCTCAGTACCTCTGTGATCTTTTTCTTTTCTGATGAAATCTCAGGGATTTGAGGTCTGACACACTTTTTCTTGTTCTACTCTGGTCCAAGACTACTGTGGTGTTCAAAGATCATAAAGAAAATACTGAACTGAATTTGGCTTCTGTTGGTGAGCAAAAGATATATTTTGGAGCACATATAACAATATCTTAGCTATGTATTTGGAGAATATAAATGTGTGCTCCAAATTTGCACATGGTTAGATAAGGAATAGATGCTCCGCAGCAATACATCTGCCTTCTGGCTGATACACCTCTCAGCACATCAGACAGGGATGCTCCATTGGCTCATCTCCTGCCATAACCTAGAAGCTTCCATTTTCTTGTCTCATCTTCATGCACTAGTTTGGATACAGCTTTCGAGAGCGCTTCTGAGCCCTTTATCCAATTTAATTCTCCTCGCCTCTTGCAGAGAAAGGCAGAATTTATCCCAGCATCTTTCTGAGACATAAAATACTTGAATCATATTTTCTAATTATTTCTATTCAGACATAGAAACCCAAATCACACAGTCCCTAATGATGTTACACGCAATGAAAGGAAGGGCCTTTTCCCAAATACTTGACTTTATTGTGTCATGATTAGAGGCAACAAATAAATGAAAGAAAACAAGGATTTGGTTAAATAAAAAAGTCATGGCTATTCTCTCTGTTCAAACTGTTTTGATATGATAAACTGTGGAAAAAGGAATTACACATGAGAAAACACTTGAAATTACTATTGGTATAGTTAAAAAGTACCATTTGCTTGAAAAATATCTAACATTCAGACAACACTATTCTTCAGAAGCAGTATTGAGATCAAATTCTCTGGGGCTGACTTGAAACAAGTTTGAGAAGCACGTTTCTTTGCTCTGTGATTCTGTTATTTATAATTGTGCCTCTGATGAAGGTTTTTAGGTACAGCAGGATTTATCTGGACCTAGTATGTGACCACATGATAGATTGAATTCCTCACCACCGATGCTGATAAGCATCCAAAGTGGGCAAAAGTAAAATAAATTGAAAATCAAATAGGTTGGCTTTCTGTAGACACATACCCCAAGCTCTTTTGTGTGTTGTACGTACTAGAGTTAAGCACGCCTTCCCCCATGCTTTAGGCTCCATCAGCTTCTTTTGAATTGGATTGTATAAACTGTATCAGATCGAGTAGTTGTTTACTTGGAGATTTCAAAGGTGGGGCACAGAAGCTTCATATTTCTGCACAGCAAAACTTTTATTAAGTGGAACCAGCTGTACTCCAACACAAAAATGGCCAAGGGCCTTAAAGGAAATTAAAATGAGCCATAACAATTGGAATTCACACAAGAGCATAAAGGACCTTCCTAAGATAAATAATACATGCATTAAAAAGCATTGAACAGGAAAGAATGTGATAATGGAGATTATCTCTCAAAAGCGAAAACAAAATCAGAAAATAAAAATAAGAGCTTTGAGTGAGGTTCAAAACTCTGTGACACCATGCCTAGGAAGGCTTTGGGGGGACGGCGTGCCTCTCGCCTGGATCTGCTGCCTCCTTCCCTCTCTCTCTAGGGGCTCAGATTCCAGCTCGAAACCTCTTGCAATGAAGAGTTGGCTTCAGCACTCAATCTGGCAAAGTTTTCATAGATACTAGGGGCTGCAAGCTGAATCTGGACTCAATTTGTCTTGAAATTAAATACATTGGTTCTCTGGTGGAAATCATTGTTCAGGGGGAAACTGACCAAGAATCAGGGCAGATTTCTGTATATGAAATCTTAGAAGTCAAAAATAGAAAGGAGGAGGAAGAGGCACCAATTAAAAAGATGTTGTTCAAACACTTCAGGAAAGGTCTTTTAACTCTGTTATTCAGCACATCAGAGTAGATAATAAAGTCATGTCTGGCCTTATAATCAATGTAATAGTATAAAAGCCCAGATAACTTGGAAAAAGCAATGTCTGGAATTCATAGCGTTATAGACTGAAAGTCAGTATCAAAAGGCTTCTGGTTGAAAAGTAACAAAGCAAAAGGATGGAAGGAAAGCTCAGAAGGGGGTTGACAGAGAGATATCATGGGTGGCACCTGAGTTTTTCTTGTTCTCTTCTTCCATGCCTCATCTTCTACATTCCTGCCCTTCTTCCTTTCTGTGTACTTTCCAGCAAGTTCAATCTGCTCAAGGATCCTCACACCAGTTTTTACTCTCAGGGAGCAACTGCAGCAGAATTGCTTCTCTGCTAATAAGAGGGAGGTGGGAGGGTAAGAGGGCAGGGGCCTGGCCCCACAGGAGCTCAGCAATGTGAGCAGAGCAATTCTGATCATGGTAACCAGGTTTAATGAAGAGTCCTCATTGCCAGACAGGTCCAAAGTGGTAAGTACCTTGATCCTTATTTCCCAGCAAAGTATTACTTCGGTTTATTTGTTTGTTTTACATTCTGAAGTTCCCCCTTAAACAAAGATATAGCAACTGAAGTGTTGGCCAAATACCTGGCATAGCATTTTCATTACTTGCCCCTAAAATGGACTGGGTTTGGCACCTGCAATTGACTGGCTGATAGAAGCTGAACTGGCTCGGGTTTGAATGTGACACAAATAGATGTTCTGATGCATCTGTGAAAGTTGGTTTGGGGTGTGTAGCTCCTTCTCTCTCTCTCTGTCGATACAAAAGCTACATAAGACTAGAAAGAATCATCAGAATAGCCCAGTCTTCCTATATGCCGGCAACAAAGTCATAGGCAGCATGTTCATGTTTACTCCATAGGCAATATCCATAGGTTGTAAGAAATGTCTAGGACTATATACAAATCAAGGTCCTTTCTGAAATGGAACAAAAGCAATAATCCATATTATAACCGAGAAGCACATCATCAGCGTCCTAGGTCCTTGCAGTAGCAACAAGTTGGATAGGTCAGTATGCAGTGGTGTTCCTGAAAAAGTCTTTGCACTGTGTTAGAGATAACAGGCAGAACTGCCTCTGAGTGTCTGACCAAAGAAGGTAACGTCACAACCAATACGTAGAGCTGAGGTCTGCTTTTGAAACTGCCCTCCACAGCCCCCACCTGGAAGATTATCTAAGTGGTGTTGGAAAAGCTCTAACTCATTAGTGCTTCAGCCTTTGAGGGCTTATCCAAAGCTCATTTGAAGTCAAAGGGCATGTTTATATTGACTTGATGAGTTTTGGATCAGACACCTTTGCTCTTCACACATGAGACATCTAGCTCCCTAATTGTGTGTACTTGAAAAGGGAGAATGTTAAAGCTGCTGAGTTTCCATGCCCTGTGATTGTCCTCAGTGATGCTTGCTACTCTTTTCCAGAAGGCTTCAGCTACCTTCTCACTCCAGGCTGTTTTGATGACTTAATAAGAAAAAGCTCTTGCCATCAAACAAAGCTCATCCAAATACACATCCTTCTTTGATGCATCCCAGGTCTTGGACTGAATTTCTTCAAAAGCAATAAACAGCAGGGAGAAAAAAAAAAAAAAAAAAAAAAAAAAAACGCAAAAAAAACAATTATCAACTTTGTGTGTCGACATCTAAGCTTCTAAAACAAAGCTTTCTTTCATGTCTTCCAAGTGTGCAAGGCTAGAGGTAGGCTTTTGACCCGATTCTCCTGAGAAACTTCTTTAGAAAATAACTTCTTCTTTGATTGCTTGTCAGGGTTTTATTTCATGCCAGTCTTCCTAGACTAATGTTATAAAAACACACAATTTCAGGAAATAGCCTAGAAGCCATAGACAGGATGCTAATACCTCCAGAAATAAGCAAGCTGCAAATCAATTGGGGAGCACAGAATTAGCTGAAAACATCAGCATCAGCAGATGTACCAGCTATGTGTCATGAAGATCTCTTCTTCACGCTGGTGGATATGTTGCACCCTTTGTTCGCATTACTTGTTAGAGCAGTTATCAAATTTATCCCTACCAAGGACAGCAAAAGCTTACATGCTCATGGATTGGAGTAAATATTTTACAACAATCATTTTCTCATGTTGTCATATTATTTTATTTTACTCCTAGAAATGACATTTTTCATTCAACGAGTTCCCAAGTTGTAAGGTGCAATGGAGATATTTCATGGCTGAAAATATTTCATCCCGCTTACTGTATTTTATTTTTGCACTTCCTCTAGAAGTGACTCAATTCTGAAGAATGATGAGCACATTAATACCCTCACGTTGAAAACCTAAACTGCATGTACTTTTACTGATTTTTTTTCACTGATATCTTTAATGCTTTCGATTATTTACTCGTACAAAAGTATTTGTAGAGGGCTGACATGAAACCCGCAGCCATAACACCTATCTGCACTTCCCAATGTACTTCAGTTTTTCATTCATGCATAAAAGGGCTGGACCTTCCAGGAAAGTTCTGGGAGGTTTGTATGTTCCTCAAACGATAACACTGATACATAGGGGAGTATCTAAGTAACCCTACTTCACAAAATCATAGAGTCACAGGACGGTTAAGGTAGAAGGGACCTCTAGGTCCATCTGGTCCAGCCCCTGTTCCAGCAGGGACACCCAGAGCAGGGTGCCCAGGCCCACATCCAGGTGGCTTTTGAAGATCTCCAAGGAGGAGACCCCACAACCTCTCAGGGAAAGGCTCCAGCACCCGCCCAGCACAGAAGTGCTGCCTGGTGGTCAGGGAAGCCTCCTGTGCTCCAGTTTGTGCCTGTTGCCTCCTGTCCTGGCACTGGGCACCAAGGAAAAGAGCCTGGCTCTGTGTTCCTTTGATGAGATGCCCCCAAGCCTTTTCTTCTCCAGGCTGAACAGCCCCAGCTCTCTCAGCCTGTCCTCATAGGAGAGGTGCTCCAGTCCCTTGATTATCTTGGTGGCCTTATTGTCTTCACAAGCAGACAACAACAAATGCTTTTGCTTTTCTAGTTTTTGATGCATAAAATAAGCTCTATTTCACATAGTTGTTAAAATTATTAGAAATAATTTCGGGGTGGAAGGAAAAGGTCCATTTTTTGCAGCAGATTTCACCCTTCAATATTCCATTGCTCAAATATGTCTCCCCAGGCTTTTTGCTTCATCAGACCTATTGCCACCTTCCACTGTACTGCATTAGCCAGAAGCCCAATTTATCCTACATTTTTACAACTAAATGCACTTTGAAATGAATCATCCTTTAGCTAGTCATTGCTATTTCCTACTAGTACGTTACTTTACTTTTATAATTTAATATTTCTTTAGCCTTTCTTTTTTTTTATGTGATGTTTTATTTCTTCAAAACTACCTTGGCCAACATATCAGGCATTTTTTCCTCCATATATTCATAGAGCTTAAGGCCAGAAATGGTGAGTATGATTACCTTCTGAAAGGCTGTACAGTTTCACCCAGTGATCCTGGAACAAATTCTGTGCTTTGTGATGGAGCAACAACATGGTTTGGGAATCTCCTTCATCCTTCAGCTCAATTCATGATGGAAGATCCTCCTTGTTCCGTGACAGTATGGTCCAGTGATTAATCAATGTCAAAACCTTCACCTTATTCTCCATCTGAATGTATACTTCTACACCTCCTAGCAGCTGGCTCCATTATGTGTTTGTCCATTATTTGAAGGAATGAAAAGGTATTTCCCATTGTAGAGGTATTTCCCATCATAGGTACTGATGGTATCTTGTCTTACATTTATCCTTTTCAGTGTTGGTGGAAATTTAGAAAATATTTTAGAAAGGAACCAAGTAACGTAGCCTTTGAGGAAACCTCTGAGGAAACCATAGGTTGAGTTATACATAATTGTTTATGCAGTGCAATTTCAGGGAAGTGACGGTCCTATTAGTGTCATACAATAAAGATTCCTACCATGCCTTGGAGGAAAACCTGACCAAAGTAAGCAAACAAAGGAAATGGAAGTTATTAATCATTAAATCATTTTTTTCTTTCTTTGTGGAAAAAAAATGGGGTCAAAAAATGAGCAATAAAAATCAATGTTAGTTCCATTATTTCCTGGAGGATGCTCTGTTGCATATTGCATCATCATACCTAGTTTTATTATGGAATGTCCCTTTTTAGGCACATGGTACTAAGTCTAAGATGGAGTGCAGCTAATTAGCATAGATAATCCAGCTAGTTTTAGTGACAAATCAGTTTAGAAAGGTGAATCTTTTTTTGACGTAGCAAATCTGAAAATATTTGTGAGCAGACAAAAGTAAATCACAGAAATCTTTGTAACTGGAGGAAAACTTTAATTCAATTACTTGAGGAAGCAGCTTTAGAAATATTCACTTAAAATCTCAATGTCATTTAACGTCTAGTTTGACTAAAGAATAATTTGAGACAGAAATGTTAATGAAAATGAAGCATCTTAAATTTGAGTTAAATCCCTCACAGACTCTGTCTTACCTTAGCTGGTTTACATTGTCTAGCTGTTTGGGGTTTAAAGAATGAGCTTTTAATAAAACTCAAGTTACAACAACATTTCAGTGTTCAAAGAAAAGCAACAGCAGTAACAGGTAAACCTCTGCAAGTGCCGGTGAAGTAATTTTTCTCATCTCTTTCTGTTGAGTCTGGTAGACAACTTGTTTCCGAAATGCTGTCAGGTTCTTTGGGGGCACTTCAAGGATCCTCCTTTTGCTTTTTCTCTCATACGTATATGGTCAATAGTGAGTTTTTCTGCTTGCAATGATGTTTTTGAATAGGGCAGTACTTTCCATTCTTAATGCATCAGGTTCTGGAATGCCTTTGAAATTTTGTTTTGAAAACTTGTATTCGATTTGTTCCTTGCAATATCATTGTAGCCCCATAAATTCTTAAGCCTTGTGTTCTTAAGAGTGCTTGAAAGTTCTTTCACTTGAATTAAAAACACAGATTGTATATATCGAAGTCTCCTGGCTTTATAGATAAAGTACTTTGAAAGTTTATATTATTAATATAGCACACTTGCTTGAAGTACAAAAACAGTCTCTCCACGTGCAGCTTCTTCTATTAAATACTTCTGTAGGCTTCTTGTGACATAAAATTTTAATTAGCATGTTTCATAGTCCTGCCAAATCATTAACTCAGTAATGTATTCAAGCAATTTCTTAGTTATTAAACAAACAAAATATTGATTACTTGCAGCAAAATCTTTCTCCTGTCACAAAAGCAGGCAAATGTCCACATACAGTTCAAAACAGCATCAGGAACAACAGCAAGGAAGGTTTAAAGCTGGATTAATTATTTTCTGTTATAAGAATTTATTTTCTTCCAAAGTTTAAAGACAGAAAAAGTTTTACTGTGTCTGAACACAAGTAAATAGACAGGTTATCACCTCCAAAGTAAAGAATTAAGAGTGATCCAAAAAATGTTTCTGAAGTTTCTCAAATGTAACATTCTTTTGACATCAACGTTTTTCTTTTAACTCTTGGTATGCTTGCAAAGGACACCAATGTTTAATATGACCATTTATAAGTAGACTTGTCTCCAGAAGAAAAAGTCTGTGGTTTAAAATTACATTATTGTGTAGGAATGATGTGGTCTATTTTTGCTGGATGAGCTTATGGCTTGACATAACTGAAATTGCTGCATACTCAATTTAAGAGTTAATTTGTGAGGATCTTTTAGGATAATCTTATTTTGAAGGGGAGAGGCAAAAATGCCTTCAGAAAAGTCACTCTGATTATGGACTTCTCTAAGGAAAGATTTTTGCTTGTCTGTCTTGAGGGAGAAAAAAAAAAAAAAAAAAAAAAAAAAAAGTTTTAGCTTCTTTACTTACTAAATTTAAGTTTACAGTTAGAAACCTCGCAGTGAATATTTTCCATGTGACAAGAAAATCCTTACTACGTTTAGAGGACTGGGGAGTTTCAGGGGATGTCTGTGACAGAACAGAGAGTACTTTCAGGTTTTGGGAACTTTAACTATCCTTTCTTCAGTTTTACTGCCTCCTCCTATTTCACTTGTTCACTAGAGGTTCTAATTCTCCCCAAATTGCTGTATTGGAATCTAATTTCCTCATATTGCTGTGCTTTGAGAGTCTTTATGTTGATGAACAAAATTAGTCTTTTTAGCAAGTAATTACTTAAATTACCTTAATTATATAATAATGTAAGGTCAGCAACAAAATTATATATACTCTAGCTGCATCATTATAATGCTGATGACATTAAGTGCCAAGTACTAACTTCCATCCTGTCTCTCCCAAAGCCAAGGTTTCGTACAATCCCACTGCAGTTTACTCAGTGTAATTTTGTTTCAGGTGTTTATCGTAGTGGAGATGGCCAAAAAGGTATTTGAGATAATTAGTTAAGTGATTTTGTAATTGCTAAAACATCTGTTGGAATTAATTCCAGCAAGGTAGCCATTTTATTGAAATAAAAATATTCTCATAATACCTTTGGCAAAATAGCTCCCTTGAAGTCATTGAAATGGCACCGGGGAGGAATCTGGGGCATTGAATTAGTCTTTAGTTGCACACTGCATAAACTATCTGCCCTTCTGTCATTTCAGCTTAGGACGACATTGTCAAGCACGGTGCAATAAGTCTTTAGCTGCTTAAAATAAGACTCTTCCAGCTTCTCCAGCATTGCACTTCTTCTGAAGAGGCTGAATGGCCCCTGTGCTCACTGGGCATTTCCTTTGTGTCTTCCCTGACCCTGCATGTGCCTGTACTACAGTCTTTTCACTTGTTAGGGCTCTAATGAGAATACATGGACGTGTTTGTTTCAAGATTTTATTTTTTTGTGACTTCAGACAGCTGTAAATCTACACATCAGGTTTTCAGAGCCCACAAATGGAGCTGAACTTCTACAGAGATATTATTTAACGCAATTCTGGGATTTAGCAGCAGCTAACATTGTGAGAGCTGATGTTTTGGAAATTGCTAGTGATGCTGCAATTGAGTATCTGTGGTAGAAAAAAACAGCCTCATGCTAACAACTGTGTACAGCAACTAAAGCCACCCCATTGCAGTGGTGCTCGTTCAGTAGGTGAATGCTGCACATGTACCATTAAGATGCTCAATGAATGGGGCACAATCCAGGTCCCTGGCACCCAGAAATGCTCAGTTCTGTAAGTTTTTGGTACAATTTTGTCTTGACCCAACTGACAATCTCCCAAATAGTCCATTGTAAAAGTTGACACTGCTTGAATCACTGCTACAACCCTAATTTCCATGGGGTTAAAGGAAGGCAGTTTGACAGTGGTCACCCAGGTAAAGTCTGCCACGTGTAAATTGTGACTGAGTCTGTGATGAGTACAGGCCTTGTAACTGCCATCCAAGACTTGTTATAGATGAACTGAGCTCCTGATCTAATAGCTTGTCTTGCAGAGAAATTTGCACTGCGGGTGCTGAAGGTGATTTACGCACAAATCGAGTGACAGCTGATGTGATTGTGGCAAAGCAAAAGGTGGTGAGTGAAGGGAAAGAACTGAAGTGTCAAAAAAATACCTTTACAAACATTCTGCAGAAATTTTCCTTAAATATACGGACAAGATGGGGCAATCAGTGGGTGCTGTTACAAAAGAGAAGGAAGAAGCAGAGCTCAGGAGATGCTTAAAGAGATAAGAAGAATATCCAAAATAATGAAAGTGGTGATGGAGAGAACAGAATGGCAGGGCAGGAGAAAGTGGATCAGAAGGTAGTTTGTATTTACAGTCATTAAGATCAAAAACAATTCATGTCCCTCACTAGTTCAGAGTTGGTGTTAGCTTTCTCTATGATCACCTTTTAGACCAAACACATTTAATAAGGACTGGTGCCTTCAAAGGTACCTTAAAGTTGCTTGTGAACTTGTGCTGTATCTGAAGTTTGCTCACCTCCATGTAAAAACAAGTAAGACACAGCTCCGGGTCATTTTCTGATATGGTTCCCACAGTCAGTTTGGCTCAGGAAGGGCGATGAGCTCCAGAAAGTCTCAGCATCTCCAGACAGACCACAGCGAAGCAGCTTGGACTGGGTACCACACCACTGCCAGCTCCATGCTCCAAGCCAGGGCTTCCTCACTGTGCCCAGGTGCTCAGAGCTCACATCCGCAGGGACAGCCACAATTCAGCACAGACAGAGGGCTCCCGAAGCGGTTTAAGCCAAGAGTTTGTCTCTTGGCATCTTTTTCAAACAATTAGAACAGCAAACAGACATCCACAGACACATCCAAGTCTCCCTGCTCTCGTTTTCACAGCTGGACTACAGAAGTGGGATGAAAAGAGCAGAGGGGTGTCAGGGCAACTGGCTGCCTGTGTGCAGTGAGCAAGACCTGCTGTAAGGCAGCTTACTGTTTCGAATGGGGGGAGATGTATTTGATGAAAGTAGTGTGAAAGGAATTCAAAGAAATATCTCAGGTTATTTCTGCCTAAGTGCTGGATGTTTTCTCTCTCTTCCTACATCACAGGCATCACTGCTGAGCAAGACACCCATGTTCCTCGGTAGCTTTCTTTACAGAGAGGGGAAAAAAAAAAAAGATAATACACAAAAAGACACTGAAAATAAGGACATTTCTTTCCTCTTTCAAAGAATGTTAAGATTTTTTTTTTCTTGATATGTGTGGCTGATCTTATTTCAAAGTCACTTTGAAATTTTTGGGTGTTTGTGATGGATGAAAAGTTCCTTGGGAATGAAAAGAAGTTTTAAGTTGTTTTTTTTTTTAAAAAAAAAAAATGAAAGAAATGCTGAATGGCATTGCAACCACCAGTTTGTTTCTCAGCATTGTCATTTATATTACTTTCATAACAGAAGAGCTTCTTTAGTGGCAAATTCTGTATTTTATAACATAACTAGAACCATTTAGAAGTTTATACATCTGTAGGAGTGTGTGTCAAAAAATAAACATTAACATCTGAAAAGTTGCAGCTTTCATTTGTGAAAAATCTTGGTGTTTAGCTGGAGGTAAAACATGTGGTTGAACCTGTTACATCACAGAATCACAGAATCTTTCAGGTTGGAAAAGACCTCTACAATCATCCAGTCCAACTTCTAACCTAGTACTAAAGTCCACCACTAAACCATGCTCCTAAGCTCTACATCTGCACGTTTCCTGAAGACCTCCAGGGATGGGGACTCCACCATTGCCCTGGGCAGCCTGTTCCAATGCAGCACAACCCTTTCAGAAGAGAAAATTCTCCTAATATCCAACCTAAACCTCCCCTGGCACAACTTGAGGCCATTTCCCTTTGTCCTACCACTTGGTGCTTGGGAGAAGATCCCATTCCCCACCTCACTACAATCTCCTTTAAGGTAACTATATGGGACAGTAAGGTCTCCCTGAGCCTCCTCTTCTCCAGGCTAAACAACCCCAGTTCCTTCAGCCTCTCCTCGTAGAATTGTTCTCCAGACATTTCACCAGCCTCCTTGCCCTTCTCTGGACACAGGCATGTAAATATATAGTTTACAATGGACAATCAGAATCACTTTCCTTTCTGTAAGAAGTCAAAGTTACTTGCTGATGCACAAAAAAAAAAAAAAAAAAAAAAAAAAGATAAAGGAGTATTAAGTGCAGTAAGACTGCAGCAGGTTACTGGTTTTGGCTTCTCCTCTACTTCTTTACATCTCTAAAGACAGATTCAGCAGTAAGCAAATGTAACATAGGCAGCACAGACATTGTGTTAAATGGTCAGAAACTGATAGGAAATGGATGCTTAGGTAGTTGCAAGTTTGTCATTAAGAAAGAAGGAATATCGGCAGTATAGAAACATAGTTTTATCGAGGTTCATTTGTGTGTATAAATACAGATGTGTGCTTAAGTGCAGTAGCAAACTGCAGAAAACTGAATTGTGTCTCCTCTTGAAAAGAACAGAGGAGCTTTTGATGAAATTGTGGAACAAGTATCTAAAATTGATGAAAGATCTAGTAAGTTCACCTAACATGCAACTCATCCATGAAATTCACAACCACAAATGACCTTGTTTTAAGAGCTGGTTTTGCATTTTTTCCTGCTTGGTTTCACCCAATGAATCCATGCAGTCCTGAGCCTGCTTTTCCCAAATGTCCGATAGGGGCCGGAGCATCGTGTTGCCAAAGGAACACCACAGTATTGATTGGAAGCATTTGGGATCTTTATGCCTCAGGCCCCACATTCCCCTCTAGCATAGACATCAAAACCAAGTGACCAAGTTCTTTCACCAATTTACCTCATCCTCGGGTGATTTGCTGATTCCTAGTGGCAGAGTTTGGAGGAGTAAAGTACTACCCGTGGTGGAAGAAGATTGACCTAGGGGCTATGGATGTGTGTGAGGTCCAGAGGGACCCAGCCAATGTCATTGTGAGACTGTTCTCTGCTGTCTTTGAATTGTTGTAGCAATCTAGGGAGGTGTCTAATAACATCAAGAAGGAAAATGTTATGGCTGTCTTCAGGAAGGGCAAGAATGAGGATCTAAGAAGCCAGAGGCCAGTAAGCCTCACCTTAGTCCATGAGAAGTTTATGAAATAAATCTTCCTAGAAACCACCATATCGGAGCATATGACAAAAAAGAAGGTGTCTGGGAACAACCAATATGGGTTTATCAAGGGCAGGCCATGCCAAACTCACTGTTTTCTACGAGAAGATGTAGACAAGGAGGGAGAGGCAGAAATCATTTCATTTGACCTCAGCAAGGCTTTTGGCAGTGTCCTGTACTACCATTGTACCATTGCCATACTTCTAAACTGGAGATGTATTTTGGATAGTTCTATCATAGGGTGGGTAAAAGTTGCCTGGACTACCAGTCTTGAGGTGTTGTGATCATGGCATAAGGTTTTGTTGGTGACTGGTTCCTGGGGGTGTTCCTCAGGGGTGATCTTTCAAGAAAGACCCCAGTTGTATTCATTGGCAGGAGTGTAGTCAGCAGGTCCAGGGAAGTGTCTCTTGCTCTCTGTTCAGCACTCAGGACTCAGGACTTTGGACAGTCCAGTTCAAGAAATATACGTCCAGTGAAGGGCCACTAGTTTAGTAAGGTGGGTAGAGCACGTGGCATATGAGGAGAGGCTCAAGGAGCGGGGCTTGGCTCAGCCTTAATAAGAGAAAGCTCTCACTGTTGTGTACAAATGCTTAATGGGAGGATAAAGGGCAGACAAAGAAAGGCTCTTCTTAGAGGAGCACTGCAGAAGGGCAAAAGGTAACAGATACAGGTTGTAGCAAAGGAAATTCCAGTTAGATATTCAGAACAAAATGAGACCGTCAAACAGTGGAGCTAGTTGCTCAGAGGTGTAGCATCAACATCCTTGGAGACATTCCAGGCTCCACTGGACAAAGCCCCGAGCAACCTAACCTAACTTTGAAGATTGCCCTACTTTGAGCAGTGGGGTGGACCAGATGGCCTCCACATGTCCCTTGCAACCATAATTATGCTGTCATTTTACAAGCCACAGGACAAAAATGACTTAAAACCAGCCCCAGTAGCTCCATATCATTTCAGTGTAACTAACACTGACTTTATGACAATGCAGGTACCATTTAAAGTGTCTTCTCTGCTTCTCGGTGTCTGAGGCCACAGTGCCTGCAAATACCTTCTGGCAGAAAACCATGCTGCTTTGCAGGGGTTTCCAGCAGCGCAGGGGATCGGCGTTGGATCAAGGATAGCCAAGCCCAACAGTGTTCCAGGACAAGTTGTTAAATGCCATTTCCATAAGGCAAAGTGAGTGGTTAGCACTTTCGTTTTTAGGAAATGAGGTCTGAGATCTTTATTTGGTTAACGTTTCTCTCCCCTGTGCACTGAATTTGGCACAGGTTGGGGTAGCCCAAGCACAATATCCAGCCAACGGAAGATCAGAAGCAGATACTATGGGAGAGGTATCTTTCCTGCTTTCCCCTGCTGCATAAAGTTACCATTTAATTGTTGCAGCTGCTTTTGCTGCAGGCC
The DNA here is from genome assembly GCF_965140915.1 of Aythya marila. Taxonomy (NCBI): domain Eukaryota; kingdom Metazoa; phylum Chordata; class Aves; order Anseriformes; family Anatidae; genus Aythya; species Aythya marila. Next base: position 111,945,303 of record NC_139044.1, read on the forward strand.
CTAATGTTGGACAATTAACTTATCAATTTCTAACCTTGTACTGAAATCTGAGGGTCAGATCTGTACTTGGTAGAGCTGCTGCTTTTCACCAGCTTCGTTCTAGGAATCAGTCTGACCTGAGCTGTGCTCCACTGTTGTCTAGTAACAGAGCTTGACATTTCTCAAATTGCTTAGAAGTATAACTACTGCAAGAAGCATTGTAGTGATTTCAGTGTATCCTGATTTGCTGAAGGCCACAGCTAACCAGGCTAAGCAATAGTTTAATCACAAAGCCAATTTTAAATGCTCTTTATTACAGGTGCCTGAATTCACTGAGCAGTTTCCATTCTCTTTCAAGCTGTGACTTTATATTTGCCCCAGAAGCCTGCTGGAGAGTGGAAGGATGTGGCAAAGATTTTAAGGGACTATCAGAGAGCTCCTGGAGACAGAGATCGAAAAGGGCTTTCATAATTATTCCGCAGCCTAGACTGTGTGACGTCAGTATGATTCATGCAAGGTCATTACAATTTATTTTGTGTCTGAGTAGAAAGTGGGAACAGGATACTGAACAAAAAAATGCTGTATGTCTGATTTTGCACATAGAGTAATAAAGAAATGGTTGGATGCCGCCTCGAGGAGTTGGGGTGAAATATGTTAGAAGACACATCTAGTTAAAAAAAAAAATATATATATATTCTCGTGTTGTTTGGTATAGCTTGTTTACAGTTCAGTAAAGCTACCATATGGTGATAGTCATCAAAGTAGCAAAACTGCGTAATAATTAAGAAAAAAAATATTCAATGCTTAGTATAGCTGAAATAGAGAAATGTTTCCTGACCTAAAATTTTATTAATCCCTCTACCTCTTCTTGGGGGAGTAATGAGGATTGCCCCCTATATCTAAAATCAGGTATTTTGTAAAGTGATTTCATTTTGCCTGCTCCCCCTCAACACTTCTCATGCCATCACCTACTCTTCTTGAATTACTGTATTGCATTTTGTACAATAAATGGCATTTCAGTATGTATTTGAAATGACCAAGATTGGTATTAAAAATTAAATAAAATATTACCTTTTTTTTTCTTTTCGTAAATTGCTCCAATAGTGGCAAATTAACAGTAAATTGATAGAGAAAGGTAAGCACAGATCCTTTAAATCATAGTGAAGTTTTTGGCATTCAAGCTAGAAGTGTCTCAATTTAACACATCATTGGTTTGTATTATTAGAAATTTCATTGGTTTGTGGAGCGTATGATGGTTATGCTCTAAAATTGAAAGTACATAGACTCAGGACTTCTACAGTAGGCTGAGCTCTTACGCGGTTACTGATCAGTGTGCAGCAACTGCCATGGCTTGTTAATAAGCACAGGCAAACCACCATTAAAACCCTACTTGCCACTGTATAGAAAGATTTTTAACAGTACTTATTTTCTTGTTTATAGTTCTATATCAATCATGAAATGGGAACTGAGAGACCAGCAAATGTCATTTGCCACTTTTCAAGTGGCATGAATTTATCATCTGCATTGCGTTTCATCACATTCATCTGTTTCCTTCCAAACGGGAGTAGTGGATTAGAGTAGAAAGTGTGTCTTGAATCGTTAAAAGGAAACCTGCTTAAAATATTAACGTAAATTAAACAAGCAAAATAGTTCCAATTAATATTTTCTCAGTACAGTCCAACTTATTCCACTGTTTTGAACTGTATTGCCTGTAAATGATCCTAGAACTCCCCCCAAAAAGGGGGAAAAATTTGGTTAAATAACATAATATTTTTAAAACCCTAATAAACTTTAAGAGCATCTTTATTTGCTAACCATCATGATTGCCTTTTCTGGGGAATATTTGTCAGGAGCATAACAAGTGTTTATTTTATCTATAAAGTCCTAGCACAGTATTTATTCTTTGTCATGTGCAGCCTATGCCTAAGTGTGGCTCCTGCTGCGATCATGAAGCTGGGCTTATTCAGGTGGTGGTTTTCCTGTCTGTAGGGAGGGTGACTGGGTGAGCTATAGGACACCGTCTGACAATAACAATTCTCCACACTCGTGTGCTGCTAGGAGGTCATTACTTGCTACATAAGATATGGTCTTTGCCTATTCCCTCGATGGATGGGACGCATCTGTTGTCAGCCTTTTGCTCTTAAAACCTAATGTTCTTCATAAATTCCTTGTTGCTTGCTAAATAAAAAATGTGGAGATGTTTGTCCCAGCCTAGCATAAGAAACTGATGTTTCTGAAGCACAGGTTGTTTCTCTGGCTTGTCCCAGTGGTACTCCAGGCACAAGGCAAAGGCTGCGTACCCTCCGTACCCTCTGCTGGGTGCTTGCTTGATGGCATGGCAGCTTGTGTAAGCAGTAATTCTAATGCTCTTGGGCTTGCACACGTGGTCCTGCAACATGATGGGACATAGGCATGGCATATCACCAGGCTGGGCACGGAAAGTGTTGCATGGAAAGTGTTGTACTTCTATCAGGTGATGGTGGACATTAGTCACGAGATGGAAGAGGGTTTGCAGAGCTCTTGGGAAATCAAATGACAAAAAAAAAAAAAGATGCCACATCATTTCTTTCTCCCATTCCTCCCAGGTAAGAGTGTTTCTGGGAGCAGTTAGCAAGTTGGATCCTCCCTGCAGGTTACAAATTAGCTATATTCATTTAACCTCTTCCATATGCTAAAATACCTCCATGTTTGAAGATACTCAAATCCAGCCCCAGTACCGACAAGTAGTTTAGTAAGAGATATAAATCCTACAGTGTCATGTGGATATTTTTGGTGGAAAAAAATGTGATGCAGGATATGGTTCCTTTAACATGAAGAATATCTGGACCAACTATACCTGAACTGAGACATTCCCCTGCAAATCCCTCCTATCTTCTCTGTTTTCTTAATGGAGCCAAAACTGGTATCTGAATTAGTTGTACTTTAAAGCAATTGCTTCTCTGCTTTTAATTAGTATTGGTTGAATACTATTAGTTGAATAATGTATTTGATGAATAATGCTGTTGTCCATCAAATAAATTATTCAATTAATCTTTTCTTTTTTTTTGCATTACCTAGACACTTCTATAAATGGTTGCAAATATCCATTGAATAATCTATTAGAATGATGCATTGCTTTTCAAATATACTATACAACAAATAATTTTATCTAGTATTTAGCCAAGTTTTCCCTTAATTAAAATTTATATGTATATAACAAATGTGCCTGAAGAATCACAAAGAATTTAGGTAGCAGCAGACATGAGGTGGAGTGTTTTTGTTACTGTGGATGATTTATGTTTTGTAATTCCTGTAGCATTGTGTTTTAAGAGTATGTCAAAAATGCCTAGAGCCTTGAAAAATCTCCCCCCCCCCCCTTATTTTTGTTGATAAAGTTACTTTTAAAATGATCTCCGAATAAATGGCATATATTTTACCAGTGGTAAGCGGCCACCCTTGCCAGAGGAGTGGTTTGCATTGTGCAAGGCTGGGGAATGAAGAACTGGAGCTGGAGGAAAAGCCAGTTCACCCGCAGATAGGTTCACACAGCAGGCAGCGTCTTATTGTTCCCAGTCACAGGTGAAGTAGCTCTCAATCCCAGAAAACAGCTCAAAGAGCCCATCTCAGAAGGGTTGACTGTTGTTACAGGGTCAAAACTAGTGCATGGATGGGGTCCCAGCTTCCAGATGTAATGCTGACAACAGTAACTTGCACAGGCAACTCAGAAGCCTGGAAAAAAGAAGAAAAAAAATGTTTTTTTTTGAGAGAGCTCTAGGGCCAGCAGCAGTGAGTACAGGATGGCAGCTAGCTACTGCCTCCTTTAGATGTCACCACCAAAACTTGCACCAACGCTGGGAGGAGAAAGGGAAGGTGACCAAAACCCACTTCAACTGTAAATTCACACAACCAGGCTGCCTGGTCAGCTTTTTCTCTTCAGCTTTTTGCTACGAAATCCTCCTTTCACCTTTCAAAATTGAATCTGTTGTGCCTATAAAGAGGGCCTGTGTGACCAAAGCAGGGTTTCCAGTCCCTTCTGCAAATGGACAGTGCCCCTGGCTGTGTCCCTTTCTGTCATGTAAACCTTCCTAGGCCATTTCCTGGAAAAAGTCCAGCAGAGGGCCACAAAGATGATACAGGGCCTGGAGCATCTCCCCTGTGAGGAAAGGCTGAGAGACCTGGGTCTGTTCAGCCTGGAGAAGAGAAGACTGGGAGGAGATCTTATCAATGTTTACAAATATCTTAAGTGTGTGAGACAGTGGGATTTGGCCAACCTCTTTTCAGTGGTCTGTGGGGACAGGACAAGGGGCAATGGCCACAAAATGGAGCCCAGGAAGTTCGGCACCAACATGCAAAATAACTTCTTCACGGTGAGGGTGACGGAGCGCTGGGACAGGCTGCCCAGGGAGGTTGTGGAGTCTTCTTCTCTAGAGATATTCAAGGCCCATCTGGATGCCGACCTGGGCAGCCTGCTCTAGGGACCCTGCTTTGGCAGGGGGGTTCAACCCGATGAGGGGTCTCTTCCAACCCCTACAGTTCTGTGATTCTGTGATTTCAGTGGTCACTGTTGTGTTCGGAGAGGTTCAGATTTGTTTTGGGTTGCTTCAGACAGGACAGGCTGGCTCCACTTCTTCCCTGCATTTCTGCTGCCTTTCTCCAACACAGACCACAGCTCACATTTTGAAATACATTCTGTTTTTGGAACAGACTGATGCCTCTGTAATCAGGTTTTCAGAAGTATTTAGGTGCTCCTTGATTGTCAGAAGTGCTGTCTGGAGCATCTTTATTCCATCTCACTGGAACTGAGCAGAAATCAAGCACTTTCAGAAATCCCTGCAGTGCCTATCCATGTTACCCTGGAAAATTCGTCCCTAAAGGCGTTGCCAGCTGTGATGTGCAGTGTGCAGGGTGCTGTGGGTGTCCTGGGAAGGGACACGAACGAGGAGAGGCTTCAGCTCTGCCCTTTGGCCTGCAGCTGCTGTGCAGGAGAGCAGAGCTGCAGCGCACAGGGCTGTCAGTTGGGTGTTTTTCACTAAAATTCACTGAAAGAATAAAAAGCCAGTCTTGTTTTGATTTAGGAGGGGAAGCGAGTCCTTTACTCTTGCAATTACATTTCTCTTTAGCTGCCAGTTAGTAGAATTAAAGAATAATTTAGAGGTTCAGAGGATCTCCATGAAGTATGAAATAAACCCGTCACCGCTGCCTTTGGGGACCTGAAAGACAGCCAGGAGACCTGGATTGAGGTCACTAAGGTCACCTGGTTTTGTCTCAGCAAAATCAAGTGGGTTTTGATGTCAAGTTACTTGGTCAAGAGCACTTTTAAAGGGGAATAAAGGAAAAAAAAAAAACAACACTATCTTCATTTACTCAGGAATTTAAGTCCCAGGTTTTATCGCTAACCCTCGGGAATGGTTTTACAACAGCTCCCTGTCCCTCTTGTTGTGAGTGTCTGCCTCAAAATGATGTCAGCTCTTGATCTAGCCAACTCGGCTATATCTTTTTATTAAAGTTGCAGTTTGGATGGTGGATTTAATTTAATGCAAACGAAATTGTGTCTAGGTGACATGATCTGACTGTGTTATGCAAACTCGTGCATTATGACATTCCTCTCACTAACTAAAAGCTTTGTTGCAACATATTAATGTAGAAAGGGTTATTTGTTTTGCTAGTAATAAAGGCTGTTCATTTGCTGTTTGGAACTAGTAATAAGGTTGACTTCTACACAACCTTGGGGAGAAAGTTCCTTTATTTTTTTTATTTTTTTTTAAGAGCTAAAAATTAAAAATGCATCTTGTGTATGTTCAGATGAGATGAGAGCGAAGGAGAGTACATACAAATTCCATCAAATGCAATTAGCATAATCAGAGACTGGATGAGAGCCACAAATGATTGCACAGGGGGAAAAAAGTAGTTCCTAGGATCTTGATACATTGCCTGAAGCTGAGCAGGACACAAAGCACTAGAAATTATTTTTACCCAAGGGCAATTTTTACTGATACTGCCCTTGCAAGCAGCTCTTATTTTATTATTTTTATGGATTCTTTTTCTGCCCTAAATTTGTATACTGAATTATCCATGAGGATAAATGTCAGAGTGGATTAAGATTAAATTAGGAACTAGATACTCCAAAACAAAACAAAAAAAAATCTCTCCTTCCTATGCACTCACTTTTTTTATTTTTTTTTATTTATTTTATTTTTGGCTTTTTTTTCCCCCTTTAGATGCACCACGGTGCAGCTACATAGAATGTATTTTCTTTTCAATCTTTTTACATTAAATTTTCTGCACAGATAATTTAACTTCCAGTATTCCGTCTTCTTTAGTTTAGGTCATCATTCTCTTCATAGAGTTCCTGAATTTCTTTCTTCTGCTTGTAATATAGCTGGATGATGTTCTTTGTCATTTCTTTTTTCCTTTTTCACTCTGGTTCTGCTGCAGTGCACACGGGGGCACAGTCTGAGAGTTTACAATGGCTCCTACCTTCCAGAGAGCGATGAGTAATTTAGACCACTTGTTATCCAGGGCTGCCAGGCTCCAGCTTCTCACAGAGCCGATGGAGAGAAGTAGGCATGACACCTAAATTAGGTACCTGTATTACATCGTTTAACTGCTGCCCCTAGATCTTACCAAGTTAGTTATAATAACCCCAATGATGTTAGGTAAAAGCTGAGTGTTTAAAAATTCCCCCTGTGTTGTACACAAAGTCTTTGCTTATCTGCAAGGCAGTCTTTTCCCTGCCTGCTCCTTTCTTCCCAAACTGGTGCATTTTTCTGTCACTTTGTGTCTCAGCTCTTATTTTCTCATCTTATGCTCACCTTCTTTCCACTCCCTCTGACATATGCAAATGCTCCTGAATACATTTATGCACTCATATTTTATTAGCCCTTCTTATATGCATAGTTCTCTGAGTTTTTCTTTCTGTTTTGTTTGGTAATCGTTTTACATTTTAATATGAAATATGCTTAACGCTACCTACGTTTAAAATTGCAGTTGTTTGAACACTCACAATGGTCCCTTTGGGAAGTGGGAGGAAGGCAGGGAGTGCGATCGGAGGTGGCTCACGACAACTTGTACGTAGCACGTCTTCCTTTGCCCACAAAACCACACTTATGGGATGGGTTCTGACAGTTCCTGCTTCTGAAACACTTCCAGCAGTTGCTCCATCTTTAAAACTGAAATATATTTAAAAAAAAAAAAAAACAACACAGTGCTTTCTCTCACGTTGCATTCACAGATCTCTCCCCAAATACTGCGAGGCAGGATTTCCGACAGGCAGGAGCCGGTCAGTTCGGCACTACTGAGAGGTTTCTGAAAAGCAGGCCTGCAAGCACGTACAGCTGGAAATAGGAGATCCTTACCACTGGGGAAACTTCTGTTTTCTGAAGTGTAAGAAAGATTTGGGGAGGTTTTAAAAGTGTTTTAGTGATACCGTTCTCTCCCTGTGGTACTCTTAGAGTTGGGCTAATGCTACTAAGGCCCCTGGGCTTACAGCTGGAGGTAAGACTCCGTGCTGGGCAAGTGACAGCTTTTCCAGACATGGAAATGTCACAAGTTTAAAACCTCCCATTTTATGCCCTATACTGCTGTAAAGAGGAGTTTTATTCCACTGAGAAAGGCAGATTTTTAGTTTGCCAGTGGAGTTGGCTCTTGCAACTAGATCTGAAAGGGCTTGAACTCCCTCAAGCTGTGTATTGAAAAGCTGTAGACATTCACATTTTAGAGATGTTTTACGTTTATTAATGGAATAAAAAAATACAAACTGAGCCTTACCTAGCTCAACCTTTGGTAAATAATTTAAATGTGCAAATTTACTCATGAAAGAGAAGGAAATTAAAAGATGTCTCAAGATGTCTAGTTCCAGGGGCAAATAAATCATGTCTTAAATAACAACCACAACAATACCTTATACTTCCCAGCTCTAAGAATCACAAAACCTTTTAGGTAATAATTGCTCTGTAAAATAGCTGCAGGGAAAGCTGTGTCCACTGCTTCAGCATGCCCGGATTTGTGCTGAATGCGGTGGTGTCTCCACGGTGTACAAGGATGCTGTGAAGCGGCGTGGGACTGGAAGCGAGGGCCCCTGTGTCTCCACAGAGCGGCAGGGGAATATTAGACAGGCAGAAATGCAATTACTGGAGTTGAAATTGGGCCAAGACAATGGGGCTGACAATATATTCTTGGAAAATGTGCTCTTTGATCGTAAATATCCATGAAGCAACCTTGCCAACGTTATTGATTTTGGCAGTGGATTATCACTGACAGCCAGGATCTGCTGCCCTCCTGCTTTAAGCAGTGCCCTAATAGGTTTTTAGACAAACAGCCACAACAGTATGTACAGAACAAGTCTCCAGGGTATGTTCATCACATCACGGGTTCCCTGAATGTGTTGGACTCGCTGCGGGAGTAAGATTATACAGGTGTTCAGCACCTGGGTGGCAAATCCTGCATGCTTGGGACTTACGGACCTATGCAGACCAGGTGCACATGTGCTTGGTAATGTCCAACCTGCCGATGTCAGCAGCTTTGTGCAAGTACCACAGCTGGAATCTATGTGTTTTGACAGAATCACATAATGGTTTGGGTTGAAAGGGACCTTAAAGATCACCTCACTCCAACCCCCTGACATGGATGGAGACACCTCCCACTAGATGAGGCTGCCCGAAGCCCCATCCTGCCCAGCCTTGAAGCAAGGAGTGCTTCTGCTAGCACCAGTGTGAGCCATCTCTCTTCGCTGGTCTGAACTGGAAGAGCCCCACAGTGAGCGCCTGGTGCTGCTGCAGGTCTTCATTGGATGTTTCCCATCCTCATGCTGAGTCTGATTCTGCTCAGCCCCACTTTGATCAAAACAAAGCATAAGCAAAGCCTGACCTTCATGATAGCTTTTTTCCCCTCAGAGTGTACACCTGGGGGAAGGTCATGGGCTTTAGCAAATTTAAGACCCCATCTTTCAACAGCAGACACATTAGGTAATCGTGCTCACAAACTGGTGGTACTTTTATTTTCAAATGCAGCTGAGTATATCTTTGAGGAGGGTGTTGATTAAAATAATGAGAAAAAAAATGAGAAATTGCGAAATAATACCTGCGTGTCATCCAAATGATCTTTGTCTTTGTGTGCAAAATGTCTGATGCATTGAGATTGTGCCCTGATCCTCAGCTGACAATTCTGAGTCTTACAATAACACAAATAATAACCAGATATTTAGGATAGATTAGAATTTACTTTTGGATCCATTAGCATTTCTGTTAAATCTGACAAACGATTTAGAAAATCTATATGAATACAAAGTGCCTGCTCATCATATTTTGTGACAGCTGGGTGAATACTTGACATCTTTGTGCTCTTAAAAGAACATATGCAAAGACTCAATTTAATTTGTAGGGTTGAGGGAATTTATTTGCCTAATTTTGAGCCCACTAGCACATGATGGATTTGAAAGTTCAGTTCTAACAGGAGTATAATTGGGTTCTCATTCCACTTAGGAAAGAGTGTGATAGAAAGGGTGAGGAGAGAGATAGAGACATGGGGAAAATAAAGGAAGAAAATGAAACTGAGAATACTCATGAAAAAAAAAAATGCAATGAGACTGAAAAAAATGTAGCAAGGCAGAGCATGAGAAAAAACCTGCACATACAAATGAGATACTCTTTAAGAGAGCAGAAGGAGGGGGACAGAAAAGAAAAAAATAATGCATTCTTAATCTTAATGTGAGATGTCTTTTGTTTAGAAGGAGCTGATGCTTTAAAATGTACTCACTGCGATAGTTGGAAAAAAAAAAAAAAAAGATGAAACATTAAGTGTTAAGTTGTGGGAAGAGAGGGGAGAATATTTCTCTAAATACTTTCTCAAGTATTTCTCAGTAGGCAAAGGAGCTGGTCAAACATTCAGTCCCACAAGGCCAGTCCTTCACTATTAACATCTGCAGTGCAAACGGCAAGCTGCAAGCATGGGACGCGTGGCTGCGGCCAGGCAAACCAGATCCCATGGGTGAACCCCGAGCTTGCTGACCATCAGAAGTCAGCCTGGTGTCTCCAGTGGTTTCGTTCTGGACAGAGACCAACCCACACCCCACAGGTCAGCTGTCGCTTGCCAAAATGCTTAGCTTGGTCTGCTCTCTGCATGAGTGAGAAGTCCCAACGTGATGACAAGTGACAGAATCCTGTCAGGTTACAGACACCCAGCTGCAGGATGAACATGCTGTCTGCTTACAGTTACTGGGCAATGTGTGCCTATAAATTGAGGTGGTACCATGCCAAGGGAGAGGGAAGGAGTCTTCCCATATGGCTCCTAAATGCTTGTGTAGGAGACACAGGTGGGCAGGACAGTTGATTTGGGACTGACCTCTTTACATATGCTTCCTCTTTTGTTCAGGTTACACACTTTTTTTTGGAAAGCTTTTTTTTGTGGTTGCTGTTGAACTTTCTTCTGTCTTGTGTTACTGAGGAACATTGCCATGAGAACAGCAAGACCACTAGTTGGGTGTCCCTTCTCATCCCACCGTAGCACATGGGGCTGGGATTCACAAACAGGAACTGCTTGTTAATGTCCTGAAGTGGCTTTAATAAGAGTCCTTATGGACCTCTCCACATCCCTAAAGTTTATCTTTGAAGGGATTCGCTTAATGAGAAAAGGGGCAGGAATTTAGTTTGGTTTCTCATCGTTTACGTTCTCCTATTTGCTTCCAAATGGGCTGGCTTCAGATGTTCCCAGCCCTTCCTTTATCTAGTTTGGGACACGAAGTCCCTTTGCAGGTGTCTATTAACGGGTCCAGCTGGACCAGGGTGAGCTCAAGGCATTTTAAGGTACACCTCTGTTCAGTGCTCTAAGACTCTAGTTGGTTGTGGCTTAGGTGCTCAGCAAAAGGAAGTATTTTTCACATGATACTTGCTTTTATGGGTAGGAACTATGTTTCCAGCTGTATCATCGGCAACTTTCATTAATGTTCCTTGTTGAACAGTAGCTTTTTCATCTTTGTGCTTCGCTAACATTGTAGAATTAAATGGGTTTTTCTGTCTTTTTGATTGTATCCTGATATTCTGTCACCTTTTGATCTCAGTGTCATGCACAGACTGCAAACTCCTTCAGGTGCAGATTGCTGGCTGCCTGAGGCTGTGTATGGGTGTGATTTTTCTTTAGAGGGTCATTACTCTTGCAGGGCCCAAGACACAGTGGTATTATGAAATAATAACAATAATAATAATAATAATAGTCATAATAATATGGGTAATACTAATTTCCACAATACCCTTGTGATACGTAGGGAAAACAGTTTTGTTTAAAGTTTGTTGAGAGCTCTAGGCCACTGGAAATGGCAACCCTAGAGACAGCAAATGGCCTGAAGTACTGATACATTTCTGACTTTATACAGCAACTCCTGCTTAATCCGATCACTGGTTAATTTAATCCTGTTTCATTTGATTGGAGCCCCTGGAACCAAATCATTTGTATTGTGTTTTCTCTGGTATTTCTGATCATTGTCTTTGTTAATTTGATCAGGATTGATTGAACCAGTCATTGAAAGTAAATCACGTAATTAATCACATGCAGCATTAGAAAAGCAGATCCTCTGTTAGTCTTGTCAGCTTTTATCTCTTGTTTTTCTTCCCCAGTACATGGAGTTAGGACATCCTTTAGAAGGAAGCTTCTATTTAGAAAGAAGCATGTAAATAAATGTATACATCTATTTATTTTACTGTTTATATTTCCACTCGGAGGATCTCAGAGCTCTGTGACCCTTTCTGATGCAGGGGTGTTGGGTAGGGTAGGTATTGGGTGTAGGGTCTTTCTTAGTGACTCAACTTTCGTAATGATTTGATATGAATCAATTCAGCATATGATCCACATTTGGATTTGGCACAGAATCACCAATAAATATAAAAACAAGATAAGGATCTGGGTTTTGTTTTAATAATGTCTGGATAGTCTGGTGCCCAGTCAGTGCACTTGTCTGAAGCCCAGGCCTGAAGCTAATGGTTACTCCACAAACTGTGGTGGAATATGTGGGTAGGAAAGGAGATTCTGGATTTGCAATAAAGATGATTTTTATTTCTATATGTTGCATGGAAAGGAAATTATTCTTTTTTTATTATGATTATTTTATTTTATTTTATTTTAAAGTAGATGTTTGGTCCTGCTCTTCTCTCATTCTGTGTGATACTTGTGACCAAAGCTGGCCATTTTGATCAGCACTGTTAGATATTTATAGCTTTGTCTTCTAATTGAAGCTATGTTATAGCAAGCCAAGGCTCTGTTTGACTCCGAAGGCAATAGTTGCACAAAGAAGAGCTAAAACTCCCTATACCTTTCCTGAAAGCCACAGCAAGTTCATCAGGGGACATGCCACCTCTTAACAGGTATTATCCTCAAAGACCCCATGTTGGTCTCTTGGCAGTTCATTCAGAAGGGTCACGAGGGCAGTGTCTGCCCTGCACCCATCCTAGCAGAAATAGTAGCTTCTGCGGGACCATGACCTGCAACGGTGGAGGAGGAGAATTAGGTAGATCAGATCATGACTTGGTGTGACAGGTGAGGTATCCCTACCGAAGGTTATTTAATTTTAGCTTCCCTGCCTGGCTTACAGAACCAACCTGCGTTATTTAGGGCTCACGATAACCCTTCTCTTCCGCCCTGTAACCCTGAAGTTTCGTGAGCAAATGGGAGATTATTTTTAGAGGTGGTTTAGCTTCCGGGGAGCTTAGAGAGTAGGAGTTTGTAAGCTTTCGCTAATGTAAATTTTGTTTAAAAGATACATAACAGAGGATTTTCAAAAGCACAAAGTCTTTGCCCAATGTCCCCATCCTTGCTGGATTTCTTCTTTGTATTGAGTCCAATGGCCAAGACTGGACACCTGGAAAAATTTCATCATGAAGTAATAAAAAACAAAGGAATGTAAAACTATTTGTTGTTAGAGGAAGTTTAGGTAGAATCTAATCTTACCCGTTTATCCTCAGATGATGGACTATTTGGAATTACAAGTAGCTACGAATATAGTGATATTGAAGGATCGCCTGATTTACACCCCAAAACCAAGAGCAAGGTGCCTGGAAAAAATGGGTGTCAATGTAGCACAGTTTTGGCAGGCCTACTAGTAATGCCAGCCACAGCTATACCATTATCTGTTTTACTTTAAATCGTGTGGCTGTGGACAGCAAAGTATGTCTAATAGCCATTTGCTAGATTTATAGCCTGGTATGTGATGTGTTTGCCATTAATCTTTTAGAAGGATGATGGCTGAGGCAGCCAAAGCATTCATGCTAGTCTACGAATCAGTTCTGCTGAAGGAAAACAGGAGAACTGGGCAGCTTCCTACTGGTAGCGTGGAGATACGGAAACAAAAAGAGCACAAATGCTTTGATGTAAACCTACAAACTGGAAAAATTGGAGAAAACGATGGCTATGTTTCCAGAAAAAAAAAAAAAAAATTAGAGCTCTGATGTAAATCAAATGAAATGACCACCCAACTGCCTGTGCTTGCACTGAACTTCTGGTGTTAGTAAAGCTGAGTCTGAATGTATGTAGGGCTGCATCTTGAGACCTCATATTCTCAAAAAAGACCTGCCAGTCACGTCTGGTCGGAACAGCTTTCTGAATGTTTAGCTTCTTTTAAGAACCAACTGGGAGATTGATGGGTTCGATCTGTTTTTGCACAGACTTGTTTGAGTCTTAAAATGCATTTTCATCTGTCTGCATGGAAAAAAAAAAAAAGATTTTAATAAGAACCATTGAGATATGTGATTTTGGATTTAAAAGAAATATAGGATATTATTTTAGTAGTTTCACCATGAAATACATTTGAGCTTCTCCTGCATAGCCCAAATTTTTAACAAGATCAGAGCAATTACAAGAATAGGCAGATTGCAGATGTTATCTTGTGTGTAGGAAAAGGGATGGATTATTAAAGTGTATATCCTCTTTGAGAGATGCAGCTCTCTAATCCTGTTTTTCACGTCTTAATTTTAGTGACTGCATAACTTACCTTCATAAGATGCTTTTAATTGAACATTTGAATATAATTTGAATAAAGCCTAATATATCTGGGATTCCTCCTCCACTCCCTTAAAATATGATGTGAAATTTATTAGTCTTAATGTACATATCCCAGAGCTAATTGTTTTATCTTGTAAATCAGTTTCTCCTCATCTTTTGTACGGCTTTTACTTTCAGATTTAAAGAATAAATAAATTCTTGATTGGAAAGTCTTTGTTGTATTGCAGCAGAAAGGGGGGGGGGGGCAGCTTTATAAATGTAAAAGGATTTTTAGTTCTTTTTTAATTATTTACAAATGCTGAGTTAAAGGACAGTGGATTTTGAATTATGCATTAAATTAGCATCTTACTGATGGAAGACTCTCAAAGAAAGTTGAGGTTTTTAAATTGCTATGAGCCAAATTCAGCCACATTTAATAGCTCAATTGATGTTGATGAACTTAAGGCAGTGATAAATTTGGATGTATAGGCTTATTTTTCTTTTTGCTGTGAAAGGTAAGCATGCTGTTTCTACAGTACTGACTGTCCTTTTGTTTGAGAGTCGACTGAGTATACTTTGATCCTTTTTTTAGAAAAAGAATTCTCTGTTCTCCCTTAAAGAAGGCTTCCTGAGACCTGGATCAGATTATGGAAACTAAAGTGAGCACACAAAAGTGCTTGTTAGAAAGTGAAATTTATGTGCAAACTAAATGTGCCCTTGATGATAGCCTTATTGATTAAGCCAAGTTAATAAATCAGTAATATCGTGCAGCACTGTTCAACAGTCACAGGCTTATCTTGGTTTTCCTTTTTTTTTTTTTTTTTTTTTTTTTAATGTGCCTGCTGTGTAGGCAGAGAACATGCACTTTCCTGCCAAGGAGTGTGTACTACAATTGAAACACTGAATTCAGAGGGCTTGAATGTAAAATGTCGGCATCCGATACAACAAAAGGGAACTTCACAGAAGTAACTTAATGAAGGGATTGGAGCCTAAAGTGACGTAGCCTTTATTTTTTTAAGCATTCCTCTTTTTTATTCCTAATGCTTCAGGCCATGATCCAAAAAAGAAACTTAAGAGTCCTGTTTAGATAACTAAAAGAAATTCATGGGAAATTTGAGACAAAAACACCACATGGAGGATGACTCCTGACCCTATCAATGGCCAGCATTTGCATGCAAGATAAATGTTTAGTTTTCAAGCAGTCTGCCATTAGGTCATTCTCAAGTAGCTTTGCTAGCACACAAGGGTTACATCCTTTGTACACCCTTGGGATTCTGGTCTGACAAGCACTTATTCCATTATTACCCATGTTTCCTTTTGCCCTCTGACAAAAAGCACTTATGATGAACTGGATTTATCCGCCTCTACCCTAGGATCCCTGCAGGACCTCTGAGAGCCCTCTTGCGTTGCGTAGTGCATGTTCTCTGTAGTACGTGCTGCTGAATTGTTCCTGATGTCGCGCATTTTTTCTCCGTCGTGAGATGCTTTTACATTCGTAGTTTCGCACTGGTTTTGGGGTTGATCTGCATGCCAACCGTGTTAGCAGAGGAGGTTCTGCTCAGGCTAAAGTGGGGCTTCTGTGCTCGAACCCAGTGTCGTGCGCTGATGTCCCTGGTGTCCTGGAGCAGCAAGTGTCGCAGCCGGGACCTCGGTTCGATACCTCAGCTCCGTTCCCTGATGTTCTCGCTGAGAAACGAAGGCAGCTGGGTGAGTACCTGAGCTTATGCCGGTGAAATTTGCCAAGAC
Organism: Aythya marila; assembly: GCF_965140915.1. Classification (NCBI taxonomy): domain Eukaryota; kingdom Metazoa; phylum Chordata; class Aves; order Anseriformes; family Anatidae; genus Aythya; species Aythya marila. The sequence goes on from NC_139044.1 coordinate 111,960,969, forward strand.
AGAATATCAAGTGCCATTTATGAAGCACTTTTTTTTATCATTCCATGGTCTTGAATTTATTCCCAGCTGATGCTGAGCACCTAACTGGAGCAACGGTGGGAGAGTGGTGGTCGTCCTGGGCAGCGCAGCCACCAGAAAGAAATAGATAGCATCTATGGTCACTTCACAGCCTTCTTCTATCCCATTTTTCCCTCCTTTTCCATAACCTTATGCCTCCCCAGACCTTCATGCAGTGTGGATAGGGAGCCTTTGAAAGGTTGAGTGAGGCAGTAGACCCATTCCTGGCATGGAGTTATCTTCCATTGCATTACTAGAGCTTGGGAATTTGGCCAACCACCTTATTTAGGAGGGTAACCAGGGCACAAATGTGAATGAAATGGCAAAGACATTGGCCCAAGAGGTTGGTGTTGGGGGGGTGAAGATGTTGGATGTGCCTGTACACCTGTCTTAGCAGCTCACAAACTGGGTGGCGAGAAGCCCTGCTGCTCACGGAGCTGGGATCAGGGCGGTTGTGCCGTGCCGGTTCGAGATGTGGACCTGACTGCACTCAGGAGTTTCTCCAAGCCCTTGTCATTAATCTCTAGGTTGGGGATGTCTTTAAATCCTCTGAAACACGGGAATTGATGCAGACAGCACCCCGCTGCTAAGTGATGTGTCTCGCCTGGCGGCTATACCTCAGTGCTCCAGAGCCCACACCGGCTGTTCGCTCGTCGCTGGATGGTGGTTAGGATTGCAATATTGAATGATTCTCCCAACTCAAAAGGAAACAAAGACTTCTTTTGTCTTCTCTGCAGGGTAGCAATATTTTTCCTATGAGTTAACTTTATTATTCTCCTTCTCGCTGCTCCCACATTAGCTTCGGAAAGAGAAAAACAACACTGTGTCATAGCAGAATTGCCTGGTAATGGGAACTGTAAGGTAGATGAGTTCTTCTCTCCACCCATGAGCAAGTTCTTGAATAAGGTTTTACTGCAGGACAGCTCATTCTGTTTCTCTTGCACACTGGCCTGTCCATATCTCTTAGGTTTTTAATAAATTACAGCACATCCTTCTCTTAAAACAAGTTTCCTTTCTGTAGCCTAGCCCAATGGCTGGTGCTAGGGGGATGTTGCTGTCATCACTGCATCCTTAAAAGCTGTGCATCCATCCTTAACAGCTTCTTTGGCCCTGGACTAGACTAAGAAGTAAGCTTGGGATCTTGTCCACTGCAATATGGGAATATACCCCAGTCAAAGATCCATCCCAGTGTGGTTCAGGATATACGTGCATGCCTCGTGCACTTAGATAATACCTGTTTCATACAGTTTTTAGTAACACGAACTACTAAATTAGACCATAAATGCTTTGGTGCAGAGACCACTGAGCTTTTTAGAGCACCAGGCACGTTCAGGTTTAAAAACCAACCAGAGTCATTACTTGTTAGAGCAAGGCATAGCTAACATCTTTAAAAGGAATTCCCTCATTAAATTGAAGTTGCTTTTACCCATGACAGGCCATAAAACCTGAGTCCATGGGAGGGAACGTTTGCCTCTATGCATGCATGTGTCTTAGCCTTTTTATTTTCAATGGGGAGAGAAAATAGAGTGGGTTGCATATTGGATACATTATCTTAGTATTAAGCTGCCATTCCCAATCTCTTTTGGATAATTGGAACAGAGAATCGCTACTTCTCATCCATCACTTTAAATGAAGGCCTTAGTAAAATAATTTTGGTCGCTGGGCACCACAAATAAGATCCCTCTATCCAGATTAGTTCTTTTTTGCTCATGAAACTGTTTGAATAGGTCTTAGCACTCTGAGCCGTGGCAGGATATATGTCAGCAGTTTTACAAGCCTTTGGGGAAATCGCTCAGATGTGTTTATAAGGACCTCCCAGGAAGCATTTTGTGTTGTTGAGCCTGGGGAAAATCTAATCAGAATTTTCGTTGTTGCATTTTAGTTGGTTGGGGGCTGTTCTTTAAAATTCAGCTAATATACTCCATAATGCTGGTAGCAGTGCAGTAGGTTTTATGTTTCCATTGGCATAAAGGTCTTGCTAAAAGTTTAGGTCTTATTTCATCAAAAGAGACAGCTTTTGTAAAGATTTGGACTTGAAACCAGACAGCTGTGGCTATTCCTAGTGAACAACTAATACTAACCATGTAAACTGATGTAGAATAGACTGAATCACTAATTCCCAATCTTTAGCACCAGCTGATTGCCGTGAACTTGCAAACTTCCTTGTGGATATTCTGTAAAGCCCCATGAATCTGAACGTTTTTAATGTTTTAATTTAATAAGGTTCAGTGGACCAGCTGTACACCAATTACTGTTGCCTATGGGCCATGGTTTATGACTATTTAAGCTTAAAAAAAAAAAAAAAAAGAAAGAAAAAATCAGCAACCTGGCAACTTGTCTGTGTTAGTCTGATGTAATTTTGAAGTTGTTCCATCTTGCTCCGTTCTGCCTGCACATCTGTATTGCAGTTAATTGCCTTAAAACTGTGAGACTGGTACTGCCAGGGTGTCTGTTTTTTTTTGTTATCTAAAAAGCTTGATAAAAGGACTTCCAGTTTTGTTTCATAGAATCCAGCTAATCCTAGCTTTGTATTCTTCTTGTATATCTTTGAGGGATATAACATTGCTGCCTGTGAAAGGTGCCAGTCAGGTTTAAGCCAGAGGTGAGCAGAAGGGTGAGTTCTGCATTAGAGCAAACAACCCATCAGGAGAGCAGGGCTTTGCACCAAACCCTTCCTCCCTTTGAAGCTTACCATCGAGGCTGTGGGGCCACTGTGGGCTGTAAATATGCCTAGCAGATAACAGAATACATATGGTGTATTGGGGCTCCCCAGGCTTTGGGAAATGCCAAAGTGGCCACTGTCACAGGCAGCTCTCCTTTGCACTGCTCTGGATTGATTCAGCTCTGCCTCTAAGGCTTCTCCAGCTCTAGGTGACAATAATCACACTGTCCTTGCCAAATGTGGTGGAACAAAATCCTGCTGGGGACCCTCCTAATGTCACTTCATACCAAGCTCAACTTCACAGGGATCATGGTAGTAATTAATCACTGCTGAGCTCTGCTGGATTTAACCAAGAGACGTATTGTGAAAGACTTATTATCCATCATAAAACTTTTCAATTATTGCCTGACTTGCAGTCATTTACCTTCCATGCCATAATCTCTCAAGCCGTCAATTATTTTTACAGTGGAAGGTGTAGGACATAGTTGGAACAGCACATCATAAGCGTTGCTTTATCTACTGGGTTTGGCTCTAAGCTACTCATCAGCTCTTGTATTTATGTTGACTACAGAAGCCTAAATTGGCTGATTTGTGGAAAATAATAAATACAAAGATGAAATGCTTCTGATGAATGTTTCAGTGCATTTATAAAATTTGTGCACTGATTCAGTTTTCTGTAAGGTTTGTCATTTTTAACCATGGGATATTTTGCTCCATGCAAAATAGCATCACACTGATTTAATTCAAGATGTTCTTTTAGACAGTGAAGGATCTTCTGAATTATTTTGAACTGCTATTGTAATGCTTAGTGGCTGATTAGTAACTTTGAGAGGCTAACCTCAGGTAAATTAATTATGTTCTCAAGTGGATAGGAAAAAATCTGCTTTCATAAGAGCATATAATTCTTATTTACCTTTGTTCTGCCAATTTGTTGCATCGTGGCTGTCTGTGTCTCCCCTTCATTAGTCATCTTGTTGTACAACGTTAATGCTAGATTTCAAGAATTGTTGTTTGGCTTGTCAGCAGAGAGGGTCTTAACTAGGTAGAGCTATACAGCGGTGAAGAAAATTGGCTTTATGTAGGATGAAACGAAGGAATGGGGTCAAAGTGTGAATTAACAATTTTCCAAAATAAAGCAAAGAAATCTTGCTTTCTTTGCCACTTGTACTAGAATTGGGAGAAATGAGCATGACTATAAGAAATTCTACTTCTAATTGCTGTTTTAGCTGAGTATCAAATAGAAAATTGTTAAGAAACTTTAAACATAAGCAAACCTAATCTCCAAAACTCTCTTCTATAGAAGTACATCGTTGTTCACTGCTGCAGTTCAAAGTGGCAGGCATGAGGTGAAATATAAGCTTTCACTGAAATTTTGTATTTGTTCTTAATGGTTATTTCAAACAAAAGGGAGAAAGAAATCCTCAAATTTGGATTCAGCGTACTTTATTTGCAACAAAAAAGCCCAGACTGAACATTTTAGGGCTGCTACAGAGATGCTGATAATTGATTTAGTAATCTTTGTAGTCTGCCTTGAAGTTCAGGCTATGAAATAGTACTGCCATTGACTAGCCAGGCTTCACCTTTTAGAAACCTTCTTGTCTTTTCATGTAAATAGACATTTGTCAGTATTTTTAAATGTATGCCCAGTAGATTTTTGTAATGCATTTCTTTTTTTTTTTTTTTTTTAATGTGTTTCTTGTTTAATTCAAACAAGCAGCTGACATGAAAGCTAAAGATAAAAGTGTAACATAGTACAATTAGTTCCTGTGAAGTCCGCAGATCACTAATGGAACACATCTCTTCCCCCGGCACGGCTGGCATAATACAGGCCATTTTTTGGTCATTTGTGTTGTACATTAAAAGCATCAAATAGAGTGCTGTCATGTGCCTGTGCGCATGGACATAAAGTTCTTCTGTTTGATAATGTTGGAAATCATTTCCCTTTCCAAATATGCAAATCGGTAATTGCTGCAATTGGATCAGAGACATGCAACACTTGTAATGTAACCTTTTATGTATTAAGAAAAATAACGCAGAAATGAGATCAGAGACCAGATTTGTATATATAAACGAAAGGAATTTAAAGCTGTTTTTCTGTTTCTACCACCATTATTGTCTAAACCGTGTTTCATTAATGTGTGTTGTGATTTCATACCAACTGATCTCTAGCTCTTTCTGATCCAATAAATACAAGTTCAGGAATACAATTTAAGAACAATGTGCTGGGCTCGTGCATTTAAATCCACGGAGCCTCTAAGAAGCAGGATTTGTGAACTTATTTAGTGCAAATGTTTTCTTGGAAAAAAAATAGCATTTTGTGGGAGCAGAGTAGAAGTATCTATTGGCAGCAAACCCTTTTTCTCTTTATCGGTGCTCAGAGTATGGAATTCAGATACAGATTTGGTGCTGACTCCACCAGTTTCAGATGTCTCTGGTGCTCTAGTTTTTCAGAAAGCCAGCTTTAAGTTGCAAAATAGGAAACTCGATTTTTGTAGGACTTAGGAGAGCTGTGTCATATACTCCCTTTCCTACCCATTCGATACAGAACATATGGTTTCTTTTAAAATCATAGCATGTGTGAGGTTCTGTATTATTTAAGGTACAGGAGTATTTTTGTCTTATTATAGATCGACACCGTTTTAAAGCAGTATGGGGATGTAACAAAGTTACATGAGATATTGCACATCTTGACAATGCCACACAGTAATGGGAAGTATTACAAACCTGCTTACAAGGCCCATTCATAGAACAAAGAAGTGCAACACATAGATGCCACATGCGGAGTCTGGCATATGTGGGGTGTGATCTGAGTTGTGAAGCCTCCTCTTCTTCCTTGATGGTTCATAAAAATGCCCAATTCTCCATATTGTATTTACTGGTTCTAAGTTTTCTTTTGGATAAATAATAGGAGGTTGGGGGAAAATGTCTTGGCTGATTTTTAGGCAGAGAACACAGGTGGTGTTTTTTCCTTTTTCTTTTTTTTTCTGCTGAAGAGTGCTTTAGCCACTGTTAAACAGTTCAGTTACAATCCAAAGTGATACTGCTAACATGGACTGGTAAACCACCTACAGCATTATTTCCCCTGTCAAAGACTTTCTACAACGTAAAAGCTAAAGGTATTCAGATTGAGCCTTTTCTCAGGACAATTTATAAACAAAAAGCTTTTCAAAATTGAGATTTATTTTCTTCCCTTACTGCCCTTTCTTTGCCACTGAATACAATACAATGAATCTTAAAGCTCTCGCTTGTCTGCATGTCTTCACTTTTTGTCTTTACTGTCACTTTTACTTCAGCTGCAAAAGTTCCAGGTTTGAAAAGTTAAGAATGGAATGAAAAAGGTGGGGGCAGGAGGAAATGTGAATCTAAAATCTGGGTATCATTGTCCTTGGTGCCAATAGAGTAGAAAAAAATAATGAAGAGGTTGAAGTAAAGATAGGGAAAAAAAGGCAGAAAAGGATAAATTGTCACGTTTTGAAGAGAAAAAAAAAAAAAAGGAACATTAATTTGGACACTGTGAAAATTCTCATTTCGGGATTCCTTAGAAAAAAGACATTAAGAATTACATTTCCCCATGACCATCTGCATTTAACAAAATATATTTTATTAAAATGGAAATGTTTAAAGGAAAGTATTTCCACTGTGGCTTCTGGCAGCAAAGACAGCAGCACGGCAAAAGCCCTATCTTCCATCAAGGTCTGCACCCAGATCTCCTGATTGCCACAGCCCAGGAAGGATAAATCTCAGGTAGAAAAGAAATGTGTGATAGGAGATGTCGGAGGCATTTGGATGAAGGAGGGAGTGTTGGAGCAGAGCAGAAGAGCTAGGAAGGGTGTTGGTGGGGGCAGAAGGGAGGACAGGAGGAAGCCGCTGAGTGGAGGAGAGCCGGCACCTCCGATGGATTTAAAGAGGTGAGGAATGACAGATGGACTTGGGAAAGGAACGCATGTATTTGCAGAGGGCAGAAATGGGTCTGTTAATGATTTTTTTCATGCAGTGATTGAAGTACTAGTAATGGGGAAAAAAAAGCCAGTGGTGTTGACAGAGATTTCATTGGTGCAACGTGACCCAGGGCATTTATGGAGCCTCTGTACCTCCGTCTCGGAGCTAAATTACTTCCCAGATGTAAGGCAAACAAGCGATCAGTCAGACTGGCCTCCTATTCTTTATGGCTTCAATCCTCAATACTCATTCAGCAATAGGCAGCTGGTTCCGTTTTCTTGGTTTAGGGGTTCTGACACCAGTAAAAACAAAACAAAACAAAAACTTTTAATCTTCTAGCAATGAAATATACTGCCAAGTCAAATAAACGAGACCTGTTAGAGCACCCTCATTTTGTACAAGCCTTTTCTCTGCAAAGGCATGGTTGTTTGGGAAGAACCCCTGAAATTGCTGGGAGGGGGGGAGCTAGCTGGTTTAACATTTCAGTCCACGTGATAGTTTCTTTATCTACAAATCTCTGTCAGATCACAGACCCCTTGATGATTAGTCAGCCCCGATCCTTCCCCTACTTTACAGTTATTTTAACATCTCTGAAGAACTGCCAACATACCCACTTTAGCGGCCAATGGCTGTTACGCTGCTTTTTTTATTGGCATTCAATTTTAAGGGTTGACAGACAGTAAATACTGAGACTTCTCTTTACTGTTCTACAGTAATTTGTCCTACAGTTGTAAACAAGTCGCTCTTTTCCTGCCTTCTGGTAAACAAAACCCACCATTTTTGGAGGAGACTGAGCAAACAGAAGATTGTCCCATTTTAGATAAGCTGTGACTGTCTGAATGGATATTGCCATGCATGTTTATTTTTTTATTTATTTTCAAGGCAAAAGAAACAACTTATTTCTGAAAGTACTTGGTTTTGTGGTTTGTTTTTTGTTTTGTTTTGTTTTGTTTTGTTAAATGGTGGCTCTATTAAATTTCCAGAAATAAATATTTTTTAAATATTGTATTTTCTAAATAGATATGCCATGCAAGCCTAGAGGAAAGTGATATTTAAAGATATCCTCTTGGACTGTAACAAACAAGCAAGCTTCTAGTTATGACAAACAGTGATTATTCCAAATTATCTTAACACTTTCATTTTGTATTTTCTCTCTCTCTGGTAGGCACCTTGCATTTCCAAGACTGAAAATCAGCCTCAAGGACTTGCAACTAGCGTTAGGTGGGGACAGACACCCATCAATCAGTCTACACCCTGGGACACTGATGAGCCACCCTCTAAACAGATGAGGGAGAATGAAAACCCAGGTATGTTTTTAATCTTATTTGTAATTCGACAAGGGAGAGTCATTCAAAGCAAATTCAATGCACTATCCCCATTTACCTCTGTAAATTAGACTTCATTGTGAGCCCTTTCTGTATTCTTTAGCAGGGTTTTTCTCTCATTGTAAAGACCCCTCAAGTTTCTTCTGTGCTGGGGCTAATATAAATGTATTAAGATGCCTGCAAGTTCATTAAAGTGTTTTTTTTTTATTTTTCCCTTCCTCCTTTGCCTTCACTAGAGTAAAAGGCACTCTGTAATACTTTAAGACCTCTTTTATGTCCAGAACTACCTGAAATGATTTCCAGCTTCCAGACACATATCATACATTGTGCTACTATGCCAGACACCTAATTACAATCTCTTTGTAGTGGCTGGAGCACCATTATTATACACACAGAGTGTTTGTCAGGGAGCCATGAAAGCACGGTGGGGAAAGAGGTTAATTTTCTTGGAAGCGTGTGCTTAAGCTGCGTAAAGCGCAAAACACATAAAACCGTAAACATGCTGCATGTCACCTGATGAGTATTTTAACAATTGCACTCACATCGCTGTAGCAATTTTATGCACTTATTGGGTTGGAAGAGTTCCAGATCCCGAGCCGCTTTCGATACCGTGAAGGATAAGAGCGTGGCTCGGTGGTGCTTCGGGCGGACGCGGGAGCGTGACGGGCAGGCTTGGGGCGGTTTTGTTCTGGTCCCCCCCTCGGTGCCGAGCCCGCTACCATTGCCAGCCTTCCTTCATGCCGCAGGTGCAGCGCCCTGGGTCACCACGGTGGCGGCCGGCAGCCAGCCCGCCCTCATCACCCACTCCTACGGGATGACGCAGCCGCCCACCTTCAGCCCGGCCGCCAACGTCCAAGCCCCTGTCATCGGCGTCACGCCTTCCCTCCCTCCGCACGTCACCCCCCAGCTCCCGCTGATGCCGGCTCACTACCAGCTCCAGCCGCAGCCCTCCCAGCCCCTCAGCAACATGGTGGTCAACCTCCAGAGCCAGCCCTTGTACACCAACAGCCAGCCCCTCAGCATGCCCTCCATGAGTGGTGTGGGCCCGGTGGCCCACCCGGGCCCCGGGGCGGTGGGCAATGGCCACCTGGCTTGTCCCATGCTGCCACCACCGCCGCCAGCTCTGCCCTCGGCTGCCCTGCCCAGCAGCGCGCCCACCACCAACGGGCAGGCGGCTGCCCCGCTGCCCCCCAACGCGGCGGGGGGCCCGGACAACACCAACAGGGTGCAGATGCTGCGGACAATTGGCGTGGGGAAGTACGAGTTCACGGACCCCTGGCACCCCAAAGGTAAGGCGGGCCGGCTCGGTCCCGCGGGGCGCGCGGGCACGGACGGCGGCGGGGCCGAGGACGGCGGCCACCCAGGGCTCCCCACCGCTCTCCTCGGGCCCGCCCGCCTGGCTCCAGCGTCTGTCTCTGGGCTTTTCTGTAATGCATAGCTTTGATGAATTAATGATGATGAAAAGTAGTGCTTTAGAAGGAGGGGGGACGAACTTCGGGTAGCTTTTATAGGGAAAAAGAGCTTTCAGGGCCCATCAAATAAGCTGGTGCTTATCTGATATGGAGACACATTAGGCAGCCGTCATCCCATGCCTCCTCTTAAACTGTATGTTTACAGTTTAATGTATGCTTATGTATGTACAGATCATGTTTACAGCAGGCCACTTTCTTTTTGGCCCCAGTTGTGCATTAGTCACAACACTAAACTTTTTCAGCTGTTGCCTTCTCCCCCACTTCAGAGCCGAAACCAAACTCAAGCAACCCTATTGACTGAAGCTGAACAACCCAAAATGTTCAGCGTTAGGGTAAAACTCTTCATTACCAGCTTCATTGGGCTCAAATGCCACAAAACACCATGAATTGTCAGGAGCATTCCTGAAAGGTTGACCTTTTCTGATAAGTAGTTTCTAAATGAGCCACGTTGTTGGGTCATGGTGAAGTGTTATTTCCGAGTGTCTTACCCCAGACACTTTAAAAATATCTGCTGTCTGTGCGCTTAGTTTCTAATTTCATTTGTGTAGTTTTCCCTGCTCCCTTGAAAATCATGACTGTGCCACTTGTGAAGGTAAAGTGAAATGCAGCTTACAAAAATATAAATGCAGACCTATCAGCAAAATCAATTAAATTGATTAAAAAAAAAACACCCCGAAGGCTTCATTAAGTCTGTGATATTTTATGTATACATTTGTATTCAGACACAATCCATGTGTAAATTATTTACTTGCCACAAGCTATTAAGTTCTGTTGTGTGGCTCTGTATTAAAGACAAGGAATCTCTATTAAAAACGATTAGTCCAATAACTCTTCCTGCTCATTACATAAATTGTACTTTGGTATGTGCAAATCTTTACCAAACGTCTCTTTAAAAAGAGTTAAGACAAAAGCTCAGAGTACTTTTTTAAAGCAAAATATTTGAACTGCTTTTAAATTCTCAGCTTTGAGCCCTGAATATGACTAGAACACCTGCAGGGGGGTGATCTGTTGAATTTTTCTTCTCAAGATCTAGATGGGCTTTAAGTAATATGAGCCCTGGTGTATAGCCAAAAAATTACCAACAGTTGCTTTTAAAGAGTTTTGTTAATTCTTTCCCTTTAAAAGAAATGAAAACCCTCAAAAGCAATTTGTCAGGTTAGGTTTATGAGTTACAAACTCTTGGTTTTGTAGAAGGAGGAAGGGCAGAGATTTAAGCTCTAAGCCTGGTAGACTGAGCTGCTGGATGTCTCTTCTCTCCATGGAAGCTATTCGTCTTCTGAAGGCGTCATCTCCACTTTTCTTAGCCACCTATCCCAATTTACTGCACTGGATACTTGGATACATGATCAAATTAACACAATTTAAAGGATTACTTGGTGTCATCAGAGACGTGCAAATATACAATACAAGGAAAAACACATAAGCCTAAACCACTTTCACTGTGGTAATTTGATCACATATCTGAGCCCTAGTGACGCTAACCTAGTGAGACAAATGAGCATGTCAGTGACTGCACACTCGAGGTGAGGAATACTCTCAAATGCCTTGCATACTTTGGGCCAGTAGCATCAGCTGTTACGTACTCTTCCTCCATCAATTAACCTTCAGTGTATCCCTCGCTAGCAGGTGAAGCAAACTTCAAGTCAGAGTCTAAGTAAGAAGATAGTAAAATATTTAATCAGTCTTTTAATATTTGATTTGCAACGTCTTAATCAGCATTCTTGCTTAAACTGCTGTAAACCCTAGTCCAGTCTGATTGTCCGCGTGCCACTGAGCACTCGGGAAATGGAGCTTCGCTTGACAGCGTGAGAGGCAGCAGTCAGCTCACGAGGTGTTCGTTAAGGTGAGGGAGAGAGTTAATGAATATGCTGGGCATGCCAGACCTAGCTCTGGTCTGGTGTTTGGAAACCTTTGTACCTAGAAGAGGCTTATAAGGAGAATATTGAAACGAGCCGTATTTCTAATCCATGACAACTGCTGACACACTAACCAGACTTTACCTCATAAATTGCAAGCTAGACAGCTGTTTTCCCAGGGATTTGCTAGCTTCTCTATTTATGACCACCAGCTCTTGAGTTATTCCTGGTCCTGGAGCAGTTAAAAACAAACATAAGATAATGAGCCTGCATACACAAATGTCTCATAAGCAGGAGTTATTTCATAATGAAAAAGTCATCTCCTCCTAAGTCTTAAAAGCCCGTAATTCTAAAGCTATAATTCCTCTAGTCAGAGCTAATGTCAGAGAAGGTAAAAGTTGGACTTTGTTGCTTTTTAAACAACCTTCAAATGAGAGGAAAAGAATCAGGATAGAGCAGACAACTAGGTGTCTAACCAGACCTTAAAACCTTGCTAGAATAAGATTCTTAATATAAACATTATGAATTTCAATGTGACTCAATTTTCTTTTTTGTTTTGTTTTGTTTTGTTTTAATTTCTGCCCTTTGGGATTTCAGCCTCTAAAGCCCAACTGATTTCACAGTCTTACATGATAGCCAGCTTTCTCTCTGGGAAGAAATGGAGGCTATAAAAGTGCTGAGGTGTTCAAATATACAAGTTCAAACTAGTTCTCTGCTAGTTTCATTTAAATATATTCTCTTTCTTTCTTGGGGAATCTTGGCCACTATTATAATAGGAGCCACTGCTAATGGCCCTAAGATCTATCTCATTATCCTGAGATACTCTGTATTATTATTTGACTTGACAATCCAGTCTTGTACAGGTTTGAATAATTACCCAACTATCCCTTAAGTGAAAGAGCAGTACTTGCTAGTTAATATGATAGGATTTCTTATATTTCTTATATTTTTAGACTTTATTAGGGACCTGATATGAAACATCATGCTTAATTTCCCATATTTTTCACTTGGCTGTGTATACGTTGGGGCTGTATTATACTGTGTGCATTCAGAGCGAGGTTTCTTACTTGGCTGCCTCTAAATGAAAGTAAACAAATAACGTTGCCAAAAGTTAAAGGCACAGCTAGTATGCTGTCTCATTTGCAATAGGTCAAGAGATCTCGTTTACATGACTGAAAGAGTCAAGTCATTTCTGTGGCTTTGCAAATAATTTATTTTTGTAACAAGAAACATGGTATAAAACAGATAGGCCATTCTCTTTACTGTGTCACAGCTAATTCTCACCTAATTCCATTGAAACTACTCACAAGATTTTCTTGCATGGGTTACAGAATCTCCTTGGTCTGGATGGGTGATATTCTGCAATAGGATTCTTTATTGCTTCTATAATATGTTAAATATGAACATTAAGTTTAGCTGCATGATCCATTTACTTAGTGAATTTATAAAACAGTCACATTACGGGAGACATAAATAACGTTTCAAAGTAATTATTGCTTTTAGCAATGTGTGATGTTCTGTAGAGCTGCCTTATGAAATGCATGGGATCTTTCACCATATACAATCAACACCAGTTTTGAAGGGTCTCTGGTTTGGACTGTAATGGCCCTTTTGAAGATATTTCCTCGTGAAGATATTCAGTGAATATCCACAGAATTTCACATAGCCAAATTTTTATGGTTTCTTTAGAAAAAAGTTGAGCAGCAAAGAATATTCAAACTGAATTTCTGTATCTTCAGGCTACATGATGTGCCAGCACAAGTTGCACTTGCACAAGGTGCCTGTGCAGAGGGAAGAGGGAGAGAAACTGTCCCTTCAGTTTCTAACACAAGGTGCTAGTACCCCACGTCATGGTGCAGTAATAGAGGGCAACGTCTACATACCTGCCAGTCCATTTGAGCCAAGATGGAGAAAAGTTAATATGTGATAAAGGACTAAAATTGAGTGGTACTCTTGCCGGAATAACTGATTATCTGAGATTTAGTCCTTGACTATTTTATAGGGTAGTATGGTTCTTTATATCCAAGACTTGTAGTAAATCCAAAATTGAACCCCTGGTTGATAGCCCTGCTGTGTGTAAGACACAAATGGTCCAGCTTGAACTCTGAGATCTGTCATACGCCTGGAAAGAGTCTTTCTTCATAAATTCAATCTACCTTGAAGCGTGGGTGCAAAATCAAAAAATGAGAAAAAATATTTTTATTGCAGTACTTTCTCCTGCAGTGTAAAATTAGCCATGGACATTTTGCGTTTTAATTTATGGATGTTCATGGATAACATTGATGTTTGTTTCCATAGTATTTTTTCTTCTTTATTTTTTTTGGTTTGCAGTCCTTAACTAGTGGGAAACAAAATCAGATGCTAATTAGTGTTCATACTGTAATGACTGTAGAAACATAACAGTATCAGAAATAAAATCTGAATGTTAATCCTTGTAACACTAATTCCTTAACACTTCATTTTCAAGCATCACCAAATACCATGAACTAAACGATAACAAAACTACAAACGAATACTGTTGCATCATCACTTATTGATTGCACCTTTCACACTTGACTTTATTGCATTGGAATTCTCATTAGACTTCAGACAATATTTACTTTCCTTAATCATGAATAGTAACAAGGCAGACAACAACATTTTTTCAATAACCATCAGCTTTTTTTTCACAAAAGGTTGAATTTTCAAAGGGACTTCAGCTTGACCTGCAATTCTGTGAGCGTACGTAGTTTTGCACATTAATGCAAGAGGAGGGGAGGGAAATTCAAAGTTCAAACTAGCATTTGGAATCCTAATGACATTTACTAAAGGATTTGGTGTGATAAAGGCTTTAGAAAGTTTGTTTTCAGTTCTCAGCCTTGCATCAGAATACATGGCCTGTGTAACCTTAGGAAAATCTCCCCTATTTTTGTATCCATACATATAGAGAGATAAACAGTTTACATACGTCTATATACCTAAATTTGTATATTAAATATTACCATATGTCTGTAGGCAACTATATATATATATATATATATATGTATATAGTTGCAGGCAAGGAATTCTACAATAGAAATGTGCATTTTATCTCTTATTTCTTGTAGGACAGTTAGGTCAGCATAGCGGTCTGTCAGCATGGTACGTGCTTCTTACTGCATTTTCCTTAAGATAGTCTTGATTTTATGGGGTAGCCTGAATAGTACCAAGATACAAAAAACTAGTGATCATTTGTAGGCTCACCTTGCTAGTGACATGTAATTGTTCACAGAATGACAGAATGGTTGAGGTGGAAGGGACCTCTGGGTCCATCTGGTCCAGCCCTTGCTTTAGCAGGGCCACCCAGAGCAGAGTGCCCAGGCCCATGTCCAGGTGACTTGTGAAGATCTCCAAGGAGAAGACTGCGCAACCTCTCTGGGCTCCACCACCCACATAGCACAGAATCACTTCTGGTGTTCAGAGGGAATCTCCTGTGTTTGAATTTGTGCCCATTGCGTCTTGTTCTGGCACTGCAGAGCCCGGTTCTGTCCTCTCTGTACCCTCTCTTCAGGTATTTATATACATTTTCAAGATCTCCTCTGAACCTTCTCTTCTCTAGGCTGCAGTCCCACCTCCCTCAGCCTCTCCTCATAAAAGAGATGTTTCAGGCCCTTCATCATCTTCATGGCCCTTCACTGGGCCCCCTCCAGTATGTCCAGGTATTTTATGTCGGGGAACTTAGAACTGGACACGGTACTGGTAGTTTCACCAGTGTTAAGTAGAGGGGATGGATCGCTTCCCTCTACCTGCTGGCCTTGAATACTTGGCCTAATGCAGCCCATGCTACAGTTAGCCTTCTTTGTGACAAGGGCACAATGCTGGCTTATGTTTTAGCATGTTCACCTGCAGTAATAAAATAAGTGCTTGAACAGGTCCTCTAATTTAAAATGTTTTTCAATATTGATTGCAGTTTTCTGTCATCAGAAATGGAGTAGCAAAATTGATGAGGGGCATCTGAGCCATCAGCTGAGTGAGACTGAAATACATTCCACCTTTTTGTGTTCCAGACGGAGTATTTTCAGTAATTCCTGCCCTGTCTTTTAATGCCACTATTGGTCAGGTCATGACAGACAATGATTTAGTGCATTGAAGAGTCAAAGAGGATTTGTAATAGTCCTAGAACATTACCTCGCTAAACGTACAGCATAAAGAAGGTCACTGAATTCTCCTTTGATTGACAGTTCTCAGTGTGTGAGTGACTTGAGATTTCCAAGTTTCAACTGGAGCAGGAGCCTCTTACCACTACCAATATTTTATAAGGGTTATTTAAAAAAAAAAATAGTATAGGGTTGCTAAAATGCAGTAAAAACTGAAACTACTCTTAAAACTCATCTGCTCCATCGTGCTTATATTGATACCTATTTTTTTAGAATAAACTCCAGATTGGCAACTTTAGTTCATCTGTTCTTGAAAGTACAGAGCTAGAGAATTTTGATTTTATTCTGTTAAATGATTTTATGTCATCACTTGCAGGTGCCTTTAGGTAATGACACAATAATAAATTTTAAGATGTCTTGAAACATTGCATACACTTTCTCCCCACTCAAAGTCTAAGACGTGCTTTACTTAGAACGTGGCTTCTTAACATGACAGTGGCCACTAAATGCATTTGAAGTAGGTCTGAGAGGAGGCAGGGCTGAGTTCTGTTGAATTACTGTTTTGTCTCCACACAACACTAGACTCACAAAGTACAAATTTTCTCAGGGACCACTTGATACCCAAAATCTAGGCTGCCTTTGGCGCAGAATAAGCGAGCGGCAAATTTTTTGAATGTAAACAGGTAATGAACCAATATAATCTATGGTATAATTAAAGCAATCTCCTTCTCTCTCATTTTCTAGGCTGGCTACCTGTTCATCCATCCATCCAAATCCTGTTCCAAAAACCACTCGCAGAGAGCTGGAACTGCATTTGGATGTTCTGAAAGTTGCTCACTCTACTGCCTTCCAAAACTCTTGTGGTGTCCCTGTTCTCCCTTCAGAACCTCTTATGTTTATTTTCTGATTTCTCTGGTCTTGTCTTCCCTTGATCCTTTGTCTTGTTCATCTCCTGACAGATATTTGGATGCAACCTTTGTCTCTCCTCCTAGGTTCACATATTATTTTCTTTTCACATAGTCCTCATATGCCTGGAGCCACCTCAGAACCATATTTCCTGAATGTTCAGTTTTCTCCACAAGTTTGGCTTTTGAATTTCTCACTAAGATTTCCTCTTCACAGTGGATACTTCCACTTCTTTTGCTTTCATTGATTTAAAAACAGAGAGTCAAGTTACAGCTACTGCAGAAAGTCAGCAGAGGTTGGGGGCTCTTTCGGTTTCCCTACAAGAAAGTAGAAATGCATTTTTTTTATATAATTGTTGGTCCTCGGTGAAGCAGTTGCTGAACTCTGAATGAAAAAGAATCATTTTTCTTGTTGCATTCCACGTAAGAATCATTCTATCCCATGTTGGGTTAAAAAAAAAAAAAAAAAGAAGTCTAAGCAGATTTGCAAAATACAAACATTTCCAAATAGCAACTTTTCTTACCCTGCTGTGCCTTGAGATTGCAGATGATAAGTTCTGCTATCCCACGGCGAGGCTGGGTTTGAGCTGCAGTCAATAATAATAACAACATGGGACTTGCATAACACCTTGCATCTTCAAAGTGCTTTACAAACATAAATCTAAAAAAAAAAATGTTTATCTTTAAATAACTGATCATACTTTGTAAGACAAAAGACACAAGGACTTCTGCTGAATTAAAAGGAGGAATAACTGTCAGGAAATTAGGTTTGGCGTAACATCCCACCAATCTGCTTGTTTCTTCTATGTTTACATGATGCAAACTTTGAGGAAAGGAAGGATTTGTATTTTGTAAATTAGAAATAACTTGTATCAATGATTTATTTTCTTTTTTTTTTTTTTTTTTTCGTTTTGTTTTGTTTTGTTTCCTTAAGTACAAAATAATTCAGGCCACAATTTGAATAGCTCATGTAAGAAAATTCTTCCCAGCAATAGACATACATATTTCTGGATGTTGTATTTCTGTACTTTGTCACAAAGATATGTTACTGAGTTCTTTCCACACAGTAGGATTTTCAAGCTTCTTGTATTCGGTCTGTTTTCTGTTCTGTGTATATTCAGGTTTCTAGCCATATGAAGCGAGGATAACAAGGTATTTGTATATCACTGCATGTTAATATTTACAAATCATGACGTTAGATTCCCAGACAAGTTATTCTGGAAAATATCATCAGGTGAAATCATCACTGGGAAGGAGATACATAGGCTTGCAGGAATGATTACACATAGAGAAAACTTCCATGTTTCAGAAAGACAAGTAAGGGTGACAAAGTTTTGTCAGAATCAGTTCAGAAAATTACAACATGTAATGTTTTACAAGATTATTACTGCACTGGAAAAATACTTGGACTACTGAAAAAATCAGGAGGTTCAAGAAAAGGGTTTGACTAGGAGTATAGACAGCAGTATATATATACATGTATGTGTATGTACATAAATATATATTCGTATATCTATGTGTACACACAATTAAGTCTGATGCATTTGGCTAGACAAGGTGCAAGATATCTAATCACGTTTCCACAGTTTGATTGTGTTATACTTTCCAAGGACCTAAAATGGAGTTTGGAGGGTTTGCCTGAAGACTGCACAGATCTGCTCAGTGGCATTGCAACATCAAAAAACAAGAACATAGGACTAAAGAGAACATTACATTTTTATTTATGACTCCTCTGATGTTTCAGAGGAAAACAAAGTATGTTTTGTCCATCAGTCACTAAAGTATTTGGGTGAGGATGAGGAAGATGATATGAAAAACACAAAATTGGCTAAAACAGAAGATCCTTAAGAGGATCATGGGCTGACACTGCTGCTCAGTCTGGCTGATTTATAGGGGGATCCAAACCCAACATCAAGCCCAGCTCCTCTGTGTGACCTTTTCCTTGTGAGTGAAAACATAAATGTTCCTTTCATCCCCAAGCTGTGGATGCTCTTTAGAACAAGGAGCATTTTGCACAAAACACTACCATCCTGTGGAAAACAGATGGAGGAGCAGTGCCAGTAGCCTCCTATTGCCTGTAACCTAGGAAATAGGAAATTCTGCGCTTTTCCTTTTCCTGCATGCTGTGCAGACTTTGTTACAGATGTGAATTTTCTAGATGGCTGAATTTGCTGGGGTTTAGGTGTTTTTCTGCTAGATATACTCCTGTCATGGCCAAACTGTGCTGTTTTATGAGCAGTGCACTTCTTTGAGGGTTTTTTATACTTCTGTAGGGTGGTTAGAGCCCTGATTTGGAAGCCACATTGAGCATCCAAATAGAAAAACACTTTGCAGGAGCATTTCAGAGCTTTAGCTAGATGGATGGCAGGTACCTCCAGCATGAATCTGTCAAGTGATTTCAGTTTCAGGCACATGCAGATATTTAACACTGAAGATAAGAAATATTTACAATAGTCTTTTATTTGCATAAATGTAGCTCACATTCCTTCAGCTCCATTATAACACAGTTCTACATGTATTTTACTTGCGAGAATGGTAAAAGCAAATTTGACATGCTGCCCAAGGACAGCTGCTACTCTGCTACTCATGTCCAGAAATGGAGTACGTTACAAGAGCAATCTGATAAAACCTTACACCAGCAAGATTTTCTTCTGTGAGAACTTAAATCAGCTCCACAGCTCTTCCCTGGAAGTGCCACTTATGCCTTTGGATAAGCCATTACCATTTTACTTTTTTTTCCCTCTCTCAAAACTGCCATATAGGCAAACCATGTGCAGTGAAAGCAAGTGAATTTAGGTGTTATCAGTCAGAGATGCTTTAATTCACTTGCAGTGTGATAAAGCAATGCTGAGAACATCACTTGGCTTTAAGGGTAAATTAAATCAAGAATTTTATCAAAGCCAGGAAGTGATTTTAGCATATATTTTTTTTCTCCAAATTCTTGGATGTTGTAGTGACAGATTCAGTACTTCAGTAAGATTTGGTATTTCCTGAGACTGATTTTTTTTTATTTAAAGAAAGTGTAGAAGGGCTGAGAAACTAGAAAATTGTTTGGGCACAGTAAAGGCATTAGTTATTATTTATGCACCAAAGATCTATGTAACTGTCTAGAAATAGTGTCTAAACATATTAAGAAGGCACATTCTAAATACCAAAATATGTTCTAATAGACAGTTGAGAATTGGAGTCCATCTGAAAAGTGCAAAGTCCTTTTGCATTTATTAAATGAGTTGGCGACATGGGCTGGTTCCTACCACTTTGAACTTGCTGAAAGCAATATTGGCTTTTTAAGATAGCTTCACACTGCAGCGGGAGGTAGCCATCCCTAGAGCAGAGTTGGGCCCACACTGTGTGTTTATGGCAGAAAAAGGGGTAGCCATATTGCATCCAAATGAAAGGAGAGAGGTGCTTTAAGGATGTAAATTATAATTACGCAGTCTGGATCTAGATTATAATTACATAGTCTGGAACTACGCCAAGACAATGAAATTAATATTTTAAGTTTGGAGGGAAGAAAAATGAGATAGCGTTTGGCTGGGTTCGTAGCTGTCTGTCAGCCATGAACTCACAACCAAGAGAGTGCAAGGAACCTACCTCCCAGAAAGAGATGCAGAGACATTTACTTAAAATCTTAAATGCACAATGGAATATGTTAAAAAGATCATAGTAATAAGGAAACGACGCGATGACATTGTTGAATGTTACTATGTGGTTAGTAAATGAGAAAGCAGGATCATTTATATTCAAAACTGAAGTATTACTTCAAAGAACCCCAGCTGGTAGTCAAGTCTTTTGGGTAAGATTTCTTCCCTAACTTACCTAAATTTAGAAAGTAGGCGCATTACCCAGTCACATAAACATGGGCAGTTAGGGCCGTGTATATCCTAGGCCTGAAGTACATCTTATCTGGTCTCCTGGTACTGGTAGGGCCCACCTTTTCCATAGGTGTCAGCTGCTTTTAGGTGTCTCGGCTATCCCAGAGCATCAGGCAGTGTCAGTAGCCAGCATGCCAGCTGCTGAACCCAGTTGAAGCTGGTTGCCCACCTGAATCACGCTCAGCTCCGTTGGCTGCACTGATCAGATTTCCACAGACGCAGGAGCTCAGACACCTAAAAGACTTAGATTGAATATAAATATCTTATCATAACCTGGTCCCATCCTAAATTTCAGAAAAAGGGTCAAGAGTCTCAGAAGATGTACACCTCTTGGTGAACACTTGCTTCACTGTCAGAAGTACAATATCACAAAGTACAACCCTTGTATTTTACAGATAATTTTTTAAGTGGGCCTTTTGATATTATGGGTTTAAAAGTTACCTAGCAGTAACACAATATTTGCCTCTTATTAACACTAAAACATATTGATCCAGGAGAGGTAAGCAAACAGTCTAGCCCCCATTTGTGATCAAGTTGGCTTGCCTCATTTGCCCATGGACAGCTTCTTCTGCATGTCATACATCCAGTGTTTTACCTGTCACTATTTTCATTGGCATAACTAAAGCTAAGTTCAACATATATTGCCAACAGTTTTGATTTGGTTTATTAAAGTGCTATTTATACTTTTATCTCACGAATTTATCGTACTATCTTACACTGTTTAATATATTATGGCCTACTGAGAGTTTGAAGAAGCAAGAAGCTTAAGATACCTCAATCAGGAGACGAGACTTGCAGTAATGCAGTGTCCCGCCGGGTACTTGAGCTTTGTGGTTTTGCAGTGACTCAGAAAAAAAAGAGTGCCATGTACACTGTCTCACCAGCTCTTGGTCTTTTCTCAAAGGTTTCCTCACTAATTCCCAGCTCATCACGGTCCTCATCAGCCTGTGTAATGCGCTCATCACACGCTCATTTTCAGCTTTTGATTTGGCCAGGCTGTCTGCTGGGGAAGACTTCCTCTGGTAGAAGTCTCCAGGTACATGAACAAGTGAGCTCTAAGTGTTACTAATAAAAAATCCTTTAATCCACTTTAACAATGATAAATTGGAACTGAGAACTTCTCCTAACTTTACAGATGCATTCTGTTCAGAATTTCCCTTAAGCCAGGAAATCACCTTACGGGCAAGGGAAAAGGCCTAAACACCCCGATGTGGACAATGGGAATTGAAGGCCAAATGCTCAATGACTTCCTGGCTATCTAAAGCACCTAATGATGACTGTCCTGGCTATCTGAAGCACCTAATGACTGTCTGCTGATCTGCTGACATGGCTAATTAATAGCAAATTCACTGGTCATTACCATTATTTTTATTCTTAATTCACACTGACAATTCCCTTTTATTTTTCATTTTGTTTGTGTTGTAGTCTACAAGATGAAAGGAAGTATCTGATGTGGACCACAGCAGTGTAGCCTGAGCAAAGGTCTGGCTAAAATGTGCCTTTCTGGAGTTAGATGTATTAGCTATATTGTCTTGGCTGTCAGTGCATCACACCTGAAATCTGTATTATAATCCACGCACTAGTCTACATTTTATTTCTGCTTGTATGCTGAGGAACATAGCATGGTCAGATATAAAGAAAAATGAAGTCTTTTTTCTTCTTCTTGCCAAAAAGCGTAGGTTTTTCAGCTAAGGGCTTACCTCTAATGGTTAGTTCCTCTTGTAATCCCCACAGATAGTGGCACTCTAACATGTCGCACAGTACAGCTCATATAGCCATGCTATACAAGGTCCAAACTAACATCTGGGCAACAGGAGGGCCCTTGGAGGTTCACCTACCTGGCCTCCCATGTGTTGGTACCACTGCTGAGCTCCTCTGGGAGCATGCCAGGTGCCTCCTTCGTGCCATCAGTACCTCAAGTACTATGTTCAGCTGTGGGCCCCTCAGTACCAGAAGGACATCGAGGCCCTGGAGTGTGTCCAGAGCAGGGCTACGAAGCTGGTGAAGGGCCTGGAGCACAAGTCCTGTGAAGAGTGGCTGAGGGCACTGGGGGTATTTGGTCTGGAGAAGAGGAGGCTCAGGGCAGACCTTATTGCTCTCTGCAACTGCCTGAAAGGAAGGGGTGGGGAGCTGGGGGTCGGCCTCTTCTCACAGGTAACCAGTGATAGGACTAGAGGTAATGGCCTCAAGTTGTGCCAGGGGAGGTTCAGGTTGGAAATGAGGAGACATTTCTGCTCAGAAAGAGCAGTCAGGCACTGGGACGGGTTGCCCAGGGAGGTGGTGGAGTCACCGTCCCTGGGGGTGTTCAAGGAGAGGTTGGACGTGGTGCTTGGGGACATGGCTCAGTGGGTGACATTGGTGGTAGGGGGATGGTTGGACCAGGTGATCTTGGAGGTCTTTTAATAATAGTAAGTCTTAATAATTTTATGATTCTTACGTGACCTGCTCAGGCTTCAGGAGTCAACAGGAGTCAACACATGTTCTAGTACCTGCTTTCCAAGCAGCCATACAGTATTTGCAAGCAAATGTAGGCTCATTGTTTCATGTTTAATGTCGAAAATCTGGTCCCAGTGGTGTTTTGTTGGTGTTGTTGGGGTTTTTTTTGTGCATCAGTATACTAACATCTGGCTTTTCCTGGCTTGGCAGACAGTCTGTATCACTAAGTAGAACCAAACTATGCATTGATATGGACAGAGATGATCCTGCACCGATTTCCCAAAGGACAGTAGGGCTATTGGCAAATTAGATAGTTGGAGAAATTCTCCATCTCTCTTCCTTTTCTTGATGTCAGGGAATAAAATTGAGGGGAAAGCAGAAAACAAACTAATGTGAATGTAATTCCCAAATTTCAATCTTCTGTATATTATGGGTCATTACCCGTTAATTTGCTAAATGGCAGTTTTCTATGAAAGAAAAGTTTTGTTTAGCTGTATAATGATGACAGATGATGTAATTAGTATCATTCCCACATTGAAAATGATAAAAGCATTTCTTTTGTGTGTCACTGCTTTTAGACAGTATAATATCAAAAATGATAACAGTATGAAAATTGCACTGGCCGCTTTCATATATTGTGCATTTGGAATACCTCAGTGATATGATACAAGTAATGACAGGTACTTTGCCATGTATTCATTTTCTCCACTCTCTAGCCTTTATATTACAGCAAAATTAAAGCACAGCACTAAGCAAACCAGACGTGCCTGAGTACAGAGCCATCTTATGAGACTGTAAATGGCTTGAGTCCCTTTATTATTGCTGGTTATGATAATTAAGCGATTACAAACAGGGTTTTTGAGGGAGAACATTGAGTCATTTTTCAGTTAAAGAAGTTCGGGGGGGTATTTTAATTTCAGGCCACGTTTGTTGCTTGAATTAGTTTTAATTATATTCTGTATAAGTACTTGCCCCATATCCTGGTCTTGATAGTGGTAGATATTCTCATTTAAATATAAATAAATGCCAAACTTATTTAACATGGAAAAGTGACTGCTGTGACTGTGTAGTAACAATTTTCTCTTTGTTGCTATGGTTTGGATTTTTATATAAACTTTGCAAATATAATAAAGCTAATGGAGCTCTTCATCCAAGGAAATGGGTATATTCAAGAAAATAAATTACATTTTGCAAGCTAATGAGCTCTACTAATTGTGTTTATCCTTGTGAATTAATACAATTTAAGCAAATCTATCCCCCAAAATCAAGCATTTGATTGCATTTTAGCTGCGTGGAAATCAGAACATCCGGATCAAATCCGAGTTTACTGGATATCCAAGGGGTAGGGGAGAAGGTTAATTTTCATTGACTTGTACAGCTGGTGCTAGCTCCTAGTAAAGCAGGAGAAGTCAGACTTTGAAAGTTGTCACTTTCCTAATTTATTTTATTTTTTTTTTATTCAGCTACTTCCCTCACAGGCAGAATTTGCAACAAAGAGTTGTGTGTAATAAATCCTATGTAATACTCTGGCAGGCCTGCAGGAGTCATGCTAATTAGCCCACATGCCCACAGGACAGGATAAAAGAAGGAAGGAAAAAGGGAATGACAGTTGTACTTCTTAAGACACAACTTATCTTCGCACAGTTCCCTCTCTCCCTCCCTTTTCTCACACTTTCCTTTGCCAACATTTGGACTTTTTTTTTTCTTCTTATAAACAGGTTTTCAGTTCGGTAAGGTATTTTGGGAGACGTATGATGGATTACAAACCTCTGTGTGCATTTTGGCAGATTTTAGATTATGCTCCTGTATGGTTTTTTGGAAGCGTGACAGCAAGGAGAGAAAATGGCCAGTCTGAATGTTCGAAATGCTGCAAATACCCCCAAAAACTCCCAAGCAAACTGTGTTGGTGAGCAATGCCAAGCAAGCAGGCTCTGGCTGTGAAGTTTGCACTATAGGAGGGTGACAGCAGTTGTCAGCAGCGGGTCCTTGCGGAGACGGTTTAGCTGCCACTTTTAACACTGTGCGAGAATGAAGTCCCAGCCTAAATGACTGCACTTCCTTGGTCTCCACTGCACCATAGCCCTGCTTTTTTATCCTGCCAGATCACTTTCAGCGCCAAAGCAGGAGTCCCAGCAGTTAACAGCCATGGCAGATTCCTCGGATAGAGCAGGCGTGAGATCAGAGTGCTCCTGTTTCTCAGCTGCGGGCCCCTCTTCATTTAAACCAGAAGTGGGAAGCAGAGCCAGGCAGCCTTTCTCAGCTGCTGAAAAAAATAGCGTCATAAAGACGGATAGCAGACACAAAAAGAGCTCAGAAATGAAATTTGTTTGTTTCTTTGTTTTATTGCAGCGCAGGTAAGAGCTTGGATGATCTGTTGCAGTTTCTGCACTGAAAAAAATGTATGTCTTCCATCACTGGCACCCAGGTGCTTAAAAGGACCGTTAGAACTAACGAAGTTTTGGATTAATTATATCTGGGTAGTGTGAAGAGCACACTTCCTCAGAATAGATAAAATTACACCATTAAAGAGATGCTTATATCAGAGTAATTTATTTTGGAAGAAGTAAAGAAGAAAAATAAGGAGCGATCACACCTGTAAGCAGGTGTAATTATGTCCAGAGTAGAAATTGTATTGGAATAATAGCTTTGACTAGAAAAGATGTATTTATCAGTCTTGTAAGAGAAATATTTATATAAGGAAAGGTTTTGATGCACAGAGCCACTCTGGATTCCATGGGTTCCTGGCTCCCCAGGCAGGCATTAACACAGCAGACCATAGCAGCTCCACAAGAGCCGTACCACAGGTACGTAACATAGGGGGCCCAAAGTACACACTAATGAAACCATTATCTTATCAATGGTGTGAAGTTTAGAGCTATCTTCAGCAGAAGCTACTATGATTTTCCATAAAAGAACAGAGAATTTAGGGACATTTTTATTATTTAACATCACATCACCAGTAAAAAATAAAAGGAGGAAGCTAGAGGAAGGATAAAGTGCAAAAATCTTTACATAAAAAATAATGTTCTCATCTGAATGAAACTATAGGCAGCTGGGAGAAAAGGATCTGGGGTTTATTCTGTGCCTGGCACTGAAAGATTTTGCTAATAGCAGGTTAAAAGTTACCCATTGGCTGCAGCAAAACTGGATCTCAGAAATGAGCACAGCCATGATGACTTGATATTTTTGGGCTGCTGACTTACTGCACAGACCCATGCGTATCAGCAAGAGTTAAAATCAAAGTGGAACCTCAGTTCTGAAGTACCTTTTTCTACGGCGTTTGAGTCAGCTCTGAAGCGTTTCATGTCTCACCACGTGGGGATGCGGGGGTCATTTCTTGGCCCCGCTGACCCCATGCAGATTTATTGTAGAATGATATCGGTGCAAACACAGCTTTGATACATCATGCAGGTTGCTCTGTGACTCCTGCAAAGTGCTGACCACCCCAAGTCTGAGAGAAAAGATACCTGCACGGAGCTGAGCTCTATTACGGGTTATAAAGCCGAGACGGGTTTGAATGATAGAAAGAGTCCTGGCAGGCTGTTAGCTCTCATCAACTGGGAAAATGGAAATGTTTATTAATAAGAACCTTTGACATGAAATGCATGCCCCCTGCACTAGGCCCGTGATTAATAACATTAATTATGGGGAGTTCATTACAGTCTCATGGGGATATGATATGTAATTCAGCCAGCATTTCATTGTAAATTAGCATTAATGTCCACCTTAAGTACAGTAGCTATCTATAGCCATGCGGAAGGAGCTTCAGTCAGTGCGTGCAATAACATCACCTTATTAAATGACAGTAGACTTCTACTTCAACAACAAAAAATAAAAATTAAAAAAAAATACAGACTCCTTAGCATTTCTCCTATGTTAAATCTGCTGTGGCTGGCATCGTACTACCTATTGTGAGTAACCTACTGGCACTATAAAAACTTGCCTCAGTGGTGTTATAAGAGAGTCGAGCGCCTTGCTGATTTTAAACACAAACCAGATCATTTGAAAATCTGGTTGAAAGTAGTCTTGATTGCTGTTTCATTAGCAATTAAAAGAGCATGTAACCTAATGGCTTTTTCACCCCGGTCCAGAGGAATTATGCACAGTGGGCAGCTCTTCAGTTGGTGTAAACCATCAGCACTGTAATGAAAGCAATGAACCTTCACTGATTTGCGCTGAGAATCTTGCCTGCTCCAAATTGTTCAAACATACGCCTTCCTAAAACCACTCTTTATTGTTAGCTGGTTGAGTAATAACAAAATATTTAGTCTCACTTGAAATTCCTTTTCTTCAGTTTGACTTCCAGGAATCCTTTGTGAAGGAACTGTCTGACCTCAGTTTCTTCTGAGCCGTATGTGTTGATTCACATACCAGTATACAAATGATCCTCATGTGCAAACATGATTTATTTGTCCCTGTGTAGCATCTCAGGACACAAAAACTACTCAGAGCCACTGTCTTCCTGTGGTGGAGGTGGCCAGGAGGACCATACCCATGTATGTTTTTAATCTGCTGAAGAAGCAGCTGCTGGCACATGGTAATGGGAAACATCATGCAGATGCTGAAAAACAGCTGAAGGACAGAAGTCTCCATTAAAAGATTTTATGTATATGAAATTATGTTTGTGTATAAATACAGATCCAGTCAAAACGGGGAAAAAAAAGGAAGAGGGGGTACAAGAACCAGATTTTTTTTCTTTTACAATCACAGGTAATTTTGTGCGAAACATGTAGTTTAGGACAGCCCAAGGATCCCTTGCCTTCCATGCTGATTCTGTGATTCTGTGATAGCACTCTCTGAAATTTATGATCTGTAGAGAAAAACTGGAAGCCATAGCTACACCGTGCCAAGGGAAGACAAGAAGAAAACTCAAGGACCTCAGCAACAGCTTAGATTCTGAGAGCTTTCTGGGAAAACGTGCTCAGATTTGTTGAGCTGCCTACCTAAATTGAAGCCAGCTCGAGAGAACTGTAAATCAAAGTAGCCCTGCAAGTGTCTGCGCTAGAGAGCTGGGTAGCAGCCTGCAGCCATTTGGCACCGAAGGATGCGAGTCGGCCGGATCCAGCACCTGTTCGGCTCTAAAACACTTTTCTTAGAATTCGCACAGCTGACCGGCTCCTGGGGAAAAACGCAGCAGCTGCTGGGCAGCAGTGGTTAAATATAGGAAATGGAGAATGCCGCATCCAACTGGAGAGGGAGGGGGCGGCAGGAATCCGGCTGCAATGAAAATTCTCCTCGGTGGAAAGGGCCCCGGGACGATCAGGAATCGGAGGGTTTTACACCCTGGGTTTGCTCTCTTCTCTGTGACTGCACCTACAGTTGTGCACTACATCAGCCCCAGATAATGCTGGGCGCTTGGTTGGCGCTGGCTTGTCACTCCTGGAATGTTTTTGGAATAGCAAGCGAGGGCCTGTCGTCTCCCCGTGGATCTTGTCGAGATACTGAGATGTGTTGCCTGTAGTTTGATTTGATTCTTTGTAGCAGTTTTAAGAGTGAAAATGCCCTGAAAAGCTTAAAAATTAAGCAATACAGCTTTGGCATAGATGCAGTTTGAAAAGGACATTCAGCCTTCTCTAATCTACTGAGATCGGCAAGTGAAGCAAAAGGAAGGACATCCTGAGAGATAATATTTTTCATTCTGATAATCTGTAGTGCTTTAATTTCACCCAGGCATTTACATGGCCCCTTTATTGAAGAATCTGAGTGTTCCTTTTGCTTTCGCTGGAGGACTGTTAAAAAGGAACAAAAAAAGCAAACCCCTTTGCTTAGCCGCCTTTCAGGTGGTGCCAGACATCCTTGCAGGGAGAGAGAACAATGTGGAGTTGAGGAGGCTCAGCTACAGATTGGAAGATTATTCCTATTCTTCAGACAGGCACAACAAAAGAAGGCGAGAGGAAAGAACGGGGAGGAAAAGAGAAACTCCTGTTTCACTTCATTCCTCTGCCACACGTACACAAGAGAGCTGATGGCACGCAGGTGTGTCACAGCCTCTGGCCCTGGGCTTACCTCCCAGTTCCAGGAGGACATGTGGCCAGCAGGCTGCCCTCACCTCCCATCCCTTCTCCTTCACACGCTGGCTGAGCCTGTCGTGGTGATGATATCATGCAGTTAAATTAATTGCAGAGCTGATCGAGTTTGGAATCAGTTAGACAGGAGACAAAAGAGGGAAGGGGGAAAAAGAGAAAAGCAGACCAGGTGTGAAACGGTGTACAAGGAGAGGGAATAGCGAGGATGGTCCTGAAGGTGGCATAAGGTTTGGCTTAGCTCAGGGGACCTGCAGGTGACAGGAGCATCACGATGTGCACAGATCCCTTCTGTCTCAGCTTTCAGACAGGGTTTCACTAACCGCCTCTTGGCCATACGGTCAATGTACACCTCATCAAGAGGAGGCTGTTCCATTCTGTTTCAAGGACAATGCTTAGACAGGTGTAAAGAAGAGTCCTTGGGTTAATACACATCTCCCTGTACCTCTTCACAATGTCTCGACCTTGCTGTTGCGTGTAACCAAGGCCCAGGAATGGGCAGTGCTGAGCAAGCAGCGTGCTCTACGTTCACAACCTCAGCATCTGCTGTGAGTTTGGGCCAATAAATCACAAATGTTGGAAGGAGAGGGCCACCTTCCCACCGCATGTCCTGACAGCAGTTCCCACAGCGGGCGTCTGATCCTCGAGGCATTGCCATATGCAAATAGTAGTAATCTCTGGTTTGTTGTTTCTCCAAAGTTGGATGCAACTGCATGTGTCTGCTTGGAAGCTTAAATATGCCCAGTTGAGGCTTGTTTGCTTTTACAAGCTTGATTCATCAGCTTTATTTCCAGAACACATAAAATACTTCCTATTTGGTCAGAGTGCCTTTTTGTTATCTCTTCCCAAGGCTGTCTTAGAGAAGACTTAAAAAAAAAAGAAAAGAAAAAAGAAAAAAAAAAAAAAACATATTTTTAATCTTTCAATATCTTGTGTGCAGGCCTGGATGACTGTCAAACACTTGGCTTTTAACACTGGTATTTGTAATATTTTCCATTTTCTCCAGAGACCCCACGAACAACATCAGAAAGTTAAATTACAGCTGTACAGGTATGAGGTGCATTGAAACAGGTGTAAGGAAAGGAACAAGGACTTAAATTAAACGTGCTATTGTTGGAGTTTTTTTACAAAGCCACTCGGATGAACTTCAGTATAACGATCCCTGTCAGGGCCATCAGAACTGCAGCCTTTACCAGCTTTTACACCTCGCCTGCACATCACCTGTGTTTACTTTGTACAACATCTCTGTTGTACTGCTGTTGCATTATTTTTATTTACATACAAGCACTTCACAGGTAACATTTAGAAGAAGCAAAGAAGTAAAAGGTCACCGCACCAAGCAGTCGGTGATTTATGAGGGCCTCCCTGCTCTCCCAGCCAGAGTAGTGCTTTTCACTAAAACCAGTGGGACCGTATCCTTCCTGAAGTGCTGTACCTGGCCAAAAGCATCTGCAGAGCCAGGCCCCACGCTGTTACGTGAGACTTCAACTTCAGCTACAGCAGGGAAAATGATGATTATGTTCTTGAAGCTGTTTCCGAGTGCTGGTCCTTGCTTTTCCACATACACTGTTAGCCCTTTAACAGCACAGCAACCGGTCTATGGCTGTCATCAGCAGAAAAAGAGACATTTCTACAGGGCTGGCCATCTTTTCTGTTGATTGTAGAGCAAAATTCAGCCACTGGCTTAGGATATGGTTCTGACTCTTGGATACTGAGTTATTAATATTTCTTGTGGACTGCCTTCCTTACAGGTCCTTCCCTTTCCTCATTCATGTTATCCATAGTTAAGGGGAAAGAGGCGGTTTATGGTTATTTCTGAGTTCAAGTTCTTCTTCCAAAATGCAAGGCTTGGGCTTCTATATTTCTGTTAGAAGTTATTTGAACAGTCCAGAGGTCCCTTCCAACCTAAATTATTCTGTGGTTCTATGAGCCTAAATTTTTTAACAGTTCCTTAAAATTAAAATTAGGTGGGGAAAAGCATAACTTTCAACTAGTCACAGAGCTACTTAAAAATCTCTTCTTTGAAAGTTTCCCTTTGGCTGCTGTCTGAATTGTGCACAGCTTGCCCTCCAGGACCCATTTGCTCTCTGCTGGCAAATTAGGTTCTTAGAGAGACAAAAAATATGCAGGGAATAATTTTTGCTTAGGTCTTTTGTCCACAACACAAACCTAATGCCTAACACTGTATTCTGGTGTGCATGCGAGCCTGTTAGGCATCTTGCATGTTCCTGTATGAAAATCTACTATGTCTGGTTATGAACTCAGCACTACCTGGATATATATATATATTGGGTGGATTAAGCCTCTCAGACCACGTCTGCATTAATCAGATAAGTACATGAGATGGCTGCCTGGTACAGAGATCTAGCTTGCACAGAAGAGCCTGCATCCTTCTTGTAAAACTCCCCCGCTCACTGAAGAGAGAGCCCATGTATAAATAGTCTGTTGGGAATGGTCCCTGTCCTGCTGGGTGAATGTTATTGGACCAAAACCACAGCAGTGGCACTTCAGCAATAGTACAACTGAGATCTGGGGCAGTAGAGTATTCCCTGGCAATGCTGAAGTTTCTAGTACGGATGTATCCACAAGAAACCCAGGTTTACATAGTCCTATTCATGAGTTCCACGTAAATGCATTGTCTACCTCTCAGTGCATTTTTTTTATGTTTTTTTTTTATTGCTCCATTTTATTGAAATGATTTAATTTTGGTTTCACTGCAAATTCTGCCTATTATCCCTCACTTCATAGGATCTCTAGGATGCTTTCCATCAAATCATCCTGACACATTAGGACTAGGAACAGCAGCGTGCTGTTCCTTCAGCCCACATACAGACAGCATCAGATGAATATCCTCTGTAATATCATCTGCCAGCAGAGAAGCTGAACCTTTAACTTCCCATCCTGGCTCTTTGCCCAAATTAAATAAATGAGTGTAGACTGACCACCATCGTTTCTGTAAATTAACCGCTAGAGGGAGGCATGGCAGACTTAGCTTATTTTATTTTTAGACTTTGTACTGTACACAATTTTTATATACTTTATACATCCAGCTTTTCTACTTCCCTTTTCAAGCCAGTTTTTATACAACCCTCACTTGTTGCTTCCTTGTTGGTGTATTGGTTGCAGGCTGTTCATCACAGACACTATCTTACGGCTTCTTTTTTATGAGGCATCTAGCAAACTGTCACTGTGCTTGCAAAATATATTGCACTATTCATATAGTATAATATAATGGATTTTGTTGTTCATTTTAGTAGCCAGAATTCTCCCACATTTCTCCTTGGTAGTTTTAAGTGCAACAGAAGCAGGCAGTCAAACATTGCAATGGCATGTTATTTCATGTAAGGATTTTTTTTTTTTTCCCGCTTTCAAAACTAGAAAAAAACAGTGCCAGCAGTGGGAATTGATCAAACCGTAACATTTGTGTGTGACGCCCTAATAGATTCTATAATGCTGCTAGCTTGGCTTACAACATGGCAGCTAGACAGGCATATTAGCCGCATCCTTTTACATGCAGACCTTGCTGTTAAATCGTGTTTGGCTAATCTTCCCTTAGGGGAAATTGGATTTCAGTCCTTCTCCCACCCCGAAACCCACTGAAAGATATAAAATTGGTTTTTAGAAGTCTCTTTTTCTCTAAGGCACTTTAATTGGCATAAGGTAGCTGCTCCTATAGAGAGACTATCGATTAGCATTTTTATTTTGCTAAACTTTAAAGTACACCACTTTC
The DNA here is from genome assembly GCF_965140915.1 of Aythya marila. NCBI lineage: Eukaryota > Metazoa > Chordata > Aves > Anseriformes > Anatidae > Aythya > Aythya marila. Next base: position 111,993,364 of record NC_139044.1, read on the forward strand.
AAAAGCATTTCATGAAATACCAAGGCAATAAACCTGGCGATAAAAGGCCAGAATGGGCACTGACTTGGCTTGCTTACTCCTACCTGTCTCATTCGTCTTGTGTTGTTTTGTGTTGTGCATTTTTTTTTTTTCCTTTTTAAACCTGGCGAATGACCAAGGCTGTTTATCATTCTCTTTTTACCAGTCCCTGAGTGAAATCCAAGCCGGACACATGAGTCAGTGTCACATAGAGAGAAAGATTTACCCCCAGGGTTGAGAGAACTAGGGTTTCTGGTGGCCTCGGCCAGTGCAGCATGTTCTTCAGTGCCCACGTCGGAGAAAAAAGCCTGTGCTTAGCCTCCTTCCCCACCACTGGGGCTGCTGACAGGCCTTGGGGAAGTGGGATAAAGTCATTAGAGAAAACAGGCTTGGGGGATTTTTTCTACAAGAAAATCTGCATGCATCGTAACGTCTCATTTGACTTTTTCCAGCCTGCTTTATTAGACTTTTTTAAAAGTCTTTGATGCATTATCTTATCTTTGAAAAGATGTTGAAATGTCTCTTCTAGTTCTCAACACCTATTTTCAGCATGAGTACATCGGTGACCACTCTGTGGGCTTTGTTCCCACGGGTTTGTGTTGTTTCCAGTAATTAAATGAGTTAAGATTTTTAATGTGACAGTCCTTGAAGTTTAGTTTATCTCATGTCTGTGCAAGACTCAGTTTTCTCTGCGCTAAGGGGTTACTGACAGCCTGAAGTCAGGAAGTCATGTATGTTCTAGCTACAGAGCATCTCCCGAATGCGGCATTCTTCCAATTTCGCTTTTGTCTTCCACTGCCAATCATATTCTAAAAGCAAAAATGACACCTGGCCTCCTCCCGTTTGCCAGCACCAGCGCAAATAAAATTTCAGTATGTATATGGCAACGCTGTGTTTTCAGAAAATTGAAAATGCAATGAAGTAAATACTCGAGTTGTCAGAGCTTTGTAGCAGTAGAGTACATGAGTACTCAAGAGCAAAAATGTTGAGTGAAAACAAGTTGGTGATCCCAGTCCAATCTTGTTACATTACTTATCATCAAAATCCAGGGCTTGGAGGCAGAATAATTTTGACCTAAGGCCAGCCATTTGTGTATTTACTCTGTGCTTTCTTTTATAGAAAACATTATAGGGGTACATTGCTTTGCCTGGGTCTTCTGTTTAATGGTACTTTGCATCCATCTATGCCACTGAGACAGATTTAATTTTAGAATGTTTCAGAAGCGCCTTTTCGCCAATCAGACATTAGCTGTACAAAATCACCATGAACTGCTTTGCTTTCTCAGCATGGCTCGGCTTTATCCTCAGTCAATAGACATCTTATCAATCCTTGTTCAAAGACATTCTCTTGCTTCCCCTGGGCTAGTGCTGGTGATAGATAAAAAGTCTGCAAGCTTGGGTTGTGATTTGTTAGTCCCAAGTTATTTGAGGCAAATGGATAATAAACAAATTTTGAAAGTCCACCCAGTTCATTAAAACTCGAAGCCGTCATTTGAAAGTGTGGTGGGGTTTTGGAGGGCTCTCAGCTTCACAGCACGGCCCATGATGATGCATGTACAAACCAAAATGTAATATAAAGAACACTTCTTTCATCTTCACAAAGAGGTTTTATCATACAGCCTTAAAGACCTTTAGATCTCTCTACATCTGAAAGGAAGATCCAGCATCTCTTGGAATTTCTCTGTATAAATTCGGAACCCCTTTAGTGACTATTCCTTTGAATCTCTGGGTTAACTCTCATTTTTGTTTTGTATTAAAGTTTCTTTTTTTACTACCTTTATACTTACAAGGGTCATTAGAGGATTATCCCTAAACTTCAGAATATTAGCAGTTTCTGACAGCTCCCGCTATTTTCCTTCCTGTGGTTAACTTGACTTTTCACTTGAACCAAAAAATAATACTTACCATTGCTTTATCTTAATTCTAAAAATTTCCCTGAAGAATATCTTCAGTTTTCTTTAGTGTCAGTCCACCTCTTATCAGACAAATGAAAGGTTTCGTAAGAACATTTCTCCCTGTTAATATTAAGAACCTTCTTAGGCTATAGATCAAGACTACTGTTTTAAAAGCAAGTTAATTGGTACTTCTGTAGCAATTAGAGATTATTAGAAAATAACTTCATTTCTTGCTGATTTGTACATGGGAACATGGGAAAAACATTAGCAAAGCTTCTTCTTTAATGTACATAAAAAATGAAATGTTCTGCAGTCAAAACATACTCTGCGAATAACTAATTGTAATCTGTGCATCTGTCCAACCAGATTTTTTCCCCATCCACTAAACTTTCAACACAGCCATTAGTCAAAAATAAACAGCCATTTCCAACTGGGAAAATTACAAAGAACTTTTGAGAAGGCTGAACCATCTGAGGATGCTCCAGCACAAGAAGTCAAACCTAAAAGCAGTTAAAACACACAAAGATTTACTCTCATGGGCCAACATGCTAAGAACTTAAGAGAAAAATGGGTGTGTAACAGCAATGATATTAAGAGTTGTTTTAGTAATGAAATGACTGGAAAGTAACTGGTAAGTGGTAAAATGTGATGTATATGCCATCCATTTTATCCCATCTGATTCTTAGAAAACCAAATATGTTGTCATAGAAAGACTGTTCTGTTGCTGCCTCAGTTTGCCTCATTACAGTTGATGAAAAGCTTCAGTTGACAGATTTCTCAAATGTTACCAGTGCTGGATGCTCGCTATAGGGCGTGGGATAAGAAAGTTCCCCCAACCTGATGAATGTTCCTGAAGCACAGTAGCAGAGAAGTGCCAGGATTTTTCCTAAATTAATTTGTAAATTTCTGGCACTGGATTCCTTCTTCTCCTTCTCCTTCTCCTTCTCCTTCTCCTCCTTCTCCTTCTTTTTCCATGCCATTGTGCTTACTGCGGTAGAACCCATCATGCTACTTCCTACATAGAAATTTGGAAGATTGGAAGAGGCAGCTCTCAAATTACAAATTTTATTATTCATCAAAGTTTGCAATAAAAGTCATCAGAAATAAAATAATGGCGGCAGGTTTCTGAAGGAACTCGGGTCTGCCAGGGTACCAGAGTCTCCAGAATGCCAGTGACATACAAATGGGTCACAAGAAGTGACAGAAACTCATCATATAACACTGGGCATTCAACTGAGTGAATAAATATACTGTCTTTCTGCTAAATTATTTATGGTTATTGAAACAAAGGGAGCATTTGCCATGGATAAATTACTTTAGATTCATAGAATCATAAAGGTTGGGAAAGACCTCCAAGATCATCTGGTCCGACCATCCCCTTACCCCTAACTTTTTAAGGCTTTGAAGTGTTACATGCCTATCTAATTGTGCAGGTGCTTTCATTTTTATAGCACAGCACCTACAGGACAATCAAGTGATTGTAAGCAGCCAGCATGGGTTTATGACAGGCAGGTCCTGCCTGACTAACTTAATCTCCTTCAATGACAAGATGACTGATTTAGTAGAAGAGGGAAAGGCTGTGGATGTTGTTTACCAGAATTTTAGAAAAGTGTTTGATGTTGTTTCCCACAGTATTCTCCCAGAAAAAAAGAAAAAAAAAAAATGGCTACTTTTGGCTTGGAGACATGTATAGTTTGCTAGGTGAAGAACAGGCTGGGTGGCTGGGCTCCAAGAGTTCTGGTAAATGGAGTTCAGTCCAGTAGGCAGCCAGTCACCAGCAGTGGTGTTCCCCAGGGGCAAGTTTTCTTAACATCTTTATCAGTTATCTGGACAAGGGGATCGACTGCACCTTCAGTAAGTTTGCAGACAACACCAAGTTAGGAGCAAGTGTTGATCTGCTTGGGAGTAGGAGGGCTCTACAGAGGGATCTGGAAAGGCTGGACTGATGGGCCAAGGCCACATTCAGCAAGGGTAAGTGCCAGGTCCTGCACTTAGGTCACAAGAACCCCATGTAGCAGTATAGGTCTAGGGAAGAGTGGCTGGAAAGTTGCCCTGCAGAAAAGGACCTGGAGGTGCAGGTCAACAGCTGACTGAACTTGAGCCAGCAGTGTGCCCAGGTGACCAAGAAGGCCAATGCCACCGTGGCCTGCATCAGAAATGGTGTGGCCAGCAGGGCCAAGGGAGTGATTGTCCCTCTGTATGTGGGACTGATGAGACCACACCTCAAATATTGTGTTCTCTTTTGGAGCCCTCACTGTAAGAAGGCTATTGAGTTGCTTGACCATGTGCAGAAAAGAGTGATGAAGCTGGTGAAGGGACTAGGAAACAAAACGTGAGGAGTGGCTGAGGGAACTGGGGTTGTGTAGTCTGGAGAAGAGAAGGCTGGGGGGAGACCTCATGGCTCTCTACAACTACCTGAAAGGAGGCTGCAGCGAGGAGGGTGTTGGTCTCTTTTCTCAGGTGACAAGTGAAAAGGAAACAACCTCAAGTTGCACCAGGAGAGGTTTAGATTGGGTATTAGTAAGAATTTCTTCATGGAGAGAGTAGTCAAGCATTGGAACGGGCTGCCCAGGGAGGTGGTGGAGTCCCCATCCCAGGAGGTATTTAAGAGACATGTGGACGTTGCACTGGGGTTCATGGGTTAGTGGTGATACTGTGTAGGTCAGGGTGATGGCTGGACTTGGGGATCTTGAAAGTCTTTTCCAACCTAGATGAGTCTATGACTCTGTGAGATGCAGAGAGAATAACCGCAGCCACAAACTCTTTTTGTGTTCAGATGAAGGAAGCAAGGCATTTATGGATATGAGTTTCAGAAACAGATGTGTGCAAAAACATATGCATGATTTAAAGCAATTATGTATGTAAACTTGATAGCAATGCACATGGCAGTTGACTGAAGACCTAGGGGGTCGCTTGCATATGCAAAGTTATCCACTGATTCTTTGGACCCAGCTTTCACGCTGTGATGTGACCAGATTAACTTTCATCCCTGTGAAATTGAGATGCTTAGAGGACACTGTACAGCTTTCTTCCTATCTCTTTAAACAAACATTTTTTTTTTTTCATCAACCTGTGTTGCAAATAGAAATATAAAGGAAAGTATAAATAGATATAAATAGTGCCCTCAGCTGCCTGTCTTACTTACACATCTTGCACAGTAGCTAGATCTGATTTTTAGAAGAAAGCAAAAGAAATTTTGCAGGAAGCACTTTTAGGACCTCTACTAAGCTTCTGTAGCTTATTGTTTTCGTTTGAAATCTCCTTCTATTAATATTTCGTAATTTCAAAGTAAGTAGAAATCCACATGGCAGAAAGATGGGAATAACAGGATTTTCTCTTTGTTTACATTTTATGCAAGTTAGCTGAAAAGGTAAATAGAGTTTTTGGGAGTAAGGAGGATTTGGTTGATTTTTTTTGAAAGGTTTTCTATTTTATTGTCACTTCAGCATGTTCACTTTCATCTAAAATCAGTTCAACTTGTATTGAGAACTGAAAGAGACATCCAAAACTTCTGTAAGGATTTGAAGCTTATATGATCGCAGTATTTTGATATCAATGGTTCTTTCCACTGTTTCACTGGTTTTTATTTGATTAGCCCATATAAGCCGTATTTCAGTAAGGGTTCCTGTTCTCAAAGACAGTTGTTTTTGTTTGTCTATTTGTTGTTTTGTTTTGTTTTGTTTTTGTTTTTTCCCCCGATTTCATCAGATACCAAATGACTGGGCAAGAGAAGCGGTAAAATTACCTTCACTGAAAAAAATGTGGAACATCTCAGGAGCATCAGGAAGGCTTCACTGTTCCTATCAGAGCTCAGTCTTACTGATCACCATAAAATGCCACCATGAGACATCCCCTGGGAAACCATCCTTGCGTGCTCACAGACTTACTTGTTTTTCTTGGATGAGTGTCCAGTGGCCAAACACTGCTGCCCCCTGCATTATCCTGATATAACTGAGTGAGGCGATTGGTTTGTTGACTAATAAGCATAAAATACAATCAATTGCAAGGGCTCTGAGAAATCTCAGCTAAGGAAGCTGCTTAGAGCGATGCAGTTACTTAAAGTTAAATATCTGCAGAGGAAATGTTTTACTATTGAGTGGGGCTGTCAGATTTTTAGGTGGTGAACAGTTTGACAGGGCTGACACTCTGTGTGGCCCCAACATGCTCACTAGCTGGAACAGGTTCCTTCCCACTCATTTCCCCACCCTCAAGACAAGCAGGCCAAGACACAAATTTGTGGTGACTTGCTAAGGTTCACAGAGCATATCTGTCACATTGCTCTGAATCCCAGCACTTGGTCTCAGCAATCTGCTCATCTCTTCTGAAACGAGAGTAACGCATGCTAACACACATACTCAATTAGATCTCAGTCCCAAATGTTGATTTACCAGGGTATGGCACCAACAGGGTTTCAATTTCTCCCGTCCATTATTTCCACACATGCTCTTTAATTCCTCCACCTTCTGGATTATAGGACAGTCATGCACCAGCACAGCCCTACATCAAACCCTGAATAGCTCTGCACGTGTTCAGCTCGACACATGGGAGTTCTGCAATAGATGCATGTTTATGCGGGATTAGGGACATGAAGTAGGTGGCTCTTGGTGCTTTCGCTGACCGAATGATGCAAGCTGCCTTTGCAAATTGCCCATCAGGATGATACTGCATTTGTCTGGAGGTTGCACTAACCTGAGTGGCCTTAAATGTGGAATGAGTTCTTGTTATCCTGACTCTGCAATTGTTTTTCTGAGGTTTGATACACAGCTTCTGCTGGCCTGTGACGCTAGTGTATTATGTTGTTATCGTGTGCTTATATTCTTATCCTAAAACCACATTTAAAAAAAAAAAATCTTCTGTGTAGAGAATGAGGATGAGTCGAAGAAGCCTGTCTGCTAAATTACTTTCCATTCCTGTGTTGGTTTCTCCGTGATTGGATTAAAAGAGGTTGTCAGTGTATGCTCATCCTGTAACTGCCTACCCTGTCCCCTGGCTAAGTATAAATAAAGGCTTGGCAGGTTCTACTCCAGCATGTTGTTTAACCTCTACAAGTACCAATATTTACTCAGAAATTTAAAACAATGCATTCAGCCTTCTTTTACTCGAGGGCAACGGGAGTACAAAGTGGCCAGTCATGTCCATGGCATGTCTGCTCGCCCCGTGGGGTTTCCCTTTCATTATCTGTCTGCTGTCTCCTTTTGTTTAACGTAAGAACTGAATTATGAACTGCTCAGAAATTCCAGACCCATTACTGCGCTGTGCTTTGCAGAGAGCTCTTTGTTCGTCATTCAGTGTTTGCCTTTCTTTTGCCGCCCCGAACAGAACGAGATATGCGACATTTGCCATTCTGTGTTTCCCTGCAGTGGGATTGAGTATCGTGATGGTCTTACCAGGAAATCTACAAAGCCGTATCCAGACTTTCATTATGGAAGGCCTTTTCTCTGGTTCCTCTAACATTTGGTGTTGCTGTTGTTGAGAACACAGCAGATTTAATCTTGTGTATGGGTAAAATAGCTTAGAAGGAAAATCTTGGAAATTTTGCATATTTAAAACAAAGTTCACATGATATTGAGTTAAATATAAAAATAGTATTGCACTGTATTTCCCCTACGTTCCCTCATTGTACAAGGCAATTAAAATTCTTACTAAGACATGGGAATGGGGTTGTTTTCTACAAAATGCGTTTTCTTCCAGACAAATAAAGTCTTCACCTCTTTGGTCTTTGTCAGGCATCCAGGAATGGAAATAGACAAGTTGAGAAATCCACTGAATACACACCAGCAAAAAAATAAATTGTGGTTCCTCTGTGTGGTCTAGATATTGCAGCAGACCCATCTGCCTATTCCTTTGTTCCCTGAACCCCAGAGCCTTCCCACCCCTTTCACCATGACTCTTCTGCAATCTACTCAAGCTGTTTCAGCACCCTACCAACCTCAAGCTGTCTTACTGCTGCCCTCCAGCCCTGGCATTGCAGTTCACTCTGCTTGTTTTTCTTTTTCCCCAACCATCTCCTCTTCCCCTGACCCCACAGGGGCTCAGGCATCACGGCATTAGCATAACGATGCCCAGCTGTGGGCTCAGGGCTGACACTGGCAATTCTGGGCTGGGCTTTGACAACAGAGATCGCAAGGGACAGCCACTGGAGCATGCTGTCATGTACAGGAGAGATAATAGGAAAGAGGGGGAAAATTAGTACATCAAAAAAATCACATCCCTCATCAAGCCGTAGGTTCCTTTGAGAAATTTGACTTCACACCCTCAAACACCATCATTTAGGCCTTCAGTTCACATCTAACCAAGTAGAGAGGAGATGGCAAGGAAGAACAGCCTGTTGCATAGAGTTAGTGCTCAGCAAATAGGAGACTCAGACCCAGTTCCCTCCTGCATGTTACGGGCTCAAATTCACATCTCCCACTTCTCAGGGAAGTTGTTGTGGACACTCTTGAAGGCACACTGTGCTAGATGGCAGTCATGGAGCTACAAGATCTAGCAAGGAGATATACTGTCAGCCCACTAAATCGTCTGAGGGAGCCTGAATTTTGATGCCCTCTTTGGAGCTGGTGGACAATAAATACCTGTTTTATAAAAAAGAGATGTTATAAGGAAGCTGGAGTCCCAGGACATCCTTCATGGGAGAAGAAGAGGGGAAAGCTGCACAGGTATTGCTTACGAAGGAGAAAATCACAGGTCTTGGTTTGGCTGCAGATCCCAAAGGCACTTCTGGAGCAGTAAGACAAGCAAGGTGGGCAGTGCAGTGGTCTGGGACAATATATGCTTGTGGGGAAGCAGTGGTCACCTCGGCCACTGGGCTTTCCACAAGCTATCCCCACTGCTAACAGGGACCTAGCTGTGCTTAGGAGTGTGTGCATCCAGGCATCCTAATTCTGCTGATTGCCCCGAATGGCTCTGGATGCAGTGCCATTTCACTTTTTAACCTCGCTAATGATTCAAGCCCGCAGCGCACGCTGTGCTGTGCGCGGGATGTGTGTCTGCTTGAGCTCCCTTGTCATAAAACAGGCTGGCAGGACAGTCTGCAAAGAGTCTGGAAATCACTCTTCTGCTCTGTGATCTGAACTTCTTGGTGATATTCTCAGTATGTGCTCAAGAAAGATTTGATGCAGAGGCTGAGGCTATCATTGCTTGAAGATGAAACAGGCTCTTAGGTTGACTGCCTTAGATCCTGTAGGACAATTTTGAGGCTGCCAAGATTTGCTTTGTATGTATTGTATAATTAATGTAAAGTGAGATATGCGGATATTAATAATGTTAGGGTGTCTGGAGTCTTGTATAAGTTAATAAGTAACCCAAATTAATAAATAAAACAAACACATGGGGCTACTCATAAAGAGAACTGCAAAGCAACATACGGAGGGGGCAGCAGCCCTCTGCACTTGCAACTGGAAGAATCAGACTTTGTGAGTTCCCTGAAAAATGCCCCATCTTTCTGTTTCCTTTTCCTTTCTTTCCCTTTTAGGGGCGAGTTAAAATGTTTGTAATGATCTACGGTGCCTTATTTGATTTGTATTCTGTGGGTCTAAAGGAGACCTTCCTTTTATTTGCCAGTTTAACAGCTGAAATTAGGTGAAGCTTTTGGAGGTAGAAAAGTGGCACACTTGAGGTTGCCTCAACCATTGCCTTCTGGAATATATCAGCTGGAAATGAGATCAAAATGTCACGTCTCTACATGATTGGGTTGTACTTGGGCTGATTCCAGGTCCTAGATGTTAAAATGGGCCTGGTACAAAGCTTGTTGAACAACTGCTCGGCAATCAGAGAACACCTATAAACCGATTTGTGAAATACAGCCTGATCTGCATACTTCCTGTTAAACAGTCTTTGGTAGTTTAAACTCTTTTTAAGGCTCAAAATCTGCTAATGATGCCTAATATATAATCTCAACACATAAATGAGTAAATTCTCAGTATTACTGCCTTTATTCCACAGATTATCAATCTTGCCCTGGCTACATTCAAGCTCTGTTTCTGAATCAACTACACCAAATACCTGTCCAGCTTTCCTGCTGGAGAGCATTAACCTGGGATTTAATCATTGCTACTGAAGAAGCTGTTCTGCTCAGACTGGCAAAGCAAAAAGGAAGAAAGTTTTGCAGATGCAGCTAGTCCGTTATGAACGTCTGTGTGTTCTCTCTGATTAAGACTGAACTAGGGAAGATTCAAAGGGAATTTTCATTGTCATCAATTGCTGGTCATAGGAAGCTTTGCATAATTCAGATTTAGAAGGGATGGTTACTTAACAGCAGAGAGCAGAGGTCCCCCAGCTAGGCCTTTTTGCTGAAAAGAAAAAGGATTCACCTCCAGTGTCGCTAAACCAGAAAGAAGGTGACAGGAGCAAGTACGGAAATATATACTTAAAGCCAAGGGGAGAGATGTACGTGTGGGGTAGAGAAGAGGAAAGGAGACAACAAGGTTGCAAAAGACCTTCACTAAGTGGAGCAAGAGAACAAAAATAGATATATTCTCTTAAATGTGCAGTGAGTCACCACAAGTCATGTTTTATGGGGGTTTTATTGCATGTTTCATGTGTACCTTGGAGAATAAAACCATATGCATCTGATTAGATTACTTAGGGCTGGGAGTGTAAGGTAAGAGCATAAATTGAATGCAATTATTTTTAAAGGAAATTATATTCCTGCTGCTTTCTGTCTGTCTGCTCTCCTCTATCTTTTTTTCTTTTTATTGTCTCTTTTATCTTGGTTCTAAGGTGGTTTTCAGTCCATATCTACCTTGCAATCCCCTGGTTTGTATGAAGGCAATTCACAGCTCAGTGCATTACCTGTCTTCTCTGATTGTTTACAACTGGTTTATTAACCAGGCTTTGTCTTGGACTACCTTTGCTGCATCAGGAGGGAGGGGGAGCATAGCCGTTCGTTTTGCATTAAGGATGTGTGCTGATGTGGAAATACCCAACCATACTCCTCAGCGGAGATATCTGTGTTAAAATGAAACCAACTTTTATAGGGAAAAAATTAATTTATTACCAATGCAAGGTTATTACTTGGACCATATAATCCAGTGTAAGTATTTGATATTGCCTCCACCTAAGAGTCCTGTATTCCTGATTAAAAAGTGCCAGAGGGGAGTATATGCCTTGCAACCACTTATCTGCCCCGTTTTCAATTTCACCTGCTACAATATTCCATTTGAACTCTTTCTTAGAATTTTCCAGCTGAAGTGAAATATTTGATTTTTGCATTGGGCGGCAATTTTGGGGTTATAGGGCAGGGGCTTGAGAAATTTTTTCCTTTTCCCTGCTGCCTTCCTGTTCCTTCCCCTAGAAATATGTTGCCGTAAGTGCCTTTGGCAAAATAGTGATTAGCTATAATGAAGATCTGTCTGAGAGAGATTACTGCCTTTATGAGGTGGCATTTTTCAATGTGACTGTGCCTGTACCTTCCAGGCAGTTAGCTTTCTCTGCCCACAATTATATTTATTTATTTTGTTTTATGGTTTTAAATACCTGGGCTAGGCCAGGCTGATTTATTCATATTATTTAAGTAGACACAACATGTAATGTACTGAACCACACATTCTAAACGTATGTTATCATCTTTGCCCTCAACAATAATGAACCCATGTATAACTATCCACTTGCTCCCCAGATTCCCAAGAAGAGAGTTACACTTTGCAGCAAGATTGAAAAAGCTATGTTGAGAGACGTATCTAGTCTAATGATTTTCGGCTCTCCCCTGGGCTTCAGACCTGTTTCCTGGGGTAAGATTCATTCACCATACTTAAGGCTGTCTACATCGTAGATGTTGACATTTGAGGTAGTTGTCATGGGCTCCTTTTCCAGTCAGAGGAGATTTAGACAAGAGGAGTCAAAGGAATCATCAAAGGAGTCAGGCACAATTTGTCTCATCCTCGAAATACAAACTATGAGTGTAACTCTGTTGGCTCTGTTGACTAAATCTCCACTGACTATAGGAAGAGCCATGGACAGCTGGCCCAGCTGCAGACATCTACACTAAACTGTAGATGCAGTTCCTGCTAAAATCTCAGCCTGTAAACCTACACGTACGTGCTTTGCAGATGTCTTGCCATCAGTGCAAGCTCCTTTTACTCAAACCAGTGATTCACGACCTTGTTTACATGACTGCTGTGAGCAGCAATATCATTTCACCTTCCCTTCCCAGGTATCGTGTCCTACGTGGATGTTTCATTCCTCACAACCAGGTTGTACGCACAAGTCTTGCAGCTTTTTCTGCCTTTCCATGATACAGACTTTCCAGAACATTCTCATAGCCAAAACTTTTTTCCCCATCCCTCTTCATCTCATATCTCAGCCAGTAGAGCTTCATTTTCTTTGGCTTTGACATGGCCAGGCCTGTTTCCATCGGACCTTTTGAGAAACTACCAGAAAAATTGTAGACTGTCTCCAGGCTGCCCAATGTTATGTATATCTCGGTTGCCCTCACTTTTCCTTCTTCTTCAAATGTATGTTACCTGCATTTACATTAAAAGTCCTTAAAAATGATGCCTTTTCTGTCTACCAATTTTAAGTCAGTCGTGTAACTGCTGAAGAAGCTGCTGTGCTCAGATGTCATACCGGAGACATTATGACTACTCAGGAAACCATCTCTTTCCTTTTCAACCCAGAACTTTCTTCTCCCATGCTGCTCCTTACATGGGGGAAAAAATGCCTATAAGCATCTCTAAAACAACGACATGGTTCGCTTTCCAGTCCACCTGGAAAATTCTCCTCTGTCATGTTTAGCAGGCCTGGAAGCTGTGATTCAAAAGCCGACAGCCCACTCCTCTCTGGACTGCTTTTCTCTCCTAGGGCTTACACGTAGCACCAGGAGATCTGTGCTTGGACACGAGCTGCATCCTCACTGAGACATTTCCATGTCCGTGTCTAAAGCACACATCAGTTCCTTTGTGCTTCCTGTTCCCTTGGAGGACTGATGCCATCGTGATCTAAGCCCACATGCCAGCCAGCGTTTCGGCCATACACAGTGCTCCTCGTCTGTGCTTACTTTGGTTGAAACTCTGTATGAACCTCTTACAAGCTTGGTGTTCATTCTTCTGTTGCTCAAACAAATTTTATTATGATTTGCTTGGCTTTTCCCTTCCCAGCGCTCACCCATTCATTTTGAGAAGCTGCACTTCACCCCCCACCACACACCCACACACGCTGCAAAAATACGGCGAAATAATTGAATTGTTCTTTTAAAACATGGGTACCCGCAGGATTGACCACTTCTTCACAGTTTCCTACCTTTTGAGAGAATTGCTTTGTTAACATCATTTTCAATAGAAGTCTTTATCTGTGCTTTTACAGGTCTAGCCTTTTTAACCTTCTGCAGTATGTTCTTGGACTTTATGATTTTAACCAGATCCATTATTATCTAAATACTGGGGAAGCAGGCAGGGGAGGGAAGAGAGAATGACAAGTGACTCCTTAAAGTGCTGTTCTCGGTAGCTCTTTACAATATACATTAGTAACAGCAGGGAGAACAGCTTTCATGGTAGATCTGAGCCTGTTAGAAAAAGAAGTCATGGTGCATAGTCTCAAAAAAAGGGGGCTGGTTCGTATCCGTCACCATCGGTCTTGGCATTTCATGTCTGCATACAGCAATCCCGTTGTGCGTAGTCTAGACAGAGCGGTGTCAAGTTTGCCCCTGCTGCTTTACAGTCATGCTGGCTATAGTTTGCTTGTGAACAAAATCTCTTTAGGTGTTTTGGGATGCACAAGGCTTAAGATCTTAAAATGCTGCTCTCTGGAGTGTATGTTCCTATTAATGGGCCCATAAAGATCCCCTTATTTATTATTGTTTAATTATATGCAACCTGTTGCTGCGAAATAGCTGTGCATAATTGGTATTTATTTGTCTGCTGGCTTGGGTGTACATTTATTTAAAAGATACATTTTGGTTTTAGCGAGTTCTGTGTTACTGATTGTTCAAAGTGACTTTATTTTGCATTGTCTTTTCTCTAAATGTTCTTTTGATATTTAGAGTGTTAGTGATGATATTATTACATTGCTGTTAGCTATTGAATGAATGATTGCTGTTGTATTCTGAATGTGCTGATGCTGAAAATCTGTGATATAAATAAACTTCCTCTGGTAACATCATTATAATAGCACAAGCAGCAGAAATTTATGGAAAGAACAGATTAAATGCTTAGACTTAAATTCTTCAGTGTGCAACTCTGCTTAAACTGCTGTGTCTGAATTTTGGGTTGCTGAATCAGGTGGAAAAAATCAAACTGACACATCGCTTGTCTGTGCATTTTTACTATGATATATTATGTTACTAAAAGAAAAAGCTCAAAAGCTACCATTGATAATCCTGGCTAAAACTTGAAACATAAATTATTAAGATCTGTAGTTTCTTTTCAAAGTGGCCTGGGACTTAATGCATATATCACAGCAAGGAAATGTAGCATCAATATGTACTTAGGCATTATAACATGAGACATTTTTATGTATGTAATAAAGCATTCACTATATAGCTGTTTATCTAAGCAACAGATAGGAAGGGTTGAGAAATTCACACAGTTAATCATATTTATTTAGCTAATTAACAACTAATAGCATTAATCATAACAAGCATGAACATTTGAAAAGTAATTTATTATTGAATATGGAAACTATTATCAGAACTTGCTTTCCAAAGTACATTTTGTTTATTTAAATTCATAAAACCTCCCAAGATACCCGGTCTCAGTATTTCACGTGCTTATCCCACAAATTGAAAACGCAAGATACAAAGTACCATGTCAAGAATTTCCCAGAGATAAATACACCTCCACTAAACATCTCCAATTATCCTGTGTAATCACTTCTAGGCTGGGGAAATGAGCCTCCCAAAGTCAGTACTGCTTATCTCTGGATTGCTCCAGTCACCTACACTTTGCGGGGAGCTTCAGGATTTCCCCGAAATAGGTTGAAAGGTAATATTATAATTACGCAATAAGATTAGTGCACTGGTCCCTAACCTCTGCTGCCCCTTGGCAGCAATACTGAGCAAGTAATGTTGTACAGTGGGATCATAATTTGTTCTCCCTGTCAGCCTTAAGTGTTAACTCCTGAATTCCCTGCAGCGGGGAGCAATGCTGTCCATTACCTATCTGTTGGGAATTACTGAGAAAGCTGAAGACATCACCAGTGCCTGCTTTTCTAATTCAGTAGGTTTGTTCTCTTCCTTTCGATAACTTTTTTATTACGAGTTTAATAGTGCCTGGTGAGATTCGCTAATAAATGAATGCGTGTTCATTTCCTGCAGAGGTTTTGTCAAATTTGCCCTCTTATCTCCCAGGTTCAGAGTAAGAGTAATAGAGCGACAAGGCTCGTCTTTGAAAATTGAGGAGAGGGAAATGTTTCCCTCTGGGGGACGAGCGGGAGGAAGCGAAGAGAGGCAAACTTAAAACACAAAGTTGGACAAATAAAATAAAATCGCGTTTCACCTATATTTTTCAAATGTTTATTTGTAACTAAGTTTAAATTAATCAAAGTAAATGACTGAACTCAGTGGGTATGCAAAAGCTGAATATAATCACTCAGAAAGCGTTACAACAACACATTAGATGGCTGTGTGGGAGGCATTTTCATATGAAATCCCTTTTTTTTTTAGTTATTTATAATTGTTTCAGGAAAAACAAAATACATCCCTTCAGGGCTTTGGACTGGAAAAGCGGGTGCTTGCTCTCTTTACGGTGGTGCATTTTAAAGTTGGCAGGGTTCTCAATGGCCGTTTTGGAGTTATCATAGTGCGGAACAACTGGTTTGCACCAGCTGAATTTTTTCACAATGCGGTCCGTCTGTTTTGGGGTTCATTTTCTATCAGCTTGGTGTTAGTTTATTGCATAAAATAAAGCTTTTCTGTTTCAGTCAGTAACTCCAAACTGACTTGGACCTTAATCCTGCGATGATTTATGCACACATTTTCTGGGTCCTGTAGAGCAGCCAATGGGCCTGGAATCTGTTCTTTATGGTCCTGCCTTCCTTTGGAAATTGGAGAGAGATCTGCTGATGGGAGGCTTTAACAAAAAGTAGCCACCATTAACAATATCTTTAAATGCTCTCTTCAAGTGGGCTGCAAAGCACGCAATTAAACACATGTTTGAGTCTCATCATACTGGGAGATTGTTTCCAAATATCCAGAAATTACCTGAGTTTAAACCTCAAATAGATGCTGTTAGGGCTGAAAATATTCAATCTAAATATGATGGAGCTGTATATTTGTGTGCACGTGAACAGATTTGGTAACGGATCATTTCAATGTTGCACTCAAAACGTTGAACATAAGTTACATTTCTCTTTGATATGGACAGAAAGAAACCAGTTCAGCCATATTACGATATAAATATGTACTACTGGGCTTGAATCTGTATATTAAAAATGGCTATTTTAGCTTGGAAGTATTTATGCATTGAAAATTATGCATAAATTCTTATAGATAAGACCTACAAAATTATACCGCATTGTAGTTCAATAGGATTATAAGAATTATGAGATTATTTTTAAAAGTATAAATGATTTTTTAAGCTAATCTGGGTACCTAATTTTACAGATAATAGCAACCTTTTCTTGATTTCTTGTGGTGAGGGAGTGGGAGGAGGAAGTGGGAAGGTTTTGACCCCTCCTATAGTATCCTGTAAAGAGATGTTAAAGGAGGAATTTAAAATCATATAGAAAGCTTATAATTTTCTCAGAAGTCATATGGAACTTAGCACATAGTGCTGATGACTTATTTTCATGTAAATTCTTCATCTTGATGTAATTCATATGGCATCAGCACTGATAAGTAATCAGACCTTTGTGATAAAATCTAAAGAACAGAGGAATAAATGAATGCCATGCGCTTAACTCTTGACTGCAAAGCCATGGTACAGCAATGGTTTCAATTGTGTAACCCATAAAATATACAAAAAAAAAAAAAAAACAGACTGACTGCAGTAAATGTCACTCATGGTATAGTACAGCACAGTGGTACTCTGTGCGTACTGTTGTGGGACCCAATCTGCTGTATTGGGGAAGGAAATACAGGTTGGGTTGACTTCTAAGATTGCTGAGCCTCTGAATGCCATACAGACCTTGATCACAGTGCAGCAGTGTATTTAAATATCTAATCAAAGTTATGTATAGAAGTGAGTTTATGGCCACGGTCCTTCCTTGCTCAGAGTTGAGGATTCTTTGTTCGGATCCCAAAAGAATTTTGTTTGTGTGTGTATCAGTATTTTCTGCTAGACGGGGACAAAGACATATTAATACTTATTCAGTCTTTTGTAATATCCTTTGCAATCTCCAAATTAAGGTGCCGTGTAAGTATATTGTAGTGTTGTCAGTTGCTCTTGTTATTAATCTTGAAATAATAAAATGTGTATTAGATAGAATCAGGGCAGCTCAACAGTATATTGCAGGCTATAAGCTTTCATTAACAGCTACAAGAAATTTTTTGTTAACCCAGTGTGTGTAGACACAGGGAGGGAGACGAGCTGGAGGGAGCGTGATTTGGGCTGGATAAAGAGAGGATAAAAGAGGGGTAGGATTTTGATTCTGGTCAGATCTGGCTGCTCTTCAGCTTTGCCCATCAGTTGTCTTCTGGCAACACATTATGCTACATGCTCAAACATAATAGCAGTCCTTTATAATGGTCTTTTAAACGTGTTTTCTGTGCCAGGTAGGTTAGTCTGCAGTAGCTTTTTATTTTTACTCTTTTTTTTTGCATTGCTCTCAGCAAATAGGTGAATGCAAAGTGCTACAGAGTGCTGCAGCTTTGGCGATTTTTTTCGCTATGATTAAGGAATAGTTCATCTATAACCAGAGCAGATCTCAGTCACCAGGAGACTGCAGTGACATAAAGGGGTACTTAATCATCTGGCTAGGATAGGATCAGAAAAGAAAGCACATTTTTATTGCTGCAATCTGACTGCTGAGGAGAAGCAGCAAGAAGTGAACCACCAGCTCCTACTTCCATCCATCTGCTCCCTCCTTTCTCTGGTTTTCTATTATTATTTTTTTTTGTTGTTCCACTTTAATTATGATAAGCAGAGGCACTTGACAGAAACTCTTTGTTCTGACAGGCGTGGTGGGTCCTGCAATTTCGGCACTCCTCTGGCTGTGAGTAGTGGAGGAGCACTACAGAAACAGCAGCGAGATGCTAATCTCGGGAGGTCCTTTTCCCCTCACCTAGATGACACGCACACTTGGAAGGACAGGCCTGTTTTTTTCCCTAATGCTTTCGGCTGGAGTGGCACGTAAAAACCCGTTTCACATGTCGGTATGCAGTGCTTGGCGCTTTCATGTTCCTCAAAGGCATCTGATGCTGCTGAAGCATCATGACAACTTGGCTGTCTTTGGGATCAGAAGGTTCAGCATCTCTTGGGCCTGCTACATCTGCTGGTTCATTTGGCAAGAGAAGCACCGGTTCATAGTAATGCCTTCCACCTCCCAAGTTAAGCAGAAGAATATATTAATTGTAGTTATGTGTTGTCATCTGTACACTCGGGAAACAATTAGGGAAGAGTTTCCTAATTTTCTGTGCAAGCTGAGCCTCGGGTGTTCTGTAATAAACCAGCAAACTGTGACTTGAGAGTTGGGATGTTTTTGAACCTTGAAAGACAGTTGAGCGAAAATGAAGAAATGCTTTTTCTCATTCCTAAATTCTGTTCTTAATGCTTAACTTGCACAGTTTTCTGAATTTCAGTTTTCTGAAGTTTCCCAAAGCAGCATTGTTACGGGGCTTCATAGAGTCCTTTGTGGGGGTTTGTATACGTCTGAGAAAAGGAGTCAGCAGATTCTCAGACATGAATAGTGCTGCATTTCTTTACCACCTTTTCTCCTTGATTTTCATGTTTCATCATTTTTCTCGCCAGATTACAGAGAGAACTTGAGTCTAAAGTCATGGCCAGTGCTACGCAAGGCAAGTGTGTTGCTCGAGGCAGCAAGTGGAAGCTCTGTATCCTCTCCTTGAGCCACCTCCTCCTTTTCTTTTGGAAGAAGGGAGGCTGCAGGGGCTGTGCCAGCACCCGACGCAGCGTGGAGAGCAGCACACGAAAGCCCCAGAGTGCATAGTTAAGGCGAGTTGAGCTCTGCCAGTTTAAGCAATCAATCAAACCAGTCTGCCTTCCTCATCAGTTAATGCAGTGAATGAGAATCATAATGTACCATGAAATGAGAAGCTTTTCTGGGGAGGTTTAAAAACAGAAATGTGACTGCTTAGATAAACGCTGTACAATTGCTTTCAGTTCCCAGTCATATGCTATCAACTTTAATTAGGTTGAAAACCATCATAAGATTTGACTTTTGTATCTGGGCAGCGTCTTTAATTGGGGTGTTGGTCATAGGTAAACACAACCTGAGCATCAGAAACATATAAAAGAAACTGTAGGAGACATTACTGAGACATTGCAGCTAATGGCAACTCATAAAGCTGCAAGGCTGTTCCCCCAGCATCCCTGTAAAGCAACTCCTCTAATATATTTTAGGCATTAGGAATTCTGCGATCACACCTCTGCACTTAAAAATCACATTGCAAATGGCAATTGCATGTGGTAGGATGTCTGAAATGCCTCATGATGTTCCTTTAGTGTTAATGACAACATAACTTTATCTGTATTAATTGAAACGGGCCTCCCAACAGATGCAGCGGCTTGTCTAAGCCTATCATTACAGTAGTCATATGCTTACCGGGAAAGTGCAGTATCTCATTTCCCAGAAAGTTAAGGAATTATTGACAGTTTAAGTGACAGCATGGTACACAGGGAGATGCTGTAGTGGAAAAGTTATCTGATAGCTTAGATTTAATTTTTCCTGTTGAGTTTAAATTGTCAACACTCCTAGTAATAATAAAACTCTTTGCATGGAGAGGACTATAATTTAATTTACTACTGTGAATATTGATTCCTGGATAGTACACTCTTTATCCTGCAGATGACCTAGATCCTTAGTTCCCTAAGGGTTTTGAATAATAACAGCAGCAAAAGGGTCTGGATTACATAAGAGACTTGATGGAGATTAGTTACTTTCTCCGCTGACATTTTAATTTTATTCATTTAATTTATTCCTCATATTCCTCATCTTGCTTTGTAAGCTGGAAACCATTGTTAGTTGGATTGGTGTTGATGAGCACTGTGTTTTAAACATCGCTCTTCCCAATTTTACCAAACCTTGTGTTCAACGTATTGATCTCCAGAGAAGACCACGTTCACTTAGACAGGTGATTTCATTTCTCCCGAATTGAAATTATTCTCAAAGAGGTAATTTAGCTGAAGTGTCTATATTCGGAGGACAGTCACCAAGGATTCCTCATCATGGGGTCATCATGGTGTTGGCTTGCAGCTTGCATAGAACTGAAAGGGGTGTTCCCACAGCATGGGGCAAACTGACAGAGTTGAAGGATCCACAAAAGCTGTTGCTGCCAGCTGTGGTCATTGAAAGAACAGGCGAGACCTCCAAAAGGGATTTGGGATTCGTGAAAAAATATTAAAATGCAGATAGAAAGGTCAGTGGAAGGAGGGAGGTGGGGGAAGGAGGGGACAGTGTGTCATCCATTGCTTGCTGAATCCCAAGCGTGGAGGGTGCACATGGACCAAATATTCAGGCTCGTGAAGGCTCTGTAACCATAGGTACCAGTGATCGGTCAGGGTACCGGGAGCCTAGGGACATTATCCAGTCTCTCCAAAATCTCCCTCTCCCCACGAGAATGTGTCAGGATTGCACCTGGAAAAACCTGGACCAGAAAAATGGCAAAAGAGCAGAGCTGCGGTGTAAAACACAGGGGTTACTTCAGCAATTTTTTCAGCAGCATTTCCTTTGCCCAGTTATTTTGAGCCACTCTAAGGCGATTAGAGCGGCTCGTTACAGATGCTCAGGAGCTGAGAAGGCGAGTCGTGTTCCCTTTTGAGAAAACTGTCACTATCTCTGCATGAGCTCAGATGGAATTGAATAAAAGTCTGTTTTGTGCTCAGAAGTACAGAGCGAGCCCTCTTTTTCCTTTTGGTGACTGGGGGTTAATACAGGCAGCCGGGGGATCTGAAGCCTGTTTCCTCCGCCTTGCAGCCGTCTGCTCTAGGAGCTCACTTGCAACAGAAGATATTGTATGTGTACAGTAAAGACATTTTCTTCCCCGGCACTTAAGCATTTCTGTGCTGCCCACCAAAGAAATCTTTACCTAATTTAGTGAGTTTTCTCCGTCAGATGCATTCCAGTTGAGGAGCTAAGTAACTAATAAATTTAAGCTTAGGAAAATCATTCAATATCCTTAATATAAAGAAGGAGGAAAGGTGTAATCACCCAGTTAGGGTTTTCGGTAGGCACATTTATTATCATAGATAATTTCCCAAATATAATGGATACATAGAATTGCTTTTATATTAAAAAAGAATTCTCAAAATATCGTTAAGTCCCTGAAGGTTATGTTTTAATTTTGTCTAAGATGAGACAACAAATCTGACAGTGCAGCTCTGTATCTGTCATGGACGTACAGGGAGAAAATTATTGTATGTGGGAAGTGATAAACCCTCTAAACCCATCTCTGTCTGGCACCGGGAATGAAATATGAGGAAAAGATGCTTTGAATAATTGGAAGAGATTTTTGCTGAAAATAAAAGTTTTAAAGTTTTAATAATAGACTTTGGGGTCAGGAGGTGATGTGGTTAGATAGCTTGTTTGTGTACCAGGCAAACCAGTATACTTGACCACAGGTTCAGTTTCCAAGAGGATAATGACCCCAAGCAGTCTTGGAAACAGTATGAGCATGTAAGAAATACTGCAGTGAAATCTGAAAAGGAAATCGGGATGGAGCAGCCTGCTATTTAGTCCTAACCTTAGCCGTTTGGAGCAAATGCAGATTTTATTTCACTCAACACAGTTGCTGCTGTTCCTTATATATCTCCAACACTTCATGGTGCACAGTATGTTCATACTGCATGCTCTGAAGACACAAAGGAAACTAACATTGCTGAATACCTGCAGCTTTAAGCCAAGTGTAGCTTCTTACTCATTTAAGTGTTGCGTTTTGAATAATCAACTATATTTAAAAAGCAGTCTTGGCAGTACTTAATGTTATTATTGGACTCAAAATCTAGGTCAGCCTCTTAAAAGACTAGGGGATAGGGGGCATGTCAGCACTGGTCAAAAGCATTATCCATTCAGTCTGCATGTGAATATGCAGAGCTTGTATGAATTTTTATTGCATTAAAGAAAAGGGTTAAGGAAAAAGCCAGAAGGGTTTGGAGGAGAAAAAAAAAATATCTGCATTTGTAAGTAACAGGATTTTGTAATTTAGCCCATATGTTAATGGCAAAATGAGCCTTTAAAAGTATTCTTTTCTACAATACTTCATTAATGGCTACTGGTTAATAAGGCTACTCTGATTTCAATAGTTGCTTTAATTTAAAATGCTACCTTGATTTTCACAGGAATGGCTCTTATTCCATGAATAAATTATTACTTTGTCACTGTTTTTGTCAGCACTATTAACTATGGAATATATTCTGGCTGGTCATTTTAAGTGTCTTTCTTATCAGTATTGTGCCTGGCATTCATTATCCTCTTATCTCTCTGCCATTTCTCTCAGTAGAGAGGTAATGGATTGATTACTTTCACTGCTATATTGGTCAGGATGTACAACAAATTCTCTTCAGCTCTACAGCTCATTCATCATGGATATCCTTTAATCCCCAATCCCTGAGTTTAAACGTTTCATTCTCTTCGTATATATTGGAAATTATTAGTGAAGACAAGAATCCAAGCAGTGCATCTTTTATCACTCATTTACTGTAAAACATTGTCAGCAGAGATCTTGGGGGGTTTTCTCTCAGTTATGCTGCTCAGGTGAATTTGAATGGCACAGAGCCACTAATGCAGTAGCATTTGCATTTTCGGAAATACTGACTTGTGTGTTGCAACTGGAGAATTAGGGAAAAGGAAAAACCACAAGGATTGTTCTTTGTGATGTGGTGCTCCCCAGTTTGCTGCACGTATGCATGGGCTGTAGCAGAATCTCTGCTATGTGAGTACATTTTGTCTCTTTAACTTACAGATTAAAATTGTGGGGGAAAAAATGCTGTTTTCTGACAAAGGAAAAAAAAAAAAAAGTGGTGCATATACGGAATGCTCTGTTAGAGGGAGTTGGATGGGATGAGATCCAGTGCACCTCTAGCAATTGGATAGTAGAATATGAATGCTTTCCTTGGCTTTTCTAAGAAGCTTGTTTCTGGCAAAACTATGGTTGCAGAAGAATCCTGCAGGCATCAGCGTTTTGGCTGGAAGGCATAGGGAAAAAAAGAGTCCCTTCCTTGGGCATATGAAGGACACTCAAAGGATCTGTATAGCAAAGGAAGTTCCACCAAATACAGGGCTGCAGAAGGTACAGCTCTGTATCACTGTCACTATGTGTGCTCTATATCACTATCACTATGTGTGCTCATCCTCCAGAAGGCACATTTGCTTCCCTTGTCATTGGCACTGCTTCTGATACTGATGCTTATCAGTCCAGTCTGCACACAAATGCTGAGGCGAGGTCTTTGCTGTTACACTAGCAGCTCTTATGCAGAAAGTGCTTAACCTGTTTATTTTTTTAAAGGCATCAGCTTCATCCTAGGAAGAGGCAAACTGGGGAAACCTGACTCCAGGACAAAAGGAAGAACAAAAGACTCAAAATCTTTTAAAGCAAGTGTTAGTTGAGAATGCAGAACAGCGCCAATTAACCTCCATTACAGTCAAGCCCTTCCTGAGTCTCTCGATGATGAGGTACAGTGAGCTTCACAAAAGGTCTCTCCAGTGATTTTCCATAGAAGGCTGTGAGAGAAGGACCTGCATTTGGTCATGTCCTACCTCATACAAAGGTAGAACGGACTGCACACGTGCCCAGAGAATAAACTGAGCACAGCTGACCCACTGAGCAAAGATTAAAAGAGATAGAAACTGGTCTTCTTGATTTAAAATAAAAATAGTAAGGCACCTAAACATTTCTACTACTGCATCTGCCTACTGTAAACCACTGAATGGCTGCATGATTTCCATCAAAAAAAGGGAGAGAGTAGTTGCTTCCAATGGTAATACATAACATAAGTTTTTTGCAACAAAAATATATTGCATATCAAGATATTTTAGGATTATCATGCCATCTCAATTAAAAAAATAAAATAAAATCACTTATCATTTTACCTGTATTCAGTCTTTTGGCAGATAGTCCAGCAGGAAGATCGTATCACTTCAGCCAGATAGAGAAATCTCTGTAAGCAGCCCCTTGCCTCTTTGACATCTTCTCTTAGATGTCTTGTCAGAGTCCCTGCATCTGACATCTCTTTTAGATGCCTTTTGTAGTTGCTTTAAGTGGAACATGGCCAAAAATTAAGTTTTCATCCTTCCCATGTCCCTTTTATTGTTATCAACAGTGCTATTATCATCCCTGTCTCTCGTCAGTCGGCATTTTCATAGTTGCAGGTCTGAATGTTTCACTTGCCAGAATTTGTCTGGTCAGACCAGCAAGGTTTTTGTCACTGCTCTAGAAGTAATTAGGAAGGACAGGTTTCTCAGCAGGAGAGAGGCACGCAAGCAAATCTAGACCCTTGTTAGGATCCATGATGGTTGCTGCTTAAAGAGGGAACGTTTCTAGTAAGGCAATAGAGCCCAACAGAGGGGGGAAAAAAAAGGAAATATTTCTCTTTGTGCTTTTTTAATTTGTAGTGGAACTATTAATAGCCCAGCCTTTTCTCATTTCCTGTATTTCTCACAGTGTGTTGTCCCTTTCTGATTTTGCTTCCCCCAGATTGAAATAAAGAGTTGTTTGTTGTCTTTAGAAATGTCATTTCTCCTGTATCGCAGTATTTGATTTCCTGGCACCTTTTGCTCAGCTCCGCAGCTCACAGCGTGGATAATGTTGTGTCTCAGCAACCCCATCATATTGTAGTGCGACACTGAAATTCTTTCAGGTACGCATGAGAGGGAGAGCTGCTAAAAGAGTTTGGTGTTGCATTCTCCCACAAAGAGCACTCTGCATTTCAGCCGATCATTTATTTAACGTCTGACAGCCTCCAAAAGGAAGGGTGGATTATCCGTGCACCTAAAAGCATTCTGAAAGGGACGGATTCAGCCTGTCTTGTAGTCAGGCGGTCTACACATCCACCTCATTTGACTGATTTCTGCTGGTACTTTAATAAACAAATAAATAAATAATAAAAGAAGCTACAGAAGCCCCAGTTTCAGTCTGCCCTACATCTGAATGTAGCTTTCAGGCTCCAGCGTTCAGCCAGAAATCAATTATTCACCGTCCTTAGAGAATGTATCTCCAGGTTGGGTTCCTTCGAACCCAGGACAGAGTCAATGCCACGCTCCAGAGTTTGGTGTGGGGCTGGTGTCCAGGGAGCTGCAGCCTCACCGGGGCAATACCCAGTGAGTTTTTGGGTGCTCCACTGTCAAGCAGTGCCCATGAAGCTGCCTTCTGGCTTATCCTAAAGCTTGCACCCACCAGGGTCCTCAGGTAACCTGAATCTTGTCCTTGGTGATAGCCTTGCCACTTGGACTTTAGGGATAAACCCAAGTATCTTATTTCCACTGTCTCTACCATGATCACTTACAGCTCCGCTGTCTTCCTCTGATTTCACATCTGGAGGAGCACATCAGTGTGGTATTTCCAGCAGACTGGTGTAAAATAGGGTGGTTGTGTTCTACTTTTTGAGAGGGAGCAGCTTCTAAATTACTACCTCTTCTAAATTGCTAGCTCTGGCATGGATTACTCCTGTGACCTTATTTCATTTTCATAGATTTTGTAAAAAATATATTCAAATGCTTGTGTCAGGTTCATCAGCAGCAGCCCTTAATACTATTCTTAATAGTACTATAGGACATCAAGATAATGACTGAGAGGCTAAATACCAGCTTGCTGTATTTTTCTTCTGTATAACTCCTGTGCACTGATTTGACAATTTGGGTCATTTTGCATCTTCTTCCTTTTGAGTGTCTTGTGAGTAATATGAGATTAAATACCTAAAAAAAAAAATGAGTATGGCAAAATTTTAGATGTTGAATAGCTGAGAAAATGTTAGCCAAGTTTCATTGAAGATGCACTATTTTCAAGCAAGGAGGTTGAAATATGAAAGATTTATTTATCAGCATTTATATTAAAATGTGGTACTTAATTTCTGATTGTTTTGATTTCGATTAGAAATGCTAATTCAAATAAATTAAAGCTGAGAAAACATTTTTGAAAACTTGCAGTTGAAAAGAGATCTGCAGCCATCACTGAATAAGATATGGGAGAATAAATTAGATCCTTCTTAAAGCACATTGAAAATGAAAAGCTGAACATCGCAGTGCCAAGTATTAGCACTATTCGTTAAAAACATGCGATACAATATTCACTAACAGAGTTTTGATAAAATGCTTTACAAGCATGGGGCTTTTTTTTTTCTGTTCTTTTTTTATAAAGTGATTTTATTACAGGGTCCTTTTACTATGAGATTTATCTTGCTAGGAAAATACTCTCCTTGTTTCATCTTCATGTTAGACTGGTGTTTCCTCTAAAACAGTGACACTAAGCTGAGGAGGTTAACTCCAAGATTTGGGGTTTGGGCTTCCTAGAGCTATCTGGGCTTACCTCTTCAGGTTGCACAGGAACAAGTGCCACCCTGAATGTTTGTGATGTGACGTTTGAGAAGGCTATTATTAAACTGAGGGGGGAGGGGGGGGGGGGAATGAACTTCTGCTTTATTATAACTTTTTAATGCAATATCAGAAAGATGCAAAGGATCTGCC
Source organism: Aythya marila (assembly GCF_965140915.1). Taxonomy (NCBI): domain Eukaryota; kingdom Metazoa; phylum Chordata; class Aves; order Anseriformes; family Anatidae; genus Aythya; species Aythya marila. The sequence continues at coordinate 112,019,999 of NC_139044.1, forward strand.
AGGAGACTGGCATTTCACCATTGTGCTCTTTTAATTTAAATGACAGCTCGTAAAGGTATTCCAGGGCTGGCTGTAGAATCCTGTTATTTAAACATTGTCAAAGCTTCGATTTAATTAACTCTAATTCAGTGCAGCTTCCCCATCCTTGCATGCTCTTTCTGTCTTTCTTTCACTCCCTCTCTCTCTTTCCTTTCTGCCGGCCTTGAAAGGCTTCGGAGCACCTGTCAGGGTTACAGTGTGATTTCAAAATGCCTCCGTGCCTGTTGCTGGGTGGAAGGAAAATTACGTCCTGGCAGAGCAGCGTTGAAGCATTTCACTGTCAGCCGGGAGATGCGGGTTGCAGGGCAGAGCCGGCACGCCAAGTCCCCGGCAGGCTGCGGCTCCTCGTGTTTCAAATGATCTATGGGTGCTTTCGAAGGAGAGCCCAGCCACGTTGCCTGCCTGATAAAATTCACAGAGGACGCCTCTGGACTTCCAGAGCCAGAGTGAAAACGTCGTTTGTCAACCTGGTGAGCGTCAGCAGCAGATGAGGCAGAGGAGGCTGCTCCGCGCCTGTCCCCGTGAAGGGCTGCGGTGCCAGCAGGGCCAGGGCTGAGGATGCTGCTAGCATGGATGCTCCCAAAAAAGCCAGCCAGCAGCAAGAGACAGGGGCTGGTGAAGCTGTCAAGCAGTGGGGTGGCACAAACACATAAAGAGATCAAAGTCTTGAGTCCCCCCCCCCCCTTCATTTGGTGCTCATTCAAATTATTATTATTATTATTTTCAGTAGTTCAGATTAAAGACGAGCTTTCCTGAATACTTGTAAATTGCTTTCTATGATTATCTAGCTCTCTTTCTCATCTCTTTGATATGCTACCCTGCTCCCCCAGTATCTATGGATGTACGAATTATTACTCTATGTCTTCAGCATGATTTTGGATAGGAAATATTCCCAGGCTCTGAAGGGCAATTCTGTAATGGACGCTGCATGAGACCAGGCCAGGAACAAAACAGTACCAGACAAGGCTTGCTTTTATGCATCTCCTATTCAAAAGCAGTCATCCAGTCTTTGGGCTATAACAGTTTTTTATTTTTGTTATGCCCAGACCAACAGCCTGGTTGTCAAAAGTAAACCCCAAACTTCCTTCTCTTTCCATTTGCACCCCCCTCTCTCCCTTACATTCACATCACACGCTTTTTCTCAGAGCTTTTGGAGCTTTTGCAGATTCAGAAGCCTCTTCGTTTCCTCCCAGTGACTTCCCAAAGAGAGAAAAAAAGTCACGTGCTGATTTTCCCCAGACCAGGAGACCTCTTTTTGTCCTAATCAGCTGCCAGCACACGCGTGGCGACCTTCATGCTGGTGCTCCCCATCCGCCGGGAGCAAAGCAGGCAGCCCGCAGCTCTCCCTGCCTTGCAGTGGGTAAGAGGCAATGCAGCTGGATCAAAGGAGTCTAAAAATGCAGACGGCTAATCAAAGCTAATCAGCTAGCCTTCCTTTGTACTTAATAGAGAGAGATGGACAATCCTGGGGGAAACCCAGCTGTGCTGAAACAGATGTCTGAGGAAGGGAGAAGCCTCCCTCTCTGGAGGTGCCTGCCCGACTGCCGGCGGAGCCTGGCTAACGAAGTTAGGGCAAAACGCCTTTTACGCCGCTAAGTGCAGATTTGATTAATCCCAGCCAAAAAAAAAACACTCATCCTGTGGAAAAGTCTGCAAGTGTTTATCACAATTTAATTTTAATGTGAAATAGTTTTTGAGGAGTGCTGTCCTGGCCCGTACCTGAGGGACCGGCGAGCGCAAGAAAAACAGTCACAACCTTGGCCGTCTGCTGCAACGATAAGAGGTGGACTGAAGCAACTGTCAAAGCTGGCACATCAAAGATCTCTCTAGCATTTCCCAGCCTTGAGAAAAAGCACCTTGCTCTGATGTTTCCATAAATAGTTTGTAGATTTTCCAAGAATGCCCTGCTTCTCATTAAAAGAAAAAAAAAAAAAAAAGAAAGATTTTAATAGACATAGCTCAGTTATTTTTCAGTCACTCAAGGACAGCTGTGAATCTTTTTACTGAAAACATCAATCAACGTGCAATGCCATTAACACAGGAAAGCAGGACTGACTTCACAATGTATATTGTGGGTGCCTGTATATCTTATATGTGAAGTTACAAACCTAAAAATAGGTGTGCAAAGTAAATACTTCAACTTGAAATTGCTAAAAGGACAAGAGTTGTGTTACTTTCAGTCTAGTAGAAATGAATAGGCATGTACAGTATATATTGTTCTCCTTTGCTGGTTTTTAAGGCATGAAAAGCAATTTGAAGTATAGACTTGCTTTAATGCCATTTAGATTCCTCCCACAGTAATGTCAGCGCCTGTTCGCGTGTGTGTCTACATAACAACGTGTTTCTAAAAAAGAAACTTAGTTCATTCCCAGTTTAAAAAAAAAAAAAAAAAAAAAAAGTTTTGTAGTGTTACCACTATTCATACAAAATCTGAATTTTCTATATCTCCACAAAAAGAAAAATCATTAGAAATGTATTGGTGAAGTTTCCACCGACTCATCTTGGCCAGTGGCTCAGGAGGTGCTTTGCTTTAAGTGCCAGGAGCATGATTTAGAGTAGTTTGAGTTAAAGGAGACTTAAACTGATGGGGCAAATCACGCCATACTGTGCCAGGGAGGGATTTGCTGTCACAGGGGCAGGTGAAGGCCACTGGCAGGGACAATCTACAAGCTTAAGTACAGTACCATCAGGCCAGCAATGCCCACACCCCCCTGCCCAGCCTTGTGCTGCTTTCCTGTAGTGTCTTGGGTCCTTTCCAAGCCCACCTCTGCTATCCTGTGCTCCTTTTGTGGTGGAGAGCTTTGGGACCGAGTACGTCAGGAGTGTGGCATCACGCAGAACATGAGCCACATCCTCCTGTGAGGAGGTGAGGGGGCAGTTTGCTTCGTGAACTCCGTGCTTTTGATTAATCTATTCAAATATTAGCATGCCTTGTGAGGTAGACCAAAATATCCTCTGGATATATAAATATTCATATACTAACATCTGCCACAGCTGCATCATTATAATTCTCTTTTCATGGGAGGAAAGGAGTCTCTTTGAGGAAAGTCCAATGTACCAGAGGGTTTCTCTCTTCATACCTGTCACTTCGGAAGTTGAATAACTTTTTGACTTCTTTGTAATTCCATTATTTCAGAGTTAGCCTGGCGTATAAGGATTTAACTTCAATATAGCAACTATTAACATTCCTACATCACTTTTAGTATGTGCGTGTGAGGTACTGTGTGTTTTTAATGATACAAAACCTCTTGGATCATTCACAGGCTGATTTCTGCCACTGGTACAGCCCTGAAACAACCCTGCTTTGCAGTTAATGTTACCAGATTTTTGGTATGCTCTTCCCCTCCACTTTTGGCACTTAATAACATACCTTCCATTTTCTATGGCTTGGTACAGTCCCTTGAAGCTCCAGATTCTTCCTCTTTTTTTTTTTTTTGTTTTCCTGCTTTACAATCTTACCTTATTTATAGCTGTCCAGCTACAAGATGTCTTTTCTCTAGGTTCCCTCTTCTTTCCTCTGAAATTTGTCTGTGAGTCTACTTGGCCTCCTTCTTCTAGGAAAAAAATGAAAGTTGCCCAAAAACATCATCAGCAGCATTGTTTCTCAGTGAATTCCATTCAGATCTATGCCATCTGTATTACTATGTATTTAAAAAATATGTTTTTTTTGTTTGTTTGTTTTAATGTTCAACATACTGGAAGTTGTGGTTTCCTGTTTTTTTTGGCATGAGGAAGATAATGTTTTGGTGTACCACCAATGCCTGAAGGTACATCAATCTTACTTTCTTTTTACTTTCAAAAAGCACATGAAAAGTAGGGTCAAACTGAATAATTTCTTAATGTGTTTTTCTCTTCTAGAAGCTCTACTCAATACTCCACAGTTGCTGTTTTTCCCATTTATAGATTGAATACCCTAAAAGAAATATTTTTAGATACTTCTGGGTCCATCAGCTTCAGAGGAAAAAAACATAGGAATAGTGAAACTTCACAGTTCCAGTTCTGAACCCTGACTCTTCCTTCAGTTAAACCAGTACTAAAGATTGTGTTAGAATGATGCACAATTTGTGTGATTAAGGCGAGAATTGTACAGTCCCTTACAAAAGGGGGTGTTGTATTTTTATGTTGAGTTGTCGTTGCAGACTATTCCCTGCTGAACAAGATGAGATTTAAAGCTCCAATCAGGTGCTGAATGGCCATTTTACAGAGTAGGTACTTGCCTTCCAGCTTTATCTTTTTAACCTTTAACATTACTTAGATTAGTCAAATGCAGGTTGACCCTATTATTTCGGGAGAAATCATTGTTTTTCATTATGACGAATTATAGGTAGGTTAAATTTTCAAGAGCTCTTAAGTCCCAGGCTCAAAAGTTACTATAGCATTTTGCAAAATTTCATCTAAATCTTCTCTATTTTTCATTTGTTATAGTTCTTGCAGATAAAGACCCTAGAGCTGCTGCTTCATCTCCAATTTTATTTTGCACTTAGAGCATTATGTATTTTTAAAAAAAAAGTTGCAGCCTACCCAAATTACACTTCAGTCTAGCAATTTAATGTCCTTAGGAATGCACCAAATTATCTTAATCACATTCTGCAATGATATATTACTACTTTTAAAAAATACTGCTAGGAGAAAATCACAAGCGTACAACAGGGAGTTGAAGAATAAAGCTGTAACACTTAGGGGAAAAAAAGGAAAACTAAACAAAACCCAGGACATACATTAAGCTGACTAGAAAATTAACATTAAAAAGCATAAGGAAATCAAGAAACAATGCTCCTTTGATAGCACTGGAAGTGTGTATGTGTAGAACTGTATTTATTTTACAGTACAGTAATGGTGTACCGTAAAATAGAACAGAAATAAAATTTCTCTGTTGTACTGGTGTGTTGGGTAGGACTGGTAAATGCTTACTGTCACCTACAAGGGCTTTACATCAGTTTGGCTCTACCAGTTAGAGCACAGATGTAACTGAGTTAAAAGCAACCTCAGGTTATAGATAAATAGCTACTGCCTGATACTGTTGTGTTGAGAGTGTCTTCACGGAGCCAGGTTGTCATTGAAACTATTTTGGTTGTAAGATGGTATTTCAAAGATTTTTTTTTCTAAATAATACCAATTTCAAAAGTCATTGAACCATCATTATCAAGGTACAAGTTTTCTGAATTCATTAGGAGAAATGTTTTCATTTTGTTTCAAATGGATTTTATATATGTTATCCCATTTAATATCATTTCAATAGCAAGTAGATAGTTCATTACGACATAGGATGGTCAAATACTCTATTTTCATTTTAGAATGTCAGGCTTTTAATTACGTTGCTGCTATTTAGTATCAGAGTAACATCTTATTTTCTAGATCAACATTTCATATTTGTGTTAGGATTAAAACAGTTTGACATTTTGAATACAAATATTCATTGTATTAATTAAAAATAATGACCTAGAAAATGCTTGCAAACTAACCCAAAGACATCAGTGTAGGGAGACATGACAGTTGAGCCTTATTATCGTTATTAATGATATATTTCATAATGTAAAACACAAAAAAAAAAATAAAAGTAAGAACACATTTTATTTTAAAATACTGTAAAATATTCAGACCACAGAAAGGTTCACACAGATACCAGAAGACAAAACCAACTGTTGAAATATTGACTTTTCCTGTGAAAAGTAAAGGGCAGCTTTTGCACAGGTAGATATTTGTTCTTTTTAGATACACGTTAGCCTTCTGCTGCCCACGCGGGGAGAAGGCAAGCATGCAAGAGGTGAAATCCTGAAGCCTTTGAAGTATAGCAATACATTTTTAATGAGTTTGTTCCCAGGGTTGTTCATTTGTACATATAAACTGCTAAGACCGTATAGTTAATTAAAGGTACGGTAATTTTCATAAATATGTATACGATATGTGAAAATTAATGGTCTAGAGAAATGAAAAATAATAAACTAAATTATAATAATTATCTCTCCTGAAACCAGTTCAGATGCGCAGCTCACGCTAGTTAAGAGACACCACTCTCTGTCATAGGGCAAGCTATCACAGAAGGCAAAGTAAATAACCACCAACTGTTTTGTTCTTAAAGAATGCAAAATAAAAATTAGAACATCCGCAGACAATAAACGGTGGTTATTTCATTTCCAGTTCTGTGTATTTCTTTTTGGAGATCTCACCACTGAATTTCAGGCTGCAAGAAAGAATCTGCCCTTTGAGAGGCTCTCAGAGGCAGCTCTGCTCTCCGAATCCGTAAGCCCTGTTTTAGTGTGTCACAGATCAATAAAACAGCGTGCAGATGAACATCAATTCCTATTCAAATTTTGGGACCTTAGATTATATCCTAGTTTAACCCAAACAAATTAATCAGTGGGAACACTGGTGTGGCTTTCACCGAGTGCAGTGTATCGAAGAAATGCTTTTATGTCCCTATGTGAGCATGCTTTTGATTTCCATTGTGAGACAGACAAACCAGTTCCCATCAAGAATCTTCTGTCTAAATTATATCCCACTATTTTCAGTTTACCTAAGGCTGCAGCATCTTTCCTCCCCTGACCTATGTGGATTCAACAGCGTATTTCCAAGATACCTGCCAGCATTCAGCCTTTCTTATATTTCACTGTGTCTTTAACATTCAAAGCTAGAAATAGTTCATGTTTTACTTTTTATATGGCTTTTCACAGCAGTGCACGTGGCTTTACGGACCCCCGTCATCCTGCACGCTACCATCGGGGAGCTCTTGCTCCAGATATTTCGGTCATTAGCAAGAGAAGCTGCTAGTACCTTAAATTAAAACAGACCTTTGATTTCCCACTAAGACTTTTAGAAGAGGAATTCGCTTCAATTCTTCCGTAAAACTTTACAACTTTGTCTTCCCAGTGCAAGCAGGAGCCCTGGCGCGGCTGTCATTTGAAGTGAAGCTGCATCGCGGCCCCTTTTGTTCTCTCCTCTCCTCCGCTGCCTGCTCGCTGCCTGCTGGCTTGCAGGAGCGAGCGGGATGACTTGTGGTGACAGCTGTAAAGTTGCGGATGGGAGCAGGGAGAGGGAAAAAAAAAAAGCCCTTGTTCGGTTAGGAGGGGTTTTACATCTCTCTGTTTCCATAACTACACAGAAGGAGAAAAACATGCTTCTTTCATGCTTGTCTAGATTCGAAATTGCCTGTTGTCAGCCTTTCATGGGTTCAGTACCTTTGCGGGTTTGTCTTAGCAATATTTTCAGGTTATGAAATTATTGTGAAATTTGTATATTGTCTTCAGGGTTGAAATTTTGACTTTCTCCTGTTCACCGTGTTTGCTGAGGTGTCCCTTTATTTTCATTTGTGCTTGAAATGTTTCAGCCAAGTCTTATCAACCATCTTCATTATGGGAAAGTCATTCAGCTCGCAGAATAGTGTTTATAAGCGTGCTTAATTCCTAGAGAGTCTATAAATTTTAATACTCATTACATAAATCTTGGTCCTTTAATCTTAACAGACTTTTTAAAAGTGCCTTTTTTTAATACAGAGTTTGGTAAGGCAGCTACTTAAACGCTTCCTGATAACTCGTTCCTCTATGAATAAACAACATTTGCAGTTAAATGGTTTCTTACATTATCAGCCAGTCACAGCTCATATTGTCTTGCCATACTGTACAAACTCACTATTCAGGCAACACAGATACCAAAAAAGAGACTCTGCCAAGAATTGTGTAAAAGCTATTAACACAAATACCTTCCAAAATGTTTGTTTTTAAATGCAGGTTTACCCTGCTAAGGGGAAACATGAGTTAGGCAGAAGGGATGAGTACATTTTACAAAACAATCCCTAAACAGCTACAACGGCGTTAAACTTTGAAAACTTTGTACTGCTTAGAAAAGAAAAAGAAGGGGGGAAAAAAAAGAAAAAAAAAGAAAAAAAAAAAAAGAAAAAGTCAAGTAGGCAATTTTAAAGTCTTTCACATCTTTAGGACAGGTATAATCTAGAGATTTGAAAATGTGATAAGCAGAGATGTTCAAAGAAAATCTGACAAAAAGTATGTTTTTTAACCATGTTGTACCGTGTTCCTAAAGCTAAAAAACACATAAAATTCAGTGCTGATTCTGTCTCCCCAGCCACTCATTCCTGCTCTCTCCTGCCACCTTCCCCTGCTCCCACTCCCATTGCTCTCTGTGCTCAGATCTCGCTGCAGTTACGCCCCCACTTATGGGGCATAAAACCATAATTTATTTGTCCTATTTTCCAAACCCACTGCCATTTATGATGCTGAGGTACATGAACAGCCTCGTATTTAGGTATGATTATCATGACCTCTGTAACCAGGAGCACAGCCCCTGACACGAGCTGAAGCTGCAGAGCAGAGAACTGCCTGGTGAAGACGAGTTCCCCATTGCAGCATACCCTGAGGGAGGGCCTAGAGTTGCCTGGTGCTGTTTTCATTTTTTTTATTTTGCATTATTTGATTACACCTGTCTGTTCTGATAGTGTAGTGGATCGCCAGGACTTGCTGTGGAGACACAGTCTGTATAAAAGAGCACTTCTCTACCGTGTGAGCTGCCCACCAGACCAAGAGATGCTGTCACATGCATTTAACCCAGTGCATAACATATGCCCGATACTAAGCCATCCATCCAGTGTATTGGCCTAAATGCTTATATTTACTACTTTATTGTCTTTAGATGATGTATAACATCTCCTGAAAGTATGGGGTTCCAGTCCCAAAGATTTGAGCTGTTTTTATTTGCTTTCATTAGGCATCTATATCCTGCAGTAGCGTGACACGTTAGAAAATAACTGTGTCACCGTTGGTCAGGAAAGATGGACTTATTACAAAGAATTGGCTTAATTATACTGTGGTATGATTTAAGAAAAAAAAAAGAGTCCTGCCCCTGTTGAAACCGGGCAGCGCTGCCTTTGTTTAAAATGGGCAGAGGGCACGCAACTTCTTGCTAATTAATGTATGTTAAGTGCTTTGAAGTCCTTGATTGTCAGGTGTTATGCCTTACAGTTGTATTTCGTGTTCTGCTCTCCGCTAATATCTGCAATTTGTGTTGGATGCATCACTGCTTTATTTTAAGGAAGCTGTCTCCTCTTATTTTCTTATTTGGGGAAACAAGCGTTCTGCTTGCCTGCTGCATGTACGCACGCGTGTGTGACTGATTGCTGTTAATACACAATTCGCAGCTTTTGTTCTTCCACCAGCAAAACTGGTCAGCCTCTGACTACTGCTGACATGTAGGGGCGCCTGTTGATTACGCTATTGGTTTCACAGATGGGTGCTTCACGTTCAAAGCCTTCAAAACTAGGAAACGTTTAGCTAATGCCTTGCACTACATAAAGAGATCAAAAAGGTCTAAAAGCTATCTGCTAGTCTTCTGCTACAAGCAATTAGGATAATACTGAATCCAGCCCAAATCACGTAGTAATAAATATTTTAGCCATCCCTTAAGCGTGTATTGATATTCAGGGCTGTCTGCTGGTAAATAAAACAATCAGAAGTAAATTTCTCTTTGAATCTGGGCTATTCTGTGTTTCCACTGCTCACAGATTTTTTTTTTTTTCTTCTCTTTCTGTCTGTTTCTCTCTCTCATTTTGTCTCCAGAGAAAATTATTGTCTGCCTGGAAATCAAGTTACAGTGCTAACTGAAATAGTGGCATGTTATATATGGAACAGGGGGCCAGGCTGGCAATTTGCTGGGATCCCCTGGGGTTTGTTTGCCTTGGCCAATATAGAACAGGCCAATATGGAACAGGCTGCAGCCAACTTTATATTTGATCAGAGGTGAATCTTGGGGGGAAAAAAACTGCAGATCCTGTTACAGGAAGCTCCATCTTCATCTCAACATCTCAATGGGTGTTTTTATGTTGGATCATTTGGTCTTGCTGCTTCTGCTTGCAAGGATCGCAGTCTGTGTTGGAAAACTAATCAGACTGTCTCCATATTTTTTTCCCATTTTTCCTGTGCATCCAGATATATAATGTAAATGCAGATAATTTTCAAAGCCAGTCACATATCCTCACTGTGCATTTGTAACCCTGTATGATTATAAATTAGCAGGCATGGATACCACTGAAGAGTTAACCTTATAAATCAGAGTGCCAAAGGCATTCTATCCCCCAAACTCCCTTTTCCTTTTATCATTTTTATGCATAAGCTGTGATACCAGAATCTCTCAAAAGTTGCATTTAAAGGAAATTTTCTAGAAGTTAGGGGTGTAGTTCATCTCTGAATATAAACAGAAAATGTGTTGAAATAGTTCTGTGGTCTAACATTGGGAAATATCAACTCTATAATGTGTGAAGACATCCTTGAGGTACCTCCTAATGTCAGTTCTAGTGATGATAATAGCCTGAAAATTGTTTTCAAAACACGATAGTGTGACTTCCCTGGGTTTCTAATACATATTGAAAGGTTCCATTTACACATGGAGTTGTAGTTGTCTTCCTCAAGTGAGTAATCACTGCAACTGACTTTGTTGGCCCTTTCTTATCGCAATAAGATGAGAAGAAATTGTCCATGTGAACAATGAAAAATTATTTAGCACAACGGGGCGTCTCACTGCCAATAATCCGTTGAGCAGAATATTTGATAATATAGAGCCACATATGTTTTGTTCAGTATGGGATTTAAAAGTATTTCCCCACTCTCCAGCATCTGTTACTGTTTTCCTTCGTAGCACAGGTGTATAACAGTGTCAACAAGACTAAGATCTAGACAGGTTGGGCTGCACCACGAAGTCCTGCTGCCGTAGCTGTATCTGCTTGGAGTACGACAAATTCACACCTCGCGTTTCACATTGCTGTGCTGCCAAAACCCAGCAGAAGACAGCTCTCGGAGGCTTTTATTCCAAGGCTGGTGTAGCTGTACCAGCAGTGATACCTCTCCATCAGCATATGCCTCATCTTCACTAGAGTGTAGCTGCGTAGCAGAGACTCTGCAGGGCAAGGCCTTGCTGGGCCTGTGCTTGGGGCTGTAGCACTCCTGTTGTCAGGACTGAGCTTTTATAGGTTCTTTTTAGCTGGTTTAAGGGCTTGTGAAAACCAAATGTTCAGGAGATGGCCACAAGCAGTTGCTGGTTGCTCCAAAATGCCTTTGGAGCAGGCTGGCATCCTGGGGAAACTCCATAATCAGCACAGACTGGAAGAGGAGGGCTGAACACGCCAGTGTCATGGGGTCAGTGCTTTTCACCTCTGTCCCGAGGCATTAACAGCCTTTGCACTTCATCACAGTGCAGGGGGAAAGGGCTTCACCATCCGTCAGCTTCCCCCATCTAGATAAATGACCTTTGTACAGCCCAGTCACGGCTTTGTTGTGCCACCGTCTGCCCTCGACAAAGTTCAACTAAAATTGAGTTCAACTGGGAAAAAGAAAAGGTGGGGGGGGGGGGGAGTATTTATCTGCAACAGATTCTGTTGTGTCTGTGCTCAGTTTATTATCTAACCTTCCTTAGTGATCACAGGGGAGAGACACCCATGTTAGCGGACAGTGCATCCTATCTGAGGCTCTGCATGAGACATGCTTCTGCCTGTATTTGGCTGCAGAGGCAGTCCAGACAACCAGACATATGAATTTTAGGGTCTGGGAAGGAAACTCAACATCTCAGGGTAGTAGTATCTGAGGCGTCCTCATCTGATTCCCACCAGGCCTCCCTCATTCCCTTTTTTCTCTACTATTACTCACTTTCAGATCAAAAAATTAATAAGGGACCTATTCCTTGTCCTCAGTCCCAAGTCTGAAGGTCTTCTCCAGAGACGTGTAGTAGTCTTCGCACTGCTTGGAAGATGATGTAGCCAGTAGTGTGTTTGTCAGCTGGGGAACAACCAAGTCCCTGCCTGATAATCACAGAGACTCCAAGGGATGTTGTTCACTGGTAGTTGAGTTTGCAATGTCAAGATGCCCCAGCGGAGAAGAGAACAGCCTCAGCTGCTGCAAAGCCAAGTACATCTTTGAAACTCAATCAGATTGACCTAACAATGCAATTAGGCATTTAGTTAACTAAAACGAGGTATTTAGTTACCTAAATACTTCTCTACGCAGCTGCTTCAAGCTACATATCAAGGGTAGATGTGGAGAAGCTTTCTGGGGGCACTCCCAGGCTTTGGGCTTTGCAGTTCTCTGTGTGTCTGGAGGTGCTGCAGTGAGGAGAAACTTGGGGAAAATAAGGTTTTGTGTGTTTCAATTTCATTAGGGCAGGCTCACCATGGTATGCAGTCCCATCACTCGTCAACTCGTCCCAACTCCTAGTCAACTGCTAGGTATTTTACTTCATAATTTAATTTCTTGTGGTTTTGCACACTCTACCGTTGTCAAAATGCGAGAGTGCTGGCACCGAATGGTTAAAATGCTTGTTTTGCATAACGAGAGCTTAACCTTGGGAATTAATCTCCCTAGTTATTAAGGCAAGAAAGTAATTGGATTTTCCTTCTGGTAACTTCTCTTGGCTTCCCCACATTTTCTGTACCAATCATGAAAGCACGAGGCTGCCTGGGTAAGCATTGGTCTCTTGCATGTTCTTCACAGGAATAATTAGTGATGTTTCACCAATTACCCTTTGCAGTTTTATAATAGGTTAGTTTTTCCACACAATTTAAAAAAAACACTATTTGTAAAAAAATGTTCTTCGTATTTCAAGGCATTTTATGGTTTAGCTCTTGCTGCCCCTTTTTAAAGCCTCATTTGTCAGAATTTAAGCTGAAGGAAAGAGTTCTTCATTAAAAGTGGAAAGAAACTTGAGTGCTTCCAACGTGCCACAGGAATGTGCATTAGAGAGGATCTTTGACTGGTTCTGCAGTCTCCACTGTGCCTGAAATACAGAATAAATAAACTTGGGGAATAAGTTCCTTGTTCATTTTTATATCCAATCATAAGTAATTAAAAAAAAAAAAAAAAAGGTTTAGTATATAATTTCTGTTCCCTTTCCTTGACCTACACAATTACGCAGTTGTTCTTGGTCCTACATTTGATCCTAGGCTTATGGACTCTTCAGTTCTAATTTGTCCAGTAATTAAGAGGAAGAAAATGTAGTGCGATGGGTGGAGCCGGGGACCAGGAGCCAAAGCATCTGAGCTCTTCCTTGCTCTGTTAGTGACCTGAGGAAAGTCACTGACACCTTCTGGCCCATATTGTCGCTGGGACTCTCAATATAATTATGTTTAAATCCCCCCAAGCAATGACATGAAGGCTAAAATGGCAAGATAGAGAGCATTTCCTTTGAAAAGCTCCGTAGAGATGTTCAGTTGCAGGTTTCAGGTCAAGTCCCTTTTAGGTTCTACTGCTCTGTGGTTCATGTAATTATGGAAGAATGTGCTGGTGGCTAATAAGCACTTCTTTATGAAGAAAATATTCAGCCAGCCTTTGACTGAGAACGATTTAGCATCAGCAATGATGAAGATAGAAAGGACTGGCTTTGTTTCTGAGATCCCAAAGCGTGTGTGGACCTAGGGGAAGGAAGAGAGATTCCTTGGGTGAGTGAGCAGAGATTTACTGAGAAGAGAAACATTAGTGCCCACTCTACTGTCATCCTTGAACTTCATTTTTAGCTGGATGTCTTTAAAAAAAAAAAAAAAGAAAGAAAGAAATCAAGTGAGACAAGAAGCAAGCAAACAAACAAAAGCAGGGTAAGAACAAAGAGACCAGAGGAATAAATAAACAAGAGGAAATAACCAGCACATCCCTTTCTGAGTCTTTCAGGAAATTCCATTTGCTGGAGAGACGGCAGAAAATTAGGAGGAGCCCAGAAGAGGGACTAGCAGGAGACAGCTGAGATCATTTTTCACTGCCAGCACTGCACTGTGTTGTCTCTCCTTTTACAACTCATCGGCAGACATTATTACCTGGTGAAAAAATTTGTTTTGCAACTCATCCTGAGTCCTCATAAATCATTAATGCCTGGCTAAGCACAGTGTGAGCATTACAAATACTCAGAGAATGAGGGCCCGTTCTGATATAACCTTGTGTCCAATACTAATGCCTGCTAGTTATTTAGCAATACAAAGGGGCCTCGGCTAGAAAGATCGATGAATCAATGCAGTCTCCCGACTCCCTTCTCCTCTCCACCTGCCTCTTCTCTTTATGGTTCAGAAGCTGAGCTACAAAAAACACGGGACTGTTTGTAGTTGTCTCTCTGCGGAGGGCAGTGTGACAAGTCATGGGGGCAAGGTAGGGGCTTAAGGCCTCTAAATGGCTGTGTGGAAAAGGGGAGCTTTCGTTTGTGATTAGGGCTCGTTCTGATTTCAGTTTTGTATGAGCCAGGTTGCACCACTGCTCCAGATCTGCTTTTTGTGGTTTGCATCCCTTAATGAATGCACGTGGCATTAAACACACTGGAGGGTGTAAAGCACATAGATAGAAACTGTGCCCAGGAACTGCAGGTCAGGATGTAATTAAAGGGTGCTCAGTAAAGTCCAGGTAATCAGCCTGTTACCTGGGGAGCCATTTGGGGACTTAGATATTGAAACCAGCTCTCACGATACAGGAGATAGCATGGAGAGCACAGCATCCATCGGTGCAGTGGCTGAACTTTGTGTCTTACCATTCCAGTCATGATTTCAAAGATGGTCTCTACTGTCCTTACCCAGAGCACACCTCTGAAAACTCCCAGCCCATTCAGAGTGCAGCTAAACGCTGTTTCCTCTTCTCTCCCGGAGCTCAGGATCCATCGGTGTGGTTGCTATACATTTGCTGTCTTCGAACACTAAAAATAATTGGTCATAAGCTTTAAAGGGAGAAAACAGAATGAGGTGAGATGGAGATTGACCTCTCGTGTAAGTGTAATCTTAAACTCGTAAGAGTTAGGCTTGGTTGGAGCCTTTGTCTTGAAAGGCTTCTGCAAGGAAGATTGCAAAAGGCTGCCACAGGAGCTTGAGAAAAGGAGCTTGAATAGGAACATAGGGAAAGTGCAAAAGTAGTGGGTGGAGGACAATAGACGGGCAAATTTGAAAAAGAGAATGGCAGAAAACAAAAGGGAAATTAAGTAGGGGTTATGAGAGAGTATCAGAAAGTTCAGCGGGGAAACTAATTGTATTTAAAGCACAAAATCATAGAAAGTTGGTATGGAGGAAAATGTAGTTGGTCTAAGTGAAAGTGGGAGAAGGGCCAAGACAGAAATAAAAGTCAATCATGCATGAAAAGGGACAGAAACTTACTTTTTCCACAATTCCCTCCCAAAATATGCCACAAAGAAAGCACCTGTTGCTGTTCCTGTGACACTAAAGATGACAGTCACTTGGACCCTAAACCGGGTAAAACACCCATTGTGTCCAAAGTTTCCTTGGTCTTTAACTGAGGCCTGCATCATTGTACTTCAGCTCAGATAAATTCTTTAAAAATAGTCCCTGCTATAGCACCCACAGGACAAAGTGGTTTATTTTCCTCTATTATAGATCTGACACAACCTGCTGTTATTTCCATGCCCTCTCTAATGATCTGCTTGCTCTCTGGAGAGCACTGACCCATTTCAGCACAGAATAATTAGCCTTTCAGACACTACTGTGTTTCCATTAAATAGACATAAATGTGCAAGGTGACATTTATTTACTTAGGCCTGAAAAATGTGCGCCACAGATGTTGGGGCTTGGGAGAACTTTAATTTATTTTAATGCAACAGTTGTATATTTACATGCTTTCATGTTGTTTAACCGCTAGTGCTTCCCTGAAATGAGTCTTGGTAGAGTTTCACTGGGGGTACTGGGGAACACAAAGATTATTTAGGTCTCCATTTCACCACAGGGCCATTTGGCAATGATTTGGCAGCAGAGTGCCAAAGCCAGACGCAGGGGCTTTAAACACAGTTATAGTTACCCACTCTTCAGCTCCTTTTTGCTTTGTGTGTAGGGGGACTCCATGTAAAGAAGCTTTTTCAAGATTTACAGATCTGTCTGAAGAGGAATGTGTTTGGGATGTTACACTGAGAAAATGAGAACCTTGACCTATTGCAAACATAAAATAAAACCAAAATCCTTTAGTATTTAAAATCAGCTCTTTTATCATCTTGATCACTGGCTTCTGAGCAGCCACGCTATTGCCCAGGTGAAAAGTATATTATTCATCTTGATAGCCCCTTTGGTCCACAAAGTTGGAGGGAAGTCTTACCCTTAAAAGTCTGGCCAGTGTGTAAAGCATGTAGGTTGCTTAGTAGCTCACATCCACATATGAAGACGTGGCATGCTATTATTTCATTCCGTTAGCACCAGTAGGCTTTATAAAAAGGAGGCATCGCACAAGGTAGGTGCTTTATTGCAGGATGGAAACACTTTCATAGGTTATTTTAATCATTACGATTCTTTTATGATGTGTGAAAGTTGATTGTTGCTGTAAATGAAGCCATTGAAGGCTAAAAAATAAAAATGCTGTGATGGTAAAAATCCTTGGAGTGAAAAAATGGGAATTACTATAAAAGGCAGTAATTTATTCTCTGCGTGAGATTATTTTTTATCATAAGAATGCTTTTAAACTAATTCTAAAACATATACAATTGTAATCTATATAGTTGAGGTATATTGCAAGGTGCAATGATAATTTGGTTAATTTTTTATGCACTGTAATTTCTATTTATTTATAAGTACTGTTTTATTCTGTTAACTGAGAGGCTTAACACATTTTTACTATGTTAAGGATAAGTTATTTTTGCAGGTCTTGTGGTTTTATTATTTTGACCCATATCCAGTTCATATTACATCACAATACCATATTTTTGCTACTATTATTCTAGTATGTTCAAAACTTATTTGCATTTGGGTAGAAATTCATTAGCTCTTGATTTTCATTATAACAAATTATTTTAACTTTTCTGTGATAATGCATTCTCTGTGTTTCTGATTTGCTGATGCTGAAAGATTTTGTTTTCATTTTAACCCTTCCAAATTTAGGATTGTTTTTGCTTTTTTTCTGTATATATTTCCGTTGTTTAGACCTACTGGTTCCTGCTTTTTCTTTTTCTTTTTTTAATATGTTTTGTTTGTAACTTCTGACTGTCTGTGTTGAGCCAATCTTACCAACAAAATTATCAGTTGTTTCCTGTTTCTCTACTTCTTTACAAAAAAAAAAAAAAAATTGAAAAAATAAAAAGTAAAAATAAAAAACTCTTAATGGGAACCCTGGCACTGTCTGTCTTCTCTGTTCTGCAGAAATGTTGAAGGAGTTGAACCAGCAACGCAGAGCGAAAGAGTTTACAGACCTGAAAATTATTGTTGAAGGCAAAGAGTTTGAAGTCCACCAAAATGTTCTAGCTTCCTGCAGCTTGTATTTCAAGGACCTGATTAAAAGGTTTGCCTTCCTTCCAGCTGTGATCTGCTCTGTTCTTTTGTAGGGCGCATTTGTGTCGCTTTTTTTTCCTCCCCTCTCTTGCAGGTTTATGAAGATTGAATCTCCTGTCACAGAGCCAGTAGCCATTCTTTCCACCTCCTCTGAATGTATTTCCAAACTGAAACTCAGATCCATTTGTTACACGTCTGACTCGTACAGTGTAATTATTTCTGATCAGTCGAGGCCTGTTTTGGCCGAAGAAAGTGTTCCACCACTGAGACATCTAAGATTTAAACTGAAGTACTAATAGTGATTCAGACCACAACTAAAAACTCTTGCTGTCGATGCTTTCAAGGGACTCCATCACATATGACAGAAGTTTATCCTTCAAGCTACAATAAGCCATCAGCATTCTGGTGAATGATGCTGAGACGTCATGTTAATAAAGCATTTTGAGTATCTTAATCCCTTCACCCTGAAATCTTTGTTACATGCTTTTGTGTGGCTTGTAAGGGCAAAGGGATTGATATTTTTTATTATTCAGGGACTTATAAAAGAAGAAAAAACAGCTGATGAGTTTCTTTAGAAAAGATTGGAAATAAGACAATTTTCTGGTCAAAATATAGCTCAGTCTGCATTGTAGACAAAGAGTAGTTTTTTCCTACAAACACCTAGCTTAGAGTAGGTGCAATGTGTACATTTTCTAAACATCATGTCTCCACCTTCGCATTTTCCCCTTCTGTTTCTAGCTGATTGATTCTAAACAGTGCATGATAATCTTTTTTTTCCATTACATTGATTTTTCAATTTGTATGCTTCATATACTCGCATAGGAATAAATTGGTACTCTCGTATTATTAGTAAGTTAGAGTAGCAAGTAGGGAGAAAAAAAACATGAGGATAACTTTCATTTTTCTCTCAATCATCAGCAAATTAATGCAGCTGCTGATTTTGCCTTGCAGTATTTTCCTGAGCAGACTGAGCCTGGACTGTGCTAAAAAATGGGATTAAAGAACATTTTGCTTGCTTCAAATCCTGTATTTAAATTTTGCCAACTAACACAATAGTGACTGTATTTTATTTCAGGATGGCATATTGGCTGGTATCTCCTTTCAGTGTATTATGTCCTTTTGCACAAAGCTGGTTTTATAATTATGGATATATATTACATTTCTATGATATAACTGTGCTGACTGCCTTATCAATTATTCATAAAAAATATGTTGGCCTAGGAAGCATGTCTTTTCCCCTCTGTAAATCTAATGATTGCTAGCTGTAGCTATGCCAGATCTCTCCTGTCCTTTCTCTTCTGTCTGCTCATTATCATTTAATAGTTAAGGCTAGAGTATATGCTTTTAGGGTGATAAGGTGTAGAGTCTGGATGGAAAGAACATCTTAGAATCAACTTATAGAAATACAATAACTGAGTGGCCAAAGACTGTCATCTGGATTTTGCTACAAACACATCTGCTTGTGTGTATAAGTCACCAGGCAGCATCTATTTCTAGAAGCACACACTAGAGGAACGTTGCTGCTTTATTATTTTGTTACCAAATGGAGATGTAATTTAGACTGAACTCTTTGATTTGCACTCATTTAAAACCAAGAAATAAAATTAAAAAAAAAAATCTTTTAAAAGTGACTATGAAAGCAAAACCTTAGATTTCAGCATTTATAACCTTAGATTTCAGCATTTATTGTCTTTCAGTTGTTCGCATAAAACTCACACATGATGCAAGAATAAGGGAGAGGTTTCGTCCATTTGCCAACCTCACCATTTTTTGCCTTCTTTCACATCATCAGCAGCAATAAATATTCCAGAGGTCGATTTGTGTCCACAGTCAGGTCTCTCCATCTCAGTTGTCTTCCATATATAACCTCAGTTGCACACATGTAACCTTGATGAAGGCTAATAGAGTTGCACAGGTGTATCCAAGGCAAAAATACTTGTTTTACTGATGATGATGCTTGAATAGGGAAAAATCCAGCTTGACGTCCAGTTGAGTTTGCAAAACTGTCAGGTGAGAAAAATAAATATTCACCTGTAAACTAAGCAAATGTGTCTTTGCAAGACAATATTTTAGGGCTACAAGGTGGAATTTCAGAAGACCTGCTTTTTAGAGGATATTTGCAGTGTAAAGCATAGTCCTTTTAGAAACCTCATAAAGTCAATGAAAGTCAAGGACTTAAGTTGCAAGAGGCTATTGGTATTTTTTAAGATCATGCCCTTAATAATCCAAAATCATTATAGTTCACAGAGTCAGTATGTTTATAAATATAGCATGTCTAGAATCCTCTCCTGATATTTGTTAGCAGCTCCTTTGAGATGGTGCATAAAGCTTAATGTGATTTATATTGCATTCTTTGCATTATTATAGAAATCAAAACAAGAAATGACATTTTTCTTGAAGAATAAATGAGATCTCTTTATGTTGAATATATTATAAACGCCATTTCCATCAACGCATGCTAGGGTTAAACTCCAATGCCATTCCAACTGGAATCAATGGGTTAGCAGAAACTTCAATGGGAAGATGATCTATTCTTGGTGATGCTATGCACATCCATATAAAGATGCAGAAAGAGAATTATGTATCTTTCATAGTATTTACTTCAGCTATTCTTTGCCATGGGCTAGTTATCGTTAGCCTCATGTTCTGCCATTGATTCCACTGTGTGTTGTACTTGGTATCTGACAGTAGAATAGCAAGTGGTGTCTCAAAAGAATAAAAATGAAATGTTCAAAACCAAATAAGATCAATTATCTCCTCTTCAAAAAACAAAACATAGACAAAAAGCATAATAGAACTGGAGGTGCTTGCCCAATAGCAAGGCTATTTGATGAGAATGAGTCATAGTATTAGTAGGGCAAAAAAAACATGACTTTAGCGCACAGTGCTGAACCAGGTTTGATTGACCAAAACAACTCTAAAATTATTTATTCTTTATGACATAAATTTGGTAATGAGAATGCACTTCGAAACCCCTTTCTTTCTCATATTCTGGTCCTAATACAGAAAAATTCTTACTCCATGTGATTTATCTTCAGATATACGAGCATGGGCATTTTGAGGCTGGGCTAGTCCTGAGCCTGAGGTCAGCACCATGCCAAGCTCTTCGAAGTGCGTTAACCAGCCCCCATGAGGAGCTGCACAACATTCAACCCTAAGCCAGGGCTCAATGTTCTTGATCAGCAGCAGCTGATCTTATAAAACACTCAGTCCTTTTCAGTGCAAAGTCATCTGAAAAGGATTAGTTATTAGGAACAGCAGGTGTGAAATGTTTGTGATTTCTGCTGCAGTTCACTGCAGCCATGAAGGGAGAAAAGAGACGTGCAGAGGATGGGTCGGGACATGTGAGGATGGGTGCATGCTCAAGGCTGGTCCCACCGCAGGATATGTTGCAATAACCTCAGGGTTTGTGGGGATATTGCTAGCAATGTCAGGAAGAATTTTATGCAATATTAAACATGCTTTCAGAGTGCTAGGTTTCCTTGTGTTCTCTTTGTAAAATCCTCTTTAAAATACAGTCTTTTTCTGGTGGATATTAGTGCCTACTTTATGACAGGTATGGAGTTGAATGCTTGGCCTTATTGCTTGCTCCTTCAGCCATAGAGCATATAGAGAAGTTGACGTACTTCATCTGCACTTAGGAAAATCATATGGTTAGTCAGCTTCTTCAGACGCTGACGCATACAAGATTACTGCAGTATGGCCTTTAGGAGAAAATGGATGATAAATAGCAGCTGGAATGACCCCTAAATACCATCTTATATATTTCAAGTGCACCACTAACCACAGTTGCTTTCAGTCTGCCTGACTTGGGCTTCTACTTCATACCTATGTTTTAGGTACTTAAGAACTCAGCCTTCCCAAAGCAAGGCTCTAATTTCTGGCACAAGCAATGAAGAAAAAAGCACCTTCAAGGCTTCCAGAAAGAGTCTTACCTCCTACTTCAGGTACCTGTGTGCAGGCAAGTAGAGATCCCTCTGGAGGAACAAGAGGTTATTGTCTCTTGCTGTTAGTCAACCAATATTAAGGTCCAGGGTCAGCATCAAAGGCAGGTTTAGTCTAAACTCACTATCTCAACTCCTGCTATAGCCTGCAGAGAGAGAGGCAGAAATGAGATGCTTTACCAGGAGGTAAAGGACCATAAAATCGGTATCTAAGAGATGAGATGAAGGATGAGACTGTCCCTCTTTACTATTAATAAAGAGAGAGCCAAGGTGATTTGGTTAGACTACAGATTTATGGTGAGTGTTACATTGCTTATTTAAGGGGTCCAGCCTGAGCTGGTTGTCTACGCTTCTTCTGCAGTCAAGAGGAAAGACAGGAATGTCTGGAAGGGAATTCGTCCCCCCTTATGGTAAATAGTATGGATTCCCTTCTGGAAGCACTCATTTTTCATTGCTCAGGGAGAAAGACTAGTCACCCAGCTTTCATTAGACACTTAAATCATAGCTGGCTAAAAGTATACAAATTATTTCTTCCAGAAACTAGTGTTTGTCTGGATGCTGTATACATAGGCTTATATATATACACATAAAAAAAATGAGAGGTCCGTCAAGATCCACCTCAAACATGTCCCTCTTTTAGATTCACCTATTCAAGCCAATGTTGTAGTTGCAGCTCCTTGGTTTGAGGAAGGAGAGAAATGAGTTCTGTGTCTTTGTATCTGCCTTGGAAGAAATTGATGGAAGATGTGTGTGTTCTGGGAGGAAGGAAGGAATGGAAAATCCCATGAGGAGGCGTCATTTTTTCCAGCTGCACTTGGAAGAGACAAATGCAGCTGCTGGATAAATGGAATGCCTGATATTTCTGCAACAAAGAGAGTTTCACCGGAACATTTTAATTTGCTGTTTTCTTCTTCTTAATCCACCCCAAAATGCTGGAATCTCTACCAAATATGACATTAATAATAGGAAGTACTTGACATAAAAGCTTCTTCTTGGCCAAAATGCTGGCTTTTATTAGCAGACTGTAGTTTTATTTCTCTGTGGTCAGTTTCTGAAGATATGCAGATCCTGTCCTGTAAGCTTTATCTTCTCAAGATGTCCTTTTAATGATGCTTTCTACTCTTGAAGTCATACAGGCTGCCTAATTCCGGTAGCACAGAGCAGTAAGTCGCATATGCAAAGAGATTCAGTCACGAAGCAATCTTTGCATATGCAGTGTAATCTGGCAACGCTGTGTTCACCCGTCTTTTCCTAAGGAGCAGAGCCTGCGAGTTCATGGCCAAATTGATTTTCCACTATACCTTGCCTCTTTCTGCAAGTTTTTTTATTATTTTTTTTTTCTAAAATAGGGCTGTATATACTCTTTAAGGGCTTGGAGGCAGACCAGGAAGGCGGGAGACATAAAGCGTTTAGGGTGAAAGGACCAAATTCCTTTTGCCTCACACCTACGCTGAAGACAGAGATGTCATTCTGCATTTTACACCATTGTGAAGAAAGGCAGCATTTGGATGCAAGACAGAGAAACCTGCCGCTATCCATCTGAAACAGTCTGACAAAACTGCAAAAGCATTTAGGTGTCTGGAAAACAGACTGTCTGGTTTGTGTTTACGTTGTAAAAAGCCCAAAATGAAAAATAGCAGATGAAAGAAAAATCTACTCTTAGTGACCCCTTCGTGTTTTTCCTGCCTATTAAGAAGCTAGCTTTAAACTCCGGGAGAAGAGTAGGCAGCATTTCTACATCTGCATGCTCCAGCTCCATTGTAGAACTGAACGAATGTGGAAACAAATTATAACATTTCTTTGAAAACAGAGAAATGGGAGTTAAAAATACAATGTTTGAGTCAGATGCCAGGAGAGGTATATCATATGTAGACAGTGCCAGTGGTTTCTGCTAAACCATTTAAAGGAGCCTAGGAGAACGGGAAGTTGCACAGGAGCATGAAATATCCTTCACCCTTTTACTGCCAGGGTACAGGTGTAAATTATGCTATGGACGACATTTTCTCTTAATCGAGGAACTGATAATTACTGTGTGTTGGGCACAAAATCCTGGCAAAGGGAAACAGCTTTCTGCATTTCATGCCCCCCTTTCCGTGAGCACGCTTCGCTCGCTCTGCCTTGTCGAGCAGCCACACTCACACCCGCGTGTCAGAGCTGCCTGCTGGGTTTCAAATTTTGCAGCTGCCGGGCCTTGGAAAACATGTTTTCATCAAGCAAAAATGTATGGGCTTCTACCTAAATGAGCTGCAGCTTACAAACATTCAGCGGTGCTGCCAGACTGCCAGGCTAAGGAACCACAGCAGGCGTCGCAGCCCGGCTCTTTGCAGCTCAGGGAGTGTGGCCGTGGTTTAGGAGGGCGAGTGGCAGGGGCTGGACGCTGGCTTTGCAAAGAGGGTCAGATCGATGGGCCCTGTTCTGGAGAGAAGCCCCGGCAAGGAGAGCAGAAGGGCTCCTTTTCAAGCCTGGAGGTACAGAGCTGAAGCTTCTGCCTCGGAATGGCTGCATCTTGCCGAGGCACCGTGCAGGATCACTTAATCTCTCACTCCTCTCCTTCATTGACAGCATCTCTATTTATCATAGTTTGGGCTTCTCACTCACCTAATTTCTAGGCACAACTACAGAACCTGCAAAACTTATCCAAGGAACGACAGGTTTATCACTTCTCTTGCTCTGGCCATCATGCGATGCAGCTGTCATACAGCCACAAGTACGAAGCTGCTGCGTGTGACCCACCTGTATTTCCTTACATCGCACAGCACCGTCTGGGCTTGGCTGTGTCGAAATATAGGGGTGAAAGGAAACGGTTATCTAATTAGGTCCAGTTAAAGCTAAATAGATCAAAGATGAGGAAAAAAACTTCCATGGCATAGAGACTGGAGCTGTGTTCTTGAAAGCTGTCATTTTGGGCCCTTTCCAAATGCAAGTCTTGCCTTAAAATGAGAGTAATCAAATCTCAGACTCGAGCGTGCTAGCAGGTAGCTCCGGGGAGCAGCAGTTCATTTCCTTTTATTTAAATCATCAAGGATTAGCCACTGCTGGACTGGGATAATGAATTTGAATTAATATGACCAGGTTATGATCATGTCAGGTTAGGATCCTGTCTTTTTGCTTGTGCAGCACTAAGCTCTGGTGACTCCGGTGCTCTGAGCAGTTGTGCGGGTTGGTGCCAGCACTGTCACCGAGAAGAGTGTCTTTTCTGCATATCCCGTGGCCGTAGGTGATATGATATGATAGATTATATTTTCTTGATGTCCCAGGCACAGTCTGGTCCTGCATGTACCATAAATGAGTGCTAGCAACACCCCGTAGCTGAGTGAGAAAGAACCGGTGCCTGACAACATTAATTCTAATTACTGCAACACAGATTGGGATCTTAGGGCACTACCATAATTGTAGTAGTAGTAGTAATAAATAATAATTGTGGTTATTATTATTTTATTATTGTTTTCCCTCCAGACATCGCAGTGATGAGAAAGAACCTTGGATAGACTTACCTAGATAATTACTTGTATAAATTTCACTACATTCCTAAGAAACAGATTTATTAGCTGCATAATGCCAGCTCTCTGTTAAGCTGGGTTTTGATAATGTAATAAATATCATTAAAACAAATCAGGTATGAGTTGGTTAAGGGGGTGAGCTTTAAATTTGATGAGAATAAATGTTTATTGTCATTTTACTTCAAATTTTCATTCCCATATGATCCCCCAAAACCTGTTTGCATCTTTTATTTACCTTTAACAAACCTCGAGCTGTTTTGCCACATATTGCTGAATTAGGCAGCCAGAAATAGTTCCAAGCAAGTTGGAGCCTGTGCTC
Source organism: Aythya marila (assembly GCF_965140915.1). Taxonomy (NCBI): domain Eukaryota; kingdom Metazoa; phylum Chordata; class Aves; order Anseriformes; family Anatidae; genus Aythya; species Aythya marila. The sequence continues at coordinate 112,045,016 of NC_139044.1, forward strand.
TTAATAAATTGGCCCAGTTTTTTCCTTCTCCATTGGTACCTTGTGAGAGCCTGTTTGTTCTCAGCCCCTAGCAGAAGTCTATGTCATGAATGCTGTACTTCCAAGGGCACTTGCTATTCACTTGTTATTCACTTGCGCCTTGAGACTTGTCGTCTTCTTTCTTAAATCTCAGCAGGGAGGCAGATTTGTGCCTCAGACTGAGATCTCCTCCATTATAGCCATACAGGCCGCCAGTGATCCCGCTCCTTTAGAGTCTTTACCAGCAATTAGACTCTGTTCCTTCTTTAAAAAGCATTAAGGGTATATACCAGACATGGCTCTTTTGTTTGTTTTGTTTTATTCCGGCCATGTTGTTTGTGAACAAAAGCATTTGCTGATAATCCCCTTGGTCGTCTTGGTTTGTAATGATCATTTCTGTGATGGTGAATTAGCAGGAACTCTGGTGCATGCCCAAACCCACAGCCCTTCACTTCCCTGATTTTCTCCTGATAGAGCAGGTGCAAACAGACAGCGTTTGACCCTAACGCATTAAACCAGTCTTGCCAAATTTTGTTTGCCTGGAGCAAGGAACATTATTTGTATCAACATTGCGGTAAAAAGTGAGCAAATGGATTTGTTGGTCAGGTAAATTTTCATGACAAATTTGCAAGCCTGTGTTTAAATAATGTAATTTATTTAATCTTGTGATTTTACGAGTTCTTTATCGTAATCATACAATAGCACCATTACAGTATATGTTTTCTTCTCTCATGAGACGGATGGATAGTGGCTGAGGCTCAAAGATAATATTTATCTACAAGATGGTATAACGAAGGCAGAGATTTGCAAGTTAATACATTCTGAGCTGATAAAATAATTCCAAAGGAAAAGCAATGCTAGGGAGTAATTTATTTTTTTTTTAAATCCTGTTTAATAGAACATTCAGTGCCTTATGACATACATATTGCAATGATGTTGCTCTATAAATGTCCCTTCCTGTCATCATTTACATGATGGATTACCTTGCAGCTGCATAAACTTGAACAACTCAGTAAATAACCTGTTACCACTCTGTGTACATGCATCTTGGGGTGTGTGTTGTGGAGATGCATGTTGGTCTGTTTGTGCCTCTATGCTTTCATATCTCATGAGCCTGTAATTATCATAAATCAAGCTTTTTGGCATGAAATACTACCTCCCATGTAGGGTGCCATGTCTGTTCTGTTCATAGCTGAAGTTTGGGCAGAACATGACTAAGTTTTTTGGTTGTTTCTCCCAAGATAAATAGACATGTGGGTTTTGAACCATTTAATAACTTTGATGATGATGAAAAGTCAAATAGTGGACAGTTAACAACACTGCACTCTCTTTGCCTGGAATTTCAATGCTTGAAGAGTTACATTCTGCAGTAAACAAGATATTCAGCCTAAATTGTATAGACTTGAACAGAAGTTTTTAATGAGCACATAGCTAGCAGGCTGTTAAGCCTCATGAGAAGCTGCCTGTCCCAGTCTGGAGTCCTTTTTCAGTAATCAAAATAATTTGACAGAGATAAAAAGAAGAAGTTTCCCTTCATTTAAGTGTTTCATCTTACATAAAAATCTTATATTTCCTGTTTTCTGTAGACTAAAACACTGTCCAGGGAACAAAGTAATTTAATTTGTTGGGTTTTGTTTTATCCTATCTATCTTGGTAGCAAGTGTTTTGCTCCAGTGGAATGGGAACACAATTAACGTATGGTAAACATTCATGTTCCTAATTATGAAAGCAAGCCAACAAGACCAGGGTGTCAAGCTGATGGGGCAGATCCTGGGAGAGTGCAAGGTGCCGAGGCCAGGCTGGGACATTGCTTTGGTCCATGCAGGGAGAGGCTGGCCCCAAAATATGTGCCTCAGATGCCTTGCTCCAGGATGGCTCCTGCAAATGTGCTGGCAGCCCTCCAGTGTCCTGCATGTACTTTTAGCGGAGGATATTCAGATTCCTGAGCTGTATGGGACCCTAAGCAGTAGATAGACAGAAATACCATTTTTTCTTTAATTAAAATTCCAGAATTAGTCTGATTTCCCGTTTCTTATAAACAAATTCTGAGGCCTGTTTGCTAAAGTGCAATACAAACAAAATTGAGGATTATGTAATTGTATTACGGATCTAGCTCTTTGCCATTGTCTCTTCAGGAAGAAGCAGGTAATGGTGGCAGGCTCTCTGCAAGCTGACATGATGGACCTTGGACGGGGTGAAAGCAAAAGACAAAGTCCCCTGTGCCATACGGTCTTTGCTTTGGTGGCTGGGGAAAGTACACAAATGGTAATTTTGAGAGTGCCTTTATTTTACAAGATAATAATTTCTTTCAGTACCCATCTTCATCATACCTTTGAGACTACAGCACAGCGAGTCATATGGCTTCAGATGTAAATAGGTGTCACAAACTCTGTCAGTCCTCCTGTTCCCCACCAGGCAGTCTGGGAGGAAGTTGAACCAACTGTTCCTAGTCAGTAATGTACATTTACATAAAACGTTTCACATTTTTCATGTTTATTCTGTGCAGATGGCTCCATTTTGAACATCCAGAATTTGTTTTGACGTTGTGACTGTAGCTTGTAAACAGAGAGTTGGCTGGCATCTGCACCGGGTAAAGGTAGCTTTTCGCATTTGATCTGAAATTGAGTGAGGCTGTAGCCAAACCATTAGTCAGTCAAAATAATGTTGCAAGCCGGTTAAAGGCAGCATGTCCAAACCATGAGGGAAGCCGGGATTAGAGGCACTAGCGTTGTCCATAAATTGACAAGTGGATACACTAGCAGTGTTTCACTTACACAGCTACTTTAGCTAGGCTCTAAATTCAGCTTTGCAACTTGAAGAATCTCACTGCTAAATGTTTTGAACTGAATCACACGGAAGTTCTTTTAAGTGAATGTGTTGATACGAATAATGCAGTGAAAATGCACAGATATGCATGTATTTATAACTCAAGGTGCTGAAAACTCAGTTGCATTTCTATTAAGCATGAAAACAAAGCTAATTCTTGTCTCTGCATCTTACCTGTGTGGAAATGATTTTGAAGGACAAATGAATGCCAAAAATGTAAAGTTACCTACTTTTTTGTGGTCAGATAGGTGTGCTCCTAATCTTGCAGATGAGGTTTTAAGGTTATTTTTGTTGCTATCAGTATTTAAACATTTCAGCTTCTTTGTATACTTGAGTTAACAAAAAGGGACACCAATTTTGTTTTGTTGTTTGAATGTAGTTGACCACCTTTCACTTTGAAAGGCTCCCTGTATCTGTCTTTAGTTTAAGGAATTAAATTGAAGGATAGGTAGCCAGAGCATGTTTAAAGGCCTTGGCCGTATTTTGTTTGGACCTAATTATTCCAGACAATACAAAATATTTTTCTGTAACCCCCCCACCCCTTTCCATTGAGAGTGTATATGTGCTTCCTGCTTATCTGGTGGTTCAGTTCTGCATGCACATTGCTCAGGTCTGTCACCTTGCTGGGGAAAGACATGATTTGTAAATCTGAAAGAATTCCCCAACAGCTACCGTAAAATTAAGCTGTTAAAGAGCCCTTGTAGCTTGTTTAAATGTAGACCCAAACAAACCTCTTTGCTGTTTAGCCCAAGATTAATCTTTTAAAAGTCCTGTTCTAAATCACTTCCTAATTTTAATGAGTTTATATATCAGCCTTTGCCAGATTTTTACTGTAGCCATTCTCAAAGATTACAGCAATGATAAAGTAAGGACTAAAATTGTTTATTATATATTATTCTTCAGAAGCAAAACTTTTTCCCCCAGAGGCTGTTGGGAGAGTCATTGATTTTCTGCCACAATGTGAAATGTGTGACCTTTATAATATGAGCAATGATTACAAGGCCAATAAAATGACATCATTCTCTTTAAACTTCAGAGTTCACAGGGCAAATAGCAGCATGTGCCACACTCAGAGATGTCTGTGGACAATAAGTGTACATTGCCTGGCTTCAAGTGAGGTGGAAGCACTAAGCAGAGAGGCTATCCACCCTGAAAACACCCCATGTTTGTTCAGGGGTACAGGAGCAGGGGTACAGAATGCAGCTCTACCAGGTAGAGCTACAGTTTTTCATAGTTCTGAAGAAGTCAATGAGGTTTTCAGGGCTGGCATTTCTAAGAGGGACTTTTTTTGATTGTTTTTATCTACTAATGCCACTGAAAGAACTCCTCTTGATGCAAGACAGGATCAGATGTCTGGGGCACAGCGGTATGCTTTCCTACCTATTTTCCCCAACAAAATGCATTTGCAGTTACAAGGCTAAATTCTGATCTTGCAATGCAGCTTTAGTCATTCACTGCAGTTCCTCCACAATAACTGACAAAAGGCTGTGTCCCAAATCTATGAAGTATCACACTGCACAGAGTGTATTGATAGTCTAATACATATGAAAACTAGGAATGGAGAAAGCAGCCTGAGTTCTAGTCAGGCTTGGAAGGGGATTCCACAACCTGATTCACTGAAATCAATTAAGAAGATCAATTTCTGGAATCTCTATTTCCCAATTCAGTCACATTAGCCTGTTTCCACACACGATTTTCTTCTATTCCCTCAAAAACTCATTTTGAATCCATCATGGCCTACTTCGACAGCTCCCCGCCCATTCTCCATCTTGTGCTGCTCCACAGGAGCCAGAGACCCTCAGGCAGACCAGGGGGTCTCAGCCACCTCTCAGGGGGTCTCAACCACCTCGTAGGAGGTCTCAGCCACCTCCTGGGGGGTCTCAGCCTCCTCTGAGGGGCTCTCAGCTGCCTTTCAGGGGATCTCGGCCATGCTGGGCATTTGGTTGTGCTGACTGCGGGCTATGCCGCTGAAGTGCTCGCTGCTCAGGCAGCATGAACAAAACAGCACAGCACAGGCGAGCCATCACAGAGGAAGGAATAGGGATAGTTTTCTTTCCCATTTCTGGCTCATTGTGTAATATCAATAATCTCTGTAGCTTTGTATTATACTTGCTGTAAGTGGCTTTAGTGATTGATTAAACACCTTAGCTTTTCTTTGGCATTTAATCAATCGCAGCAGCAGTTTATTGCTTGGCGTATTACAAAGTAAAAGAGATTATTACTTAATTATTCTGAAAAATAGCAGCTTGCAGTTGTTGCTAACATCCATACATGTCTACACTGGCATGGGTGTCACGTCATCTCTTCCTTTGTGCCCCCTCATCTCTGCTCAGGGAGAGAGCGTGTGGTTCCCAAGGCAGCTGTCACTGGGTCACACACAGCCATCACCAGCGAAGTGCAATTAGTGGTACTAAATAAATAATTGCTTACAGTAGGGCTCCCTGCAGTACAAAGAGCCTGATTCTGTTGCTTGCTGGGTACCTCCAAATCTCACTTAAATTCTAAGCTACGTGCTTATTAACGAGCTCACCTGAATGTGAATTTGCTGTCAGGTACTAAGCACTTCTAGAAACAGTTCAGCAAGAATTACATTGGTACCAGGAGGCATTTTGATAGCCCAAGGTGCAGCAGCGGATGTGTGCACAACTGGAGATAAATCAGATACAGGGAATGTTATTGGTATGTGAGCAGGAGAAAGAAAAAATAATATCTTGCAACATACTCTTGAGGATCCAGGAAATGGTGACTCTTCTGTTTTCACACCCGAGTGCAAAACTAAATCCATATGCAAGAGTTCAGATCAAATACTGTGCTGTGATAAAACATAAGGACTCAAGGTAGCACACATATTTGTGCCTGTAGGGATGCCATAAGTACCAAAGTCCTTATGTATTCTTACCCATCTGGTTGTGGAATAGGACTTAACCCACCTATTCCCTTGGAAAGAGACAGTCCAATCTTTAGAATTAAAAGTTTGGGTTCCTTGCTTTGCCCCTGACTTTGTCTGTGATCATAGGCAAGTGATTTTCTTTCCTTTGACTCAGTTTTCTTTTGTGAATGGGAGTAACCGTTGTTCACTACCATAGAGAATCACACGAAATGAAGGACAGCTAGCTGCTCCCCCATTGTGATCAGTGGACATCATATACATTCTTTTAATAGAAAAATGAAACCTTTTTAAAGCTTTGATCCTGCAAAGTTTCATGTTAACCAAAGTAGCATGCTTGAATTGAACAGCACTAGTCAATGGCAGACCAGAGACAAAGCATCCACCAAAAGTTTTAAGCATTTCCCCAAACAATTTTTACGGGTTGTAGGATGGAGTGGGGGGAAGTGGGGTGGCCAGTTCATCATTTCATTATGAGGGAATAAAATTGAAGCTAGTGCGTTGTTTACTTTTGCTCCGTTGTGGTAGTAGAGGTCTGACCATCACCTCTCTAGGCAGCTTTGTGAATCCAAGAGGCTGATAGTGCTCTTGCTCGTGCTTAAAGCTGGCATTGCCTGTGAATAGTGATGCTTTGGCCAGTCCATGTAAGTCATGCAGAATCGTGTGCTGGTTTTGTGTCAATTGTGCAATGGCTTTTGCAAGTACTCTAGCAGAATTGGAGCGAGCAGACGTTGACTGTCCAGTGACTAGGAGAAGTTCATGTTTCTTTGAGAAGGTGCTGAATGGTCCTAACCATTAAAAGAATTTATTTTCTTACTCCAACAGATATCCCCTCCCCTCCTTGATGTTACAAAATTTATTATCACTTTTGTCTTTCAGGTGTAACCTGTCTTTAGTGTTGCAGACACATCAGCCAACCATGCATTAAGAACTGGGCCCTTACTTTAATTCAGTATAATTTTCTTTTTGTCCAATAATTTCACAAGCACTAATCCACACTTCAAATGCAGGAGATACTTTGATTCCCCAAATTGTTCAGCACTTCATGCAGGAAAAACCGTAGGCCACAGTCATGAAACTCCTAGAGGATGGCTGCTGGCTTCCTGTGGCAGAGCTGGTTGTTGTTTTCCCCCCTCTCCCTATTTTGCTCTAACCATTTTGTCTGTCTATCTTGTCTTGTATTCAGTTTTCAAAGCAATTCCCATGAAGGGCTTCCTTTTTTTAGTGCCTAAAGGGAACAATAGATTTTTAGAATAATCATATGTGTACATATATATTTATATGACTGTCTGTTAATGCATATCATATCTATCATATCTATCGTATATATTTCAATGTAACATATTGAGAAGTTAAAGCTAAGTAGAAATTAATATTAATTATTGTTATTTTTGATGAAAAGGTCTTTAAATGTACCCTTAAATGCACATGACATTTAAAATTATTTGAGTACTGGATTCCTGAAAAACTGGATGACCTTTTCTCTTGAAATTGGACAGGGTTTTTTCCTTAACATGTACATTATGCACAGAAGATGAGATGGTAACCGAGACGTTAAAATGTATTGTTTCCCTTTGAAAGCTAATCCTGTTCCACATTTTCATTAATGTTGGCTCATCCATTTTTCTTTTTCTTTCTTTCCTTTCCTTTTCTTTTGCAACTGTTTTTGCATGAAAATGCAGAATAGCAATAAACAGATTTTTTGTAAGACTTGCTTTAAGACTCTTCTCTTTCAGATCCAGTTAAAGTTTTTAAGTTCAGTTATTTTAAAATTCATATTCTTCAGTTTCGTAAACAATATATATATATATATAAAGGAGAAATATAATGAGGTGCAAAGCAATTTTCTAGCCCTCACTAATCTAAATGCCAACAAAATGGGGATGGCGTAATGTCCGTAATTTCATTGTCTGCTGTTACCAGGTCACCGCGAGACAGTAGCAGAAGCGGGGAGAAGCTGGAATTGGCCATGTCCAACCTCACTGCGGATGTCCTGGAATTACTCCTGGAGTTTGTTTATACAGGTTCTTTGATCATAGATTCAGCCAATGCAAAAACCCTTCTGGAAGCTGCCAGCAAGTTCCAGTTTCATACTTTCTGTAAAGTCTGCGTTTCGTTTCTAGGTAAGAATCATTCCATCTAGTGAGGTTTTAAGATCTTGCTTTAAGGCTTGTAAAGGGCTTTCTTTTAACTCTTAAAAGGTAATTAGGAAACTCAGGTTTAAATGTAATTTATTCATTTATTTATTTATTTGGGTTGCATGGGGAGTGTTTGCCCTGGTGAAAGTGCACAAAGCAACCTCACAGCAGACCCTCTGCCCATCCTCCCCTGGAGTGTGCACCTTCACCAGGGCAAACATGACATCTGCAAACATGTCACTCCCCAAACATGACATCTGCACCATGTCATCCTGCTCCTTACATTTCCTTGTATTTTCCAGCATAGACCATTTCAAAATCATGCAAGGTTACCCAGTCAGTTAACTGAGCTTTACTGGTTTGTACTGGAACCTGCCAGTTCCATTTCTGTCATCACAGAACAGGAACCAGAGGTGGAGCTCACCTCAAACATGTTGGTTCAAATTCCTGCCTGTATCACGTGCCACTCCTTTACTAATATGACTATAATTTCAGTTAATGAGACAATAATCATTTCTAAATTAATATAGACTTATTAATACAAAAAGTATGAGCTTGACTTGACCCGTGTCCAAGTTACAAGTCCAAATTTTTTTTTTTTTGGCATCTGATTTCTACCGAGGCCCCTATTACTCCTAGCTTGGTACAAGAGATGTCATTCTCTCAAGACCCCAAATATATTTTCAACCCACATGAACTATACTTTCTTCTTGGGCTGTTTTCATTTAAAATGAACATCTAGGATTGCAGAGTGTGAAAGATGAGAGTTTAGAAAATGTGGCACTAAATTTAAAAAAAAAAAAAATCCTCAAACGAGTCCAGTTGACTGCTGTGTTAATTCTCACTCCTAAACTGGCCTGCTGGCAAGATTAGTGGTGTGACTAGGCTGGTACAACTGCAGGCATTCAGTAAAGAATCTGCGCTATTCTATTCCCTTCTTCTTCCCAGTTTTTTTATGTCACATTTAAAAGTCTGTTCTCAAATGCGTGGGTAATTGCAAAATGAAAACCAACTTTCCAGTCCCAGCTTGAGTAAAGGCTCTGGCTGCAGCTTTCCCCCAGCTTCTCTTTGCCACCTTTTCTAAGTGATTAGATCTCATGGCCTTCCTGGGAAGAGGAGATGTGTTTAAGTTGCACTATCTCTAAAGCTTCAGCCACAGAAACAAAATACATTTATTTCACTAAATCAATGCAAGATTTCTCTTTTCCGATATTTAATATTTGAATTCAGTGAACCATGTTATGGTGTGAAATAGTAGAGTTGGTTATAAGTTCAGTGATATATGGGGAGTCGCTGGAATTTTGTATTCTCATTTGGAAAATTCATGGAGTGTAATTGCTTATTTTTATTTATAGCTGTGACTGAATTACTCTGCAGAGATAGTATAGCACTTGCCATGTAAAAAATTTAGGAAAAGGCTTTTTTTTTTTTTTTTTTTTTCCACTGTGGCTGTTTTTTCTTTTCATTCCAGCCACTTCTGCTCCCAGCAAAGCAAAATAGATTTTTTCCAGGGTTCGTGGAGGATTCACTGTTATAAACAGTGATCCTCTCCTATGTATGACTGTGTCTAAATTGTGAGAGTAGTGGAGAGAAGTCCAAAGAGGCCCAAAGAGGTGAAAAAAAAATGAATTAATAGGTCTGTTGTGCACAGCATAGCACCATCTCAGGTGAAATTCGGGTCATCCTTTTTAAGCTGTGAAGCTACACCAGTGTCCTGTAGCTGGGTGATGCTCAGGCAGCTTGGTCCTGGGCCCCTCCAACAGCATTGCCCTGGCCAGAGGCACCCAGCATCTATTTGCACTTTCTGGTGGAAACCTGCTGCAAATGTGTCAGGAAAATTGTTCCATTTCAACGAGAGATCCCTCAACTGACTTCACTGGGCTAATTATAGCCACGTTCTCTCTCTCTCCCTCACATGCTGTCTCCTCTGCTTTTGTCTAGACCATGAGAAATGACAACAGTTTTGTGTTAGCTTATGATGACAAGTTCATGCAGGCACCATATGATAGCTGGGCAAATGTTTGCAAACCGGTCAGGACATCGTAGGTATTTCCTCCAGCCATATGGCTTAAGACTTGAGGGCTTTTTCGGTTTGTTTTTTTTTTTTCAGTTTTCATATTTTTTTTACAAAGAAATGATGTTACCATCACAGTCGTGGCTCAAATCAGATTTAAGGAGAATCCTCAGTACCACAGTTTGGGTCTGGGATGCAGGGACCCCCACTGCAGGAGTGAACACACTGAGAGCTTGGGTTTAACCTGCTGCTGAAAATCTAAAATTATGCTTCCTTCAGTCTGAAAAAATAGGTGAAACCTGTTAGATTCATGGAAGAAAAGAGAAAAGAACAGGAGCTCTGACTTCTTTTTGTAGTCTCCTTGGAGAAGGGCACAAAGTTTACAAAGAGCATGAGTGGGAGCTATGAGAAAAACTTAACAAAAGACCAGTGATGAGACCTGCATGAAAGGCTGTCAAAACCCAATGGAAGAATAGGCCTTTATGGCTCGTATGAATTCAAGAAAGCATTATAGGTGATTTTCGTTCATTCATAGTAGGGAATTTTGAGCCAGTTAGAGAACCACATTGCCCAGTGCTGGTGAAACTGAAGCCTCAACCATTTCTGGAGATACCAGATCAGAGAAACGAGGAACCTTCTCACTGGGGAATTGAAATCTTTGGGACAGTGAATGCATCCAGATGTCTTCCAGCTATGATTTGACTTCACATGCTTTTGACACTAGTAGGAATAACTGAGGAATGAGATCCACAACAGAACATACAGAGAGTATGACGGGGAAATACAGGTTTTATGCTAACTTTAAAGGTGTCAAAGTCATCATCTGGAAACCATCTCTAAGCACGGAGAGGTCTTGTGTCAACCACTGCACTTCCATTCTAATGTTACTGCAGTCCGACATACCACCTACCTCTGACTTTATCTCACCTCTTCCCTTCACCCCCCTCTAAGAAGTGCAGCCTTAGCAGTCTGCCTGGCAGATTTTCTCATGCTGACTCTGTACAGGACCCCAAAATCACATGTAACAAGTGGAAAGTAATGGCTGCTGATCTGCAATATTACAACATAGATAGGAACAAATAGGATACCCAACACCGTCTCCAACCAGTGAGAACCTACTAGATTACATCTGATATCCTTCAAGTCCATAAAGCCATGTCTGTTACAAACTGTCCTTGAACGTTGAGCCAGAAGTCATGTTCTGAATGAATTCAAGGTGAAACTCCACAAAAATGTATTGTTCCAAGTCAAGTGTCACTGTGACAAACCCAGTGATTGTTGTAAGCACATCAGGAGCCAAAGGAGAATGGCTCAGGGACAGATGGAGCAGAACTGGTCCTTAGCTGTCTTTGTCATGTTTGCATTGGATGGATGTGCCCCCAGATTGCAAGCAGTCACTTGAGGTGGGTTATGCCATGTAGTGGAAGTTTGTATCTAAGCAGTCGTTCAGACTCCCTTTATAGTCATTGAAGAGCAACAGGCATTGGTAGGGCACGATTCTGCACATCCTGAAGTGGAAATCCAAAATATTATCATATGAATTGCCTTTTGGAACTTTTTATTTCTGAGTCTGAAGGGATAGCGTTGTGATTACTTTGTTGGACCAGCTGGAGTCAAGAGAGATCAGCCTTGGCCCTGGATTGAAACTGGGGGGTGTGTTAACCTCCATGGAACTGCCTGAACAACATGGATCTGCCTACAACTGTCATGTCAGTAACATGACAATGTTAGAGTTAGGAAAGCGTGTCCAGATCAGAAGAAAAACAGAATAAATCAACCATGACCAGTGCTTTTTATGCCCTATCCCACAGGCTCAGCTGGGGAGGGTATGGAAATCTGTCACGTTCAAGTCAGAGCCAGTCCCTCTAAGGCAAGGACTTGTAGGTATTTTCCATTGTGTGATAGCAAAAGGCTGCATGATGAGTCAAACTTGATTATTTCCTTTATTATAACCCTTATGGGGATAAGGTGGGGCAGTGTCAGATTTGTCTCTGACTTGGGAGTTTGCCAAGCAGTGACGGGGGTTTTAAGCTCTGCTAGGTGATTATTTTACCCGTGGCCATATGTATACATGAAACCGTGCCAACAGACAGAACCAAAGGCCCTGGAAGAGATTTTTTGTTTCTTTTTTGGAAAAGCAGAAATTTGGGGAGCTTTGTGCTTCAGCTATGAGTTTGCAGCCTGTCTCTGAGCAGCCTTTGAGTGACAAAATCTACTGACAGAAAACAGTGCCGCTGCTCCAGTCTGCTTGAGGAAATGGGCTCCTTGGAGTCAGTATAATCAACTGATGCAACGTGAGATAGCCTAGTTTCAAGGTGGGTGGATATGTAGAAGAAAATAAAAAGAATTAGATCTAAAAAAAAAAAAATACACATACACACAAAGGTCCTAAAGTCATGACAGGTGGAAAAAAAAAATAACAAACTAGGTCATAATCCCATTTTAATGAAAGCCACGTATGGACTGTGTGCAGGTTTTAAATCTGATGAAGGCAGAAGCTGAGTATAGGGACAAATCACTGAGCATTTTCAGCAGAGTCAATCTGATAGGATTTTTGCTTGAAGAGGTTTGGGGCTATCTAACATTCCTGTCCAGCGCTCAGAAATAGTGCACTAGGATGTGACACTGCCCAAATGTGATATAATTTTCTTCTGACAGCACAGAAGTCTGCCACTAGTACTGATGCTTTTGTGACCTATTGAAGTCTGTTTCCCCTTCTTTTTTTCTTTTTTTTTTTTTGGTACTATATCTTAAAGAATATATTCTGCCTATTGGTAGCAGCTTGGTTAACAAAAGCTGAGAAAAACCTGAGTTCCTCTTATGAGTTTCTGAAATTGGTGTGTTTTTTTTTCCTCGGAGAAGCTGAAAAGGAAAAAAGTACAGTCAAACGTATGGTATAGCACACTTTAACGCAAAGCTACACACTGTGCTGTTACTTCTGTTTGCTGGGTAGGAGATAATGCTGTCTCCTCTGTGCCTGATTTTCTTTGAAACCCACTACACAACATTTAACAGAAGGCGTTAGTATAATCTGTGTTTTGCATAAGGGATGTCATCACATTCAGCAGCAACAAAGTTCCTTTGAAAAAAAAGGGAAGGGAGGGGATTTTTTTTTTTTTTATTTGAAGTAGCTTAGTAGCTGAACAGGGCAAAAATTATCATAAAGCGACTGCAGCATCCTCGCCAATGTCCTCAGTGCTGTTTGCATTTATTCTTAAGTGTCTGCACTGGCGTTTACATCTTTGCTGCTTCTTAAAGCAACCTTGTAGGCGGTAGAAATAGCAGGAGTCTCTTGGCTGGATTCCCATCCCTTGGGAAGCTCAAGACAGTATTATGTCAGGAGGTTTCCCCTGTGTGTTATGAAGGTTTACATGAAAAGCAAACTCAGAACGCTTATTTCACTCCCCACCCCCAGCTCAGTTGTTAGACAGGCTTTGATTTTGCGTGTTAAGCCCCCAATCCTAAAGTATCCAGGGTGCCGCTTCTAATTAAGTCCCTGAAATTAATTAGTTTTGGAGGTTTGTCCATGGCATTTATTTTTTTCATGATCTCAGTAAAAAATGTGAATCTTACATTTAATAATTCTCACTTGCCTTTTATTTGCTCTTTTTAGAGAAACAGCTGACTGCTAGCAACTGTTTAGGAATATTAGCCATGGCTGAAGCCATGCAGTGCACTGAGCTATACAATATGGCCAAAGCATACGCCCTGCAGATTTTCCCAGAGGTGGCAAACCAAGAAGAGATCCTTAATATCTCAAAAGACGACTTCATTTCCTACATGTCCAACGACAGCTTGAACACCAAAGCAGAGGAGCTGGTGTATGAAACAGTGATAAAGTGGATTAAGAAGGACGCTGCAATCAGAGCTCAGGTAAAAAATAATCTCAGCAGCCTCACTCTGCTCCATTCCCGTAAATGCTTCTTTAAAATAGAAACCATCTCCGTGAATGTGAGGATGAGTGGGAGATACGATGGGCAATTCAGATAACAAAAGAGAAAAGGAACACAGGCTATGCACAAAATGTATGTAATTTCACAATCTGATCCCCATATCTGATCATTTAGAGCCAAAATCTCATTCGTGACACGCATGGTACAAAGTTAGGGCTTCAAGTTGTTGGCTGCAGGCTTGGTCATAGATAAATCAGAAGGGATTAGAGTTGTGTAAGATGTTGCTTTAGGAAGAGGATGCATTTTAGTAACAGTGGGAAATAAAAATCTATCAGAAAATCAGTATTTCTTTTGATGACACATACTGAATGAGTGGAACTTCAGTACATAAAAAAGGATTCTGTATTTTTATTGGCTGCTTAGAAAGCCCCTTGGGTGTTATATATTTATTAGTCAGTGTTTCCTCAACCATCTCTGCTATGCAGTCTGCCCTTGCCTCAAGAAACGAAGTGTTTTGCTTTACCCAGCACTGTCTCCAGACAAGTGCTAAAAGCAGAGACTGTTTGATGGTGGCAATTGTCCTGGGGACCAGAGGACTTCCCTGGTGATTCCTTGAAGCTCTTGTAAGTTGGTCTGTGTGGGTGGCAGCCTGAACCCCAAATCTCTCTTTTTGGAGACCAGAACTGCTGGCCAGTCCTGGAAAGGGGTTTTCTCCACACCTTTCCTGCTCTCTGGAGCAGGGGATCCTGTGCTGGGGAACAGCTGGTCCCCATCCACCTCGTGCACGTGCCAGGGATGCCATTTAATATTACCCAATATTGTTATTGCCTAAAACATTTACACGACATCATCGATTTACTGAAATGGACTGCTTTTTGGCTCTCACCGGCCTTGAAAAACACAGAGTATTTCCCAGATTGCTTAAAGTTTGATGACAGCAGTCAGCTACGAGCAGCTCTGAGCTCCGAACCTAATGCAAACTCGGGGATTATTCCCAGGGGCTGAAGCACGAGATCCTTGCGGCAGGAGTCTGTTTGCCTGGTGCAAACAGAAGGTGTCACTCACCAGGCGGTCTGGGGTTGTGTTTTCAAAATTGATGGTTTAAATATTTCCTTCTGTGCCCTGCTGCGGTGATGTTATGAATTTATTTTTTTAAGTGGTGGTTTCTCTTTCCCGCCTCTCGTTGCTGCCACCGCTGCCATCCCCTCCTCTCTTGCTTTTGCCTCGCGGTTGGGTTGGTTTTCGTCTGTTTTTTGTTTCAATTCCAAGTTGCCTTCCCTCCTCTCCTTTTTCTGCAGCGCCTTTGTAGTTTATGATGGCAGTTTTATTTGCTTCTCCAAATTTCTCTGTGGTGCTTTGGTTTCATGCATTACTTTACAAGGGCTTTTAATTTTTAATTCATATTTATCCAGAGATGAGGGTCTTGAATAAATTAATATTAAAGATACCAAGCAGATAACTATTTTCATGTCCAATCCTACCAATAAACTAGTTTCTTCAGACAGTAGCTCTCACTGTTGTTTTTTTTAACTCTGTGCACTTGATCTATTATAAAGCTCTTAGTTAAATAGGTACTTATTTTCTAAAAGTAGGAACTCATACTTACCATGAAAAACACCACCTTTGCAATAACAACTTCTGCATTTTCAGAACCCAGAAACAAATAGCTCTGAGGGCGGATAGGAAGAAAGACAGATCTAAATAACCTTATTTCTGACAGAGATGATGAGTGGAAATTTGTGGTTGGTGTGCAAGGGCCACCAGGTTGGATGGGGCTTTGGGTAACCTGGGCTGGTGGGAGGTGCCCCTGCCCAGGGCAGGGGGGTTGGGAATGGATGGGCTTTAAGGTCCCTTCCAACCCAAACCATGCTGTGATGCTGTGGTTCTATATTTTGACTTTTAGCCATGATTTGCAACCGCCCCAAGCCCACCTGGGTAAGACATTGGTCCTGCTCTGCTGCTCTCCTCAGATTCCTGCTCTGGTTTTATTTCTCTCTTCCACAGGCCATGCTGGCTGTTCAGTCTTTCGGGGTCTGGATTTCCAGGGCCCACACCTTCTTCCTATCTCCCTGTCTGCCTTCACCAGACAGGCCAAGCTCTGTCCTCGCATTATGGGTTTTTTTCTTCTTGATAGCTCTGATGTAGGTGATTTAAGTGCCTCTTTCACAGCTTCTCCCAAGCTCAGCAAGTCTCCCAAAGGCAGGCTTCTGGCACAAGCAGTGAAAGGTCTCACGGAGGTGCACTGAGTCACATCTCCTTCTGCTTCTGTGCATTTCTAAAAGCTCTTCTTCAGGTATCAAATTCTTTTTGCTTTTGTTAATCTTTCACCATCAGGCCGGAGTGCAGTGGCAGGGAAGGAATCAGGGTTTGTTTTGCAAGGCGAGTTGAAAAACTACACTCTGGACAACTTCTAATGCTGCAAATTGTGCTCGTGTGAAGTCTTACGGTGCTTGTAAAAGTGCTCTGTGGCGTTACAAAGAAACAGCACCCAGGACTAGTTTCAAAGAGAGTTAACAGAGCTTCAAAGGTTCCTGATCCATCTGCATAAGACAGAGAGGCAGCTCAGGTAATGACGTGTGTGTTAGGCTAAGGTTTGGTAAATAGCAGCACAGCCAGCTCATACGGGAACGTTTATGGAGCTCCTCCAGCACTGCTGGTAGCACGGCTGTGTCAAATCAGTCTCACCAAAAGAAGCAGCCTCTGATGTGAGGTCTTGAATACTTGGGTAATTTCCTGTGCCAGCAGACGCAGAGCGCTGGTCGCAGGAATTCCTCCTGATTGCTTGTCACCGAGTGGGAAGCCTGCAGCCGCCTGACACGTCTGGGAGAGCTGAATTTACTGTTCTTCTATTTACTCCCCTTCCTGACTGATGGACAAGATTGTAGGGTTTATCCTACCAGTTATCGCCTTGATAAGCTTATTGCGACTCCAGCAAACTCATGCAAAAAAAAAAATGTGTTGTGTAATGGAGGCTTTACTGCCCGAAAACCATCATGGACTGAGCCATCCCAGCACCACCAAAGGCTCCTGCCCCCCTTGCTAACGCCATAAGCTGGAGGGAAGCGGTGCCTCCTGCGTGGGCTGCTGGGAGGATCCAGAAGGTAATGAGATATATTTCCACCACCACTAACAACCCCTGGAGGTGCACAGAGCTGCTGCTGTGCCCAGCATCAGCATGGGATGGGGAAGATGTGAAGGTGCTAGATGTACACCAATTTGCAGCCCGCCCACAGCCCTGACACACCAAAGCTTGTTGGAAACTTTCCCACCTCCTGCTCCAAGTCCAAAATTATATCTCTTATCTCCAACATAAAAAACGTAGCGACATGCTTACTAATAACAGAAAGCCTGGCGAAACAAGGAGCCCACTTGCACAAAGCTTCTCTCACCCCCCGAGGAAGGACAAGACGTGAGGAGAGGACAAACATCTCACAAAGCTGAGAGGCAGGTGCTGCAGCCCTGAGTGACAAAGCAGAGGCTTGGCTGAGTGGCAGTCATCTTCTGTTGCACTCTGCATGGATAAAATCACGTGCCCACTTGCAAACCCTTTTTTGAAATTGCAGTGTCCAGCAGCAAAATGAAATGTCTCCACCGTAAAAGCATGAAAAAAGCTTTCTATGAACTTGTGTCCTCTGAGGCAGATTTGTCTAAACAGCATCTTCATGGTGCCTGAGAACCAGAGATGCGTAGACAAATTGGAGGTAATTTAGAGAAGAGCAACACAAATGATTAAATGACTGAAGGAACTGATGTGAGAAAAAAAGATTAAAAGATGTGAATATGCATGACTTGGCCTAATGACAGCTAAAGAGGGATAAACGTCTGTGAGTGTTTGAAGCCCAAAGGAGAGGAGTTGCCTGGAAGGGGTACAAGGCAGGTGTGACAACAGTGGGACCACTGGGATGAATTTGAGACGAGGCAAATCAGTCTGAGCAAACACAAAGCCCACCTGAAAGCACTCTGTTGTAGCAGTGAGGGTAAGGATGGAGAGGAGGAGAGGATTTATGTCAAAAATGTTAAAAATGCCAATGAGCTCTATTTTGACAGTTAAAAAGAATGACAGCTAGGAGGCAAGAAACTGCAGAGGAGAAGCAGGTGGGTAACAGAGAGAGAGAATGGAAGATCCCTGGTCTGCAGTTAAGGTGTTAAGATGGTGGCATAATTTACCATGCAAATTTTAAAGAGTCTCCAAAGTTATTCAGAAGACCAACATGGTTCCAGACTATGAAGAATCAGACAAGGAAAAAGGACAATCCCGATTCTGTTCTATAGCGAAAGGGAGGTAATGATCTGTTCAAATGCTGATACCTGATGCCAGCACGTACAGATCACTGAAATTCATCATAACAGGAAATTAATTGATCAATCAATATACTTAAGGGCATTAAGCTTCGGGAAAGCAGTGCTGGAATAAGTATGAATGGCATGGCTTCCAAGGGAGCCTAAGTGAATTAGGCACTAACACTCTATTATGGTTCAATTAGGCTCCTTTGAAAAGCCCAGACTACCCTAATGCTTTGAAATCCATTTGTGGGAAGAGCAGACAAATTCAAAAAGATGCCATAATGAAAGTGCAAGAAGCTCCAATTTCTCTGAAAGTGAAAAACGCAAGGGATGAGCGGTAACCACTGTGATTTCACAGGGACAGGCTGCTCAAAGAGCTCAGATTTAAATGAAGCTTTTCCTAGTGGCAGTCAGACACACTCAGAGCCCGTATGGGCTTAGAGAGGGAGAAGAAAAGGGAGCAGCAGGAGCAGAATCAGTGTAGGAACATGTGCTTCGCAGTACATTGGAGGAAGAAGCAGCATAAAAAAGCAGAGGAGACCCACAAAGAAGGTGTGGGTGTAATTTGCAGTTCATTAAATTCCTCCTGTACTAAACCATTAATTTTTTAAAGGGCTACCCTCGAATTAAAACTTACTAAATTATTTCTAAAGAGTTTAAATTATTTTGGGGAGCTCCCCTCTCCCAGACCCCGCTATCTCTTAATTTCTGTGACTTTTCCAACTTATTTTCCAGTGTTTTTGCAGAATACTTTTCAGTTCTTGCCAAAGCAGTGGCCTTGCAAAAACATACCTACACAAAAAGCTCCTCACCAGAGACCCAGTTGTGTTCCCCTGGGCAGCACAAGAACCTCCAGAAACAAAATCATCTTGCGCCGTAGCCAAGAAGCATTTCAGGGCATTCTTGCATGTGAATTGTAGGGCTGTATGTATCAGGAGTTTACTTGGCTTTGGTAAGCATCTTACAAGCTTCAGCCATTTAATTGCAGCCTGCTTTTGTGGTGCATCTGTGTGCATACAGGTGTTTGAACAGCAAATGCCAGTGACCACTGTAGAAACCTTCGGGGGAATTTAGGGTGTTCATGTGACAGATGATAGTCAACGAGATGGTAAAAATGGAGGGGGTTTAAGCCTTATTATCAGGTAGATTCCAGCTGCAGTGAATTAATGATTTATCTGCCTGTGCATTTAAAGAAAAAACTCTCATCATATTACTGCTGGAAATACCTAGCTGTGTGCTGCTTTGCAAACAGTTTGGAGAAGAGGACAGCAGTTCCCGTTATGCGGCACTGATGACATTACAGTGTTTAGTCAGCTGTGCTGCCATAAAGATGTCACGTTGAAACCTGATTTCAGGAAGACAGAGGGGCTGCTCTTTTCTTCTTGCTAGGCATCGGATTTATACATGTGGCGTCCCCCTGCCGAGTCCCTGTGTGAGCCCAGCGCCTGCAAACCAGGTTTTTTGCCACATGTTTATCTCATGATATTATGAGGCTCTCAACTGCCATGCTGCCAGCCTTTTTGGCTTAATCTGAAGGCAAAGCTGCAATTCCAAGAAGTCAATACGGGTGATTAATACATACCGAGCACAGCCGAGAGCTTAGGCTGGGTTTGGACGTGACCTTGGAGGTAGGAATGTGCAAGGGGTTACTGGAAACAGAGCGCGCCTGTGTAATCCCCAGGGGTTAGATACATCAAAGCAAGCACCCTAATTACCAATCGGCACAGCACAGCCATGAAAACACAGCCCATGAAAACACAGCCCACAGAAACACAGCCCAAAAGGCTTTCTGAGAAGGGGAATCTGGCACAGCACCAGGCTGGAGCCGCTCTAGCATCTTCTGGCTCAGCAGCCACAGCTCCAACACTCACTGGAGCATGGAGGCACAGCACCCCACTGTGGGGTGGGCATGCTGTTTGTTTTATAATTAGAGCCCCTTCAGATAATATCTTCACACCTGGAGGGGTTTTGTTCAGCAGGGAGCCGGTGCTGCTTCAGGTTTGTTCCCAGTGGCTTTGTCAGTGCGAGAAGGTCCCCACTGTCAGAGGCTGAATCCAGTTGTATGGGGGATAACATAAGTCTCCTCACCTTTTTTTGTATGGACTGAATATATTCCTTCTTTCTAGTGTTTTAAAGGCTGAGATTATGCATAAAGAGCAGAAACAACACTTTATTGGAGCAAAACCCCATCGTGGCTAATGGAACCTCTTTATTTGTATTTCTGGCTGAAGCGTGTTTCTTTAGGCAGACAGCACAAAGGGACCTCTGTAGGAAGAGCAGTAAGTGAGAGAGACAGATGAGTTATAAGGCATAAGGGAAACATTATTTTAACCTCTCTGGGCATTACTTCAAAAATGTTAAAAATCTTGAGAGCTTTCCAGTGTCACACTTAAGGAGCAGGAAATTTGACTCTGGAGCAGTAAACATATTTCCTTTTAAAACAAACTGTATGCTCTCGTAGCCCAAGTCTATGCAAGGAGTACACGGAGAGTCCTTTTGGAGAATACCTGTGAGGGTTTTGCTGGATCAGAGACTGGAGAATAAAAAGATTATTTTTAATGTGATACTGAAGAGGGTTTTGTAGCTGAGAATTACAAGAGAGCAGAATAAAGCCCACTTGTAAGCAAGTGTTCATAGTACCTATGTAATTAGTAGGAGAAGAAATGCCACAAAAAGTTTAACAAAGTAAATGTCCTCATTCAAAGTACCAAGCAAGGAATGAAAACAGCATTCAGCTGTTTTGTAATCCATTTTGGTCAAGCCCTGGCCTGCCTTGCCAAGGTGGGAGTAGCTGCATGTACGAAAATGAACAGATTATCAGAGAAAGCCTAAACATCTTTAAAGGTCTACTCCAAGCTATAGCGAAGTGTATTGATCCTATATTTCTCCCAGTTAACATTCACCCAGTGATAACACTGAGGCTTTCTTGTAGAGTGACTGCGACCTTCCGAGCACAGCGCCCAGGGCAAACGGACACAGAAATTCCCACCAGACAGGTGAATTAATCACCCTCCACTTTGGGTTGACATCTCCTTGCAGACATCTTAATGTGGCATGGTCCGAGGCACAGTCCGAGGCATGCTATCCCTTTCCCAGGAGCTGATAGCTCGCAGTTTTAGACCAGAAGGGGACATCGATATTCTCTGCTTCCCCTGGTGCGTGATGCGTTCAGTCAGCTCGGATTGCTCTGGGGACTGTGTTGAGTGTGTTGGCTAGATCCCTATTAATTATAACGTGCGTTTACACATGTCTAGCTGACAAGTAAATGCGTGCATGTATGTACCTACTTAGGAGTTTAATCTAGAGCTGGATCTCACCCCAAATGGTTAGGTAATTAGGGGAAGATAAGATCTCCTCTAAGATTTTTCTTTCCCATTTCTTATGAAATGCATTTGTGCTTGCAGTCTGGCTGAAGACACTGCTTTCTGTTCAGCCACTGAAGTTGTTATCAGTGCCATAGGTGCCTTAAGAAGCCACAGGGCATCTTTCCAAAGTCACCGCTCTACCAAGGCCCCAGTGACTTCCCAAAAAGCCTTTGCTCATGTGGCAGTGGAGGCCTGGTCCATGCCTCCACATGTGCAGGATCACCCTGGCCATGCACAGGACAGTGGAGGAGACCGGCTTCATCACCGCTCAGCAGTGGATTTACAGGCTAGATCTGCTGGTGCAAAACCCTGAGCAGCACCCTTGGTCCAACAGAAGCTATGCTGAGGTTTGCATCAGCTGAAAAGCTGGTCCTGAAGCTGCTCAAAAACCTCCCTAGCATTTCAGACAATCTATTCATTACATTTTGCATAACAGTGTCTATTTTCATAGCACCGGAGGCATGGTCTCCCATGTCTATGAGCTGATGGCTCCCAGTTTTAGGCCAGAAAGGGCCATTAATATTCTGTGCTTAACCCCAGTGTGTAATGCAGGTTGTAGACTAGCTGAAAGTGACTCCCAGCCAAGATATAAGAACTATTTCTGCTCATCCAGCCAGCACCTGCAGCGCAGTAGTGAGAAGAAACTGTCCTCAGCATTGCAGGCACGAGCTGTGACTCCAAGGAGTGGAGGCTGTGGTCTCCAGACTTTGGCAAAGTTCCCTGTGCAGGTATTTTGCTGTTTTAATGAAAAATAGCGCCATCAGTAGCTAGAGTCAACGTTTCGTAGCTGTGTAAGGAACACCGGAAAGACAAGAGAGAATGGAGAGCAAATAACAGATGGTAAGAAGGTTGAAATGCTTTACAGTGCTTATTCTAGTCTTAAATGAAAAGGATAATAGTAGCAGGATATTTAATACAATCATAGCTAACAGAGCTAGGAAGCTATCGTGAGGGAGAATCCAAAAAGAAAAAGGCTGCTGATTGCCTAAATCACTTGAATGTTCTTAAATCAGTGAGGCTAAATGAAATTCACCCTTGACTATAGTGCTTAAAAGAGCTGGTGCGAGAAGCCATTGGTTTATAAAAGCCTCTCCTCTCTTCTAGAGACAGTGTGATGGTACATACTCCTCAAATCCCTTGGTAAAAAACACCGCATACCCTTAATGCCATCAGCAATGAGCCCGAATCGCTGCTGCACGTGGTTGTGTGTGCACACACGCACACACACAGCTTTTTCTTGCTGTTTGTGCAGGGGGGAACATAAGAGTGAAAAGCGACCTGGGTTTTGATATGTGACATTGACTTTCAAGCTGATGAAAGGAAGCAACATGTTCTAATTACTATTCTCCTTCAAAATAAGCCACGAGCTCAGACAAAGGAGGAGGGAGGGGGAATAAAGGAGAGAACAGTATCACATTTTCTCATTTATCTAATTAAAGAAAGGTGGGTGAGTGTGAGGAAGAGCTCGCCGTGCTAACTCAGCGGTAATGCCCCGTTTATTCTAGGAAACAGGGGAAAGGGGGCATTCGTGCTGCACAGCCCCAAGGAATGGTCCAGCCCTGCTCTCTTCCAGATCTTAAACCAAACTTTGGGCCATCCTGGTGCCCGTCAGACCACACATCCTAATTTAGCAGCAGGACTCTTTGTGTTTTGTCTTTCTTTGTGTTACGGCTGCTCCCTGAGGAGCAGCTCTGGGATGTCCCACAGCGCCGAGGGAAGTTGCTTGCTCTTCTGTGGTTGCATGTTGTGTGTGTTTTACAACGTTATTTAAACCGCCCTGTCGCAGCTCTTTCTGCTTCCTAAGCAGCCTGTGATGGGGATTAACCTCCCCGCGGGGGGTTGTCTGGCTCATCCCCATGCACCCGCTACCCGCATTATTCCCGTGTCCCGATTCCACGTTTCGTCTTGGCTCCCTTGTAAGGTTAAACGCCCCCAACCTTCTTAAAAAAAAAGCGCTTCCTGCAATCAGAGCTTTGCCACCCACTGCCATATGTCCACTGCTCCCTCTCCTACAAGTTACCGCTTAATGACATTACAATACCTGCAGCCAAGTGCCTGACATTTGTGACTCTGGGGAAGGAGAGCAGCCGTTTCACCTCCTTTCGAGCACCTTAGAAATGGATTTCAGCATGAGAAAAGAGAGGAGTCCCTTCTTCCCTGGCTTGGAGGCTGATGGAGTGACCTCAAGCCTTACACAGCCCCGGCCACATGTGCCACACCGGAGGTAACAGAGAGGAACTGATGCTCTCTGCTCACCTGAGATTTGTTTCAGAAGAGGAGCATTGATGTTTTTCCCTGCCTTTTGCATCACTTCTCTAGCACCCAGCGGCAGCAAGGTGGCTAGGCCTAAATCCCCTGTGCCCTACCTAAAATCACCCTGTGACCCCAATGGGCTCCCTGCTGTCCTGTCCCTGCCAGCACAGCAGGGTTCAGCTCCCCAGCTCCCCATGGGTGGTTACGTGCTGGTGTTAACTGAGCTCACACCAGGCTGACACAGCTCTTGGGCAGGAAAGCAGTGTGTATTTCCCCTAGAAGGAAAAATCCTCTGTTTTCTTCCCAAATTAAGCCTGCGTTTTCAACTTGGGTTGGTAAAAGGGAAGCCCTGGAAGTGGTGCCAGGCATCACTGTGTCCTCACCTGCCTGGCCAGCACCAGGAAGGAGCCTGGCAGCAGCTCTCCCACCTCACAGTGACCCTCTCCATCCCTGTCCCTGCTCCTGCTGTGACTTTGGCTTTCACTTGTGACAGGGCCAGGCCCGCTGCTTAAAAAATTGCAAGAGCCAAGTAGCTTCTGGAAGACCCAAGGCATCCGCAGGCCAGCAGATGCTGCTGGTGCCCAGCGTTGCTCAGGACGGGTTTCACGGACCTCAGGAATATTGATTTGCATCCTGGCCTCAGGCCCAGGCAGGGTCTTTGGATGCCGCTGTTATGTGACTATCTATTAACACAGATTATCGTTTCCTGCTGCGCACCCTTAGCTTGCATCCTGTGTGTGTGTTTTTCTTCTCAAGGACCGCATTTTCCCGTTACGCTGCTTCTCGCTGTACTCTGCCTTGTGCTGTGATATAAGCAATTACCTATAAAAAGAATAATCTGGGGATGGGCTCTTGGTTTTTCGACTGCAGTTTTCTCTCTTGAGGTTTTGTTCTCCTTTAAGCCACGTTCAGTGACAGACAGCTTTATTTGCTCGGATGTCCTTTGCCCTCCAAGGTTTAACGTATTTATTTAGAAGATGAAACTTACTGACAGTATTTGTATAGCACCCTCTGGAGTCTGACTTGGCCAAAATCTACAAGTACATGATTTGTTTCACCAACAAATAAACCCTATTAATTAAAAAAAAATTAGCAAATTGGATGGTATTATTCAGTCTCTTGATGTAGTAAAAACAGTTAAAATCTACTCTATTTGCCAGCTTTTGTTTCGCATCCAGAACACCAAACTTTTTTCTCTTTTCTTTTTTTTGTACTGCTTTCCACTCACATTTCGAGGTTAATTCAGAAAACTCGAACTCTTACCACATGTCTCCAGTGCATAAGGTGTTACATCCAGCCTGAGTTTGAGCTTTTATTTCAAAACCCTGTCCATACTGCGCTATATAACAGGAGTTACCACCTTTTCAAGAATTATTTTCAATCCCTCTGGGACCAAAACCAGCCTTGGTGGGGGATCACCGAGGGCTGCATTGCCTCCTTCCTACCCGATCGCCGAGCACAGCTTGGCACACGTGTGCAGCATCCATGGCAATCCATCAGGACTGCATGCTGCCAAATTTGTGCGGTGAGGGCAGCTCTAAAGGGAGCGTGTTTCCAGGTTGGGTGGCAGGGGACCATTTGCAATGGAGGAGGTGGAGATGCCAAGCGGCTGAACAAAGGCCGCAGTGTGCTGATTTTTCTCCCCTCTTTGCAGTACGCCGCGGAGCTGCTGGCAGTGGTGCGCCTCCCCTTCATCCATCCCAGCTATCTGCTGAACGTTGTTGACAACGAGGAGTTGATAAAGTCTTCGGAGGCCTGCCGGGATCTGGTGAACGAGGCCAAGCGTTATCACATGCTGCCACACGCCCGACAGGAGATGCAGACACCGAGGACCCGACCCAGGCTCTCTGCAGGTAAAGCAAAGCTTCCTTTGGCCACACCAGCTCACTGGGCCACAAGTTCCTGCACCTGGGCATGGCCAGGACATCCCAGGACATGCCCAGGGATGCACCACAGACCTTGGCTGCTTCCCTTCACTCCCTCTCCTGTTTGAGCCTGGAGAAACCTCAAGCTCCATTTTTCATTTCTGCTTTGCTCAAGCATTGAGGAGCCTCTCTCAAGGGTCAGATGTGGGAGTTTAGGTGTACACTCCATAAACTAGATTTAAAAGGAGCCTAATTTGTATGAATTATTAGCTTTGGCAGAGACAGTGAGGCACACTGACATCCCCCCACTGCCCTCCGTGCCTCACTTCTCTAGCTGCAGGAACAGGTGAACGATAACATTTGCTTCTCTGCCATCCGGCCTCTTGCAGGTAGCAGCTGATTAATATTCATAAAACAGCTTCACTTTCACAGCCCTGTGTAAATACATTATTTTCATACCCTCAGTCTTGCAGGTACCAGTTCAGGCCGTTTGCTGCCTCCAAAACAAATGGATCACACAGGATATATTCCCTTTAAAAAATCCCAGCAGCTAGGGAGAGCCATAATGCTTCAAAAAAAGTTTCTCATCTGAGGAATGCACATATTTTACTTTTGGGAAAAATACATGTTAAAAAAAAAAAAGTGCCCAATTTGCCAGAAGAGCTTGTATCACGTAGTGTTAGAAATATCCTAAATATTTGTTGAACAGTGATACAAATACCATATCAAAACTACTTCCAGGAGTCAGATGAAGTCGGTGAATTGTTTTAATGCGCTACCGATACTTCTGCCTCTTCTTAGTACATTCACAAAGCCAGGCAAAAACTTTCTGTCACAAGCTGCCACTAATGCTAATGTGGCACCGAGATGGCATATCAGACTACATCATTCACCGCTTCTGGAGACTCTCATCAAGGCACCTTTCAGAAGGATGAAGTGTAGAGGACTTTCAATAACAATCTACCCTAAAAAGTCTTTCATTGAAGACGACTAATGGTGTGATGTTTGAAGGGATTTTTGAAAAGTGCTTATTTTATGTATATAAAATTGTAGGTGTAATGTGAACCATTTCCAGAAGCTTGTTGATGAGGGAAAAGTGATTCTCGCGGGGTAAGAGAGGGTGATTATAGTTTTTTAGGTCAGAGTCTAATTATATAGAATCATGTTATTTTGCATATCAACGGCATTCATGGAGGCACAAAGGATCTCTAAACACCCTTTGTGGACTCACTGCAGCATGTCGCACGCTCTCTCGAGGTCATTGATTATAATCAAGTTATGTCTCGCACAGGTGATTAGATTTTCTCGTGTGTCGCAAAAATAATGATCTCTTGTTACCAAGAAATATTTATTTAAAACCGTACAGCACTTCCACTTAATAACTTGTAAGAGAGTAACCTTGTTGGAATGACACAAATATGTATTTTTTAAAAGCTAATGAAGAATGACGATAATCCATTCTTGTAAAGAAGCATTGCTCAGTGCTGCACCTCCTGATCTCTCTGGCTGGCAGGCTCACTTCTGGGCTTTTGACCCCCCTGCCAGCATGCACTTGTCTCTGAACTGGGCACCTTAACAGATCACAGCAATGGGTCTTGCCACAAGCACAGCTCCTGAGGTGGCAATTTCTTTCAGCTCATGGTCTCATGAACCTGTTTCTGAGCCTACCCCTCCTGGCAACAAATTGCACCAAGGCTTACAATTGCCACGGAGAGATGTTAACACTTCTGCTAAGCACTGAATCCAAACTATCCCCAGTACTTTGGGGCTAGAGCCAGAAAACACCTGAGAATTAAACTGTGACCCATCGTTGGAGTCCACTGCAAGGCCAAGTCTGGGGAGAGTTTCAGCTCAGATTCAGCGTAGCCTGGGCTAGGAGTAAAGTGGAAGTGAAAAAATGCCGAGATTTGCATTACAAAACTTTTGTCCAAAAGGTTTGGGAGGCAAAATGTCCATTTGTACCAGCAGAGAATTTGGCTTGCTGTACACCTTGTGTGCTGTAGGTCAAACTGTCCATATGGAGAAGGAAAATCATGATGAAGAAATATCACTATAGGCTAAATCTGCAGATGCTAGCTGTGTGAGAACACCTTTAGGTTAAAGCCCAAACATCCTTTATGTGGATAAAGGCCAAGCTCACTGATGTCACAAGCCTTGACAAAATTCCCATTTTCTTTAGTGGAACGAAGATTTGATACGTGTGTCTCACCCAAAGACTGGGGAAGTCAATGGGCATCTTTACAGGGAATATTTTTTTTAGTTTCTTTCCCCCTTGAATTTTATCCAGATGACACACTATGTCCCCAGTTATCCCTAGGATGCTTGCATGTTGCTCCTCACCCACCACTCTCCCCACACGTACTCCCTTTTTTCTCACCCTTCCTCGTTTAACTGCACAGCCCAAGACAGTTTATATAATATCTATACAACAAGTTAAAACTGCCCAGATTGCTGAGTATTTTTGATAGGCTCCTGCCTGTTTGAGAGATGTCACATTTTTTAAATACTGTTTTGCTTGTTGAATCCTAGGTGTAGCTGAGGTGATAGTCTTAGTTGGAGGTCGTCAGATGATTGGCATGAATCAACGAGCTTTAACAGCAGTCACTTGCTTAAATCCTCAAAACAACAAGTGGTACCCCTTGGCCAGCCTTCCCTTCTATGATCGGGAGTTTTTCAGCGTGGTCAGCGCTGGAGACAACATTTATCTCTCAGGTGAGCAGCAAATACACTGGGCTGGGAGAAAGTTTCCTCCTTACAACGTAGGCAGTGCAAACAAAGAAGGATGTGCTGCTTCTCGGGAAAATAAATTAAAAAAATAACAGACAAGTGGGAGGGGAGGTTGGGAAAGGGACAAGGGATTTCCCTGCTGTCATTATTCTCCATTTCTCTGCCACGTTAGCATTCCCTCAAAGCAGTCAACAGCAATATTTTGCGTTTGCAACATGAAGAAAAGAGGTCCGACAACCATCAAGCATGCAAAGAGGTTTCAGTGCCATAGTAACACAATTTAAAATATTGGCTGTAGTTGAGTCTAAATGGTGGGTTATGGAATTTGAGACAGACAGGCTGAACTACTGAATATGTGACCTACACTTACAGTATTTGCTTACAGGAGCATTCACTTTGTGTACTTGTTTTTGAAACCTCTCTTTTGACAGTAGTCACTAGCCCTATAATCTTCTTAGTTTCAATGAAACTGAGACCACGCTCCCTAAAAGGCTTTAACTCCCAAAGTAGCTGTCTGCTCTGCGCCTGCAGCATCGCAGAGTCTGGTTATTCACAGTCTTGTGGTACCTCTGCTTGGCTGGAAGGCAAAAAGGAATTCCCACCAGGCGATGGCTTGAACTGATGGCAGCAGAGTGGACGTTTTTTGATGAAGAGAGGATCCTGGTCAGGGAGGTGCAGATGTGTGCGAGCTGATGATGGAGCTGGGAGCACAGATGCACCAGGCAGTACCAGTAAGGGGTTACAGCTGTTGTCTTTTCCTGTATGGAGTCCCCTCGCTGCATTTTCCACAGAAAATCACTGCCTGTGGTGTTAAATTCCATTAATACTGCATAGAGGCCCCAAGGATTGATTGGAAATTATTTCTTGATGCTTTTCACCCATGCTCTTTTTGGAGCTGGAGCAAAAGCATTCAATGGAGCTCTTAGTGAGAGGCTGACTTGTAGTTATTCTTAGCTCAGGCACTTCACAATATGTAGAGATATTTTAGACTGTGCCTTACCTGCTGGCAAAAGCCACTGAATCCTAAATTCAAAACTTCTTTCAGCTCTTTTCCTTGAATCTGGATGAATGAGCTGATGGTATTCGATGGATAAAATAGGAAAGCTGAAGTCCTGCATGGCTGGAAACTTAGCAGACTGCCAATGGTATTTTGTTTTGCTAAACCATTAAGAAACAGGAAAAAGGGAAGGAGAACCAACAAAAGTGGGAATGAACTCCCCACAAGCTCGAAGTACTGGACTCCACGCTGCATAGCATAGTTTTGGAGAGCGAAAAAGCAAGGAGAAAGCCTGGGTTTGTCATTAAACCACAGAACTGAGAGTCTCATTTCTTTTCCTGGCTCCATCACAGACTCCTAGTGTGGTCTCAGATAAATCATTTAACCTCTTTGTGCTTCAAAGTGGGGATAGCGAGACACCCACTAAGTAGCTAAACTGGACGCTTCAGTCAGAAGTTTAAAACTGACCAAAATAAACATTTCAGAAAACCAATATAAATATTCAGAAAGCCGACCATATGCTGGGCTGCATCCAAAGCAGTGTGGCCAACAGATCAAGGGAGGTGATTCTCCCCCTCTGCTCTGCTCTCATGAGACTCCACGGGGAGTGCTGCGGTCAGCTCTGGAGTCTGCAACATAAAAAGGACATGGACCTGTTGGAGTGAGTCCAGAGGAGGGCCACGAGGATTATCAGAGGGCTACAGCACATCTCCTATGAAGACAGGCTGAGGGAGTTGGGTTTGTCCAGCCTGGAGAGGAGAAGGCTTCAGGGAGACCTCACAGCAGCCTTCCAGTACCTAAACGGGGCCTACAGGAGAGCTGGGGAGGGACTCTTTGTCAGGAGGTGCAGGGATAAGACAAGGAGGAATGGCTTTAAACTAAAAAGGGGTAGGTTTAGATTAGATACAAGGAGGAAATTCTTTACTATGGGGGTGGTAAGGCACTGAAACAGATTTAACAGAGAAGCTGTGGATGCCCTATCCCTGGAGGTGTTCAAAGCCAAGTTGAACAAGGCCCTGGGCAACCTGATCCAGTGGGGGTGTCCCTGCCCATGGCAAGGGGGTGGAACAGACGATCTTTAAGGCCCCTTCCAACTCAAACCATTCTATGATTCTGTGATTGCACTTGAGCATCTGAAACTGTTTTACAAGAGCAGTGCATCTGGTTCTTCCTTTCATCAGCAAATGAAAATAAATAAGGAATTTGTCCCTGAAAATTAGGCAGCAAGCCTGCAACGCAAGCACTGGCTTTGTTTTGCCCATGTTTGTGCTGCTTCAATCCATCACTGTGTTAAGCATTTAGATTTCAGACTGGACTGTGTCTCGCAAGCCAAGATAGGCTCTGCCTCATGACACCTTCTTGCAAGTGTTGCAGTAATTTAATAGACTGGAAGTTATTTATGAACATTGGAAAGGGTCTATCCCCTTACGTACTTGTCCCTCATAGTCTGACATCTTGATTTCTTCATGTCATCTAATAAAAAAAAAAAGAAACAGCCTTTGGGACTCATGAATAAATGACACAGATATGCATCATCGGAACAGATGCTCAGTATTGAGGGTGATTTATTTTAATTAGTCAAATGTCATTTGAAGAGTTTTTACTTTGTAACTGGCTTTGATTGCTGTGCGCAGAGCTGCTGCCGTTCCAGGAGCTCACGTAATTCTCCCCTTTTCTTTCCCTCGGCCGCATGCTGGTGCCAGGCGGCATGGAGTCGGGTGTCACGCTTGCCGATGTCTGGTGTTACATGTCCTTGCTCGATAACTGGAACCTCGTGTCCCGAATGACAGTCCCCAGGTGTCGACATAACAGTCTGGTGTACGATGGGAAAATATATACCATTGGAGGGGTCGGAGTGGCAGGCAACGTTGACCATGTGGAAAGGTAAAAATATTACAAAAAATGTGGCTTGCTGGTGCTTTGACTCCATGCTATGTTAAAGGATGCTTCTCCTTTTAAAAGACACATCAAATGTGCCGTACATGTTAAAATAAGCTTTTGTAACTGTTAAGAAAGGAGGAAAATATGCAGGATTAGATTTTTTTTAAAGCTTCAGTGGAAACCATTGTTTCAAAACCAAAGATGAAAGCTGCCAGTTTGTTTGTTGGTTTGTGCAGGGGAGGGAAGGGAGGAATTAAGTTTCTTTGGACATTTAACACAAATTACACAATGAACCAATAAATGTCCTTTGAATTTAGTACTGATGGAAGTCTTTACAGACCACAAAAAAAAAAAAAGAAATATATATATATATATATATATATATATATATATTTTATTTTTTTAACTGAAAAAAGCAACAGCAAAGTAGGTTTCTCACATGCACCCATCTGCTAAACCAACCCAGCCCTGGCCTGGCTGGAAGGAAGGTTGTTCCTTTGGTGCTCTTGGCCGGGAGCTGGGACCTACCAAGTTCAGAATAAAACAACCAGTAAATGGAAACAGTTTTGAATTCCTGTCTGAGAGGGACTAAATAGAAATGGAAGAGAATGGAAACTTTCCTTTTCAAGAGAATCCAGATAGGAAAATTTTCCTGTTCTCACATGAAAATTAAAAAAAGGAAGGAACAGAAACACAAAGATTTAACAAAGTAAAACTCCAAAACTGGCTAATTTCATGTCAACAATAACAGTCAATAAAACATCATATTATCTGTGCATATCAATATTTTCATGAACAACTAGAAATTGGTGAATACTGAAATGCAGTATAAGAATATTCCGTTCCAAAAAGATCAGTACATCCTTAGCCTTACCCAAACACTTAAAAATGCATTCTGACAATAGATTGATGAGACGTTTCTGTGAAATACTTTCCCTTAGTGAATCTGGCAGCCAAAAATACAAGTTTTCTTTCTTTTTTTGTCAGTTTTAAGTGCTGAACTTGACTACTTCGGCAATATTTTGAAGCAGGCAGTTCCCCGTAAAAGTCGCCTTAGCAGACAATCCAAAAAAGGATATGTCGTTAAGCAAGATATGCAAAAAAAATAAAATAAAAAATGCATTTTTCAAAACAGTAGGATTAGAAGTGTTTTCTACCTATTATTTCTGGATTTGGGGCTTGCAACATTTATGTTCCATTAATGCAGGAGATAGTGTGTTTTTTTTTCATTTAAGTAGATATCACAAATACTGAATACCAAAACCTATATTGAAAAAAGCTTCTTCGTGTTTCAAAGTCAAGCACTCAGGAAATTAGGAAATTTAAATTAGGAAAACAAAAGTTTCCTTCTGTATCTTGATTTTTTGGTACAATCGTGTGATCACTTTTTTTTTTTTTTTTTTTTTTTTTTTTTTTTACCTGAAGGTTTTCTCCCTACTTCAGTGCACGGGACAGATCAGTTCAGGGAATTAGTAAAGGCAGTAGCAGGGAGGAAGCATCAGTAAGACGTCACATTAGGTCTTTAAAGCGTAGAGGATGATGCGGGTGGACACAGAGCAGATGGTACCTGTTTTATGCATGGCCAGGAAGATCTGTCTGGTGCTGAGCGATCACTATTCACATATGGCCCTCGTTTTCTGTTCCTCTGTCTTCACAAATTTGGCATTATTTTGCCTTGGAGACAAAATTTTGCTATTTGACAAAATATCCACTGGAAAGGACATGTTGTGGGACAGGGTCTGCAAGTAGCCTTCCCTCCCAGCCCAGGCATGGGCTGAAGAACTGACTTTGGTGATGCTCTCAGCAAGTCGGGGAAATGCAGGCAGCAAAGAATGAATAATAAATAATAGCGAATGCTACACATGAGCATTGCTTCGCTCCTTACTCTGAGCTTAAGGTGGGCACTGCCCCTGGGACTTGCTTTGAAGAAAATCTCACTGTTTTATGCAGGTCTTTTTTTTTTTTCTGATTTCTGAATGCATTTGTACTAAAATTTAAGTCAGGACATTTTTAGCTAAGAGCAGTGTTTTTGTGAATGTGGGAAGGTGTGAGCTCAGGAAAGAGATGCAGTCTTCCACTCCATCTCTCAATCAAGAGGAACATCTAACTAATGCTACCACAGAGAGGTGTCTTGATAAATGTCCTTGATTAAAGTATCTGCTTTAATTTTTCCCAGTCTCATTTCTTTCTCTGCTCTGATTTTCATGGCCTCCCTTTAGCAAAGCATCCAAAATGTTGGCCAGCTGAATCAAACAACATTAACCCCTCTCGTTCCGTGTCATTGCCATCACCCATACCCTTACTACAAATGACATTGCAGTCTGCAAAGTCACACTTGGTGAGCCCAGCATGGCTCAGTGAGAGCAGCCCTGCTAGCCTTCAGTTGTAGCAAGCCCACCAAGAGACTTTTACATAGGAAAGTAGTAGATTTCCTCCCTATCATTTCAGTGCATGCTGTCTCTACCACAATAACGATGCCTTGTCATGGGGATTTGTTAAACCCGTGGTTATAATTAATCTGCTATTGTCTGTAAAGTGACTTGCGAGACACAGCCAGGGAAAAAGTGCAACATGGCCTCTTTTGGGTTATGCCAAGAGCTTTTTGGATGTTTCCTTTTTTGTTCTTTGTATTAAAATGGCAGTGGGAATTACGGAAGCAAAACATCCCATTGCTGAAGCTGTGTGTTTTGGAAAGGACGTTTCAGGGGTCTGCTGTTAGAAACACAGGTGAGAAAAATATGACCTTCGTAGCTGTACTGAGCAAGCTCACACCTTTTCAGACAAAAGCATTTCCGATTTGGACCAGGCAGCTAATTTCTTTGACTGCTGAGTAATTTGAATAGTGGGAATCACTGTTCCTAGCTCTGCAATGAGCCACCTGAATTTGGGTTGAAACCATTAGCATACATAAAAACATAATTGTCATTGCTCAGTTGTCTGCTGTCCTATACACAGTTAATACACACCTCTTGCCTTTGTCTTCTCTTTCTTCTCCCCATCTCTACAAGGAGATGGCTTTTTCCCACTATATTTCTGTGGGGGCTGCACATTTCTCTGCAAATGCTGCGCTAGGGTTTTGGATGGGACACTGAGATACCGTCTTGCTGGAGGGGCAACCTCTCTGTCATTCCAGCAGGTCTTACAAGAGCACTGTACTAAAATAATAATAAGGTGACACTGTCACACGCTCCAAGTTAAGTGATGCCCAAAATTACATTTACCCCTGAGGTGGACATTTTGCCCCTCAGTGTTGAATTTCAGGACTATGCCCTCTTGATTTTTTGGTTGTTTTTCAACCCAAAGGAGGCATCTGAGGTTACATTGATGTTGCTCACCCAGATGGAGCTATGGGGACTTATCCAGGCCATGATACAGTCCTGGACTGTGCCACCAGTGTGAAGAGCAACACACTGGACACCCTCCCCTCTCTGGGCCATCCATTCACCACCTCCCCTCCTCCGCATACATCTTGTCTTTACCAACATTTTGCTTTCTGCTTACTCCGTTAACCCAAGTGTGACCATGCCCAGCTTTGACCAGATTTCAATGCATTTTCACTGGCCTTGTGGAGGGCACATCTCTTGTCCACAGGGACCTACCCTGACTTCACCAGTTAGCAGCCCCAGAGCATGGAGTCTGATGGGTGTCTTGCCATAGCTGGTCTCCAAAAATGGCAAAGATAATATTTTCCACCAGTTTTCTTCTTGTTCTCCACCTGTGTTTTTCTGGGCATTTTTGAAACATTTCATCCTAAATGGTTAAAGTTTTACAAAGATGTTTTTGTTTTATTTTTTTAAAACAGTTGTCAGACCATATTAGCTATACATGCTATTACCTGGTTGCACCTAATATATCTACTGCACCATTAGAAAGCATTAAAGCAAATAGGGACCATCAGACTCCTAATGATTTATGGCATCTGCTCCTGAGCGCTTCTGTCTGTGCTTTCAGTTGTGTCACTGATGCTGAAGGGTGCAGCCTCAACAAGAAATTCTGGTGCCACTTAAATCAGTGGGTGTTTTCCCATCAACTTCAATAGGGCTGAGATTTTTTTACCCTTTATCTGCCATTTGTCTGCAAAGAGACAGTAAAGTTCTATTTTGACGGATAATATTACAGGACTACCACAAACAGACAGGTGGGAGTCATTTATTACTCATCTTAAAACAATATGCATGTGCCAGACTGGCTGAGTTATAAGTCTGTTCTTGTGAATATACATGGGTATACATTTAGGGAGAGTTATGTTTTTGGAATGGCTGTTTAGGAAAATAACAGCATGACTGCAGTTCTCAATCAAGCCCCTCTGGCAAGTTTCTGTGTGACAGGGAGCGAGTCATTAGGTATTAGGCGAGAGAGTATTACACTTTCTGTCTTCTTCTGAGATATGAGTTGAGTTGGGAGGTGGAGAAATGAAGTGGATCCACGAACTAGGTTTTTAGATAATGGATGGGCCTTGTAATATATGCAATTTGAGAGCTGAGAAGACTGCATATGCTGACAAGACAATATGTGTGACTAAAAGTGTGGAAATGTGGGTGCTTTGTGGTTATTATCTGTTTGAAGGACAGAAGAAGATGAATCCCCTTGACCTGACAGCACTTTTACAATAGGGTTGTCTAAAACTGGGAGATTACTTCAGCTGGCAGTGTGTACTTGGAAGAGAGTCTAAAAAATTCAATGTAAAAATGAGCCTTAGAAGCTTTATAAACTGCTTCAGAACCTACTGTTTTATTGATGTGTTAAGAAAATTAAATATATAGCCTTGTCCAAGAATAGTTTCTTAAGCTCCTCAGAACAGTCAGAAGAAAATAAAAAAGGCAAAAAATAGTAATCCATTAATATGATTTTAAACAACACGTGAATCATCTGAAGAGCAGATCAATATGACACTGTACAGCTTTATTTTAAGTAGCAGCTTTCCTACAAACAGAATTAAATAATGTATAAGAAACTGGAGAGTGCATGTCTGTAAGCTACTGACCGTGTTGCAAAGATTTTATAATGTGAATAAATATGCCATATTTATATGGCTGTTCAATCTAGAAGGAGAGAAATGAAGGGGTGGGGTAGGGGAGCTATTTTCAGGTACTGGAGGGATCAAAAGTCAGCAAGGCAGAGAAGCAAATGGCACAACTTGAAGTGACGGGGTTTTCTGCTGTTAATATCAGGGTTGTAGGGGAAAAGCAAGAAAGGAGGTGCGAAACTAAACAAGTGAAGCACGAGGAGGATCAGGCCCAGAGCTGAAATCCTGTCAGTGGAGAGTTCTGAAAAGTAGCAAGGTTATTTCTGAGAGTGTTTTCTTCACGCCTGGGCTGTATTTTCTGCTGGGTTCAGATCATTTGCCATATCAGGGGTGTATAAATAAAACATAAACCAGAGCATAGTGCCTGCACAAGGGTCAGGTGAGACGACACAGCTCGGTGCAGGAGATGTGACAGGCAGGGACACACACGTCCTGCGCGTGTCGAAAGCCTGGTGTCCAGGGCATGGCAGGGCCATGGACTGCAGGATGCTGGGCTGCACACGGGGCAAGGAAGGCATGCAAGGGCATCTGTGTAACACCAAGTGGACTGCCAAACCAGGAGTTTGTCACGTGAAAGGAGATGTCCTTGAAGTTTCATGTTCTGCATACTGGATGGGCCTACCAGGCCTACAGCCAAGGAGAGGCATGGGCACACTGGGGCTGGAGGGAGCAGTGGAGGAGAAGGAAGAAAAACCTTTGCATGGCTCAAAGCCAGCTCCCATTAAGTCTCCATCTATGGCTTCAAGCAGGGGAATCAAATGCAAAACTTGACTAATGGAAAGAGATCAAAGTGATTATTTTTTAAATCAGTTCCCTCCCTGCTGGCCCCTGAGAAGAGATGGTGCTAAAGGTAGCTGAAAAGCCTCACTAGCACCAGAGGTGATGGAGAGATGGCATCACTGGAGATGATGTGGCAAAAGGAGAGGCCAGAGGGCAGAGAGGTAAAGCAGGTGTTGTTATTTCCTATTCTTTAAAAAGGTTACAACGATTCAACTTTATTAATTTAGTTAATCTGGTGCAAATCCGTCTGTGAACACATTAAGAGCTGACTTGAGCTAGACCAGAATGATGGAAACCTGCTTTGTAGGGGTAAACTTAAGGAGCTTACACTACTTAGTTTATCCTATAGAAGGTGAGGAGGTGACTTTATTATTTTCTGCAAGTCCATACGTGAAAGAGAGAGTTTTGACAGTAGACATTTTTATAATCTAACAGAAAAAAAGACTTACTGTCAGATGGGTGGGAGCTGAAGCAAAACAGAGACTAGAAATCAGGCCTACCATTTTGCAAGGAGGTAATGAACCAGAGGAATAAATTCCCTGTGGATGGAGGAACTTGAAGGCATCTCCTTCTCTTTTTCAACCACAGGAGTAAGCAATCCTCTTAAGTAAGTGAAAGAGGCAGCCTGTATAAAACCTAGTTGGGTAGTGGGGTTGGGTGGGCAAGGACTGGCTGCCACCTGATTTATGGTTCACTGGCTTTTGAAACCGAAGGACACTCAAGATGAGCATTTTTAAGCTGTCCCACTTGCACCTGTATCCTGTAAATTTGCAGCCTTTGGCTTTCAGCAGATGAAGTGAAACTGGTAATTTTTGTTTCTCTGGTTGCAGATGAAGGAGAGCAGAAGACAAAAAGATCAGTTCTTGTCATTGTAAAGTATAAATGGAGAGTAGTGGGGAGGTCTCTGGGATCCCAGTGAAATTCATTCAGAAAAAGAACTTTTGTTTCTGCAATTTGAATCTTTCACCAGTATTCCTATAAACGTGGTCCTCAACCACCCCCAACTCCCAGCAAATTTAAAGGATATAACCCCTCCTTTGAAAATGTATTAGAAGGATCAGAAAGTCATTAGCAGTAATGTGTCTGTCTTGGAAGCAGCAGTCTTCCAGGTATTTCTGCCAGGGAAGGCAGCATGGCTGCCCACCACCTTCCCCTCTCAGACCCTGTAGACTGTCACAAACATTTCTGAAGTTTGGACTGACAGTGGTGCTAAGTATTGGGTGACAGTTACAACTTACATCCCAGAAGCTGGGGAGCTAGAAAGAAGATCAGTTCTTTTCAGCTGTTTTTTTCCTCAATTTCTTACCAATTAACCAATTCATTAACCGCTTTTATTATACACATCAAAAATTGAATTACCAAACCCAAAACTACTGCAGTAAGCAAGTTAGCAAAGTGTAACCCCAAAGCAGCAAATGAAACTGTTTACATTAGGTGACATTTATGCCTATCTGCTAGGGTGGCAGTGAGTGCTGCCTCGAGGGCTGTGGGCAAACGCAGGAGATGCAGCATGTGGTGCCTTACCTGGAAGAGGCTTGTATAGCCAAACATGCATCTCCAGTCTCGGTTTTGGTGGGTTTGGTACCAGACTTTAAGAATCAGCACAATATAGGTGTGTTGTCCTGAATGTTCCCAGCACCATGCTGTTTAATCTCATTACATTTCTCCCCTTTGATCACTTTGTTGTAGATGAATTTAATTTCTCAGTTCCTAATTTAGAGCATTGTAAAATGGAGTTCTCCATGCTCATTAGAAGGGACTTTACTCACTTCTTATTTTTCAGTTGAAGTTTGCCTCCTTTTCCTCATTTATGAGTGTGTTAATTACTTTTGGTTATATTACTTGGAAACTCATTAATGCACTTTCATTAAGCACATTAGTTTGTGCTATTTCCACCATTTGTTTCTTTTGTCCCTTATATTTTCCCCAAGTTTAGGCAGTGAGTATATGAGGGACATGTTACAAAGGGAGAATTCCCCTGTCGCTAAATCATTTTCTACAGATGGATTTGTGGCCGTGGATTCATTTAATGTTTGCATATTGCATATTACTAATATTAAGAACAAAAGCCCCGAATGGGTGAAGAGGACTTCTGTTCCTGCAGTACACAGTTCTGAGTAATTGCTTCGCAGGAAAGTCCTCGTTGACTGAATGTGCCATTACATGGAAATATTGAAGCCTAAAAATCACATTATTTTCCGCTGTCTCCAAGACTCATTTTAGAGCAGCTATTTGGATCCCTGCCACATTATCTTTAAAAAAATTGACGTCTGTACTTGTGACATTGTCTAAAATGAATCTTCATCCATGGATTATTAACTGCACATCCCTTATGGTCAATGGCTTAATTAAATTGGATACTGATGACCTTAAAACTAATTTAGCACTTTCATGCATACTCCTTTCTGTTTGGTTCTTGTCAAATATGGATGCAATAGTGAAATCTTATTCTGGCATTAACATTTGCAGCATCCTGCAATGAAGCACATGGTTTGCACAATAGAAAATAAATGGAAGCAACTCTCTCTGGCACAAAATGTGCATCACTGGTCAGTTAACTAGAGTAAAAAGAGCTATCGTGTTGCATTATAGTGCAGGTGAGATGTGTTCCTGAACAACTGAAGTATATTAACAGCTGCCTGCCTGCGGTTGCTATTGGATATCACTGTAGTGATTTGCAAGAATAATCTCATTGTATAGTCGTTAATAGAAATTAATTAGTGGAAGACATCTCAACAAAGATGTCCTGAGTTTCTTTAGCTTGGACTATAATCAGATTTGAGAGGCATATACAGAAAATAGGACTAGCTTTCTCTGCGCTTTTATCAATGTTTTAAAAGCTCAGAAAAGGCGTTAATTACACTATTTACCAAGTGGTTGAATTTGTATGATGTTAGAAAATACATTTCCACCTCTGCTTTTCTTCAGCTTGTCAAGCTGCCTTTCTCTTATATCCCAGCCTGCTTTCTCTGCCTGTCTATCCTCTTCAACTGGCATTGCATCATCTCAGCTCACTCCAATTGCTCTCATCGCAGGTACGATACAATCACCAACCAGTGGGAGACCATCGCTCCTCTGCCCAAGGCCGTGCATTCGGCCGCTGCTACCGTTTGTGGTGGGAAGATCTACGTCTTCGGTGGGGTGAACGAAGCCGGACGAGCTGCCGGGGTCTTGCAGTCCTACATCCCCCAGACTAATTCGTGGAGTTTTATAGAGTCTCCAATGATCGGTAAGGGGTTCGAGCAAACTCATATTATGACAGAAATCTCTGTGCTGAAGGTATTTTAATGCCTTTGTGCAAAGCAAATTAGTTTTCTTTTTTTTTGGGGGGGGAGATATGTTTATAGCAGATTGGCAGGAATGCATGTATTTTATACCAGAGAGGCAATTATCTGGTTCTTTACTGAAGGCAATTGTCACTCATTAATACAGCTAGTTATCAGCTAGAAGTGATGAGTTCAAAGTAGAGGAGAAAGGAAAGCAGTTATTAGGTATGGACAACTAGCAATTTCAGATCCAGAAAATCGTGAAGTGCAGTGAAACTTCATTCTAATATCATATGTTGCTCCATGCTTAAAACAGCACTGCTCACTCAATGGATTATTACTCGTGTTTCTGTTAAAATGGCTCCTCTCTGGTAGGAAGAGGTGGCCATTCTTAACTGGAATTTATCAGTGGTGTTGAAAGGAATACATGCTTCAGATTCTGAGATGTCCAAGACATGTAAATTATTAAAACTGTGTTTATTAGTATATGATGCCCTTGCGCTCTCTGAACTTTTTACAAGATAGAGCAAGAAGCTCTATTTTATAGAAAAAGAGCAAGGTGAAAGTCCAGATTTCCCAGGGTAGAAGAGAACTTCAGAAGTACAGATTTCCAAAGTTATGGTAGTGCTCAGAAGATTGCAGTTGATTTGCTTTCTGTGCCAACTTGAACCCTGAAAGTCGAGGCTGCTTTTGGAAATGTGATTTAGCATTCAGCCACACAAGGATGTTCATGCAGGTGACAGCTGACCTGGACCATGTGTCCAAAGAAACAGCTCTCATGCAGTCATCACAGAGAAGCTGTTTTAGGATGCCTTGCTTTTGTGTCCTAAACCGCTTTGTCGTGTTGAAACTGTGGCATGAGCTGCTTCATGTAAAAAATCATGATCTCAGTGTTCAGCCTGGTAGATGAAGTATGAGCAGCAAGCAATAAATTACACAAGTATGGTTATAAGGTATCCAGATGTGGCCTAGGCATATTCAGAAAACTAAAGTAAGCTGCTCTTTTTTTATGGTAGCTCTTTACAATTATTATGACTCTCTTCTTGGAGTTTCCTAGTAAAAACAGATCACAAGAAAATAGTCCAGCCATGGCTGTAGCCTGCCCCGTGAAGACAGCGCTGCTGCTTTCCAACTCTCTTGCTGCTGTTTGTGTCCAGCCTAACTTAACATGACATGCATATGATGCAGCATGAAGTGCCCAGCGGGAGGGCGTTAACCAGCAAAAGTCATGTTTATGTAATACAGCAGTGCAAACAAACCTATTTCCTGCATTTTTCCATCACATGGCTGCAGCTGCCACTGTTCATTTAATCCACTGACTGACGGTGCGAGGTTTTCCTATACTCAGGGTGTATTGCAAAAATGAATGCATTATGCAAAAAGGCACTCCTTTTCCTTACCAGAATAGCACAAGTGCCACAGGAGCTAAGAAATCATTCCCTGGGCTCATTAGACTGTCTAGCAGGCATCAACACTATGCGTGCTTTGGAAAAATCATCCAAACCATCCAGAGGTGGGTTTGTCACCCATTGTTCTAACGCCTGTGTACTACCATTTCCTAACAAAAACACACAAAAGACACCAATGAAGTTAAAAGACAGTGTTTATGTTTTCTTGGTGTAAACAAAGTTAATTAGTTTAGTTGAA
Organism: Aythya marila; assembly: GCF_965140915.1. Taxonomy (NCBI): domain Eukaryota; kingdom Metazoa; phylum Chordata; class Aves; order Anseriformes; family Anatidae; genus Aythya; species Aythya marila. The sequence continues at coordinate 112,086,883 of NC_139044.1, forward strand.
GGCATAAAATATATGATGAAATGCAGAGTTGCTGTGCGCCTTTGTTCAGAAATATATAATGCCAATTTATTTGCAAATGAAGTAAAAGAACACAAAGTCTGAAAAATTGCACCCCAGTGGAGAATGTCTGGGAAAAAGAACTGACATGGTGCTTGGTCTTCTCTAAAAAGGCTGTAGGAATATTGGAAATATATTTTTATTTCTCTAGCTCTACAAGAACCATAGTATCACCTGTACTTGTATCCCCAAACAGTCTCCCCAAAGAGCTGAGTGATACTCCGTGTGCAGTGCAGTCAACCTTTACTTGAAACAAAGAGGGGGTAGGAGTCTTGGACTACTTTTTACTAAATGCAGATGAGATGAAATGAGTTGAACTCTAATACGATCATTTCTGGGATAACTTTGACAGCCTCAAAGCCTTTTTGTGTATATTTGTGGATTCTTGAGGTGTCTCTCGAGAGTAAGTAACCTGAGACATCTGACAGTGAGTTGTGTTGTTCAAGATGACTCCAGAGATCAGTGAAGCCTGTTCAACTTCAAATGGAATAACAGATTATTTAAAAACACCTCAAGTATGTTCAAATATGCAACAGTAGATGCCAGTATCAAAAGAAGTCTCTGGAGATCTTTAGACCAGTGGTACCTGTTTCAAGTCACTGGTATTTTACAGCCATCAGCGAGCTGAATGCAGCATGGCAAATGTTTGAACGTGACATATCCAGCTCTTCCAAAGCATCATGTGCCAGCCTAACTCACAGCAGCACTGGTGTCAACCATGGAGAGGGAAAGGGGCACTTTTAGGATAATCTTAATGGAGGTGAAGCAGGCTGGATATTCTTATCTGTGTAGAGGAGGTATGAAGTGGGGACTGATAGCATATCCACATCAGCCCCTGCTCTCTTCTGCCTGCCTTTCTCCTCCAACTAACAGTGAGTTCACCCCCAGGTTTCATTTATTCCTTAGACTTCACTTGGCATGAGGTGCTGGGACAACTGTGGGCAGTAGGTATACATGTAAAACTAGGCTCACCGACACGTTGCACAAGTGCTGTGGTAGCCTGCGGGTAGAAAAAGGGTTTGATTACACACCTCTCTATTTGGAGAGGATACTCTTTCTCAGTTCCCCATCCTTCGCCCTGCTTCTGTCCTTCCCATCTGTGGAGCCAGCAGATGTTCCTGGAGCAGCAAAGCTTGATATTACTTGGATAGCGGAGCCTCCCAGGGCTTTTGCACTGCATGTTTTTGGTAAGCCACCTTGCACGTCCTCTTGTGCTTGGAGCTTAAAGAAGTTTGCTGGTGTTGGGCCAAAGTCCTACAAAGTAAATGAGCCCAGGCTACATCCTTGTAGTGCTTGTCCTTCCATTTCTTACCAGGTCATCCTATATAGCTCTGCTAAAAATACATTTCATGCCCAGCTTCCTAAGTTTTGTCCTATTTAACAAGATGGCCACAGACATGCTGAAGTCAGTGATTGTAAGTAAGCCTAATTATCTTGTCACTGCATTTTAGTTCACGTTGTGCCTTCATGTCAGGGCACTAAAATACACTTTTTTTGATACGCTTAGCAGTCAGCATCTCTACTGATGGAATTACAAGTTTTGATTGGTGTTTCAGGATTGTAAGTGTTTATTCTTCACCGCTACTAACTTTTAAAATCTACTGAGAATTATTGGAACACAGAGGTCAAAGATCTACGAGCATTTCTGGTTTCTAATCCAAGTAGTGGTTTCTAATCCAAATTCCTCCCCATACCATTTACTACTGGAGTAATATGTCAGACTGAAGTGAGACATAGACTTAAGAATGAAAGAAATACCTGGAAAATGGTGTTAGCAGGGTCTGGGCATTACTACTTCACCATCCTCTGTCTTAGTTTGGTTAAAATGCACAACCAGTCCCATGAATTTGGGCTTCACAAGACAAATCAGATGTGTCTTTGTCCTGTCCCTCTTCCCAAGGCCTAAAGTTTGGTATTTGTGCTGTGGATTGGGCTGGCTCTCACCTAGAAGTCAAAGCAATGAGTCTTGTGTAGTTATGAGAAATCAGCTAGCATCTCTGTCTTCATGTGGGGTGATGTAGCTTGGCTTCCTCTTCTCGTCTGCTGCATGTTCCCCACCCATCAGGCTGGTTCCTGGAGCACACCTGGCCATCATCATTCCTCATCCCGCTGTCTCCTTCTGTCTCCTCATTCCCCGGGGAGCACTGGCTTCCCCTCACAGTGACAGCACTGTGCCAGAAGGGCTGACATCTGAGACCTCGCTGCTAATTGCAATATCTGCACTTCAGCCTCCCGAACTCTGTTACAGAGCAGACTGCAGCCTCCCGACTGCTGAGGGACGCTATCTCATCCATTACTATGCCATTCCTGAGCTTGTCTGCATAGTATTCAGGGAGGGGAAGAGATGCTTGCTATTAAAAGCAGATTTGGATCCTATTAACTCGTCTCCTTTCTCCAATATGCTTCATCATGTGCCTCATTCTCATCATTCTCCACACCCCAGCCGCCCACGCCTGCAGGGAGATCCTTTGGTAGGGGCTGTGTTAGGTCTGGTGGCTTGCTAGCATTTCTTCCTTCTGACAAAAGTGTTGGGTTTGGTTTTAATAACCTGTTTCCATATGGAGTGCTGCTGCCATTCATTTTCGTGCCACTTCAGGCTCTGACTGAGTGCTTCACTGGAAGGCAGCATAAGGTCTGTAAGTAATCATGGAATGGAAAGCAGATCTATGATACTTGACCATGTAATGTACCAGGAGATATGAGAGCCATAAAACACATCACAGACAGCATGTTGTTGTTAGAAAGAGAGGAGCACACCAGTAGGTTAAATTATCAACACCATGTGAAGTACAGCTCTGGCTCAAGGATTGTGTTTGAGTGCATACCCCTTCCTGCAGCAACTCGTTGCTACTAGAATAGAAATAATTTCATGTTTTCCTACTGCAACAGCGAAGAAGAGTGATGCTATGATGTTTGCCACGTGTAGAGATACCCCTTGTCTACTATTTCCTTTACATTTACTCTGCCTTTTAATCTCAAGTGAACTTGCTGTCATGTACAAATCTCATTTAAGATTTTCCAGCCCTAAATATATTGCCAATGTCCAACAGCCCCAACATCTGAATGTTGGAGAGGAAAGGAGGCTGCTACTCCATAGCCTCAGTTTCCATGTTCCCTCTCCCCTTTCTTCCTTCCCTCAGGCAGGTGTTTGAAATAACCAGAGTTCTGGCTGTGTCCCATGGTAATCCCATTATCCACAGGAGCTTCTGCTGATGCCCAGGAGCGTTGACCAAAAAGCCCAACCAGCACATGCTTTTGCAAAATCAGGGTCCCCCACCACCTTTCACTATCATCATGTTACAGACCAGCAGTGACCAACTTTGGGGGCTCCTGGGTGTTTGCATGAGGTTACCAAGTCCTGGAAAGGGTAAGGGAAGGACACGGGTAGCACCTGGGATGAAGCAAGGTTGCAGATTGAAGGAGGTCATCCACACTTAGATGCCAGCTTGAGTTTTCCAAGCTCCTTGTGTCTGTGAAAAACTTCTGCCTCCATGGTAACAAAATAAGAAAATACACGGCCTTCTCTCTGCCGGAATCTAGAGGGGTGTCCCTTGTGTCCTTCTGCCATATCTTCATCAGGATCTGTTCCTCCCGTATCTGTGGCTCTACAACTGTGTCCTTTTACAATAAAAAAAAAGAGAAAGGTTTAAACCAACCCTGGTGACTTTACTTTTTTACAGGACTATGCTGTGAAATTCTCCCTTCCTGAAAGAAGCAGCAGAGATTTCCTTGTTTCTCAGTCTCAGGCTTACTTTATGCCAATTTATGAATTTGTAGCTAAAGTCAAAAGTACTAAAAGGACAACAGATAGGTGGTGTTTTGCAAAATTGATGAGAATCGAGCATGATTGCCTCAAAAGAAAGAAAGAAAGAAAGAAAGGAAGGAAGGAAGGAAGGAAGGAAGGAAGGAAGGAAGGAAGGAAGGAAGGAAAAAGAGAAAGAATATCACACTGTCTGCTTATTTGAAAAGAAAAAAAAAAGTCACTATAAAAATAACCAAGGGGGTTCCCTCTTTTCCTTTGACAAAAAGGAATGTGAAGTCAGTGATTCAGTCTCCTGAGAAGCCGCTGCTTCTGCCTTGAGGGAGCCCCAAATAATTTCCCTGTGAGATTTGGGAGTTGAGTGCTGAGCTCTTTTTTTTTTTTTTTTTTTTTTTAATGCACGAGTTTTATTCTTCTGCAAAGTAGTGCTAGTTGAAGGGAAAAAAAAATACAGGAAAATGTGATAATTAAATATGGAAAAATTCTGATGAGTGTCTTAACTGGAAAAAATGTCACATATGCAAGCCTGATTTGGAAAGCGATGTGAGACGAGTTGTTAGGACAGATAAGTCTTTCTGATGAATTATAGTGGCTTAGTGGCACCGAGAAGAAACTGAATACTCCTTGTTCTATTTTCTGGATGAATTAGTTTCTTCCCATCTGTTCCCAAGGATCAGTGACATTTTCCTAATACATCTGTGTTTTTTGACATATGCCGGTAGATGCTGAGAGTAATAGGAGTCCACGTTAAACCCGTAACATGTTTTGTCTGTGTTCACGTCGGGTGCTGCAGCCCCATATTTCCCCCAAACTGCGCCAGACCACACCACAGCCACGCTGGAACAGAGGCAGACACCACAAAACCATTATTTCCCTTTTAGTTTAACAACTTCAAACCCCAGTTAAGGAAATTACCACTCTTCTGGACACATTCAGCAACTTTTGCTTAACTCCTGTCAAATTAAATCTCTCATTACATTTTTTAATGGAGTAAGATGGTATTAAAAGAACCTCAGGGTTACAGTGCCAGCCAGGCAAGAGGTAAGAGAGTGCCAAAAGTCAAGTCACTGGCGTTGGTTTAAGCTCATCTCTTTCTTTCTTTGTAAAAGGATGCAGTTGTAGAGTCACAGATATGGGACGAACCTATAGAGCCCTTGGACTCTGTATGGAGGCCATTATGGGCAACACAAAAGGTGGTGGCCTTCCTCTCCAGCGTGCTGCACTGGATGCTTCACACATGGCCAGCAGCACTTTGTCCAGGCTAATTCTCCTCTGGAGATGCAAGAGGATCACCCTTTCCTGAGCTACATAAATACAGACTTGGGAGAAGCTTTAACATATAGCTACTCATAGAGAATTTTTATAGGAAGTACAAAATATGTGTCCACTAACGCCAGGATAGCCACCCAGGAAATGGCACTTATTTCTTAGAGAACTAATTGTGAGGCATATTTTAACTCAAGCAATGTATTTTCCCATCTTTTGTTCCCAGACACTACTGATTGGTTTCGCTGAAATGTTGATTAAAAAAACTGTTTCACGTTAAGACAGACACCATCGTGAGAAATTTCAGCCCAACTGGCTCATATTTAATAATGTGCATATGGCGTGATAGCGGCATACGGGACAAGTCAACTAATTAAATCAGAATTATTTTATTCAATAAATTATGGTTAGTATTTCTAATAATGTTGCAGCTAACTGAGAAGTTTTAAAGCATCCTTGGAAACTTTGATTGAACGTGACTTAGGCGAAGGCACTCGCTTAATTTCAAACCCCGGTGTCACACGGTTCATTGCAATACGCAGGACTGCTCGGAGGTACTTCACACATCTGAAAATAAAAATACAGGTGAATGTGCGAGACAGATGAAGGAGAAAAAAAAAAAAAGTCAGGTCTCAGAAAATCTTCTGGATTGTGTGGGTGACCTTCCCACAAGCAAAAGTAGAATACAAAAGAGAATCAACTATTGAATATTATTAAGTGGGACTCTGCACCGTGGGTTTCTTCTGTACTTAGCCGCTGCGCAGAGTTGGGAAGCATCTGAGTTAAAATTTGCAGCAATTCAAAAGTCTGAAACAACTTGACATCTTAATTTCATATGTAAGAGTGGTGCTTTCACGGTGACTCCATTAGGCTCTGCAAGAGGATAATTGTACTTTACCAGTTTAGAGGGAGGTGTGTACTGGGGGATGAAGGACTGATGAACTTTAAAAGTGCCTTTGAGAACAGTAAGAGAGAAGAACAAAACCAGGAAAGATTTCCTCATTTTTCTTTCCCTAGCCTTGGAGGTATGAAGAAACGTGACTTATCTATAAATAAGGGGAATGTATAAATAAAAAACAGTCTCCAAACCTGAGCCTAAAACTGATCTCAGTGTTGCTTTCCATTGACAGATAACAAATATGCTCCTGCAGTCACTCTCAATGGGTTCATCTTTATTCTTGGAGGAGCTTATGCACGGGCAACCACCATCTATGACCCAGAGAAAGGCAATATTAAAGCAGGTCCCAACATGAACCACTCCAGGCAGTTCTGCAGGTGAGAAAAAACATTCAAATTGAATTACCGGTGCCTTAACATTTTCTGCTAATAAATACACTAATGCTGCCTAATAGTGAAGGGGCAGGGGAAGGGAGGTGTGTACCGTCTGGGGTTTTAAAGTACGTGTTTAAAGTCCTCTAAACTACGTGTTTAGGGGATGCAACATTTTTCAAAGTGTACTTCTAGCACCTTGCTGTGGTTCATGCGTCTCCTGATATTCAGGCAGTGTGTGTCGAGGGCAGGGCCATGCACAGGGCTCCTCCAGCTGAGCACAGTCACCCTGTTTTCCTCACTTTGCCCCATGTAACCAGAGGATGAGAAGTAAAGGCTGTAAGAGAGACTGCCATCATGTGGGACTGGATTTTGTTATCTAGCCAAAAGAGCCTTGAAAGGGAAAAAAAATAGCACCGCACACTGATATTAATTATTATTTATTGCGTGTCTTCGATTGCTTTTTGGGCTCGCTTCCCTGATCCCAGTCACAGGTTTAACAAACTTCCCAAACTGGCAGACAAAAATAAAACTTGGCAGCCCTCACAGGTACTGGCAGGACTTAAAGGCCTTCTAAAAAGTATTGCATTACTGGTATGGAGAGCAGAAAGGCTGGCTGCTTTCAGGCATCACCTAGCGCCAGCCCTTTGTGGAGCACCTACCCGTGCTGGGGGCTGGCCGAGCTACCTGTGCCGTGCCAAAAAGCCATCGCTGGCTGGGGGCCCTGCACAGGGACAAGAAGACCCATCTCCCCTTCCCAGCTGGGCTTGGCAAAGGCTTGGTGTTTATTTCCACAGCAGCAGTGTCTCGAGGCTCTGAGCAAAGCCATGGCTGGAGGGGTTGTGCCTTGTGGGCAGGGATAGAGAAGTGGGGTGGCTGCAGGGCCACCAACAGCCCCATGTCTCCAGTCCCTGTTGGCCCGCTCCTTAGACAAGGGACACCTCTCACACCTGTCCTACAGCAGAAAAGTGCCTCCGTGTTTCAGCTTGTGGTTAATTTTTGCTTTGGTGGAGGAAAAAAAAAATATTTTTAAGAAAGCACATTCCATTTCTCTCTTTTTGCTGTTTGTTTTTCTTGTTTTCTCCCTTTTTTGCTTCCTTTTATTAATTTAAGGAGCGCCCTCTCTTGGCTGCTGAAGCCAATTCTTGTTGTTTCAACCAGGGGACGTTAGCAGAGCATCACACACAACCACTTCCCAAGGTTTCTGACACTAAGGGATGCTTTGTTCTGCACCCCACAAAGAGCAAACCTTCTGGTTGATGAAGGAAAGTTAAAAAAAGACAGTGTCCCACTTCCTAGCTGTTGCTTCAGCACCGTGATGGTTATACCAATAAATTGGCTTGGCTTAAGCAGAATATGACACCCGTCAATAAAAAGTAACTTCAAACTTTTAAAGGATTTTTTTTGCCAAAGCCTAAAGCAATCATCAGCACAGGGGGCTGGAATCCTACATTTACAGCGGGATAGTCACCAGAAATAGGAATAGTAAAATACATCCTATTTGATGCCAAAAATAAAGGCACTATTTAAAAAATTTCTAAATGTGCTGGGACATGTTCAAGGAAAAATATTTTGGCCAAAAAGAGATGTGAAAGCCACAACAGAGACTAAATAAAGCAATAGGCATGGAAATAGGAAAAAATGGAAGCTCAACAGAAACAAATACCAGGTATGGGTTAAAAATTGGCTGCTGCTAAAAGCAGATGAGGGAACCATTGAGGTACCGATGGCCAGTAGGAGCAAAAAGAAAAGCACTTTTAACCTGTTAGGATCAAATCTATAATTTTAATCTGTTATAAAATCATGTGGCTGATGGAGTACTGAAGTGTAACAGAATGATCTGATGGGTATTTCTCATCTGCATTTGGAAAGAAGCAAGAATGTTTGGTTCCATCTTATACTGTGCGTGGACCAACAGCAGGTATGGCTTGCAGCAAGGAGAGATGTGAAAAAGGTCAGAAATGACGTTCTCAAATCAGGTAAACTGGCCATCCTACTCACAGGCATCTTTGGGACTTGGCTGAGAAGCTGTTGGAACCACTAATGTTGATTTTTAATAACTCTTGCAGTTCGGGGGCTTCCAGATGGATGAGGGCACTGCCAAAGTGTTTCCCGTATTTTGAAAAGGTGAAAGGCAGAATCTTAGCGCAGCAATTAATTTTGCAAAGTATCATCATCAGGCTAAGTAGTCTCATTTAGCCTGGTGGTGGTCCTTTGCAAAATAACAGAGCGGTTAATTTGGGATTTCTTCAACAAATAACTGGATACTAATAATACAATGAACAGCCATCGACGCATTTTCCTGGAAAATGGGTCTTTGTCAAACAAACCTGCATTTGCTTCGGCAGTAGGAGTTGGGTTGTTTTGTTTTTTAATAAAACACGCCTGGCTGCTAAAGACAACTGTGATGGTATAATATAGCGCGATCTCTCCCAGGTATTTGGCTGGTATTATATGGAATTAACAAGGCACACATTAGAGAGATTAAATCTGCTTCACTGACAGATCTCAAAATGTAGCTGTTAATGAGAAGGTATCATTGAACAAGGCCATCGCTAGCGAGCATTGATTCTTCTTCAGTGCTATTTAATATTTCCACCTACGATGCAGGTAACAGAAAATCTCCCCTGGTAAAGGTTGCAGGTGGCGTAAGGCTTGGTGGGGTTAAAAGTATTACAGAGCGAGCAATAGAGGCGGGTATCTGCCTGTCCCCATTGGGCGGTCTCAAGCCAGCAGAGGTGTTGTAAATGCTAAGCGATATCTTTAGGAAGCACGATTGCAGCTGCACCTGCCAGGGCTCCCTTCAGAAAGCCAGGCCCTCGGAGGAGTACATAAAGGAGGCCACTCGGAGCTACAAACACGAGCTCTTGTTGCAACATGGTGGGTAAAAGGTCCATGCAGTATTGGTGATAGCTTGAGCTGTAACTGGGAAATGAAAACACATGGGGAGGAAAGAGCGTAGCTGCACACAGCGTTGGCACCAGGAGGGGAGGACTCGGGTCAGCCCAGCAACGTGTGGAAATATCAGCAAAGTTCGTGGGAAAGCTGCAAAAGTGACCCTGAATTGAAAAAAAAAAAATCTTTGGCGTGAATTTTATGGAGTTTATCAAAGAAAGGTTGAGAGGTGACTTGATCAGTGGGAGCAAATGGATGAGCTTTTGGTCCTGCAGACCAAGGTGCAGCAGGGTGCAAGGGCTGGAAAGTCAAGTTGGGCATCTCAGCCTTGAAGTGAGGTACTTCCCTGACAGCAAGGATAATTAAACAGCGAACCAGCGAGGGACAGATGAACTCACCAGCACGGTGTTTTTAAGAGAAGATTAGATGTGTTTCCAAGAGAGACACTGCCTGGGGAAAAGTCTGTGGCCTGCGTGTACACAAACTCAGATTAACAGCGCACAGAGGTCCCTTCTGACCTTAGCCTGTGAGGCTACAAATTCCTCCTTCCACTCATTAGCGTGGATCACAAAATACATGATTTAAAAGCAGCAACATAAACAACTTAAAAATTAACTGCATGCTATCGATCTCCTCTCAACAGGAATCATTCAATACCAAATTTGCTGGGAAATTCTTGACCGCATCCCTTCTGGTTTTATCTGCAGTGCTTCCACACATTAAGTGAGGTTGCTCAGAGTACAGGGAAGGGAAAAGCACTTGATATTCCCTGCAAAGAACATGTGGAAACATAGAGGTCCATCAGAACTGTTTTAATATCCAGTTAAATTAAGTTTAATGAAAAACAAACCATAAATGGCTCAGCTCTCCGTATCGCACTCAATACACGAGCAGCGTGAGCACCCATTTTCAGATTAAGCCCGGCCTGATGGAAGTCAGTAAGAAATTTGTGTCGGCCTAGACCTTGCCCTTTGAGGGCTGGTGCCAAACGGGCGCTCGTGTGCCACGGGCCCCGTCTCGGTTTGGCAGCTCGCAGGGGATTTGGAGATTTGGAGGCCCTGCGCTTGGCAGCAGCGCTGGGCAGCCCTCCCTTTGCGGGCTGGCACTCTCCCTTCCTGCAATGCCCTGCAAGGGTTTATTTTTCCACGAGCAAAAAGAATACAGAATGCGTTTCTGCGTATGATTAAAAATTCCATATCCTGCTCGCTTGGCATTCAAGCAGTGTGCACACAGAAGTGTGCTACAGCGATCCTCCACGGGGTACAGCAGCAGCGTGATGGTGCCAGCAATAATTCCAGAGCAGCTAATTTAGTACCAGCAATTCCCAAAAGGTACCAGGAAAGCATTTTCTTCCTCCTCCTCTGACTGTTAACCAGTAAGATTTATTAGATGGTTCTGCCGAATGGAAATCTTTAATAAAACTTAGGCTCGGACTGAACAGCACAACAAAAACAGGGTTGGTTTGTGGATTTTTTTTTCCTCTTCTTTTTAAATAAGCCCTTGTTCTTGAACAGTGAAGCATGGTGACTCCTGCACCTAACTACCAGGCAGTGCTAACGTACGGCACCAGCTGCAGCCTCCCCCAGCTGCTTCATTTCCTCACCACAAAGTTTGTGATGACTTTGGGTGCTGGAAGGGGCGAGAGCCCAGCTTGTCTGGACAGCAGTTCCCAGGTGAAGCTCCCCAGCAGCCACACGCTGTAAGCACGCAGCGTTAGCAGCTGGAAACCTTGGTGGTCCAGAAGGGAAAAACCAAAATCTTCCGGCATATCTGCAGGAGATGTGTGGCCGGGACTGTGCTGAACAGACAGCTGATGAGAGCTGCAGCGCCAGGCTAATGGCAATAATTTCTGCAGCATGCAGGATTTCTGTGTGCATTTAAGCATAACTGATACATGCAGAGCACTGAAGCCATTACTGATGTGCGGCGGACTTTGGAATAAAACATTGCTGGTTTTCAGCAACAAGTAGCAAGGCCACAGGATGGTTTGGGATCACTAGAAAGTGCTCGCGGAGTATGGGAGAGTGTAACTGGAACTTGGCCAAAACACCCACACTCATCATCCTGCTCCAAGAAGTGGCATGATAGCCTCCTAATTGACCGTGACTAATCTGGACCCTCATTTATCCATCTAATTGTGAAGATGACACCTCTGGCAGCACAACGTGGCCACCCACGCGGGAGCCTTCCCAAGCACCGCAGCCTGCTGCCAACCCAGCTGCAAACAGCCCCAGCAGCACAGCCACCGACCTGGGATGCCACTTTGGCATCCTGGCTGCTACCACTCATGGCAACCATGGTGTTTCTCCTCACTTCCACCTCACAAATCCATGGGCAGGTTTCATGGGAAGGTCCCTGGATGAAGCAGGAGCTGCCCTGGTGAGCTGGCACCCTGCATCCTTCAGTTATGTTTGCTGTGAAACCCTTCTGAAGCCTTAGGGCGAGAAAGAAACCCACCCACTAATAAATGCAAGGTGCTGGCATGGTTTTTTGTTGTTGTTGTTTGTTTCTTCTAAACAAATTTTATGTCTATTGAACTGATAATATTTAATAACCTTTTTGGACCAACTCCAATAAACTGGTGAGTCCATGAGCACACAGGCATGAGTGAGGCGGGAGAGAAGCTTTGTTTGTAGCCCCAGAATATATTAGTTTTTTTGTGAATCAGAACAACATGCTAATTCAGCCATTTCAGATCTCTTTCACAACCCCAGATGTTACAAAACAGGATTTCTTTTTCTTTTCTTTTCTCATGTTTCCTGATAAGGCTGATGTGATCTTTAGGACTAAGCAGGAAATTTTACAAGAATAATAATAAGCAAACTTTGCTGGTGCTCCCACTGCTTGGTGCTGTCGTGGCACCGACACGGCCATGCAGAGATGTGCTGGAGCAGGAGCTCCCAGGCACTCACCTCTCAAACATCCTCTGTTTGACAACCTCTGCTTCGGGCTGCTTCCAGATTACTGCCCACCAGGAGACCTCTGCTAGAAGGTGGTGTTGAGTGAAAAGCAAAGGGCCCATAACACTCTTGAAGGGAAGGTAGCCATCAAGCCGACTGCTGGCTCCCATGTGCCAAGGCTCCATGCTCAAGCACTGTTAGGGCAGGGTTTGCTGAGACGCTGAGAAGTTCAGCGGGCAGGAAGGTTGTTGGTCTCACGTGGTTAAATAAATTGATGAAAAATTAACCCAAAGTCAACGACTCGCTTTGTCCATCAAGATGTTTAATGGGCAGCCGGCAGAGGGGGATCATCTCTGCCACCTGTGTGCTCAACCTGGGGAAGGACTGGAAGGTGGGTCCGTGGAGAAGCAATGTAGAGGGTGTCCAGCTTACACAAGCACACCAAAACATCGACAGCCAGGCACCCACCAGCCCTTCCCACACCTTGGCATCACCAGGATTTTCTTCGGAGCGTGATGTGCAGCTTGGTGGAGGTCAGCAGAAGGACTGGCCTGGAGGTGGCCGCCTCATGGGGACAGTCACAGAGCAGCCCGCTGGCACTGCTCGTGGTTTGGGCAATCACAGACCCCACGGTAAATCGGGTGACTTGCCTGTAGGGCCACAGGTGAAGGCTCTACCCCACACCCAAGGGAGCAGAAAGCAGGGTAATCATCTGCAAAACACTGAAACGTTTTCCTGGAAGGAGTGCACAGAGCGAGCTCCGTTTTGATGACGGTCACCTTCACCCGGGGTGTGCTGCTGGGTGGTGCGGGTCGGGGTGCAGTGGAGCTGGGCAGGTCACTGTCCCCGAGCTGCCGGGGGGCTGCGTCTTCCCCGGGGAGGTTGTGCGGTGCAAGGCTTCGCTCCTTCCCAGGTTCTGACAGCCTGTAATCATTTTATCGCTCAGGATTAATGGCACCGAGCAATAAACTTGCATCCTAATTATTGTAATTATTTCTTTCTTTGTACGTCAGCCTTGGTAACGATGTTTTTACAGCCGATGGGATGGAAGGGAGGGGAGAGAAGAAATATTGTCACAGTAATGAAGAGAGAGCAATGAGCGCTCGCCTTTCCACTCGCTTTCCTTAGGGTTTTCGAGCCCACTTGAGTTTCCTGTTCCCTAAGGTCCCAGAAATTAACAGTGATTGTCCTAATATTGCAAAGTAGCAGCAATCTAGGACTAAATTCCTAATTGATCTTAAGTACCTACCTCCCACTTTAGCCCTGGAGATGCCTGAATATCTCCACGTCCCCTGCGCACGTAAGTACCCACTGCACTCTCAGAACTGCCTGTTTCTTGACAGCAGGAGGAGCTCACTGTTTTTCTTAACCCCGGGCATGACTCACGAGCTAAGTGTTATGCCAATCTTATCTATGGCAGTTGTGTTCGGAGAGGGCAGGAGCTACTCTAATCACCATTTAAAATTCATACAGCCTTTCAGAGGGTGGAATTCAGCATCTGCTTCTTCCCCGATGCATTAGCACCATTCTGAGAGGCTACAACGTGGAGCTGCTTTTCTCAGCTGCTGGTCAGGAATTTCTGTCAGTGCCATAGCCCAGATGCTGGAGAACAAGAGCGGTCGTAGCCCACCCACTGCAACCCCAAATCCAGGATGCAGGCTGAGGAGGACACCAGGAGGGTGTGCTTGGCTGCTGTAAGGTGGCAGCAGCTCTGGCTTAGAGCAGCTGCTGCTGAACATGCCAGAGGAGGCTTTACTAGAAGAAATGGGGGCAGCTGAGATGCTACATAAACACCTATAAAGCACCCATGTCCCTGTTTAAGCCCTGTCAGTAGATGCCTAAGGAGATACAGGGCACCTAGGGCCAGACCTCAGCTAGGCGGCACACAGCCAGCCAGCAGGGGCTGGTGGCATTGGCACCTGGACACAGTCCTCCTTCTGTCCATCTCCTTCCTCCATCCAGGTCCCGTGCTCCCTCCTGAGCCTCCTGGGGTAATGAGCAGTAAGCATGAGACAGGCTCAATATGTCAGTGGCATGGCCAAAAAGGTCTCCTTCTGTGCGGTGTCTGGTGCTGTCACCTCTGCCAGCGTCTCTACCAGTAGATTAAAATTAGCTCAGGCTGCTCATGAGCATGAGTTTTCATCAACACTGATGAAAATGGCCCCGGGCTCCAGGTTGACATTTCCTGTATTTTCCCCTTATTAATAATTCTGCAGCCAGCTCTTTGTTTTCTTTGTTCCAGTGTGTGTTTGGTTTTCCTCTTTAACTCAGCAAAGTTGCTAAATTCATCCATTCTTTTTTTTTCCTCTCATTTTGTTGAGGGGCAGCACGGTAAGGACTGATCAGCGTTTCTGCAGAGAGCCAAGGCAGCAAAGCTGCACCACAGTCCATCTCTGCCACGGGACCTCTTCCATCCAGCACATCCCAAACCATACCCCAGTTAAAATAAGCTGCCATCTCCTTCAGCCATGCTGTTAAAAAAACAAAGTGAAGTACAAACAGCAAACACTATCCTGCAGCCCCATTTCCAAGTTCACAGCCTGCTGCTCTCAGGCTATTTGAGCAGGGGTTGGAGCATCCTCCCCATGGCATCCTGGCTACAAATCCCAGCTTGTCTTGCTTCTAAATATTAACTTGTTCCAAGGCAGCGTTGGGTTCCTCCCCATAAATATCTTAGTCCTAAACCTGAACAAGTCATCTGGTTTCATTTAGGTTGCAACACAGCTCGCTGCAGCCATTTCAATACCAGCACTCCACTTCATTGCCAAGAGGCTGATTTCTAGCCCGTGTAAACTTGAGAGACCCTTCAGAGGGGCCCAGAGGTTATTAACACCCCGCTCTGGTGCAGTTTTTAATTGATAATCATCACACAGGGACACCCCCTGCGCTGAAGGTGCTGTTCGGGCTGGTCGCTTGCTCCACACCAGGCCTTGTGAGGCAACTCCTGACAGCTGCACCACCACACGCAGCCCTCCCCGTACAGCACACAGGCTCCAGTAGCACTGCTGGGACAAAACCCATGCCAATAAACATGTGTGCCTGATTTATGGGGCAGCTCATCCTGATCATCCTGTGAAGGATGCGAGGCCTGGTGTGGGCCCCGCCAGCCCTAGCTCCAGCTCCTTCAGAGACGGCTTCGTCCTCCTTCGGAGCCATCTTTCAGGATGACACTTGTTTTCCTCAAGTCCTCGTTCTTCCCAATTTCTCCCTGACGTTTCAAAAATAATTACCAGTGGTTCAGTAAGTTCATTAGCAAACTCCCTTAAGACCTTGGGCTATGTATCATCCAGCCCTGCTGATTTGTGGATAGGCTCTAATCAAGTGCTTCAAGTCTCTCTCGCCCTCCTCCTCCTTTCAGATTAACAGTTATTTTGACAAGATTCTCATTATTTCCCATTTCCTGGTGGTATCCAGGGACTAGGCTTATTTGAGTCCTCGCTGTTGTCATTGTGGGTTTATTTTTAACCTACGGCTCTGCTTCTTCACAAGGACATCAGAGCTTTGTGTTCTTCAGAAACACAGCTTTTTTCTGTGCCACTTGAGTCCCAGTTCATCCAGGGTCTTCTAGGGCTCTGTGTCTTTTGCCTTTGTCACTTCTCATTCCTCTTCTTCCCACTGCTCCAAAATCAGCCAGAAGACATAAATTTGCTTTAACCAAGCCCGAAAGGCTTACTACCCTTCTCTGTCTACTTTGATCTAGGCCACCTTCTTTGGGGCAATTAATTTCTCATCTTTCTCCCTTTTCCTTTTAAACCCCACTCTGTTCCTAGAAAGGATTTCCCCCCTCCAGACACCAACCACCACCAGCCCCATCCAGCTTTACAGGGTCTTTAAATGTCAGCTGCTTGCAGGAGATGCTCTCCCTACATCTCCTTTCGGTCTAAGATCTTCCTCTCCACAGCCCAATTTTGGTGGCCTTTTGGAACCTGCCCTTGCCCTTTTGGAAGTCAGCACCAGAACAAGGCACTGAAGATCAAGCTGACTGGCATTTTTCTTACAAATACCTTTCACACCTCTGCCCCTTCCCTACTACCAACAGCTTACTGGCCCCTGGATTAGCCCCAGCCTCATTATCCTCAATTTGCAAGAGATTTCTGAGGTTGAATACTTTCATTTTAAGCATGCAGTAAGGTTTTTGTTTTCTTTGGACATAGGATTAGAGGTGCACATCCCCGAGCGCTGCTCAAGACACGTGTCCCCCCGCATCCTTTTCTCCCACTTGGCAGCACTCCTGCCCCTTGCCTTCCAGCACAGCAGGGGGAACAAACCAGCAAAGGGGAAACCCTCGGGCAGTGAGGACAAAGCAGCAGCACCTCCCTCCTGAGAGCGGCTGGGGAAGGAGCAAAAGAGCACCTGGGGAGGGTATTCCCCCAACCCTTTTGTAGGATTCATTGCTTATCAGAAGGGTAATTGAAGCAAGGATTTACTTTATGCTACCTGAGGAGGCAGGGACCCCAAGGGGCAGCTGTGATCGCTTAGGTGTGTGTGCAAATGGTGTTATGGGACCCCTGTCCTTGTACCTTTGCTACAGATATGAGATGTTTTTGTCCTGTTTGTTGCTGCTATTTGAATGACAGACATTTACCTACCTTGAAGGACCATGAAAAAGATTAATTTGGGGGAGGGAGAGAGAAGGCAAAGAATTGCCCACATAGCTTTATATAAATAAGAAATGTATTCATAGTATATCCCTTATTATTAAATACGTGGGATTTTTTTTTTAAGCATAAAAAGAGAATTGTTTGGCAAGACCACTAACTAAAACTTTCTTTATTAAAAAATACAGCGCTGTGGTTCTCGACGGAAAAATTTACGCCACCGGTGGGATTGTTAGCAGCGAAGGACCTGCCCTGGGCAACATGGAAGCCTATGACCCTAAAACGAATACCTGGACACTTCTACCAAATATGCCGTGCCCTGTGTTTCGACATGGCTGCGTAGTTATCAAGAAGTACATTCAGAGCGGCTGACACAACCGAGGAGTTGGACGGAGAACTGTTTGTACCTGTTGAGAGCAGGCAAGGAGAACACTACTACTAATCACAAAAGCAGCAAAGACAGCCAGCCAGTGAACATATTGCTCTAAAGTCTTGAATAGTGTCTACATTGAATGTAGAAAAATCATCCTCACCTTTTGGTGAACGAGGAGCAGAGAGCTCCGTGCTATGTAAGATATTGTAACAATAATACAAGTGTGTCACTAGATGTTATAGTGGCACTTGTTCTGGACGTCGGCTTTTGGTCAACCCAGGTGCAATAGAATTTCACATATTTTTTAAGCTGGGGAAGAGAGGAAAAAAATAATCTGCATTTTACTTCTAGAGCTCAAGCTTGATTCTTAAAATAACCGTGCAGATTAGTTTTACTATTACACTTTAGGCATCAATCTATTTGAAAGGTCAAAGTGTCCTTACCACTTTGATTCCTACATTTGTTTTTAACAAATACACGCTTTTCAATACCAATGGCTGAGAGAAATCTTGTGTGACAGATGGCTTACATTGATGTCAGTCTTCCATCAGATCAAATGAATATTTCAGTTCTCTAGAGCAGAGCCCAGAAGGGGGGAAGAGGCGGGGGCTGGGGAGAAGAGGAGCCATCGGTAACACAATTCCATGTAATATGAGGGGAAAAAAAGGTCTGTTGGGCTGGATGAATTTCTGCTCCCGGCGATACTTGTGTGGGCACGCATGCATCTGTTTGCAGCGGGGCTTCTAGCATTTCCTCACGGTTCCTGCTGACGAGCAAACCTGACAGTGCTCGATCCCTGGAACACAAAAACGGTTTCCAATCCGGAGGCATCCTCCCGGTTCTGCGGATCGGGGTGGTGGCAGGGTGGCAGCATAGTGTGGGATTCCCACATTTTCAACAAGCAGAGGAGCAGATGCCTCCGGCTGCAGCTACGCACTCCGTTTTGGCTCTCAACCAAAATTCCTTACATTGGGACAGACGCCACTATCGGTTCCTTTTATGTAAAGTCTGAGAAGGTTTTTTGTTTTTGTTTTTGTTTTAAGTTTCCCCATAGGTGTGGAAATCTTACCTTATTTACAGATTTTAAACACACAAGTTTAAATCCCATGGTAGAAAAATGCATAGACTTAAGCCCAGTATAAGAGACATAAAATGATTACTATGTAGAGTTGTAAGTATATGCACAGCACAGGGGTTATATTTTTATATATATTAAAATATTGTCTATCCAGAGAGCATTGTGATGTGGAAATTCTTTATAAATTTATACATGGAAGGATAAAATGGGAGATGGAGTGGGAAACACAGAGGGGGCAGGGGAAAGATTCTTAAAGTTAACGAATAGGAAGTAACCCCAAGCTAAGGATTGCCTGATTTCTTTCCAAGTAGAGGGAAAAAAGTTGCCATTCTTGCCTTTGCAGACTCCAAACTCCAAACACCATGCCGGTAATTCAAGCAGGAGGTCCTCTACAGGGTGTGGGTGAGATCCTACAGTCAATATCTGGTTGAATTTCATACCAAATACATTCGCCTTTTTATACTGAGGGAGGTCTGCCTACAGCTTTGGGGAAATCAATGCAGATGTTAGCTAATCATCTTATTTTATTAATAATCGTTTATAAAATAAAATAAAATAAAATGAAATTTGTATCTTGCAGTATTTAAAGAAAAAAAAAAAGTGCTCAAGTCAGCTGAGTCAAGCTCTCCGGTGACTCAAGTCTCTCATTTTGACAGTGAGGTTCCAGCCTTTGTTATGCAGTTGTTTTATTTATTCTTTAAAAAAAATAATAATAAGCACAACAAAAATTATATACTAGTATGTCATTTAAAGTATTTATGTCAAACAGGGTGCAAGTGTGAACCTAACGATTGGAGCACAAGTTTCTAACTGCCTGGGGCAGGACTAATTTTAGTGTTGGTGTGTGTCTGCCTCCAAAGGAGGTGCTACCTGTCAGCAAGACCTAAACACATTCAACATTTCCAATTTAGCTTATTTCTTCATTTCTCACACTGGAACAAAACTGGCTATTTCTGTGAATAATATTAAAAACAGGGTTATCTGTAATGGTATTGTATATAGTTTATGTTTACTGTTAAGTTCTTGTTATATTATAATAAATATATTTATAGATCTAGATTCAGCATCCAGATTGGGTTACTTTTGTCACGAGTCAACAAGAAACAACTTTGCATCAATGGTTACTGCCTCTTTCATCCCGGCCAGGGATGAAATTATTTTCATTCCAGCTAGTTTCTCTTGCAAATCTCAAAATTCATTGCTAATATTTAAATGCTCAGCAGTTTCCAAAGTGCTCCCACTCTCGTTTCGGAAGAGTCCTTAGAAGTGAATTTGGATTTTATTCATCGAGAGCGTTTCTTCTTCATCTCCCTATTTCCCCAAACTTGCTATTAAGCAAAGAGCAGAAGGGCTCAAGATCATTTAGCAAACTAACTCGAAGCTTTATCTCAAAACGCTGCTAAACAGCTTTTTGCTTTTTTTTCTTTTTAGTGGAAGTTGGGATTTGCAGCGCACGGCAGCTGCGATGTCTGAAAGATGAAAGCCGCTTTTGCCCTGTGTCAGAACGGCTCTGTCTCAGGGCAGGAGCTCAGCGATTCACTGGACATGGCTTTGAATGCGTGGTTAAGAACAACCATTCCGGGCTTCTTTGATGTTTCATTAGGGCATCATCCGGCGACTGTAAAGTTGGATGTGGAAGAAAGATGAGCCAAATATAGCTAGCCTCAAAATACCACTGCCGTGGAACAGTTCATCTGGATATTCACGGGCACTATCTGCTATGCACATTAACAGAAATAACCTCACACACATGGAAATTGTCCCGGCTCCTTACAGAGCACATCTGCGCACATGTTTAAGACTTTGACTGCAGTTGCTAAACGTTTTAGTTCAGGCTCAGGTTGAACAGCCCGTGCAGATTACTAAAAGCCTCGCAATTCGGTGTTACACACTCACGTAACCCAGCCCAGGTGGGGCGAGTGGCCAACCTTTCCCTCACCACGCAAGGACCTTCCTCAGCACTACTCAATACCGCTTGGTAGGCCGAGCAAGACACAGGCTACATGTATTTGCTTTACTTGTACGTGGAAATTATTTTAGCTCCCCTCGGGGAAGCTGGCTGGGAGCTCTTGCCAAACGAATCGTGTGCCCAGATCTGCTCAGAGATTTTTCTCCTTAAAAGCTTGAAGAGATTTGGGGGCCGGGCTGGCTCTGCAGACCGGTAGTGATAAAAAACCCTTTTTGTTGGCTGGTTCAACACGCTCTCGGGGGAAGGAGAGCCGTCTCCGACCAGGGCTGGTCTCTGCTTTCTGGAAACCACCCACACCTGATGACTTACAACCCATCTGCCCTTCCCCCCTCATTTCATCTAGCGGCAAGCACCGCTAAACCCTCAGCAACGCCATCTTTTAATTAACTGCGGCTAGGTGTTAAGGCTGAGCTTGGCAGCGTGCGGTCGGAGCAACCTAATTAGCACGTTCATTACACTTCAGCTTGCTCCGGGTGCAGCCGAGACGGAGCGAGGCGAGCGGGAGCCACCACTTCCAGCAGCCACCAGGATTAGCGGGGACAGGAGCTGGAGCCTGAGCACTGCTGCGGGTGATGAGCAGCGCCACAACGCCCACAGCCCGCTCCGAGTACTTACCCACCCACCCTGCCTCTCGTGAAGGATTTCTCTCCAAGTTGGACCCGCTCCCAAAGCCTTACTCAGCTTTCTCTAGCGCAGGGGGAAGCTCTCCCGGAGCCGTCTCGCCTCCACACCACGAGCCGAGCAAAGTGACAACACCCGTGCGGGGGCCGAACCCACAAATGGCACACGCAGCCAAGTGCTGGCGGGCCACAGCGACACCAGCCCTGCACCACTCGGACATTTTCACAAGTTGTCGCACTAAAACAAGCGCCTTAAATTGCTCTGCCACCCTTAAGCTTGCCCCTTCATGCCTCCTTTCCCATCTCAAGGTAGCTCAAAACAGGGGAGGGGGCTGCCTCGGGACAGGACTCCCACTACACCAAGAGAGGTGCTGGTGTCCATCTTTTGATAGCACGCCTCAGTTTTTAGTGATTCCTGTTTAGCTAGCGGGTTTCATGTACGCAAACAAATTCCGATTTTCTTCATCTAAATAAATTGTGTTTTAGTCGGTGCCGGCCCTACACGCAGAGTTAAATGTTTTGGCTCCATTACTGCCTCGGAGAAGGAAGCTCCAGTGCTGTCATCGAGCCAAATCTGCCTCTGAATTTTTCATTAGTGGGGGTCTCCGCAATAAAGGTTTGAAAGGCTGCCTGCTGGTTTTAATTTCATCATCTGTTACTATCAACCAATGTTCTCCCTTCATTCAGAGTTCAGATTCCCCATCTTACACAGCCAGATTCATCCTGGCAGCGACACCAAACTCTTTCACGACCTGTCCAGAGAGCAGCACTCACAAATAAAAAAAGGGGGAGTTGTAAGTAATTAATACAGAAGCAGGAATTGTGATGACAAGCAGGGGCTAAAACATGTAGGTTTGTAAAAACTAATAGCTCCTACAGATAAAAGGGAACTGATTCCTCTACAATTTGGGGAACTTAGGGACCCCGATTTGTAATAGGTCCTTGTGCTTGTGGGCAGCACCAGAGGAAGGCTCAGTGACTCAAGTCCTGAAGGCTGCTGCACCAAATGGTTTAAGCCCTAGGAGTTCAATGAGCATCATGCTCCACCAGAAACACCGGCCCTCCACGCAAGTAGAAATAATGAGCTTCTGCAAAGCAAGCCTGGATTTCAAGGCGCACTGGAATTCCCGTAGCCATTCTGGTTCCATTAAGAGAGCTCCTTTTTAATAAGTTATTTACTTTCATGGCCAATGAACGCGCCGTTCCATTACTCGTTGACACCGAGTTCAGTTCTACCTACTGCAGTTTATCCCCAGCCTTTCTGTTTACGTATGGGAACGCATCAATGCCTCGTGCAGGCTTTCCATGGAAAATGAGGGGTGGAAATGTGCCGGGGAGTGTTTGGGAATGACTCACATTTCTGTTTTCTGTTTGGAAAGACCTTTCCTACGGGGATTAGGACGTCATCTCCAGACTGCACCCTACCTACAGAGAACATGAGGCTTTCCCTAATGGGTACGGGTTTTCAGATTCAGGAGGTGACTTACATTTAACCACCTCAAGAAAGCCCAGAAGGCTCTGCCCTGCTGACACTCGTTTTTAATAGCACTTGGAATACCTGGGTGTTTCAGAGGGAGTGCTGATAACGCACCAGTTATCAAAAGGGCGAGTGAAAGGACTGGGTAATTATAGGGCATTCACCTGACATCAATCCCAAGCAAAAATGGGAAGATGATATCTGACTGAACTGATCGCATATCAAAGAGATAAGGATAAATACGATATTTTGGAGAAAATAGGGCTGTATCACACAAACCTGATTTCATTCTCCAACAGGATTACGCATTTGATTGATAAGGTAATAGATTTTCAACAGCAGGTGACAAAATACATCAACTTTCTCGCTGTACAGTATTCAGACAGCCAATATTAAGCAGGCTAAGAGTAGGCAGATTAATTGAGGAATATCTAATCCGGTCAAGTACTTCCCACTTTGGTTTGTCTAGTTTGCAGGGATCCTCTTCCAACTTCTTAATGGAAAACGTTGACGTAAATCACTGGTCATAGACCTGCAGAAAAAAAGAGACTAGCAGAGAAGATAATTAGGGCAGAACAAGTCAGATGTATCCAGCTGGCTCCTCTGGCTGGCTGGGACCCCTAAACCCAACCTTATTTAAATAAAACTAAATGGGACTGAGACAGGTGGGAACGAGGGATGCTCATGAAAGCTGTAAGTTGGAGAAGAATCGAGCAAGAAGAGCTCCCAGCCCAATTTCCCACTGTAAGAGGACTAAATTGATCTTTGGATGTGTAAAAAGGGGATCGGTGAGCAGGAGCCTGCGATTGTAGCTCTCTATATGGCACTGGTGGGACCGATGCTGGAATATCACATCAATTTCCACCGTGAACAAATGTTTTAGGAGATGTTGAAAAATTGACCCACTGCAGAGAAGTCACAAAATTGACTTAAAGGCTGGAGAAAAATGCAGTGAAAGCCACAAAGAGCTCATTGTGCTCGGCAAAAAGACGACTGAGAGGCTACTCAATCATGGTGTCATAGCGCATTAGTATCTTTGGGGGGCTGTGGGGGGAAGCCTGCACATGGAAAGCCTCACTAACCGGGAACAGACAGCAAAGACAAGAAGCTGTGCCTGCGAGCGAGGAGCAAGGCTCGGTTCTACCCATGAGCTTAACCATTTGATGAAAGGCTCAAAGACAGACGTACAAACCACCCAGATCAAGGCTTCCCTGGAAAGACCGCTCAGCCAAAGAGGAGGTAGCAGACCCTATGCATGCACGAGGTTAAATCATATGTACCATGGCATCCATTTTCTGCTTACACTAAATCTGTGTGAATAGACCTGATTTTCTGCACCAAATTGTGAAATATTTACACCATCGTTTGGTGTCAGAGCTAAGAGTCATCGCTTCCACTTCCAAAAGTCATCCACAAGCATCGAAAAGATTTAACACCAGGATTTATGCTCAGTTTGTGCTTTTGTAGCTGTCCTCTGAGCCTTGCTTTTATTTTAAAAAGCTTTCTGCCTTCTGGACACGTGCTGAAGTGCAGAGCAGGACTCTGAAGCTCTCCAACCCTGACCCAAAGGTTAGGCACTCGTTTTGAAGCTATTGTGTCCCCGGTGTTTCATGTAAATGCAGGCTTCATGCTTACATTTCTGGTACTTAAAACGTCCACACAAAACAGCAATTCAGGAATAAACTGATGCTAATAGCCACAAACAATCACGTAGCACTTCCTTCACCTCACCAAACGTCTCATATTGTCACAGAGCATCCCATCAAAGCTCACTTCAGAACTGTGTTCAGAACATAAAACCAACTGTTGACTTGTCCTTGTCCATCATAATCAGGTATCCCCGCTCCTCCACCAGCCCCCATGCAGCAGGCACCCTACAAGGCACAACCACCATCAGCAATGCCCTTACAACAGAGAGCTGGGGCTTTGGAGACCACAAACAGTTCCTCAACTGATGCAACATGATTTTCTTTACCCTCTATGAAGAGGCTCAGTTTCTTAGCAAATTAATTCAGTCCAAAATCAACGTATGTACATTGAATTAATTTTCTCTATCTTCATCTCTGCTTTACTTCCTTTACTGAAGAGCTAATTCAAAGGGGAGGCTCTTTCAAGAACTCCCCTGAGTTTCTCCATCCCAATCTAGAGTCCCAAAGCCAGAGGGTCACTCGGTCTCCTCCAGGCTCCCACTTCTATACAGGGTCAGACATCTCCAGGTTATAGCAAAATTGAAATTTTACCTTGATGCAAGGGCTGTTTCAGCACGATGAATTCAGCTCCACAAAACCCCAATGACAGATGGCGTGAGCCTTCTCAGCAGCCAGCCAGCCTCAGGGACCCAAACCCATCTTGTGCACCCTCTGCCAAATTCCTGACCGCTCTAAGACCAAGGTGACCACCGCAAAATTCGGAGAGGAACCCACCCCAGAGCCGTCCCAGCTCCTGCTGTATGCCCACAACCCCCAAGGGCAGCGCTCCTGTCCCAGATGCAGCCTCCCACTTTTCTCAACCTGTCCTGCTGCCGGAACTGAAGGTGAGGAGCCTTAAAGCGCAGATTAATTCAAGGCTATTTCTTGCATTCAAACCTCCAGATCAGCTTTGTTCCAAATCAGCATCCAAGTGTTAATAAACTTTGAGAATGACAAGGTTTACACGAGCACTAAAAGCACTGAATCTGTCTGAAATCCCAGTATCTTAGCATGTTCTTTTACTATCGTAATTCTCTACTATCAAAGCAAGGCTCAATATAGCATAAACCAAACGCGTTCCTAAAATAAATGGGATGTAGTAGTAGTCGCAGCCGTTTGCTGGCACTGGGTTAAACTGAAACACACTCCTTATGCAAATCATCACACTAAAAAAGCTCCTCACCTAGAAATGGAATGAGGCTGAATTAATTAGCGTTAAAGTTTATAATCCCTGATTTTTACATAATAGTTACATGACCACAAGTGATGCATAAAAAGGGGAGAAAAATGAAGTGTTTGACTTGGTTAATCAGTTCATAACTTTACTGATTTGCCTTTCAGAATTCATTCACAGGCGGTGCTAGCTTAAAGCCCCAAATACTGCAAGTCCTGATCCAAATCCTGCCTGAGATAGAAAACAAAAGGATCTCATTTTTAACTTATTTAAATAAATTATCTGAGCATCTTAAAGGAAAAAAAAAAAAAAAAAAAAAAAAAAAGAGGACGTGGAGCATTTCAAATTTAAGGCAATATGGGAAATTGCATGCCAAAACTACGTTACGTGCAGAAGCCAACAGCAGGTGGCTGCAGGTTTAAGCAGCGAGCACTTGACAGATCAGGCTGCTGCTCCAGTTTTTCCTAAGGCTTTATCAACCACACCTGATGAAGCCCAACTACTGCTCACCAAGTCGTGCTTTTGAAGCACCAGAGCTCACTAAGGGTTTTTCCGAGAAGGGTTTTCCAGTGCCAGGTGAAGTGCCGTGCTGCTGCCTGCGGGGCACCCAGTTCCGTGCCCGTCAGGCCCAACAGTGGGGCTGGCCCTGCTGACTTGAAACGGGCCCAGCCTGTGGCACATGACAATGAGCATCTAATTGTGCTGTCACAGCTGCACATAAAAGCCAAGTCAGACATGAAACAAGTTCCTGCCCTCTTACTTAGCCACTCTTTTGCCCAAGAGCCCTATAGCTTAGAAACAGAGGAAAAGAGGGAAGGGAACAGGAGCGTTCTATGTCCTACACCTCAAGAGAGGCCATAACGTATCTATGCAACGGCTTGTCATGCTCTGTTCCACGTTACATAAATTACAAGCAGTTACCTACCTCTGGATAAACTGCCACAAGAGTTCCCATATCTGTGGGTTGAGTGAACTTCCATAACCCCCAGCAGCTTTATCAGAATTATCAGAGGGGGGAAACTAAAGCAATTTTTAGATATACTTAAGTTATTCTTACAAGTAAGGAGAACTATGATAAATAGGAATGAAAGAGGATTCCTTTAAAAACCTCTCATGTGAAACCCTGGTGCTTGAATGTTGATGTACCGTAAACTGTCCTGGGTGTTTCCTGTAACTGAACACATTTTCTAGGACTTCATAACTACACAACATTGATAACTTCAGAGCATTTCTGTTACTCACTTACCAGCACACAATGCTAACTTCATTTCTGCAGTCAAAATTAATCAGAAGTGTTTTTCTTTAATGGACAAACACTGAAAGCAAGAGGTACAGATTAAAACACTCAACGTAACAAAACAGCAAGACCCCAGAGTAAAACATGTCAGCTGCGAAATCAAGGAGGTCTGGTAAGAAAAGGATTGAAATCAGAAAACAGCAAGGAGGTAGAGTTTCTTTTAAATACAACATGTTTGAAGGAGCTAAAGCTGTGTTTTCTTGTCATCTTTATTCAAGTATTTCACAGCAGTTATATTACAAATTACAGTAAAATGTTCAAAATTTCCAGAAATTCAAAAAATTAAATAACTTACTTCAAACTAACGTAAAATGAAGTCAAAATGCAAAACATCAATTTAAACACAGTTCTGAATAAAACTATAGAATCCAAAATATACCATAGTTGATGAAGGAAGTCTACTTAATCCACGAAGTAGACACACATTAATGAAACCAAACAGGACTCCCCAATGTCTAAATAACCCAATGTACAAGATACAAAAGATGCAAGTACAAGCCCAAATTCAAGCTTACGTTTTGATTACAAAATAAAATAAAATTAGAAAAAAAAAAAAAAAGGACCATCAGCTGCAGGACCTGCCGTTCAGAAGACTGAAGGTAAAACCAGAAACCAGAGCTGACCCACCAATTTAATTAAAAAAAAAAAAAAAAAAAAAAGGAAGACGGGATATGACAAAAAACAGTAATCCTATAAATACATTGGCATATGAGGAAATCAAGTAACAATACAGAAGACACAAAACAAAACGAACAAAAAAAAATAATCACAGGTGAGATTCAAGCTTGCAAATACAATTAACTCCATAGCCATCAACTTTACCCAAGAGCAACTCTATTATCTCCAGGACAGCCCCGCCAACCCCGCAGAGAAGTCACCCTTCTTCTGGGTGGCCACGTTTCACTGACCCCAGCGCAAGGACTCCCACAGGAGTTTATTTGCAATTTTCACAACAAGAAACAAGGAAGAGAGGTCAATTTGTACAAACTCTTGCCAGTGCTATATGGCAAAAAAAAAAAAATAAAATAAAAACGTACAAAGAGTAAACAAGTTAAGACCACATGGATAGATTAACAGCTGCTTTAACTCTATAACCACCAGACATCCGTAAAGGAAAACAAAACTGAAGTGTGGTTATTTGGGCTACGAAGGCGGGTATATCATTTGATTTGAGCTGTCCACTCTAACATTTGAAATCAGCTACTTTCCCCTACAACAACAGGGCAGCTCCCCATCAGCAGGGCTGCCTCTTACGATTTTTACCAATCAACAACTGACAGTAAAAATTTTCCTTTAGAAACCTGACCTTTTCAAACCATTTTTAATGCTAGGCATTAGCTTAAACTTGCTTTTATTCACACTCACTGGTGACTAAAATTCTCAACTGTTTTAATGCATATAAATTTATTATCATCTTAAAAATGTATGCAGTTTTATCTTCCACAAGTGCTGCTGTTACTTGAACAAAAACTTCTTTGAGTAAGTGAAACTGGAATAAATATTTTTAAAAAATTCTGCAGCAAGAACCTGAGACTTGCAAAAAACCCTTTTATCAGAAACTTGCTACAAAAAATCTGCTACATTTTATTTAATCAAATCTTAAAGTTTGTAACAATTTCCATCAAAATACAAAATGCTGTTAATGTACCAGACACAAAAATATCTCAAACAGGTATGATGCTAATAAATACTAAACAAAACATGGAAAAAATCCCCTAAACAAATGTGAGATCAAAGAATCTCATTCTAAATGTGTTTTCTGCTTGCTGTGGTTTTTAATCGCACTTTCCCACCTAAAAAATACAGCGATTCTGCATGGGTTGCATTTAGGTGTAACTAGATGTACATGAGTACTTAAAAAACTTTCTGTTTCTGCCATTAGCCATAAAGAAAAACAGTGGCGTTCGGGGGAGAAGATCTACGGTAGAACGATGTTGAAACACAATGTACAAAGCACTTTGGATTACTGCAGTAGCCCAAGGCCCGTGTTTGTTCCTCTGCAGTGGTTTGCTATTAGCCATAGAGGTGGAGACAAGTACCTTAGCTTCAGCTTGTGAATGGGAGCAGAGTGATTACAGTCCTCCATAAACACTGTTGGTAACTAAAATACAAAAAGCTGAGGTAGCTCAGTATCTCTGCAGTAGTCCAAGACTGTTTTCTCTAATTAAAAACTAATCACACTGTGTTGCATATTTCTGGAAAGACACTTCCACAGCTACGTAGGGACAGTCACGATGAATGGTTAGAGATGGTAACACCAGCCAACTTCTCTAAAAGTTTCCACTTAGCTTTGCAATAAATCAGCCCAGGTAACGTTTTAACACCGAGCTTGCGACAAAACATGTTTTTTCTTGAAACTGCCTAGACTGTTCTCTCCAGTTTCCAGAAAGGAAAGGTTTTGAACTACACAATTCAGACCTGGAGAACCGTGGTCCGAACGGATCAATCGAAAAGGCCGTCCTCCAATCTCCTCACATTAACAGTGCTTTGCATTGACTGAGTCGTGAAGCCTAGTTTAAGCTTTACTTTCAACTTGGGCTCCAGGATTTTTACTTGGGCTCCAGGATTTTCATCGATTATAGCATCTTTTTACCTGTACAGTCCAAGCTATATTACAAACACAGAATTTCAGAAAGAAACCTGCCAGTATTAAACTTTTTTTTTTTCTTAAAGAACTCAAGATGGACAACAAAGAAGTGGTGGGAAAATGCTTCATTGTTAGCAACACAGAATAGTTTCACTGTGTAATTTGTTTCTAAAACAAATCTATACCAATGAAAAAGGAATTTCACCATTTTGGTAAAGTATGTGGCTTTTTTCAGTGTGTCTTAGTTTAGTTCTGTAGAGTAAGACAGGCATTATAGAACCATAATACTGGCTGCCATCCAATGAAGAGAATACAAGTCATCCTTTTGGAGATCTTCATTCTGAAGAGAGCTTTCTAACATTGCCATTTGCTATAATCCAAACCAATTGATTAGCCTTATCTTTCTCAATTGACTAAAAGGCACATTATAGGCAGTTCTAGAGAGCCTCATCTTCAAATCACTGTACATCCAGTTACTCAAGATTCCTACCACAATGCATCATTGCCTTCTTTAGAACAGATTTTTTTTGTCCGTTACCCCAGAGAAGAGAAAGATTGGAAAAAAATTAAAAAAAGGTTGCCTGTTTAAAAATATTCAACTTAGATCTGCTCTTTCCAGTTCTCTCGTGTATGTTGGTCTCCACTTTGACTGAAGTTTCCCCAAAGATAATGCATGTAGAGTGAACAAGAGCAGAAATGAGAACAGTTTCTGTAGCACCAAAAATCTCCAAGCTGTGGCATTGTATTCTTTATTTATATCAGATACAACTATATGAAGTTCCGTTTGGTTCTTGTAGGCTGGTTGGTTTCAGGTACCTGAGACAATAGCACCAAATTCAACAGAAAGAAAAAGAGAGAGCACTTAAGACCAAGGCTCTGCACATACTTGGTGCAAATGGAAACTGAATGGCTCAGAGGACTGCTCTCCCGTGAGCAGTTTAAGAGAGGATAAACCCACCCATCTTGACGAGTTCACAGGAATGTTTCAAACACATGAACTGTTCTTTCCATCTCCTGCAAGAAACACAGAACATCAATTATACATAAATATACAGACAAAAATAAAGTTACCTTAAGTAATCATATTTACTGGGGTGGTGATCTTTTTTTTTTTTTTGGTTGGTTGGTTTTTGGTGTTTTTTTGTTGTTGTTTTTTTGTTGTTGTTGTTGTTGTTTTTTTTTTTTTTGGAAACACCAACAAATAATTCATAGGAAAATAAACATTTCTGTTCACTATTTGTGATCTGCTAGCAAAAAACAGTAAAACAGAAAACTAATTAAAGAAGCATTAATGCAGAAAAACACTCTACCATGACAGTCCATGAAAAAATCCAAGTGTAATAGGGTCACTTATGTAATTAACGTATTTGATATATATTAAGAAAGTACTGCAATGGCACAGTGAACAAATTCAACTCTTACATGCCATTGTTGACCCAGCTGCAAACACAGATCTGCACAGTTTGGAGAATCAAAGTAAAGTAATCTGCCTCTAAGTACTCATGCTGGACATTTTTCTTTTTAATCTACATAACACTCAGCCCAGATTTCCAACGTATTTTAGGTGAAGGCAGCAAAACAGTATGAAAATGGTTTCAAAAATATTTTGCAAGAACTCTATACCACCCTATGTTAAAGCTTTTCCACGTTTTGTAGTAAAATATTCATGGAGAAAAATATTTGGTGTTCAGTGATCAAACTGGAACCTCACAATTCTCGCCCCTTTACCAGCAGGGTTGGTTACCAGTTGAATCAGAAAGCTGACCCAAACCACTCTGCAACTAGAGCAACGTTGCTGGAGGGAAAGCACTACCAGAGTGCTTTCAGATCAGATCAGCCTACACCAACAGTAAAACGACCCACTGCCTGCTGATGTAGCCAGGAGGCCTTTGAAATGAAAATATTTCAGAGGAAAAAGGATGACAACAGAGCACAAAACTTGCAAATATCATACTGTGTTGGACATTCCCAAGACAATCATGGGTGCACTTGCAGCCCAGAAAGCCAACTGCATCCTGGGTTGCATCAGCAGAGGAGTGGCCCTGGCCAACCTGTTCTAGTGGGTGGCATCCCTGCCCATGGCAGGGGGTTGGAACTGGATGATCTTTAAATGTCCCTTCCAACCCAAACCATTCTATGATTCTACCCATAATGCCTTTCTGATACTATTTTTTTTTACAGATTCCTTGTAAGATAGCTACAATCAAGCATATGTCCCATACTGCAGAAGGATGAAGGAAAATAAGTGATTTAGGAACATTCTGCAGAGCCACGTTGACTACCTGAAAGTTCCTGCTTCTGCTCCATTCTTACTCTACTGGTACGTGCTTCTAAATGCTGCTGCATTCTGTTCTCCTTTTCCTCTGTTCTTTTAGGTTAAATTCTTAACCCTTTTCTGAGGAAAGCATTACTGGAAACAATCTCTGTTTTTTAAGCCATTACTATACTGAATTTTATTATTTTTATAAATACTTTACTCAAAATCTATTTAAAGCTTTTGCATGCTAGTACAATGAACATAAATAGTTCTTGAAAAAATATTCTCACAGAAGTCAGATAAAAAAAACTGTACAACATCACCTCAACAAGCTGTGATTTGTCATAGTCTCTACGGTGTCTGTAGATGCATTGGCTGAGGAGTGAATACAATCTCTCAAGTTGGTCAACAGTCAGGTTGTCACTTTTCTTAACCACCAAATCAAGCAGTCTCTGTTAGAAGAACAAAGGATAAAGTTAGGAGAGCTTTTATAACCACTTTTTTTTCTTTAAAGTACAGATCAGAGTGTGATCTATCTTCTTCTTCTAAAACCCTATTTTGCAAAGATATATACGAATAAAAGGGACCACATCTGGCTAATAGCAAGGCCACTGCTTCCACACTGAAACAAAAGGACTTAACATTTCTCTTTACTTTCCTATTTATATCCATGCCTTTCTTCTTGTCTTAGATTTTATGCAGCAAATAGCTAGTGCAATGTTTGTTCTGTTTGAATGCTACATAATCCTGTGACGTCTTGGTCAATAATTAAGATAAACCATAAAAACTGTCTTGATAGCTGAAGTGGACATTTTTAAGAACTTACATTGACTTGAACTTTTTAAGAAGTGCCAAATGGAAACAGTTGGAATTCCACAAATGTTGAACAATAAAAGCAGTGCATGGGAGAAAAGCTTGTAAAACTGCTCATAAACAAATGGTGAAAGTGTGTATTTTACCATAGCAGCAGTAAATATTAGGACTTCTTTCCTAATACAACATTTCCGTTCTTACCAAATAAATTAACATCTGTAATCCACAGCAAGTGGGGTCTAAATTTCACAGTAGGTCAAGCTAGTTTCTACTACACAACACAGCAAATTCTGTTGCAACTTTGCTTAAACAAACAAAACAAACAAAATTAACTAGCAGGAGTTCGATCTATAGCACCAAAAGATCAGCACAAATTCCAATTTTCTTTCCTATCCACTAACAGTTCTTTCCACCAAGTATACGTCCACAGGGAGGGAGATGATGATGTTAACTTCTAATTACCAGGCACCCAGCGGTTCCTCAGCTACTGACATGTCCAATTAACACACAATTGCAGCTTTTGGAGAAACTCTTAAAATAGTGGACTGCTGTGCCATTACTGAATTTGTAAAGGTAGTAATGATGAGGCAATAAGGATTCGGTTTTATTAACTTTTCAGCCAAGAACACTGATTGACAAATTATCTTTAAAAAAAATTTGCCAAAAAAAGTTGTTCATAGTCAAAAATAAATGAAATTTTGTTTTATAGCAAAGGAAGGGAACATTTCCCATGGAGCCTGTTAGCAATCCAATCTATTTTTCAGTTCCATTACCTTTAGTCTGTCATGGTCAACAACTACAGAGGGTAAGGGATCTGATGGTTCCTCTGGGACATGCTCCAGACTTGTGGGTTTTGACAGTTCCATAGTGACTTTCCGAGTTTTCTTACTTTTCAACATACCTGTAATTTAAAAAAAAATAAATAAAATTGATTTTGCTTGGATTTTGTGAACTATGCAAGCATGATTCTGCTGGTGCACATTATTTATCAGCTTCACAGAACTCTCAAGGTTTACGAGTGCACAAAACCACAGTTCACAAAGCACAAATGAAACCCATCAACTTTAAAACTTAATTCTGAAATCTCAATAGAATATTGAGCATCACTGAGGAAGTTTCTCCTCATTTCTAATTAACAATGTCAAATTATACAGCTTCTAAGAGAAGTTCACATATTAAGCTAAGTCCCCAAATCTTTCTTCCTAAGCAGTTCAAAATTCTCATCTTTCTTCCCAAAGCATCCCATGTCTTCATCATCACAGTAATCCTAACATCTGCTTACTTCTGAAACGTCATGCTTTGGTGACACATTTCTGTCTTCTTCTACCTTTGTATTAAAACTGCTATCCAGTTCTGTTCTGGAGAACAAAATATTTTAAAGTTTTCTCCTGATTCTAGCCCTACATTTATTCACTGTTTTCCTCCTTCTCAACTATTTAAAATGCCTTATTTTTCCTGAGGACTCCCCTTACCTCCCTTTACTATAATGCATCATGAATGTATCCAAAATACACATATTAAATTACGACGTGTAATGGCTGTAACATACATCACACTCTTCTTTCTGATATCCTTCAGAGCTTTCCTCATCTATGCTCCTTACCCTCAGAGAAAACACGTGTACACACACAGACAACGTGTACGTAGTGATATTCTCATAATTCCTATCTCTCATTAAAGCTAATTTATTTTGTAAATCTCAGCACCCACTTTTGAAGTAAAGATTTCATTCTTTTACATAATTCTGAAAAGCTAATTAAAAAGGCAATCATGCATAAGGCTCTTATTTCTCTTCCCTGAGGAAACTATGTCTCTTTTCTTCAAAGGACATGGTCCCTTCTTTTATGCACCACCAGGATTTCCCTTCTCTTTCTCTTATCTTTTTGCTGCACTGTTAACTGTGTTGACTGGAAGTCCAGATACCTACCCCGTTAGATAAACAATGCTGTATCTGGCTTTTCCTGTGAGTTAAGCTGCTTTAACTTTTGCTGTGAGCAAACTCTTTTTTAAGGAAATACCATAGAATCATAGTGAAGGGACTCGCAAAAATTCTGATCTAACATCAATGACACTTTTATCATAGATCTCCACCTCAAAAAAAAAATCCATACATGTATCATATGAATAAAAATTTGGATCAAATACATCCTATAGACCAAAGTATGTATCATATAGATATTTACCTGCATTGATAATAAATTTTTTTAATCTTCCATTACAGCTTAAATAACATTGTCTCACTACTTACGATACTTCTCTTTAAGCATACAAAGCCAGAATATTTCAAGTCTGGAGATAAAGTTACTTGCTTAAGAGAACATTACAGCAAGCCAAGGGTGGACTTCCAATTTATTTATGTGGAATTAAATCTCATAAGCACAGTAAAAGTTTCACACAAATAGCAGTTCATAATATACTGCATTATAATAACTTACGTTAAAATTAAAAACATACACATTTAACACGGATAAAATAACAGAACTGAAACAAGCTATACCTTCTTTATCTGCTTCAGCATCTTTAGTCTCAATGTCTGTGCTCTGTAGTGCTTTTTCATTATTGCTGCAGTGTGGTACCTCAGCTTTCACAAGATCAGCTCCGTGGCTTTCACTGGAAGCTTCTGTTTTCTCCTTTGGCTGATCTTCAGATGAAGATTTTTGCTTGTTACTAGATGCATCCGTGTTGTCATTGGCTGAAACAGCATCAACCGATTCCATTTTACCATTGTGACATGCTGGAACAGGCATACCCTCTAAGCTGTGTACAGATGTCTCTCCATTTAAACAGTCCCCTTTCAATGTCGAGCCCTTCCTTAAATCCTTTTCAGTATTCAGGGTAACACTGTCAGTTATTAACAGAGATTCATTTGAACTCTCTTCTTCCGTGGATGCAAAATTGTTTTCCTTTCCTGATGTCCCATTGTTAAGCCTTTGCTCTGCATCTATATCCATAATATCGCACGAGGATTCATCATTTGTCATGGAGAGGTCTCCTGTTTCCTCCCCATTCTCCTCAATGCAGTCAGCGCTGATCTCTAGCTCTCCGTTTTCCAGCAATTTACTGTCTTCTCCGTGGTTTTCATCATCGGCAAATTTTGCGTCATCTTCATCTTTCTTTAAATTGTTGACTTTCCTCTTCTTAATAATGCCTTTGCCCCACTGGGAGCGCCGCCTTGACTTTCTCCTTATTCGAACTGAGTTACAAAGGAAAAAGGGAAACGAAACTTTTAGATGTGCAGGTATCTCCCCTTAAATAGACTAGTATATTAGAATATGCTGTAATATGAGGCAAACATGTTCACAGTTCAAAAAAAAAAAAGTCAACTGTTTGCTGACTTCAGTGCAAGCAAATTAGTTCGGATACGAAGGACTTTTAGAAGTACAACCAGTTGCATCCAGAACTCCTACTGTAACCCATTTCCATAAACAGCCTTTCCTACATAATATATTTCATACATACCATTTGCAGGTAAACCACTAGAAGGAAACAGCAAAGCAATGATGTAGAACTCAGTCACTCTCATTTGGGTAATGCAGAATTTAAAGACCTTATTCTCATTTTCCCTTTTTTACAACACCAGCTATTTGAACGCATTACACAAGGAAACAGATGGAAGTGTAATCCGTGAGCTGTCAGATAATTTGGGTTGGAAGGGACATCAGGAAGTCTCCGGCCCAACCTCCTGCTGAAAACAGGATTATTTAGCTATGAGGGCAGACCAGGTTGCTCAGGGCTTTAGGCAGTCATATTCCGAAAACCTTCCTGAATGCAGACTAGATGGCGTCCATGTGTCCTGTACCAATGCACAACCATTGGGTGAACAGGCTTTTTGTCTTTTATCTGGTCAGAATCTCTCATTTCAATTTATGTCCAGTGTCAATTCAAAGACATCTTCAGTTATTAGATCAACTATAGAGTAACCCTCTCCTCAGTCTCCTATTCATTCTCACCTGTGTACTCAAGCTCACTGCACTGGCAAAACATGGCTTCAAGAAATGAGGATTTTTGTTTTAAATCCAGGCCAATTTAGCAACCCAGTCCAAAGACTGCACAAACATCTGCACTTATGCAGTGAGTCTGTACAAAGAAGGATAAACATAGCTTCTTATCTCATCACCAACACCTCCCCCTCCCCATATATACAACTCAACCTGAAGCCATTTAGGCACGTGATCCTTTTTTCATTACTCTTGCATCCTTAGTTTTTCACCTTTACTTTTTCCAATGTATGCTTCCTGGGCCTTTTAAAAAAATCATCTAGCAAGCTTCTCAGAAGAAGTCCCCCCCGACAGAGAGACAACCAGAGCACCAATCTGAAAGAGGTCTGGGGCACATTTGCAACACAATCAGCAAATATAGAAGGAGAACCACTCAAATCTAATACTGTTGTCAATGTCCTCTGCAAGAGCACTAATAGGACGGAAAGTACTATATTCACATTCAAGCTACAATGCAGACTGCTGATATTTTTGCAAAGTTGCAGTCAAGTGTTTATAACTGAAAATGCTGGCCAACAGCTAACAGATTAACAACTTCTACTCCATTTCAAAATCAACTATGCTGAGCACCTCTGTAATGTTCTTGCTATTTGTAGGTTGCTTTGATTTATGGGGTAGTAAGTCCTAGATCTGCGTCTGCCAACTTCACACTGAGTTACAAAGATCCGTGTTTACTGCGTAGCTTTGACGATACAAGCACTATGCAGGTACAAGTGTTGGGAATTAAATGACAGAAGTTCAGAGAAATACGAGTATACTTCAGACCTTCCTCCCCATATGTAAGCAGGTAGTTTAACTACTACATTTAGGAATAAATTTCAACTTTTCCGTTTTAAAAGCTACCTAAAGTTACATTGCAATAAAACCAGTTTCATTTGGAGCATGCAGTTATTGTTACAAGTAATCCTTACTAAGAGCTGCAAGAATTGAGGGGAAAACCCTCTTTTTCCAGCTACTTTGTAGGTAATGATAGCAGCTTCTACAGCCAGTTTCACTGTTTTATTGGTGACGAACCACAACCCGTCCTTGTAACATCAGAAGCTAACAGCCTCTCCCTTTCTTCAGCAAGAGATTTTTAACAATCACACGCACAGTAGATCTGAAACTAAACACACGGATTAATAAACTTAAGAGACAAAAAAAATCCCCTATTAGGCAATGAGCTTATTCTCGGGTCAACTCCAAAGATGGACAAATAAAACACAGAACGAAGAGTGTTCTCAAGGAAATGTAACACGTCTTCAAGTGTATAAATCAGTAAATTGGATTTTTATAGATCCAATGATTTTGGCTTTTTAGGGTAACTTCGCTATAACGTGGTATTTATCATTATTAGTGACTTATACTTTAAAAATGCCCATTTACTGGTGCAACTATTTTGTTCACCTGCAACCTCTACCTGAGAGCCTACATTTGCCTAAATACCCAGGCACATTCCTAAAATTCCTAGGCTTGTGAGAAATCAGAGTAAAGAATTAATTCCATTTTACTACACATTTCATCAATTATCAAGTCTTCCTAAATGACAGTCAGCAAGCCCAGCGAACTCTCACTCTCATGCAAGCTATTCAAATCTAAGTTAAGGGCCTTTTCACAGTTGTGCAAGTTGCTTTCATTGTTTTTAATTAGGACAAAGCAATACGTGTTGCAAGAAGATCTCCTCCCAGGAGTTCTGAGGTTTTCTATTTTACGCTGCATAAAAACCAGTGAATGCAGAAAATATTTCATCCACCTCAAAGTATGCGCACACAGCAGAGCTTTGATTGAAACACTGCTATTATTACAAAACTGGTCTTTATGTCACAATATTCAAAAAAAATTATACCTACAGCCAACCACTGCAGTTTAGAAAAGAAAACAGCTTCTCATTGACAGATACTGCAGAATATGTCCTCTTCTCATTGACAGGTACTGCAGAATATGCCTTCTCAATGTTTAAGTTTTTGTACTGACAAATGCCGTAATCTAGTTTTGTTTTTCACTCATATTTAGTCAATAGCATTTGGTTAGTGTCACAATTTTTCCTTCCCAGACTCTTACACTTGTTTTAAGGAAGTGCTATTGCCACTGAATGGCCCACACCTCTAACTAACAACTCAAATATCCTTTTTTTTTTTTTTTTGTCTGTATGCTTCTAAGAATCAACTTTTTCTCCTGACACTCAGCTAAATAAATGTCTTCTTCCTTTCAGCCACTTCCATTCCAGCCACTGAAGCCTTTTTTCTACAGGCTTTCATAAATGTACCTAAATCTCTGATTTGAGTTCATTTAACACAACTTCAGGACCTCAGTGAGGCTGATAATCCCCTACCTAATACACCTTTGAGTACATTCTCCAGTTTTTACTTTCTTGACCATACCAATTTTGGTTCCAGATCCTTAGCACCCTTCATGTTGTTACACTGATTTTCTTTCTTACACAATGCAGGCAGAGGCTTGGCTCTTTCAGTTTTCTTCTTTCCAAGGACGAGTGAAAACTCGAGCAAATAATGCAATATTTAAAAACAAACAAAAATAAAAAAACACACACACACCAGCAGTCTTTATGTCCTGCCTAATTCCCCCAGTAAAAATAAGAGTCTACTATGAGTAGCAAGGGTTTTGAATGGAGCAGTGACTCCTGGGACCAAATGTAGAAGTCTGCACCACGTTTCATTATCTACATTCTCTTTATATTCACTACAAAGCAAAAGGCACTACTGAGAGAATAACACAGATGTGAGAAACGATGGTTCAATAAAGAAGGAGCTACCAAAGTGTAACACTGATACAGAACTAAAGGGCAAATGTTCATGGTTTGCTGCTAAATAATAAACTTAACCTGGAGTCCCCTCTCCTTCACTTTCGTGTTTATCTTCTGTAAGATTGTAAACCATCAAGAGCAGAACCACTTTTCAGCCTGTATGATTCATGACACACTGAAGTTCTCAGTGAGTAACAGAACAGGTAATGGATTACAGAAGAAAAACTAGGAGTTAACTTTGAAAAAAAAAAAATACAAAAAAAAAAACAAAAACTAGCAGAGCATATACAATTGCAAGTTAATGCATTAACACCTTTTCAATTATTCCTTTTAAAACTACTCATCTGAAATGTATCCATTGATACCCAGTCTTTTGGCACTATTTGTGCCAGAGGCAGTAGAAATACTATTGTCAGAGGAATCCTGCTTTTTAGAACTGAGTTTCTATAACTCAAACTATTATAATACCAATTATTCACACATGAATACATTCACTTGCTTTCTGAATTGTGGAACTCTTCTCTATAATCTGCACATAACCTCTACAGATTTGCCAAGGGGATCCTCACATCAGTTCTAGCTTCTTTCTGGTTTGCTTTTTCTATAAGTCATTACAAATTCTGTATGAACTGGGGTAATGACAATAAATACCTGCTTGACCACAAATCATGTACATTTTATTTGGGTTATTTTTGATATCAGCCTCATGTGTACCCTTCCCCACTCATTAATTTGTGCTAAGCTGCAGTCTATGCAGAGAGCATTTTAAAGAAATGTAATAAAATTTAATTAATTACTGAATACAAATTTACCCTACATTTCCTTAAGCAATAAGTGGGGTTTCTCAATTCTTCCATTCCTACCTTGAGACACTGAATCTGATGAAAGATCTCTAAACTTAAGGCAGATAGCATTCGGTGCAGAGGTGGCCTCCCAAGACTATAAAAGAAATTACAGACTTCCTTCAGAAGCACTAGTCCTCTAAACTCAAGTGAAATGAAATGTGTAGCGGACTTCCAGAAATCCTGAATTATTGTGCACTGACAGATTCTGCTTCATGATTTTCGTGCCAGGTAACATCAAGTAATGACAATACCTGGTGAAATAAGCATACTTATCCTCTACAGTGCACATCAACTACTGTCACCTTACTGTTTGGTATAGTCTCAATAAAATAGACCTCAAAAACATGGGTGCATGGCACAGAAGCTTCAGAGTTGAGTTATATCCCCTTCTGTCACACAAGCACAGCCGTACAGTGACAAAGCTGCAGACTACACAGAAGTCAAGATGGGAAAGGAACTAGATATAATTAGAAGATTCAAAGATTGTAAATCACTAACAAGCAAGTCTGCTGCTTTAATGTGGATAACTAATGAGAAGATGTAGCAGCTGAAGCAGCTAAGTTTCTCTTGAAACTTCTGTAGTTTGACTATTACCACATATTGAGTGTAGTACAGTGTTCATGGAGGCTAACAAATATGCTGCAGAAAAGCAGACCTTACATGCCTCTGCACTGCTTCAATATCCGTCAGACAAATGTGATTAAATGTCACTAAATGATAAAATTCACATCCATCAAACAGTAGATTCTCCATTATTACCTTTATTTCATAAAGGATTGCTGGGAATTAAAATCCAATAATAATTCTCATAGCAAAAAAGATCACCATGGATCTAGATTTTGTGTCTTCGGCATAAAGAACCACTTGAAGCAAAACATTTAATCTTTTTCTTCCGTGATCAAAACCTTAAAGTTCTTTCTGATGTCTGGTGCATAAAGTAACTTAAAACCTTGAGAAAGCACTTACAACCAACAATTTGCTCTCTTTTATGCAGCATCCAGGGTATACGTATATATACTTCTGTACATAAGTTCCTCAGTAATTTCACTGCTTCCAGTAGTTCTACGTTCCTTACCAATGGGCACTGAATAGTCCACTTGAAAGCCTCTGGAGTTTTAAGTCACAAAGTCCCAAACTGCAGTCAGAGATAAGCAGCAAGAAAGAACAGAGCACAGCTCCACAATGGCTTAAAAAGCAAAATGAGGTGCCAGCTTCCACTAACACACAAAGCCATTTCTCCCTCCAAAGCCAGCTATAATATTTCTACTACCTCATCTGTACTTGCACTACTGTTCCTGCAGGAGAACAGATAAGGGAACTAATCTGCCTTTAAGTTTGTATTTTTTCCTGGGTTAGTTTTCAACATCTTCAGTTCCCAAACTGAGCTATATCCAGCTCTTGAATGATGGTGCTCCTTTAAAGGAGGTGGTTGGAATATGCAACCAGAGAAAAGCAAGACAGCGCCTTTACTACTAACCTGCAGCTTGGCATGATTGTGGAACTAACCCCTAAGAGCTATATGATTTTCCTCCTAGACAGAAAGTATGAGGATACTCAACGCACAAACCTCAAAAATATTAAAAAACAACAGAACAACTACATGCAACAGCTTAGCATGTATGATCATCAACAGCCCATAAACTGTTATATGAACAACTACTTGAAGAACCTGGGCACTTCTCAACAGGGGTCAAGTTCCATAAGGAGATGAAGCATGCTTCCCAAAATACACTTGGCTGCAGCACCCCCAGTATTTCCTCATGCAAGCAAACTGCTATCCCCTACCATTCCCTTTAACACACTCAACACAAGTCCTTCCCAGTATTTCTCAGCAACCTCTCCCAGTATCTTCTGTTCCACCAAAAGCTGAGTAGGATGACCCCCCACTTCTCAGGTGTTGTCGTGGTTCCGCTCGAGTGGGCAGCCGAGCTCCACCACAGCCGCTCTCTCACTCCCCCTCCTCAAAGAGGAATGGGGAGAAAATATGTGAAAAGGGCTCAAGGATTGAGATAAGGACGAGAAAATCACGCAATAATTATTGTAACGGGCAAAACAGACTCGGCATAAGGAGATAGTAAGATTTATTGCCTACAACTAACAAGCGAGAGAAGTGAGAAAACAAAGAAAAAAAAAAACCAAAAGCACCTTCCCCCCCCCATCCACCCTTTTCCACCTCCTCCCCCCGAGCGGCGCAGGGGAACGGGGAATGGGGGTTATGGTCAGTCTACAGCACTTCTTCTCTGCCGCTCCTTCTCGGTCACTCTCGTCCCCTGTGCTGTGGGGTCCCACCCACGGGATGCAGTCCTTGATGAACTGATCCGGCGTGGGCTTCCCACAGGCAGCAGCTCTTCCAGAACTGCTCCAGATATGGGTCCGTACCACGGGGTCCATCCCTCAGGAGAAAACTGCTCCAACCTGGCTCCCCTACGGGCAGCAGCTCCTGCCAGGTCACCTGCTCCTGCGTGGTCTCCTCTCCACGGGCTACAGGTCCGGCCCGGAATCTGCTCCGGCAGGGGTCTTCCACAGGCGGCAGCCTCCGTCGGTGCAGGGCCACCTGCTCCACCGTGGTCTCCTCCACGGGCTGCAGCGTGGAACCCTGCTCCACCGTGGTACTCCATGGGCTGCAGGGGGACATCCTGCTTCACCATGGTCCTCACCACAGGCCGCAGGGGACTTCTGCTCCGGTGCCTGGAGCACCTCTCCCCCTCCTTCTACACTGACCTTGGTGCAAGGCTGTTCTCCCACTCCCTTGACTCTCCCGGCTGCTGTGTGGCGCAGCGTTTTTTCCCTGTCTTAAATATGCTCTCACAGAGGCGCAAAACAACATCGCTTATTGGCTCGGATCTGGAAAACAATGGGGCCCTTCCCAAACATGGGGCAGCTTCTAGATCTTTCTCACAGAAACCACCCCTATGGCTCCCTGCTACCAAAACCTTGCCACGTAGGTGTGCATGCTCTGCCTGGCCAACATGATCTTTTAACCGATCGGCTAACAAGGCAAGGCAGAACAGGTAACTACCATTTTCAATCTATAGCCTTTCCCGTCAGGAGATGCATAGATTTATCCAGCTATCCATTTTCACAAAACCTGCAGGAATCTAATCTTTCAGACCTCAACTCCTGTCAAATCTGTCTGAACCAGGCTAAATGATTCAGAAGTTATTACAGGAGCAGAGATGGACAGAAAGGATAGGTATTATTTTCTTGGGAAACCAAGCTAAAAATATAATTTACATGAAACCATCAGAGTAATTATGTTAGCTAAGTACATGACAAGACAGTCACACAGGAAGATTAAAAAGAAAAATGAAGTCAGAAGAGAAGAGACAATCAGATTAATATCACCCGTAGAGATCAGTTATAGACGTTCCACCTCTATAGCTCTGCTCATTTTCCCTCTGCTGAGTAGCTTTTTACAATAGCAACTATTATAGCTATTTACATTTTCAGTACATTTAGGAAGTTCTTAAGGATTACTGAATGACATCTTGCCTGCTGCAAGAGAGCCATGAACAAACACAAGGTTATTCTGCAACTTCAACACTATAGGGAGAAAGTTTGTGCGGGCAAAGCTTGAGCTGAAGCTGGTCAGTACCACGAGGGACACCAAAAAGGGCTTTTTAAATTATGTTAACAGCAAAAGGAGAACCAGAGGTAACTTTGGTCTGCTCCTTGACAAGGACGGTCACTTCACTAATACGAACACAGACAAAAAACATATTTAAAGCCTTGTTCACTTCTGTCTTCAACACTGATAATGGGCCTTCTACATGTATGTTAGAGGTCTGTGACTGGAGGGACAATGAACTCAAAATCAACTCCAAACTCGTGCAGGATTTGCTGCTCCAGCTGGGTGGATGTAAGTCTATAGAGCCTGACTGGATTCATTTTAAGATACTCAAAGAGCTGGCTGATGTCATTTTAAGACCTCTCAACTATTTTTCCAACAGTCTTAGGAATCTGAAGAGATCCCAGGTGACTGGAAGCTGGAAAACGCTGTCCCAGTTTTCAAGAAGGGCGAGAAAGAAGACCCTAGTAATTACAGGCCTGTCAGTCTTACTTGAATGACTGGCAAAATTATGGAAAAGATTTTTCTGGGAGTTACTGAAAAACACAAGAAATGACCAATGACTATGTTGTCTTGACAGAGGTCCACAATGGGAAAGTCCTGCTTAACAAATTTCCTTTCCTTTTATGACAAGGATCTAGTTGACCAAGGGAAGCCAGTTGATGTCATCTTTTTG
The DNA here is from genome assembly GCF_965140915.1 of Aythya marila. Taxonomy (NCBI): domain Eukaryota; kingdom Metazoa; phylum Chordata; class Aves; order Anseriformes; family Anatidae; genus Aythya; species Aythya marila. Next base: position 112,130,791 of record NC_139044.1, read on the forward strand.
GATTTCAGCAAAGCTTTCCATAGGGTTTCTCACAGTACGCTTCTGGACAAAAAGTGCAGCATACAGCTGGACAAACACATAATGCAATGGGTGAACAACTGGCTGACAGGTCAGGCAAAAAGGCTTATAGTAAATGGGGTTACGTAAGGCTGGTGGCCAGTCAGTAGGGTTCCCCAGGGTTCCATTTCAGCATCAATTCTCTTTAATGATTTCATAAATGACTTGGATAGAGGACTTGAAGTCAGACTAAGTGAGTTTGTCAATGATATTAAATTGGGAGGAGTTGCTGACCCCCTCAAGGGTAGAGAGGCCTTGCAGAGAGGATTCTGCAGCTGGGATGGAGTAATCCCAGAGATATGTGGAGACTGGGGGGACAAGAGTCTCAAGAGCAGGACCACAGGGAAGGATCTGGGGGGTTTAGTTAACAACAAGTTGAATCTAAGTCAACAGTGTGTCCTGGCAGCCAAAAGGGCCAGCTATATCCCGCGGTGCATTAAGCAGAGCATTGCTAGCTGGTCAAGGGAAGGGATTGTCCAGCTCCGCTCTGCACTGGTGTGACCTCACCCTGAGGTGAGGAGTACAGTGTCAGGTGCCAAAATATAAGAAAAACTTAAACGTAAAACTATTAGAGAGAGTGTCCAAAGAAGGGCTACAAAGATGGTGAAGGGTCTAGAGGGGAAGGCATCTGAGGAGCGGCTGAGGTGCCTTGGTGCCTTTGCTCAGCCCCAAGCAGAGCAGGCTGAGGGGAGGCCTCATGGCAGCCTGCAGCTCCCTCATGAAGGGAGCGGAGGGGCAGGCGCTGAGCTCTGCTCTCTGGGGACAGCGACAGGACCCGAGGGGATGGCATGGAGCTGGGACAGGGGAGGGGCAGGCTGGGTGTGAGGGAAAGGTTCTGCACCCAGAGGTGGTCAGGCACTGGGACAGGCTCCCCATAGAAGCAGTCATGGCACCGAGCCTGATGGGAGTTCAAGAACCATTTGGACAATGCTCTCCGACATTGGGTTTGATTTTTAAGAAGTTCTGTGTGGAGCCAGGAGTGGGAACTCCATGATCCTTGTGGGTCCTTTCCAAGTCACGATATTCACAGAATCATCTAGGTTGGAAGAGACCTCTAAGATCACTGAGTCCAACCTCTGACCTAACACTAACAAGTCCTCCACTAAAACATGTCACTAAGCTCTAAATGTCTTTTAAAGACCTCCAGGGATGGAGGTTCTCCACTTCCCTGGGCAGCCCATTCCAATGCCTAACAACCCTCTCAGTAAAGAAGTTCTTCCTAATATCCAACCTAAACCTCCCCTGGCCCAACTTTAGCCCGTTCCCCCTCATCCTGTCACCAGGCACGTGGGAGAACAGACCAACCCCCACCTCGCTACAGCCTCCTTTATGGTACCTGTAGAGTGCAGTAAGGTCACTCCTGATACTATGATTCTCTGACTTTAACCTCACAAGCACAGGACAAACTCCTACTGTGCATTAATTAAAATGATACATTACAACATTCTTTTCTATCACAGAACTGAAAGGCTGTGGTTGCTGGTTGGTTTCTGTGTCAAGAAGGAAAAAAAGATACGAAGAAAATAAATAGTTGCAAACAGAAATGAAGAAATGGGCAATCTGCAGACAAAAACATTGCACAAGCTCTTTTAACAATTTAAAGCAAACATTGCCAAAGTATCCAGATGGGAGGAAGTAGTATGATATTATCTAAAAGGTCTGAAAACTTTTTATTGCATTACTAATTTATACCACTTATGGTAGGAAAAAATCAAATTTAAAAACTCAGAAAAAATATCTCTTCCACAAAATCTATCTTTTCACCATGTTTATAAAAAAAAATGTAGTGATAATGCTTGCAGGCAAACCTTCTTAAGAGACACTGAACAATCTTGGATTAGTAAGTTAGAATGAGATGAGTAACAAGTGAATATTAAAAAAAAACCGATCAGGTAAATTGCGGGACTGTTTGCCTTCTATCGGGGCTAAAAGACATTCAATTAATTCAAGAGGCAGAGTATTTAATAGTGATAAAAGAAAATTTCTTTGCCACTAGGTACCACTACCTCCAAAAGTTTGATGGGATTCCAAAAAAGAATTACAGAGACAGGATTTATAAGAACACCTACAAATTCACTAAATGGGATTTTAAATTAGAAAAATTACAAAGCCTATGGGTTTAAACAACCATTACCTAACTCAGAATTGGCTAAGATGGTATTTTCTTCAAAATGAGGCAGTCCAAGTAATTTTTATTTCTCAAATGTTTGCAGCTTCCTTTTAAAGCATGCAATTGAAGCCAGTGTCAGATTCAGATCAAACTACTCTCCATCCAGAATGTGCACTCCTAAACTACCAATAAAAAAAATTATTAAAAAACAGACACTTGTCTCAGCTCTGAGTAAAGATGTCCTCAAATTCCACAAAAGCTTTTTTAATAGTGTTTGTCAAGTTGCAGTACCTGCCTCTGTCGCAGGTGTGTTGTGAGAATTAATCCAACTCAAATCCCTTTTCTGGAGAGCAGGAGAAAAGAAAGCAGTAGCATAGTAAAGGAATCATGGTTCTGGCAAGACAGTAGCAGCTACTACAATTTTAATGTTAGTATCTGGATGACTTAACATGCAGTACTCACGTTCTGTGGTAACTGACACAGAACTAGGCAAAAATGGAAAGTTATAATAATAAACGTCTTAGGGCATCTGGTCTGCCATGTCCTTTGGTAAGACACTGCTGCAGTCATATGAATGCGTGAAACGCAACAATCGCTGACATTACTGTATCAGAGAGGTCAAAAAAAGAGACTAAACTGATCAAAATCCGACAAAGACTGAGAAAGAAATGCCTTCTGAGAAAGATTACAAAAGACCTTTTTCCTTTCTAAAAATCTTCTGGAAAGCCACTCCCTCCAGACAAACAAAAAAAAACAACCACTTCCATTCCATTATGAAGTAGAACAACAGATTTTCATATAAGAGCAAGGATCGCCATTTAGCTCAAACCATTTAAGAGTATGCAAAATACTACTTATCTGGGAACTAAGTTTTTTTTTTTGCAGCAGTTTATTTCCTTATTAGATCTCCCTGCAGTTCTTTCTACAGAGACCACTAATCACTTTAATTATTGGGAAAAGTCAGTGTGGTGTTTACTTCATATTTCATAAAATGAATTTTATCTAAAACTTTTTTTTTTTTTTTTTTAAAGAGTTTGCATAACACAATACATTCTAATTTTTTTCTTGCTGCAAATGCAATTTTCACATGGACCAGCTATCATATTCATCATACTGCATGAAAGACATCTCCTCTGTGAGGAAAACAAAATCTGCAGTCTATCACTACAGTATATTATTGTTGAATACTGCAAAAAAATGATAAGAATGGCAAATCAAATCTTCCCCGTACAGTTTAGTTATATGTAACATTTACAGAAGGAACTGCAAGAAAATAAAATAATATGCAACATACTCCATCTACTGGCAAGATACAGTAGTAGGACAAATTTTTACTATACAGCATTGTAACAACTAAAGAGATACTGATGTTTTACACACTGAAGTGGACCTAAATCACTGAGCACTTATTAATTTACCAGATGCCCAAAATTTCACATTGCTGATAGTTTCTTTTTCCACACGTACACAAAGGCAAAGCCAGACTCCTCTCATAGGTACCCAGCGACAATAGACAACGGGCACAGATTGAAAAACAAGAAATTCAATTTCAAAGAAAGAAAGAAAAAAAAAACAACATTGCAATGGTGACCAAGCGCTAGAAAAGGTGGCGCAGGCATGTCATGGAACCTCCATTCTTTGAGATACTCAAAACAAAACTGGACACAGCCCTGCTCAGCCTGCTCTGAGCAGGGGAGCTGGACCAGATGATCTTCAGAGGTCTCTCCCAACCACAGCAATTTTATGATTCTTTGATCTTACAACTACTTCCATCAGGCTTTTGACATACGTCCCATTGCATGTTCCCATTGGAGCATTTGCACTTTTCTCAAAATATGCAGTCAATACTGATACGTTTTAAGTCATCTGGGGCAGAACTGTCCCAAATGAATTCTCAGCAACTTCAAGTAATGCAATACTTTTAAAACTCATCTGTACTGTAATACACAACCCACAGGTGTTACTTCAGCAGGGATATGGAAGTTGCAGATTAAATTTAACTCAGGAATATTTATCACCGTGTCTTCAAATAGAACTACAGATCTTGTGCCACATTTCTGATAGCCCATATGGTCTAATCAAATGAAAAAAACTAAAATATATTTAGCAAAATTAAATACATCACAAAACAATAGTTAACTACAGAAATAAATAATATCGCATACAAAATATGTAATCTCAAAGAACAAACCAAAACTAAATCCCATTCTTTACTGTATTATCCCTAAAACGTAAACAGGGATTTAAAATGGGTGAGGCTGCTACGCTATCTGTAATCCACAGCATTTCTAGAGAAGATGCCTGACAATCATTTCCTTATGAGGCTCTCAAGCATTTCATCTGAATTGACTTTTTTAAAGCTGTTTTCTGAAATACTGTAAACAAAGCTCCTAAAGAAATACTTTCATCAAGAAAATAACGTTACTGTTGACAATTAAAACCAAAAACAAACACTAGACCAGGACAAAAAAAATTACCTAAGGAAAAAAAACGAATTCAAATTCAAACAGATATATATATATAAAAGGAAAAGATAGAAATATTTTAGATTTTCATAATTAATTGGAATGTAAAGCTTTTATCCCACGTAACTAAAATACATGAATTGCTGTCCTTGTTCCTCTGCTTCTGTAATGCATTTTAGCCTTCAAAAATCTTAGTTCCTCACCACATTCTCCACCTCTAAATCATCTCTGTTCTGAAATCCCTTCTCTAAACTCCCCCATTCCATTTACACATTTTCAATCCATGTAATTTGCTGCTCTTTGAGCTCCCTTACCATTGGCCCAGTTATTCTCACTCTACCCTAGAGCTCCTTCCTCCAATCCCTCTTCTAGACTGTTTCTCTTCAAAGTTTTTCTGTCTCTACTGACCTTACCACAGTCTGTGTCCATGTGCTCCCCGAATCCCTTCTGCAGATTTGACTGCTCCTCACTTCCTGGTTCTCCCTTCTTGATTACTACATGTACAACAGAACTCCAAGAGTAGCCACCCTGCCCAGACTCATCCTTAAAAGGCCGATTTTCATTTGATTGTATTCCCAAACATCACTGAGCCTCAAATTTTCTTGTCTTACAATCTACCTCACCAAAATACTAGCAGAAAGGGAGCCTTAGCACTAGCTCCTTTTCCATTTATGAACAGGAAAGTTGGCAAGTTCCTTCACTCAATGGCTCTAGTCTTCAAACAGCCACCACTGAACCTACAATACTAGACAAAGAATAGTAGAGGCAGAAGAGCTTCTTTTTATACAATAGTAACCACTAAAAGCTGCTCTTTCTTTCAGAGAGATGTCCACCTCAAAGGTCTACAGCCACTCCTGTTTGCTGCACAGCACCCACAGCCAGGAAAGATCAACCAGAGTTAATCTCCATCTTGGGTTTCAGAGCAACTAACAACATTGAGAATCCCTTCTCTCTGTTTTGCCAAACAAACGCATAACTTTAATTGACATCATCAATACATTATATAACAATTTAGTCAAGCCATAACTCTGTAGAGTTGACTTTAATTCCTTTAGCAGAAGAAAAAAAAATTAGAGTTGTAGGAAATAAAACTATACACCTGTAATTAACTATTTGACATCATTTATATATAAACAACATGCAATTCTGGGCAGTTATCCCCATACCTAGGAACTTTTGTACAAAGGTTTGTACAAAGGAAAAGCATTATCAGGGTGAAGATGAAGACCAATGAAAATCTGATTACTCCACAATCTATGTAGCAGTTTGCCTATCAAGCACCCATTTGATGTTTTTGTGATGATAATAATAGATTCCAAATCTTCAGCAGGAAAGCCATGCACAACTATCAGTATATCCCTCATATACACACTCTTGTAGACTTTATTTTCATCTAACAAAATTTACTGTATTTACCTGTTGTAATCAACTCACCTCTTGAAAATAATTAGCAGTGCCTTCAATTACCTACAACACAGTTAGGCAGTCATACGCTCCTCACAATTCTAGAGACTTTGACCAATTAATTGGACTAATCCAGTAGGCTGCATCAAGAGCATCTTAACATCCTCCATTAATTGGTAGTGACTATTGAAAGCCAATTCCCATAAAGGAAAATACAGTTAAATTTATAACTGCTTTTCTAAGTTTTAGCATAATAACGTATGCGTTGCAGACAGGAAGCAACTAGTGCATGTGACAGAGTAGAAAGCAGCATGCAGATACATACCTGTCAATATACGTGTATACATGCACTAAACAAATCTCAACGCTCAACCAACAGATAACAGATCACCTCATATTATAGAGAAAATAGCTTTTTTTTCCTTTAAAAATGTAATAAAAACTTTATAAAAAGGTTTTTTTTTATTACAAAAATAGAAATTCTACTTCTTTCCAGCTTCTTGGGCAGAAATTTCTTATCAGAAAAAGAGTATTTTTTAAAGTTCCATGTTTCATGCTTAAAATTACTTTCGGACATAATCAGCAAGCATTAGTACAGATGTGTGAAATGTTTGCCATTGGAGGCGCCTGCAATTTTGCACAATTTTCAACCAAGGTACTCACATGCACATTTATTTGCAGAGTTGGGCCACACCGTCATTGTGGGTTTTTGTTTGTTCCGAAATGCCTCTTCAACTCTAGCTTCTGTTTTCCGTACAGTGGAACCATGAGGATTTATTTGTTCTGCTGTTACTGATAAGCCTGCATACAGAAGATAACCATACCTATTTAAATAAACCAAGCTGAAAAAAATCTACTGAATTTTAAAATAAAGTTGGAATACCATGCTGCAATAAGAACACATCAATTAATATTTAGTTGGACATTCAAAAGAAAGATTAGAATCAAGAATATTTGTTTTCTACTGACAAAATAACTTACTTGCTGCATGGTCTTAAAACCGTCAGCTCTGACGACTTAGAAAAATATGACTTTCTCACATTTGGGTCCCCAAAGATTGCACTCTTATCTACATTTCCTCTATAAAACAAATTTGTATTGACAGTTTCAATTTTTCTTAATTTTAACCAGATAATTTAAAATAAGTAGCGATTCATAATGGCATGGTATGCCATGTCAAAAGGAGTATGTGAAGAGAGACTTGCACTGTCATCATGATCTATGTTATGTAAAATGGATGCACTTCAGAGTCAATATGAGCTCTGAGATTAAGAAAAATATGATTCTGCTTTTAACAAAAAGTCTGTTGTGCTTTCTGTAACACAAGTTCATCTCATAGCTTCTACTATTTTCCAGGATTTTTAAATTCTAAAAATGTGCACTTAATATTGGTTACACACATATTAAAGATATAACCACAATTATGAAGTTTCGTACTTCACTAGAACTTCCTATCCATCCACTCTAAGTCGTCTTAAATGTCATACCACATCTCCAAAAGTAACCAGAACAAAATGACCAAGAGCAGGAAAGAAACTCTACAACTGACAGAAGCAGAAATTAAAAGATTCACAAAGGAACTCTCACCTAACAGTCAATAGGTAAAGCACACGTTTCTAGGTACTAGTAAAAGTATTTTAAGCTACATATCAAATAAATTTCTTTACTCAAAACACCCATCACTTCTACCTTGTTATCTGCTGGTTTCAACAAGAAGCTGCAAATTCCAAAATCTAGTATACTTATTTTTTGATTTACCAACTTAGAATTTGTTATCCTTAGATATCCTAGATATCCTCTTTCAACAACAGCACCTCATTTCTGTAATACAAGAACAAGAGATTCTAGTTTAACTTCCAGACACTAATTCTATTACACAGTTTATCATTTTGTTACACTGCAGTACTTTGAGACTCGTCACCAGTCCCAGTACTAACTAAAAATAGCAGATCTGACAAAAGTATAGAAAAGGTACATCTATTCAATACATACTTCTGTTTGGAATTGTGGTGAAAAAATAGCAATGCAGAAAATACCTTCCATTTTAAAGCTATGTACGATTGCTAAACAACTTGCCAAGATAATTGTGAAGAAAATGGATAGAGAACTTTTTAGCCTTATCTTCAGTAGTTCCTGTTACTAAATTAAGAGCTAATAAATGGCACAATTCAGAAAAATCAATGGCTTTCCAACTGGGCAAAGTTTAAAAAGCCTACAAATGTGTGTCACTGGCCTTCTAAACTCCTCTGAGATTAGAAATGCTTGACAAAATTGCCAGAGAATTGGTCAGTAGCCTCCCAGAGATCAGCTTGTTCGATTCCATGCAAATCTCACGTTGAATGTTGAAGTTCTTCCAAACTTCGCCAAGAAAATGTTGGCCAAGATCTGAGTTTGAGGTGTGTTCTTCCTGTCAAGAGGGCAAGTTTCCGTTCTGATGGTCGTATCCACCTACCCTGACTCAATCTCAAACCATAACACTACTTCAACCTCTCCTGAACCTGTAATAATGTAAATTTATGCTCAGTCCAAGAGCTGCTAGTAGATTCATACAGCAAATATCTGGACTTGCCCCTCTCATTGTCCAACATTGGCATTATTGCCCTTCTTTTACAAGGGTCCTGTAGGCAGGCTAAAAATTTTAATTCCAGTAAGGCGTTATGGTAAGATCCTTGAACAAGCTGAGTCCAGACACCTACTTGGTGAAACATGGGCACAAAGTCTCTTTTCTTCCACCAGACTTTACACATCAAGGGAAGGAATTAATCTTTAAAGGAAGATTAAGAGAGATGCTTAGGGCACTCCAACCTGAAAAAAGGCAAGTTGTGCATTATACCACAATGCCCACTCTCCGTGACCTGTCTCAACATTCATTTAAGGCCTTGCTTGGAAATCTCTTGTTTATATTAAAAAGAAGTACTTCAGCATTCAGTTACTCACACAGTCTCGTATACTAGTTAGGAACAAGGCTGGCTGCCTGTTTCAACATGATTTCATTGGGTAGATCCACTCAGGCAACAGCCTGGTATGAGTAATGACCCTTGCATGCAGGCAATGAGTTGCACAGAAATCTGTCTACACTGCTTACATATATATATATTTTTTTTTTGGTTGGTTGGTTGTTTTTTTTTCCCCCAACTAGATCAACACTGAAACAATTCACTATTTCAAAGCATACTCTTATTGTGAAGAAGAGGAACAGAATGTCATCTAGGGATCACTCCTATACCTGGCCTTCTGGTAATCAGTCCAACAAAGAAAACAGAAGTCCCTTATGTCCTGGTTTCAGTTAGCACAGAATTAATTTTCTTCCTAGTAGCTGGTGGAATGCTGTGTTTTGGCTTAGGATGAGAAGAGTGCTGATAACACCCCGATGTTTTAATTGTTAAAGAGCAGTGCTTATACCAAGCCAAGGACATCTCAGCCTTTTGCCCTGTCCTGCCAACAGGCAGGCTGGGGGTGCAGTAAGAGCTGGGAGGGGACAGACCCAGGACAGGTGACCCAAACTAGCCAAAGGGGTATTCCATACCATCTGACGTCATGCTAAACAATATATAGGGGTGGCTAGCCGGGGGGAGGGGGGCCGGACTGCTCGGGGTTAGGCTGGGCATCGGTCAGCAGGTGGTGAGCAATTGCATTGTGCATCACTTGTTTGTACATATTATTATTATTTTCCTATTATCACCATTGTATCATTATTATTATTTTTGTTATTATTATTTTGTTATTATTATTTTCCTGTCTTATTAAACTGTCTTTATCTCAACTCACGGGCTTCACTTTCCATTTCTCTCCCCCGTCCCAGAGAGGGAAGGGGGAGGGTGAGCAAACGGCTGCGTGGTGTTTAGCTGCCGGCCGGGTTAAACCACGACACCTTAACAGCCTTGTGGACATCCAATCCAAAGTAGAAAATACAAGCACATGCCTTTGCTGTCCCTCGTGCTCTAAACAGGGTATGTCAGAAGCCTAGAACAGTAGATGCACTGTGATTTTATGGGTCTATTGTCTTGCTGAGCATATTCTGTTGGGCAAAATGGGAGTAATGGCAAGGGTGATCAACTTCTGTATGCCTTCCACCCAATACAACTACCAGTTCCAAGATTACATGCCTGAAGTGCTATCTTCTTGATGTTCTACATCACAGTATTTGACAATACTCGTGCTCCAGGGATAGGACAATCTCTTGGGCTTGTCTTTCAGCTTGAGTTTTCCTCATACCTCAAGAGCTGCATGCTTTTTCCTCATTCATAACCAGTTAGTCCAACACATCTTCTTCCATGCATTCCAAATCTTCCGTCCTTGCTAATCCAGTACATGATCTTGGCCTTCCGCACTCTGCTGCTGGACCATCCAGGGCTCATTTGTTCATGAAACTAACAGAATGTGGTCCAAAAGGACAAGCCTCTTTGAAACATGACTTGCAGGTTATCTGTGACCCTGTAACTGTCTCTGTGCCAATGTCTGAAATGCACTTGGAAGCCCATCCACTGTCACGTGTCAGTCAGCTCTTGTCAGTCACAAACTGCTGCTGCTAGTCATAAACCTGTACATGTATCTGAAGGTCCACTTACCGGCATCAGACACCAACAGTACACTTTTTCTGATGTAAAAAGTTCATAGCATGACAACATCAGCCTTAATTACAGCTTCTGAACACCCACCTCTTGCAAGATCAGCAGGTTTTGCCCCCGGAAGTTTGTATTATTTGGTCGCTGCCGCTAAAAGGAGGGCAGCATTCCAGTCAGCTCTTGGGAGGCTTGCAAGGAGCAACTACAAGCTATAGAGTCACCCTCTGTAACAAAGAGCTCTTACACACAGTTACTTTTAACCTCGGAAGCAATAACCTTTTGCAATCATGGGGGACTCACAATGGATAATTAACTGAGCATAACTCTCAGCGTGACACTAAGGCCAGAATTGTGAACAGTCTTACACTTTTAATAGGAAAGTACAGAAGAGAAAAGAAGGCATTATATTAGTTCAATTTTACAACCACGGTGAATTACAATTGGTTCTCTTATCCACAATCCAAGACGCGCATTGGAAACTTGTACAGAATTAGACAAAAATGCATGACTGAATGGGAAAATAAAAGGAACCCTATCTGTTTAAACCTGAAAAAGAGAAAGCCTACAGACACTTGCATAGTTCAAAGACATTTATTAATAAAGGGTCTTCAGTCTACTGAAAAAAGTATTTCAGGAACCTGCAAACAGCAGTTAAGACTGGCCAAATTCTACCTAGAAATCAATGCTTTTTTTTTTTTTTTTTTTTTTAAACCAAAGCAAGAGCTGAAGCAGAAAACAACTTAGCAAGGCAAAGCTAGAATTACTGAAATCAGTAAGCCTTAAATCAGCACGAGTTTTGATTCTAATGTTATACTTCAGTAGTTTTCAACCTTTTCCAATTTTCACAAAAAAATTCCAGGAGGTACAGAAACTTTCATGTAAACGAAGACCTGCTGGCAGTGTGTTTGGGTTTTCAATTACCTCTTCTGGTTATTTTAGAAGCCGTCCACAGCCTTGGAAGTCTGTGGACTGCAAACTGAAAACAACTGCAGTGATTTAAACAAAAACTGAGTCACGGATAGCCTCCAATGGAGGGAGCTATAATTCCCGGTTTGGGACTAGTAGACTGTCAAACCTCATTTTCCCCTCAGTATGGATTTAACAGTATTTCTTGATCCAAGAAGTCAACATACTATCACTAGGCGTACATTTGTAAACATGCTAGGGTGAAAGGAAAATCCACTGTTCTAAATGTCATTCACCTTGTTCTTAATTGTTACTACGCTGCATTACAAGGCGCTTTTAGAACACAGCTCTGGTGTCACCACACCTTCAATTAGCATAGCAGTCCTAATGTTTATCTGTTCACTGTGTTCAACAGTGCTTTTTGTAGCAACAGGCTATCCATGCTTCTTTACAGAGGGATTGTGCAGTATCAGACCCAGTCACACAGTTGGAAGGAAGAAGTAGACAAGTTTCAAGTTCAGTCAACCTTTAACAGCTACTGCCTGAGTCCCACATGCACTCCATTTTTCATCTTAAATTTAAATTTTCTTATGGATGTTTGTAAATTGTCTTCTATCTTACTTATGTTGAGCTATAACAAATGAAGCTAAACATACCTCTTTTTCTTCTTGCTTCCTTGATTTCTTCACACATCTTATTAAATTCTGGATCCAGTTCAGCAGCAATGATAGCATGAGCAGTGTCCTTCAACGTACAAGCTCTATGTCTAATTATTTTATCTAGACAAAACAGGACAGCACATTTGTAAAGTATTTTAATAAATGTGATAAAATTTATCATTTGTGTGTAGGTTTGTATTGTATATTACAACATTGATATAGATGAAACTAGAAAGTGTTATAAAAGTATGAAAATAGAGATGGATCAATACCATAGCATGCTCAAAAATTACAACCCAACTATTTAAAAGTAGTTTTCCAAAGTACAAATTGTTAATTCAACCAATAGTGGCATTTCTAAAACAAATGAGAACAGTGAAAGATTAACACACTTAAATCAAGTTGCAATTCTTAAATCAAGTTGCAATTCTAGCCAGTTTCCAAAGGCAGAACTAAACAGAATAACTGAGTACGCTGTGGTGTCCCAAGTAACAAGAGATTTGTCCAGGTTTAAGTTTACTCACTGAGGTCTAGTGACTTTCATATACTGCCTGCAAAACTATATTTGTCATCCCCTGTAAGGCTGATCTGGATTACATTCCTCACTTTTTTTTCTCCAAACCGTATTCTTTAATTTATATTTAACAAATACTAGAAAATCCAAAATCTTGCTTGAATGGATTACTTTATTGCTGATCTCAATTAGTTATTTCTCATTTCAATCCATTGAGAAAGAATGGCCAGAAATGAAAACGTAGCAAACTTGAAGCTCATTTCTATCTGGGGAACAGGACAAAGTACTGCCCACACTAGAAGCCTACATGTGACTCATGAAAAAACATTTGTACAGAGAAAACCTGTTCCCATGTATTTGAAATAAACAAAAGAAATTCTTCCAATACTGTTGAAGTACTTGAAATTTGAAAAGTAATTGTAACTTAGGAAGTAAACCTGTACAGAAAACTGGTATCTAGAATGCTGCTTTTCAATGAGATCTACAACACTTACTATTTACTTTTAGTACGAACGTATTTAATTTGCCAATTCATCCATACTGAATTACTTTTTCCAGCTGATGGAGATACTTCAACAGCAAACACCAATATTAATGTCTACAACATAATTTGCAGATTTAATCTGTTTTAATCATCACTAAAGACAACAATTAAGAATATCAATGAACATTTATTAAACATGGCTTATAAACTTAGAAACAGCAAATTTTACAGATGGAAAAACTGCTGAGTCAAAAAGGATACCAGTATCCAGCCCAATTGAGCCCTACATATTTTTTCTGGGGAAATCTACTACTGTTTAAATTGGCTGGAAACTAGAATCTTTTTTACCCACATGTATCAGTGAAGCATTTTGTTTTGTGATTGCAAAAAATAGATCTGCATTGTTCGCAGGTGTAATTGTGCAATTCTAGACTTTAAGAAGTCAGTCAGAAAATAAAGTTTAACAAATCCTCCCAAGAGGAGTGGGAAAAAAGCCTCTAGACTTTGAAGCTGTAATGAGAGCAAGGAGTTTAGGTTAGGTTTCAGATTTTGATTAGAAGCTTACTGTTGAAGCAACTCCCCCCAAAACAAGGTTTGTCCAGTCATACCAACATATTGTACTAACAACTCTACTCGCCTTTAACACGGTAGTTACATTACCCTACGAAAAAGCATCAACGTAAGCACAAATTCATTCACACTACCACAGATTACTACACCACTGGCTGTTTGATATCAAACATTACAGAGGTACAGTTTCCCAAGTTTAGACCAGCCACTTTACTGAAGGCAACACCACAATGTGATCCCATGCTGGCAAGTATTATTGAAGGGAGTATTCAATTGAGTTACTGCTTTTCTCATGTCCTGTGATAGACAAGGCTTTCCTTGTCTATCAAGACAATCCAAAGATGCAAATGCTAATATGTCTAATCCACAAAGTTTGTTCTTTTGTTGTTGCTGTAAACAGTGTCAAACAATGAAGGGCAAAGCAAAGTTCTCCTGCAGAAAGATCCTGCAATTTTATAGCAAAGTATGGAGGGGTGGGAGAGGAGAACGGGTAGAAGCCAGTTTGGATATCTGTACTGCATATAAAAACCAGTACTCATCACCTTTCCAAACTGAACAGAACCAGGTATAGCATGATTCTTCTACAAACTCACGCATGAAAGAGGCAAGAATATATGCCTAGATTTTAAAAAAATTGAAATTTATAGCTTAAATAAACAGTTAATGGATTTGAACGCATCTAATGCTTACTCGGAATAGAAATGACATGCTGTTTCAGCACTGCATTCACACAAAAATCACAAGAAATCTTATACGCCAGAAGAGCAATATATCATCAGTCTGTGACAATGCAGAGGATAGAACGATCTTTCAATTACCTTCTCAATGAAGAGAAACTCCAATCTATAACTGAACAAAGAAAGAGCCAGATCCATTTGTCCCAGCTCAGTCCCAAAGACAGGAAAAAACTAGAACAGTCCTGCTTTGGTTCCCTACATATACTTCCTATATATATTTTTGGTTCCCTAAGTATATTTCCAAAAACTCTTCCTCTTTGGACAGGATCAATGAGAAGTTCTACCACTACACGTTCCCCAAGCTGTTTTTGCTACATTATGTACTCTGAAGCACAGTATGATGATCTGACCTTCAAAGTCTGTTCTTTGGAGGTAGACGCACTGCAGGAATTCCCTGGGGTGCCAGAGAGAAGGGCACTGGTGGGATGCCCCCAAGAGCATGGTAGAGCCCCTGCCCTGTTGCTGTTGGGCAGAGAGAGGGGACCAAAAAGACAAGAGGGTTGGAAGAGTCCCAGTTCAGCATCATAGGCAACCGCCCTCCCTACCTACCTCACTTCCCCAGGTGCCCCTCCGTTACTACAGGGTTTAAGGCCCTGGATCCTGAAGGAGAGGTATAGGTGAGGATGTGGTGGAAGGTCTGCCTATTTATAAGCTCATTTTTATTGTGTTCAGTTCTGGGCCCCTCAGTTCAAGGACAGGGAACTGATTGAACATCTAGCACAGAGCCACGAGGATGATTAAGGGAGTGAAGCATCTCCCTTAATGAGGAAAGGCTGAGGGAGCTGGGTCTCTTTAGCTTGGAGAAGAGGAGACAGAGGGGTGACCTTATTAATGTTTATAAATATGTACAGGGTGAGTGTCAGGAGGACGGAGCCAGGCTCTTCTCAGTGACATCCAGTGACAGGACAAGGGACAATGGGTGCAAGCTGGAACACAGGAGGTTCTGCTTAAACATGAAAATAAACTTTTTCATGGGGAGGGTGACAGAGGACTGGAACAGGCTGCCCAGGGAGTTGTGGAGTCTCCTTCTCTGGAGACATTCAAAACCTGCTTGGACACATTCCTGTGTGAGCTGAACTAGGTGTCCCTGCTCTGGAAGGGGGACTGGACTAGATGATCTTTGAAGGTCCCTTCCACTCCCTACCATGCTGTGATTCTGTGGAAACTAACCAAGCCCACAGTTTCGAATGGTCTAAGAATGAGAACAAAGGATGTGTATTAATGCCAGTTTTTCCCAAAGCCCATCATTAAGTCACAAACATATGGCAGCTGCATGCAGGAGGTATGCCTCATAGTCCTCACCATCTCAACAGGCACTTTTCAGAGACATTCAGAGAATCCCAAGTGTCCATCAAGGCTTTGATTAGTTCACATCAATTACGCATTAGAAGCCCTCAAGAAACATTATCAAGAACGCACTGAATCTTTTGCTGAATTTTATCAGTGTATTTTTTTTTTAGTTGTAATGCAAAATGCATCCTGTATTGAAGAAATAGTTACTTTTCTACAGCTATGAGCTAGCACTGGTTTCAAAAGGCACATGAAACCAGTAAAACACAACTTTGGGCATCACAACCTGACAACAGTAATTCTTTTCACCTGACACCAGCATTGCAAAGCTAAGATCTGACACTACAGGAATTACTCTGCAAAACATTTCTGTATAAATCTGCTTGAAATTACTAACTGCAAATCCACAGTACGATAGCAAGCACTGATATGTAGAATTACACCATAATTTTGAAAATAACCAAGTATATCAATGTTCTCAACATTCACTTTACAGCTTAGAAGTACATGAAGAAGAAGAACAAGGAAGAAAAACATCACCGAGAAGTCTAGGTTAAAGAAATAATTATACAGAGTACTATTCTAACCTGAAACCTGATGTCTGTTAGCAAAATAAGAAACAAAGTCTAACAACAGAACTACTGCAGCTACAGGGAACTCATCTGTAGATCAACAGCAAATTTCAAAGCCTTCTATTTGACTAGACTCTACTATAACTAATCCATATACAAGACATTTGCAGAGCCGCAATAAAATCAGAAATTTGAGAAGAAAAATATGGGCAATTGGGCTATAACCTGGCAAAACGATTTCACAAAATGCAATGAAATCTTTTAAATTGATTTTAAGTGAACTTTTCAATGCGTTGTAGTGCATTTGCAGAAGGACTTAGATTTCCAGGCATCACAAATATTAAATGCAAATAAATTAAAGGGCATTCCTTTTGCATTTTATATGTCTTATTGATGATTCTGGAAGCTGCCAATTAAAGGCTTTCTTTTGACAATGGATGCTGTATGGTGGCCCTTGCAAAAAAGTACACAATATGCTCCTTCCTCCGTTTTGAGCGTGAGCAGCTTTTACACACATTTCGTTCTATAAATTTTAACTGAAAGCACAGCATGATATTTTGTCAAGACAATAGCTTCTAAATCTCTCCTAACCAGCTGCAACTGACTTCTCTGCCTGATGATTTATCTTGCTTTATTTCTATCCCCAAACTGATAGCGCTTAATTTCTGTGGGTTCATTTCATATCCTAAGCCAATAAGGAAATAAAAGCAGACCACTGCCAGATTGTGTGCAGGATCCTCTGCAGAGCTCTTCAAATTACACTGCTTTTTTGTTGTGTATACAAAGTCAATTCGCTGAAAAGGAGCAAATTTTAAAAAGGAACTACAAAACCTATTTTATTAGAAAACAACTCTAAGTGCTGTAGCTCTTATAACGTCCCCCAGTGCTCCAAATGACTTGAAACACTAAAAGCACAGACCCTTAGGAAATTAGTTTGCTTATCCTAATTGTTATATAACACGCAGCTTATTTAGATGTTCAAATAGTAACCGAGAACGTGACTGAATACCAGGCTTTCAGTTTAGGTTGGCTGAAAATGAAGTAAATCTTACCTCCAGGATCTTTGTCTGGGTTGTACTCCAATGCATTGCTGCAGATCAGATCAATATCCGTTAGGAAATCCTTGGCTGTTAAATAGTTGTGTTTATCAATTTTGGTTATTACTGTTGATAGGTCCATTGGCTCTTTAATAACTTCAAGGTAATCTGAAACCTATAATCAAACAGCATACAGAAATGACACAGGACCATATCTGGACCAACACTGCCATTTTCACATCTTTACATTCTTATACATTCCACATACTTGGCTCTAATACATTAACTAAACACAGGTTCACTAATAAATAAAATTTATGCTGAAAATTGAAGTCTTATCAGAATAAATAAAACACACGATTTCCAAAATCACCTTCAGTAGCTCAATTTATCTTTCAAAATGGATTTAATGGTATTTTTGAGCCACAGCATTTAAACTGTGGTTTATGTTTCACAGTGTTATAACACTGTATTGAGCTAGAAAGGAAAAAACAACCAGCCTAACTCAAACCCCTAAGAAAAACTAGCAAAACTAGGGAAGGCGTATTTTATTCACCTCCTAAGCTCTCATTAAAGCGAACAATCAAATTATCATA
This sequence comes from Aythya marila, assembly GCF_965140915.1. NCBI lineage: Eukaryota > Metazoa > Chordata > Aves > Anseriformes > Anatidae > Aythya > Aythya marila. The sequence goes on from NC_139044.1 coordinate 112,148,757, forward strand.
TTTTGAGTATATTCTGTTAATTAGTTCCTTCAACCCCCCTGTATAAAAAACAAGCCAGTTTTTACTGATCAAAGACATTACACTGACTTTACAGAAGGGCAGTCTAAAGAGAAAGCATTGTGTCAGAGTTCACAGATTACTACAAGCTTAGCTCATAAATGGAAATTTAGCATCCACTAGGGTACGCTGAACAGTATTTAACATAATTAATGGTACCATAAGGGGCTAAAGCTTGACAGTCAAATGTATCAGCACAGCTGCTGTAACAAAGTTCACCCAAAAAAAAGCTGTGAATTTGTTATTTACTTCTAGAAGAAAAACCTTACAGTTGCATGTTTCAATGCAAATAAGATTACAATCAATTAAAAATACTGGCAGCCTCAGGAGCAGCATTATTTTTTTTCCTTTTGAAACCACCCGTGTATGATGGTGGCTGCCAAAATAGCAAACAGTTGCATACATATTCAGATCAAACAGCAATGTCTCTGCAAGTTTTTTTTGTTTGTTTTTCAATGTGTCTGTAGATATTCACAGTGAAATATATTACTAACATGAATGCTTTACTTCAGTGGACAGCAGTCCCAATTCCTTACATATACAACTTAAAATTTATGATGAAAAATTAAAATGGCAGTTTTATATATTTTTTTTAATTCAATGGAAAATCTCCTTATGTCTCCCTCTACAGAAACATGATGATAATTAGTTCGGTGATTGGAAAGCCAAACCATGGGCTTCCTCTTCTTGTTAACTCATCATCAGAAAGAATCATCACTGGAAATTGTAAACATTGCTCTTGAATTAGTCAGGAAAATCCTTGACTTGTCACACAGCAGCATTCCCTCTGCAATGCAAGCAGGAGTGGAACAAGCTTAACACATTTCCTCACAAAGTCAAGCAGACAGGCTCTTGTACAAAAGGATAGATCTGTGCTTAAAAGCACCAAGTGGGACAAAAAGGATTACATTTCATTTCTAGTGCTGTCATATATTAGCAGGATTTTGGCAAGTCTTTAAATAACAAATTCACATTTCATTTCTCCATCTACAAAACCAAGACACTGGTTTGTTTTTTGTTTTTGTTTTTGTTTTTTTCCATGTCCCTATTCATGCATGTTTTGATTGCAAGATCCTTGGGGGAAGAAACTACCTTTACTCTGAGTATGAAGGGGTGAAGGGGTCCCTACAATGGACCTCCAAAGCAGTTTCATAGTAAAAAATAAAAATCATTACTCCTCTGACCATGCTCACACTGTAAACTGCCACATTCAAGAGCTCGTCAGTCTTTCAAAAGCAGTTACACAACACTGATGAAAGCTCACATTAAGAGGACTGAATGGGACAATAAAAAGATGCCAGTTTAGTCAATGTGGAATTTACACTGCGAATCTGCTTTTTACAATGCTGTACTTTAAGTGTCCCATATTTGTCTCTTAATGGCTTCCAAAAGAAATATCTCGCAAGAAACAACCAACCAAAAAGAACAAAAAAATACCTCTAACTAACAAACTTGCAAAGCTTGCAGTGGGCAAGCATTTCATTTAAAAGTCAGGCTAAACCATATTCATTTCATATACTAGCATCTAGAAATAGATTTGCAGATCGAACTCTCTTATCAGTTAGGCACGCACACTCCACATTCGACCAGATAATGCCTTATAATGTGCTACCATCTGCAATTAATGGCATCCACAAGCATTACAGCTGTAATTATTCAACAATATTATTAACGCTCAATATGTTATGGAACACAGATCACTTTCCCAATATTATCAAGCACATAGGATTATTATGTTGTAAGAGCTTTGCTTTCAAATATTTCAAGTCTAATAGGGACAGGAGTAGCATTTTTAAATGCTGACTTCAGTTAGGAAATTGACAGGAATGGACACATTTTTTCAATAGGTCACTGGTACAGCCAAAGAAGATGCTTGAACTGCTTGCGTCACAGTTCATGAGGCTGTGACTATCTCACAGCTAAAACTGGCATTCTAGATAGAAAAGATCATGGATAAAACATTTGTTTTGCCTATTAACTTATCCATTTCCCTTTTAAAATTGGTATTCTTTTTCTAATAGTTTCAACTTCATTGTTTGCACATTACTGAAACAAGACCTCTTCAATATCCACCGGTTTGCTGAAGATGTTAAAGCGTTTGTCTGTGGCCAGCCTCTTGGTAACATCCCTGAGAAACAATCGCAGCTCTCTCAATGTGTTCTCTTCCTGGTCCTCCATTCGCTGTTTTTCTGCTTCTGACAGCTCACGGGCAGGACAGGGCAGTGCAAGCGGAAGAACTTCCATAGCATGAAGAGCTAGGGAAAAAAACAAGTCAGACAATGAAAGTATTAACAGTGTACAATGAAATTTGGAGTGGCATTATCTTAAAAAACATTTAATCTGCCTCATCGATACACCCTTAGCCCCCCAGTTCTCCATTTTCTAAAGTGGATAATCCTCCAAGCCACCCTCAAAGTAACATGCAAGAAATTTATTCTGGGCATTGAAACACTGTCACATATTATTTACAGTGTCATTTACCCACAACTTTTGAAAAAGTTAGGTATCACAAAACAAAACACTGTGATCACATTATTATTGGTTTGACTGTAATTTAGTTTACCAGCCTGTTTCCTTCTTGGTGGGGGCATTGCTGCCTCATCAAGAATTAACCCTTTGAAAAACTGTAATCTGTCTTCTTCAGTTGGTCTTTGAATATAAAAAACCTCTTCATACTGGATTCTGAAAATACATTTCACCTAGAAAGAAAATAATGCTACATGAAAATTGAGCCTCCACTGCAAACCACACGATTAGTGATCCTACTAAAACACAAGTCACAAACTTTTCAAAGTAACTACAGGAAAGAAGATAGTAAATAAGATAGAAGATATAGTAAGCTCTACCTAAAGTTGTGCACATAGCCTAGGGAAAACAAATGCATATAGTTCTTACAGAATTTACTGTAATAACTGAAGTGATTGCAGCCCATCATCCTAACAATGGTCAACTTTGCGGTAAAGAGAAAGAGTAGGTGAATAATTAAAGAAAATATTGAGAAAAAAATAGAAAAAGTGTGTGTACAAACACACACATATATGAACTTCAGAAACATCAACTAAGTTAAACCTTTAAACTACATGACCATGTAATTACATTGGAGTATTTTCCCAAGCAAGTTTTTCCTTAGCTTCGTCTAGATGTGCATTTGTAACCAGATACGTTATAGGAATTCCATCACTGCCTTCAAGAAAACCCATTGTGGTTCCCTTATAGAAACACTGTCACTTCTAAACATTAAGTGTATTTCAAGAACTACCTTGTCTTCTCAGCAAAGCAGAATAGAGATTATGAAAATCAGTAGCATGGAAGTACACCTCCCATTAAAGAAAATTACAAACTTTGTATCAGCATTACATTTTCAGGTAGACGTATTTTAAATTAAGTGAGAAAAACAGTGCAAAGCAGTATTTTTTACATGACCATGACATGCCATGGCATATATATCCCTAATAATGCTTCCTTCCACAATAAACTTACCTCTTCAGGCAATTCACTATACATGGACTCAGAGGTAGACAGTAGAAATATAGGGGAAAAAGATGGTATATCTTGCAGCAAAGTTAGAAAAGTAGCTCTCACAGTTTCACTGACAGCTTCCCACCAATCACCAATATGAGGCATGTAAACAATACTTGGTACTGTTCTTCGAGCTTCACGAAAGATCTAATTAAAAGAAACAGTGATATTTAAACTAAGAAATTGTTATCCCTTGTGAGAAATAACATTTTTGCGGACTAGGAAGTGATTCACGTTTCTGGTATTTTGTATATGAATGTTCCAGTAAAGTAAAAATTATCTAATGATAAAGGCTTTCTGAACAAATGCTTGTGACTGTTAGCTGTATCATTCAATTATTTTATGTCAATGTGCTAGGGACTACAAAAAAACTACTTACCATGTGTAATTTAAAAATTCGTTAAGACTGAACAGTCAAGATGAAAATTAAACTCGTTTGCAATCCATGAAAAAAGTCAACCACACAGTTTTAAATCCTAAAGCATATAAAACTAAGTAATTGAGCATAAAACCACTGCACACCAGTTTATACACAAGCTAATAAAACTGAACATTGGGAACCAAATACCCAGATTCAGCTTACTTGACATTAGGTATGTGACTAAGGGGTCAAGTTAGAAAAGTAATTACACTCACTAGTCAACAGAGAGATCTGAATCACCCTCTAGGGACCCTTTTATTTTAAATATTAAAATTGAAGGAGCCTATGAAAACCTGGCTTTTATCTAACATTCCAGTTAGCTGCCTTTATTTAGATGCAAATAATCTGTTCCAGAATTACATAATTTATTCATTACAAGCGAATTTGAAATGTCACCTGTGCACACGATTCTTCAGGCGTTTTGGCACTGACTGAATAAAGTGCTGGCAGATCTAGCCTGTGTACAGAGAATTTTTCCAGAGTGTGCAATAGTGCTGGAGCAAGGTGCGAAGTTTGACCCGAACCCCTCTCTCCAGATAGCAGTAATCTTGGTCTGTAAGAGGTTGGCTGGTGATAAGCTGACCTGTAACAGACAATAGTTACAATTAACATGACAATGTTATCAATGGAAATATATATACATTAAAAAAAAATCAATTGCAGTCTTATTTGAATAGGGGATGGTTGTTGTTTTGTTGGTGGTTTTGTTTGTTTTGCTTTTTTTTTTTTTTTAAAAAAAAAAAAAAAAAAAGAATCCAAAGGAGAAACAATGAACAGTAGCTTCCTACAACAGCCTAAGAAGATTCAACTAATTCGAGAACATCTCAGCACTACTCCAGGTCTCAGTAACTCCAACTTCATCTTCACTACAATTTTATTCAAACTCATCTGCATTAGTATGCACATCATTAAATTCATACAAATGTTAATTATAAGCAGTTTATTTAAAGGCAATTCCTTGATCATATAAAAAGACTTTCATGTGAATGGACTTTCAGTGAAGTTAACTATTTAGTGATGTCAAGATCAGTCTGAACTACCAAAACATCTCAACAGCAGCCTCAGGATTCCCAGGTTCACAAATTCATCCTTTACCAAAGCCATGCAACATTTCCAAAAAGAACATAACGTTTCAATACTCTACTTAAGGACTAGGAACTGAAATAGGCCCTGGAATAATACAGTCACTGTTTACATTCTATTCTTACATTAATTAGATTTTCAAACAGAAGAAAGAAGAAAGATTTTAAAGGAAAAACTACAAAGGTAAACTTATTGTAATTTTTGGTGTCAATAATAAATCCTAAGGAGTTCAGGTAAGAATTTTTGTTTGGTTAGGGTTTTTTTGCCCTATTTTGAGGATGAGTGAAAGACAAAGAGAAGCGTTCAGTTTTTCCATGAAGAGTCTTTTCTGTTTATAGTAAATTGATTATGAAATAATACAGTTAATTTGCATTTTCTCTCATTAAGGCATTTTTTATCTGAGTATCAATCAGCTTGCGCAGTCAAACAAGACCTAATGATTTCATTTTGAGCTAAACGGTTACTAACAGCTGTGAACAGAGCTGACCTCTTTGGCTTTTCAGTTCTCATAGTGGAGGTTACAGACATAGACGACAATTATAAATACCAAGATATATTGTCAGGATTACTTACTTCACAAAAATAAGCAGAGTCTTCCAGATTATTTTACTGAGACACATCCACACAAATATATATTGTTTTTCTGTTTTCTCGTTCCCCCTCCCTCTTTCACAACAAAATCTTAAAGTATTAAAACTCTTGACCATGCACCTCTGGGAGAACTTAAATGGTTTGTAATTAAAACCTTATATTTAAGCTCAAATTTCCGTAAGTGCTGTTCTGGCATCATTCTTTAGCACACAAAAAAATTTAACATTTTTCCACAAGATGGCTCTACTAAGCAGTAGAGCTATCTACTACTGAGCAGTTCTCCTAACTTCACTTTCTTTATTAAGCAGACTCCCCACAGAACATAGTAATATTTCTTTTGCTTTTAGTTTGAATAGTTTTAAACCTTCTCATTGGTAATTACTGTAGCTAATCCAATTTAAACAGGAAAGATTCAACGAAATTTCACACTTTCCAAATTTCCATGATTAACAAGGAAAAACATGTTAAAAACCCCAAAAGTATAATTATATAACCTATCCAAACAGCTGCATACACCGAAGCTCAGCAGTGCTTCAGACCAAGACAACTGGTCTGACAAACAATTTATACTGTCATTTTAACTTTTTCTACAGAGTTAACCTCTAAATCTTTTCCTCCAAAACATTTCCCAATACTTCTCCTTCCTAATTCTTAGTCTTTCAAATCAATATTGTTACAAATAGAGAATTAACGTTAAGTTCCTTATTTCTAGGCCACATCTGTCTGTTGCAAGCTATTTCTGATTGCCATGTTTAGGATGTGGCCCTTCCAAAAACCGTTCCCATCTAAGAACTCCTATTTGTACACTTACATGTTTCTATCCCACGAAACCATTGCCAACACATCTTTATTACCTCTGCTGAACTAAGAATGCCATCGTTTTATCTTTCTGGTTAGAGGCATTAGAGAAACACTCACATCGTAAAATGAAGGTAGGGTTTATGTATAGCAGCTGATGACTGTTTCTTTGGTGATCCTGAGTGACAGCTCGTCTCAAAAATCGATGAAGTATTCTCATCTTCACTATCATCTAATATTAGACTTGGTACATCTGTTCCAAGAAATATATTAATTAGAGGCTTATTACTTATACTTGCAACAAACAAGGAAAGGCATTACAATTTACTTCAAGGAAATTATAACACTTATTTTCAAGAGTAGACAAAAGTTACAACTATCTAAATATCAAAACACAAAATAATAGATACTTCACAAAACAAAACAAATTAAATGCTGTAGAAGTCTAATCATCATTACAATTTATTTTTAAACCATCAGGCAGAACAATTTCACAAATACAAAAAAAGTTTAACTTGTTACTCAATGCTTCCTTTAGTTTAATGTCACTGCTAATCATTCTTCAAGGCTGACATTATAAAATCTGGAATTCCTCAGATTATATAGAATTTTGCATTTCTTTGTTACAAGTGCCCAAATTTTTACAGGTAGTCTTCTTCCAAAATTATTCTCAGCATAATCACCTGGACAGTGTGTGTTTCCAAGGGATTGTTTTCTACCCTCTGATAATTTGCCAAACGCATCAACCTACTATTTATCACAATCCACGCAACTAATTCCATGTTCATATCCAATACTTCGATCTATGCGAACTCCTTTTCTTATATATTAACATAATGAACTGAAATAATTTCTATATAGCCCTTCAGAAACAAAAAGCTAAAACACTGATCACATTCTAAAGACAGCCTAGAGGGACAAAGAACTGCTAAAAAAAACACAAGTTTGGCATTAAATGAAAACAACCAGTTGGCAGAAGAGCCACACATTTGAACATTAGGTTCCCCTAAATTAGCTACCCAAGCTGCCATGGGATGAAGAGTAGACTGCTGCAATTAGATAATGGAAAATAAACTGTTGTGAGATCTTTATGTGCCCCTTGGAAAGGAATTTCGTTGATGTTACCCTAAATAAGCCATTCTCATTCCCTTAAGAAACCAGTCTGCATGGACAGGGTGAAAAGTAGGAACAATGCAGATAGGAGACCTCGAGTGGAACAAAAAGCTCTGCAATGGCCAGGCAGAGCTTCTGAGAGCTGCTCTAAGTCCTGCTGCTGTGGGGTGACCACCAGACATCCTAACAGCGGCTCAAGATGGCCCCAGCCACTTTGAAAAACGGACTGCTGTGAAACAAAACCATGAAATAGAGAGACCTGAGAGTTATTCACAGATGTACCACCCACATGCTTTACCTGATCTACACAAAACCAGGTACTGCTACCCTGACCAAATGACCGCAACTGAACAAAGAAATGAAGTTCAAGGCAGTGTTGACAGCATTGGACGGGGATGGGGTTTAACAGCTAGGCACACAGACTTACTGTCCCAGGAGAAATTGTTTAGAGACAAAAGTTCCCACATTTAGCTGTGTGATGATGTAGGAAATTGGATTCAGACTAGGCCAAGCAGAAATAATATTCTGCTGGTATGAGAGGAGGACACGACAAATCTTTTGGTGATGCAGTCATGCTTCTGACAGCCATTCCTCAGGAAGTGTAATGAAGGCTTGCAAATCCCCAAAAGTGGCCAAAATTAAGACAATATCAGGAAGTATCAGGTCAGAAGCTGCTGGACATCTAACTCAGGGCAAAGATAAAAGCCCTTCAAATCAACTGGCCGTAAGCCTCCGAACTCTTGGCTCACTGCAGACCTCAACAGGCAGAATTTTTGCTAAACCAAATGCAGACCATAGGCAACGTCCTATGTTCATGCGTCAAATATTCTGAAACAAAACTTCACAACAAAGAGAGGAAGTTCTAATTCGATTCCTTAACAATTAGACAGTCTCCAAATGAGGCTTTACCAACAGGCTGTAAGTAGAGTGGGAGATTTGGGTTTCAAGAGAGCCTAAAGCAGTCTAACCATGGCTGCAAGCTAGCTCACTTCTCCTGACCCACCACCACACACTCCCAGGCCCCATCTCATGCCAGATCCACACTTGCTGACATCTTCAGCTATCCTCCAGTCAGCAGAAAAGTAACCCAACAAAAACACTGTTTTTGGACTAGTCAGCCAGCAAAATGATTTAGTGAAGGGCCTGACACATCCATGAAGTATAAGGGACAGAGCAAAAATGCACAGCTGGGCTCGTGGAGGTGCAGCAGCCAGCACAAGGATCAGTCTAAGCTCCCAGGGCTGCAGACTGAAAGCATGCTCTGGAATAGGAAAAAAAAGTTATAGCTGTTGCAGATTTGCTTTATGATCAGGCTATTTTCAAGTTAATTACACACAAGCACAAGACTGTTTATAAAGTCGGTGGGGTGACGGTGTTCCCAAATAAGAGCAATAAACAAATATGTCACGATAAATGGTTATGAAAAACCAAGGTAACTTCTTCAACATTTAAACACCGAGAAGTGACCAGGGTAACTATTGAAGTATGGCCCTGGGAGCACAAAACACAGAGCCCATTGACTCTCTGCCAACCGAAACAGCCAGCAGCATTCCTTCTTACTCTCTGCTTCCTCGATGCACTCGCGATGCTCCCCTCGCAGCAGGGTTCTGGCACGCGTCGGACCCCTCAGTGCGTTGGATTTTACTCACTAATTTGGCAAAAAAGCTAACTTGACAGAACAGCAAATAGCTCTCAACTTGCTAACGCAGCAGAATCAGCTCAGAGGATCAGAAGTGCATCAGGCCCCTCTGAGGGGAGGAAAGCCTCAGGACTTGCTCGTTATCCAGCTGATGACCGTGACACAGGCTCAGGTATCTCGGCTAAGCACACGCTCACCTACTGAGCTGTGAGCTCCCCGTACCATTCTTTTGCAGCCTGCTTCTGCCCCAGTAACAAGCAAGGAATTGTGGACAGGTAATTGACACTCAGCACAGGAACACTGATTGCAGGGCCTAACATGCTGAGCAAGTCTCTCGTTATTTTCTTTTGTTCCACCACCTGATTACACTCCATTATTTCTCATATTTAAATTTTAAGTCACTCAGGGGTCTTCCTTTTTTCTAGATGGCACTCGAGCCTATGGGATATTGGGCTATACAGGACAGTTTATTAAATGCTACAGCAACTGGAAATCAGCAAAAATAGTTATGAAACATCAAATGTAAGTACAGTTGGCTTGGAACAAAACACTAAGCCAAACACACATCAGACTAGAAATACAAAAAAGCCAGCTGATTTTTTTTTTCTAAATTGAAACATGATTTGCAAAACAAAACAAATACAAACCAAAAAGCCACGTACCTTCACTTCTTTCACCCTGGCTGAATTCAGCATGAGGAAACACTTTGTGTAAAACCACAAGGAGGTTAGCGAAGGTACGTTCCAACAGTGGTCTGATCACAGGAGATAACGCATGTCCTGAAGATGTCACGGCACGTTGGGAAGCAGGCACAATATTCTGCATTGCATGATAAAAATCTTGTGCACTGAGAACTACTGAAGAAACATCGAGCTGTAGCTTCTGACTGCTCACATAAATCTGGGGGTAGCGTCGTCTCAGGGCAATCAAGGCAGCCTCAGTGCAAAGTGCTTTTATGTCAGCTCCACAGTACCCTAGTGCACAAAAAAAATAATATAGAGATATCTTCCATGAAATAGCACTGTTGTGCTGCATACATTTCAAGCACACCTGAAGCTGAAAACAATCAGTAATACTTTGTTATCAGGGTCCACAAAGCATCTGCCAAAACATGTCAGGCTGTAATCCAGTGACAGTGCTGTATACCAAGAAATTATGTACAGTTACATTGAAATATGGCCAGAAATGAATCCTGTATGAAGGTTAAAATGACCTATGTTTTCACTAGATAGCGTTTATTTTCAGCCCATTTTTTTAGGTGTGTCATCGCTCTTCCTTTTTCTTCATGCTGTCTAAAGTATGTTAGCCATTTGTAACAGTTAGCACCTTTTTTTTTTATATTATTTATTTATTAGAAAAAAGGCAAGGTTTGTTATACTGGATGGTCATCAAAATATTACAGAAGGAGAAAATAAGTAGTATAAAGAAAAACGGTTAATGAATACAATAAAGAAAAGAATTCTCAGGTTAAAAAAGCACACTATGGACCCTTGGGAAAAAACTGAACCATTACCATCACGGAAAATGTTTTAGATTTCTTACAGTTTTGTGATTTTACTAATATAACCAAAAATTAAAAAAAAAAACAAAACTAAAAAGCATTAGAACTTTCACTCAGTCTAGCTTCTAAATATCTACAGGTGGCTACCAATAGCTGCTTAGCCATCATTACTGAAAAACAGATTATCAAATACTGAGAGACTAAACACCTGTGTCTTTTGCAGTGCTAATGGCTTGGGGTTTTTCCCTAGAGCTACAAATTAGATTTCAAATTTTCCCTGTATCTCTTAGCAAAAGCTATTAATATGGCACCATATTTTGTAGCACAAAGGTCCATCTTTCAAAAGAGGTAAATTATTATTCCAGTGGGAGAAGTCTTTTAGAGAACTACAGTCACTATAGGAAAAGGTAGTGTGTTGTATAGACATACCATCACATAAGTTCATGGTATTGCTAAAAAAAAAAAAAAAAAAAAAAAAAGTGCAGAATGTACTAATTCATCAATTCCTTACATAAATTGTTCTTGATTTATTTATTTTTTTTTAACCAGAGCTTGCCCCCTCTCCCCACAAGGTGTTACACCATCCAAACTTTTTCTATGCCACTTTTGTGTTGGTCTTTTGGAAGCACCAAGTCCAAAACTGGAGCCTGCCTTGCTTCTCGATTTATCTGCTGGTGTTGTCAGGGCTACTGGCACACGCTTTTACAAAAACGAATATAGCAATGAGAAACAAAGTAGGTTCTGTACAGTGCGTTGAAAAATAAGAACCAATGCAATTAAAATAAGGGAGACAGACAATTTTCCTTTCCCATCTTTCAGTTATATTAATTTGGGGGGATAATAATAGAAGATGCCAACTTTTCAGCTATAAAGATAACTCAAAGTGGATGAGACTTAAAATTCCACCTGAGTTTCTCATACACGCTTGAACGTAATTCAAGAAACAATCACACAAAGAACACCATGAACATCAGACTTATTACACAACTTTTAAACTAAGCTTTCCATTTTCACAGAAAGGTTAGTAATTATAATTGTGCAGATGTGGTCAGCGCACATTGCGATTGTTACTTAAGAAGCAGCTAGTAATTCACACTCCCAAGTCACCCGAAAATTAAATATACATGTTACATTTGAAACATGTTCAAACACATCCATTTAAATCATCAGGCAACTAATTATTCTCACTACCAAGGTGGTGTTGTTTTTTTTTTTTTTTAAACTAACCCCCATCACAAAATCAAAACCATTCAGGCACACTCCATCAACGACATGAACCTACTGAACAGTACCTCTGCATCAGAGAAATAAAAACCAGGGTTTTTCCTCTACATTTTGCTTTCTTTCAACATCAGTTGTGTGTTTTCCATTTGAATTGGTCCACTTTTCATTTAACGAGCATACTGAATTAAGCAGAAGTTTAAGGGGCACTAAACCAAAGCTTAAACCAAAGATGTTCAAGAGATACATATATGGAACTCCAGGGGCCTGTCGCCTTAAAAACTAGTTTAGCATCTTTGGCACAAAAGATTCAGTGGCTCAGGAGCTACGTCCTTTCCAATTTTTCTATTAATAAATGCTGTAATACCACTTTCTAACAGTCTTTTTAATCACCGCTTGTGCATCTCCAAGGATTGGCAAAATTAGGAAATAATAGCCTGTAGCCTATTTTTAAAATTAAATTCTCAGGTGATCGGATACACAATTAGTCTCCGTTTCTATTTTTCATTTCTCAGGAGCAATTACATTTGAAGAGTAATAATTGGCGTCTCTTTCTGAGGGACTCTCTTGTGCACACTGTACATCCATTTCAGCAACAGGAAAACTGCAAAAATCCTGTATCTTGTGAAACACTGCAGAGTTTTTTGTTTCTAAGAAATAAATGCACACTGATTAAGACAAGAAAAAAGTAAAGTATTGACAAAGGGAACAATAAATAAAATGTGTCGTGGAAGGAGTAAATAACTTGAATTTACCTTTGTCTAAATTGAAACTTTAACTCATAACCAAGGCTCAGTGCATTTAATTCCATTTTTAAAGGATCCCACAAAGGATGATGTTCAGTTTGGTTGGCAAAACACACCGGCACACCTCAACTTAGAACTAAATTAAGTGTTCTTATTAAGAAGCCCATTTTGTTCCACCTCTAACCACAACACTGAGCTGAGTATTTTTGACATGAAACTTTGAAAGAACAGCACAGCAAAAAAGTAGATTCCCATGTAGGTTTCCAAAGAATTTTGATCACTGAAATTTTAAAGCCATACTCTTCTACGTTTGTTGTGCATAAATTACACCCTCTCTAAACTTTCTTCTGCCCAATATCCACCCCAAAATACAACAAACTGCTGAGCTAGGTCTAACATCTGGTCTATCAATCTTGACCACTTGCAATTTCTGCAGTGAAACTCCCTACAGCTCCTCCAATGGACTGCAGGGAAAGTTCGTTACCAAAATTCAGTATAAGAGAAATGAAAAGCAATGTGAACAGTAATGCTGGAACTTCCCCTTCCAACATTACACTCGGATAGGAAAGAAAGATGCAACAATAAACCATTTCGTCACAAAACACTGCTTCAAAAATAAGCACAGAATCAGATGTGCTTAGCAAGCATCTTGATGGCTTGCTTCTTTACAATTGTATCTAATGTTATTTAAATAACCCTCTTTTTACGTTGCAAAAAGATTCATCTGCAAGATGAAGGAATTCAAACCTTTTCTGTTGCTAGCGTATTTTGCTTCCTACAAGACTGTTGTTAATAGTCTACCTAACCACAGAGTGCTGTCATTCTGAACGTGGACAATGAAGTAAGCACAAGAGATAAGCAAAGATTATAAAGTTTGGGATTGCTGTGGCCCACCTCCAGCACACACCTACATGGCAAAACCAGCAGTAAGTACTTGTGCTTATGGAAGGCAGCAGTAAGACATCAGTGTGTGGTCTTCCGAGCAAGTCCATGTTCTCCCCAAAGCTGCTTCATTTTGTCTCACACTCAGTGCATTTATGTGGCCATTCAGTCAAGTGTGGTCTTTAATGCTCGCATACACATACACAGAAATCTCCTAACAGGTCTATAATCCGTAACACCTTGGATAAAAATCAGCCTTCAGGAAATAATCTGTATTTTGCAAGTCCTGAGGCTTTTTGCTTGTAATTTCCTTATAGTCACACCCCCAGTCTTAAATTTCTGAGTCGCAGACAGCTGCTTCCCCAAAGTCATTTACTTTGGTAGTATTTCAGCAGTTTTCTTCATCAGGATCCACACGCTCATAGGTAAGTGTTGCCAAGTTTGCTGAACTGGAGAGAGGTACAAACCATGCTGCGCAAAAAGCCTGTTGAGTCTAGGCAGCTTTTCTGTGGGGGTACAGGGAGGGGCTTTAAATAGAAAAAAGAACTGTACACAAGAGGAAATGGATCAGTATGTACTCTATCAAAGTGACAAGTGGGCCAATGAATTCAACTTGCACGGCCACAAAGAATCTGGAATGCCTGTTTAAATTATCAGTTGCTGCAGATTTCACTTAGAGAAACGATGATGCAATCTCAAGATGAAGAAGATAAACCATTCTTCAACTGTTTTAAAAGGTCTCTGTA